>NC_079887.1:8450500-9700500 GCF_029227915.1 Hydractinia symbiolongicarpus
ATCTTCGTAGTCAGAGAAGGAAAACAGTACGCCCAACTCCTTCACAAGATTAACATGAAAGGTATATATATTATAAAAAATAGTGTCTTTTCTTTTCAACATTATTTTTTTTTATTTTGGGTAGAAATCGTCCTGATATGTTCTTAGCATATTCCTTAGCACAGTTAAAAGACTTGAGAATGCAAACTGGTTTTGAAACGTTGTTTAAGTAGCCAAATTCAACTGACAGAGAGACTACTAGACTTTCCGCGTAATACTTAAAATAAAACCTGGAAAAAGACATATCACACATGATAGAATACAAGTTTACATAAGTTAACAATGAATAAAAAAACAAATGTTTATGGCCATGAATGCAAGCGAAATTTCAAAATGGACAAATTTTTAGGATATTCTTAACTCTTTGTCCAATTTTAATTTGAATATTCTTATAAAAAGCGTGTACTTTGAGTCCTCATACTACGTACTTTCTTTCAAACCCGAAATAATATAACCTACAATATTTATCTGGCCTTAAAAAAGCTGCAACCAACACAACTTCGTTCTCATGCTTCTATTTTCGCGCTTTGATATTAACACAGTCCCAATATTGATTACCGCAAAAATAAATTCTGAGAATAAGTTTGTTATTCAACAACTTGTCCGGTCAGAAAATTCCTCTGCTTGAAGCATAGCGACAGGAGGGTTTTTGTGACTACAATTTCACATGACAACATTAAAAAATTACTACAAAACTTTCATTACACATTTTTTTATGTGTCTTTTCTAAAGCCATTGCGATAATTAAAATATCAAATAGACCTTTTGTTTTTAACCTAAAATCCAAGTCAGATATTTTAATAAAGCATTTTTAGATGTCTTGGCTTGGAGGCTTAAGATATTGTCTACTGCAAACAACTCCTCAAATTTCTATGAATTTTCGGTATAATATAATAACATGGTTAAAATTTAAGGCGAAATTAGTCTCTCAGGGAGTAAAAGAAATCGGATCTTATATGCACAAGAGGATCGGCAACATCGGGCGAGGTACAATAGAACATAATAGTTTTTAATTTTAAAGCATATTATAATACAACGACGGTATAAAATGGATTTTCTCAGCATCAGGTTTTTATTTGCGCAGCTTTCGCTTTATTTATACGTAAGTTTTTTATTCACATGTAAACATAACGTTTTGACTTGCGCTGCGTCGACATGGTAACGTTTTTTATATATATAAAGATCTCTCAAAAGATGTGTTGCATTAGACAATTTTTTGTTATAGCCTGTTCAGTCACCAATAATCATAGTGTGAATGCAACCTATAGATTGTACAGTATACACAGTCTTTTGTATGCATAGAGGAAGATTTTACTGTCTCGACTGCGATGCCTGCGACAGATGAAAACAATAACACAGTTAAGAAAGTACGCGTATGGTGCGATGGCTGTTATGATATGGTCCATTTTGGACACGCTAATCAAATGAGACAGGCTAAAGCAATGGGAGATTGCCTAGTGGTGGGCGTACATTCCGATGAAGAAATTAAAAAAAATAAAGGACCTCCGGTGTTTAACGAAGAAGAGAGGTTTGTTTTGTTAATTTCTTTGCTCTAATTATGACTAAACAATCAAGTAACAGCACATTTTCGTCTCCAGGGTTTCTTGAGTGCTAAGTCGCTGTCACGCATCACGGAGGCAAAACATCCTGGGGACGAAGTTGATAACAGCAGTCAAAATTTATTTTTCAAGACAAACGTTATGAGTCATATTCTTACATTTTCAATGGTCGTGCCATATCCACGCCCCGGCGTTTTTCAAGGTTTGTTTTTCGCAAATGACTGGAAAGGAAATTGGCTTGGCTGCGCAACCTGGCCAGGGGAATATATAAATATGATTGATCCTTTTCTATTTAAAGCACTTCCCCGAATCTGTTTCTCGAGCGTCAAAAAGGCAAGCGACGTTGCTGCGTGCCGAAATAATAATACGCTTTCTTTCCGAACGTTTTCCCGTCCGCTAAAAGGCGGACGATGGAAATACTAGAAGTAATGTGATCTTTTCGCAGTGCGCTTTTCTTTTTTTTAAGACTGGTACCTAATTTGGTTTTGAATTATGATAGGCTTTGACTAAGAAGGAATTATCAGGATTACTTTAGTAGCAAATCGCATAATATTAGAGTTATCCTGACGAATCACCATCGTACTAACCTTTTGGGTGCAAGGTACAACAAAACAAAGCCAAAGCACAGGTTGCAAAAACGTCTTTTTGCCCTTGTCTTGTCTCGAATTTATAATAGCCCTACGTAAAGATGTCTTCTGAAAGTGCAAACAAGAAAAGAAAAATTGTCAGAGTTTGGTGTGATGGGTGCTATGATATGGTACATTTTGGACATGCCAACCAAATACGTCAGGCTAAAGCAATGGGTGACTACCTCGTTGTGGGCGTGCATTCTGATGAAGAAATAAAAGTAAATAAAGGTCCCCCAGTGTTTACTCAGGAAGAAAGGTATATTTATGCAAATCAATCTTTTAATGCTTCCTTAAACCACAATTTATGTCTCGTAGTGAGTGGGTAGCTAGCTATTTGCAAGGATCTATCCAAATGGTCTGGGAAGAAGAGGAGGGAGGGGGAGGGTATTGTGCCACCAGGACATGTTTTCAAAAACATTTTTCAAATGCAGCAGTATTTTTTTTACTTTTAACAGTCAATAATCCATCCCCAGGCTAACCAAAGCAAAAAGACTGCTTACTCAACATGTCATACAGCTTTTCAGAGGTTAGATAGATAGATGTGCATATTTTACATGGCTAGCCTCACAAATATCAAGGGATATACCCTGTTTATTATTTCCAGGAGGGACCATGGCTTAGGTGGTGAGTCCTGGAGCATTTAATGTTCATTTTGAGCTACGCAAACCCAATTAGGCTCCGCACTTTACCAGACAACTCCATGCAATATCCAAAGGCCCACACATTGTGCCATCTCCCTATATTCCTCATATGATTTAGGTTAACCTGGGGCTATGGTAACATTCGCTGGCCAATACAGAATCACTGCCCAGGGGATTGTTTCTTGAAAGTATAGTTATAGGTCGCATGAAAGTCAGCTACAGTATATTCTTTCTTACATAAGCCATTTACACCATAATAATAGACACGCGTTTTAGAAGGGCTTAGTGCTTTAAACAATATCAACTGTTCAATTCCTAGAAATCATTTTGAAAATAGATAGATAGATAGACACCCTGTCTATTATTTCCAGAAGGGGCCATGGAGAGTCCTAGAGTATTTAATGCTTATTTTTTGAGCGACGCAGACCCAATTAGGGCCCGCGCTCTACTAAACAACTCCTGGCAACATCCAACTGCCCACACAGTGTGCCATCTTCCTAATTTCCCTCACATGGCTTGTGTTAACCCGGGGCTATGGTAACATTCACTCACCCATGTTGAATAGCCGTCAAGAGGAATTGAACCCCGGTCTCCCGCACAGAGTACGAGAGCTATAACCACTAATCTACGGCGCCATAATGCTTTACAACCCTTGTGTTTCAGCATTTTAAGTGCCAGAAAATAATTTTTGTCACAATTTCCACAAACACTGCAGCACTATTATTAAGTCATATTGGCAATTTAAATAAATATCAACGTTTAACATAGCAAAAACAGAATTTGATTAAATAAATTTTAGCATTTGTCAGAATGATGTGATTTTACCACAAGTGATGATAAACTGACTTTATTAATGATGTAGTTAAAAATATTATGCCAACACAATGACTTATTATTTCCAAATTCTGCCAAAAAGAGTTTTAAAAAATTGAATTTCATGGGGATTTAGTTTTGCGAATGATGGAATTGACGAAATTTGTGAGAACATATTTTCAAAAATGGTGACAGTATCAATTGAGGCCTTTTGTAAAAAGCACAACATCTTGAAATTGCGAAATCAAATTCTCACAAAAATATATTCCATTTAGAGAGTTTAATTTCTTTTAGGTATAAAATGGTGCGTGGTATCAAATGGGTTGATGAAGTGGTAAAGGGAGCACCTTATGTCACAACATTAGAAACACTTGATCAATATAACTGTGATTTCTGTGTGCATGGTGATGACATTACTTGTACTGCTGATGGCACAGATACCTACCACATCGTTAAAAGTAACGGAAGGTATATATTTCACACAGTTCATTTATATCAATATGACTTGTCTTTTGTTGTTTTATTTATGTAGACTTTTAGAATTTATTTTAGTGATGATATACCATAATGCATTTCTAAATATCCCCTTAATTAATTAATTGTAAGTGTTACTGACAGCCTACTAAGAAAATTTTTGGATAAAGAAATTATTAAAACAATTATTTTAGTTAATTTGGATACAACTTCAGAATTTTTCCCAAAAAATAATTGTTATTTAGAAATTTTTTCTATTTTTGTTATTTTTATGATTTTTCTTTCCTTTTCGCTTAGGCTACTCCATCCAAACTCCACAAGATTTCTGTCTTTATGTTAGGATTAAGTTAGGATTACAACATTTCTCCGTAACTTTTTATAGCAGATGGTGGAAATTCCATTAAGTATCAATTTATCTCAGTTTTTAGACTTCTTGACATTTTATTAGATATAAAGAATGCAAACGAACTGAAGGTGTTTCCACTACAAACCTTGTTGGTCGAATGTTACTTATGACAAAAAGTCATTTTGATCACGGAACTCCAATATGTAATGTTAATCCACAAGACATCGAAAAAACGAGGTCAGACTCTTCAACACATAGTCCATACACTGGTGTATCTCACTTCTTGCCCTCGTCTCATAAAATCGTCCAGTTTGCTGATGGAAAAGATCCACAACCTGGAGATAAAATCATTTATGCCCCAGGTGCTTTTGACCTATTCCATGTTGGTTTGCTAGATTTCTTGGAGAAAGCAAAAGAGCATGGTCAGTACCTCATCGTTGGTCTTCATACAGATGAAGTTGTTAATCGTTATAAAGGGAGCAACTTCCCTATCATGAATCTTCACGAGCGCGTTTTAAGTGTCTTGGCATGCCGCTATGTGAACCAAGTCATAATTGGAGCACCTTACAAAGTTACCAAGGAAATTATTGATCAGTTTAAAGTAAGGATTTGTTTATTTTTCTGTTTTGTATGTTCTGTGAATCAAAAACCATACTTTATACCTAATTTATTATATTATTAAGTCCTAAAAATATATTATTTTCTTCTCGCAGTATGCAGATAATTCGCGGCATAAACAGTATGAATATGGTTACCTTCTTATTTTTTGCTATAGGTCAACGTCGTGGTTCACGGTGCTACACCAATAATGAATGATACTGATGAAACTGACCCTTATGCTTATCCAAAAGAACTGGGCATCTTTAAGGAGGTTAACAGTGGAAATGAACTTACAACTGCTGATATTGTGAAAAGAATTATTCGCCATAAGTAAGCTAATATTTTATTTATTTTTGTATGAAAGCTATGTTCTCTCGAAGTCAGGCACTTTACAGACTCAATGTGCGGTTTAGGAAGTTGTTTTAAGTGTTGTTTTTTAAGGAACCAAATATGGGCAAAAGCAGAAACTCAGCAGTACTGTTTTATAAGAAACTTTCGACCTCAAATACGTAAATCATTTTTTCTTAATACTAGATTGGAATACGAAACTAGAAATAAGAAGAAAGAAACGAAAGAGTTAGCTGTACTGGAATATTTGAAACGCCAAAAAAGTAGAGAGGCAGGCAGCGAAAAGTCTGATGCACCCGAAATATCCTCATAGTTATTAATCAAAGTTCACTGCCAACAAGTACTTCTTGTTTAGCGAGGAACATGCAAGTATAAATTAAATTTAATTCTTTGACGAATTAGTCTTTTGTTGATTTTTTTAATTTTAAAAAGTGTCTCTTTTATTTATAAATGGCAACTTTACATAACGAGACGCCATAATGACATTAAATCTTAACCTTGCATAACGTGACGCCACAATGACATTAAATGCACTTCAGTTAGTGTTTCCAAACTACAATGTAGTTTTTGTATGTCAAAATTTTATTCTTTAATTTTATTATTTCTTAAATATGATTTATTTTCGTTATTGTTATATGTGTTATTATGTCACATATTGGTGGCTTTTTTGTACTTAATGAGAAAGTCATATATTTAGTTTTAGCAGACGTTGTACCAATAATTTTAGCGCAAAATATTAGAATTGTAAAATAAAAAAAAAAATTCTTGTATTTATTCTTTTAAAAGATTTATATACAATTCATGTAACTGCTCGTGTTTTCCATATTTTTTCTAATACTTTTTGAATAACTTAAAGAACTGCGCAAATGCACCACAAATGTCAATAAAATGTAGCTACAATTTGTTACTGTTAATATTAGAGTATATCTGCTAAGTTTCTTTTAGTTTTTCAACTAGGATTGGAGTTTATGCTTCATATTCTGTGACGATGGTGATAGTGAAATCAAATTCCAAGTCTAAACCTATTGTTAACCAGATATGATGGAGATACTGTTTTTCATTTTTTCCTTACCTATATCTTTGGCTAACATTTGAAATAAATTAAACAGCATACGAATGATAGGGACATCAGATTTTAATTGTTTGACGCCAATGCCTTTTTTACCCAAAATTTGCCTGATAAACAGTCACGAATTTTTAAATTCTACGTAACCAAAAATTTAGACCAAAAATATTTTGTTTCCTGCAAAAATCTTTTTTTTCTGTGACCACCTTGCGCACAGAGATCACGTTTCAATGTGTACTACAATCTTATCCCAAGGACGTGTTATTTTGTTTTTATATTCCGATAGAACCTAAGATCTAAAGGTTAACGTTTTGTCTCACTTTAGGTGATTTCAGAAGCACTAAGCTGAACTACTTAACAGTAATTACAACACAGACTGTGTGACAGTCACGGAAATGACAAATTGGTCAGATTCATCCACCAGATATTAGTTTACGAATTTAATAGTGAAGAAATAAATGCTGTTCTTTAAAAGTCAGTTCCCATAGTGAATATCATTTTCATATTGAGATCATATTCGTGCAGAACATAGTGAAGAAGCTGAACATTGTTACGAGTTATGTCTTTTAGAACTACACCATGTTTATCATTTTTTTAGCGAAATCTTCTTATTTAAAGGTGCAAACATCAAACGAAAACTTTAAATGTCGCCATTTTGTTTCGATTCTTTTGTTCAAACCATACTATTTTGGTATTGACGCAAAATAATTCACGTTTTGAATCAAAACTAAATTATTCGATTTTGCAATCTCGGTTACGTTCAGTTTCGTGTGGACAGACACCCTATCCGGTACAAATATAAACCGCTAACCAAAACATCTAAACATGGTACCGCATAAAATGCTGGTTAAAATCGATACTAAGCGTTTTGTACTGCCTTTGTAACGCCTATATGTTTTTTTTTTATTTTTGTAATCGATTTAGCATGGTTTCAGAATAATCATATGTGGATCTAGTTCAATTGTTATTTCGTAGTATTCTTTGGGCCACATTGGTACAATTAACAGCTAAAATATAGCTAGTTTTGGGGAAGTATGAGGAGCTAGCTACGCCACTTTGTGTCCAGCATTTCCAGTATATGTGCACATGCGCGAGATGGAAAAGAGTCACTTTATTCCTCTTTCAAAGGAAGAATAAATATGTAAAATAAAAAAGTAATGAGTTTAAAACCTCGTACGAAAATCTATATATCAGATATTAAACCTGACATGCTGAATGACAATGTTTAACATTATCTCATATAACCCCTTTAGCAGGTTTTTACCAGGCTGGATACTATCATTAAAAAAGATATGTCTGATTAAAAACCCAATATTTGATGTCAACGCTGGTATACCCAATGGAAAACTAGATATTAGATGATAAAGCTGTTATACGCAATAGAAAACTAGATATTAGAAAATAAAGTTGTTATGCCCAATGGAAAACTAGATATTAGATGACAAAAGCTGTTATACCCAATGGAAAACCAGATATTAGATAATAAAGTTGTTATGCCCAATGGAAAACTAGATATTAGATGATAAAAGCTGTGATACCAAATGGAAAACCAGATATTCGAAAATGAAGCTGTTATACCCAATGGAAAACCAGATATTAGAATATAAATTTGTTATGCCCAATGGAAAACTAGATATTAGATGATAAAAGTGGGTATACCCGATGAGAAGCCAGATAATATTAAATAATAAAAGTGGGTATGTTGATTGACAAATCTTACTGTTGAAGACAATAAATTCGCTATATGCGATGATTAACAGATTTGTTAATATAAAATATCTTGTTTTTGTTGACTGAAGATATATGATAAAGTAAGAAAAACTAATTATTCTTAGTCACATTGACTTGAACAGTAAATGTAAAAACAAAGAATAATAATTTTAGGTATCATTTGAAAAATATTTACAACAATGCTAAAGTTTATTCACTCATTCTTTGCGAATTTCGTATCGCAAAGAAATATACAATGTATAATATAGAACATATAAGTAAATAAAAGTTTCTTCTATCAAAATTGTCGCTTGACCATGGAGCATTTTTACATAGCAACCAAACTTATCAGCAAACGAGAATTCTGATCAATTACATAGTGTCTAGTGTGGCTGCACTGTCATTCATCATCGTCAACTTCCTAAAAATCAATTTAACATGACTTTCTATCGATCTCGCTGATTTTAGACCAATAATAACGGGAAAAAAACGTCCTGGTAAGTCATTTCACGCAATATGAGAAATAATTCACGCTATTTCAGAAGTATATTATGCAAATTGAAGTAGAGCTACTTATTAATCGCTAACATACTTCGCGGCAGTAAGCGGGAATCAATTCGCGGTCGCCAGAACTGAGAGCGCAGGTGAATCTACTACACTACGCGCAGTAATATGTTTTGGGCGCGCCAAAATAACTTATCATTTGGTCATACTTAAGGGCTTATTTCCATTTGGTTGCAATTTCCGCGATAGCGAAAACTCACGAGTTGTCTCATTAGCGCGTGCGTGCTTTAAACTCGTGAGCTTTTTTAGCTCTAGCGGAAAGGGCAGCCAAATAGAAATGAGCCATAAGGTAATTTTGTTTCGTGGGAAATAATTTCTGCGAAATTTGCAACTTTTTGTCGGTTTTTCGTATATTAGTTTCCGCGAAAGGATTGAGAAACTTGCTGTTCGCGAAAATAATTAGTTTCCAAAACCTAATCCATTAAAAAAATTTTTTTTTTCTATCAAAGAAATTTTTATGACACTTATGTGGGGATTAGGGTGGATTTAGGCAAAATTAAAAATCGTCATTGCGAATTTTTTTTAAAATTCATTAAAGACCTACAAATTGAGCAAAGTACTTGTGTCGAATTAGTTGAAACTTCTTTTAAATTATTTTGTTGGATTGCGTGAAATTCTTCCCAAATCGAGTAATTTTTTTTTAATAAAAATGCCTAAAAAGCTTCTCTGATTTTGTGAAGTTTCTTTCGTAATACGTGAAGTATTTCAAAAATTACCAAGTTTTTATTACGAAACTCCTAATGAGTGGCAAAAATTGAATGTTTCTTACCTCTAAAGTTTTACCCTTCGTTTCCTTAGGAAGCATAAAAGATCCCCCGATGCATATAAAAAGAAGGATAGAGTAAGTAAAAATTGCTACGTGTGGAGACTTTTCCAACATTACCTAAAAGATGAAACGTATGTAACATGAAGTTCTTACATTGTCTTGAGTAAATTCTCTTTACTTCAAAACATGATTAATACAAAGTTTCTGATTTGTTACAGATAATCAAGCTACCATTAAAAATTTAGCTGTTTTCATTTGAACAAGACTGGAAATTTACATCACGTGACCTCGTATGTTGATTATGCATGCTAAATGCGTAAGATACATCCCAATCAAGCGGGTTGTTTAGTCATGTAAGAAAAAAATCTCAAATTTCAGTAAAATCGACAAAGATCTCGACAGCAACGTTGGGGTTTCCCACCTTAGATCAACTGCCACTGTCATTAAAATCCACGCTTTAGTTATTGCATATAAGAAATGTTCTACTGGAATGAAAAGCAGAATCGGTTCCTTCCGTAAAGCTTGATATTGAACTTACTTGAGACACGAACGGTGTCAATATAGCTCCTAGCCTTGCCATTGCACTTGCTGTTCCAAGACCGACCGCTCTTATATTAGTTGGATATACCTAAATAAATTATTCTTACTTCTAAAGCTTTTGTTTATTTAATATTATCATTTCCACATATATATCGCATGGTAGAAATAATTCCTGGCGCTTTAGGCGAAACATTTCAAGTAAACAGCTATTATGACCCTACCTCTGGTGTGTAGAGATAAACACTTTGAACTATCCCAGTTAGGAATGCTCTCAATACGAAGATGAGTAAAACAAGAGGTAATCTAAACAAACAAACAAACAAACAAATAAATGAATAAATGAATAAAAATATAAATAAACTACCAAAAAAGCACATCAATAATAAACAAGAGTCCTATAAGATAAGACTTCAGGAGATGCCATGAAGACTTAAACCACATGCAAACTTACTTTTTTAAACATAAATGAAGAAATGATATGGATACGACTGATCCGAAGAATAAAAAAGCCATCGCATTTTTTCTTCCAACTTTCTCGGCCAGCAAGAAAGTTATAATTAAACCTTAAATACGAAAGTACGTAAAGTTATGCGGTCGCATAGCAACGGTAACATCAACAACGTTGCCGTCTAGAAAAATAACAACAAAAGAGAACAAGAATTACAACACATTATCGGCAACAAAAACGAGCAACAGGACAAAACCAGTGACAACAAAACGACAACAAAACGACAACAAAAATAATAACAGCAATTAAAAACGACAACAAAAACGACAATGACAACGGCAACAACAATGGCGGCAGCAGTAACAACATCAATTTATGTAAAAATAGAATCTGATAACAACGATACCTGGTATTTCACCAAGTGCAGTAAGTAAATAACCTAAGTAATCATTTGTTGTCATAGCATGACAATTATTTCGTCTGTATATCGTGCCGTTACTTATCAACATTGGTACATTTGTAGCATCTAAATAATTAAACATACCAACAATGAAATGGCAAAAGAATTTTTTAATGGAGAATTCGTATTTTCTGTTATTATGGAAATTGACATATAGCATTAGTACCTGCCGCAACTTTAACCGTAAGCCTACTCCTTGAAAAGGAGGGTATAACGAAACAGTCCCTATCACGGCCCGTAACGTCCTTCCAATTTACATGTCATGGTAACAACGTCGGCAACAATAACCACCGTTTAAGCTTGCAGATTTATTCAAATCATTTAAGATTTAAAGACTTATGTCTTCTGTAAACACCGACAAGTTCAAAATAGTTGAAAAGCGCGTCTATAAGTACTTGCGGGCAAAATCTTTCCGAATTGCCTCTCCATTTATAAAAAATTGTTCAAGATTGTAGACGTCTTTTCTTACACTTAGCGACTTCATCAACAAATCATCCTCGTTTAAATGCACACAAAAAGAAATGAGGTGACAAAAATGTAAGTAGCTTCATTTATTTACCTAATTTTCCAACACCACAGCTTGTACCTTCTTTATTCAACAAAATGGTCGTGCAGAGTATGATACCATAATATGAGAATACAGAAGTAAACCTGTAAAAAAATGCAAAAAAAGTATATAAGAGTTGCTGACAACAGCTGAGAATCTAACATGTTGTGTTTCTTTTTTTATTAGGAACTAACTTCTAAATAAGCAAAAACTGTTCCATCTGTTAGTTATTTAATATTAGTTATTGTTATTTGATAAGAACAGTTTGCTTTCGTATATATATGTACGCTCTTACCATAATACCCACAAGATAAGTGTTGTCCGTTTATGATCACTCTCTAATAATTGACTTACTCTACCACGTGGTTTCCGGAGCTGAAATATAAGAAAAGCATGCCACAAAGATGGCGAAAATGGATGTTAATTTTAAATATACCACGCATATACAAAATCCTATTTAACTTCTCAGGTCTAACAAAAACTTTGTTGCTTTCGCTGAACGTAAATTTAGATTATAAACGAGTAAATCTACTCAAATCATTGGGTGTTGCATACTGGTTTAGAAGTGAAATGGATAAAGAAATTAAAAAGAGATCGCGAAGAGCTTTTAGGCGATCGGTACGTGAGCATTTTATGTATTATTTAAATTATTGAGAGCTAATATGAGATTAGCAACCACATTAGCTCTCTGATAGACAAGATACGGTATTGTAAACATTTTATACATACGTAACAAGGAATTTTTTTAAAGCGTCCTTCAGGTAAACGTTTCTTATTATCTTTTGCTATTCTTTCTAAAACTCTTGTTGCCTTTTCTTCTTTTCCAGCAGCTACTAAAAACCTTGGTGATTCTGGCATCCACTAAAAAGAATATTCATTTAAGTCAGTCATCAACGGATGGTCTAAATTGATAAAGCCCTCACTTCTGACGTTCAATCTCTGTTCTCATCATTTCAGCAACTATACTAAAAATACTGCATTAAACACAACACTTATAATTTCACAAAATGATCACTCACAAGAATAGATGCCAAAATTTAGGCCTATTAGCTTCTACAGCTTAATAAATAAATAAAATATAAAGAACAATCCAAACGTTTCCTTACCCACGAAATTAAAATAAAAATAAATATCGGCACACATGAACATATTATAAACCATCTCCATCCAAGAGAATGCATCGTTAGCAATGCTATCATGGCTGAACATACATTGCCAAGTACGTAAAATACCTGATGAAATACAGAAAAGAAATATTTATAAACATACCGTAGAAACTAGATAAGCAGTGCCTGACAAGCTGCATTCACCAATCAAAATTAAGTTAAGTTGGCTAGGTACAAATAAAACTTTATATTTATAGTATTAGTAATTATTTGTGGTTGAAATCATATAACATACGTTTATAAACACCACACCAGCCGCTCTGAATTTTGATGGAAGAAATTCAGAATACATTGTGATGCTGAAATGGAAACAAAAAATTGATCAGATTCCCAAGCTAATGTACGGTCCACGAAGATGCTTGATCATTGAACAACTACATTGAATATTCTAATTGAACAATAGTTTATTTTGCTTTTGTATTTGGTTTATATGCATTTTATCTAACTAGAACATTTCTTCAATATTTCGTATAATAAGGCAAGATGTCACAGAGGTTTTTAACACGACGAATATACGTAAATGTGTCAGTAGAAAAGGACTTCTTTTCTCATATGTTCCACCGGGATAGAAGGAAATGTACTTACGACTGTCCAACACCACCTACACCAAAACCTTGCAACGCCATTGATGTAAGCAATAATACATATTTAGGTGAAAGTGCACTCAATGTGCCAAACACACCAATCCAGACCATACTACATGAAATGGCCTAAAAATAAATAAATAAATAATTAAACATAAAAAATACAAAAAAAACATTTTATTTAACCGAAAGAAGAGGGAAATTGAAAGAATGTAATTTTTGAAATTTGGAAAAAACATGGTGTACTATTTTGCATAATTTTGAAAATTCCACAACAAAATAAATACAGAATATAAACATAGACTAACACAAATACAAACATGATTATGACATTAAGTATAAAACAAAGGAGACTTTATTGCGCCGCAAATGGGAATGCAACAATTAGTTAAAGCGTTACTTACCATTTTTCTGCCGAATGAATCACATATCCAACCCCAAAACCAGCAACCAAAAAACATGCCAGTAAATACGCTCTATAAAAAAAACAAAAACAAATGAAAAAAATCTCTCATATTGTCGTAGGTATAAATAAAAGTTATGTGAATGATAGTACTGTGTCAGTCTTACTGTTGATATCAGTGCTGTCTCTTCAGCTGTTAAATTCCAATAACATTGTACAGATGGTCCCAAAACAGCTAACAATGTGATAGCAATTGCATCGGCCATCTGTGAGAAATATAAAAATTTATTTCAGAAAAAACGCTTCGCCAACAATTGCAGGTTATAAATTTTTGTAAGGAGAAGTTTATGACGGAATAAACATGATGATGAAAAAAAAGGATTTAACAAAAAAAATTAAGCAACTAATATAATTAAACAAATTCCCTTCACACGTGATTTATGTTTTAAGTATTGGAGAGTTGCTGTAAGAAAAATTATGAATCTAATATAAAATCACGTATGTATAGAACACAGAAAGTTTTGGAAAAAATACTAAGAAAAAAAACATACCCAGCTGAAACCGACAAGAAATGTAAGTTTAACTTGAAACCAACCGAAACCCAACTGTTCAATGCATTGATTAATCGTGTAAAATTTTTCATTGTGATCTAAAAAGAGTTTCAAAATTGAAATCGATATGTAGTTTTGGCTGCTGAGTTAAAAGAGCGGGAAATCTCGCTTGTAAAATATTATTTAAAATGCTTCCAAATTTAAAGTGGAGGATTTCAAACACAGAAATAAATACGAACTTTTCAAACAAGTAAAATTTATTGTATTTATAAACAAGATACAACGTTGTGTTCGAGGTAAGTTTTTCGACCCTGTCGCTATGCATGTTTTAAGCGGATCTCCACGAGGCGGAAAATGTCTAGGTGGACTACTTTTTTCGCTGCTACATTTTACGACTCGTGGAGATGGCTACTACTAGCTTGCAATTGTTGTTGTTGTTAGTTAGAAAATAAATTCATATCTTATTAAGAATCATACCAACAAAGGAAGAATCGTATGATGTCGACGCCATTTTGTTTTTCTCAAATGTTCAAAACAAGAAGTTTGTTCACACTTTGTCGCATTCTGATTGGCTAATTTTTAAAAACAAATCAGATCCTCCTACTAACCTCCACAATTCCGCCGCTACTTTGAAAACATTGCCCAATATTTACCAGTGCCCAAGTAGTCAGCCTCGACATTTTCCGCCTCCTGGAGATCTGACTTAACCATGAAAGTCTTGTGTTCTTATATAGATGGATAAAACAATTTTTCCTTAGATAATTGCCACACAATTTCTCCTCTAAGCACTTCCTGGCTATCTTCAACCAAGGATCTCCCCTTGATAAAACAGTTACCCAGTGCTTGCTATTATGCAGGATAAGTTTTCAACACATAACGCTTGGCGTTACATTTGAACTAATAATTCCGTAAGGATTTTTTACCCAGGTAGCCAGTTCTTTAAAAATGGTTTATACTTTGCCCCCAATACAAAAAACACGATGCTTAGCCTGTGATTGCCCCCCCCCCCCCCCCCCCCATCGCAATTAGAGCACCAATTAAGCGCATACAAAATAACATCTAAAAAAAATAAACGATAATGTAACAATCAAGAGGGTCTATTTCCACACTATGCACCCAAATTTTTCCTGCACCCAGGTATGAAAAGTAAGTTTCAAAACCCACAACAAGATTTTCTAAACTCCAGACTGTCCTTTCGAACTACAATCTTCGAAATAAGTAAGTAGACAAGCATTAACTTTGATAACCGCTCCCCCTATAGTCAGTATTGAAATCAAAACAATGGTTGACTTTCAAGAAATTCGACCTAAAGTTGGTAAGAAGGAAAAGAATAAAAAGTCCATACATATTTTGTTTGTTGTTGTTTCAAAACCCTAATCAATAAAGAGATTATGTTTTTACATGGTATGTCCGTATTAAAAATGCTTCAACTCTCATAATCTCTTAACGCTACAACAAATAAAATGGGCTCGCTGAATGTTTCTGTTCTGTCAATCAAAGAAATTATCCAGCGAGTATCCTAGATGTCTCCAGGACCATCATCAAATAAGGTATCTTAATAGGAAACTGTAAGGAGCTGGCAGGCATCCAGAGATCCAGACTGATAATTATCGGAGGTGATTATCCAGGGGAAAAAAGGGCAAAAACATACAGGGAAGAAGTATCATGGTGCCTGTTAAATGTCTTGTTCTTCTGCAAAAGCATGTGTGAAGAACGTTTTGTAAATCTTACAGAAAATATAAAAAATACTAATTTTAGCATCAAAATTTGTTTAGCTTTTAAAAATAATTGAGAGGTAGCTTTATTAATGAAAAGCCAAAAACAGAAAAAAAATCAAAATCTCCACTTACCAGATAAATCATTATCCTCATGTAGCAGAGATTGATCTTCATTGTATTTCTTTTCCATTAACTAGCTATCACGTGACCTTGATGACGTCAGAGAAAGCAGCATTAAGATTGATATTATTTATGTCGACTAAACCTAAAAATATCAGCTAATTTAAAATATTGTTAAAAAAGCCGGATTACTGGTGTTCTATAAAGAAGTCAAGATGGAACAAAATGTCAACGTTTTACGTATTTTTGCAGTCATTGACGCCTTATCCACTTTAATTATTCGTAAGTCAAAGCACACATTAAAAAAAATTTCTTCTCGAAAAAGGTTGACTGCAAAATAAAAAAATTTCCTGTGATAACATTTTCTATTTTTTTTTTTATGCAAACTAAAATAAGGTGCGACCTGCAAAGCTTAAAATATAACAGAAAGAAAAAAAAAGTGCGAACTTTAATAAATTTATTATGAGCAATAACCAGAACAGACAGATGTGCTACCCGCCCTGTAAATATGCATGTAATGTCTTGTTTTGTATGGACGAAACTACACTAGCCAGCGATGGATAATGGATTGTTAAAAGAAAATGGCTATTCCAGCATAAATATTTGTTATAAATTATTATTATTATTTGTCTCTTAATTTTATCAATATTTTTAAGAAAACTTTACTCAAGTTTTTTGACAATCAGCTGCTGCGTAGAAATCTTTATAAAGAAGAACTCTTCATATTATTTTGCAACATTCTTTCACTCAGATTTAAAAAACATCTTTCTAATAAGATTCAGAAGAACAGCCTATTCAAAAGAAAAATTTCCCATTAATAATGCTGAACGCTTTTTTTAAGCAACTCCTTCAAATTCTTCGAAAATGATACTTGCAAGCAATATTTAGTCTAAAACGAAACAGGCAAGCAATGGAGATGCAGAAAAACAGAAAAGGTCTCCTAGGCTTTCCTTCTTTTTAAATTTCATATAAGTTTTATACGACATCAAATGTTATTATAACTAAAATCTTGATTTTGATTGGTGCACCGGAAGGTTTAACTAAGAAGGTAAACACATTGGTTTAGGCTTCCGAACTAGATGTCAACGAGCAAGCAACAATTGAGCTTTGAAAAAACTTAAGTAAAATAAAATTAAGCCTAGCTAAAAAAATATGCGCTGTCTATTATATATAAACAAAAAAAGTATACGCTTTTTTATAAAACTAAATTTCAAGCCGAAAACTAGTACACTAGTGTTTTTTCGTTTCAACAAGAATATTCTTAACTTTTGGGCAACATTTATTCTGAGAGATTCTAAGCATATTCTTAGCAAAGTTAGGATTAACAGATCTGAGAATGCATAAACATGAGGTGCTTTTGTTTAAGCAGTTTAATTCAACTGACAGACAGACAATTTTGTGGGAAAGAATACTACTAATGAAACTTGAGAACATACTACCGACATATAACATCAACATCATTGCTTATATTTCATTTAGGATACGAACAAAGTTTTAAGATGAGCATATTTTTTATTCTTAACTTTTTGTGTAATTTCATCTTAAATATTCTTATAGAGTGTATAATTATAAAAAAAGCCTTGTATACTCGCCTAGCTAAGCATTTTTTGATTTCTTTTAATTTATTTTCTAAATACAAAGTTTAAGAATCCTAAAATGTTGTGATCTTGTCATAAAGCTTTTTAACAGACAAACCACTTATATTCTTATACGGTTTGTATGGTCTACTGACGGCCTATGAAAAATATACCAAAGATGATCAAGACAAGTACCATATTAAAAGGTTTTCTGTTGGCTAACAAAATCATTTAGACTCTTCAGAATCGAATCCGTCTTTTATTTGAAGTCTTCTAAAAATTTGTTTGCCGTGATGTTAAAGACATTAAACCTTGCATGGTGACTCCTGTTAGATAAATAATCTTGCATTTAACTAACCGGCAAGTTAACACTGGCTAATCGAGATCATATTGCAACGTAGAATTATTTAAACAAAGCATACTAAATAACGAGACTATATAAGACTTAAATAAATAAACGTTTAAATTCAATGACAGACTGGAGAAGCTACGTGTAAAAGGAAAATTCGTTAACTTTCTGTTATTAGACTTTCTTCCATATTTTTTTCAGCAACACACTTTTTCTTCAACAGTATGCAACACACAATTTTGATAATAACAATAAGTCAACGAAGCGTAGTAAAACCTTCGGTCTAATTAGAAGTGTCACGTGGTTAGCGTATTTCAATTATGCTCAATAATGTTTGTGACAGAAGGTTAAAATTTTTTATCATGCAAATATTGTTGCGGGCGTTTTATTAAATAAAGAATCAAGCATTTTGTTGCCAAACTCTTTAATACCATATGATTTGATTCTGATGATTGTTTTTTTTTAAAAAAAATAAAAAGTGTCC
Organism: Hydractinia symbiolongicarpus; assembly: GCF_029227915.1. Classification (NCBI taxonomy): domain Eukaryota; kingdom Metazoa; phylum Cnidaria; class Hydrozoa; order Anthoathecata; family Hydractiniidae; genus Hydractinia; species Hydractinia symbiolongicarpus. The sequence goes on from NC_079887.1 coordinate 8,469,003, forward strand.
GTTTGTACTGGCGCTGCGTTGTTTACGTTTGTCGTTATCAATATACAATTTGTTATGAAATTATATTTAAAAATTCAGTTTGGTAAAACGGCGAATAATATCAACACGACTACAATGAGATAAAGAAATATAGAAAACTCAAAAGCCAAGGGGTGCTAAAGATAAATTAAAAAACTTATTAAATCATTACGAATCACTTTACATATTCTCAGTTCACAGCGTCGAAGTTTTGGATTTTTACATATGGTGTATACAATTGAAGTTTTCGATGGTATAAGTTGTCTCCATCGACCGCTTAGATATTTAGGTGATACGACTGCCAGATAAAACTTTGTATAAAAAACATTTATGTATAAAGTAAAAAACGACCATCATCATCAATAAAAGGTGGGTGCATATGACTTAAAAGAAGATGGTTGTTAAGCGTCGTGTTTGTTTAACCTATGACATCTATCCTCCTGGATTTAGTAGATTAAATTAATTCAAAAGGTTTACACAAATCCAATTAATTAAATATACCAATGGAATAAAATAAACGACGACAAATGTAGTGTTTTTAACCCATCTCTTTAATTTTCCACGGGCTAACGACTAGTTTTAAGATATTTATGGCCCACCAATTGTCTTGTGTCGTAGGCAAGCTGGTTAACTAGAGCCATGTTTAACGACATCTATCAGAGGAGAGCATTAAGACGCAATAACTTGTCGTTACTTACTTGAAATTCTAAATACTACAATTTGACACGACTAAGTTTAGGAAAATGATAAAGTTTTTACAAAGTCAAAACAAGGTGAAAAAAGAGTTAATTAAAAAACTCATATAAATTGTTATATCTTAATATACCTTTCTTTCGAAATATACATCTACAGTCAGCGCTATTTACATCCAAATGTGCTCTATTATATACAAGCATCAAAAAAATCTTAAAATATTAACATATTTACAAATCATATTGTCATAGCTAAACTGTATACCGGTTTTGCGTACTTCGTCTTTATTAAACATCTTTTCTTAACTTGTGGTTATTTTGTGTTGTTGCAGAAAGGATTGTGTGTTAATTGACAACACTATAAGATAAACTAAAAGTCTAATACGCATACGTTCCATTTTCTTAGAAAATCAGTTGGATGAAATGAAACAAAGACGGTAGATCACATCCGGCCCACAGATATGCTAATCGTCAGAATAATGTTTGGAATGGTGGAAAGGAAATAAATATATATATATATATATATAGGACTGAAATAAATTGAAATGTTAAATAATTACTTGATTTGTGTGTTTGGAAAAAAATGACTGATATGTCCTTTTTTTTTCCGTTACTTAATTCTCATAAAACTTTAAAATTTAGACACTGAGGAGACAAAATCAATGATGAGAAAGATGTATTACTCCAAAGTACATAAAACGTTGTTATTGGTTAAGCGAGCAAAGTTAAAGTTATTATTGGTTAGACGAGCAAAAGTTGCAGTTATTTTTATTTAACGCCCAACTTCGACACGGTGTTGTACCACAAGTAATCATGTCGCAAATATTCTTCCACTGGTGTGTTGCGTAAACACCTTTAGCCCGTTTTAGTGCCTCATCCCAGATGTAAAAGTATTTCCCTTTAAAGAAATACACAGCACCATCAACATACCAACGAAATGCGCTGTCAATGTCGTTGGGAAGACCAGGAAAAACTTCTGATATTTTCTTCGGCCATCCTTTCTCAACATAACCTTTCGGAAAATTCGGTAAGACTGGTGATGCTGCTTTAGGATCCCACCGGTATACTAAATCTTTTCTGAATAAGTACAGCTTGCCGTCTAAATGCATTAAACCGGCATCAATTGTATCTTCTTGCAGTCCGGGCCAACCAACTTTGCCAGTCTTTGGTGATTTTCCGACACGGTATTTGTAAGCAGAAATTTGACCGTAGTCGTAATAGTACCAACCATTCTACAATAAAACCAAAAATAAATTTATTATATATGTAAAACTAATTATTTATTAAGTTTAAATAAGGCTTATAAAGGTTTTTCTAAATGTTACTATCATTTTCAACTACTAACATCTGACCTCTGCCCGATTGTTTCAAACACGCTGCATCATTAAAAAAGTTCCATTCCTACACTTTTTATATCGAACTCTTGATCAATTTGATCCACTATTCATGCAACTAGTATCTACAATTGGTGAAAATATCACAACATAATTTACTTACCCACATAAAATACAGTAAACCATCCGTATTGTGAAATATGTCATCAAACAAGTTAAAACCGGTCCCAAAGAAGTGATACGATGCACGTGGATAGGAAGGCTCTACTTGAACTTTTAAATCATCAAATAAATATATGTAGGGTCCAACAAAAAGATACGTTTTTCCATCTCCTCTGAAGTTGCTAAACACTGCATCAATCCTGTCTGGCCAACAACTTCCTAAAAAAAATATAGTTATAACATAAATTTTGTTTTATTTACAATGCGGATCAAACTTTTCAAGTCATATCGTTTAATTTCTCACTAATATTTTAATTAACGGTAAACATAATTCAGGCTAAAATATAAAAAATAAACTAGAAAAAAAACTACCTACCATACAACGCTTGTACTCGTTTTATATCTTCTTGATCAAAAGCGAAATGTGATCCAACTGGTCCACTATAAATTGTCGGAAACATCACTGACTTTTTGGATTTTGAATGGGACAACCCGAGTACATGACCCATCTCATGGACGACTGTTTGAACAAAATCAGGCATTTTACCAGTATGTCTGAAATCCGCACTATGTACTTGATAATACAACCAATTTTCATCATCATCAAAGTGAATTTTTTTCTCCGACGCAGAAGCATGTGCTAATTCGCCACCACTTCCATCAAATGGCTGTCCATCACCGTGATCACCTAATATAATAATAATTATATATATAGAATTATCATTAGGAATGTTTTTATCCCAGCAGCATGCTTTTACCAATTGCACTCTAAATAAGGATCTAGGCATAAGTCGCGTTGTCTATAGATTCTTCCGTTGTATGGTAAATATGTTAAAACCCATTTGACCAGTATTAACAAGTTGCAATATTACCGAACGGTTTTATAAGCAAAAATGGTGTAGTGGTAGCGCATTCGACTTGTAATCATAAGGTTTCAGGTTCAAGTTTCCACTCCAGCGCACTTTAAATGCAGTGTCATCAGCCCATTCGGTGCTATCTACTGACCGCTAATCAGCTTGTGTGGCAGGCAAGCAAGTTAAGGCAATGCTATACGTATCTCTTGCGGTAGTTTAACATAGGTACAGTCGGAGGGGAGAAAGAGCCAACCGTTAGGATGGAATCCCCAAGGACGTTAAAACTTCCCGTTACTTACTTACTGATATGGACTCCATAAAATCGGGACACACCCTAATTTCCCTCCGACCCTTTGTAAACATTGTTTATGATACTAATTTCTAAGAGTAGTTGAAAGGAATTAAAACAAAGTTTTAAAAAAAATTTTTTCCAGCGTTTATATGCTTATATTAACTACTCATTTAGCCTGCAAACTTGCTTACAATTTGCTTAACCCAGGGCCGACGAATTATTTTTAAAAGTCATAAATTTTTTGAAATTATGCTACTCTACTTTGACTTAAAAGTGATCTAGATTTATTTGTTATGAAGCTATCAAATTAATGAAAAATCAAAGAAGAAAGCGTCTCTATACTAACTAGCACCAAGAATATACAAAACAACGAAACGAAATCAATAAGTTAATAATTACTGCTACATATTTAGTACTCATAACGGAAGATTTAAAATATTTCATTTTTTTTTTTTTTGCAAAAAAGGCTTGTTCGTACCATTTGCATACGATAACAAAATACATTTTTCTTGAAAATTCAAATTGTCAAGCACTTTCAAATAATTTTAAATTGTCACTTGTAGCAATAAATAGTGGTTATTATTTTGCTCAAATGCTTAAGGTCTTAACGGTCAACCCAAGCTTATGCTTCACCTATGCTTGATTTTTAGGCAATTTCTGATTGCGTGCTTCTAAAGTATTATTTTCAGTTGTATTTGTAGAATGTTTTGTGATCAAATCAATCTTACCTCTGTAAAAGTAAATGATGATATCAGCATAAATCCAATTATTTCTGTTCTGGAATTTCACTCCTGATACAGCAGCCCATCTATTTAAACCGAACTCAATCAAATCAGCTCCTAGCACTCTCAGATCTGTACGAGATGGACGATTAGTGTAATCAATCTTCCATTCATATGTAACAGGTTTACCGAATCTGTTCTTGCTAAAATGGTTCAAAGCGTTTCTCTTTTTTCGCCTACCCTTTGGTGTTAAAAATATGTTAAAGTTTAAATTTTTTGTGCTTCTGGAAGTCCTATCTTTTACGCCACATCTAGGACGATTCATCACAGTTATGGTATCTAAGTCCACCTTGCCTGTCTTTGGAATGCTCATAAAGTCTTGAAAATCTTTTAGAGCTATTTGTATTTCTTCATTGGTGTAGGACGTCTCCTTGGTAACGTTTATTTGTTTTGTGTTGTTTTTATTTGAAAATCTATTTGTCCTGTTGTTCTTCTCCGAAAGATATCCATATTTGATTAAATAATTCTAAAAAGAAAGTACTTGTTATTATAAAAAAACGCATAAAGCCTTTGGATCTAATAGAAGATTGAAATGTTACCTTAGACACGTCTTCCGCTAAGAATAATGAGACCGACGTTCTGAAATATCTGGTACAACCGTTCAGGTTCGAGAACTTATTGCAATCGTGTAGTAACGAGTGGGCTTAAAACGTAGAATTCACGTTTAATTTAGATTAACGATATCAATCGAAATCAATCGATAATAGTAAGCTTAATCGTGTAAACAGTCCAAGTTTTAAAAACCGTTTACCTTAAGTTTTTAGCGTAAGTTTCTACGTAAAAAGTATTTGCATGAATAAATGTTTAATTTTTGATGTAAGAATTCATTTCTAACTTTTTAAATATTTTTTTCAAAATTGTTTGTGCAACTTTTTCCACTTTTCCGAGCTTGACAAATTTCAAGAGTTCTATAGCAATGTATTCTTTGATTTTTCTGAGAATGTTATCTTTGAAAACAACCTTAAGTTATCAAAATGTCTTTGATTTATATTTTTCTAACGGAGACGTAAAAACCCATGCGTTTTCATGTATAATTTTCTTAGAAAAGCAGTTGAACTCCAACAAAAACTCAATATTCTGGAACTTGTCCATAATCCAGTTTTAATGTCATTACTTTTTACCTGAGTTAAGTAAATACAGAAACGTAAAAAAATAATTGTATGGGTAGCTATGGGTACAAAGAGAAATAATTATGCACGCGTTGACTGTGGTTTAAAGACAACTTTTGTCATATTGCGCAAAATATCCAGAAATATTGTTTGTCTATCTATACTATATGCGGCTTATTTTTTAAGTATGTTAGTTTACTGTACTTTTTCGTTTTAAGATAACCTTCTCCCATCATTGGTTTTATGTTCAAGAAATGATAAATCTTGAATAAAGAAGGTGAAATAAATTCGCTTGGACTTCGCAGGTTATAGCAATGGTTGATATGACAAAACGCTGCAAATCAAGCTCAATCAAGCTCTAAACATATCTACATAACTTTACTGATACACTTGCTTCAAGCTGTTTACAAAATCTTTGTGTACTTACTAAGACTCGGTTATTTCCACTACTTGTCAGTGAGGACGTCAATGGCTTTGTTTCGTTACAAACTGTCATGCAAAAAATAACTAAGACAAATACATAGTAACAAAGTGACATTTTGAAAGTCGAACTAAATTATGCAGCATCAAGCTCGTTATTTGATGTCACTTCGATGTCTGAGCGTATGCTGCATGTGCTCTTTGATTTATACGCTTCTTGTAAGTGGCACACAATGTAAACACTTGAAAATCCGTGTTGTTTATGTAGTGCTAATGAATGAAATGAAATATTGTGTTTTTCTTTTTACAAATTATATTTCGTAACCTTTTGTAAAGTATCGTGTGTGGTACTATAGGGGAATTTCAATTGCATTAGATGTACAAAACAAAATTTCGGAAATAGTTTACATTTAAAAAAAAAAATTAATATATCTTTTCCTATCTATCTATTTCCTTGTTTGTTTGTTTTTCAAAATGAACGCAGTTCATGCTTTTGAAACATTTCCTGCTTCGAGTGCTCAATTGTAACTGGTATGGATACAATTTCTTATTTGACTTTCCCATATTTTTTTTAAGTGGCTATGCTGAAACACTTTTAACGTTATGTTATTCTGGTTAAAAATTGGCACTTGGCGTCAAAAGAATCACGAAATTCGGCCTCTTTTAACAGCAGATTTAAAAAATGCAACCCTTTGATTACTTCAATAGCCATTTTAGTGCATAAGATTCTATCAGATACACTTCTGTAACATCAAACGTTTTATTGTCAATAATTTCCTGCGGAAACTGGCAGATTCTTAAATATCATTTTATATATTCCTATTTCATACTGTTTTCTCATATTTAAAAGCTTTTCTAAATTTAGATTTCTTTCCGCCTCATAGCGTGCAAACCTAACGTGATTTTCATAATTTTGGTATAGTTAATCCCCTAGATCATATCACAGCGTGTTAAGAAATGTTTGCTTTTTGTCTGGATTTAATTATAGTAGCAACCTCCTAGATGTTTTAGTTATTACCGAGTTGCTAAACGGTAGTAAAATCAACGAAGCGAGAAAGTTGGAGAGTTAAAGCTGTGTATCGCCCATTTTAAACAGACATGTGAAGTCTATTATAATAGGGTTAGACTGTGGAAAAGTTTGCGGATTTTTCAGTCGTACTAAATTTATCGCCTGTCGTACACATCTAAGCCATAGCTGATTCGTGCGTCCTTAGCATGAATAAACGATTTGATTACCAATGTAAACATACACACATATACATGGAGATATAGCCGTTGTTAAGGACGTCATCATAATTTTTACCCTCGTCGACATCGTTAGTATTGTTGTGGCTACAGTTTTGATCTCTGTCCCCATTGATGTTGTCGTTATTGTTGTTGTTGTTTTCCTTATTGTTGTTTTGAAAACGTTGCTATGACTACGCCGTTGCGATCATAGTTGCTGTCGTTGTCGCTTATTGTTGTTGCCGGTAGCGTTTATTGTTGTTGTTTGCGCTAACAAGACACATTGTTATCAAAACACTTGCACAACCTACCAATATTGTGCAATGTGACATGCGGAAATAAGGAATTGCCACTTTCGATTTAACAGAACTATAACCACAAATCCCTCCTTCTTTTTGCCATTCATTTTAAGTTATAAACATCACCCCATGCAGACATTACTGACATTGAGTAGAGTTACAATTACAAAACCAATAATGTGTACTTGCAAATGCTTATACCTAATCGGATATTATCGAAACTAAGTCACATAATTTTGACGCGACAAAATATGGTCGCAGAAAGTTTTGACGTGACAAAGTTTTGGCTAGTAAGGTGTTTGTCATTCTTATGAGGAAATTCGAAGATATTTTTTTTTACTTAAAATGTCCTTGGAAAGTACCTGTTCAAATAATGCAAATGGTTCGATTTTTTAAAATTTGAATAAAATTTGTCAATCATATCGCTCATTCATACTCCAAGGTGACTTAAATAAACGTTTCGCGTTAAGCCGATCATTACTTTCTCAGACAGTTTCTCGAGTTACAAACTAATCAATAAATAAAAAATAAATTCATAAATAAATAAAAAAAATTCTTTTAATGGTGTAAAAATAACAACACTCCGTTATGTACATAAAAGGGAAATGTTGCGGGGGTGTTTATAATGCGGGGGAGGTGTACACTTTCTTACTCACGATTACTTACTCACGTTAAGATTTTAGAAATTTTTGGTAAAATCTGAGTACTACTTCTGCATATTAATAATATCAATATTTTGTCTTGGCGCGAGAAGAAACCGTGTTACGGACACACGAAAATAACAAATGTGATATATTTTTATTCGCTTTGTTTCGACGGGTCAATTTCCGTGGGTTTCTAAGGCAGGCGAATCCTGCGGACTAATGACTAGTCTGTTATATTAATACCTGTATTTTTTTCTCTGCGTAATTTTAAAGCCGTACGACGGACACACAAAATGCGACATTAAAAGAACAAACGAACCCATGGATTTATCTACGCGCTACCGACTAGTTTCAATAAATCACTTTTGTTAAATAGAGAAACCGTGCACTCTACCACGGTTAAATATAAAGCATAATTAGCGTGTATAAAATTTTGTAAGAATTTAGTTCTGGGATTAACCTTTCAAGTGATTTAAGACGCTGGTATGTCTAGAGGATAGCAGTCAAACATGTGGCTAGTGTGTGCATAGAGCCGAACTTAAAAAAACTGTTGGTTCTGATCCCCTATGTCCAACAATTAGTTTGGCCTAATCAAATCCTTTTCTGATCTTTTTTTTCGCTTCTTGTTAATAAATTTAATAAATTTCAATTTTTATTTTTTAACTATTTGTCACGCACCAAAAAAATGTTGTATTACAATAATATGAAAAAACAACAATAACACGATGATCCACTCAAAACTATGTCATGTCCAAGTTTACTATTTTTCAACATTCACGCACATCATAGGTAATTTTGCCAATATGTGTATTGCTAAATCAGTCCTTTAGCAATGTACACAGAACTTGTACCTGGCTAGCTATATTAAATATATAAATGGTTATTGAAAGTATCCTGTTTTGTTCATAGCTTAAATTTGTTGTGCATAAGAATATTTTAATCATTTTGTTTATATTTTAGTGCCTTATCTGCACAAAGATACACAATTTTGATTTAGCCAGTATTACAATATAATATAAGGAGTGTTTTCTTTCTGTGGGAGTACTAGTCAGTTCACCTAGCTACACTATACTATAAAAGTGTGCATTGATTTTACATTATTATTTCTGGTTCACGTGGAAGAAACAAATAAAACAAACGGGGAGGGGTTTTGGAACGGCGGGTTGTTTTCTGCCTGTAAACGTGTTGCTGAGAACCAAAGTTCTGAAAATTGAGAAATTTGAAAACCGCTACTAAAGATTAATGAAGATAAAAGTTTATTACATTTTTGGAGTCTTGTGTATAAGTCTTCTTAGTATCCCCCATCCTCTGTCTCTGCAAAATTTCGCGAAAAAATACATGAAATAGCAAATGCGATATATTTTCATCAACTTTGTAGAAACAGGCAAACTTCTATCGACTAGTCTTTTGTATATCGCCTAGTAATTTTTTGTGATTTTAAAATTGTTACGAGTACTTTTTATTTTATCATTTTCATCACAACTTTTATTACACCTTATCTAAGCTTGATAGCCATTTTTTGAAGACACCAAAATTTAATTTCTCTTTTACTAAAGCTTAGACTCAAAAGAATGCCTTGGAATAAACACCGAATTAAAGTTAACTGATTAACACACCAATTTCTTAAGCCCTAAATTTTTTCATCAAAAACCCTCTCAAATAGTTCAAGGCTTGATTATGTTTGTTCGGGACCACGTGAGCAAAAAACATTAAAAGTAACCAATCAAAAGTGTAGTCAGTATCTGATTTCAGGAAAGTGGCGCAATTTCATTTTTTGGCAACAAAACCAATTGCGTACAGAAGAGATTTTGGCAGTAAAACTTATAAAGAAAAATTATGAAGAGAAATTAACTCATGGTGTTGACAGGAAGACTTGAAGTAGCGGTATCTATTAAAGATTATTTTACAAGTGCTCTCACTTTGTTTTACGTGCGAACTCGCCAAATGCAAAATTTTTGATTTTTAAACCTAATTTTCAACTTTTTCTGCAATCTAATAAATTCGTTATAAATTTCAGGAAATAATTATTTCCCAACAAGTCTCTTGATAGCTTGGAACTGCAACTGTATACCAGAGCTTACAAAGAAATAATTTACTAGATCCATTTGTGTGTTGTTTTTTTACAACGCAAGCAACCCCTGACAAGAATGTCATTTGCGTCATCTCTGTGGACACGATGATGACTTGAATAAAATTTTAAGTGAGCGTAATAATTGGCAGCGTAAACATGTTTTTTGTTGGGTATCGTGTGTCTGCAATACACCCAAAAACGTTTTTTACAGCACATACAGTGCGAGTATTTCAATATTTATACACTTTTCTGAGAACAACGACGCCGCGAATGGCTGAAAAATAACAGCAAAAATATGAAAACTTCTATAGGAAGAAAATTTGTTTGTCTGTTTGCTTGTTTGTTTGTTTTTTAAGGGGAAGAACTTTAATTTCAAATTCTTTGGTAGAGAACATTTAGCTCATTTTCAAAATCTATATCCGGAATAGACCTACATTTTTGCCCAATAAGCACGCCCTATTATTATTCTTCAAGCTAGTCCTCTGTACCAAAAATATTATTACTTGATTTGTTGTAACAAGCTTTGCTAAATGGAAAGAGCTAGCTCTGTTAAACATTGGTTGTAAGTTGCCTTGCTAAACTGTCGGCGGTAACCATAGGAAAGATTCGATTATAAAATCTGAAGGACACCAAAGATTCCTTAATCGCTCACTTATGAACAATGTAAGCAAAGCAGCAAACTCCGTGTTGGCCGGCATGTTTTCTGGTCTAGCACGAAAGGTAGAGCATTCTGTGTAATATTCCCTGGCTTCCGGAGGTCTGTCGCAAGAATGACCTACTCAAAAGTTTTTCTAATTTTCTTATACTTTGCAGAAACCTGCTTGATCGGTGAAATCCTATTAGCCAGGAGATCCAGCATAATGTTTCGTACCACCGAGAATGCGGAATAGTTAAGAAGGTCAGTTCAACGAATTTTCTGCAGTCAGAATACTGATGGCGCTTTTTGATTTCTCACGTGACCATTATCGGGAAATTCTTTCTTATTTAATGTTTTGAACAAGAATTGATCTCACTCACCCATACAAATATGATTAATTTCCCTATTTTGTAAGAAGGTAAGATTTGGCCACGCTGGCGTTATGCTTATTGAATAGATTTTAATTCGAAGTTAAATTATTTTGTGTTTATTTTTGAATTAAATTAAAGACACATACATTTGCGTTTAAGTTTTCGTATGAGAGGACTCCATATCTAATATCTTCGAATAAAGATCAGTTAACCAGCCTAGGAACCTATTTCTACATCAGCTAAGTTTTAAGCACGACTTTGTGGAATCGTGTTACTCAACGATAGCCAATACTGAATTTAAGATTACAACTTGTTTTTCAATGGTGTTGGCCCTGTATATTGTTATTAAATTCTAAGAGATATCGAATAGACCTACCCATTAAGGTAGACAAGGAGATCTCTTTTTTCACCTCCATACCCACAAAAGAAAAGTAAATACAAGAATTTTCTTATTATTTTTTAATAAGAACAATTGCATGGAAACAGTAGGGTAGAAAAAGTCAAAAAATGAAAACAATGGCTGGGCTTGATCGTAAATATTTGAATGTGTAGAAGAAAAACGCTCAAAAAAATACACAGTTCCAAGTTAAATATCGGAAAACCAACCTCGTTCTCAGCGCCTGTTGTCTCTTTTTATCCAAGGGCGGCGGGATGACTGTGTCCCTGGAGGAAGCTACGTCACGTGACCCTCTAGTACACAGTTTTTCTGTGTGTAATATTTAATGAAATTTGTCTCAATGAACCAAAGTTTTATATATAAACTTGCAGAGCTAAGCGAGCCCGGCGCTTTACGTCACAGATATGTGCAGCGAGTTTGTTTTGATTCCTCTCATACGCAGCGGCTTATCGGCGTGTCTTAAAAGGGACAAATTCTGAAACTCAAAAGGTATGATAATAATAGAACTATTTTCTGACTCAATTTCGTCAAAAAGTCTAAAACCATATCATACCAAATCTCAAGTCAATATTTTAATTTTTACCGAAGTTATGAGACTTTGAACTAGAAAGGACACTATACATACCACGTTGTAGGCTTATTTTGTTATTTTTTATGTTCACTGCATTGTTATTAGTATAAAAAGTCTTGAGATAATATATCACAGTGGTGAGCTGTTTAATATCTACCACTATCTTCAGTACATCCTGGATTGTCAGATTGAGTTTCAATCAAAGTGTGAATTAAAATGTGATTGTGTTCGATTTTCTGAAATTTCTTCATAGCGTGTTAAAAAAAGCCTAGCAAGAATCAGTTTAACAAAATCTTCTTACCTTTTTCTCTTCCTAAAAGTGGCTGTGTAATTTTTTTATGCCTCGTGTAAAATTACCTTTTATCAGATTGGTCTAAAAGTACTCCACCGAAGGTATTGAACTTTGAATTTTCTTGAATTAGAAATTAGGCCGGATAAATGTGCATTCAATGATAAAATGGCTCCGACAGTTAAGCTACTGGCTTTTTATAATGTTTATGGTAACCAAAGCATATAAAGTAATAAAACATGCCCACTAATACCAACCTGATATAATTTAAAACGTAATGATACATATATTTTGTAAAAAGCATTTTCGACATTTTGTGCAAAATTATTTTTTCCATAAAGGACACGGGCGGCACTAGGTCTGTCAGCTAATAATTTTAAACCTGACCACTTGGAAACAAGTGGAGTTTCTTTCTTTTGTTCTTATCCTGATAGTTTGCTAGCTATTATCTAGTTATTAAACTTTTGTAAGCAGTATTTCTTTATGATGTCTTATTTTATACTCTCATTACCAATGCTTTCTATTAAATTTTTCACGTTGAAGAAAACATGATACTGATACAGCTCCTCTGCCATTTTAGTACGAAAAGGTTCCTCCTGTTCGTCACAGGCTCGCCACCCCGCCAAAAGGTTTTGTATGACCAATCAGGTTATATATCGGAGCAGCCTCCTCCAGGGCCATATTTGTATCGCTGTCCGGATGTTAGAACAGATAAAAGATAACCTGGGGACGGGGTTGTCTGAAAACCTCATTTTGAAGCCAAATTTCCTGGTTCTTATAACAAAACTTAAGAAAAGAATTTTCTAGGCTGAAATTTAACTGATAGAATATTTAATCTGAATCTGAATGCCCGTGTTTGTGGAAGTGTAAGGAAAACATGTCCTCAAGAATTTTAATCTACCATGAGAGTCAATAAATTCATAATTAATTGACTCTCATGGAAGCATACGTGACAGCAATTTGTGGTAAATAAACAAAGCGAAGATTATTTCGACATTGGAAATCAGTTCTTCATGTCGTCTTGAAGAAGTGGTATCCGTTGAAGGTCTTATTACAAGTGCTCTCACTTGACTCTACGTGAGATCTCGAGGGTAACAGGCAATCTTTTGACATAGTTCCAAATTTTACAATTACTACTTACAAAGCGGAACACAAGCGGTTAACATGCCTGAAAATGCCCTCTATTAATAATCACAGAAAAGTAACCCGGTTTAGAAAAGAACCTTTTTTAATCAGTTTATCGAATTTTGGTGACCAAGGACAAGATTCACACTCCTTCTAGAGCATGTATGTACTTTTGTCATGTCAAAGTAGTTCTTGGGAGTTATGCTAATAAAAACTGTTAGGCAGTTTTTGTCCGATACTGCCTAATTATTTGCGGATCCTGTCTTTGAATGGTTAACCATAGCTTTTGTTGATGGACTTGTCAATTTGATTCAATTAGAGGAGCCCATTTTTACTTAATTTTGTCTCACAGATTAGTGCATCTGCTAATGATGTTAGAAAAACAATCTATCATGTGGAGATTTACGTTTTAAGTGAATATGATGTAAAAAGCCTTTTGTCTTTCTCGAAATTTTCTGTATGATGAAATTTCTTTTCAGAGAAATCGAAACTTTATCATACTGAAAATAAAACTACATATGACATTGGCTGGTCAGATATTTCCAGTTAACGCTTTTCCGGAAAGGACATATGAAAAGTGTTACTTTTTTTAATGCAGATGGAAAATAATTGAAAATTGACGTATTAAAGTCCTGTTTGTATGAGAAGTACAGGGTTAGCTAAAAGCGTTAGCACTGCGAAAAAATACTCCGCGTTCCTATTAAAAATACCGCGGGTTGAAATTTGCATTAATGGCAGCTCACTATGCAAATTATTGACGGACTGACCTGATAGCCTCATCTTATACGCTCTAACATCTATTTGTTTCTTACAACGCCCTGCGCTGAAAGAAATTTTTGAAAAGAGAGAGAAAAAAGAATGTCAATGTCAAAATACACAAATATTAGCATGCTGATCATGCAGGTAGCAGTCCACTTCATTCTCGACCCCAGACCTCTTTGAGATAAACTCGGTTTTAATCTGAAAGAGCTCTGGGGACGATAATGAGTCCACTTGTATTAACCGAGGAGGAGGTACGAATTTCAAAGCTCTCTTCACTTCTTTGCTTGAGTCAAGATAAGGTTATTGACTTGATAACCTTCTAAACAAACATACAGCTGTTTTATAAAAAATTCTGTGAAACACGTAAGTAAATAAAAAAAAACCGCCTGACATCGGGCAGAAAAAAGTGTCTGCTTGATAAAGATCTCCACTTAATAAAGTTGTCTGCTTTGGAGAGGTGGTGCTATAAGATTTCTTTAAGTAGTTTGTCACAAAAAAATCTATCCGTCTTATAGAAGTGCCCGTCTTAGGGAGGTGCCCGTCTTATAGAGGTGCCCGTCTTAAAGAATGTCCAGCGAGGTCAGTCACGAAAATACAAAACATATTTCTATAAAATTTCTAATAAAAAATACTTATTTACTTTTTAAAAGTTTCTAATTTTAAGTGGCCTAGTACTTCCTTTTTAAAACAATGTTAGAATCGTCAATAAACACTGGATACTATATATTTTTACGCACAAGAATCTTTTTAAATCACAGGTTCTACAGAAAAAATTATTTTCATAGGAAAATATAAATTTTTTACAGCTGATGAATAGAATAATACGTTTTATCTTATTATCACCACACGAAGTATTATTCCGTTCAATGTTAACCTTGGTAGGCCCAACAAAGAACTACAGAAAGCGAAATGAATTATTCATTTTTACATTTTTTATTTTTAAACCATCGTATCTAATCTCACGTTAAAATTTCATAGGGATAGGCGGTATGTAAACTGTCTACGACCCGCCATGTTCGCGTTACTTAGTTTCGTGGGACTCTTTTTAAATTTCTACTGCCGTTGCGACTCATTCACTATGTTGATTTCAAACAACTCGTGCTCTGTGCGGTATTCGTACTTGGATCAGATTGCGCGAAATGTTAATTGTACGGCTGTGAAGGAAGCTAATAGTCTATGTGGTAGAGAAATACGCGTATTGTATTCAAATTTACGTCCGTACATATATCTTGAAGATGGAAATGTTACAGGAATTTTGCCAGGTAGGTTGTTCATTTTTTTTATTAAGTCACGTAGACATTTTCCATTTGGAAGAAATTTTCCAATATAAAATATATTTTTTTAATTATATTAAAAATTTTCCAACAATGCATTCTTTTTTAGAATTTATGTACTTTATGTTTTAGTTCCCTTCCTGGAAACATTTAATAAAACATAAAATAAAATGTTGAAAACCATATTATTCTTCCCCAGATATTATTTTTCTATTTTAAAACAACCTCTTTGCTGAGAACACAGCATGTGACCAGTGTTCTTTTGGCTGGTAAAATTACCTTAATCGGACAAATTTTCGCGCGGAGAAATTTTCGCGGTTTTCGCGAATTTTGCCCAAATTCGCGAAATTAAATCCTCGCGAAATATTTGCAAACAGTCAAATCGCGAAATTAAATCCGTGCGAAATTTTTAGAAAGCCTGAATTCGCGAAATTAAATCCTCGCGAATTTTTTTTTAATCGACCCAATCGACATCGACCCAATGTTAGACGAAGAACCTAATGTTCAAGCTGTCAATTCTTCTGGTTTGTCCACAGCTTCAAAATACGTCAGTGATTACGGGATCGAAGACGAAAGCGACGAAGAAGAATGGGTCGAAGAAAATGAAGAGGATGAAGATAGGAATTTTTTTGATGTTTTTGATGACGAAGATGATTTGTAAATAGATTTTGACATGTAACTCGGAAGAAAAAGCATGATTCTTGATACTGATGACAATAAATCATTTTCTTTCCTTTACAATTTTTGCGATATTTAAATGTTTCGTGAAAATTTGTTTTAAGTTAAGACAGAATTCGCGAAATTAAATCCTCGCGAAATTTTTGAAAAGACTAAATTCGCGAAATTAAATCCTCGCGAAATACGATTTATTTGACCTCGCGAAATTAAATCCGCGCGAAAATTTGTCCGATTAAGGTACATCACGCAATAGAAAAAACAACAAAGAAAATGGATGAAAAAACAGAAGAAAACAAAGCATAAAATCTATGTTTTTTTATCTGTCACAATTTATTTAAAATGCTCTTTCGTTCTTTCATCGCAATTTCTGCCTCATATTACTTTAGTTCTAATTTATTCCCTTTGGTTACGTCCATTGTAAAAGCACCGCCCTACTTTAACTACTACGCCCTGAAATGCTTACAAAAACGTGGTCCTTGCTCAAAACAATAAAGGTACGCAGCTACTGGTGAAATAGTATTTTTTGGACATCATTTTTGACAGAAAAATAGTTTTAAGGTACGGTCTGAATGACTTTTTAGGTTTGAAACTTATAACACTTTTGTCACACCTCAAAATGCGGGGTATAAGAGTCTTGAGAGAAAACGATGTGATGTCTAACCGAGGAGCTATTACGGTTGTCTCTACCGGAATATGCTGTTTGGATCGTTTAAAAACGATGTAAAATGTGTATTATGAAACTTAGCTTGTGGCAAGTAAAGAAATTTATCACTTTTTTATGAAATTGTTCTAAAGAGCAAGGGATAGGCGGATATATTGGGGCAATTTTAATCTTTTGCCTCCAGGATGTTACTGAAATAAAAGTGCTTTTTCGTTTATTATATTTTCTTTTTCAATTTCTGATGTTTTTATATTTTTAAAAAAAGCGCATGAAATGAAGTGTACAATCCAAGGCTTACCATGTCACGTCTCATAATTTCACCTTCATAGAAATTCTGAAGCAAATTCTCGTAAAATCCTGCTGCTTTGGTTGCAACACAATAATAACATACACCAAAACAGACAACATCGTTTCCAGAATTATTTCCCATGAGAAGATCAGTAAATTTGATGTACTTATTCCAGTAGAAAATTGCTTAGGATGTTCCAGCTTCCTTGGCCATGAGTACACCGACTTAATGCCACTTGAAGAAGTCTTGTTTGTCGGCAAAACTAAAGCCCCGACAACCGAGTATTTAACGACAGTTCTAATTGAGAGTACCGCTAACACCTGGCCTTTGTTTGTGGTTGCATTAGCGTTGGCTGTGTGCGCTGGTACAATTATTTGGATCATGGTGAGTGTGTCCATGTATTTATTCACAAAACCGCTGCTTTTCGACTTCTTTCAAAATGGTAGCCAAAGTATAAACATTGTACAGTAGTGCATGAAATTTATTTTACTGTGAGATAATAACAAAAAGCCAGTGTCATTCATCGCTCTATGTTTAAGCGCGAATATCATCTACTTACTTGCGAATTGAGCTTTAGATTTTACTTTCATTCTTTTATATGTTATAGTGAATTTATATGTGAAAAAAATATGTATACATATATAAAACAAATATATATAAACTAGTTGTTAGCCCGTGGAAAAATCCACGGGTTTCCCCTTCCTTTTTTTACCGCATTGCGTGCGTCTCGCTACCCGCGCAGGAAAGCTACCATTTTGCGTGACATACAGACAGACGGACAGAAGTATACAAGTATTATAATATAGATATATATAAAAAACATTGAGTCCTTCAGGGCTTTCAGTTTCCACTTTAGATTCATATTTTTTAGTTCTAATATTAGTCGTAAAAACATAAAGGTACAAGCCACGTCTCTTACAAATAGATTATCTCATTGCGTTCGACTTATTTTTTTCCTGAGCTCTTTGAATCCTAACTTAAAGAGCTCTGGAAACGAGAGTTCGTTCAATTTACCATCTAAAAAACTGCGTAATAACATAAAAGTATGCCTGTGGGGAAATTAAATGGATTATTTTTTGTATTAATGTGATTTAGTTTTACATAAATTTAAAAAAATATGACCTTGAAAACACTTGTTTTGAAAAACATATTAAAAGAAAATTCCATGGTGATAACAAGCTGGGTGTTTTCTTTTGTTAAAAATAAAAAAGAAATTATCATTTTGATTAAAAAAGTAGATAACATTGTTTTTGAAGAATTTTAGTATCATATAAACAACAACCTTAGGTTTGTTATTTTGGTGTTCCGCCAACTTTTGACAATTCGTATTTTCTTTTTACTTCTTTATTGACCAATCACTTGTAGCCCGCCCTGTTGATTCTTATAGACCGTTAGACAGGCATGTTTTTTTGTTGGCTTATCCTTCACAAGACTCGCACTTGGCGAAGAAGAATATCCATTCCAAATATGATTTTCATTAATTAAAATTTTGCTGACATCAACAATTTTCTGTGAATTATTTTGCCTGGAGACTGAATTCTTATCAGAAATGTAATCTTTTGCCGACTGCTATGAAAACATTTTCGTAAGCACTACAGCCTTAAGTAATCACAGACTTCTAGGCTTGCTCCAAACCTTTTTTCGGTACTACTCTACCTCAAGTAAATGAAATCGGTGCCGTGTTTTTGGCTCTTTATCAGTTCTTTTATTTCGAATTTTAGGATACATGGTTTAACAAGAAAGAATTCCCAAGACAATTTCCAAAAGGACCATTTGAAGGCTTTTGGTGGGCTTATGTTTCCATGACGACAGTTGGGCAAGTTTTAATACTATTTTTTTATTATTTCGGAAAATGATTTTTTTTATCATTAATTACATGTTTTTTATAAGCAGGTGAAAATTCGAAATCAGGCTGGGATATACTTATATGAGAGAAAAAGAATCAGGCTTAGAGTATGCTTAGAACTTAAACTTTGGTTTATGGGATAACTTTTTTATGATGTGATGTCTTTAACTTAGCTCTTTTAAACTTTTGCCAAACTTTCTGATTTTTATAAAAATATATATATATATATATATATATACATCCTAGGCCATGTGCACATATGACATCGTTTTGTTTTGTTTTAGTTATGGAGACCGCACACCACATTCGGTCCCAGCCCGTCTATTTGCAGTAGTCTGGATATTAATTGGCATGATCATCTTTAATATGTACACTGCGTGCATTACATCATTGCTAACCAGTAAGATTTCAGAAGAAGGACAGAATTCTATATACATGAGAAAAGTATGACAGCTTCAATTCTTTTGATAACTAATTTGTTCATAGGCGTTTACGCCATGCCATACCTACCTTAAAACTTAACAAATTTTTAAGTTTCAAATGCGACAATTATATCGCTTGACAGATTTAGTAGTATTTTATGGGTTTATTGTCCAAAACTTTCGCAAATTCGTGCTTAATGGAGGACGGCAATACTTAGTGGATGACGATGTTAATTAAGAGCAGCGTTTGTTGGAGGGCGGTGTTTATTGGAAGACGGTGTTAGTTGAAGGAAGGTATTTGTTGGGGGGGGGCGATGTTTTTTAGAGGGCGGTGTTTATTGGATGGCGATGTGTGTTGAAGGGACGTGTTTGTTTGAGGACAGTGTTTATTGGATGGCGATGTGTGTTGGAGGGCGGTGTTTATTGGAAGGCTGTATGTGTTGGAGGGCGATGTTTGTTAAACTGCGGTGTTTGTTTGAGTGTTTATAAAAGAGGTTACAGAAAGTTTTTTTAATTACAACCATAATTTTACTTCGTCTCCAGGGCTATTTTTTCTTGCCGAATAAGATTGCCAGGATAATAAAGACGTAGTTAAAGATAACTTACGTGTATTAATTTTTAAGTAAATGAAATATCGCGATTTCGCGATTTTTGAACTTTTTGTAACAATTTATTTACGCAAAATTTTTCGAATCTGGTCATTCGCGAACCTTTATAAAAAAGTAATCGGGATGCATAGGATATTTAAGTAAAGGGTTAGGAGTTTAGAAAAAATAAAATAAAAAGGTTGAAAGTCCGGTAAACACGTATTTCTCAAGAAAAAATCTTCTTTACAATTAGTTAATTTGAATTACTTGTGCTACAGACGCGAAATTCAATGTTTCTTTCCTTTGTGTAAAAGAATTATGTTCTTGGATTTCACTTTCTTGATCTATTTCAAGACTTGAGCATGGGACATCTTCTGATATAAAATTTGGGTCTTTTTTTTCAGGTTGTTGAAAAAGAGTGTCAACGTTATAATAAACGAATGACTTACAGTATAATTTTATCTTGTTGTTTCTTCGCAAAAATTTATCCACTCAAATTTTTTCAAGGTCGGTATTCGCAAAAAGTAGTCTACGCGAAAATTAATCCACACGAAATTTTTCAAAGTCGGCATTTGCGAAAATAAATCCACGCGAAAATTAATCAACGCGAAATTTTTCAAGGTCAGCATTCGCGAAAATAAGTTAACACGAAATTTTAACCCCTTTGCTTCTAAAAGTTAGATTTTTGGTCCTGCGGCAACCATGGATCTTGAAAATTATTCAACACTATTTTCCCTCCCTCCCTCACTCTCTAATTTGTATAAAAAATGTTTGAACCAAAAAATGTTGATACTTTGTGAGTTTTAGAATATGTCTGTTAGAAATATTCGCCGTTGACGTCATGTATTTTTTTGATTATTTTGTCAAAAAAATTCATGACAAAATAAAGTCAGTGGCTTGTAGATTGTACATAAGCTATGTAAGTCACAGCTCTTCCAGTTTAAAAGATAAATAGGGTTACCTAACCAGCCCCGAAAAGGTCCAGCCCTAATAGGGTTAACCTTAATTTTGACCTGTTTCTGATCGTTTAGGTTCGAGATCAAAAAACAAAATACGTCGTTCGGAAGAAGTTGTATACAAAATAACGCCCTTTTCAAAAACTCCGAACTTTAAGATGCATGTTCATTGTTATATTCATATGTAAAACTCCCTTTTCTCTAAACAATGCGGAGTTACATGTAACTCGTTTTCGAACTGATTATTGACTGATAATTTCTGATGAAACCTTTATCTACCTAGATCGGAGTTTTAGAAGACTTGAAAGCCATTTATTCGGGTATAGCTATAGGAATGGCAGATCATTCAGGTAACATCCAGATTTTGTATGAAACCAATTTGACGAAAAACTTTACGGTTTGTAGAGACTGTAGACTTAAAATAAAACATATTATTTAAGTGACGTAAATTTCAATGTTTCAATAAATTTTAAAAAAGGGAAAGGAATAGAATCTGTAGGAATAATAACTTTCTAACTTCTCTTTTTCTAGAGTACAGCAACATGGAGGATTTGCAGAAAGATTTGCAACAAGACAAAATACCTGGTAGAATTTTCTACACTTTCGAATTTATTCACATAATTTGTTTCTTCATGGAGGTTACTTTTGTTGTTTTAACAGTGTAGTTTCACAGGGAAAGAAAAACGAACAGACACGAAGAAAAAATTTTAGATTCAAAACGTTCAGCTCGCTTGGCAGGTTTACATAGGAAATTTTGGCTATGTTTGTCTCGTTATCAAATATCAGAACAGACGAGAGGCCCTCAACAAGGTTGAAATAAAACAATTCTGCATATTACAAAGTTGACTTTTTTTTCAGCTATCGCCATGGAAAGCCACATGCTAGCTTACTACTTGTCCGAAGAGATTGGAGATAAATACACGATTTATAAACAAGTTCAACTAAAAGATAACGCCATTGGTTTAGTGTCTTATCATCCACAAATTATCCAATTGATCAAATCTTTCAAAATGCATAACCGTGATGCCATGAATATCATTGTTTCCAACGCTTCCAAAATTGCAAAGGTAAGTCGCTATGATGGTTGGTGTAGCCCGGGTTCCTGACGCTCTTGGCATTACGGGGACTACACGGTACAGGGCCGCGAAAAGTTGAAAAAACCAACTGCAGAAGAAGAATTAGAAGAAAAAAAAGTCAGGCAGGCCGGGCTAGTAGGCCGAGCTATGGTTGGTGATATTATCAATAAAATATGATCAAGTTCTTAACAAATCTTAGCGCAGCATTGTCTTTGGAAAAAGTCAAGTCTAATAGATGCCGATTTTTAATCAATGTATATATAGCATATTTCGCCACCCTAAATAGTAAAAAATTCTGGTATGGTTTTTTGACCAACTATATAACTTGGATCGAGATGGTTCTGGGGCTAACTGGTATTTTGCAGACTAGATTATATAAAAATCAACTCAGAAAAATCAGTCCTCTTTCAAAAGACTACTTAAACCTGGAAAGAGCTTGAAGAGAGGTTGAAAAAATCATATTAGATATAGTGTTTACTTCTGCGGTAAATAGGCGTTTAAACGTTAAAAAAACCGGTCTAATATTGACATGCAAAATACAACAACACAATAACAAAAAATTCTAAATGCTGCAGCAGTAATTTTAAACCTTCACATACACGGTTTTAAGAAAAGGAAAACATGAAAAGTCCAAACTTTTGAATATAAATGACATAATATTTGAAAAACATATTTCTGCTATTTTTTAACATACCAAAGTATGACTGGCATAAAAACATCAAACAAAACGTGACGAAATTATGAACCGATACGGTATATGCTTATATTTTGATTGGTTCTCATGAGACGGAATACGAACAATCATTAGGATGTGTGGTATTACTCATCTTTTTAAATTGTAGATTTTAAGAAGACCAATAAACGAGCTGAACCGAGAATCCACGTTCACACTGTTCTCAAGTAAAAGCGACGCATTTTACATTACCATGGCAGTGACGGCGGCACTGTCGGTATTATGCATTATTCTTGGTACGTTCTTGGCTCAAACAAAGAAGGAAATAAAGAAACGGAAATCATTACGAGATAGCCGCAGCATGACATCGAGTATGATTGATCGTGCTGTTGATATATAAATTATTTTATTCCTCCATTGACGCATTCCACCTGCCCCTCTTCTTCACTTAACAGCAGAAAATCAACAATCATGAAGGTACCCGTCGCACAAAACGCGTCTTCAATATCCACTTCTTGTTGATTCGCATAAGTGAGTTCTTCTGCCATGTACAGGGAAATGTGATGGTATGAACAATAAACGGATTGATCTTAAAGACTTTCGAATCGACAACTGATTATATAGTTGTTAAATGAGACAACTTTATGCTTGCTCGCTTCATGAAGTACTTAATGATAACAGGACTCAGTGTTTGAAAATCATGCTTTCCAACCAAAACCTTTCGAGATTATAACCCTTGACATAACGTTACAAAAATATTAGAACACCACACAAGATTATACATTCGTCCATTTATGCCCGCGTTTTCAATCACTTATTTATTGAAAATGGTAGCACGAAAGGGTCCTAAACAAATTAAACAAAAACGGGGTTGCAAACTATGTTTTTTCTATACTCCACGTGTTCATAAATTCAGCATGAAAAAAATTTGATTTTTTGTTTTAAAATGTTGAAAGTATTTATGTATTTATTAATCGTTGAAGAAGTAAAAAAAGGGGCGAATTATGCTCTATAATTTTTGATTTTACGCAAAATATATTCCCCAAATAAAAATAATATAATAAATACTTAGTATCACATTCAAAAAACGCCTACAAGATATAAAAAAAAATCAGCCTAACGGCTTCTTCTTACGAATAAATAATAATAATAATAATATGCAAGGTTTGTAGGGTAATTTTTAAGCACCCTTTTTGCGATTAATTTTGTTTGTCCCACTTTTTCCAGGTTGCAGGTTGGTATATTATTATTGTTTATTGTATATGAATAAATACTGACTGTAAAAATTAAATTTAAAAAAAAATTATCTTCGTTGATAAGAAGAGTTCAACTCTTACCATTGTGGCATAAATTTGATATGAAACTGACTGAAGGAACAATTATTGACATTATATTTCGAACGAAAAAAATTATTTTGCAGATGTTGCCGTTGAAAGCACAGCACCTTATTCACGTTACGCCAACAATTAAAAGGATTTTTAACAAAATTTAAGTTTGTTTAAGTTCGGGAATATTATAATATAAATCCAAGGATTCAGGATTAATAAACGCTCCCCTCTGCTGAATATCTTCACCATTTAAAATTCGTTTTACGGCTACTTCAACCTTTTTACCGCTGGCCGTATAAGGAATATCATTGATTTTTAAAATCACTCCGGGAACATGGCGAGCTGATAGCTGTTGGCGAATCGAACTACGAATACGTTTTACCAAGTCATCATTCAAACTAAAAAAATAAAAGTGTACTCCCTTGTCAAAATTTTAACGCCGCCATAATTTTGTCATGTTTTTTTATGTTCACTGTGCAATTAGCATAATTCAACATATAGTGGATTTTGACCATAAAAACGTTCGGCAGATTTCGACGTGATCTGCACAACGACACGTCGGGATACTGTGCTGCTATGATAAACAACACTTTAGTTTAACGCATCAAGATGTCGTGTTATGAATGTTGAACAACAATTTGGAAAACAAAAAATAAAAAAACATCGACTAAAATTTGATATGAAACAACAATACAGTTTGCAGCTCTCTAAAGGGACTTGTTTTGAAAAATGGTAGAAATAACACAGAAACCCGCATGAATTTTTAGAAACTATTTCAAAAGCTAGCTCATTTAATTCCTGATATTTTTTTTCCTAAAAATCCTAACATTTCATCCCTGTTTCCGGCAAATATGCTTACTGTGCTTCGATTGATATATACATGTTGATAGAATAAATCTGAAATTGAATCGTCGCCAATATTTTGAAAAAAAATATAGTTCTGAGCGATCATTTCAACTTAAAGGTCCTGATAAAGAAATTGCTCACATTCTTGATAATTTTCTAACATTTTACATTTTTGACAGAGTGAAAAAACCCGTATGTTTAGGGAATTTCTGTTTTCTTTGGATTTTTTTTTAATTTTGAGACAAAAAAAGTGCAAAGAAAATAATTTTGGTAACTAGAATTGCCTTGTTTAATGTTTACAAAAAAGCATCCATTGACTTTCTAAGTCTTTCAACATTTCACGTTAAATACATTACGTACGTTAAATACATTAAATACGTTAAATACAAAAGTAAAACAAACTAAAAAGACATACTTGTAACCGTCCACCATCTTTAAAAACAGCACAACCCGCTCACCATGTTTAGTTTGCTGGCCAACACACAACGAATCAGATATTTCCGAAAAATTTGTTGCACTGACGATGTTGTAGATTTCCGCGCTACCAAATCTTACACCACTTGGATTTAAAGTACCATCGCTGTATGTTAGAAAAACAAATCAAAATGTTCAAGCAAGTGAAACAGACGTCCCCTCATTCATAAATAGAATACTGTCTCACGTTTCCCGCTCTTTTTTTTAAAAAAAATCTAGAGTCTAGGAGACTGGAGGAAATTTGAGCGTTTTTTTATTTTTTTTTTGCAGGAAATTGAAATGCTAACAAAGAGAAGAATAAGGATATTTTTAAATTTTTCTGTCATGATGAGAATTTTTATAAAAAGTAACTTTGTTATTATGTTATTAAGCGCAACGCATATGTTTTATAGTTTTGCGTAAAGATGCAAATAAAGCTGAAATGCTTTTTGTTTCATAAGAACAATTTCATAAGCTCACGAAGCTCAGTTTTTTAATGAACAAAACCCAAAAAAATATGAACCGGTTCAGGCTAAAACTAAGAACAACCTTAGTCATAAAATAAGAAGAATCCAGGATGTAAATTCTCTAGTAAATCTCTCTCAAGCTACCGTTGTTTTGTATGCAATCTCTGTTTTCTTACATACAACAACAAAAACAAAAAAACAGGGAATTTTAAAGAATTCCCAATGAATAGAACAATCTAAGGCTGCATTCTGAAAAGTGTTGTTACTGGTAAAAACAAAATAAGAACAGCCAGTCTTAGGGTTTCATTGGTTCATTTAAAAAAGTGTGTATTCTAAACCAATTAAAAAACATGATACAATTAGCAATTTCTAAAAATCACACTGTAGAAAATAACGGCGTTATAAAAATGTGTGAGGACAAAATGAGAAGAAATGTCAACTTTTTGTGTTCTTGGAGACGAATTTTTAATTTATAGCAGACTTAAAGGATTTGAATAAGCGTGGAAACCCCATTTTGAGGCGACGTAGACGTTCAATAAAATATATCAGCACTCGATTTTCGAAGACAGGAACAAAATAGACTAACCTTCTTCCCAACATAAGAACGCCGCCTGTCTTTGAAGAGATCTCGCAATAATCACCATGACTCCAAACACCTAATATAAAAAACAAGTCAAAATTTTGACCGTATTTTGTCTGTGTGTTCAAGACGGTTGCTTCACGGCAATTCTGTCTGAGTAATTTCATTATTTTATACCAACAGGCGGACAAAAACGTGCGAAATATTGATGCCGGGCGGAAATGTTAAAAACGGCATACATCGGATAGATCTTTTTCTGATTACAAGATTATAACAAGGCGTCTTAATTCATTTCCATCATTGAGATGTTCTAAATTTTGAAATGATTGTAAGCCTAAAAGTCCTCATAACTGGCTCCTAATAAACAAATTACCGGGAAATTTTTGGAAAAACGATTTTTGATACTTGGAACTATCTTTATCGTTCCAAAACGATGTTGGCATTGAAGGGAACGGTTTCGTGCATACCAATTCACCAGCTGTGTCAAATACTGCAACACCTAAATAATAGCGACACCAACATGATTTTGTTTATCCTTCAAAAACAGACTACCCCAGTTAAAATAAACAATAAAAAATAATAATACAAAGCGGAGTTGGTGTAGTGCATAGCGCATTTCACGTATGTAAGATTTTTAGGTTCAAGTCCCCACTCAGATGCACTTTAAATGTAGTTTTTTCAGCTCATTGGGTGCCATCTACTGACCGTAAACCAGGCGTGTGAAGCAGGAAGCAAGTTAGAGCAATGCAATACGTATCTCTGAAGGTAATGAACATAGTTATAGGCGGATAAGAAAAAGAGCCATCCTTTGGATGAAATCCCCGAGGACGTTAGAACATACACAGATTAGAATATCACGCCTTTGATCACGACTTTCACAAAAACGAAATTCTCGGAGAACTGCTGTAGCTTCAAGAAAAACCACCGAAATTCGAATATTAGGTTGGGTTTAATTTTTAGTGTAAAATGGTATTTTCACGTGACACAAAATGAACAATTTAATTATCGTTATCAGTATACTTTTTGTTTTTTCGATGCTAATTTTTTATCATAAACGAAGCCTTTTTAATTTATAGACTAAGTTTGGCCTAAAATAGTATCAAGATGACAAAAAATCAAGCTTTTGAAGTCAGCATCATTTTCAGCA
This sequence comes from Hydractinia symbiolongicarpus, assembly GCF_029227915.1. Taxonomy (NCBI): domain Eukaryota; kingdom Metazoa; phylum Cnidaria; class Hydrozoa; order Anthoathecata; family Hydractiniidae; genus Hydractinia; species Hydractinia symbiolongicarpus. The sequence continues at coordinate 8,496,339 of NC_079887.1, forward strand.
TGCTTATTTTGTTTACCATGCCAAATTGGGTGGAAAACGAAAACGAACCCCAGTCAGTAAGTTACAAACAAACAGCGCTTAGCATAACGGAAGCATATTAAAAAATGAGGCCGAAAAAATAACCGCAAGAGGCTGTTAATCACATCTTTGGGGTATAATTTAATAATTAACTGATTACATTAAGTTTTCAAAAAAGAAGAAATACCAATTTCTACCTTCATCGTTAAAACTCTGAACGGCCATTCCAAGATTTCGTGATTGGATCTCTCCTCTATATACAGGCAAAGTTGTATTTTGTCCAGCGAAGCATGATATGATGTCAGTACCACCTAAAATATATTTCAGACACAGTCTTTAGAAATATCCCCTATTGAACGCAAACCCTTTCTTAAATGGATGAATTCAATATCAGTTTCATTACTTCCAAAAAAAGATTTTCCAGATGCTGTATAATTTCTTTGTCGATCGAACAAAAAAAAGAAAAAAAGGTTTAATAAAATTACGATTAAGATGAAAACAATTTTATTGCCACCTGTGATGCTAAAAAATGTCCCAAAATTATGTTTTAAAGATTATCTGCTCAAATATTACCTGTATTTACAAAATGTTTACCTCGAGGTCAAAGTCTTACTTAATATTCAGAGTAAAGTTTCAGTTGAACAGCAGAAGAGAAAAGCTGTCCCATAAATAAAAAAATAAAAAAATACAAGAAAAGACATCCTATCAAAATCAATATCTGTCATCTCAAGAAAAAATTTAATGCTTTATCAGCTGTTGCTTAAAAATTATTGTACATTTTTGTATAATCGCAAGAAAATGTGTACCTCCGAACTTGTTACATCTTACAAACATGCAGAAAGTGCGCATACTAAAGTAATACAGATAAATTTCAAATAAACACCTGTAATGGAGCCAAGCAAAACATCTGACTTGATTGATTTGTATACGTAATCAAAACTGGTTGGTTTTAAAGGCGATCCAGTGGATAAGATTGTATGTAGAGACGTCAGTTGGTGTGTTTGAACTGGAAAAGAAATGCATGTTGACATAGTGCTTACACACACACAAACACCACTAAACATGTCAAGTGCAGTCAAAGTAGATATTCTGTATAACAATAACGAAACTCATGTCCAGGGTAAACTAAACTATTTGGTCCGTATGTGTCATCCTAACCAGTAAACTATTGTGGTGAAATGTTTGTCTGACACAATAAATTGTCCAGGCCTTCATGAATTGAGTGCACAGTAAATTGAGTGCACAGTGAATTAGGAATACAGTGAATTAAGTGCACGGTGACAAACGTGTACGCAAAGTACATGTGGCAATATTATGGCGCACACGAAATAACGAGACGTCCTCCAATATTGAATTTCAAACAAGAAAAGCAATTTTTAATTTGGAGTTCACTCATCCATGCCACCGATGGTAAAACTATTTAACCACAACAATTTAGACATACCATTATTATATGCCAAATACACAGTGCCGAAATTGAGCTCGCGCCCAAGGAACATTTCTTCCCTTGTGTTTAATTTTCTTATAAGTTGTGTAAGAATGTTAAGAAAATAAAAAAAAGGTTAAAGTAGTAAGTGCGAGAGTTATGTGCATTAATTTCAAATATAAATTTTCGAAATACAGCAAGACCCCTGCTTTCTATTAAGAAAAATAGCTATCCAGAGTATGGGTGCAAAGCATAATTATAGTGCTTAAAAGTAATTTTTCACCAACCGTCATATACCAATATTATATATTGCCCATCCCCAACATTAGTGATACTATTAACATCACAGTCACCATTGTCTTTAAACATTTGGGTTAAATTTGAAAACGCACAAAATTTCTTTTCAGACAAAAGCGTTGATGGAAAGTGTAAAGACTAATGAATTTATCCAATTTCAAGGTTATTTCTAATCAGGTAACCAGGTATTCAATCACTCGTATTTATTACCTGGATAAACTGATTTTTCTTCTAAAGCTTCTATCCACCGTGCGCCAGTACCAAGAATAGTAACACTACAATGCAGAATTGAAATAATTACTTTATCATGTGAAATCTTTTGATTTTTTAAATGAGAACGACAATTCCCAAAACACAATGCAATGACAGAGCTACAACAACAACAACTACAACAACAACCAAAAATACCTACCCAATCTGGTCAATTAAATCCCAAAGCACAGACGTTGAAGGAACAAAAGGTGAACCGTCATACAAAACAATCGAACCACCGACCGCCAGTACAGATATTAGCCAGTTAAACATCATCCAACCAGTCTGGAAGATAATATAAGAAACTAAAAATTACGATTCGGGTTGTCATACAATGTTTTGTGTGGTAGCTGTAACTAACTAGCTCTCAAACATGTAACTAGTGTTATCAATTATAATTATATCAACTAAATTCATTTAGGGATAATTAATGTCATACATGATTAGTGGAAGTTCTAATCGTAAATCGAAAGAATAAGTCAAGATTTTTAGATAAAAATCTACGAATTTTTAGACCAATTTCCGTCTCTTTCGTTTGTAGAATTAACTAGAGGCAAGCTTTAAGCAACACACAAATAGAAGTCACAGTTTTTGTGACTTCGAAATTTTGCGAAAGTCCGGAAAATATCTTTGTTGGGATTTTGAGTATACAATAAGAATAAAATCAAAAGTGAAAAAAAAAACGTACTGTTGTGTAATACAACATAATATCTTTACTGTTCATGTTACCATGCAAAATGTGTTCCTTCAAATGCTGGATCAGTGTACCCTAAAAGACACCAGGAAAAATGCATAGTTGGTAACAACTTTTTATTATTGCAAGCTAGGACTTTGTATTTCACAGCATAACAAGGACAGCACTGGTCTGTAACTATTTAAAAAACAAATACATCTTGGTTTTTAGACATAAGAATCAAAAGCATAATATAGGCTGAAATGCCGAGAGGCAGAGAGACAGAGAGACAGACAGACAGAGAGACAGACAGACAGACAGAGAGACAGACAGACAGAGAGACAGACAGACAGACAGACAGACAGACAGACACAGACAGACAGACAGACAGACAGACAGACACAGACAGACAGACAGACAGACAGACAGACAGACAGACAGACAGACAGACAGACAGACAGACAGACAGACAGACAGACAGACAGACAGACAGACAGACAGACAGACAGACAGACAGACAGACAGACAGACAGCTATTATAATATAGCGACTTAAAATATGTTGTTTCAAATGTTTGTAAAAAGCCCACATTAAATCACACAATAACATGTCTTACACCAACAGAATGAACCATACATTTCGGAGGACCAGTTGTTCCAGATGAATACATGATATACAGCGGGTGATCAAATGATACCGGAGTGAATTCAAGTGAACAGTTACTTGTAGCTGATGATAAGAAGTCTTTAATAAAAACGCTAAAAAAATATTGCATAAAATAAAGACAATATTCACACTACATATGCCAAGTTTTATAATACATTTTTACAGGATAATTAACCACAGAAATTTATTTCTATTAATCTTCTTCAGGTTTATACGTGAATTCATGACACAAAAAATACGAAATGATTTTTATACTTAAATTTAAAAAAAAATTTAAAATTTAAAAACTCGACTTTGCAGTACAGGATAAAATTATTATAGAAGCTTTACACAGTTATTACCTATTAGGAATATGTGATATATCTATTTCTTTCTCTTCTTTTGTGTATGGAAGAATAATAACTTTCTCTAGCTCAGGTAGACCTATTGGAAAAGAAAACACAGAAATCAACGGTGTGAAAATTGTTCATGATTACATCAGCCCGACAGAAGCTTTCTTGCCCATGCTTGGATTTGACTTTAAACAAGTGTTTAAAGCATTTACAGCCTTTTTTACCGGTAAGGTTTTTTCGCAGAAAACTGACTTTGTCCCAGTTCTCGAATCTCGCTCACTGCCAGTCAGTAAGTTAGTGATTCGCAAAGTAGTTCTTCTTCACTATGATTTACACTGATTATATTCGCCTGTCATGATCGGAGATCCGAATTCACTGTTGAACGAATGGATGTACCGTGATAAAAAATCGCCTATATATACACACCATCCAAATAAATTATCTGCGTGCATCACTAACATATTGCCGCATTTAGTGTAGTGGGTTCGCCTGATCGAGTCCCGCTCACTACCAGGCAATATGTTAGTGATGTGCAAAGTAGTTTTACTTTAATATGAATTAACATACCATTTACAACATTTGTTAACTTTGCAATGTGATCATGTGTGCGACCATTATACACCACACTATCCACAGAAAAAATAACTTTTGGTTGGATTTGTTGAAATCTATCTAATACACCCTGCAATGTTAAATAATATGAAAATATTTTCTGATAGAGATTTAAATACAATACCATCATTAAAATGGTTTAGTGTTTACATGCAACTGTAACCACACAGAAAGAAAATTTCTTATGGGTTGAAATTATAACTGAAGTATAGAGCAAATAGAATAATAGAATGACATTTCACTTCAAACATATGGTTTAAGGTAGCTCATAATTGAGAAGACTTTGAGTAGACTTTTCTAAAAAGGAGAGTAATAAACAAATTCAACATACAGTTACACCAAATTCAGGAGATGTGGAGCTCCAGATAGCACCAATGCTTGCAGTTGCCAGTAACGCTTCGACAGCTAGTGCACAATTGGGTATGTAACCTAAAATAAATCAGATAAAGTCATTTTTAATAATAAATTCATTACTTGTGGACAACTATTGTTAGGTAAAAAGGGAACAGGTGGTGGTTTTCTATGCTGTGCATTGTTATGGTGGTGTGTGTGTCGACTTACAAGTCCATGGTTAGGAAAAATGAAGGATCTCCAGAAACGTCGCCTACTATCCGTGTGGTGGCATGGAACTATTAGTTTAGAAAAACAACAACATTGTTTTCTTTACTTGTGTATTTGCTCTGTTGAAACAACATTGAGCACTGACGAAAGAAGAATAACCTTCAATGCATAGTCTATTCACATAATAAAACCTGTGGTTCGGTTATTGTAAAAAGATATGAAGATAACTGAAGCCATTTTACTGCACTTTTAATTTTAAGGCTATATAACTTGGAAACAGGTGTAACCAGGAATTACCTTTCATCATAATCGGACCAATTTTTTAAAGCTGAGTTAACAGACAGTTTGATGGTATTATCATAAAACTTTGAAATCTTTAAACCTTAATATCTCTGTACCGTTTGTCAAAAGTACATGACTCTATACTTTTTCTTAAAAGAATAGAGGCACTTGGTATAAAAATCAATTTTACGTAAATAAATAGGCAACTGTTAACATCATCAAAATTTAAAAACAGATTTTTTTATTGCTCTTCTGCCTGAATGAATTTTTTCATGGGCTATTGACTAGTACAAATATTTGTTTAAAAAAACCTGAGCTCGTTTTTTTATATTTTTCGTTTGTTGTTTTGCCACAATTTTTTCCCAAAAATGCAAACTGATGCAGTCCTCCCTAAATACACAACGGGGCTTGCAGGCAGAATGACTGGCTTATAAAGTATGCAGTAAAGCACATTTTTAGGAAGAGATATTTTTATAATCAAGGATTGTAAGTACCTACTAATCACCCTGCATTTACATTTACAAGCAAAAATGTCAGGTACGCCATATGGAATTTTCAGTGAATAAATCCAATGTGGGGACAACCCACAACCTTAACTGGCACTAATTTTAGCTAATGTTGACATGGTCCATTTTCACATTTTTTTATGGGTTGCTCCATAATGTAAACATCGCATAAAAAATGTGTATTATGACAGTGTGAACCTGTGGATTGAGGGATGTCTTGTTAAACAAATAACCCAAGGTATATACATAGAGAGAATTACCTACAACTCGATCACCAGATGTCACACCACAAGCTTTTAAAGCTGATGCGATCTTTGCAACCTTTCTCTTGAGCTCTCCAAAAGTGATCTGCGAAATTTTTCTTTGTTCAGCTATGTTAATCATAACAAAATAATTTGACAAATAAAAATAATATATAATGGGTGAATGTAAAACCACATGTGACTAAATAATTATAGCTAGATTAAAATCAAGCTTTAACAGCATAAAAACACTTCATGATTGCAACTAACCTGCAATATATAAAGCTATGTCATCATCTTTGCCTTGCAACAGATTTTCTGCGTAATTCAACAGACTATTGCAAAACCATTGTGGTATTTCTGATATATTTTTGCTTTTATCGACTACCTGTAAAAAGTTTCAAAGACAGTATGGATATGCAGAAAGCAACTTCAGAAAAATAATTTTCTGGAAGCTACACAGAGTAAACATAATTTTTTTCAGCTAAAAAGTTTCTTTAAAAAACTGTCAGATATGCATACTCGTTTGTCACTCCCTATAATTCTAAACTTTGTATACAATTCCCTGAACATAACAGCAGCACTATTATCTGATATACTAATATTCTACTTCTGTCTTTCTGTTTGTAACAGGCAAAATGGATTATATTTTCTGAGATCTTCTATAACAGCACCTATAAAACATCCCCTAAAAACTATATATTTTGTATTTTACGAACATTTTGATAAAAAATGTTTTAGCCAGAGCAAACTATGTGATAAAAAATGCGACGTTCTTTAGAAAAATCAACCACTTTTTATTTTGAAAGTATTTGTAGTCTTCTTAATGTAATTATTACCAAAACTATTTTGTGATAAGAAGCAATATGAGTTTTAAAAAGTTTAAATGAAATTTCACATATTTGAACAACTAATGCTACTCTAATCTATTACTTTCGTCTGTCTGTGACATTCAAAGCAAATGAGTTGTGTTTTCTTTAGAACTCACCACTTTCAAAATGTCTTATTTGCTAAACTTTTATTCTGTCTTTATATAGTATGTCTTTGCGAATTTAATCATGCAAAAGTCATGGTTAATTAACTTTTATTGCTTTTTCAATGTATTTACTTTGTGATAAAAAAAATTCATGGGCAAAGTTACAGGCAATTGACATTGTTATTAAAATATTTATTTTAAAACCATTTTGTTTAAAAGGTTTTTATTATTCACACTTTTTAAAGAAGTTATACCAACTGAACTGAAGAGGCTTTCATGGGGAGAAAATTTAAATAATATATTAATAATAAAAAATTTAACATGGAGAAAAAGAACATACAGATTTATAATATCTGGTGTCTATAATGGATCCTTCCACAGGTTTAACAAGAATTTACTTAGTAAATGTTTTTACATTGAGACTAAATGAGGCTACTGAAATATTAAACAGCATACAGTCCCGATCGTGAGTAACTATACAAGAGTATACGAGTACGGGTACATTAAATGTCGAGTAAAGTGCAAGACGAGTACGAGTAATCGTTGAGTATACTACTCCATACCCTTGAGTATAGCCTCTTGCGCATGCGACTACAGTAAGTGAATGATTTGTGAGCATGTGTGCCAGTATAAGATAAAAAACGGGAATTCATCGTAGTGTAATTTTTATCGATAGCTCACATTTGTCTGCTACCTTACACATTGTGAAAACTTTTACTTCGTATTCGCGTCGTAAGAAATAACATTTTATTTTTACATAATTTTTTTTTTATGTTGCAACAAATTCTATTTAGTTTACATAAAAATGTACACGTTGCTGTAATGGCTCTTTCTATTTGAATTTATCTAGTTAATTTCTCTCCGACGAGGAAACCCTTTGCTATTTACATCTGTTATCTAAATGCTTTCTTCTCCTAGCTAAATGTTTTGTTGCTACATTCAAACATTATTCATTTTTCTTCGCAAGCATGAATTAAACAATGAACTCTGGAGACTAAATTAAGCCCATCGCATTTAATTTTATTGTTTTGCAAGTAACCAAAAGTAAAAACATGCCCATCAAGGAAATCTTGGATCCAGTGAGAATGATATGCACCCGAATTTTGAGTGAGTTCCCTAAATTATAAGTAGCTTTCAAGTCTATCGTGTAGCTATCAGCATTTCGCCATTTTAAAAGTTTAAAGGAGCATTTCAGCACTAAATTTTAGCACTAAATTTTGTTTCTATGAAGCTTTATGTTCTTTTATGAAAAATATTATATTAAAAAATAACGTGTATCAAGGATATGTGTCTTAGTTAAAATGCATAAAAATAAACAAAATAATGAATTATTACAGATCGTCTGTAACAACGATGTACAGAAGATTCTTTCTCATGTTTTTATAATTTTATTATCCATTCTCATCTTACCAATCATAGTGTGCGTAATAAAATAAGCGGCAGTAATGGGGAGGACAAAGTTTCACGTGTCTTATTAATTGTATTTTTAATTTTTTCACATATTTTGTGGGCACCTGTTGTTTGAAAGTAGTGAATATAAAAAAGAAAAGAAAGAATGAATATCATTCAAACTAAATTGCTACATTTTTTACTATTTTTTAACAGCATTTATCAATTTAGTCCTGGGCACTAGCTTGTGAAATACATGTCAATAACTCGTAAACATGAAACCTGCTATATTGTTCTATTACCAGAAGCAAATCATTTCAATATTCTCAATGTGATTACAAAGATATAAATAGATTAGAATAACATTCAACACAAAAGAAAAATTTGTCTCCAGAATCGTGTTTTAGAGAGAGTGAGGAGATCTTTATAACGCAGACAACTGAATTGCATTTGGTATTTTTAGACTTAAAAATCATTTTTTAGAAGTGACGTTGGTTTGTTTGTTTGTTCAGAAGTAAAAGAGTTCGCTTGAAAGTTACGACTCCGTCGTAAGGCAATTGAGGTTCCCCTTCGTTCTGGCTATCATATATAGCTTGCGTTAGTGCGCACTTTCCCGCACTTGAGTTAAATATAACGCGAATCAGTTTAGACTCGTCTGGCTCTTCGGAGTGTCAGGTCCCTGTGGCATGGTTCCCAATGGGACTGCTGATTCGATCGTAAATCAACAAAACGCCAGGGCTTAAAGTGTTAGCATGTAATCTCAATGCCAGATTCAACTCACTATTAAACAAACTAACGAACGAAGAAAATAACACTGTAAAAATAGTGTTTTTCAATAAATCCAACACCAACATAAAAGCATATTGGCCGGAAGTGCATTCTCAGCCAGTTTCTCAATTAATTATATTGTTTGCCTTTCGAGCACGCTAGCAAGTACTCTGTGAGTACAGTAGCAAAAATGTGCGAGTATTTTTGACGTACTCGTACGTGCATTATACTCGTTGCGTACTCGTGGAATACCCACAGAAGAAATTACTCGTACCTGTAGTTTATACTCGTGCATAGTTGATCGGGATTGGTACTGTATAATGATTATATTGTATACTCATGTCATTTCAGAAGATTTTAGCAATGAATCGCACCCCTTAATAATTCTATGCATGCGGTGCACGTACAATTTTTAAAAAAATATCATTTTTTTTTTAAAAAAAGTAAGAACCCACAGGGGCTACTGTTTTGGCACAGGGTCATTCGAAGAGCAAGTTTTATCAACGTTCACAGATAGAAACTTAAAACCATGTAGTAAAAATCATGAGTGAAGTCATTAATTAAATTTTGTAACTACTTGTGGAACAAACAATATTGAATGTATGTAAATTAAATTACGGAAAATTAAAGGGCGAATAATAACGATATGAGGACTAACCAGGGATGTCTTAATAAAGAAAAAAACATCAGCAGATTGCTGATTTTTCTTTAAAAGTGGCCACTGTTTAATAAAATATATATACACACCATGGAATATATCTTTGAGTATTTTAATTTTGAGAAGAACCAGAATTCTTCCCAAAATTTATCATATTCCTCCACAGACCATTTCCATAATTCATGATAATTCCCTAAAAAATTGACAAAACGATACATTAGCTATAGAAATTGAAGAACAGAGCAATTATACTCCAACTCAGAATCTGCATAAACTTAGTTTGACTAATATTTGTAATAATTTCGCAAAGATTTATATTTACAAATTGACTTTGGGTATCACAGACAGAGTGTCACAAATTGGATATATTGCTTGGACGTCAATATGATAGAACAGATTGACATAAATATTTTGAAATTGTTGGAAAAAAGAGGAAAAAACTGATACTTTCTTCTGCATTGGTAACTAAGGACCACCTGAGAGCAAAATTGCTCCCATTTCCTAAAGCAGTGGTAATCCTCCATTTTTTATCCTAACTGGCCTTACCAAGTTTTCATAATGTTGCACCTTCTTTTTAATCAGTAAAAAAAGATAGTTGACAATGTTTAGCTACTATGCTACATCTGGGACAAGTCCGCAAGTATTGCAACAATTTTAATCCTAAGATAGGCTTTATATAAATAATTCTAGTTGATCTCACATTAGAAAATACATCACAATTAAGACTTAAATCACACTCTGTGCAAATGCTGCCCTATTTGCTGGCATTTTTGTTTTAAGGAATGGCTTATAGTCAAAGCCATGTAGTTTTGTATAGACCTTTTTGAATGTTTACATTATCCGCTGTAAGCTCTTCTGGCTCCTAACAACTACATGGCAGGCAATAAGATGCAGAAGCTTATAAATATGAATATATGTCAATCAGAAATTGTCCATCTACACTCGATAATAGTTTAAAGCCTCAAAAATGTTTCCGTAAAAAGAAATGGGCTAAACAAGGCCTTTTTTCAGCAAGCTTCTGCATCTTTCTGCCTGCCACACGCAGTTTTTAGAGCCAAAAGGCTTACCGCGGAAAATGTAAACATTAGGTCTAAATGGACGGCACATATTTATATACATAGAAAAAGCCAAGTATATATAAATAGAGTTTAGAAACATATAAAATTTTATTACTTACCTAAAGATAACTTAAATTTTTTATTGACATGAAGCCGAAAATTATTCATATTATTGGGAGAATTTGTGGGAGGCTTCCACATCTCGTAGGCATCATGAGTCATCGTGCTGTTTGTTTTTCAACAACTTTGCGCTGTACGTATAATTTCTAAATAAGTAGGCTCAGAACACAGTTAGGAGTTATTACATACACGTTACGATATGTAAGAGGATTTTTCTGCAAACCATCAGCACTGTTTCATAAATATTCTTGCCCCCATGTTCCTGTTTACGGCAGGTCCGCAAACTTTTTTATTGCACGCGGATGTATCATAAACGATCTTTCATGCGCCATAATCTATGGAACGCCAAGGCTGCCTTATTCGATGATTTCATTCGGTCATAAAACACTATTTGTCGCTAATTGTATTCGATTTTGTTAAAATTCATTCGATTTTGTAAAAATTCATTCGATTATGCGCTAAATTCATTCGATTATGCGCTAAGTTCATTCGATTATGCGCTGAATTCATTCGATTATGCGATGAATTCATTCGATTATGCGATGAATTCATTCGATTATGCGATGAATTCATTTGATTATGCGCTGTTTGCATGTGATAAATTATTCGATGCGCTGAATTCATGCGCTAAATTATTCGATGCGCTGTTTGCATGCGCTAAATTATTCGATGCGCTGTTTGCATGCGCTAAATTATTCGATGCGCTGTTTGCATGCGCTAAATTATTCGATGCGCTGAATTCATGCGCTAAATTATTCGATGCGCTGTTTGCATGCGATAAATTATTCGATGCGCTGAATTCATGCGCTAAATTATTCGATGCGCTGTTTGCATGCGATAAATTATTCGATAGTTTTGGCGCCTCAATCAAAACTCAAGGATTACAAAATTAATATGGCTGACGAAAGAACACGAGCTATATTAAAGAAACTTGGATTGAAACACCTTATTTTGAAGTTTAGTGAAGAAAATATAACCGCTGATTTGATACCAAAGCTTTCTCTAAAGCATTTCGAAAGCTTAGGTGTAACAGATAATGGAGTTATAATGAACTTGAGGGTAAAATTTTGCAGCTTTGGTGGAATTAAACCACAAAAGTTAAAGTGGGAAAATGGAGGAGCTCCAAAATTCCTAATACCTGAAGAAGTCCTACAAAACCTACTCAATGACGGCTGTCTTATTTCGGAGATCAGCAATATCTTATGCGTTTCAGAAAGAACAATTTATAGAAGAATGGAAGAGTATGGGCTTAAAAAGCATAACTTTACAGAAATGTCTAATGAAGAGTGTGATTCAATTCTGAGCACTGTGACTCAAGAGTTTCCTAATTGTGGCGAAGTTATGTTACGAGAACTGTTAAGGGAACGTGGGATACGAATTCAAAGGCAAGTGCTAAGAGAAAGTTTGCAGAGAATTGATAAAGATGGTATTCAGTTTAGAAGCAAAAGGAGGCTGCACCGTCGAATCTATAACGTGCAAGGGCCAAACCACTTGTGGCATATAGACACAAACCACAAATTGGTGCGCTGGTATTTTATAACTACTGGGATCGTTGATGGGTTTAGCCGGTTACCTGTCGGTTTATTTTGCACCGATAACAATAAATCGGACACTATTCTTCAATGTTTTCAATTCGCAGTCGGCGAATATGGTCTTCCAAGCAGATTGAGGTGTGACAAAGGGAAGGAAAATGTTCTCGTAGCAGATTACATGCTAGAAAAGCGTGGAACTGACAGGCGAAGTGTGATAGCAGGTAAAAGTACACACAACCAAAGAGTGGAAAGACTTTGGAGAGACATTTTTAGTGGAGTGTTGTCTTATTTCTATAACCTGTTTTACTTTATGGAAGACAAAGGTATTTTAGATGCGACAAATGGATTGCATTTGTCTGCATTGCATTATATATATATGCCCCTAATTGTTGCTAAGCTTGAATGGTGGAGACAAGCATGGTCTACTCACCGATTGAGAACAGTCAACTCTTCTCCCATCAGATTGTGGGTTTCTGGACAGATGACCAATCCTGTGGGTATTGCCCCTCATGAGGTTGATCAACTTTATGGAGTAGAAGGCTATTTATCCACTGAAGAGGAAGAACCTGAGGAGAATGAGAGACCAATCTTTGTTTTTCATCAGCAGATAAGTCAAAATTGTTTTCAAGAGCTTTCAGAAACTATAACGGATGATTCTAAACATGAGAACAGTGGAATTAACAGCTATTTACGGGCTCTGGATATAATAGAAAAATATATCCAAGAATAATAATCTGACATTGAAAGTTGTGAATTTTGGTGTATTTTGATTGATTTATTTTTTATGAGTAATTTTTTGGATACATTCTCACTTCGCTTAATGTGAACTGGAAAATTAACTCATCTCAATGTTTAAATTGTTTTGAGGAGTTTTGTCTCGAAGAACTGAGACAACATACTGAGTTATGCATGCCATACTATGAATCTAGTGATGATTCAGAAGTTGCATTACCCCCTGTGTTATCAAATGAGGTGACCCATGAAGAGGAAAACAATGAAATAACTGAAACTGAATCTGCTTTTCGAATAAGCTATGAGTACATTCCAGAAACAAGAGATCAAAAGCAGGATAATGCTAATAACAACGAAGAATTTGATCTCAATGCAAACATTAACAACATCATCAGTTATTGCATTGATAATCAAGTGAATTCACCAGTCGAGATATTACGGTATATGCAGCAGAAGTTAGTTCAAGGTCGAAGTTTAGAAATAACTGATATTGCGGTTCATGATGACAGACCAACAAATTTTATCATGGTTGATCGGGCCAATCTTATTGAAACTGGTTTAGAAGAGATACGGGAACTGCAAAATAAGTTGATTTGTTTATCTGTGCAGTTTTATGGTGAGGTAGGAAAGAGTATTATTTTTATCTTCATGTTTAATATTAAGATTGTTTTTTTGTTCATCAGTTAATTTGTTTATTTTACCAGACATGTTTGTGTAATCATTATATTATATTATTTATCATTTATATTATTATATTTTTAGTTGGCAGAAGATTATGGAGGGCCAAGAAAAGAGTTTTTTCAACAGATAATAAGAGAAATCAAAGAAAAATACTTTGATTGTGAAATAAACTTGTTTCCTTTAAGTGATTATTATGATATTGGAATAGTTTTTGGTACGTAATTACACTCAGCGTTATACCACTGTGAGAAATTGAAAAAAGGAACACAAAAACATTTCTTGTTGTTGTGAGCTTCTTAAAAACTAAAAAAAAATCTAAAAAGATAAATATTCTATGAAAATGAGTGTTTATTCTTATTTTTTTAGGCTTGAGTTTGCTTCAGAATGGCCCATTTCCACAGTTTTTGGAAGAAGATGACCTGCAAAAAATATTTTTTAACGAAGAACCTGGCAAATTCAATGAACTCCGAAGAGCTTTCAAGGATCTTGGAATTTTCCAAGTTTGTATTATATATTTTTGGATGTTTCTCTAAAAGAAGCTTTTTCTCATAAAGCTTTCTCTTAACATACCGTATTTCCTCTTATCCGTCTGTTTTCTAATACCTAAATTCAGCATTTTAAGGTTTATTAGAGGGGGCGTTAATAGAGGAAATACGGTAAGTAAATACATAAGGAAAAGATCTGTTGAGCATTGTATTTACATCTACACTCAATGAGTTTATTTATCATTATAATTAGTTATCATTGCTTTCAGATTGTGGAAGCCTTTCCTATCATGCTACACCTTTTCCGACCCAATCCTAATGCTACTTTCACTTTTAAAAAACTGGTCAACTTGCTTCAGCCAAAATGGGCAGCTGAAGGGTCAAACGAACATTACAGGCAGAAAAAGCTTTATCCGTTATTAATGAAATATTTGAGGCAAGCACATGGTAAGTGTCAAATTTAAATTTCCACGCGCTCGCTCCGCTTTTCTATAAACTAAATAGCCAAACATTTTTTATTTTGTATGAGCAGAGTTTCACAAAGGAAGCTGGCTTCTGCTACCTTAAGGGAAGAAATTATGTGCGGAAGAAATATCTATATATAAACTTTCTATTTTTGTTACTGTTTAGGTGGAAAACGTTCGGGTGTTTCGCTTCCCGATGTACTAAGGTTTGTCACTGGAAGTGAAGAAGAGCCTTTGTTAGGATTTGCACTGGCCCCTTCGATAAAATTTGTTCCGGTGATGTAAGAAGGTCGATTTCTTCCGACAAGTAACACTTGCATTAATCAATTGCAATTACCAATGGAAAGTAATGCTATTTCCCTTCCAGACGAAAACGCTCTGTTCGGTTTATATGACTTAGCCTTTTCTAGTCGATTTTTTGGACAAATTTAAAAGTCGTCGACAGTTTTATTATTTATGCCTATTAGGAACTTAACTCTTGTGATTAAATGCAAACATTTATGCTTTCTTTCGTTACCTTTTCACTGATTCAAAACTTATTTTATAATTGGTAGTTGTTTACTTGTAAACTTCGTTTTGTTTACGGTGTCCCTTTCCAAAGGGACACTTAATTTTTGTTTTATTCAGAGAGAATATTTTTTATATTTTAGCTCTTATCGTTTGTATTCATTTTCTTATATTATAGGAGAATAAATGTTCCGTAGTTTCTTCAGAAATTTTCGATGTACTTTGCAAGATTAGACTGACGCTTAATCGTAACACTATGGTAAAGTGTTCCCGCGAAATTGTTAATTTTCTAAGAAATTCAGAGGTTACCATTTTTTAATTTTAATTTTGATTGAGGCGCCAAAACTATCGAATAATTTATCGCATGCAAACAGCGCATCGAATAATTTAGCGCATGAATTCAGCGCATCGAATAATTTATCGCATGCAAACAGCGCATCGAATAATTTAGCGCATGAATTCAGCGCATCGAATAATTTATCGCATGCAAACAGCGCATCGAATAATTTAGCGCATGAATTCAGCGCATCGAATAATTTAGCGCATGCGAACAGCGCATCGAATAATTTAGCGCATGCAAACAGCGCATCGAATAATTTAGCGCATGCAAACAGCGCATCGAATAATTTAGCGCATGAATTCAGCGCATCGAATAATTTATCACATGCAAACAGCGCATAATCGAATGAATTCATCGCATAATCGAATGAATTCATCGCATAATCGAATGAATTCATCGCATAATCGAATGAATTCAGCGCATAATCGAATGAACTTAGCGCATAATCGAATGAATTTAGCGCATAATCGAATGAATTTTTACAAAATCGAATGAATTTTAACAAAATCGAATACAATTAGCGACAAATAGTGTTTTATGACCGAATGAAATCATCGAATAAGGCAGCCTTGGCGTTCCATAATAATCGGTAAAAAATATTTTTTGTAAGGGCTGAAAATCTAGGAACCTCGTTCCCAGAGCAATTTTTCGCTTTTGATATCCGACACGGCGCCTCGCCGTCCGAGATTGTCAGAAAAAGTAAAATAGGCCTGGGAACGAGGTTTAAAATCTAGTGTATTTTTTTTCTTAAATTCAAGGGCGCAATCTCGATCCAAGGACCTGCTGTCTCTTTTTTGCATATCGGACACCAAGAAGCGCAGCGCCGATAAGGGACCAATTAAGAATTTAGCAAACAAACAATAAACAAAAGATAATATGGACCCACGGTTTATTTTTAGTATATAGCTGTTATATATTTTCCGTGACTCACATACTACTAGCTTAAAAATAAACCATAAAAATAATAAATCAAACATTGGTAAAAGAAAGATTCGCGAAAAGAAATCCACCGGCAGCCAATTGCGAAATTAAATACGCGCGGAATATTAAAATAAAAGAGTCGCAAAAAATAAATCCACAGGAAAATAAATCGTGCAGGCTTATTAACAAATTTTCCTTCGTATGGCTCTTTGTATTGGAGGGGCAACTATTAGATAAGGGGTTTCATTGGAAGAAATTATAGAAAAAGGGAGAGAGCATCAAAGTGGAATTTATTAAGAGCATTTCGGCGAAAGAACTAGCATGAAGGATCGTTTTGAAAAAGGTTCAAGCCCAAAAGTAAAAACACATAGAATAGTAAAACAGAATTAAAAGATAAAGTTTTAAAAAAATAATGGAACGCGTACGTAGAGGTTGTGTTAGTTCTAGCAGGATAGAGATGTATTAAATACACAATAAAACATTTCTTTACAAACATAATTTTATAACGTACGTAATTATTTTGTTGGCGGGACAAAAACAAGGGGGCGAACATTAATAATTTCGTGGCACTTAAACCATCACAATTTGCGACACCATTTTAAAATGTTAAATTTGAAACTGTAATCATATAGTTGTTCAATCGTTAGTGGATTGCTTATATATTGCTTATATTTTTCACAGTATGGTAGTCCACCACCTATAGTGCCAAAAGTGTGATCCGATCTTTCGCGACGCCTTGGCGACGTTGCCCATTGACTGATATTAATTACCTCCTTTCCAGTTTTTTTATCCTTGCATCCCTTCTTTGTGGCCTTCTGCGTGAACGATGTTATGCTGTTTACTACCCAGGACAGAACTTGAGTGTTGATGAGTCTCTCGTACTTTTCAAAGGTCGTTTGAAGTTCTAACAGTACATCCGGACTAAACGAGCAAGGTTAGGAATCAAATTTTATGAACTTTATACCTCCAGTGGAATAACTCTCGATTTTTTAGTGTACTGTGGAAAAGGTATGTTCTATGATGACGATGGCAATGAAGGGATGCCAACGACTGAACGTATTCCTGCATCATTGATCGTCTCGTAGCTTTAAAAATATCACATCTTATTTACTGATAACTTCTACACCAGTCCGAGTCTCGCGGAATACTTTTTAAAGCATGGCACCCATCTTTGCGGAACAGTTAGGAGTAATCGTAAACATTTCTGCAAGGATATCGTCGATGTCGCGTTGGAAAAAGGAGAAGCATCTTTTTACAGATCAACCAAGTGTAGAGACTTGATAGTTCCTGGGGCAAAGCCCAGAGGAAGACCGAGAAAGACTTGGCAGGAGGTTATAAGGACAGACTTGATACAGAGGAAGTTGAGTTTAGATCTAACACAGTCTAGATCAGATTGGGAGAGGGTCATTAATATACCCCGTCCAACCCATGCTAGCATGGAAAGCGGACGTTAAGCCGAGGATGATGATGATGATGATGAACTAACAACAACAAAATAGTTGTTTCAAAATACAGAGCTGCAAAGGACAAATCTGGTAACAAACCAAAAATTGTTTTTTTGCTATCAACATGTCATTCAGCCATAATTTCAGAAACTGGTCAAGCAAACAAAGATGGTGTAGCGATCCGCAAACCCACTATGATAAAATCGTACAACAGCCACATGGGAGGTGTTGACATGGTCGATCAGCAGCTGCATAACATAGATGTTCTCAGAAAACACTACAAGTGGTACAGAAAGGTTGCTTTCAGATTGATTATACAAGCAGTATTGATTTCCCACAAACTTTTTCAGTTTCGTACCGGGAACGAAAAAAAGACCTTCTTGGAATTCCTACAGGATGTTATTGCAAGTTTAGCCAAGCAGAATGAGCTACCACAGAACTATGTCCCTGATGATGGTAGAGAGAGACTTACTGGTATACATTTTCCATCAGTACGAGTTGCAGACGAAGATGCAAAAGACAAGAGGCCGTCCAAAAATTGCCGTGTTTGTTATGAGAAAAATATGCGCAGCGATAAAGGCTGTCCGCTGAAGACTGTCTATATTTGTGAAAAGTGTCCATCACAGCCAGGACGTCACTCTGACAAATGCTTTGAGATCTATCATACTCAAAAGCATTTTGGTGAATAAAGGGAAGTTCTTACTAATATTATGTAGAAACAATACGCGTACATTTTGTCACCTTTATGGACTTTTTTTTTTAATTTTTATTTTGTCGTTGAAGAATTTTAGTTTTCCGTAAGAATAAAATACAAATCTTAAGCTATTATATCGTATAATCTAAAAGTTATGACGTCATCAGTACCGTTTATGATGTAAATATTTCTCTTTTTTTGGTTCTATTCAGTAGTATTTCATATTTACTCACTTTAGATGTTTTCTTTTGTTTTATTTGCTCTTTTTGCTAAGAATTCAGGCAGAAATCGCCTTATACAAAAAATTATCCTTTTCAGGTATCGTAAACGTTTACCGCCATCATGGAAAAGATTTTTTTAAATAATTTTTCTTGTTTATATTTTATGTTACCTTATAGATTTTCTCAACTATATCTAACTGATTTATGTGTTGCAAAAAAAATTAATTTGGTTTTTACCATTTCTAAACAATTATTTGTTATTGTTCAATAACGAATTAAGGATCTATTTATAGATTGTGACGTCACAAATTTTAATTTTAATTTTTTTTTTGAAAGTTTTGTTCCAAATTATATAACAACAAATAGGTGAAAATTTCATGATGATTCCTTTTATTTTTTTTGCAGATATTAATATTTAAGTTAGTAAGGTTGAATTCCAAAGAAAATGCTCTGGGAATATAGGGGAAAAATAGCTGGGAGTGAAAGGGTTAAACAAATAGTGGCTGTTCCAATCCAATCCATTCATAAATTGGTGAAAATTCGGCTTTAAAGTGTTTTGATGAATACGGGATGTTAAAAATATGAAATAATAACAAAAACAGAAAATATATTCTTCAAAAAATATATAATAACGTTGAACATATATACATATAATAACGTTTTAATAAATGGAACCACTAAAAAAAGTAGAAAGCAGAAAATACAGAAAAGTAAAACAAAGTATAAACTTTATAAAAGTAAAACAATACGTTATAAATAGACAAAAAAAGTCTTCAAAAACCCTAGTAACACTTTATACTTTAGTCAGGCATAAAACTCGCAAAATTGACCAAACTAAGGCGTTCCTTGATCTTTGTTTTTTCATAGACGCTTATTTTAATTAAAAGTGCTGGGCTAACTTTCACAATTCACAAAAACTAACGAATTGTTCTCGAGTTTAACGTTGCCGAAATGCCTTAAATTCGCAAGAGCTAAATATCAAAAATACTAAATAAAACACTGCATAAAGATCCGTTTCAACCCTCTTTTACTATGATGTTAATTCAATTACGAACACAAAATTGAAGATAAAAAAAATACTTGTTAACAGAGTTACCTAACAAATTTTACACTATTAACTTTTAACCTGTCAACAAACGTTATAACCAACCCGATTCGTAAACAAGAATTTCACAACTTAGTTAAAAATCTAAATTGTGAAATGCTAAATTTGTACCGACAAAATTCTGCTTTCTACATTAAAAGTATACCCTCGTCAGACTCTTTACCCACCCTCTTGCTGATTTTCCAATAAAATTGCAACCCTCTGCGTTATTTGATGGGAGGAATTTACCACAAACAACATTGCGAAAGAGCTAAAATATAACGTAACACAAAACGTCCAGAAAAAAATGCTTAAAACAACGAAAATCTCGTAGTTAGTAAAATGTCCCCCAGCTGACTGGAAACTGGCTTGACCAGAAAGGAGGAGTCAATAAGAAACAGGTCTACTTTAAAATATGTTTTGTCTTTTTGATGCAGTTTTTACTGTAGTGCTAAAATTTGGAGTACTTGTAATTTGGAGCCAGACCAGATAGGTTAAATCGAAACATTTCACTATAAGCAGGCCAAAACCATAGTGCGACCTCCTCAGTTAACACAAAATAATATTACAAATATAGTAGAATTTCGCCCCTTCACGCTTACACCCCCCGACCCTTAGGATGCTTCAGGTGACGAAAAACATCTTAGCTTCATATACACAAAAAATATTAACACTAACGGTAAAATCTGGTCTTATTAAAAAAATAATCGCGCACTTCGGATTTAGTTTTTACCACTTTTCCAACAAAAGTCCAAAAAGTTGCAATTATATGCTGCAAAAAAGATTAACTAATACTCGTTTCACTTTGAATTTAGCTTGTTTTGATAAGAAATACTGAAAAAATGTATGTAACACATTCTTTAAGGATCTTTCAGTTTTCATGTTCCTTATACCCTTGCAAATCGCATTTAACATGCAATGACCGTTCGGAAGCGAATCTGACTCGTTAAATAAAACATCTAACATATGTACAGAAAAATGATCTTGCTCGTTTACCCGACTCACATCGAAAGCCACGCAAAATCTGATGCCGCTGAGGACTCGATCAGCTTTCCATACATCGAGGTTTTCAGAAGGAGGAAGAGCATTCGTTTCTCGGCCATTCAGACAAATGTAACTATCCTGACAAGAAATGTTCTAAACAATCGAGATAAGCAATCCAATTTGTTCCAGCCTGGGGTAAACAAATTGATGAAATCCTTGATAGCTGTGATAAGTCGCTATATCCGTTTCTTTATTGTATACGGAAATTGAACCTAACGACCTACCATCCGGGGTGATCATTTTTCTTGGGTCGGTACAATTAACAAAAGAACAGTATAGAAGATCTTGGCTAGGTAGAGAATCCAGCACGAACTCAACATCCAGCAATATGTTTTTTTCTCTTGAGTTTGAAAACGTTAAATATTTAATCCATTCGCCATTTTGGTAGAGGCAAGGCACTTTGCCCTCCTGTCCTTGGTCGAAAGGATCGAAACGGCGAAACACGTCGTCGTAATTCCTTTTTGTTACCATTATACGAACAGCCGACTTCGAAACGTAATCAAGAAATTCGACGTAGTAGAAACGCATGTCTTGCAAGAATTCTAAATGCTTCATTGAGAAACGCACGTTGCCATAACGCGTCACATTGAAGTTTTGCAGTTTGTCGGCGCCAACCCAAAGGAACAAAACATTCTGCAGCGGATGGTGGAAGCCTCTGTCGCCGTTGCATTTATTTACGCACGAGTAATCGTCAACTTTTTGCAACTTCAAGCCTTCCTGTAGAATCTTTT
Organism: Hydractinia symbiolongicarpus; assembly: GCF_029227915.1. NCBI lineage: Eukaryota > Metazoa > Cnidaria > Hydrozoa > Anthoathecata > Hydractiniidae > Hydractinia > Hydractinia symbiolongicarpus. Next base: position 8,518,056 of record NC_079887.1, read on the forward strand.
CCGTGTTTTCAATTAGTTACATGCGATAGAGTATCGAAAACGTCGGCGTCGTGAAGTTTGACGTCTTGTTCAAGCCAGGAATAGTAGTAAACATTGCTGAAGTTACGATGTTTTACTTGCATGGATAATGGGCCGAACTCTTTCCAGAATTCCCTGCTCTAAAGCGACATAGCAAGCAGGCTAACAAATAATTTTTTTTCTACCTATAAAAACTCAGATGAAAACTGCTGTTAAATGAGCTCACCTTGTCCTTTACAGACGGCATCTTGTTACGTAGATTCAATACATGACCAAACACGTTATATTTCTTCTATTTGCGATACTATGCGTAGTGTCAAGGTATGACCAATCACACTATTTTATCCATTTGCTATACCCTACGGCTAGTTTATAGTTAGTGTCAGATTCGAAATGTAAAAGCAAATACGAATTTTTTTTCTCTATGGAAACGTGTTTACCAATACAGAAAGGCGAGATCTGATTTTAGACTAGATGAAAAAGCAAATTCACTTCAACAACTTTTAAGAATGTAAATAAACAACAACAAAAACAATAATTTCAAAGAGAAAGGCGTAATTTCCTAAGGTGAAGCGAAATGTATCATTAACGTGGACTGTGTAGCAAGACATAGTGTTATGTTTTAATCAGCCAACACATTCACCAACACTTTGAAGAACATAACGACATAACACGGCTTGTTGTCAGTCAAAATATATTTTTTGATCATGCATATTTTACATTATAAAAAATATAGATCATTTGTAAAACAGAGATTTTTCTTCATAAATCAGCTTTTATCTTTTTTCTTTCCTCACGCGGAAAGTCCGATCCAGTATGATCGTCCACCTGGATTGTGTATAGCAGTTGCTTGCGGCGATGTGAAGCACCATTCATACCAAACTTTCGTCTTCGCAACTTTTCGCCAAAAATGTAAACACACTTTCCCACCGGCTGGGCAATATATCGGATTTTCGATGGGAAAGAAGGCTGGAAACCAACTGAACATACCAGGCGAATGGGTGTTCGGGAGTATACTTAGGGTAACGTCCTTATACAAAACCATATCGAAGAAGCCGGCCACGCCGTGTATCATGGAAGCTTTGTCAACGTTAAACTCGAGTTTGACGTAACGTTCGTTATTAATCGGCTCTTCATAGTTGGGATGAACGAAAGTAAACACATCTTTTGGCTCGTCCAAGTAATTCACGTTTTGTAGTCGAACAACGTACGGACATTCGAAGTGCGCTTCTGGCAATTTACCTACTTCTCGACACGCTGCTACTTCTCCGTGTAGCTTTGGTGACGACAGAGGAGTGGCGTATGACGTGTATTTACAAGGAATGCTAATCCCGCCCTCTTTTAAAAACTTTTGAGCACCATCTAAACATTCCGGTGACAGTTCGTTATCGCTAAATGAACCCAGGAGTTCACTAACAAGAATGTCGGCTTTTTCCGGCGCCTCGTACAGACGCATGTCACACGACACAACAGTGACAGCACCTTTCCATTCCTCCTCGTTTAACGTTTCCAAAGTAACGATTGCGTTAGGATTCTTCTCCACAGCGTACATTTTTACTTTTCGTTGAGCCTCCTTTGCAGCTTTAAGCGAGGCTCGCACAAGAGGACCTCTACCTGCACCGACAACCATGATAACCGTGATAACTTCATCAGCTTTCTCGTCTGGAACACGGTCTAATAATGCTTTATAAACAGCATTTTGGTACTCAGCATATTTCACAGGATCCTTTTCAAATATCTCGTACGTTTGAGACTCCAGATTTTCACTTAGTGGTTGAAGCGGAGTTTGAAGATAATCTTCATAACCTTTTGCGAACTTTTCAACGGAATCGTAACCCTGCGTGGCGTAGAGGTGATTTAAATAATGATAATAGTACATGATGTTCTTGTGTAAAACGGCCCCAGAAACGATGAATTGTACATTCATTTTGGAAAATTTTTGAAAAACTAACTGCGTTTCTTTAGGGAGTACAGGATAACCTTTCTTATTTGTGAGAAACATATTCGTTGGAATAACCACTGCTTTCAGTGGTTCACCTAACCATCGTTTTATGACGTTATCATAATTCACTACTTTACTGTTAAGTTCTAACACGGGATTGAGCTTTCGATGGTTATTACAAAGACAGCGCATCTCGTTCCACCATTCCCAAGGATCAGTAGCTCGCTGATCTTTGGGTTGTAAGTCCGCCAAATTTGAGTTCTTATTTATCAACTCATTATCGCACACGTCATACGGCGACTTTAGTGGCACATTAACCCATATTTGCTGGATGGTCGAATTACGTAAAGTATGATTAACGATTTGGCTTAGTTGCATGTTGTTCGGGCTTTTCAATTTGATCATAGCAGCCGGTAAACTGAGATGTATGGAAAAGGCTAATTCTTGCTTGATTGCCAGTATGGAGTTCTTGCGAGCAACCTCGCATCTAGAATCTACGTTAATCCAAGGAGATATTTTACCAACCACTAAGCTGCTCCAATCCGAACCGGGCAACAACAAGTCTGTTCGGGTGAACGCTCCCGGTCGCTTAGGACCATCAGTTGATCCCAATTCACGTTTATATCGTGGATGTGCTATTGGCACGGCGATGAAGTCATAACCAGACCCGGACGCCAATTGCAAACAATCTCGGATGTCAGGAACATACGAGAAGTCTCGTCCACAGGATACATGTGTGGTTTTTTCTGACATTTTGTTTTTGTTCTATCTGGAAAAATAAAAGCAAGTGTTAGAACATCAAACTTCGACTGGAATGATCAAGCATGTCGTTATGTTTAGCGCGCAGCATAAACAAGTAAAAATTCAAATTCGCCTGAAATATGATTATGCGAAAAAAAGTCACGCCTAATTATGCGGTAATGCGGTAATAAATGAAAAACATGTATATGAGCTATATCGATAGATACTATAATCAGAAGCTGTCAACTTTCATTGTGGAAAAACAGAAGAGATCTAGCCAGAGGAGCAGTCAGAAAACATTAGGAAAGTTTGTTTACTGAATACTAGCTGGCATTATCAGTAAACAACAACAAAATGAAAAGAAAACAAAAATTAATGCTTGAACAGCTAACGGAAAATTATTCGTTGCAATAGATTTTACAATTTAAAACGTTCATTTAACTGTCTGTTTAAATTACGAAGAGGGTGTCAAGTCGACGGCAAAATTCGCATAACATGAACGAAAAGGAGGAGGGTCACAAAGTCGTCTCAATTAATGTCCATGGTCCTGTCTGCGAGGTCTTGGGGGAGCTTTGATGATATCGTCTACACGTAGGATCATTTCGGCAGCTTCTGCAGCAGCTGTCAGCACTCTGTATTTCACCTTGAACGATTCAGTTATACCTAACTCTGCCATATCGCCAATCAATCCTTTGTTCATGTCTAAGCCAGCTGTCGACTGTCCAGTGGTATGAGCGGCGCGAAGTTGAGAAATTAATTCGGAACTATCGTAACCAGCATTGTCGGCGATGATCGTCGGCAGCTGTCGGAGAGCTGCTGCAAACGACTCTACGGCCATTGCCTCTTTACCAGGTGTTTCTTGGGCGAGTTTGTTGACTGCGTTCGCCATTAACATTTCCGAACACCCTCCTCCGTAAACAATGCGTGTTTCCTTAACGGTCTGCTGAAGAACACACAAAGCATCGTGAAGAGATCGTTCAGCCTCTTCAAGAATTTGTTGGGTGGCACCTCTTAACACAACACTGCAAGCTTCGCCCATATCAACGCCGGAGAAGTGTATTAATTTATCTTCGCCAATGATGACCTCCTCGATAAGTTTACATTTACCTAACTTCACCAGTTCAGGATTATGAAACGTAGACACGATTTCTCCTCCAGTCACTAGAGCTAATCTTTCAACACCTTCAAAATCAGCATGTTCGATGGCCATAACACCAGCGTCAGCGAATAATTGTTCAGGATAGTTGTAAATCAACTGCCGGTTAATGAAACAGGTTATACCGTGATTTAAGATCAAGTTCACTTTATCCTTCATCTTCTCCTTTTCTGCAAGTTCTAACTCGGCTACTTTCGCAACCGAATCGACGCGAACTCGCGATCCGAATACTTTAATTTTATCAGCGTCCATAGCGGTGTTTGCAATTAAAATGGTAGCGTTTTCAATCCTCTTTGGTTGATTATTCCCCACTTTTTTATCAAGTAAAAATCCTTCGTCTAAGAAAGAGTCGTCTAAACTGCCGCCAAGTTTCTTGATAATCTGAATAGCATCGAGGTTCCCGCTACCTTTTAGTCGCAACACGGCGTTTACGGCCAGTTCTGCAAAATGTTCTCGATGCTGTACTAAGATTTTTGAGCTCAACGTCGTCCGCGCAATATTCATTAAATCTTCGCGAAACTGATTAGGATTACTGCTGTTGTCTTTCGCAAAACCCTCTAACGCACTTGCAGCCGCCTTGTTAGCTTTTCTCCAACCGTATATGATAGTCTGTGGATGGATCTTTTGAGCGATGAGCTTTTCAGCCTCGCGAAGGAGTTCTGAAGCCAAAACAGCAACGCTGGTGGTTCCATCTCCAACCTGTAAATACAGCATCTCCATAAATACTCTCGTTTTCATAAACGTCGGGTAAAATGCTTATTATGGTTCGCAAAACAAAGCTTGTTTTACTCATGTTCAAAGCTTTAATACACCAATTTCTAAACAAAGCAGACGAGTGGAACTTTGCACTAATTGAGTATCAAATGATATCCTAATAACACAGAAAAGAAGAATGTGTCAATTTGAAACATTTTAATGTGTAGGCTTTATTATATAATTCACACATCACCGGTAGTATGTTCACTCAGTATTAGCACCTTATTTTAATGACAAAAACTCCAGACATTCCCCTTTCAATCTACATATTTTCGGCTAGTATCTTAAGCTAAAATGTAGATAATTTTTAAGAACCAATCCTTGTCAATAATTCGAAAAAAATAGATATAACATTTGAATCTAAAACTCCTGATATTTTCCTGTCAATTACGTTGTTAATTTAAGAACCTTTACCTCCGCATCCTGCACTTTAGAAATATCGACCAGCACTTTAGCTGCCGGATTGTCAACTCCCACAGACCTCAAGATGGTTGCGCCATCATTTGTCACCTCGATTTTTCCATGTTCTTGCATAGACACCAAAATCTTGTCCATACCTTTTGGACCAAGTGTGGTCTTCACAAGATCGCCTATTGCTATGGCACCAACGAAGGATGACATACGAGCTGTCTCTGAACGCTCCTCCTCAGCTCCTAAATACAGAAAGATTAAACAAATTAACAAACCGACTTCTTGACAGGGTCACCTAAATTTTTTGAAATAAAATTTCCAGGTTTGTTTAAATTTCACTTTTATATATATATATATTAAAAAACAATTTAACAAAATCTGGTGAACTAGATTTCTATATAGAGTATATTAATAACAAAGTTTAAATAATGTTTTGTGACATTTGACTGAGGTAAAAATAATAAAAAATTTCTTTGTACACCACAGAGGGGCGGCTGTTTTTTTGTAGGGAACAAGCGTAGTGCAAGTTCTAGCAATGTTCTCATCTAAAATTTTCAGTTAAACTGTGTAATTACTTGTGAGACACACAATATATAAAATGTATATTAGATTTACAGAAAGTTAAACAACAACTAATAATGATATTCAATATTAACATATACAATTTTATTGCATACCAAATTGTGTATATAAAGTTATTGGGAAATTGAAAACAAAATAAGAGGCCTGGGATGAGCAAACAAGTGTCATTTTGGCAAAAAAAATTCATGTTAATCAATCAACTTTATAATACCTATGCATTGATAAAGTTTAAATGCACAATCCTCATATATGAACAACCTACTGTTCGTGTTTAGACAGTATAACTAATTACAATAGTGTTGGATGGGGTTTTTGTTCTGTTTGGTGCAGATCTGATGCATTGGTACAGCGTTGCGTTGCTGTTGTGTTTAAAGGTACTGTCCGATTAAAAATCAACTAAAATTTTGACAAAAAATTCTTATTTGGAACTAATTTCTATAAAATAATTATATAATTATTTGTTTTCTTTCCTAAAACCAACTGAACAACATCTCATTCTTGTTTACAAAAAAGCATGCGGTCTCTCGCTTCGATTGTTTATATGGATGGCGGATGATAGGCACTAAAGCGAGGCTGAAATAATATGTCGCGTGTGACGTATTTACCTGGAGCGCGCCGAACTGACCAAAATAGATAAAACGTGGGCCAGGGCTGATATTTTATTATATGTTTAAAAATTTTGGTAATTTTACCCCCTGAATTGTGAAAGACCGCTTTTTATGAATTATTCATATGGAATTAAAAAATCGAAGGCGAGAGATGTGTCTAGACCTTAAGGTAAACACACACTGTGCTAATTCTGTACGAACCTAAGTAGGAAGCTTTCGCTAATAAAACTTGAAGTTCAATATGACTTTAGCCTTAGGGTTGCATAGTTGTTTCAGCTACTCTTAAGACAACCAATCAATAATTAAAAATTAGTTTCCTCTTCACTAGATGTCCCGCCACAGAGAGATTAGACTCAGATCGCACATTCAGTAAGGTTGGGAGGCAGAATAATGTCGTGGTGCGCTGTTGTGAATTGCACTAACAACAGTCGAAAAAAACAGGATAAAATTTTTTTTTCGCTGCTCAAGGATCCAAAAAAAAATCTTCCGTATAAGGAAAAACCAAAAGTCAGAGAAATATCTGAACGGAGGAAAGAAAAGGATGTTAAGGAGGTGAGTGGGGGCTGGTAACTAGGTGGTCGTTCGAAACTCTCTGTCATGGAGTGCCACCAAAGATGTTCACAGCGTACTCTTCAATAAAACCATCGCTCGGAATTCTTCGTGTTCCGTAATACATTTTTTATCTGAAAAATATTACAATATTACTCAATCACACTCGCATCTAAGAATTACTCATGAAGGAGTAGAAACTTTTACACCATGTAATTGAAAATATTTAATAAAGTCCAGTCTTTTTCAGGAGAGGCGTGTGATCGCACGCGCACGCCTTGGCACACGCCTAAATCGTTTCAGGCGTGTGATTAATCGCACGCCTGAAAAATAAATATTGAGTTTTCAAAATCAACCTATAAAATCCATTTTGTAGCGTGCGATGGCAGCCCTCGAAATAATTTTTGGACAGTCGTCAGACAAAACGTCCGATAGATTTCCGTATTGGTCGGACACTTTTAGATCTCAGAAGTTATTGAATAGTCCTGGTCCTTTTAATCCACGAGCAAGCCTATTCATAGCCAACCTGACCATCCTAGCTAATTCACCGACTCCTGACTTAGTTAAAAGAACTACGTAGGCATAAATCTCTTTTGCCTGGCCTCTTCGTCGTTGGTAACCAGGTCTTACACAAGAAATCCAGCCATGCGGTTCTTAACTAATGCGGAGGTGAACGCCGACGGAGCACGAATGAAGCAAGTCTGCAAAACTGCACTTACAGGCGGAATAGACATTTTATCATGGATTTAATTGTAGATAATTTCTTAATTTGACAAAATAATTGGAAACCATAGCAGGTCCGAATTTAATGGATTTTTTCTTTATGCCTGTAAAACCGAAACCCACGGGCGGTATAAATTTTTTTCTGTAAAAATTTTATTAAAATGTAGCTGAACTTTTTGAATGAATTTTGAAGTTTTATTTAAGCCACGTGGATAAAGATTTTTTTTAATTTGAAAACAAAGCATATTTTTGCCTATTTGCTTGTGAAAAATAAACAATAAATATAAAAATGACAGTATAGTCATGCATACTATTTCGGACATGTAGAAAAGGAAGTTAAGATTGAGAGAGTCGCTATACCAGTAGACGCTCGATCATCGTTTTGCGGTTCACGATTTAAAACGTCCCCCACTTTTCTACCGCAAAATGAATGCGCAACAAAAATAACCTCGGAGCCCGTATCCCAGGCGTAACATTCTTTGCACGTGCGTTTTACATCGCACGCGTTACTTGATTTACACGTGCGAATCATCGCACACCTACTCAAATATTCCTGAAAAAGACTGACAGCAAAAACATTCTACACTTCAGAGGGCATCCTCTCACATTTAGGAGTAGGAGCAACAAGGTTTCCAATATTATGTTCGTCTACGTCTTGAAAAGTCGGAACTAGCTCATCATTCGCTGTTCTTTCCGGCTCGAATTGAAATCCTAGAACCTGCGAATTATTTTCATTCATTGCTATCTTCATGAAGAACTTTTTTAAACAAAGGAAAAAAATTATAAATAAACATTTAGTCGTTCGATGCGCAAGTCGGGGGGGGGGGGTTCGCCTAATAAGAAGCCAGGTAACTACGTCACAAGCAAAAATGTGCTGAATAATGAATTGACCCAGTCCTTTTGCTGCGTTCGAAAGTTCGTGGAGATGGTAGGCTAGTGCAGCAAGATCAAAACAAACAAACGATGGTGCTAAGTATTGGATAAATCTTTGTTGTTTAAGAGTGCAATCTTCGTTATTTTTGATACTTAATAAAACAAAAGAAAAGATATTGTTTTTTAATCGGACAGTACCTTTAATGATTGTTGTGTTAAACCCAAGTCAGAGCTACAACGATTATCAGGTTAGTCACATATTTCACCAATTAGTAGTCTACCTGCATTAAATTTTGGTGTTTGTATAAGCGACACAAATGATCTTAAATTTTAGCTGATGACCAATAGCTTGAGATCTGCAACTTGGTTTGCAGTAAGGTTTTGTGGGTAAGCTTGTATAAGCCCTATATGTTTACATACAGCATCAAAACTTATGGAAACATGCAAATACACTATATACAACAGCCTATATTAGTAGCCAAACTTATGATGAAATGACCATGCAAAAAACTGTAGCAAAAATGTATTACCATCAACCTCTTATAAAATGCCCTAATAACGATATGGTATTTAAAATTTCCTAGGTTATATAAGTTCACTGATAGTATAAAATATCTCACTCATTTTCCTCTCTATTCTCGGATCTGGGTTAACATTATCAAATTTTGAAAAAAAAATCCGCTAACAGGGCCCAAAATTTTTTCGAAGGCTCCTAATAGAGGATAGATTGATAGATGTGCATATTTTACATGGCTAGCCTCACAAATATCCAGGGATATACCCTGTCTATTATTTCCAGGAGGGGCCATGACTTAGTCCTAGAGTATTTAATGCTCATTTTGAGCTACGCAGACCCAATTAGGGCCCACGGTCTACCAGACAACTCCCGGCAACATCCAACGGCCCACACAGTGTGCCATCTCCCCAAATTCCCTCACATGGCTTAGGTTAACCCGGGGCTATGGTAACATTCACTCGCCCATGTTGAATCGCCGTCAAGAGGAATTGAACCCCAGTCTCCCGCATAGAGTACGAGAGCTATTACCACTAATCTACGGCACCACTTGTACTTAGTGTATAAATTTGAAAATTTGCATGTTTCCATAAATTTTGGTGTTGAATTTTAATCTGTTGGTCATTTTTGTTAAAAATGATCAAAAAAATTAAAGCATGTTAACCCGGATTCGAGAATAAATTTGATGATTCAAACATGGATTCGAGAATAACAGGCATTTTTCGGCAAGCTGGTGTTAAATTGTGCATCTTTGTGGGAGGGGATATTTGGCAGTGTGTCGCACTATTTATAGTAAATTGATCTAGCTAGCTATAGCTAGGTAGCTACATAATTTTACAATATCAATATGTCGGCTGGCATGATTAACAGTTGACCCAGCCGACTCAGGCAAATTCTCAGATCGCAAAATGTCATGCATATATATCTACCTTGATGAAGAATGTTAATTCCACTTAAAGACGACATCTTATGTGCTGAATAAATGCGTTACACCACAAGGGACTTAAATTGTAGAATAAATCTTTCTTCGCAGACGCCACCTCCTTTACCTTGTAAGACTTCCAGAATGATCCATGCGAAGAATACTGAAACGAGGCAAAATAAAAAGAACGCAAAATATTGCCTTGATTAATCACACGGGTAATCAATGCACTTATCTATCACCATCTGGCGTGGCTGAGACAATTAATAAAAAACACATGGTTTTTCTCATTCAAAAACGGCAACAAATGCCGTTTTTGAGCTATGTTTTATTTTTATTGCATTTTTTCTTAATTATGACTAGCTAGCTACCTACTTTATTTTTCTTGTTTTTGTGTGTTTTAAAGTGGCCCATTGTACACTTGGCTAAATAAATATAAACTTCTTTACAGTTTTATTTGTTTTCCTCATTTTCTGTTACCTGAAAATGTTTCTCAGTCAGGAGAAATCCTCTTAATTAAGCTGTATATACAGCTTAATTTGGAAGTCTACGATGTATGATACAGTCTAATTAGGCGTTTTACAGCTTAGTTAAGATGTACAAAACTTTAATCATCGAAAACACACATTTAACTAAATTTTAACATCTATCTAACTGAATAAACCCTATATTTGCGTGCATATATTTCCAATACATTAGTTTTTTCATAGCACCCCAGAGATACGTTAAATTTGTAGTTTTAAAAATGTCCACTTAAATAGGCTGTATCACGTGACGTGACATCCTAACGAGGATGCAGTACAGCTTAAATAGACTATCATTACAATGAACCGTTGTTTCTATTTCATATCTTTTCAACCCAGGGTGCTGGAGATACTATTCTTTTTTTATAATGTAGTGGTCAAACTGACAATGAGAGTTGCAGCGGTGATTCTGCTAAAATTTACATTTTTTGAGAAATTCGGGAAAACCTTTTTCTACCTTCTAATTTAGATTTATGTCACCTAATTAAGCTGCATGATACAGCTTATTTAGGAGACCTCCAAATTAAGCTATACAGCTTAATTAAGAGGATTTCCCTGACTGTTTCTCATTTTCTGAAGAAATGATAAATAAGTTTCCAATGTTTACAAAATTCCGTCTCTCCTCATGCGTTGTGCAAGAGAAAAAAGGACCATGTAGATTGGCTAAGTATTGGCTAATTTTTTATTTGTGGATTTTTCAGAAAAACATACAGAAGACAGAGAATAGGTTTTTTTATGCATATATCACACTAGGGACAACGTCCATATTTATAATGTTACACCTGACAGAAATAGGGCAGAGATAGTAGATATGCCAAATTCTTGCCCCTAATAAGTTTTACGTGGTTGAATTCAGCAAGTATGAAGTCCCCACACAACGCTGCATCTGATTTGTTTTGGTTAGTTCCTACTGCTGACCTCTATGACTGCTAACCACTGGGTTTGCAGCTATTGGACCATATTTCTTTTATACATATTTTTTTTTAACTTGCGCAAACAAAATTATCGAAGCTTGAGGCACGTGGTATATGGTGTAGTTGCTTTTTTCATATTGATAAGTCTGCTATACACATAACATTATTGGTGGTGCAAGCCTATCAATAAGAAAATTACACCTGAGCAATAAATTGCTCCCCCAATGTTACAATAATTTAGACTGGGAGAACAATTTGAGTAAATAGAATAAGTTTATATATAAACCTATATTTTACGACAAAATCTTTTTTTATCTATTTTATCTTGTCTTTTTGTATGTTTTAATTTTTTTAATGCAAAATAACAAGAAAGTAACATTGATTTCCATGTGAGATGAATTGATATTGCTCAGCCAGACAACCTTTTTGTGAAATCGGGTGAAAAGTTTATGGCTCAGCTAGTTTTTCATTTCTTAGAATGGGGCGAGTCTGTGCGCGTGAGCAAGAGCAATCGCTCTCCCCTTAACTCTGATTCTGGGCCTCTTAAATTTTTTTTCATTATGTGTTTATATGTATTTTCAAAAATAATTCCATTTTTTTTTGGAATTATGAATTATGCCAAAGTGTTGCCAACACCTTTTTATGTGAAGTAGAATTCTTAAAAAATTTTTTCCTAAAAGAGGTTGTTATATACATGTTTTTAAAAGCTTTATGTGACTTTTTAGTTTATATTGTTATATTATTTTGTGTTTCCATTATTATTGTTATTAAATTCATCGCAATTATACAACATTCAAAATGGTTAACAAAATTCAAAGTTAGTACTTTTTTTTCTATATGTCACCGAAATTAATGACATCATCACCAAAATGCTGACGTCGTCAATTTTTTTCCACTAAATTCAGGCTTTGGCACACGCCTAAATCTTTTCAGGCCTGTGATTAATCGCATACCTGAAAAATAAATATTGAGTTTTGAAAATCAACCTATAAAATCTATTTTGTAGCGTGCAATGGCAGCCCTCGAAATAATTTTTGGAGACTCGTCAGACAAAATGTCTGCCACATTTCCGGTTCGGTCAGACATGTCCGTAGCTCGTTTTGACCTTTTGTCAGACACAATGTCCGATAGATTTCTGTCTTCGTCTGACACTTTTAAATCTCAGAATTATTGAATAGTTCTGGTCCTTTTAATCCACGAGCAAGCCTATTTATAGCTAACCTGACTATCCTAGCTAATTCACCGACTCCTGACTTAGTTAAAAGAACTATGTAGACTAAATCTCTTTTGCCTGGCTGCTACGTCGTTGGTAACCAGGTCTTACACAAGAAATCCAACCATGCGGTTCTTAACTAATACGGAGGTAACATTGATGGAGCACGGATAAAGCAGGTCTGCAAAACTGCACTTACAGGCGGAACAGACATTCTATCATGGATTTCATTGTGTATAATTTCTTCATTTGACAAAGCAATTGAAAACAATAGCAGGTCCAAATTTAATAGAGTTTTTTCTTTATGCAGCAAGTGTATTTTTATTTTTAATTAAACCATTTTAAAAACGAAACCCAAGCAAAGCATATTTTTGCCTATTTGCTTGTGATGATCTGAAAAATAAACGATAAATTTATGAAATAAATGTATAGTCATGCATATTATTTCGGACATGTAGAAAAGAAAGTGAAGATTGAGAGAGTCGCTATACGTAGACGCTCGATTATTGTGTTTGGGGTTGGCGATTCAAAACATCCGCCACTTTTCTACCGCAAAATGAATGCGCAACAAAGTTTAAGCTGGGAGCCCATAACGCACACATAACATCTTTTGCACATGTGTTTTACGTTGCAGACGTAACTTGATTTGCACATGCGAATCATTGCACACCTACTCAAATATTCCTGAAAAAGCTTAAAAAAATGCTACTCGTACCCATACTCAAGGTAGTTTTCGATTTTATCAGGTGGACGCTTATTTGAAGGGTGCTTAATAAGTGCTGGGCGCTTATTGAACTTAATTACGGTATGTAGTAGATAACCACCACCACTTATGGTATCGCTGTCATGTTTTACTGAAATTAGGTCTATTCTGTAATTTTCATGGTTTGTAACTGAAATTCCAAAGGAGAAGGAAAATGTGCGTGCCAAAACATTGCCCCAGGATGAATTAAACTTGAACCATGGTTCTTTATTTAGACAAAAAATGTCTTCCTCACCTATCAATCGTTTTTGTCGGTTGCCAACTCCATCATACGAGAAGATATATGCTGATGCTAATAGAATTCTTGATGATATTATATCCCAATGTCACACATACAGAAAGCCTAATCAAAGTTTTGACCCAAAGGTAACTTAGTGCCTTAAATCTAGTACATAGATTTATAGTATATTTATATTTAAATTTCTTAAAGAATATAAGAGGTGATTAATGGTATTAATTAATTTTTATTCATTTGGGCAAGAAAATCAGAAAGCTCTCTCATATTACATGCAGCTTTTTTTTTCAAATCAGTATTTTGTTATCATATTTAGTTAGGTTTAGTTAATTTAGTTATATAAATTTTTAAAGTTGTTAGTGATGACAAAGAACATTTTAGAAAGCCTATATATGTAAATATATTAAAATAAAAATTACAAATGACTTTTTTTAATCTTTTTTAAATCTTTTGTTGTTTTATGTTATAAATCCATAACACATCACATGAAGATTTTTGAGTGCAATAAGATCCTTTTTTTTAGGAAATGGTAGCATTCATATTACATGGATGTGAAATCCTTCAAAATGCCACTATTTTGTTACGAAGTAAATTTGCACAAGTTGTTAACATTAATCTTCCATTGATAAAGGTATGAAATAATCAATTTTTATCTATATTGTCTTTGACCGCTTCACTTATTATTAGGTCTAAGCCTGTGAAAGATTTCCAGAACCCTATATCTCTCATACAAGGCATTATAAGGCAATTTAATTAGTTGTTCTATGGGCAGTAAAGAATTTTTTTGGGTTGGTCAGTCAACAAAATAATAATTATATTATAAAGAAGATAAGGTGGGCACATGGAGAAAAAAAGGTTGTACTCACTAACTGAGAAAACCACGAAAAAAAATCATTTAATCATTGTTTTGTATGTTGGTTATTAAACATGACAACCTAAACGAGAAAAGGAAAGTAGGGCAATACTAAGTTAAATTTCTTTGTGTGTTTTTTTGCTTAAAAAAATTTGTATTATTATTAAAAAACTCACTTGATGAGTAGTCTCGAAAAAACCCTTATAATTTATCAATACCTTTATATATTCTTTTTTTGTTTTTCTTTTATTTTCTTAATAAAATACTTCTTTCATGGTGTTATTTTCGTGAGATGTTAATTTTCCAAAAAGAAAATATAATGAAATAAACACACCATTTTTTTCACCGTACGTTTTAAAATGGCTTCTTTTTCCGAACGCATGATAGCAGACTTCTCGTTTTTGCACCATTATATTCAGCATAAATTAAATTCAAAAAGGTGCCCGTTTTTTTTTTCTAAAAACGTTGTTATCAAATTATTTGTTATTATATATAATCATTTAAAAAAATGCATATTTTTTTCCTTATGTTGTCATAATTCGCTAATCAGTAATTTATACAAAAAAATTCGGAAACCTTTTGTGCATAATTTATTCAGCTTTCCATTACCGAAAATTTCATTGAGCCAATAGGAAGCTTTCGGAAAAAGAGACCACAAACGTAAAGGCATGTATGCGAATATTTACTAACAAAATATTTGTTTTTAAAGATTTTCATAGGTGTTATGAAAATGTGTGAACTGAGTATGCAGAAAGATGATAGTAGTGCGAACTTTTTCTTTATGCTGAATATGATGCATGCATGCGTTCAGAATTATTAATGGACAGAAGTCAGGGTTACAAGAGACAGCTCATATGCATACTCCTTAAGGCGGGGATACACGATCCAATTAATCAAATTCGACTAATCGAATTCGATGTATCGGATACCACCGCCTTTAACTTTGATTCTTTTTAATGATTCTTTATACGACAACATTTATATATATATATATATATATATTGATGGTGAAAGTAAACTATCTAAAGAATATTATTATGCCTATATTTATATGGAAATTCCATATCATGTATAATGTTTACAAAAAATATGCTCAACTCATTTTGCACAAATTTTCCCGAAGGTATGAAGGATATAACACCTCTGAAAAGGCTTTTTCCAGAAAAAAGGAATTTCCAAATATTTTCATGGAATATAAAATTGTCATTCGAAATATTTTTTTTTTCTATATGTCATGAATTTTTTTGCAAAAAACTTAAAAAAATTGTTTCCTTTATAGTAACCTTAATACTTTAGTATCACTAGTGTCGCAAGTGTCCAAGTGAATTAGAAGGCTGAATATATATCCTGTGATATTGCAATTTACAAGTTGAAAACTAAGCATAGATTGTAGTAAAGGATTTTTTTATTTTTTTAGAACTGTATAGATGAAAAGTGCCTTAATTGTTTAGTACTATTTCTCTGTCAGTCGCTTTCAAATATTAAATCTTCGTTAGTATCTGAATTCATAAAGGCATTGGCATTAACGTTGGCAGGAAATGGTCCATATCTTAA
Organism: Hydractinia symbiolongicarpus; assembly: GCF_029227915.1. Classification (NCBI taxonomy): domain Eukaryota; kingdom Metazoa; phylum Cnidaria; class Hydrozoa; order Anthoathecata; family Hydractiniidae; genus Hydractinia; species Hydractinia symbiolongicarpus. The sequence goes on from NC_079887.1 coordinate 8,533,907, forward strand.
CGAGGTAAATGAATATTTATACCAAATCCTTCTCATGAAATTTTATTAAAAAATTAATTGAAACATGCAAGTTATACGTATTTTTTTAAAAAAGAAAATACTTCTTTGATTGCTAGAAATTTCTACCCTGAAGCTGAATCTGCATTTACACAATCAAATTTTTTAAATCATATGATAGTGATCATATAAATACCTGTTACTACCTATTATCTATGTAACCAAAAACAAAGAAAATATTGCCATACTAAGTTCAAACACCTACTTTTAAGAATATCATAGACATAACCTTTGGCCATGCATTATAAAGAACTTTACATGATTCCAAAACCTGTTAAAATAAACTTATGATTGTTGTGTGTGTGGATGGCAATAATAAAAAATGGTTGCTTATTTTAAACATGTTGCCACTTCTCAATACTCCTTAATTCTCCCACCACCACCACTAAATATGTATAAATGTTATATTGATACAAAATAAGTTTTTCTTTACTTGGGGTATTACCTTAAAGTTTTCCTAAACTATTCTCAATTTCTTTAGAAAAATAATAAAAATGTCCTCCAATCTCCTCATTTTTTTGATAAAAATACTTTTGTCTGCTCATATAATCCAAAAAGTTCTCATTAAAAGTCCTCAAATCTGCTAACATTTGACCCTGTGAAAAACACTGAGTAGAGGAAATAGATGCTGGTACATCTTTTTGTGTCTTTTCAGGACTGTCTTTCACAGCTATTGGAAGAAGATGGCATAATTTGGTTGTATCTAAACCAAGAAGATTGGATTGTGAAGGGTTATGCCTTGCAATGTCTTGGAAGCATGTGCTTAAAGTATGATTTTATTTAAAACTTTTCATATTATATGCTAAGAAATATTATTACTGAGTGTTTGTGTTCATGGAAAGTTGTTTAAACCATGAAATGTACAGCATATCATGCTGGCCAGTGTAATTACTACATTAGTACTATTTTTTCATTAGGTACGAACAATTTCTGATTAGCAAATCAATTTTTTTTATAAAAGAAAGATTTGTTATTTGTTATGAATTTTGATGTATATTCTTTTTTTAGATCACAAAATAGTGATGTGATTGACAAGCAATATCTTCAGTTGTGTTATTCAAAATTATTAAACATGCTTCGTGTTTTACTCTCAAATGATGCGGGAGACATCAATCAGTTAAAGGTAAAGATAAATGGCAGACCTATTTTTGGAGAGAATTTCTTCTTCTCTTATCTAATAACAATTTTAAACTATAGCAAGTGAGATCAATATGTTATGTTGTTATAGTATTTGTCAGAAAGGAAAAATTATTATTTAAAATTTAAACTGTAACATACATGTAAAAGTGTCACTAATGCAGCTTTAAAATTTTTTCAAGAATGTAACTTTTCCCAATATTTAGATTTCTTAATTTTTCACATAACAGGAAAAAACTACATATGTTTTTATGTAATTGAATTTCCGCGCCCGAAGGCGTAGGAAATTCTTTAAAACCGTCGTTTTTTTCTTTCGGAGCATTTTTTGAGAAAAAATCGACCATGGGATTTCATTTTGCTCAGTTACAGATGTAAACTTCGTACCCAAGCTCCTTAACTACTGGGAAGTCTCGTATTGACGTTTCAGGCCAAAATTGGTATTTGTTTTCGACAAAATTTGGCACAGTTAACAAAAAGAGTATGCTGAACATAATGGTGACATAATAATTTTGATTTTTGTCACCTAAATGCTATTTTAGGCCAAAATTGGTCCAAAAATTAAAACCACTTCATTTTCGGCTAAATCTGGCACAGTTAACAAATAAAGTATGCTGAAAATGATGATGGTACAAAAGTTTGATTTTTTGTCACCTAAATGTCATTTCAGGCCAAAATTTATCCAAAAATTAAAACTGCTTTATTTTCGACAAAAATTGACACAGTTAATAAAAAAAGTATGCTAAAAATGATGGTCACATCAAAATTTTGATTTTTTGTCAACTAATGCCGTTTAAGACCATAAACGTTTCAATCGCAAGACTTTCAACCATGAATGATAGGCTGTATTTTTTGTTAGCAATTTCTTTTAAAATGTGAGTTTAATGACACGTTTCGATTTGTTTTTGATTTGTATGTCAGTGGTGTGCTTTATCTTCAGAGGTTCATGCACCAAACCCCTTCGAATGTTTGGCACTATAACACAACGAATTAGCAGGTTTTCATCAAATATTTTGGTAGAAATTCTTAGAGCCCCCCAGGGCTTCTTGTTTTATGTAATAAAAACATTCTTACATATCAAGAAAACAACATAGCATAAAAATTTTCACATTCCAAATTTCGTTTCTAGCAATGTTTCTTTTAAATCTCTCATAGCATTGTTAACACTGTCATGTACATTGGATATGTTTTAACCCTTTTGCCATATGCTATAAGGAAGCCAAAAAATCGATTTCTGACCTACTTTACTTAAACTGTAATAGAAATTTAACCACTGAAGATATATCAGCAAATGACCCCTTTTTTCTAATATAATAAGGTTTGAAAGAATTGAAAAATAAAATTAAAAAAGTTTTAATTGGACATGGCCAAAAACTGAATTTTCTTTTTTTAAAAAAAATCCGAAGTTTTGACTTTGAAGTGAAAAGTAAGTATAAAAGCAATTACTTTTCCTTCTCATTTAAGTTATATTTAATAGACAAACTATATTTTAATACAACAAAAAAAGATTGAAACAAAAATCTTCACCAGAGCCGGAAAAACTTGGGTTGGCATAAAAACGAAAAAAAATAAGAAAATAAAAAACCAGTAAGCGGTTATCTTGTAAAAAGTCAATATCAACATAAAACTACAATCAGGGACATAAATATGGGGCCAAACACCAAAAATACAAGTTCATTATGCAGAAACTATCCCCCTGCCCCCTATATCAATGTTTCAACGAAATTCAGTGCATGACACATAACAAAACATTGATAGTGGGAGGAAGGGGACTACAGTTGATATTTTCACTATTTTTGATGGTTTTTTGATGGCCACATTTTTTTCCTTGATTGTGGAAATAAAATGGCAGTAAATGATTCAATATTCATAAAATCAAGGGTTAGCGGGCGAAAAAGGGGGCCAAAAACACCCTCAAGGCGATGAGCCGCCCTACAGATCATTCATCATCTACGGTCAAATTTTATAAGCCGCTCTACGGGTCATATGTCGCGAAAGGGTTAAATAGAATTTTTATATCCTACTATTTATGAAAGAAAAATTATCCATTGACATTTTCAAACAAGTAATATGCATCTCAAGTACATATTTTGGAAGTGTGTTCCGTATACCATGTTACCTATACAATGGTATATATCTTTAATAAGAATAAAAATATTGTTAAAATGGCTAATAACATACATTATCTATTAAAAAGCCAGTGACACAAATTTTCTCTTCTAGCTTGTAAACATTGCTTTAAAGGCATTACAGAATGTATTATCAAGTATATCAATGAATGATGGTATTGTTGAACCTGAATTTGCAGTAGCTTTATTAAAGGTATCTAGTATAAACACTTTGTATCTTTTGTTGAAACACTTCCTGTCTGCACGGAGATAAAATTCTCAACAGGAGGTTAGGATAACTGCCTTGTCATTTTGCTAATAAAACTGATAGAAAAATTCTGTGCAAGGCCTAAGCACCACAATATTTCAGCGAGAGTCAAATAGCTTTAATAGATAACTGATAAAAATTTTTAATTTTTTGTTTTACCACCATTTTCACCCAATTCCAGACAAGAAAACATTTTTCTAATTGTATACATATTAAAAAAACCCAACATATAATCATGATAAAGCAGCTAGTTATGGAATTGTGACCCTAAATACATAAGTTAGCATCTAAAGGCTAAAATACATGGTAAGTTTAAACGGACTGTTTAAATGTAAGATAAAAAAAAAACTTACTGTGTAAACAGCAAAGATGTACAACTTTTTTCGGTTTTGTTTAAACTAAGATTTGAGCATATTTTTTTCAATTTCTAATCATAACTGCTTTTTTTTTCAACATTTACCCTACTGCTATAACAATACCCGAAACGGAATATTTACGTGTTTTTCTTTGGTTTCATTTTGAAAAGAGAGTTTTTTAAAAAAAGTTATACATTTTATCTTAACGTGTAGACAGGTATATTACGTCCAACAAAACTTATAAGTTTTTTTTACAACTAAACGGTCCGTTTAAACTTACCTTGTATTATAGCCTTAACACAGCAAAATAAAAGTTAAATGATTGGGCTTTTTGGCTGTTGCGCTGAAAATAGAATTCAATAAGACTACCAATGTTATGCTTCTATAGGATTAAGCCAAATTAAATTCAGATTTAATAAAAGAGGGTTTTTATTTTTTATTTTTTTTAAACTGCACAGAAAATCTTTTGGCTTTAACCCGCATGTTGTTTTGACTTTAAATGTATGCTTTTGTCAAGTTATACTAAAGAAGTGACGATCTTTCCAATAGTGAAACTATTTATTAATTTTTGAAAGGGAATGTTGACTTTATTCAAATAACTAACTTTTTTTCTGATCGACCTTTCACACCTTTAAATTAAATAGGAGTTGTTAGTGAATATTTTTAACACTTATATATCATCCTCTTGAGTATAATTTTTCAAAATACAAAAATCTTTTATTTTGCCTTTTCAAAAGACATGACCATCTGTGTTTTTCAAGAACAGAAAATACCTCAAATCTTTTATTTCTAAAAATGTCAAGTTATCATAAAACAAAAGAAGAAAAATTTCATAAAATTCAATTCTCCAGCAAAGAGGATACTGATTAAAAATCAAAGTTCTTATATGTAGGTTAGTACAGAGGGTGGATATATATACTGTGAATCTTCAGAACCAACTTCCTTTCTAAAGGACATCTTGCCCAGATACAGTGTTCTGATAAGCGACAGCTATTATTTGCTGATGCTTAAAATGCTGAGTTACAAGGGCTGAGGACACCAATAAAGATTCATACACAACTTTTCAAGCTCTCGTATGAAATTAAATTGTGTAAACTTGAAGAAATTGATTTTTCTTTAATTCAGTAACTGCTTTTACTATTTTATTTGTAAAATCCAACCATAATATGGCTACTCTATCATCTAACAGCAGCTCTAAAAGCATCCAGGCTTAGCCCATTTGTTGGAAAGTTTTGTTAAGTAATGTTTGTTCCTCTAGACCGATTACTCATTATAATTTATGACTTTCATAGTTTTTTTTTACCTTTATTTAGTTGTTTTTGTTGTATGGAACTCGAGATTATCGTGCAATTGTAGATAAACTGATGAAGGTATTGCCATCAAGAAAAACTGGTAAGTCCATCACATTTTTAAATATATTTAGGCTCGATTTGTGTAATCTATCTTAGCATGCCAGCTGTGCTCCTTTTGCCCAACATTTAACCTTTGTTTGGTATAAGGGTTAAAAAAATGTTAAATCCTTCAGGCTATTTCTTCTGTACCTGAGATTCAATTCAGTATCTGTATTTCAATCTGTGATAAAGTAATTTTAATTTTAGAGGACATTGAAAAGTCTGAAAAAATCTATCCCACAAAGCGTAAAGAAAAATCTGCCATGACAAAGAAAATTCATGCAAAGAAAAACAGGCGGAAAAAGAAAAAAAATCTGGGTGCAAATATTGACGAAGGTTTTGATAATACTTCTGAAGAACACTTTTCTAATTCCTATGGGTTTAATGCAAATTGGCGACAATCTGGTCAATCAGCTTCCAGTTCAGAGTCAGAGTACTCAGATTCAGAATCTGCACATCTAGATCAAAAGAAGTATGTAACATTTTGTTGTTATCAATCTTAGGGAAAATAAGGGTCCATGAAGATGGTTATAAATGTATGGTGACAAAATTAGTATTTACTTTATTTAATTCATAGAAGTACTTAAATATCATAAGAAGGTGTGATAACTGTATATAGATTACAAAAGCATTTTACATTTATCAGAGTGTTGCTTATCCTGAGAGAAAGTAAAAATATCCAAACATTGCATATACGTGATGCTTAATTCTACTAAATTGAACCGTTCTCTGTTCTGCACAACAAATATGGTAACTAAAGTCTTTTAAAACAGGTAAATAATGAAACTTAACAAAAGGGTAAAAAATTGATAAGACTATCAGCATATGAATTTGTAAAAGACTTCTTTCTTTTTATCTGCTGCACATGTATCTCTTTTTAGCTCAGTATTTTGCAAAATCCGTCAGAATGCAGCTACAACCATGCAGGAAATTCTTCATGTATGTATGTATGAATCTTGTGATTATGTTCTGAATTGAGCATTTTGGTTTAGGAATTATTAACTTGATATTTTGTATTTCTGGTCAAAATGGGAATGGTATCTTTGCGTCATTTGTTATAGTGTTGTGATCGTAGATCAAAATTTTCGTGTTGGCTAATCCTTTTACCAGACAGTATCTCAGAAAGTGAACCTTCACTACTCTCTTCTTTAGCCATGGAGCATTCGGCTAAGGTAAGTCAAAGTGTTAAATGTTTTATGGCGAAGCGTGGCGAAGTTATAAATAAGAATATAGCAAACATTATTTTAGATGGTACAGGTAGTACCATCTAAAATAATGTTTGCTATAAAAACAAAATAGTTTAATCATCACATTACATGTAATATTAGAACAAATTTCATAAAGTAATGGCTACTACTAGAGGATTTCTATTTTTCTCTTTATTAAAAAATAAAAAAAAAGGCTGGGCTTTAACAATTTCTGTGTCAGAGGCGATGTCATACAAAGCATGAAGTCCGAGACATTTTTTGCTGAAACATGGTACACATTGAGAAAATCTATCACAGGTCCACACCTTTTTGACTAATTTTGGCATTTGAGGTCAAGCTTTAGTACAGAAACATATGGCATAAATATTCTAAAAAAAAGTCTGTAAAAAGCTGTGGATAAGATTAACATTTCCTGCGTGATCTAGAATTTCTTTTGGATACATAATCAGCTCTCCTGCAAAGTGTTCAGAGCAAAAATACATTATAACCCATTATCACTGATGACATCAAGGCCATTAAATATATCTTTATATAAAGCTCCTTACAATCTTTGCTACTTACTTTAATATTTTCATGTGCTCAATTTATCTACAGTTGTTTTGATTGTAGATTCGAACTGCTGTTCTGTTGGCGATGATGGAAGTTATAGATGGTTCTAAAGGATTTTTAGATTCTGCTGTCAATGCTGGACCACGGTAAACTTGTTGTTTTTGTGTTGTACTGTACTGTAAAACTACTGCAAACTAAGTAAATGGAATGTGAAGCAGATAATATTTTATTAGAAGAATTATTTGAAGTAAAATTTTTTTAAGGGTTCCACCTACAACATCGTCAGGGCGACCATACACTCCCTTCTCAATGAGGTTGAACCATTCGCTCTATACATTACATGAAACTCTACTTACAACATTACAACGCGAAACATTGGACCTGTCAAAAGACAAAGTTGTTAAGGTAATGACGACTTTTCCTAAAAAAGGGTCTCTAATGTTAACTATTGGGGTAAGTGCGTGTTTTAGAGGCAAAAGAAAATATCTATATGGTTCATTAGGTAAACCAATTTTTTTTCTTCTAGAACAATTTCCAAACAACCTAATCTCCATACGTGTCCATTTGTGCAGCGGTTTTTGCTTAGCTGAATATTTTCAAGATTGAGATTTTGTCCATTCTGTTCGCCAAGAGAGTTTAATGTTTTGTATTTGTTTGTTTTAGTGTATAACATTGTTGATGTTGAACGCACCGTATCGTAAAATTGGTGTTGACTATTTGCCTGATATTGTAGCAGCAGTGTGTGGGCTTTTACATTCAAATGGTTAGCTTTGTTTATTCTTGTTCTCTTTATTTTCTTTAACAGATTACGAGGAACCGTTTTTTTCACACACTGGGTTGTCATTTAAATCAACTAAATGACTAGATCCTATTCGTTTTGTAATTTTATTGGGTTTAACTCAGCCCTGAGTTAATCAGCTCTTAATTTTTTTGTATTTTCGTAATTTAGTGAGCTTGATTTATTAACTGTTCAATTTTTTTCTGTTACATGCAAATCAGCTGCAAATAAAATGTATTTATACAATGGTAACAATATTGTCTGTGTGTACTTTTGTAGATGCCATATTTAATTACGTTTTCCAGATGACTTTTATTTGGGACTTTAAGAGAAAATAATAAGGACTAATTCCCTGCTTACTTTGTTTTCTGCAAAACTGTGGTGGATGCTGTTATTTTTCTGCCTCTAATACACCATTTACGAACATGCAAGTGATGCAACTGGAAACGCAGCTAACCGTTATTAGACGAAACGCACACGCTGAAATGTTTTTTGACATGCATGCTTTTAAACTGCGGTTTCTTGTTTTATTTTAATATTAGGGATTGCAGAAACGCTTTTAATGATCTGTCCGCAATTTCCTTTGCATTTAGAAATCACCTTGTGTCAATCAGTACTAACATGTCTGGCTGCATGTATGTCTGTTCAACCTGACAACTCGAAAGTCTTACAGTTGTTACAACGAAGCTCCTTACCAACAAACACAATACTTGCCAACAGTCAGTCGTCTACTGGTGATTCTTCAAAGGAACCATCCTGGCTTGTTTTGCATTGCATTCAACGACTTACATGTGCTACTCAGGGTAACGCATGCTTCTCATTGTAAAAAAAAAATTAAATTATGTTAATGATGAACACAGCCTGTTTTACTTCCCCTCTTTGTGTATCATGTGTCAATAAACTTAAAAAATGTAATGCCTAATTCTATATCTAGTTCAAATCTTTAGTATTTTTATTTTAATGCAGGTCTTGTTGTTTGTGTTTAAATATTATATTACAAAATGTCCTAATTTATAGACAGTGCAAGAGAATTACGATTGTCATCTGAGTATATCCAATTACTAACTGTCGTTTTAAGGTGTCATCCAAGTTTGATTGATAAGTGAGTGGATTTTTTGCCTGTAATTAAAATATATGTCTGTTGGTTACAGATAAATCTCAGTGATGGACTTCTTGTTTTTGTCGCTTCAGTAGGGAAGCAAAATTAAATAAGCAAAATTTAAGCAACAGAAATTAAACTGCTGAATGTAAACTTAAAATCATTTGACCAGTGGCTTCATTAGTACTCCTCACTAATGCTCACAAATAAAGTTCTTTTTCTTTTTTCTATCTCATTTAGAAACCAACGTGAAAAAATTGTCAACATGTGCATAAATGTATTTATGTTTTCAACAGATCAATCTATAAGCGTGCATGCAATCAAAGTAAGATAATTACCATAATAAATCCTCTAACAAATTTCCTTTCGTCCTTTCAATAAGCACAGCCTCCTCTAAAAGGTGAATTCTTATATAGTGCTTTGCCCTTTAAATGTCCCTCTAAAGTGGGACATTTATTAGATAGCTGTGTTTATTTTAATACACATTAAAATTACACTTTTTTGTGACTATTCATAAAGTGATACCTAAACATAAAACTGCCGTAAATTTTACATAGATGGAAAAAATGTTAAGCGCTTTTCCTAGGAGGTACAAAAACGTTTAATAAAGGATTTGCGACACTTATATTCTAATACTTGCTGTGAATCAATGCTTGTAGTAGCGATGGTTAAATTTAGATAGGTTTTTTTGATGGGTTATTTTTTTACAGGCTTACAACTAGTTTACTAAAATGTAAGAGGACTAAAAAAAATAAAAGTTTCTTTCTTTCTTGTGACAGATGTTGGAAGAATTTGCTAAATTCTATCAAGGTAGTTTTCACTCAACAAAAGATGACATAGAGGTATGTGAAGTTGCTACTATATTTCCTTTAATTTCGAAAATCATAACCTTAATTACTTTGAAATAATGTTATTTACATTAAGCATAACCGTAGTTGTAAATGTCATAAACAGTAGATGTAGAAAATAACGTCTTTACGAAGCTCAGGCGTTAAAAAGATAACGGCGACATCAGCAGCAACAGATATCTCTGTCCTTTCTGATGTATGGTGTGGACAATTGCTTTTAGGGGTGATTCTACCTTGATATTTCTCTCAAATTGTTTAGGGTACGTCATTTTGGAGGAGAATGCTGGGTGGTGCAATTCCTCAATATTTACACGTGGAGCCAAAGAAGTCTGTCAAAGGACAAGCAGCTATTTGTGATTGGATGTCAAACATTGGATCGCATTTTTTTTCTGTCATGAAGGTAATTTATCAGTTAAATAAAAAAGATTAGGAAAAAAATGATGGAGTCATAAATTTTAAATGGTTTGCCAGTGTTGGAAATTTCGATTAAAACTATTGACTTAGCCTGTAACACCAAGAATACAAAGAGAGTAAGTCAGAATCTCGCGTTTTGGTCCTATAAATTAAGCCTGAGTGTGTGTATTGTATAGATTTTTGCACAAAGTAATACTAGACTCCTTTGACCACGTATTTTTGTTTATTTTACAGTTTAGTGTGAAAGGATCAAAGAAAAAAAAATGCTAATTACAGGACTTTTATGTTTCCCATCCAATTTAAATTTTAGAGCCCAGAGCAAATATTTATCAAAACAATATTAGTTGGATTGTCTTCGAGTGAAGAGACAATACTAGTGGTAAGTGAAAGCCTTCCTACTTCTCAAGGAAACAAAGAGACGTATCTTGGAGGACTGATAAGGCTGAAAGAACTCTTTTGTATAGTCCGGAGCAAATATTTATCAAAACGATATTAATTGGGTTGTCTTCGAGTGAAGAGACAATACTAGTGGTAGGTGAAAGCCTTCCTACTTCTCAAGGTAACACAGAGACGTATCTTGGAGGACTGATAAGGCTGAAGGAGCACTTTTGTATAGTCCGGAGCAAATATTTATCAAAACGATATTAGTTGGGTTGTCTTCGAGTGAAGAGACAGTACTAGTGGTAGGTGAAAGCCTTCCTACTTCTCAAGGTAACAAAGAGACGTATCTTGGAGGACTGATAAGGCTGAAAGAGCACTTTTGTATAAGTGAGAAATAATTTATGTTTAACGATGTTGATACGAAAAATGGGAATACTTTATACTTTCAAGTCACCGAAAAGATGTGATTTGAATAGGACGCATTATCTATTTATGTTTGTATACAAGCAAAAGTTGCTTGACTTTCCAATCTTCATTTAGGCTGCTGCAGTGAGGGCTTTAGGTGTTATTATTGATTATGAATGTATGAAAGACGTAAGTGTGTTAGTTGGTTTATTGCTAATTTATATCAAAGTTTTTTGTAGATGCATGTGTATATTAATAAGTTTTGAGTTTCTTGTATGTTATGTGTACGGCGTTATGGCGACACCACTCGCTAAGAGAAGCAAAAATGACCAGGAAAAACATGATAGTCCACTCCTCCAAGGCACACATACAAATTTTGCCTCCCACCCTTTGTAAATCTTCAATGAATGCGTAAAAAATGCTCAGATTATAGGGTTTTACAACATAAATTTCAGTAAGGAGAAATTTGATTAACTTTATTTTTTAACTAGTCTCTGTGTTCAGTTATTGTTTTGTTCTTTAAAATTCCTGTCTTGATAGGACGTTTGGTTTGTTGTTGATGTAACACGGTCGATTCTAAATCAATTGGACAACCCTTCAGTGAACATTCGATTAAAAGCGGCTTGGTCACTGGCTAATCTTTGTGATTTTATCGCTAAAAATGGGTAGGTTGAACAAAAGTGTGAGTAGAACACTGCAGTCTTACAATACGTGGGAATTAGTGTGGTTTGGAAGTATTTGTGAAGAAAATAAGGGGTGCATACAGTTCCTTTTTTATTGCTTTACAAAAGTATGTGGGAAAAGGGTAAAGTGAGAATTTATATTTTTTGGCAATACTAAAAGCAAATGGAGTGATAATGTTACAATCTTGTAGAAAAGGTCGAGAAAATAAGTTTTTTGTGACATGGGTGGGTTTGCAGTGTCATGAAAAATTCTCTCACTAGTTCGAGTATTTATGTTGCCAATATTCTCAAAGTTGTAAATTTGCATTTCTTTTTTCGGGAATAAAAAATAAAATAAAAAACAAAAACAAAACAAAACATACACACATATTATAATTTTTTTATTTTTTACTTTTTTATTTTATTTTTAGATTTTTGGAGAAGGAATACCCTGAATCGTTGATCTTGAATTTATTTGATTACTCGACAAAAGCATCTTTAGATAATGAAAAGGTAGATGTTTACGCTATACGCATGTAATCTAATGGCTAAAATACACTGTAAGTTTAAACGGACCGTTTAAATGTAACATAAAAAAACTTACCGTGTAAACAGCAAAGATGTACAACTTTTTTCGGTTTTATAAGTTTTTTTAAAAGTTGGACATGTTCAACTTTTGCTAAGTTTTTTCTATTGAAATTAACAGAATGATTAATGAGCTATTGTTTAAACTAAAGATTTGAGCATATTTTTTTTCGGTTTCTAATCACAACCGCCTTTTTCTTCTACTATTTTACCTGCTGCTGCTATAACAAAACGTGTGTTTTTTTTTTGTTTGTTTTTTTTTGTTTTTTTTTTTTTTTTGGTATTCAATCTGAAAAGAGAGTTTTTAAAAAAACTTATACATTTTATCTCAACGTATAGACAGGTTATTGTCTGCAACTAAACTCTTACAAGTTTTTTTCTTACAACTAAAAGGTCCGTTTAAAATTCCCGTGTATTTAAAGCCTTTACACCATGTTCTTAAAATTGGCAGGAGTTTGTTACTTTGTTCAAAGCTTTATACAAAACGAATTGTGCGGCGCAGAGTCAGGGAACATCCTTTTTCCCCAAAAAACTCCAAAACTTCTAAATGAGACGACGACGTTTTTCCAAGCACTGTTTTTTAATTATTTTGATTTTGCAATTTTTATTACGTAAAAGGTATTGGTGTAAAACCTTTTTTTTCATCAAACTTTGCATTTAAAACGACGAAGTTGGTAAGTCTTTGAAACCATATAAATAACGCAGCAATTTCGATTATGATGCTAGTTTTCAATTACGAAGATTTGTATCTAGGTGGAAAATATTTGAATCTTTCGTGGACAAGGGAATTTCTTAAATATTTCATTTATTAACACATGTTCTGTTTCAGGTCAGTTCAAACGGAGTCAGGGCGCTTGGAAACTTGTTGAAGTCGTTTCCTGCAAAACTTTTTGGTGAGAAATTGAAATATTAAACATTCTCTGTTGTTAGTTCATTTCTCGTTGAAAAATCGTTTAATTTCATTTCTCTAGAAAAAGAAAACTTTCAAGAGAAAATTGAGAAAGCCGTCAAAGCGTTAATACAAGCAATTCAGACAGGTTCGATGAAGGTTTGTGAAATGCTTGTTTGTATTCTAATCGCGTGTGTGTGTTTTCTAATCCCTTAAATGGGACCTTAAGAAAAGAATAAAGAGCTTCCACTACAAAGTTCTTATTTGACCTCAAGTGTGTAATTTAATAGTGGACCTTTTGCTGCCCATCGTCTGAGAATTCTGTTATTTCCCACCAAAAAATTGCGAGCAGGATTGTAGCTGTATTGGTAAAGTTTGTGTAGCTAGTGTGGAGTATTTACAAATTGGAAAAGTATTTCAAAGGGCTTGCAAGATTCATTTAATTCAATCAGAAAATACAGCTGTATTTTCAAGATCATTGTTCAAGATCAAAACAACCTAAGAAATTTCATGGTTTATGAATTCGTAAGAATTAAAATTATGAGTTTTATAATTATCAGTTTTTCTGTTATTTTATTCATTCATTCGTTCTATAAATCATTCATTCATTCATTTCTTCTTTAAATCATCCATTCATTCATTCATTCGTTCTTGAAATCATTTATTTATTTGGTCTTTAAATCATTTGTTCGTTCTTTAAATCCTTTATTCATTCATTCCTTTTTTTAAATCTTTATATACAAAGTTTTTTTTCACTTAGACTCGTTGGAATGCATGTTACGCATGCAGATATATGTTTGAGAATTCTGACTGTCCTGTAGGTAAAGCAGAATGGACGGTAAGTAGAGTATGTTCTATAACGAAATGTGAAGCGTGAAATATTTTTATTGTCGGTTCAGCATAACTATATACCTCTACGATATTTTAAAGTTTTTATCAATTTTTTTTTCTTAGGAAGATCTATACAGTTGCTTGTTAGAAGCGTTGAGCGACTGCAAAAATTTCAAGGTATCCAAATTTAAGATTACTTCTGTAGTTTATTATTTTTGTTATTTACTCAAAATAAAATTAAGGCTAAAAAAGTTTTCATACAAAAAATCTTTAAAGTAACTATCAGGCCATTCTTATATGATTCTTCGTTTAATTAGCCATGTTTCATATCCGAAATCAATTCGATACACTTCGTGTTTTTCTGAAAATTCATATTCCTCTTTATCATGGTTCTAAGCTTTTTATGCTGTAGACAAATGTTTTGTCTGGCTTGTGTAATAGGTATTCAAATGTTTTGTGAGGTACAATTTCTGGGGGGAAAATTCAGCGAAATTAAACATGGCTACGCTTTCAAAATCCTGGCTACATGAAAGCTGCATTATGTTGCTGCTTTATAGAACAATATAAAGTCGAGAATGTATTTCTCTTTTCATGCAGGTTCGCATCAGTGCAGCTGCCGCCCTATGTTCACCAACAAAAAGAAGTTGCTATGGTGATGACAAGCTGTTTGCTCGTTTATGGAAAGAAACTTTAATAGCGTTAGATAAATCGGAAGAATTGGCAGACTTTACAGAATTTAAACATAAGGAAACACTCCAGGACCAAGTATGAGACAAGTATTCTCTGCCTATAAAATTTCTTTAGAGCGTGCTTCCACGATGCAAAAGTGGGGGATGGTTCCAACTTTATGTTGCTCAGTTGGATTAATTCAACCAATTTCGTTTTTTAAGTGGAAACTCACCTTTAAAATAATATTCATGTGACTTGTAAATGTTTCATTCTTCTTATCGACGTATAGAGAGTTTTATGGTGTTAATAATTATAACTAACTTTCAAAGGATAAACGAGACTATTTTTGCCTCGGTTTACAATTTTACTGCGATCAAGATATCCTGCGTAGGTTTTTCTATTACGAGTTTGTTTTAGTCCATTATACTTCTGCTGCATTTGTTGGCAGTGGCTACATTAGAAGATTTATCCAGTTTCCGCCAAGATGTGCAAAAATATCACAAAGTGTTTTTAACTCATTGCAAAAAATGTGTGGCCAAGGTTGAAGTTTTGGGCAGCTCTCCGTCAGAATTCGGAAACAAATCAACAAAGATGGAGGAAGGGACGGTAGGTTTGACCTTTTTTTCATTTTCTTTTTTTCTTTTCTTATCTTAATGCTGCTTTCCCAATGTCGCTGTTTCTCTTCTCGACTTAAACTTCTCGACTTGTTTTATTTATATTTATTAACGACGATTTTAGCCATCAGCCATCAGCAATATAAAAATGTTTACCAAAAAAAGTATTTATTTTGTGTTTGTGAACAGAACTAATTTTTATGCATTCTTGTAAATACATAAAATATATTCGAAAATTTGTTTGCGCGTTACTACACTTTTAAATCAATGTTTTTAAAAAGCCATTTTGAAATATGTCCTAGAAATAAACTTTCGCTTAGAATGAGATTTCCGAAAAAAGATCACTTTTCTCTAGTTTATCGTTTAATCTTTAAACACATCGCGCACCAAATTTTTATTTTACAGAAGAATGCATTTCTGCAGGGAAGAGAATTCTTTCGCGGGAATGAACTCAGGTTTTTCAATTCTCGAAAAAAACTTGCAAAAGGAAAGAAACCTTTGTTGGGGACATGTTTCATTGATTTTCCTCGTACCTTCGGAAATTGCTTGTTTTTAGTTTTCTTTGTTTCTTTTTTTGTTGTGGTTTACCACCATGGCAAACAACTCATTTCTTTAGAATCCAGTTATAAATGAAATAACAGAAGATGAGAAAGATAAAAGAAACGAAATATGTACGTTTTTCAATTAGTTTCTATGATGTTGTAACAGAGGGAGATACATTGTGGATTGACGAAGTCTAATAAGCATAGCTTTAAAATGTTGAAGTAGGGCGTGTTTATACATTCAAAAGTGATTTACAACTAACTCCCGCTGTTTTGGTTTTGACTGAAGTAATTTCTCAGCAAATAAAAAAGCATGCTGATAACGCCCTTGATTTTTCGGCATGTGATACTGTTTTAGGCTGTTAAGATTAGTTCAAATAAAAACTGAGATAGTGTAGTGGTAGCGCATTCGGCTTCTAATCAAAAGGTTTTAGGTTCGAGTCCCCACTCCGACGCACTTTAAATGCAGTGTTGTCATCCCATTTGTTGCCATCTACTGACCGCCAATCGGCTTGCGTGGCAGGCAAGCAAGTTAGAGCACTATACGCATCTCTCTAGCGGTAATGTAACAGTTACAGTCGGAGGGGAGAAAGAGCCAGCCGTTAGGATGAAATCTCTAAGGACGTTAAAACTTCCCGTTACTTATTTACAAAAATCTTCGAAGCTTCAGAGATGAATTATATTCTTATTCTCTTGTAAGTATTGCGTATAAACACACAACAACATTAATATCGTGGCATTTAGAAAGAAAATAATGGGTTATTTACTTACTTAAGATACCATGTTGTCATCGTGTAAACAGTGCACCAATTAATGTATTTGTTTATTTACCTTACAGCTCAACATATCGGCGTGATGAAAAAGAACTTATGTGCGATTATTGATATAGACAAAAATACACTTACGATGGATATAATAAGAACGGCGCTACATTTAAACACGTAGCGAAGATAGTGCAATTAATTTTCGCCAGTTTTCGTCAGGTTCGCGAAAATTAATTCCCCTAGGATAAGTATATATCTAGAGTTCTCTATTTTATATAGTTTAATTTTAAGTTCGAGTGAGGGAGGTCTAAAATCATTATTAATGCTTTAATAAAATCCCGGAAGTTTTTTTTATTTTTCGAGATTGCTTAAATGATGAAAATTCTAATAACGCCTTACTAAAGTAATGGGCCTAAATTAAAGGACGAGCGTTCATTGCATTTTTAATATTTAAGCATTTTATCAGAGCATTTGCGATACTTGCGTTTCTCCGTAATGGATACTTGTGTACATATTTAGGTTTACTTGGGTTAACAAAATTCTTTCTGTTTTCTTTAATTATCAGAGTTCCTGTTCCAGCGTTCAAATTAAGTTCTCCTTTTGTTTTCTTCCTGCAGTCTCTATTACTTCTTAATTTGAATTTTACAAAGGATTTTTAAAATTCTCCATACCTTGAGTGCAGAATTTTCACAGACAGAAACAGTAACAAATAAAAAAAAATTTGTATCTTTCAAAATTTTCCGAAGGATCCATAAGATTTTGCAAGCATTAAACTTCGCGAACTGAGCAAAATTCCCAGAAATTATGCCGCGAAAGTTTTTGCACTTAAAGTAATGCCTTTTGTAATTATATACTTTTAAAAGCGAAAGATAAATATACTGCTCTAGAAGTTTTTGTGTTTTTTTTTTCATTTAATTGCATTGTAATGTGAGTTCCCACGAGATTGTACATTAGAAACCAGGAAAACCATTCCCCAAAATTAACACAAAGCTACCAAACCATTGATTATTATTTTTTTTTTTTTCATGTAATTGTATTGTAATGTGAGTTCCCACGAGGTTGTACATTAGAAACCAAGAAAACCATTCCCCAAAATTAACACAAAGCTACCAAACCATTGATTATTATTTTTTTTTTTCATGTAATTGTATTGTAATGTGAGTTCCCACGAGGTTGTACATTAGAAACCAAGAAAACCATTCCACAAAATTAACACAAAGCTACCAAACCATTGATTATTTTTTTATTTTATTTTTTCGTGTAATTGTATTGTAATGTGAGTTCCCACGAGATTGTACATTAGAAACCAAGAAAACCATTCCACAAAATTAACACAAAGCTACCAAACCATTGATTTTTTTTTACTTAAGCATGCCATTAAATATTTCATTTAAGCTTATTTAAAACACGCTAACATTTTTATCCAAAGTTAATTCAACTTCGTAAACTGTAACTTTACAAAAGTAAACAAAAATAAAATTGCCGAATAAACACTTACAAAAACAAGGAATTTACACACTCGCTTGGCTAATTTCCTTAGCCTTCTCTACTGTCTTGTTTGGTATATAACCTGAACATTTTTGTCTTGGTGAGTACACCCACAGCCATCCGTCGAGTGACTGCTGATTCATGTTGCCAAATACCAGGTCACCTACGCAGACATATAAATCGTCTAAATCACGTCCTGAATAATTCGATGTGACGATAAACCGAGTCATATTGTCGGTATTCGGTATTATGTACTTTGTCGGATCTCCTTGGTAACTATCAACTAACGACTCTTCTCCACAATTCGAAATTGTTAAACTTTTTTTAAGTCTGTGTGGCAACTCCTGTTCAGCGTCACCATCCTGGTTCGTACATACTAAAATATAACCCTAAACTCACCACATTTGCAAATGTCGAGATCAACTAACGCAAAAAATATATTTAATCGGCAAACTGTTGACAAATACGTTTCAACTGGTAAAAAAAAGAAGGAAAACAAAGATAAAACCTTTTCTCAACTAAGAAAATCAAGGTGGAGTTTCAGAAAACTTTCCTGGGATGAACTTCAACAAATTATAATATTGCAAACAAAGCTAGCGAAAGGTCAAAAATCGGCTAATATATACGTACAAAAATATGCGAACGCGCAACACACGCATTTTTCAAAATGTCCTATTGTATAACTTTTTTATTGTCGTTACACAAAATTCAACAGAGGCGGCATGTGTGGGATAGAATCGTGTACTCACAGCACCAGAAACGAACAATATTATTCACAGGGAATTTTCTTCGCTTTAGAATGCGTGACTTGCATGAAGGCATATTACAATGCGAATAATAAAAGGAAACTTAAAAATTTGAGGTTGGAAAATAGGACCAACCTCGTCCCCAGGGGTTAAGCACAAGCAGCTTTGACTTCAGGCAACAAATCCTGGAGACGAGGATAAAATAAGACAGTAAACTTAGCATGCTTTTAAGCTTTACGCAGAATATTACAAAATTTGTCCATGACTTGGGAATGCTCGAAGAAAGTATTAACCCAAACTCGACCCTAAATACATCGTTTTACGCTCATATCTGAAAATACTATAAAAATGGAATCGAGGTTGGGTGTTAAATTGGAAATAATAATCATAAGAGACAATGAGCAGATATATTTGCAGAGCACATACCTTCACATTGGTGTTTGATAACACATTCTGTCGGTATAAATCCTTTCTCCCCTTTCTCGTTTAAAATGTACATCCATTGTTCATACTTTGTGTCGTTGATAATGGCGGCAAAATCACCACGGTCAATCGAGATATCAGTCTCGCCTTGTTGTTGATAATCTTTGATCACGATCAACTCTGGATGTCCGCATTTGGAATAAACTAAATTAACTGGAGCTGATTGACTACGCTCTTTCTCCCGGTGCTGTTTTATATGCTGAACTTTTGTTGTTTTTGCAACTTGCCAATAGTTTTGCAAGTTCTCGCGCAGTTGGTTGTGTTCCATCAGTGATAACTGAGTGTCAGCAAAAAGATGTTCAGACGTTTGACGAAGTTCATCCGCATAATGATTAATGTTTGCATCGACTTGACGTTTTCCGCTGGGTAATGAAGATTTGTGCACACCAGCATGTACTCCTCTTCCTTCTCTTCTGTGACTTGCGCCCTCAAGACCATGCGTACAGCCTTGCTGACACTTCCTTCCACAAATCGGGAAAGATTCCTGTGTGTGGGGCTCTGAGTAACGCTGTTTTTTTGGTAAGACGTCAGGTTTATAAGAGCTAATGTTTTGATGTGTGAACATGCCCTTAGTGTCCGTCCATTTTCGTTGACTTGCAGTGATCTGCATGTAACCACTTGATATGGTGCTCGCAGGACTTGCTGAAGAACTTGTAGGTCCGTTATGGCTCGAACTCTCGCTATGTTTCCTGTTTTTAGCAATTTGCCGTGGTGCTTGCGACGTAGTACGTGCGTTTGATTCTTCAGACGTTCGCTTATATTGAGGGACATCACACTCACTCTTTTGGTGGTCCGAATAATATCCGACATCAGAATTTACGTCATTTTTGTCGGCGATACGGCAATGTCGTCGTGGTATGTATCCGTCAGAACCGTTTTCCGCACGAACAAACACCCACATTCCTTCGTTCTCTATGATTTCTACAATCTCGCCAGCTCTTACTGGCAATTCTAAAGCCGAGCAGGGATAATAGTCTTGCACTACTTCAAGCAATGTTTTTTCTTCTTGTGTTTCCGCTACAACGCGAGCATCATCGCTTTCGGCAGCATATGCATCGTCTGGTTTTTTTCCGTCGTATTTACCTAAACAACACGCGGATATGGTTCATTTTGGTTTGAAGTAAATTTAACCGGTAAAGAAAGTTGAAAGAAAAATATAGATATTTTTTTTGATATGTGGGTAAACAACAAGTTTTTATAGGGCATGTCTCCACTTCTTTTAACAGCTACTAGGCAACTGGGAAGTGGGTACAAAGTCGGCAGCTAATTATAGAAACAATCACAACCACTCTTCTCTGATTTCAAAAAAGTAAAAAAAACCTGGGGACAAGAGTGAACCGCAGGAACAAGGTTTTATCAGTCTCCATTCCATTTTAGTTACCAGGCAACTAGTCCCCAAGAGAACAGCAAAATCCACTAAATTTTTTCACCCAAAAATGAAATTATGCAAATATCTTTTTCTTCCAACGAAAAACTTAAAGTGTATTACTGCAACCTTAAAATTTAGAATTGTTTAACAACTTTCACATACCCTTTTTCTTGATTCCGTATGGACACAAAAATGCCATTTTTATAAAGCGAGTATCTGTCAACGCTGTTGTCTGTTACAAGAAAGTTACTTCAAACTTTAACCTCTGGTTATAACACGCTATATATACAAATCTCAATTTCTCGCGATTTTTTCTATCGTATGTCAAAAATATCACCTATGATTTAATATCAAAAAACTTTTAACTATTTTTTCATTAGTTTTTCGTTTTTGTTCGTATTTATAATACATATTTACACTGCATTCTTTTATGTATTTGCAGACTTTTCATTTTCTATTCATTCCGCTTATAACATTAAGTCTCAAATAGCAAACATAAACGGACTTTTTATCAAATATAATCTTGATGACGTAATATCAAGATACATTTATTACCAGTCTCGTATCTGAGGGACATTAAATTTCGCGTGTGCCAATTTTCATATTTTGCGTGATAATTGAATTTTATAAATGGATATAAACTAAACAAGTATTTTGCCAACTTCATCACCAGACCTATTTGCTTTTTAACAGCGCTACGCTTGCTAAAAGTTTTAACGAATTTGCTAATACGGGTGCTGAGAGATACTAAGTACGAGCTTGTATTTCTGAGACGCTGCATAAGTGAACGCTCATATGCGCAACTCCACAGATAGAAGATTTCTTAAAATAGACGATTTTTTATTTCTTACAGACCTACGTAAACGACATACTGACCTGTTTGAAAACTCAACTTACTTTATTTCATTGGCTGTCCTCAAATAAGCACTGTGAAAAAGAAACGTAAAAAGCTAGAACGTTATAAGTTGAAGATTTTGGGAACATTGGTACAGTGCTTGTAGGTTTTGTAAGATATATTCATTACAGTAATCCAAGAGATGCGAATATCCAAACAAATTTATATTTTAAAGGATGAAATTTTCGCGGGAACTTAATTTTGCGAATTTAAAAAAATGGATGGTTTGGAAGAATAAAGTTTCGCAAATTTCGTGCCAATTTTTTACCGCGAAATTTTCTCCCATTAAAGTAGTCGTTTTTTTACTTGACATACATAATAATTTCGCCATAAAAAATTCAAAATGATTCAAAAACAATATTATTGCATTTTAATGGGATTTTAATTTGAGCTTCCAAAAACAAAAATGCTTCCTACGGACAATGCATTGTGAAATTAAACTACTTTCTTTCGCCGTTGTTCTAGGATAGACCTTATGCGTCGCTTTAGGATTATTATCGCGTCATGCTTACTGTATTATTGTTTTTAATAGAAAAGTGCATTTAAAATGGAATTTCTTTCTTCATTATATCATTATGTCATATATACTTTATATTATCAAAACTTAGGTAAAATTTGCGTAAAATAATTGTAAAAATAAGTTCTTTAAAATTTAAAATATTTCTAATATTTAATGAATCGTTTTTCTTTCACAGGTCTCAAACGGCGTCATTTTTTAAACAATCGCCGTCAATCTCTGATCAACAAATACCTCAATCTGTAACTTTCACACCATGCTACAAGTATGGCCGACATTATAAGTCGGTGTAAAGATTGTATACACTTCAAATAAACGTTCATAAAGTTGTTACATATGGAACATCAGAAATCTTATAACGCTGGCTAGCTTTTGACTGAACCAAAAGTCTCCTTGGTATAGAAAATGTTCACAAAAAAGAGATCAAAACAAAATCTTTATTAAGGTTTGACGATAGTAGAAATATTATTTGTTAGAAAAATGAACACAAAACGGAGCACGTTAAAAACCAGTAAAAATAATGTAAATTAGGTAAAAAATAATGTAAAATTCTTATATTATTTAATCTTTATGTAGAAAATATAAAACATATATTATTTCCATGTAAATGTACAAACCATAGTGTCCATTTAAGCATACAAGGATATCAACAATTTGATAAATACTCGATCTCTGGTTCGATGGTAGCGACTTTTCTGATCAACAACAAACGCTTCTTATTCTGTCCCCAATCAGAGAATGGAAAGAAAAAGAGAAGCTGAAGAAAACAAAATTACACAATGATCATAAAATACAAAAATTTAAAACAAATGCTACTAGTGCGAAAAGAACAACAATTATAACGACAATGATGGTAACATGTAACAATGAAACATATGACAACGACAACTACAACAATGACTACAACGACAACTACAACAATGACTACAACGACAACTACAACAATGACTACAACGACAACTACAACAATGACTACAACGACAACTACAACAATGACTACAACGACAACTACAATGACTACAAGGACAACTACAACAATGACTACAACGACAACTACAATGACTACAACGACAACTACAACAATGACTACAACGACAACTACAACAATGACTACAACGACAACTACAACAACTACAACAACGACAACTACAACAACTACGACAACGACAACTACAACAACAACGACAACTACAACAACAACGACAACGACAACTACAACAACAACGACAACGACAACTACAACAACAACGACAACGACAACTACAACAACAACGACAACTACAACAACAACGACAACGACAACTACAACAACAACGACAACAACAACGACAACAACAACAACAACAACAACAACAACAACGAAAACTACAACGACAACTACAACAATGCCTACAACGACAACTACAACAACAACGACAACTACAACAACAACGACAACAACAACAACGACAACTACAACGACAACAACAACATGGACAACTACAACGACAACTACAACAATGCCTACAACGACAACTACAACAATGACTACAACGACAACTACAACAATGACTACAACGACAACTACAACAATGACTACAACGACAACTACAACAATGACTACAACGACAACTACAACAATGACTACAACGACAGCTACAACAATGACTACAACGACAACTACAACAATGACTACAACAATGACAATGAGAGATACTAAGTACGAGCTTGTATTTCTGAGACGCTGCATAAGTGAACGCTCATATGCGCAACTCCACAGATAGAAGATTTTTTAAAATAGACGATTTTTTATTTCTTACAGACCTACGTAAACGACATACTGACCTGTTTGAAAACTCAACTTACTTTATTTCATTGGCTGTCCTCAAATAAGCACTGTGAAAAAGAAACGTAAAAAGCTAGAACGTTATAAGTTGAAGATTTTGGGAACATTGGTACAGTGCTTGTAGGTTTTGTAAGATATATTCATTACAGTAATCCAAGAGATGCGAATATCCAAACAAATTTATATTTTAAAGGATGAAATTTTCGCGGGAACTTAATTTTGCGAATTTAAAAAAATGGATGGTTTGGAAGAATAAAGTTTCGCAAATTTCGTGCCAATTTTTTACCGCGAAATTTTCTCCCATTAAAGTAGTCGTTTTTTTACTTGACATACATAATAATTTCGCCATAAAAAATTCAAAATGATTCAAAAACAATATTATTGCATTTTAATGGGATTTTAATTTGAGCTTCCAAAAACAAAAATGCTTCCTACGGACAATGCATTGTGAAATTAAACTACTTTCTTTCGCCGTTGTTCTAGGATAGACCTTATGCGTCGCTTTAGGATTATTATCGCGTCATGCTTACTGTATTATTGTTTTTAATAGAAAAGTGCATTTAAAATGGAATTTCTTTCTTCATTATATCATTATGTCATATATACTTTATATTATCAAAACTTAGGTAAAATTTGCGTAAAATAATTGTAAAAATAAGTTCTTTAAAATTTAAAATATTTCTAATATTTAATGAATCGTTTTTCTTTCACAGGTCTCAAACGGCGTCATTTTTTAAACAATCGCCGTCAATCTCTGATCAACAAATACCTCAATCTGTAACTTTCACACCATGCTACAAGTATGGCCGACATTATAAGTCGGTGTAAAGATTGTATACACTTCAAATAAACGTTCATAAAGTTGTTACATATGGAACATCAGAAATCTTATAACGCTGGCTAGCTTTTGACTGAACCAAAAGTCTCCTTGGTATAGAAAATGTTCACAAAAAAGAGATCAAAACAAAATCTTTATTAAGGTTTGACGATAGTAGAAATATTATTTGTTAGAAAAATGAACACAAAACGGAGCACGTTAAAAACCAGTAAAAATAATGTAAATTAGGTAAAAAATAATGTAAAATTCTTATATTATTTAATCTTTATGTAGAAAATATAAAACATATATTATTTCCATGTAAATGTACAAACCATAGTGTCCATTTAAGCATACAAGGATATCAACAATTTGATAAATACTCGATCTCTGGTTCGATGGTAGCGACTTTTCTGATCAACAACAAACGCTTCTTATTCTGTCCCCAATCAGAGAATGGAAAGAAAAAGAGAAGCTGAAGAAAACAAAATTACACAATGATCATAAAATACAAAAATTTAAAACAAATGCTACTAGTGCGAAAAGAACAACAATTATAACGACAATGATGGTAACATGTAACAATGAAACATATGACAACGACAACTACAACAATGACTACAACGACAACTACAACAATGACTACAACGACAACTACAACAATGACTACAACGACAACTACAACAATGACTACAACGACAACTACAACAATGACTACAACGACAACTACAATGACTACAAGGACAACTACAACAATGACTACAACGACAACTACAATGACTACAACGACAACTACAACAATGACTACAACGACAACTACAACAATGACTACAACGACAACTACAACAACTACAACAACGACAACGACAACTACAACAACAACGACAACTACAACAACAACGACAACGACAACTACAACAACAACGACAACGACAACTACAACAACAACGACAACGACAACTACAACAACAACGACAACTACAACAACAACGACAACGACAACTACAACAACAACGACAACAACAACGACAACAACAACAACAACAACAACAACAACGAAAACTACAACGACAACTACAACAATGCCTACAACGACAACTACAACAACAACGACAACTACAACAACAACGACAACAACAACAACGACAACTACAACGACAACAACAACATGGACAACTACAACGACAACTACAACAATGCCTACAACGACAACTACAACAATGACTACAACGACAACTACAACAATGACTACAACGACAACTACAACAATGACTACAACGACAACTACAACAATGACTACAACGACAACTACAACAATGACTACAACGACAGCTACAACAATGACTACAACGACAACTACAACAACAACGACAACAACAACGACAACAACAAACAACAACAACAACAACAACAACAACGAAAACTACAACGACAACTACAACAATGCCTACAACGACAACTACAACAATGACTACAACGACAACTACAACAATGACTACAACGACAACTACAACAATGATTACAACGACAACTACAACAATGACTACAACGACAACTACAACGAAAACAACACCTATGGCGATAACGACCACAATTGCAATCGATGAAATCGCCTATTACAACAATAACGAAAATAACGAAGGCAAGAAAAACGACAGCAGCAACGTCGACATCAATGGACATCGACCAGCAGACGCATCCATACGTACCATGTTTAGAAGAAAAGCAAAAGGAATACAAACAGGAAGCACTCCAGAAGAAAACGAATGTGCCTAAAAAAATTTATATGTCAGAATATTAACACAGTATATCATTAACGGGGCATTTATTTTAACATGAAGCATTTAAGCTCCCTATTGCATTTAGCTACAACTTAAATTCGACCTTCGCAAGCCATACAAGAACAGGCATGTGGCAACTATGTGAGGCAAGTTGTCATAGCTACAGATACGCAAAAAGGTTTCCGCATGTTGAGAAACCAGCACGACACACCTACTAAAAATCGTGGCACAGAAACTATAACTACTCAAACAAAGGAATAACAGAAACTTTAACTTTTTTGATCACCTTTACACTTGTACCAGAATGTTCACCGCATTCGAATTGCAACTCCACTACGTCCAGCCACTGCATCCGCGGTGTTAAGAAATATGCTCGAATAAACAGTTGGTCAGCATCTACCTGAATGGTGAAGGTTATCAATTTTTAACACGCAGCTAGACTTCCCGGTTGGAACTCGAATCGATTTGTGTTCATTGATGTTACTTTGTGAATATTACCGAAGGACTGGGGAATGCAAAATTGGCGTAAGATTTGTGTAAAATTGCATAAAAAAGGAAATGCAAGAATTCGCGTTGAAAAGATTTTTTTATAAAGGGGCGTTTAATACACCAAAAGATCTGAGTAAAGATAAAAATAGAATAACAACCATCGCAACTAAGACCATCTCAAACATCCAAAAAGACAAGACATGTGTTATAAACTATCTGCTGTGTGAAAGACGTAACATTTGTTTCTGTCTTCTTTAATGTATTTGTCAATTGTGAAACTATTTTTCAATAAACGTTGCATACAAAATAGCTGCATTTAGAAGACGCAGCACCCTTTTAAAAGCGCAACCTCTACTATAGCTATGCATAAATTAAAATACACTGCCAGTAGGTGTGGTGTTAATAAGAGAAGGGCGTTTATTGAAGGGCGGCGTTTTAATGAAAAGTATACTATTTCAAAATAAAGCAAAGGGCGATAGTACTACGTATGTGGCTCAGTTTTTTTATCCAGGAATTAGATTTAATTGACAAAATCGTGAAAAAAAAAACACACCTTATTCATCAAACTTTAATTCAGCCTGAAAAATTTATTAAAAAACTTTTGGAATTCCCAGTAACAATTGGAGGGTGACCTATCATCCTAAATTAGAAAATTTACCGGGCTTCTACATACAGTTTTAAAGACCTTATAAATGATCGCAAGAACTATCCCATTTGCTTTACATGTGTATTTTTCACACATGACCAAAAGCAATATTGACCAAAGTAGACATACCTTAGCTACTTTTATATTTCTATATCCATAGTGTTCGTAAAACCGCATTTCCAACACAGCTAACGCTTCACGGACCCTTCTAAAAGTGCATTCAGGATCTTCTTTCCATTGCCACCTAAAAACAAAGTTAGAATAATTCCAATATATTGAATATGTCATCATGTTTCAAACACAAAAAATGGCTTTTCTTTTTTTTTGCAAATTCTTTTAGCGGCGTAGATTTTAAGTGAAACCTCCTGAAGATCTGTCCAATCAAGGCCTCACATTGCAATTGCATTGATAATCTTAGCTAAATTCACAGTAAAAAAAAGTTACGCGTCGAGGTGCGTTTTTACCATATATAGTAGCCGCTAAATGACGTATAGTCACTTTGGGCTTGCCGCAGCGTTTTGCGTTATCGCATACTCATTTCTCATTGTTATTCAGGAATCACGTGATTCCTTCTATAGTACACAAAAATAAAAAATTATTTTCAAATAGTATTTAACAAATTAAATGCAAAAGGAACCTTTAGTGTGAATTTAGCCTAATAAGCATTAAAGCTTACATCCCGTGAAAATCAAGTTAATTTCATATAAAAGAGCCTAAAAAAGTTTTTATTTTTTTCAAAATTCTTGATTGGTTGTTTCGAACTTGGACTTAAAAGTTTCACTAATTATGCATGATGTAATGAATTAGCACTAAGTGGGTGTTGTATCGAACACTTTGGCAAGGCATATAGAGTCGAAATATTTTTGGCCATTCAGTTTGTGGTTTTGAATATTTTGAATGTTTCAGCGCTAGATCATGACGTCAGGAGATAATCAAATCAAAATAAGAACGAAAATTTCTACCTCTCTTTTTTTCGATGGAAAGAGCGAAGCCCTGGAATCCATAAAGCTGGTCTCAAAAACGCTTGAATCGGTGCGTTAAGCCAACTGAATACTGACCCAAAACAGCAAATTATAAAAAACATCTCTATACTAAAAAGATTGGAAAATTTCTGATCTAAACAAAACAAAGAGTGTACATCTAAGCTACTGTATCTATCCGATAAGAGATGGACAGTTTTTATACAAAAAAAATTGGTTCAGTAGGATGTTTCTGAACTCTGAAGAAGATTTTCTGGACATTTATGCAGCCTGACACCTCTATATCATACAATTTGTAAGAAATTAACAGAAATAGTTTAAAATCATTTAAAGTTCTTTAAGTTTTTCGCCAATTCACTTCAGCAAAAACTCAAAGTTCTAAAAAATGCTGAGAAAAAAAAATAAGTATACATAAGATAATGCAAAAAAGTATAAAAGATGGCAATGCTGAACATTTAAACTTATGGAAAGTTAATTATTTAAAAAAAAAAGTTACATCGTCACTGAAAGACGAAGTTCTAAACTAGCCGGAAAGGTTTTTAGGAACATTCATATTCTAATATTCAAGGTCTTTTCTTCCACAGAATGATGGATATTTAAGGTTTCTAAGATCATTCAAACTGATTTCAAGTCTTTCAGGGTACAGCAGAATCGTTTTCAAACATAAATATGCTTACCGTTTTATAGCAAGCATTGGAACAGCAACTGACAAAAAAACAAACAAAAACATTACAAATACGATCATATTGAGCATAATGTTGTGGAAACAATAATACTGTTGCCATGGTGATATAAGTAACAGCCAGGAAAGAATCTTGCCAAGTATGTAACAGTTTTTTTTTGTAAAATAAAATTCATTTTAACTTGAACAATTAAAAAAACAAAAAACTTAGCATTCATAATTACAACAATCTATGATACTTATTTATAAATCTAAAACCTTAACTTTTTTTTTATTTTAGTTACTTATAAAAACAGATATACAACTTTTCTAAGCTACCCACGAAATTTCGCCCTTACTTTACATGGTAACAAGCTTGAGTTGGTCACAATGCCAGTTTACGCCCATAGAACTATCTAATGTCCAGCTGCATTGAAAATTCTGCATACCTAATGTACTGATTTCTCTCGTTTTAAGTGAAACTATGGTGGTACTCGAATTGGTCTATATCAATATTTCCCTCTTGACACTAAACAAGGTATTTCTCACAGAAAACACAAAAATCTAGTCGTTAAGAGAATTCTTGATAGCATAGGAGGTTATATCTATTACTTTAAGCATACGTAAGAGCGTATGTTTCTTTTTTTTAAAAAAGATTAAAAAAATTGGAAGAAAAACACACGACAGACAGCAAGAGGAAAAAATAAATAAATACCATTTTGCAGGAAAAAATAACAGATCAATATCACAATATTTTAATCTCATAAAAAAGTCTATAATTATAATTTAAATTTTGAACAATAGGCAGACTTAAGAAGAAAAAACTCCTACACATTTTCTTTATAAGTGTTCATATTTCTTAACTAATATTTCTTTGTTATTTTATCAAAAACATCGAGGGTGTATAGAAAAAAGATAACATCCTTACACGAGGAAAAAATTAACACAAAATACAGTTAGCAGTTACAGTTATAAAGTATGTACACAAAACACGAAAAAAGCAAATTCCAACGCACTGTGAACCAGTATTCGCAAGATTATCAATAGTTAACCAACACAGATTTTTTTAATTTAAGAAAACTGAAAAGATGGACAAGGGCTGAAAAGTGTCTTTATGTTTGACCTATAGTAAATTACCTATTAGCTTGGAAGAGGCAAGTTATAAAAAAAATTAAAAATAATAAAATATATAACTATAATGACAAAAAAAATTCAGTAAACACAAAAGAGTATTTAAAAAAAATTAAAACAATTGAAATGAACACTTTTTAAGTCGTCCTTATAAGTTTTATATCAGTAAAATATTATAACCAACACCTTGAAACTGTCTTGCAGCTGAACAAGCTTTTGTAGCATGCGTTTACATTATCTTTATATCATCTTGTACATGGTACAACACACTATAATACCAATCAGGTCTTGGGTTATGATCTTGAGAAAGAGTGTGGAAAGCTTTCGAACATCATACTCTCTTTAACGTGGAATTTTGACACTTATTTTTAAAGGAGGTTTTGAACATTGTATTACACAGTAACTTCATAAGCAGTTATAATTTTGTTACTCCTTGTGCTTGATGAAGATGAATTGTCAGTAGTTTGTATACCAGTCCATCCACCACCTTTCACAATTGATTTTGGCTGTAAAATAAACCAAGGAGAGTTTTAAAGATCTACCCTTTGAACTTTAACATCTTTCTGCAACTAATCTTACTACGTTATGAGTCACAAATCAAGAAGTGTATGCTAAGCGTCAATACGACCTTAGGCAGTTAAATCCATTGACATTTAAATAAATATTTGATGCCACGAAACATCGAGACATCAGTTTTTATACAAAATAGAAAAGATGTTAAACTGATTTGTCATCTACGCGGTTAAACAGAACGCATTTCTAAGTGCTTGGGATTTTACAATACCTAAATGTCACATTTTCTGATTTCAGAGCAGGGAAGAAGGGAAAGATCTAAACTAAATCTAAAATCTAAACGTGAGATCGATATTTAGCGTACATTTTACAACTTGTGAGTCATCCCCACATAGTTTCATTAGCTCCTTCGTTTCTTAGTGATGCTACTTTAGATTGACTTTTCACTCATTGCAAATAAAGAGTGTTAAATCTGAAAACTAACGTAACTGAACTGTTTTGAACAGCTCCACACACGATTTAATCCATGATTAAACCACACGTACAGAGTAGTGTGATATGTTAATCCTTTCGACGCAGCTGTGGTCGTGAGGCCATTTTCAACACACTGAATTCGAATCATTGTAATTGCTCGTTTAACTGGTTTAAAAATTCTCTACTATTTTCTCTCCAGGTATAAACTTCTGGAAGAAGACAATATCTTAAAGATGTTTTTTAGCACCTTTAAGTTTCTGTTCACAGAGAGCTTGCTTTTATAAAAACTGTATAATACAATGATGTATTTATTTGACATATTTAATAAAGAAAAGCTGATCACTCACATTTCTTTCTGCTACAGGTTCTAATTCTATTTGAATATGTTGCATGTGCAAAGGTTCTGCACTATTTTGTACTTCGAATGGTTTCGATTCCTTGCTTTTCTTTTTCTTTGGCATTTTATAACCAAGATATCTAAAATGAATGAAAAACCAATGAATATTTATAAGAAATAAAACTAATTGTTTACACTTCTTTTAGCTAGTGGTTAAATAAATATGTTAGGTATTAAAAGTATTATGTTAGCTTAAATTATAAAGTACTAACATATACTGCATTACTACAACTTTCCCTTTATAGAAAATTGTAAATAATCCTTCAATTTAATGATTTTATAGAAATCAATAGTGTCTCGGTAGGAAGATGTTTTATGCATAATCATTTTTGGTTAACTATCAACCATAAGATCATGCTAAAATTATATATTTTTATTAGGCTTGAGTGAAAAAGGTCTATACTTACTTTGGTGGCAAAGGACCAAATAATATACTACAGCAATTACGGCGGCATCCTAAATCGAACGGATTATGCCCGCTACCAAATTTACCAGTAACCTAAAAAAATAAATTCAACTTTTAAAATCTTAGTTTTTAAGAAATAACTATGTACTTCAATTCTAAGACTGACCCTTTTAACTTTAGTAATATCAGTTGAAAAAACATATCTTACACATCCTGGAACTACAAAACAAAACAGTCACTCGTATTTATATGGGGAAAATAGTGCAGTCAAATTCTGCCTTTACATTAAAAATAACTGTTAAAATCATGTAGGGGTAGGCAGAACACAGTGACAAGAAAATAAAACAAATGTGTCATGTGAAACGGGCATACCTGTTCATTTGTTGTTCTGCCTAGTGCAACTAATCCCATGTGAAATAAGGTTAATCCAACAACTGGAAACAGTGCTAATGCAGATATTATTAAAATAATTATACTGTAACTTGGTTAAGGGAAAAATACACTTTTACAGTTCATACATACATACACATCATGCAAAACACATGAAGTATTCAGTATACATGAAAACACTTAATACACAATAACAAGAACGGAAAGACTTTCACATTGTAATGACTGTATCGGTTCAATACATTGTACAAAAAAAAAATTCATGGTTTAGTGTGACAATAATGGATGAAAAGCCTACACTGTATAAATTATATGAACTTTCCGTTTTGTGGCTGATTAAAAAATACGATTATTTGACCTTATCTATATAGCTCACAAGACAATGTTTAAATTTTTCATTTGTTTCAATAGCATAACATAAACATACTGTAAGCCTGATCGTTTTTCTCATATTGTTTGTTTACAAAAAAACATGTATTTTCCAATACGCACAACATCTGCCATGACACTTTTATTAGAACTATGTTTTAAGAACCTGAGATGTGAAACTCAATTAAGGGCGGCACTTTTAAAGGTGGTGGAACTCTTAAAAGAGAAAATTCAGTGTGTATGTGTTCTACAGACTTCTGTAATGCAATGCATGAAAAGGATACGGTGGAATAATCTTGTTGATTGGTTTACCACTATGCTTCATAACAAATACAACTGTTTGTGAGATGACAAACAAAATATGAATTGAAAGTAAAAATATAAAAAAAAAGAAATATCGATAGTTTTGTTTGCCAATGCAATTATCCACCCATGGGCAATGATGATCAAATACCTAGACAAAGAGTAATTAACAGAAATATGTCTTCTATAAATATATCTAAAAGTATTAAGTATTTTAAGCTCTGAAACATATGTAGGGGATTTTCTTAATAACATTGCTTATAAGTTGCAATGTTTTATAAAACCCACTTATCAATATCATAATTCATAACTAACACACTTCGCCTAATGATATGATTTAAATAGGATTTCCCATCTGGTAGCCAGAGGGGGTCAACCTGCCTTGCATATAAGGGGCACAAACTATGACCTTTTATATCAACATGTTCTAAGACGCCAAAGGTTAAAATATTAGTCTTTGCCATTTTGACTTTTTCTTTTAGGAATGTAACTTCAAAACCAAAATAGCATAAAGTTAGCAAATCATCTGAGTATATAACCTTGATTGTGTTACCTCTACGCAATTATTACAAACACTGCAGTGAGAACATCTAGGTGGTCGATAGAATCTACAGGTTTCGCACCATTTCATTTTAACAGTAATACCACTAATTTCAGCATTTTTATAAAGTGGTTGTCGCAGATCATTTTCATCTTCGTCACTTTCTGGTGCTGAATAAAAGAAATTATAAAAGTAAAAGTAATACCCATTAAAAACATTCATTGTTTTTGTAGGCTATGTTTCTGAGGTCAAAATCTTAATGTTAACCATAAATTCATTTCACATTACAGGGCACAAACTTTCATATAACAAAATAAGGATCAAGTTATAATACCTCGAGGATAAACACCAGGATCTGTAAACGTAGCTCGAAAAAACATTACATGCACCAGAAATGTTAACACACCATTTACAATTGCAATTGAAAAGTGATATTCACTCACAAGGTATGGACATCTAAAAAAAGGAAGATATATGGGTATTATTAATTTCTAAAAGCATAATATACAAATGCATAGGACGTTACATAGATGCCTTGAGGATGATATACAAAAGCAGTATCACTGATTGTTTTATATAAATTAAACAAACTTCTACTTTCATCCCAACAGAATTAAAATTTATTGTTTATGTTAGATTTGTGCGAGTTTAGTAAACTATTCGGGTTTTTTTAACCCCGTTTTGGGGTTTGGGTGTTATAGTTGCTAAGAGTATAAAGCATTTTTGACCCTCTTACATTTCTTAGCTATAGACATAACTGTACATTGTGAAGCCTATATGTGCATTAACCCTTTGAAATGTTTTGGCAATAGTAAGGTTAACATGTGAAGATTGCTAAGTAAAAGTGTGTAAAGAGAGGATGTGAGATATAAAGGCTGATAAACAAGTGGCCTAATTTTGGCCCAATTAGACACAAAATTTGGTATGGATATAACTCAGGGATTCACTCTTAATGAATCTATTTAGGGGATTTATTTAGGGAAATTATAAAAATGGCTATAAATTTTACCTAATTTCTTGGGTATCCTTATTAAAAAGATTGTTTGACTATTTAATGGTTGGAATCACAATAGTTAAACCCCCATTTAATCTGATGCAGACAGTATTTAAAACATTACAGGGGGTTAACAAATAACTGAATACGTAATAAATTTACTAGAATTATAAGCTACAAAATTGGAACACATGGCAGACATGTGTGTAATATCATATAATTACTTTTCACTTTTTGAAATTTACTGCTAAAGTATTGCTTTTAAAGTTAACACTTTGTTGTTGTTTTTAAATATTGCCTTTAAATTAATAAAATATATACTTATATCATTAGTAAATGTTAATGTCTTAATTTAAAATATGTAATGTTGTCATTATTAGAACTGTAGCATGATGTCCATAACACACAATTTATGAAATCGTGTTTAATTATCACTTCATGACCATTTCACACACTATTTAAAGTTTTTCCAGCTGTGAAGTTTTTTTACTTAATGTGTATAGTTTAATCAATTCTTAATAAAAAAGATAATTATCAAATCAAAAAAGCATCATTTAACCTTGTTTCTATAATCATTAAATTCATCCTGATTATTTTGCAGTTGCACACACATTTTTTAATTTCTCTTGATAATATTTTTATTTTTATTTTAGGTTATTTACATAATACATATAATTTACAACACATTATCAAGATCACAAACACAAAGGGTGTATGCAGTAATATTCTCAATTTAATTTTAACATATTTTAAATATAGCAAACAAATGTTCCATTAAAATAGGTGGCCAGCTGAATGTGGTAAAATGCTAGAAAAATTTTACTAGACATTTTAATCAAAGAAAGTGTTAATGTAAACACCTGGCAGAAAAAAAATAGTTACAGTACCATCTGCAAAAACAATTGTTGTCATAAATCTTTACTTAATGGGGAATGCTAAAGGGATACTGACCGGGTTTGATGTTGTATTGTGAAATACAAAGCACAAGGTCAAAAGCACATTACTGTGCCCTTGACCACATCTACCTTGCTCTTCTAGTCGTCATACGTCAAAGCGTCACATAGATAATTTCTCATGTACCTATACAAGAAATTATCTATAAAGGCAGCAGAGTTACACTTGTGCAATATTAATAAAAATATCTATTGTTTTGAAATTCTTTTGATGTATCATAGTTGAAAGTATTTGAAAAAACTACTTCCAATATTGATTAAATATTCTTCAGGATGAAGAAAAAAAAATGATTTGATTTTTGTATTAAATTAGGTTTTTTCAATTTAATTTAAAATACTTTAAATGAGCACTCAGATTTTTTGATTTTTTTAATATTTTTTTAATATTTTTATAATATCTGATAATAAATTACACAAGAAAGATTATTTTTTGCTTCAACATTTTTGTAATATTGTATCAGTGTATAACTCTACCTTAACATAAAAAGAACATGACTATCTGCTCAATTAAATCTGTGAAGTTATGCTCACACACATTCCATTCTTCTTGAACATCTACTGTGCATGTAAAGAAAGAACATCCTGAGAAGTATGTTTAGTTCATCAGGTTGGGTTTAGCTGGTGGCTAATGCTAATAAAATTATATCAAAGAAGACCTTGTGTCTTCAGTAGTGTTCTTTCTTACATCAATATACATTAATTAATCCCCATTATGGGCAAGTTCTCAAGATTAAGAACAAAATATAAATAGAGTTTATATAACCACAAACAGTAAATGTGCTACATAATAATGTATATGTTAAACAACCTTATTAAATTATTTAGAGTTAGACAAAAACTGTTTTTTGCGCCAATATCACACACTATTTAAAATCAAAAGAATTAAATGGAGAAGATGTTACGTGATTATCTGAATAAAAGGCTCTTGCAGCAATTTGACAACACCGCTTGCTACATAATTTTATGATTTCGACCATAGGCCACCCCTAAAACGACTTAGCAAAAATGTTGGTAAACAGGGCAAGTGTTTGTGCAGGGTGAAGCACAAAGGAATCAGCTGAAACCTAATTTGTGATTATATCTTAATTCCGTGATATATTTATTTTAATGTGAGATCCACTGGAATTATTTCTAAAGCCTACTTTATAATTAAAATAGTTACAAAACTCAAAAAGTAGGCACAACATTAGGGAAACTTGGTGAAGCAAATTAACAGATTTTTTTCTCAGCAATATTCTGCAGGCTATCTAGTTTCATTATAATACAGGTTTGTTTTGTATTTAATGATGATTACAAAGATAAAAATAGCTTGAAATGTCATACCACCATGGAACATAAATTTTGAAATCGATGAGCTACCCTGTTGATGTTTGGGCTGTCTAATTTATCAAATACACAAGTTTCGGTGCTGGTGAAATTGGCATATGGTAGATCCTAGACTCAAGGCTAAAGATATGATGTCATGTAGTCTTGTCAATGAACAGAGAAAGTTGGCAAGAAAAGTGAACCTAGAACCTAGAACCGTGCTTAGCTCTCCTTGAGGTCGGACGTATCTAAAACGCTCCGGTCTTGGCGCGCTAAGTCGAAGAAAGAAAAAAGAAGACTAAAGCTTGAAAAGCTCTTGCTTTGACAGCTAAGTCCTTTTTTATTTAATCATCAAACAAGAGGAGCTTCAAAAAACAGGTTCACACTTCCCTTGGTCAACACGGAATTTGGCAAAAAAGCCTTCCCATTTAGAGCTGCAAAAATGTGGAATAATCTTCCAGACCAAGTGACCTGTGATGGAAGTCTGCTTTCGTTTAAGACTTCCATCTCTAATGTATTTGGTAAATTCTAATGGAGATCACTTTTTAACTTTTTAATTTTTGTTTTTTATTCTTTTTCTTTTCAATTTTCACAGATTATAAATGTTACTATGTTTGATTGAGCTGAGACAGTCTAAGGTTTATCATTTTTTGTTTCTTTTTTGTTCTAGTGGCCCCCAGTGGAAACAATCCACTAACTATAGGTTTTTGTGATTTTCTGGGCTAGCCACTCTAAATATTTATTATTATTATTATTAGGTAATTTAGGCAATCACCTCGTAATAGGACAGAAATTGCCGAGATTTGTAGTTACAGTATTTTAAATTCAACGTGCACTGCCATCCCGTATTGAATCAAAATAAGATTTGTTGCACCCTGACTATGTTAATACAATGGTAAATGGTCTAAGGTAAAATCCATGGGAATCAGTCTCTGTAATTCCACAGAAATATTTTAAGCAACTAACATATTTTTTGCATGCTGCATACCACCATATGCAAAAAGACAAAATGGTACTATTATGAGACATGAAACTAGTCTATAAAACAATGAAAAAAATATAGGTTGTTCTAGTAGTTTCACTGATGTCAGCAGAGCATTCACAAAAAGTTTTAATAATTTTTTTTACCTGTTGCCTGTAATGTGTGGAGCTTGAAGCGCTGATGAACAAAAGTATAGAGTCATATTTGTTCGACAAACATTTGTAGAAGTATTGGGGTGTAAAGGATTTTTGATGATGTCTGACAAGTAGTTTTTTTGGCTATATTAAAAGAAAATAAACACATCTACCTTGTCTGTTACTGACAGACAGAAGACACAGTTTTCGCATTATTATAATAGATCTGGTCCCAGGTAGTTCCTAGTTACGAACACGGGAGACAACGTCAGTTACAACTCGTTTCCAAGTTTTCAAGCAATGCAATAACTTTTCAATTAATTGACATCAGTCTAAATGCATTAGCATCGTGTCGTAACGTAGAGGCAGTTATCAAATAAGACATAATTTCTTCAGCCACATCAAAGGGTGATAAACACATCTACTCTGCCTGTTACAGACTAACAGACACATAATCTTTGTATTATTACATTAGCCGTAAGGTTCCTGGTAAAATTCACTTATGGAAATGCTATGACATCAGTTTAATGCGTGTTGTGCTGTAACATCAGAAAAATTAAACAAAAAAGACATAATATTTTTGGCTACATTAAAGAAAAGTAAACCTATTCTTTTTGCCTGTCACACACACACTTGGCCTAATAATATAGACCTTTTTAAATGTTTATATTTTCGCGGTAAGTCTTCCCTTCTTGAAAGATGAAGATGCAGGAGCTTGCTAAAAAGAGATCTTTTTAGCCTATTTCTTTTTACAGAAACATTGTTGAGGCTTTAAACTATTATCGAGTGTACATGAATAACTTCTGATTGAGATATTTATATTATAATACCGGTATACGTCTGTCTGTCTGTCACGCATATATTCATATAAAGTTGTAAGTAATGACACCTTCTTGCGAAGAAACAGACTGAAAAGGACCTCACTTCACTCATTCTGGAGGTGGTAATCTTTTTCCGTCTAAAGATATAGCTATATGATCGCTACTAAGCTGTAGCTAGTACTGAAATTATGGGACTTAAACAATGTTGGAAAAAATTCTTACACAAACACAAAAAACAAAGCAGAAGTCCCAGCTAACAGAATCAAAGCCACGATCAACGGCACTTGCTGTGAGCCACACTTCCTCCTTCTTCTTTGCCTTATCTCCATTGTGAATATTTATTACGCAAGTTCCATGAATATAGAAGCAGCCTTTACATACAGAAGCAAACTATAATAATTTGTACTTTGTTAGCTATTATAAGTATCTTTGCGGCATAATCTGATCTTGTTTTGATATTATAAACTCATTCCACTTTCCCGAAATAAAATCACTAGGGTCATCCTGCATACTTAAAAGCGCAATAATCCAACCATTTTGGATACTCCTTCTTTTTGGTGGGATTGCCAACATGGTATTTGTTGTTGTTTTTAAATACGGCCATAGCTTGGAGCTTCGAATGTGTTACGCTGACTAATAGCCTTCAATGACATAAATAAACCGTGAAATGGAGGAGGAAGGGAAATTCATTGTTATTCTCTTCTGTCCTCGTCGCGCTGCAGTTTATTTTCCTATTAATATTAAATACAGAAAGTGTCTTAGATAAGCAGTGGGGTCTGAAATTAAAGTCCCTCCCCCTTAAAACTGAAAAGGTTGTAGCTAGGGTTAAACAATCTTTTTTAACGTATCTTGTGATGCAATCTTGCCATGGCCCCTCCTGGAAATAATAGACAGGGTATATCCTTCGATATATGTGTGGCTAGCCATGTAAAATATGCACATCTATCTATCTATGGATATATCTTATGAGGTTGGCTTATTCAGTTGTTTTCAGGTTTGATCACAAAGGTTGTGGTCAAACCTGAAAATTAGAACTCAATATTAGAGCATAAAGTGTTTTACTTCTGTTATTTTCCTAATGACCTGTCCTGCTCATGTTGGGCACTGACATATCATTTCCTTTTACTTGTTCTTTATTCACAATACCCTCCCAGGGGCACATGCACATCTCTACATTTTATGGCTGTTCAGTACAGCCAGTATCCTCAGTAAAAGTAAATCCTCACAATCACAGTAACAATGGCTTTTTCATTCCACCACTAGTCTATAACTTTAAAATGAATACAAGGGAACCATGTAGAAGCACGGTATCAGTACATTGCCAATAATAAGTTAATTTTATTAGGCATATCCAGGCCATTTCGTGAGAGGCGTGCGATTGCACGCGCAAGCCCACACACACATGCAG
Source organism: Hydractinia symbiolongicarpus (assembly GCF_029227915.1). Lineage (NCBI taxonomy): Eukaryota > Metazoa > Cnidaria > Hydrozoa > Anthoathecata > Hydractiniidae > Hydractinia > Hydractinia symbiolongicarpus. The sequence continues at coordinate 8,574,277 of NC_079887.1, forward strand.
ATTTGTTTAGGTGTGCTATTCATCGCACGCGCAAAACGTTGCTGTAATTAAAAATTATTGTATTTATAACAAAGAAAATTTATTAAATAAACCTTGAAAATAAACAATCATTCTTTTACTGAACTCTAAAAATAAACGATCATTCTTTTACTGAACTCACAATAGATCGCACGTGAGCAGTCTTTACCAAATGTTGATAATGTGAATTCAGGCTATATTAAGGCTTTGCGAGTTTCATTTTAATGATTTTATAAAAAAATGCAACAATATTTTAATCTCGGTCGTATTTTGGAGAATTTAAAAGAAATTCAGCATTATTTAAGTTGAAATAACTAAAAGATAATATAATTAATAAGAAAAAAAACTTCCTTACTAACAAAATATTCTTTTAGATAATAATTTTTATGATTCATCGAACATAAGGTTTATTAAATATTATTAGTAGCGGCCGTTCGACTTTCCGTAATTTAATTTAATTTAAATATCTGTTTGCCCCACAAGTATTAACAAAGTTTAATTAACGAGTCTGCTTACGACTTCTTCGTATTTGGGTTGAAATTCCTTGCCGTACATTGTTGGAACTTGCACTTTGTATGTTCCTTACACCAAAACAGCAGCCCATGTGCGGTGTACAGGGGTAAAGGAAATGAAGAATTTTTGAGGCGTGTGATATACCGCACGCCTATCTAAAATCTTACGAAATGGCCTGCATATCTAGTCCAACCAACACAATGTCAAGGTGATGCCAGTGTATATTTAGTAACATTAGAAAAACAATAAATTATTATTACTACATTTTGAGCTAGGTGGGTGGAAAAATTGTTGCTTGTCAGAAATAAGTTGAGACTAAATTGTACCCCATTTGGTTTTAAAATATGTCCTTATTGATCTCTTGCAAGTGGAAATCACACTGGTCAGGCTAACAGAAACAAAAAATACTGTGGATAAATAAGACTGCCATATGCATCCAGATTAGCACACTATTGAACATGTTAGGCTTGATCCTAGAAAATTATTGGGTTAGCTTGTTTTATTTTATTGTATGAAAAGACTGGTTTGCCAATCCAGAATGCAAATCATTCTTATCTCTTAAAGTCTACACGGGTGATATGCGAAGAGGCTCAGAACTTAGTCTTACCAAGTAGCATAAAAGAACTGTATTAACTTATACTTCTAGATTAAAAATGGCATATCAAGGAGGTACTGGCTATGGTTATGGTGGAATCACTATGCCAATGCCATATGGTCAACAACAGCAACAAAGCATGTCTACACCCTATCCAACTACCTCTACATCTACACCATACCCAACTTCATCGTCCACACCATATCCATCTAACACCATACAACAACATCCAATGATTAACACAAATGAAATAGACATGTGGATGGATCAGCTTGTAGCAAACTTGACAGCTTTAATGAAAGATGCAACCAAAACAGAACTGGATGATATTGTGAACAACGAAGATAAGATCAATGAATTAGTTCAAGATGCAGAACAGGTAATTTGTGTTTTGAAGAGAGTTTTGCCTAAACACAAAACACAGACGTTCTCAATTTTCTTTAATTTTGGAACGTCTCTTCAAAAATCCTTAAAAGCCTTAAAATCTGCTCAAATTTAATGATGTTGTAATGTCTATTGTTTAAAAACCGAAAATATAATAGGCAGTATGAATAACTTGTACATGATGTCTGCTGGTCCTTAAAAACTTGAATTCAGAAAGGATGTTGTTGAAATTACAGCAGATATTTTGAAAGCCTTAAATATCCATTATTTTCTAGAGAAAAAAAACTTTAAATATGGATATTTTCAAAAACATTTCTGTCTAACATTAATAAATACCCCTTTCCATAAGTTTAAAAGTTTTGGCAATGCCTTCTTTGGCCTTTACTGTGTACCTGGCGTTTTTTATTGTACCTGAGTTGTTTTAGGAATCTGGAAATACTATAAGAAAAAAAAATAGCAAAAAATTTAGATAGCAGCCAAAAAACCTTGACCAGATTTTAAATTCCCTCACCTCATCTTTTAGCTGCTTAACACTTTTATGTGTTAAAGAACTTTAACAGACACCCTGAAAAAAATAATTTTCACATTTTATTTTAAACTAAATAGGAATTATCACATTGATATTTTACATAAATAACAATAGTATAGCAAAGTACAATGTTATCATCACTGTTATACTGCATAATTTTTCTTTTAAATACGATGTAATGGATAAACAGTTGCACTGTAAACTAGATTAAAAAGTATGAAATTGCAAAAATGCAGGTTTACTCTAGTCTTCCATAATCAATTTGACTTTTGCCATAAATATATATTTTTGAGTTAGTGATTTTTGAGTTGAGAAATTTATTTATTTTATATTTATGCAATGTATTATGTTAATTTATATTTGATTTGTTATTTTTTTCAGACAAAAAAGCTGCTAAGAAAGAGAGATGAGTTAATTACATCGAATAAGGACCAAGCAGTTACTAACATGTCTCTTGAACCAGAGATTAAGTTATTAAAGGACAACATTGTGGAACTAGCAAGTCAACAAAACGAATTAAAAGATAAACATGTCCAACTGCAACAACGATTGGGTGAGTTCGTTGTTATGTCGTCCACATTTTTTAATTTTGTTTCAACCCTAAACCACTTTTTAACTTTAACCTTTTTTTATTTTTGTGAAACCTTTCCTGTTAATTAAACTACATGTTTTTATAAGCAAGTGAAAATCAGGCTGGTGTATTTGTACGTAAAACTCAATCAGACTGGGAGTTTGCCTACGTTATGCAGAAACATATTAAAAACTATAACATTGCTTTATGGAATAAGATTAATGGTCCTGTTTTTTAAGCCTTAAAAGAACAGGAACAAAACTAAAGGTATATTTACACATGACAGGAAATTAGACGACATAGTGTTAAAGTCTTATTGTGTATAAGGAATTTAAAAAGGCTGGGTCTAACACCCATAGCACAAGAAAAAACATGCAGAAAGATTCTCCAAGGCAGAGAAATATACTAAGCATTTGCTTAAAAAACTTACCTATCTGAGCCTGAATACACTTTTTTTATTAACAATGACAAATTGAAAATTGTCAAAATTTTAAACAATTGCTAAACAATTTGTTTGGTGCGAATAAGTGATAATAGTATAAGTGAAATAAATACTTTGAAAATAAACAATTTGTCCAATAAATTCACCCAGGTAACAATATAAACAATATTTTGGGCAGTGTGGAAGAATTCAAATGTTTATAAAAGAAGTGTAAACGTATTAACGTTATGCTTGTAAAAAACATGTAATTAATTATTGGAAAAGAAGATTATTGTTACTTTGATTTTTCAGCTGGTAAAATATCATTAGATGGCGTACTGGCCATACTGCAAGCTGCTGCAGCTGAAAAAGAAACAGAATCTGAAGTAAGTGTTCTCTACTATTAATAAATGCTCATTGTTTGGACGTTGTTTTCACTTCCTACTTAATGTCTCCTGTCTTAATCCAACTTTTGTCAGAAATATTCGATGGAAGAAAGCTTCGCGGTTTCGCTGGGTTTTTTTTCTCAAATCGCGAAATTTTCTTTCTGCAAAAATTCTTGTGGTACGCAGTTAGGGGTATTTCATAGAAAGATCAAGGGCAGTTATCGTTTGCACCAATAGGCTCTGAGTATATCTAACGCTTCTGTGGTTTTAGTGCAAACTAATTAATGAGAAGAGCGACCTAGTCGACTCTATAGTTTGCATGTATAGTTGAAAAGACCAACTCTGACTCTAAATTTAGGCAGTTACACCAGTCACTTTTCACTTTAATATTTTCACTGCGTTTGGGGAAAAATATAAAACCGTCAATAGAATTTGCCTCAACTATACCAGTGAACTTTATCAAGTCAAAATAAGCAACAAAAAAAACAACAACGGAAGGCTTGAAGAATCACGCTCTTCACAACAAGAAAATGTTTCTATTTCCATTCAAAACGTGTTACCGGACTGCTTCGAACACAATGTCTTTATTCCATTTTAAATTTGATAAAAAAGACTTCAGTATTTCTTTATGTCCCCATTTCTGCTGAAAATCTGCTTATTCTCTTGTCATTTCTAATGAAGAAAGTCTTACCCCCTCCTTACAATTATGTTGCCATAAAATGTTTTCAGACTTTTCAGTGTTTAATTCAAGTTTACTGGTAAGAAACGTAAAGAAAAAATCCTATCTTTTCCTTTTCAGAACATTTCTCAGGCCTTCGTTGAGGGCGACAAAACAATCGAGCAGTTCGTTGAACAATTTATACCAGAGCGCAAGACTTACCAACTACGCAAGGTGAAATCTGAGAAAATGACTCAACTCTTACAAAGTGGTGCTATAAGTGTAAACAGATCATCTGGCGTTATGACAGGTGGCATGCCAAGACCAACGCCGGCGCCAAGACAACGCGTGCAACCCCTACAATCCGGTTATAGTGGTTATGGTGGCTACTAACACTCCGTAACGCAAAACATTAGAAAACCTTTTGAAAATACTAATGCCCTTATGAATTCGGCAAATCGTCATGAAGCTATGCAATGTGTTTTGAAGTTATGAACAATAAACATTAGTTTCGAATGCGCAAAATGTAACGTAATGTTTTTTATTTAAAATTTACACGTTTCACATTTACTTTTAAATTAACTTTTACTATTCTTATCCTGTTGGTTAACAGTCAGCGCTGTGGTTGTGAATTATCTGCACAAGAATTTGGCGATTGTTACAGTCTAAGATATGTTATCGTTGAAGCTTACCTTTCTTGACAAAATAAGCTGAACTCATATGACCGAGCATGAAAAGTTTTCTAGGAATCTTTTTATTTTTTCCAGAAATACTTCATCAGTTAAGGGCTTGAAAATTTTTCTAATTTTGTGAAATTATGACATCATAGATTACGTGAAGAATCAATGTAGGTATAAAGGATAATGAAGATAACTTAATATTAATATTCATGTAGATGTGCTCCAAAATCAAACTGAATGACTGAAAGCATATTTGCATTACAATATGCTTCGATTAACCATTGAATCAGCACAAGATCTATATCAAATCGAGATTTCATGAAAAATTAGCGATACTTTGTAAGTTAAATATCTCGAGAACCGGTAAGGATTTTTTGAAAAAAAAAGTTTTCTAGACAACTTTTCAATCTCTTTTAAATAAGCTCAACTTGTTTAAAGTTTGCGTTTTCACATTCGAGTCTTTTTAATATCGACTTTATTAAAAATTTTAGTTATTTATTCAATAGTGTTTTAGTTTACACGACTTTATTAAGTATCACCTAATTAACACCATGATCTGGAACTTTAAAATGTACCAACACTGAGACTGGCCTGGGAAAACCCATTGTTTATAAAAAAAGTGTTCAATTTTTATGTCAACCTCGTTTTCACGTTGTTCTTTTTGTAGACAAAAAAAAGCTTTGGAAACTTGGAAAAAAATTATATAGTTTAGAAATATCGCAACATTTTGTATCGCGGAATTTTTCAAGATAAACGATTCGCGAAAGTTTACGAGCGCGAAAAAGGTCTCTTCCTTTGAAAGTTAAAATGTATCTTTCAATCTTTTTCTGTTCCAAGCGATAAATTCGATCATACAATTCGTTAAGAAGTTCTTATAATAAGTTTATATGCTAATTAAAACCATTTCGGGTTCACATTTTAAAGGATCACTTTACGCGATTCGCGAAAGTTAATGCTCGCAAAATCTTTCAACATCGCTCATTCGCGAAAGTTTATGTTCGTGATGTGCAAAAAATTCGCGAAATATTTTGTCCGACAAAATTTCTGCACTTAAAGTATCAGGAACAAGGTTGTTCTAGAACTGTTTTACGCTGGGGGCCATGAGCAGTAAAAGTGAACTTAAAATTTGGTAAATTTATCATCCATCCACCTAATTTGTTAATTTTTCTATGTTATTGTAGTTGCGCATATTCAATTACAGACCTTATCAATATATTATGTATATGTAACCATCCCTTAAACTTCAAAGTGTGTCAATCTTTTGCCAATTAATTTCCGTTTTTACTCTATTATCCCCTCTGCGGGTTTTTAGCCTTTCAATTTTAGCAATAAATCGGGTTTACTAGAGAGGCGGGATTAATTTTCAAAATATGAAAATTGGATTATTTTTATTTTCAGAAATTTTTTATAAATCGACAGGCGAAATTCTAATTGTAAAGGACCTGTGTGGCTAATCAAACAAAGCTCTGTAGTTGACTATTTTCTTACCGTTCTCTCTCGGGTTTGCTATTTTTAGATTTCCAAAGCCCGTCCCAGATTTAGATCTATTGTTTAATGAGACATTCCTCCTGCTGACATCAGCATGCTGAGACCCTTTATCGCTCTATCATCGTATATTATTTTTAATAAAATAAGGTATAAAAATGCGTAACCCTGCCCCATCTCGGTCCCAAGGCTTTTTGGCTTATCGGCGATGCGCTTATTAATAGGTCTGAATGAAAATGTTCGTCTCTCTGTCGATGTGCAAAAAGAGACACGGGGTTGTCCACCTTGCCGTGTCGGTGGGCATAATATCATTAAGAACGGTTGACCAAAAAGTGATTAAAAAATTTGTCTTTTTAAATAGTGGAAGAATATTAATCAAACAAAGCCCTGTAGTTGACTATTTTCTTACCGTTCTCTCTCGGGTTTGCTATTTTTAGATTTCCAAAGCCCGTCCCAGATTTAGATCTATTGTTTAATGAGACATTCCTCCTGCTGACATCAGCATGCTGAGACCCTTTATCGCTCTATCATCGTATATTATTTTTAATAAAATAAGGTATAAAAATGCGTAACCCTGCCCCATCTCGGTCCCAAGGCTTTTTGGCTTATCGGCGATGCGCTTATTAATAGGTCTGAATGAAAATGTTCGTCTCTCTGTCGATGTGCAAAAAGAGACACGGGGTTGTCCACCTTGCCGTGTCGGTGGGCATAATATCATTAAGAACGGTTGACCAAAAAGTGATTAAAAAATTTGTCTTTTTAAATAGTGGAAGAATATTAAATAAATCCTTGGTTGAAATTAAACTGTTTCAAGAAATTTTATATCAGGTGCGTGATCAAAAGGTCCAAAGGGACGAGGCTGAGGGTGCGAGTCTCTTTTTTTTAATGCTAATTTGAATTTCGTGTTATTGGCTACACAAACATAAAATTGTTTGTTTACAACATGATGGCTGCCGATCGACCGAAGTGATCTTTTCTTTTTTTTAGTCATCGTGAACTATCTTTAGCTGCAGATATTCTTTGTAATTTTAAAGTATTGGATGCCATAGCTTCAATGGCTTATATTGTTGGTCGCCCTTCCAGCAATAGATCTTGCTATCCTCGGATCCGGTGTAACATGCCTGAAATTTTCTGATGTTATCCACAAAAATGACTAACACATTAGAATTTAGCATTAAAACTTATCGAAACATGCAAATTTTCACTTTTATACACTAAGTACGACTGTCTCTTATAGTAGCCAAACATTTGATATTTTATGAAGAAACAACCACTTAAATCAACTGCAGTGAAAATATTTCCACTGGCATTGTAGTTTAATTATGGTCACCCCCCCCCCCTGTTTAATTTAAAAATTACAATAAATCCTGTTTAATAATCATGTATGCCATTCAAATTTTTCGAATAAATCCAAATATGCCACTCCTTTTTGTTTTCTCTTTTAAAATTGATGATAACGTTTGGATACACGAATCTTCTAGCTAGGCCGTCATCAATAATATGTTGTGTTCGCGTCCTCTGACCGACTCACTTTTGGTATAAAAAACCCGAGTCGGTAAGTCGGAAAAAGACCGGAAAAAAACTTCACAAAATATTTTTCAAAAAGAAATTTTTTTCGGCAGAACTAATTTATATGCAGAATTGACAAAAACTCGCAAAAATTAATTTTGGTAAAAATTAATTCCTTTAGGGCACTCTTGTGGCTTACGGACAGTTTACAGGGCGGCGAAAAATGGTCTACAAATGATGTCGAGTGGCGCTATGCTGTCTTGGCCCTGGGAACGAATGTGCTTGCTCCAATTTGAAAATCCCGGGAAAAAATACGCCCGACTAAGTCATTTTTGCAGGGTCTTCAGGATGCGAACACAACATATTTTTGATGACCCTAGCATATACCATGGTTAGGTCAAGTGATTATCTAAATAAATAGTTCTGGCAACAATCTGGCAACTCTGCTCGCCACATAACTTCAAGATTTTGACTATAAGCCATCATTTAAAACGACTTTTCAAAAATGCTGGTAAACAAAGCAGGTGTTTGCAAGGTTGGGCAAAAAAGAATGTCTGAAACATCGTATTTCCATGATTTACGTCTTAATTCTGTGATTTGTTTTTTCCATTCTGATATCCACTGTAATTAATTCTATAGAAAGCTTATAATTGCAGGTCTTTTTTGTTTCCCTACCTGCTTCAGCTAACACTTTTTGCACTTTTCAGCCGATAACACCTGAACTTACCCGATTTAAGTCTCGAAATGCAAACAGTGGTTTCAGTTTCATTGACTCTGCCACAAAAAAAGACACTCTAAAGTATCATAGAATTGTGTTTTTTATTAACCATAGCGTATACCGCCCTTTTATCACCATTGACTAATATTGCCACCGGGAAAAAAATTGCAATCTACATAAATGCTTTCTATTTTGATTGTTGGTTTGGTATAACAACGATGCTTCTAGTTTCTATAGGATCTTTTTAATTTTAGGTGCATCTGCTTTTAAAATTATTTAATCCAATAGTATGTACTTTTGGGAGTTTTAAGGTTACTGTAAAGGAAAAAACTCACTTGATGAGTAGTCTCAGAAAAACCCTTATAATTTATTAATACTCTTATATTTTTTTATGTTTTTTTGTTTCTGAATACTTGATGAAAGACTTTTTTGATGGTGTTATTTTCGTGCGATGGTAATTTTCCAAAAAGAAAATATAATAAAATAAACACACACCAATTTTTTTTCACCGTACGTTTTAAAATGGCTTCTTTTTCCGAACGCGTGGTCGCAGACTTCTCGTTTTCGCATCATTATATTCAGCATAAATTAAATTCAAAAAGGTTCCCGGTTTTTTTTTCTAATAACGCTGTTATGAAATTATTTGTAATTATATATAATCATTCAAAAAAACGCATATTTTTTTCTTTCTGTCGTCATAATTTGCTAATCAGTAATTTATGCAAAAAAATCCGGGAACCTTTTGTGCATAATTTATTCAGCTTTTCTTTACTGAAAAATTTCAATGAGCCAATAGGAAGCTTTCGGAAAAAGAGACCACAAACGTAAAGGCATGTATGCGAAAATTTACTAACGAGATATTTGTTTTTAAAGATTTTCGTAGGTGTTATAAAAATGTGTGAACTGAGTATGCAGAAAGATGATAGAAGTGCGAACTTTTTCTTTATGTTGAATATGCTTGTACGCGTTCAGAATTATTAATAGACAGAAGTCAGGTTTACAAGAGACAGCTCATATGCATATTCCTTAACTTTGATTTTTTTTAATTCGATAGTGAAAGTAAACTATCTAAGAAATATTATTATGCATATTTTTATACGGGAGTTCCATATTATGCATAATGTTTACAAAAAATATGCTTAACTCATTTTGCACATATTTTTTCAAAGGTGTGAAGGATATAACACCTCTAAAAAGGCTTTTTTCAGAAAAAAGGGATGTTCCAAATATTTTTATAGAATATAAAATATGTCATTGAAAAGAGATTTTTTTTTTCTGTATATATGTCATGAATTTGTTGCAAAAAACCTAAAAAAAAAAATTGTTTCCTTTACAGTAACCTTAAAGCTTTGTGTAAGAGTCTATAATGTTCTTGTTTTTGAAATGGTTATGCCATTTGGAATTCAACGAGGGGTCAAACTTCCTTCTGTGATAAATAGTTCAAAAGTTATGGCTATTTTTGTATGCATGATTGGTAGCAAAAATTAGAAAAAATAAGTGCATTCGAAGTAAGAACATTTTTGGCACCAAAACGACTGTGTTTAAACTCATTTTAAGACCTTGCTATGTGTACAATAACTTTGTTGTAACTAATCATTATGGAATGAAAATTTAAGGGTTGGTAGAGTTTATGCTAAGAATGACATTTGCAATTTTTTTTATATCTGACGTAATTATGCCACCATTTTGACTTATATTAGTATTTTACAGACCAGACAGTTAAATAGAGAAAGATGGTAAAACTAAAAGGAACTAAAAAGCCACTGGCAAAGTTGCATTAATTTTAAAAAAAACAGAACTGTGAGAAAACAGTAATTAAGACTACAAAAAATATCATGTGATAAGGTGTCTATTATACTGACTAGACTGTTAAATAGAAAAAAACATGGGTAAAACTAAAAGGAACCAGTTATAAATAAGCCATTGGCGAAGTTGCATTAAATTAAAAAAACAGAACTACAAGAAACAGTAATTAAGACTACAAAAAATATCATGTGATAAGTTGTGTATTTTACAGACCAGACTGTTAAATTTAAAAAAGACAGAGGTAAGAACTAAAAATGAAACCAGTTAGGCCATTCGCGAAATTTGTAAAAGTTACTTAAAAATTGTGATAAAAACAGTAAATTAAACTGTAAAAAATACTGTTAAATACTGTAGAGATGGGCAAAAATCTAAAAGAATTGTAACAAATATTAAAATTCATAAAATAAGCTAAATAAAAACTTTACTATATAGTCATTGACATAATATAAGCATTTTATAGTCCTGCCAGAATTACCATTTATAAAAAAAGTATATATATATAACACCTTTAACTGTACAACCACTGCATTCAGATGTTGGCCCAAGGTAGAAGTCACATTCTAGTTAGAAATAAAAGAGAATATAGGTAGAGTGGCATATTTCAAAGAACAAAATCTCAGAACAAAATCTCCTACAGTCTATATACAAATGCCAATACAAAACTTCTACTAAAATTGGAATGGACGAAAATAGTCCAGACTTTTCCCATTGAGATGTTATATATCAACAAAACTAATGTATACTATGTAAATTAACAACAGAATAAACAAACTACAGCAATATCAGATCTCCATTTTCAAAATTTATAAGTAATGGAAATTTCCAAACGTTATCGGGTTCAGAAGCGTACAGCACAGATCTTTTAACATTCTTAGCAATCTTACTTAAACTCGCAACTTATCGCTGTTCCAAATTTACCTCATCACTTCCCTCCTCTCTAACTCAATGACGAATATCCTTTCCAACAAGTAGGTTTGAATCTGCTAAAAATTCATTCATTAAATTATGTTTTTGTTGCATAGTTTTTTGTAATATTCTCGCTTCTCTAATTTTGAACATAAGTTCACCTTTCTGAACAGCAACAACATCTGACTACGGAATGCGAGTTCGCTTCGGCAAAAAAATTTCTATGGCTTTTGATCACGGCACTAAACAGCCTACCAATTTTTTAGGAGCATGAGAGACAATCAACTTTTAGAAAACTCTTAAAGTAAGACATACTCAAACTAACAGCTCGAAATTTTAAAAAAGGTTTTTTTTTAATTTTTGGTGTTTTAAAGAGAGTGGTAATATAAGACCACTTGCAGTTGATTCTTCATTCATGGTAAATTGTCACATTTGATAAAAAAAAATTATAATTTTTTTTTTTAGATATAGAGATATGCAAAAAAATAAAGTTTAAAATACTCTAGAATGGACAAAAACTTTGTGGATCAATCAGGAGATGATTCAAATGACAACGGAAAGAAAGAGGTTCATGTGGCAACAGCATTGGTAAGTTTTAATAACTGCAATCTTGTGATATGGTTGTATCCTTTACTTTTTAGAATGTTTTCGACTTTTTGATCTCTTCGTATCATTGCTGATATATAATGCTTTTTCATTTTGTTTACTGTTTTTGTAGAATCTTGCTTGGTCCTTTGGAATAAATAAGGATATACCAGTTCTAAATTTGTCAAATTCTAAAAGAAAGGTATGTCTTTTTCATATTTTATCTTGTAGTAGGTAGGAACCATAAAGTGCTAAAATATAGCCAAATTCCTACCCAGAAGTCCATTTAATGAAAAAACAGTAGTAATATAATTGATTATGGAAGGTTACTCTTTTGTAGCTGTTCTTACCTACCATTTTAAATTGTGATTGAAAAAAAAAGCGACATACATATCTGAAACTTGTGTTTAAATAGTGGGGAAGTAAAAGACTTACTTCAAAAAATGATGTCATACTGCACTAAAAGGATGCTTCTATAGATATAAAAAAGGTTTTGAGGAAGTAAAAAAAAGAGAAAAAATAACAAACAAATTAAGGACAGAATAAACAATTTTAATCACCTGGTCTTTTAAAAATCATGATCAAAATATCACACAACAGTATTTATTGCTCTTCATCTAAGTATCTCTTCTTTTTTAGAATTATATTATGTTTCAAAGAATTATAATGCTGGATCTAGTATAAGAGCTAATGGTGGAGCTAATATAAGAGCAATAGTGCCATAAAACTTATTCTCGAATTTTATATGTTATGTATGTTTTTTCTGATCTCTTTTTTACCTTCAATTTGTAGGCACTTTTTTATGCTACTTCACATACTGGAGTGTTGTATGATTTTAAAAACAACGAGGAAATCCTTTACCAGGGCCATGTAAGTTTTCAAAGTAAATTTCAAATATAATTTTTAATTTGTGTTCTCATTTAAACAACAGTCTTTTGACAAATCAGTTATATTTAGGCTTTATCTGACTTGCATACCTAGAATTTATGTTATAAATTATTTTTAAGCAATTCAAACATTTAAATTTTCCAGGCGGTGTGTTATGTATACATTTTTGTGAAAGATAATAGTATTATAGCTATAAAATCATGACAAGTGTGTTATAATGGAAAAGATATGGATATATAGTCTGAAAAAACGATTTTTAAACGGGTTACTGCCACCTTAATTTCAGTGGATTATCAAAATTATAATTTTGCCTTCTCTTAGAATTTAATTTGCTGAGTTCAAAATTAGTGCTGAAAATTAATGAGGGAATTCATAATTTATTTTGTTGAATTTAATTTATTAAATGTGAAAAATTTAATTTTGTATCAACCCTTTTCAGATTTAAATTTTGTTTTGAAGAGTGTAATGTGTTACTATATTTCGATATAATTTTAAAATAACTGATTCGTTAACTTTTTTCTTACCAAAAAATCAAAAAGGTAAACATGTCCAATTTTTGAATTTTCAAATTTGACAAATTGGACGGAAAGGGGTGATACATACACAATCAAATTCACCTTAAGCAGCAATAAAAATAAGAAGAGATGCACATTAGCCAATTGTTATTCTCTTTTACATCAATTTCTAATTATTATAGTGCAATGCAATATCCTGCACTTGTGTGAGTCAAGATAAAAGATGGCTAGCAACGTCAGAAATTGGAGATGAGTGTATGCTAATTATCTGGGATACAGAAGCTAGGTTGATATTTTTTTATAAAACCTATGAAATTTTTGGTAATACTTTTTATTAACCCTATTTAAATGTTTTTCATAACTTTCGATAACAAATTTAACCTTTTACCTATCATGCTTACCTGTCAAGAGTGAGATTTTGCTGGTAAAAATCTACCCACCAGCAAAATCTCTTTTTAATAATGCTTCAAATTAAGTTAATAACTCAGACTTGTTAACGTTTAGTATTCCCATCAAGACAATCTTTGATGTAGATGTTGTTGGTATATCGAAAATGGCATTTTCATCTTGTGCAAAGTTTATTGCCACACTAAGTTGCACATGTCCTCAGGTAAACTTAACATTCTAAATGAACTTAATTCTCAATAAGTGGTTTAAATCACTAAAAGTAGGTTATACTTCCAATCTTGTTCTAAGCACTTTTTTCCTATAACAGTTCATAACTAGTCAATAGCCTGTGGATAAATTCAAAGGTTTCCCATCCTTCATATATTGCTTTTCGTGTTACCGTAGCTAGATTTTTCTTCTTTTCTTCTTTTTTTCTTTTCTTAATAATACCCATATTCTTGACAGAATATGGGTATTATTAATATAGAGATAATCGTTGGTTTTTATTCTTCATAGATTTTATCACTGTGGGATTGGACAAAGGAATCAGATGTCCCAGTTGTCTCCATAACAATTGATGAAAAATTTGGCTTACAGGTAATATTTTTTGTCAGCAATTCAAGAATCTAGTACAAGGTCTTGTTACTGCACTTATTTTTTAGCTTGACAGACAGAGGTATGGGTGTTATAATATAGATTAAGGTAGTAGTTATTTATCACTAAAATAAAATAAAATAATATCGACGCTATACGTGGGAATATGACGAAGCAGGACAGTAAAGTATCCAAATTGTATCCGTCTTGCATAGTATAAGTTAAACTGCCATACAATGTTTTGATTACAATATTTTTTTAAATATAATTTTTTTAATATAATATAGTATTACTTCTCTGAAGATGTAAAGTTTTAATTACGAAAAGCTTCGTATATTTTATTGTATATTTTATATGTTCTTTTTTATATAATAATTCCTATGGCGAAGAAAACAATTTTTTTAAATATATATTTTTTATTATCCATCAATATTTATCTGTCATTGTTATTTTTTTAGACGTACGTCATATTTAATTCAAAAGATGCTTTTCAATTAGTCACAAATAATGGAAATCAAGTCATTTTTTTTAAATGGGTAAGAAAACACAGTTAGTCTTTTTCTGAATCTTAAAATTTCTATAAGAATAACCAGAATTTAAGCAATTTGTAATTTCTAAGTTTATGAATTTACAATTTGGTAAATTGTTATCATTTTTACTATTAGTTGATAATATTAAAAGCTTTGAATATTAATTTTAATGAGGTTATAAAATTCTAAATGCGCTCCTTATGTTGTTTCTATTTAATAAGTATTTTTTGAACCGATTTTTTTTCAATTCAAAATGCTAATAAATGGATGACCAGAGATGATCTTCAAAAAAATCTAAAAAATCCTAAAAAATAAAATGTTAAATAATCCTAAATAATCTGAAAGTTTTTAAATTTTTTTGTGTAAACTCCTAAAAATCCCCTAAATTTTTTATCATACTCAATTTTTATAATTTAGAATAAGTATAAAAATATTTTCTGCATCTTGTTTATTTTTTTTTTGCTATTTTTTACTTGTTGTAATTCTAAGTTACACTTTCATTAATTTTTTAGATGTTTTTCCCACCAATTGGAAAACTTCATCAAAAGCATTTAAAATTCTTCTAAATACCCTTAAAACTAATTGCGAAATTAGTGAATTTTATAAAATGTTTGGAATTTCAATTTTACGAAATATAATGCATACTTTATATTCGATTCTAATGATTTTAATGAGAAGAAATTGCACACATTTCTAAATGTTAGTTTCACATTTAATGTACCTTTATACTTTCATTAGGATGCTAACGGAGACATTAAATTTCATGCACCAAAGTTAAATGATGAGGTGAGACAGTTCTTAGTAAATATGTAAATTTACTACCAGTCATTAATCCATGGGCTCGCCCATGCTAAAATTATGCAGTATTTCATGTGCCTGCAGTACGACGTGTTTCTTGCGGACAGACAGATAGAGTACGGCTTTATTAAAATGATTACTGTGTGCTAGAACAGCCACGAATACACATTTTCAAAATAGGTCAAGCTTGAAGTTTAAAGCTGTGAGTGTGTTTTTAGTGCACAAACTTGAATACAATATCACTTCTTTCCTGGCAAAAGTGAAAGTCACAGTTGCTATACAATACACTAAAATATTAATAACATTCTCAAGAGTTTTTTTCCTGATAGTGTCTCAGTTTTGGCAGAGCTCATTCTTTTTCATGTAATATATTTATTTCTAAAAAATTTATTTCTGTTTTAAATAATTCTCATGACAGGACTTTAATAAAACCGTTGGTACTTACAGTCAGTCGGTGTTTCATCAGAAGTCATCTGAAGCATTAACGGCTACAAGTTGTGGAAACATTGTAGTCTGGACTGTGCAGTCACCAAAGAAGTGTTTCGAAAGAAAAGCATTCAAAATTGTAAGACTGCAAGACAAACCGATTACAGTGCTAACACTTATCAGTAATTTTATTGTTACTGGTGATGCTGCTGGAAATGTCAAGTTTTTTGATTCAGATTTAAAATTAATTTATTGGTATGTGTGAGGCTTCTTAAATTTTATCTGTTTATACTTTTGAAATAGTATAATTTAAAAAATAAACATTTTTATAGAAGTTGAGATAACATAAGGTGTGAGTCACAAATCAAAAAATGAATGTTAAACGTATATTTAATAAGGGATAATACATAGATATTTCTTTTTGATGTTAAGATTGATCGAGGTTTTTAAACTAAGCACTCAACAGCAAACATCAGCACCATCTGTACTAACTTAAACAAACACTTCAGTGAAAATAAATACGGTATCAATATATACATCGAACTCTGGTAGCCGCTCTAAATTCACAGTTGCGGCTAGCTCGTTTTTTTTTCAATTTTCATTTTGCTATACTTATACTGTAAAACAAAAATAATTTGTATTGGCAGTTAAACTGTTTTTGGGTTGGCTATTGGCTAAATAATAAGAAAATAAATTAATTTAAAAAATCCTTACTCAAATTTTTTGTGATTGAAAAGAAATTGAGGTCGGTCCAGAAACGGCAGAAAAATAATTAGCAAATAATAAAGGAAATGTATTTATAATAAAATATTTTTACACTGCATTATTTTTTTCACACTGATTTCTTTAAGGTATGATAAGTTAGGCTGTCAAGGGGTCATCAACTCAATATCTTTCACTTACACACCAGAAGATAAAGACAACAATAACGACCTCTCTAAAAATGGTGCATATCCAACTAGTTCCACATTATCTGCATCTTCTTTTGTTGTGAATGACTTTTCTGTCAGTACAACAAAGGCTAACCTTCTCTACTATAAAACTGATGGCAGCACTGTTGAGGTATGCATTAAAAATTTGTTTACTTTTGTCTGTTTTAAAACATCTTGTTTACGTCCATGTTTTTAGCTTGTTGTATGTGAGATGGCCTGTTTGTGGGTTTTTTCTATTTACATGTTTGTAATTACAAAATTTTTAGTGGATGTGGATTTTTCACAATTAAAGGGGCAGTTTTTTGGTCTTTAAATACTAGAGTAAATAATTGTTATAAAAGTTTGGTGTTCAATTTCTGGGGAAGATGTCAATATTATTGTGTGATAAAAAGTGTCTTGTGTGGGCCTGTAATCAGGCTAGATTGTTTGAAAGATGTGTTGTAATAAGGGTTTTGGTGCAGAAACAATGACAGCGTATAGCTCCTCTCTTAAGTCGCTAAAATTCTGCAAAAAAATTAAATCTGCTTAATATTTAACCCAACTTTGTACATTAACGTTTTAAAAATGTTCAAAATGTGAATGTGATCTCACAAAACAGATTTCCGTGAAACAAATTGTAAAGGGCGAATTCGACGGCGAACTAGCTGCGAAATATCCTTTTAAATTGCCACGAGAATAAAAGATATGTAACGAAATTAAAATACTGAGTCTAAGCACTCTTTAAGCAGTTATTTTCAATGAGTTTTTTAGAAAATAAAAAGTAACGATCGCGTTCTCATTTGTTAAAAGATTGCAGTAAAATAATTAACTGCAAATATTCATAAGACGGTGACAAAACACCCATGAAAATCAATTTTCTCTAAAACCCTTATTTTGCCCTCTATTTAGTTGAATGATCACCTTTTCAAAAACAATTTGTAAATTGCCTGTGGAGAAGTCACATATATTTCTAAGGAAATGTTTGTCAACCATAATTGTCACAAACAATTGTCCTATTTGTAAAAATTGTTGATAAGAAACTCATTACTAGAGCCTCAAAAAACATAAAAAATTAAGACCACACACCACACGGAACGAAAATTTCTTAGATCAACATCTGTATAATTAAAAAAAATTTTTGTTAAATTGTGTTTATTTTTTATACAATTCAAAATCTTTATTAATTCAATGTGATTTTCTTCTTTGTTTTTTCCTCCTTGTTTTGTTTGCTTCTAATATATTGTAAACTTGGTTTAGTTCAGTCGAAGAGAAAATGATAAAGACATTAATGCCATTGCGTGTCATCCGAAAGGGTAAGAAATTTTCTTTTTATTCTTATGAAGTTGGTTTCTCTATATGTTATAACAGACCATCTTCTTTTATAAAAGTATTAATGACCAACTTAATTTTTATACAGAAAATTTGAACATAATACAATTTATCTTTTACTCTATATTAGGCCTTATATAGCTATTGGTGGTTTCGGTGGATTGCTTCAAGTTTTGGACTTTGAAACGAAGTATGTATGCGTTTATATGTCACAGCCATAGCAAGTAGGGGAAAAAGACGCTATCATCTTTTTTACTTTCGTGAATTCAACGACATACATTTGAGCTTTGTACATTGGCGTTGTTTATCTTAACAAGATCAATTATTCGCAGATTTAATTTTCGCGAATTCCATGACATTTCTAAGCTAAATTAGGAAAATTGAGCAACCATTTTAAACTAAATTTAGTCTTTTTGCAAAAATATATTGTACGAAAAAATTTCACCACTCTTGAAATTTTTGGAATTTATAAAAGTCTTCTGCCACAACCTTTATATTTCCATTATATTGTTCTACTCAATGTACAACAACCATTTTTTTTGCATTTATCTTGTGCGTTCTTGCTCACAGGAAATCAACGTATCGATAATTTAGGTTAGAATTCATTTTATTAAGTTAACATTGAGGAAGGTCGTTAATATACCATGTCCAACCATCTAAGCTTAGAAACCGGACGTTAAGCTCAGAATGATGAATGTAGTTTTGGAATGCAATATAAAATTTTGATGGCATTATCATTGTTCTGCTTCTTTTCTCTATTGTTGACAAAATAAGGACAAAAAGTCGACAAACAACTGCACTAATTAAATGAGAGTTTTTTCATTAATATCACCTCTAATAACAATAAACATATTTAATTCTGTATATATCTTTATAGGACTTTGGTTCATTTTCGGAAGCTTTGTGGAGATTGTGTACGTATAACCTGTCTAACATACAACGATACTGGTGATTATTTAGGTATGGCTACCTATTTTAACCCTCCTTGGTTGGATAGAATTTTTATTATTAAGTGTATAAATTGGTGTAAATTTTGGTATAAATAATTAATATTTAATATTTGTAAATATTTTTAATATTTTCACAACTGCAATTTAGATACAATCGGAAATATAGTAAAAATTTGTTATCAAAAAAAAGTTTCAAAATAAATAGACAATAACAATGTTTAATTACCCGTGACATTACCTATACATTAATTATTTTTGAAAAAGCAGTTGCAACATTTCATGTGGTTTTAAACCCGTCATGGCATATTTATATTAGCATACTTGTTGCATTGCTAGCTAATAAAATGGCTCTATGCTATGTAACATGATTTGTTCCAACTAATTGAAAACGCAAACAAAACTTTTATAAAATACAGATCTACAGAAAATACAGAGGATGTTTTTTAGTCGTTGTTGTAGAAAATTGTAAACAATGAAATCGCCTTCGCCTGTCTGACAGATGGACGCAGTTACTGATTATTATAATAGACTAGTTATTAAACACGTTGAAGAATTTTCTTCAAAATGTTTATTGTGATTCTCAACATAAATGATTTGTGTTTAATTTCGCTGACGTTGCAAATAAAACGTTTTAAACAAAAAACCCGTAGAATAATCCAAATTTAAATTTTCTGTATGCGCCTTATCACAATATTATTTGTTGTCAATTTTAGAAAAAGACACCAACGATCAACTAAAACTTTTAAATGGAATAGACAACAATAATATAATCGCGTTAATTGCCCGTGACTTTATTCGTGCATTAATTTATTACAAAGCTATTACATTTCCTGTCGTTTTAGAACTTGTCTCGGTAAATTTACATTATCATACAATAAAATTCCCAGCCTATGAAATCGCTTTATTTTATCACATGATTTGTTCTAGCCAATTAACAACATAAGGAGATTTAAAGAAATTGTAGAAAATATAATCGACTTTGCTTGTCACAGACAGATAGTTAGTGTATTGATATAATAGATTTAACCGTTCACGAAATTTTGCGTAATATCTTATATGAAATATTTTTCACCATCCTTAAAAATGAATGGGACGATTTTGCAATCTTTAACCCTAGATAGTTTTCCCTATGCCAAGTCTTGTGATTAAAACAAAATTTTATTTATTTTGGTGGGAACGTTGCCTTAATTAAAATTGTGTGACAGTTTTAGTAATGATAATAATGAACTGTTTCTCTTCCAGCAATTGGTTTTGATGATGGAAGGGTGGAAATACTTGATTCTGTTACACTCGAGATAGATGGTCATGATGATGATGTTGCATCCTTCAAATTTTCTCATGACTCCATAATTAAACTGGTATTTTCACATGATTCAAGATATCTTGCCTGTGCTGTAAGTAGCTTCTAGCAATCAACAATTTTTTTTGGGGGGGAGAGGGATTGGAGGTGCAAAAAAACAAAAAGATATCTTGTGAAGAAATGTTTAATTCTTGTTTCATGATGTGCAATACACCCATTGCATTCTTTTTCTTGTTTTGGTCGTTTGTATTTCAATTCTTTATTTCCTTATATCTCCATTTTGAATTTCAGGATATGGACAGGTGTGTTGTGGTGTTTACATGTGGGTTGAAAAGAAAGCCTTCCTCTTGGCATTATCTCGGCAAACACAGAGCTCACTATAAGCAAATTAAAGGTCTGTACACAGATGTTTTACCTATAGAATTACAGATTAATATGAAAAATTACAATAATTTGTTTGGTTTACAGATCATTGATAAGACCTTCTAATGGTACCATGCTAACTGATTTATGAAGCTTTTAATAAAATGGTACCTCAACAATATAAGCAATAAAAAACATATATGTTCATAGCAGAATAAACATAAAAATTAAGCTTACCTTTTGCCTTAATATTAACCCTTTGTTTCAATTTATAGACCTTTTTTCAACCTTTGATTCCAAGTATGGTTCGGACAATCCTAAAATTACATAAAAAGTTTGGGGATGTGGCTTTTTTATTTCTTGAGTGCTGTGAGCCTTTTAAAATGCTTTTTAATTTGGTTTTCTCTGCGGTAGGAAAGTTTATTTTTCAATTCAGATTAAAGTCAAGTTAAACGGAATCTGACTGATTTTGATTTTGCACTGCAAGATACAAACTAGCATATTGAACCGTCAGTTTTCATTAACTAGTATCTCATATTAAAACAACTATTTTTATACCGCATAATTTTCCAGTAATACTAATTTTCTTTCATTTTTGCTGATTTTAAGAGGGAAAATATTTTGTATTCTGTTCTGTTACCATTGTTATTTATATGCTGTGTTTCCAAAGTGTTTGCTGAATAAAATCTCTATCTTTTAAAAAATTTTACCTTACATGATTAGCAAATTACTGAACCTGCTTTATTTAGAGCTGGTCTGTTTTCGTGATGGATGCTTTCTTCGTTTTTCTGATTTTTTTTTTTAAAAAAAATGAATTAGTATTAATTTAACAATTTGGTAGCTATTGAAGCTACTTACTGCGTATCTCATCGCGAAATGGTTTTTGAACGGTCCCTGTGTATTTTTGTTGCATTATATTCAGTAAGGTCTAATAACGAATGTATTTCTTCCGAGAATATTCTTTTTAAATCGACGAAAAGAGTTTGTTGGATCTGTTAAAAAGAAAAGAAGTTCGTATTATTTCTGTTTCATTTTATTTAGATGTTATGTTTACCAAAGCACTCGATGAAGACAATGTCCGCCTATTATCGCTTGGTGAAGATCGAATGCTTGTGAGTTTGTTATTTTGTTCGCTTTAATACTTTACAAAGAAGGAGCTGTTTTTCAATTTAGTAGGTTGAAAGAAAGAGAAAAGGTTATAAAACTAATTGAAAAATACGTTCTCGTTAAAATATTTGCTAGCTAATTTTGAGATGACCTTGATAGCTTGGTTATTTTTGCAACTTGTATGTGAAAGTTTGTTTACCATACTGCTTTCCAAAAAACACTGTGTTGAGGTTTTGTATAAAATTTTAAAATCTTCAATCAGTTTTGGATTTTTGCAAAATTTCACTTTTAGGTTGAATATGATTTACGAAATAGCTGCATTGATGATTTAAAGGTATTGAGTTCTGATCGTGTTGAACAGAATGCAGTTCCCATATGTTTTGCTGCATACCCATCTGTGGTAAAAGAAGATTTTTTGGTTCTGTCCAATGATCAAGTATGCTATTGATGTCTTTGAATATTTTTGTTTTAATTTTATCCTTTTATTTTTTAATTCACAGTTAATTATCCTTAATTATAATACAACCCCGTATCTTGCATATTTGATGCTAGTTTGTCAACACTTTTTTCAATTGCGGGGTTTTCTTCTATGTTCATGGGGACGAAATTCGTTAAATAAAAATATTTGTCGAGCCAGAAAAAATATTTGTCAGATTAAAATTGTCGTCGCCTGCAAAAAAATTCGTCACTTTTAACCGACGTATTTTGCACCGATAAGGCAGATGTTATAATCCATTTATTTTAAAATGTGCAGAATGTAATAAAAACATTGATATAAGCGCTTTGCGATTTTGTTTTATTTTATTTCTTTAACTTCTTCGTTTCGTGGCTTTGTAGTTAAATTAAATCATGTTTTAGTTGATAAGGTTCAATAAATCTCTTTTTTTACCAGTACAAACTCAAGTTATTCAACTCAACGACAAAGATGTGTCGATATACATTTCTTGCACCAACATATGGTTCACCATTGCAAAAGTAAGCACTTTCATGATAACTCGTGTAATGAAAAATTAGACTGAACTGCACGTCCATTTTTAATTATTTTTTTTTTCTATTTTTTTATCTTCTCTTTTATTCTTTTCTGTATGTAATCACAATCTTTACAACTGAATTGTATTGGTTTTCTTGATAAGGTTATTTTCAAAAATATCTTTTAATGTCGTAAAATGCTATAGATCAAGTATGCAGATGATTTTTTTACACTCCTAATCGAAAATTAAAACGACTCGACAATTCTCCTTATTTTTTGAAGAATCTTAATTCTCCTCTAAATGTAAATTTTCGAACAACAAATCTAATCAATTTTCTTTTTTTCAAATTGGTGAAAGATAGACATGCTATATTGGTACATTATAAATGTATTCTTTACTTATCACATTACCATGAAAATTTTCTCTAAATATTCTGCATTACTGTAGAACAATATGAAAGCTCAATTGTGACTATAAAAAGAGTGGTAACCCTATTTTTTTATTATTCCATTTCCCTATTCATTCTCTCCTTCCTTCTACAATCTTTAACTAGCAATTAATTCCATTCGCTTATTAGTAGTCCGATATCTGATAAGATTGCTTTAAATCTCCTTAGTAAAATGCAAGAAGAACATTTTTAAAAATGCTTTTAAAATTCGTTGAGATTTTATTTTGAGAGTAGGTTAAACAGTTTCATTGGCTGGAATTATTTCACTTGTCATCATAATGTATTTCTTTGTTCACATTAGAATAGTTGTACTTCCAAAAAGCAGTGATAGTGCACACAGATACATGGCTTATATAACTATAGATATGGTAGGATGTTACTTTGTTTCATTTAACTGCCCTTTATTTTAGTTTGTTTTGATAATTTTCACGTCTTAATGTTTAAATCCGTTAAAGGCTAAAGTGCAAGGTTTGTATTAAATTGAGAGTGAAAAATCTTTAAACAATTTTGTTTCCTGGTTTACCATTTTCCTAGTTCCGTTTGTATCATTTTTCTTTTAAACAAATAGATTAAGTGCTCTCTTTATAAACTGTATTTGGTGACTCTTATACTCAAGTCTTTATCTAATGAGTTATTTTTTTGGTTCATATCAATCTGAACCGGTACTTGTAATTTAGTTTTTATTTGAAGATTTTTTATCCAACAGGTTGGATTAATTATTTTACCTTTGGATGGTAATCCATACAAATCAATGGCATTAATAGCACATCCTGGAAAAGTACGAATTCTTCATTCACAGACACAGTTAAGATCATAAGAAATACTGAACTCAAGGAGTCCCTTTACATAACTTCGTTATGTTATATTTAGGTTCATAATATTGCATGTAGTTCAGATGGCAAATACCTTTTTACAGCGGGTGGGGCAGATACAAGTGTATTGATGTGGAGAATCGATGTTAAGTAAGTAAAAACAAACGTTTCATGTCGCTTTATTAGCTGAGACAGAAGGAAACTTGTATTTGCTATTGCTATTCTGAGTTTTAGTAAACCAGCCAATAATTAATAATTTTGTTGCAGAAAATAATTGCACTCATTGTTGATTTTAATGTTTTATGAATTGAGGAATAAATTATTATGCTTGCACCTGTTTTTTTTTAATCAACAGACACAAAAAATATTGGAATTATTGTATCTAACAGCAAATAGGAGAATCTGAATGAATAATTTTGTTGACTGACTTTTTTAATAAAACAATGTTGCTAATTATCCATCCCATTTGTAATTTTAACGGCTTATTTAAGTAAAAGGCTTTCTACATACCTAACTTTGTTTAACCGAAGCCTATTTAAAAGGTATGTACAAGATCTTCTGAATGAAGAGATGCGGTAATTAAGGACAAGAATACAAGGTTGGATGCATATAAGAGCACGTCATAGAACTCTAGTAGCATTTATCTTGTTTTCAAATATCTTTGCTGTTTAAACATGTACCTTCTCGGTTGAAGTTTTTATCTCTTTACTTTGCAGTGCCTTAGAAGCGACCGCAGTTCTTGGCGGAGAAGAATTGATACCATTTTACAGCCTTTTAGAAGGTGGGCGTGAAGGAGAGCTGTTTGCAGAGTTGGAAAATTTTTTTTACTATGCGCAACTGAAGAAGTATGTCTTGAAATACACTTGTTTTTCATAAGCACTTGTTAAGTACCATCTCTGAACATGCGTAGTCGTTGTTTTCTTTTTGTCCTTTATACTATCTTTATAAATGTTATTTTTTGGTTTTGACGAAATTAAAAGAACATTCACCCAAATAATAAATAAAATATTGAACATGAAAACAATCGTTAAATAATCAAGAATCTTGAAAATCAAGTTGATTTCTGTGTATTTATCCTATTTTGTTTTTCTGAGAAACTTATCATAACGAAATTACATAG
Source organism: Hydractinia symbiolongicarpus (assembly GCF_029227915.1). Classification (NCBI taxonomy): domain Eukaryota; kingdom Metazoa; phylum Cnidaria; class Hydrozoa; order Anthoathecata; family Hydractiniidae; genus Hydractinia; species Hydractinia symbiolongicarpus. The sequence continues at coordinate 8,599,490 of NC_079887.1, forward strand.
ATAACTTCCTTTTTAACCAAATGTATTAAAACAATCGTAGTTTCTAGCAGCCGACAGTGAAAGAAACGTTTTTGACTAGGTGGATGTTTTAGCACGCCAAAGGGTTCTTCTTATACATGTATAAGAGTTTCCTATATACTTGTTTTATTTCCGTTTGATATTTATAGTGAAGGTGTTGATTCAATGGAGCAGAGAAGTGTTTCAACCGAGGTACCACTAGATGAGATTCCATTTATCATGCGAGCTCTTGGTTATTATCCTACAGAGCAAGAAGTGAGTGGAGTGAATGTGTTTTTTTTTACTAAAACGTAGAAAAAAGGATGCTGTTTAAATGTGATGCCCGAAGCGATGAGTTTGACTAAATGACACTAATTAATTCAGGAAAAAAACGTTATAGCGAATCACTCCTATAAAATGCATAGTCTTTTTTACGCGGGTGGGAGGGTCAACTGTTAGGTTAAAATAACTAAGACTTTCAAACTTTCTGAAATAGCAGGAAGTGTAATATAACCCAAAATAATAAGTCCTTGACGAGGAAGGCTTTTAGAGATTTTAGTATTAGCTCTGTATATCTGTTTGCATCAAGTAAAAAATTGAATAAAATACATTTGACAAAAATATAAATAAATAAATAAAGCCACAATGCGAACACAACAAATTTTATATCATTATCTTTCCGTGCATTTGATAATATTTTCTACGAATTAGTAGGCGATATTCTCTAGAGATAAAAGCTAAGTAGTTTTTCAAATGGATCTGTTTGGATAATGTCTAGGATTATAGGTATGGATGTAGAAATTGATGTTTTAAACTGCTGTGAAGATCAACCTATATTGAAATACCACAAAAGGTTAATGTCACATCTTAATGACCATCAAAACCCATTACCTTAACAACCAGAACTTCGACGGTCCGCAACAATAGAAGACATAACAAATTTCGAGAAATATAACGAGAAAAAAGTAAACTTATTTGTATATGATGAAGTTATCAATGTCGTAAGGTTTGCCGTCAACAAGAATGCAATATCTGATCACTATTGTTGGATAAAATAAATACCGAGACTCGTCTCATCACAAGTAAAACAATTATGGTCACAAAAAATGCATATGTAGATGCTATACCACATACAGATGTCTGCAAGGGACGAATGATATTAGGCAAGGAAGAATATAATCTACTGAATAAAAATCTCCCTCACGTAGAGTCAGTGACCTTCACAGAGTCATTTTTTACATATCCGAGTTTTATCAAGAATAACAAAACGTATACGAGTGCTTAGTTTTTTTCAACCTCTTAATAATTCATCCCCAATCCCCAATCACACTAGTCTCCTTATCAATCATTTTAACATCAGAACGTCGATGGGCATTAAAAAAAAGAATCCAACAACCAGGAATAATGAAATCTATACCTACCACTATTACTCTAATTGAGAAACAATTGTCTCCTTTTATCAAACCTTTCATTAGCCATAATGTTATCCTACGAAGTAACCCAAGAACCTCAATTTATCGCCAGGTTCCACCAAAAATACACAATCAGTCCACAACCACTTATTTTCAAAATAAATCATATTTTACCTCAAAGTAGAACACATGACCACAATATAGTCAAAATGTCTCCTAAATTCACCGCACAACAAATCCCAAACCAATTTAGTCTGTCCACCCATCGGTCCCACAAATAACGTTGTGCACGAATCCGTCACAAACATTTTGATACAAAAGAATTAAAAAAGTCTACGCATCCACAATCGAAAAGATATGTTCGTTAAGCTTTCCCTTACCCTCAACAGCCTTCTCCAACTGCAAAGCAACACCTGAAGTATTTTCCATATTTCTACCACTTGCACGAAGTTTCACAACGCAAACTTTATAACTACCTCACATATCCATTCCTCACAACAACATTTCCTTCTGAAGAGTTCTATACTCCTGCAATCGATTATAAGCAAAATGTTTCTTCACCTTTTGATATGTAATGCTGATGTCAGCACAAATTATTGCTGCCAGTTATCCTTTGAGACATGATTTTTAAATATCACGTGACAAGCATCATGCCTTCCTTGCCATGTAATCGTATCGAATTTTCTATCACCTTTACTTGATTTTTTTAGTTCTCTTAGCGCACCACACGTGTTGGTATGAAAAGAATTATAGTTTAAATTTATAAATTTTATACCTATTTTTTAATTTGCTTGCTGTGTATTATATTGCGTTTAAAAAAAACTGGGTTCGAAGTGGTACTATCTTACGTATTAACTTTTCCTTTCTTTGTTTAGATTGAAGAAATGATAAATGAAGTGAAGTTTTCTCATTATGTGTCGACAGGAAAATACAAGGAGGCAATTGATCTCGGTGATTTTATTAAATGTATGTTTATTGATTTCTATGAAAATGTATCTTTTAGGTTTTTAGTATTTAACAGACATATTTTCACTTTTTACAGAGATAGTTAGCTTCAAGTTTTAATTTTTCCATTTTTAAAAATACCAGTTGACAAGCAAGTCTGAGGTTAATTGAAGAACAGTGTGTTTTTTAGGAGGATGATTATCTTCCTAGTGTGAATATTTAGAAGTTAAGCCTGCTATTATACACACTTAAATTCCTAGTGTAAACCAAGCTTAAGGATCCCAGTCTGGTCTTGAATTAAAACGAGTTTATACTCAGATCACACTTTGATGTGCAAGTTACTCTTCTCAATTCAGTGTACGTTAATCATCGTCCTGCATTTGGTTTCAACCCTTATGAACTCATCCAGGCGTTTCAGACACTTGGTGACGTTGATGAAGAAGATGGAGAAGTGAAAATTGATCGTGGCCTACTGTTGTACCTACTGCAAGAACGAGGTGAGACGTAGTTTATTGTTGTCGTTTTTTTCGCCTTTGTTACTATTCTTGCAGTTGTTATTGCTAGTGTTACTAAGGTTGTTATAAGGATCTATTGCGTTTTTCGTTCATGGTTTTATTCCTCTCTAACCGAAAGCATAGACCTTGTTTTTTTTAGCCTTACTGCTACAGCATTAAGGCTACAGACCTATAGCTTATTTGAGAAGAGGGTTCAAACATATGTTTTTTTTGTAGAACACAAGTATTTTGTTGGAGAGTGTCGGGCAGACCTTAAATTTTTAGAAATCGAGCTAGATGATCTTAAAGACCTTAACTATTCATCATTCTCAAAAAAAAACACCTTGGATATTTCTCAAAACATTGCTTTCTAATTATGATACTATGTTGTGATTCCTTCCTGTAGGGTAAATGTGGGATTTGCTACAAAGGGATTTGGGAACAAGGGGTTTTCTCGTGTCTGTATGCTTGAAAGCCTTATAGAAAAATCTCGAGGCCAACTAGAATATCGGGAAAAGCCTTCCACTTAGCACATCGGGAATTACTGCATAATCGTTTTTTATCTCATACTATGGTTTTTCGTTTAACATGGCAGAGTTTTCCTACAACTTTGTTATATATGCCTATTATCCCGATTCCCTGAAAATAAAAATATTAAATGTTGAGGTATAATCTATGATTATGGTTGTTTTGTATTTACTCCGTTGCTGTGGTTTTTTAAACTAATATATCGATGTTAAATTCACATATTTTTTCCTTTTCATAGGCGAACATTTAACAGAAACTGAGCTTGCTGAGCATATCACTCATTTGTTACAAGGATCAAGTGATGACGATAATAATGATGGAATGAGCGCACAGGAGAGAGGGTTAGATGATATATTGCCAGAGAAAGTCTCCGCCCGTTTATTTGCATCTGAGATATTGGGGTTTGGCGTGGAAGAAGAGGTAGAAGTTGTTGGTGATACTAGTTAGATATTGTTGGAAGGCTTTGTAAAAATGTGTCATTATTAATTTGCTAAAAATTGTGGATTTAGTGGTTCTTGTGGGAAGGGCAGAACACGAATAATATAAAAGCTTACCTCCAACTTAAAAACAAATTGATTTTATATGAAAAAGCTTTAAAAGTTGTCTAAAAAGGTTTATAATTATTTGAAAAATCTTAACTGATTTTCTGGTTACGGGGCTTCGTAACTAATGCTAATTATAACTTTGCTAATTATTTGAAATTATGACATCATCAAGGAGCTCTAAAACAAATAATAACTGTTATTAATTATAATTATAATTATTAAATATAAAAATTCATGCAAAATTTGTAGGTCGCTAAACTAAGCATTTATTTCGCCTCAGTAAAATTGTTAATTACAACACCTTACTCAGGACAAATTAATGATGTCATGCATAATTAGTCGTCCAAAACATTAAGAACCGATCAAGATTTCAAAAAGATATGCAAATTTCTAAACAACTTATCTTACTATTTGTTGTAAAGTGGGAGGTAAGCAATAAGCATGGGTAAAATTTTTTTAATAAGAGTATTTGAAAAATGGTAGCGGTACAAAAAACGTGTGATAGCATACTTGAACATGTTTTTTCTCCTATTTATCTGTATTGCAAAGATACGTTAAAAGCAAGAATTTTAGATGAGACAAAATTGCAACAAAAATATGTCCAAAGCGCTACCATTTAATTAAGCTTGCAAATTTTAGTCTTCGTGTATTTATTCCAAACTCAAAACTGAGGTTTTATAGAGGAAATGTGAGTGAAAAGCGCTATAGAATGCACTTTTTCAAGGTCCAAAATGTTTACTTATTCGGAAAAAATTTTCTTTATACATTGAGTTGATTAATTTTCGCGATTTTCTCGAATTTTACCTCCATTAGTGAAAATTTGTCTGCGCTGAAATTCCTAGAAATGTTAATTCGCAAAAATAAATCTTCGTAAAATTACTAGAATTAACTTATTCGACATTTGTTAAAAAAAATTTTTTTTTTTTGCTTTTTCTCAATAAACGCACTTTAAAAGCGTTATTCATTGCAAAATGGTCCATTCGCAAAAAAAGTTGACATTTAATGTGTTAAAAATAAAAAGCTTTTGTGCGAAAATAGTTTCGTGTTGCTACTAAAATTTGTCATGTTGTAAATTTTGTTGTATAATATTATTGTTCATAGTACTATTAATATATATTTTTAGCCTTGTGAAACATTCCTTTTTTACTGCTCTGTTTAAATAGTGTCTGTGTGTCTGTCTGTCTGTCTGTTGCTGCTTCGCTACTGTTATACAATTTACGAGCGATTGGGAAAACACATAGTATTATTGATATAGAGTAATCGTTAGCCTGACGAAAAATCAACTAATTAGCGCATCCATTACACAATCCGAAATAAAGATGCGTGCTACCATTTTAAACGCACAGAATACGATGATTAAGGTTAATTTCCACACAAAAACGAAATAAAAAAATGGAATCAAATGTTCCCCTCAACCAGAAATTATATCTCTTAGGAATCAAAAGTAAATTTAATACGACCCGGCAAGGGTCTCAATGATCTGAAATTTAGGCGGGAAGATGGAAGATCGTTTAGAATTTGCACGAAATCGTTTTAACTTGCGGACCCCGCTCCCCCCTCCCATTAACAAAACAAAAATAAGCAGCAGAAGAGCCGATCGAATAAAAACATTGTTTTTGTTCGTTCTAGTCCATTTTAGGTGGAAATTTGGCTTTAATATGACCAGTGTATTAAAGACAGTGTCAATAACTAAAAAAACACCATAACATTACATGCATTTTGAGATAGAGTACAAGTTGAATTTGGTCCCCAGGCACCAGACATTTTTACTTTTATATTAATTTCTCTCCAAAATATTGAGACAATGGCACCACATAGGCCATTTTGCAAATTTGCAAAAAGTATCAACTCGCAAACTGGAAGTACTGTTGTTTTCGAAGCGTAGGTTAAGGGGCGTTAAAATCGAACTTTTTAACGTATCTGCTCAAATGAAATTTGAAATAATGCCATCCGGGTAACGATTAGCATTAATGATTCTAAACCAAATTGCCATTTTTTAACATTTCTGCCCTAAATATCTGACTCCTCGTTGTCACATCGGCTTAAATTAAAAAGCTACCTTACATTTTCTCTTTAAAATTGCGCGTTTCACCACTTATCGCAAGTTAGAAATAGCAAACAACTTCACAGCAGGACAAAAAAAGAATCAATTCTCTAAAACACAAACTCAATTATTTGCTACGCTATGGAATTAAGGCTGTGTTGCTTTACTTCGTTGTTTTTGTTTTTTCTATTATTGGACATCTGTTTGGATTTTATCGTGCTTATAAACTTTATGTTAACATAAATACGGTTCAGCTACAGAAATACGAAACTAATAGTTGAATAACATCGCTTTTTAGTCATAAAACCGCGCGAGTTATTGTCAAGGGTAGGTTCAGTTAGAGTAAAAAAAGGACAAAGAAAACATTTAGCTGTCTTTCTGCGTATTCTCGTAAAAACATGTTAATTGTCGCAGCTGTACACACTTAAGCCTTGTTTGCATCTTCGTCCACCGCCACAGTTCTTGTCTGAACAACAGGTATCTAAGTAGCCTCGGCATCCACTGCAATCCTTCCAACTTGTGTAACAAATTCTAACTGGATTGCCATAAGCTCCCGAATCTTCTAACACTAAACAAAATAATCGATACTTTGAAAGAGCAGTAAATTTCTTGTTTAATCCAGACACAAAATACGCTGTAAGAAGTTATTAAAAACAAAACTGAAATTTAAAAATTACGGGCATTGCGGCGTGTTGGAGTATCTTCGATACTTGCTTGTGAATCACTATAGCCTGCAATGTATCCTTCTCTGTACATAGGATCTAAGAAAAAAAGTGCAGCATGAAGTTACATTTTGATAATATTTGCGCAAATAACGAACACATTCTTTTAAATTCGCGAAATCCTCTAAGGTTGCTAAACAAAGAGAAATCCTAGATAAAAGAGGATTTTGCTTACCGCCTTTGCAGAGGATACAAGCAGCATCGGCGTAACCTGCATTGAATGCCTTCTGATAGGTAGGATCTAATGATAAAAATGTAGGATTAGGAAAATATCTATATTATATTTACTTGGAGAGCGATAGAAGTGATGATGGGTTATACGTTTTACCCTTCAAATGTTCCTTAAAAATGCAGAATCCTTAGATAAGATAGTGATGCTTTTACTTACCTCCCTTGCAAAGGATACATGGAGCAGGAGCATTTTCGGCATGAGCTTGAGCATCTGCGTAACCATTATTGTATGCTCTTCTATAGCGAGGATCTAAGGAGAAATTATCGTCAAGTCAAAACATTTCAGCTATATTTACTCACAGAGATATTATTAACATAGTATTTTAAATGTGAAGTCCTCTGAAATATTGTATAGGCAGCAGATGTTGCAAAAGAAAATCCTGCTAAATAAGTTTAAACTGCTTTTACTTACCCCCTTTGCAGAGAATACACGCACTTGCCAACATCGCCAAAAGGAGTATTACCTTCATCTAAAAAGAAAAATGTGCCATCCATTGTTATAGTTGTCGTAGTTTAAAAGTTACCACAATCTTTGTTTTCCCAAAATAATTTGTAATAAACAAACCTTTTCATATAGTGGTTCTCACAAAAACAAAATAATGTTTTCACTGACATATTCCCGTAAGCGAACTGCTTATATACACATGAAGGGCGTGTTATGTTTAATGAAGCTTGGCGAAGCTGTAAAAGTATAAGAATTGTTGTGAAACAGTAATAAAGCTGACGTCCCCTGTGGTTGCCTTTGTCACTATAATAGGCTAAGAGTGAAAGCCCTTATTAAATTCGTAAATTTAATCAACATCAAACTAATATTGCAAATAACAAGATATATAAAAACATATTGTCAGCGTAATTATCCGACATTTTCAAAGAGTAAGAATACACTAGAGTTTTGTTACGTTAATCATTCCGATTTAGTAACCGTCGATATAATATTAAACAGTTTTAATCAAAACAACTTTTTAGGTGATCTCGACGCTCTATTTTGAGGCATAACAAGTTCTATTTTATCGCTAACACGGCCTTAACATGCAGCCGACATAAAGTTTACCAAAAATAAGATTTTAAACCGGAATGAAATTTCCTTGTGTTTCCATGTAGTTCTTTATATCCGGTGTAACTTTTACACATGCACACCCATGGTTCTATGCTCTTTAAATAAGGATATTCAGATAGAATATCAAATTATCATGAGAAAACTAAAGTTTTTAGAGCAACATAGTATTCTGGTTAGATTTTATTTTAATTTAAAAAAATAATTATTTTAAAAACGAGGCATTCTTAGAAAGCTTGTCTATATAAAGGGTTTGACTGGAACTTTCAGGTCGTAGTTGAGGCACTTAACGAACAGAAATATTTACAAAACTAGTATTTTGTTTTACCTTTTAATAAGGAACTTAGGGATAAGAATCATTTTTAGTATAGACCTCTTTAATTAAGTTTGACATAATTAAGAAATTCAGGAAAGCTCTATAGCAGTTTCACTTCGGGTAAATCGTACCTTTATCAATATCTTGAGGGTGAAATACAATTACAACACCGAAATGAGTTTAATTTGCTTGAAGTTATATAAACATATATAAAAGACTTACAAAGACACTAAAATAAAACTTTATGTTAAGGCTGCCTAAGTAACATTACGTAAAAATATCTGATTCAAGGAGTATTTGTGAAAAGTTATGAACTAAAGAATAAAAAAAGTTCAGGTGTAATGTAATGTTTTTTGTGGCTTCAAAAACATTGTGCATGCACACGGATTAGTACAAGCAAAAACATAATTAGAAAAAAACGAAAACAAAAAAACGACCAAAGAAATTAATTAAAGAAATAATAAAAATTTGCTCTTAAGAAAAAAAAGTAGTTAGCAAAATCTAGTTCAAAAGTTTCTTGGGTAAAGAGTCTATTTTTCAAGTTTTCACACCGAAATGAAATTTTACTTTGTCTTGAAAAAATTTATGTAAACAGGATTTGTTCACAATGAAAATACTATTGCATTTGTTACAAAGCTATTGCTTATGTCTATAAAATTGAAGCGCATGCGCAGTTTGCACCACACCGATATGATATTTCATAGTGGTTTGAAATCTCATTTCGGGTCCATGTAAAAGTCTCACTAAAAATATCAATTATTATATTTATGAAATCTTATTTACAAATTTTCTTGTTCATCTTTTTGATTGATCCAAAAGGATCATGTGATAAATTAACCAAATGAGATAAGAGTGCGTTGTGGGCGTGCTTTTTTCATTGTTATAATAATTTTTTTGTTAATTTTTTGTCCTCTTTTCTACCTGTTTATTGCATCAACTATCCGATCCATAAAAAAAACGTTTTATTCGGGACTTGAAACTTTTTCTTAAGTTTTCTTTGACTTTTAATGATCTTCTGAGTGTCTATAAGAAGCTTATTACGTTAGTCCGGTTAGCCGTACGGTCTCCGTTCCGGGCAGGAATCAGTTCGCTTTAACATGAATTTCTCTTGTAGTAGCCGGTTTGTTTGTAAGATCTTTTTTAATGAAGATGAGATCTTGGAACACCACACTGATATTCCTCATGCGATAGACTTCTTACTCTATACTATGTGTTTTCATATGTTTATGATTTCTTTTGTGGTGGAAATAATTGCGAATTAGCATTTGTGTAATGGTCATCAAAAGGGATTTGAATTCACAAGGCTGTTAGAGCGCCAATTACTTCTGCGTCTATTGTCCAGTAGAATAATTGTTTTGGGGGAGTGGTAATAATCGCGGTAATCTTCAAAGCGAAGAAGATACTAGACTTATTACCATCATGTAATGTCTCATGAAAGAACGTTACAGATTTTAAAATAGAACATAATCTAGCTTTGCAGTATTTGTTAAAAAAATAGAAATTGTGCACACTTTTTGAGAATAGGTGGATAAAGACCTGATACGTTTAAATAAAAAATATCAATGATAATTTAGATCTGTTTTGAAAATTTACGATATTAAAAAACTATTATTTGAAATTAGTAAAGCGAACACCATACTGTATATTAAGACACGTACTAAACAGTCCTGCAAACTGAACTGGACTTGTGTGGATTGTTTTGAGTTATTAATAAGAGCTGCAGTACAAAATCCATCGATTGTAAAGACTGCTTCTTATTCTGCTAATTACGTTCTTCTCACCCCTTAAAATCTTTTTAAATTCCGCATTTTTTGCCTTATTTATTTTACAATTTACTATATTTGCAGTTCGTCTTCAATCTTCTTTAAAATTCAGCGAAAAATTAAATTTATGCAAAGAAAGTTGACACAACATCAGTTATCAACAATTATCAATTCATAATCTTTCAAAAGGGCTCATGGAACCATGCATTAACAACCACATGAGTTTCCAGCTTTCAGACAACTTTATGTTACTTCGTGTTTATCATTTAATTACTTCTGTTAATCCGAGATATTTAGGAGCAGATAATATAGAAGATAGATCTCTAAGATTTCCAGAATCTACTCGTGAAGGATTCCTTGTTACACAGTAGCTTGAAATTAATTGAAATATTTCGTAACATAGTTTCAGTAGTAGGGAAGGATTAGCTAGGATGGAATCTCCCATCCGTTTAAACTTACTTACTTAGTAATCAAATATATAACAAGAAGCCCTGTGGCTTGAAGATTTCCGCCATTAGCAATAATCTGAAAAAGTGCTGAACTTTGAAGAGGACTGGGGGAACAAAATCATTGTATATTCTAAAATTTTAAAATTCAATTTTTGATTATTATTGTAACTGTAAATCATAGCTAAATTAACTTACATAAACTTCATTTCTCTATAGGAACAAATTTAAAAGAAAAATAATAATCTTGAAAATTGATGAACAATAAAAGCAAAATAAGAACAACGGCAAGGCTGAAAATTTATCTATTTTCTCTTTTTCTCTGAAAAACAGCCTGGAAAATATCTTTAAAGGTGGCAGCAAATTTTTTTTACATAATCAGTTAGGAAAGTTTATTTTCAGATTACATATTCTTATTTTTTCTTTTATGACACATTGTCACGATTTAATAGTTATAAATCTTACACCAAAAATATTCAGCCTCAACAATTCCTCTAAATTAAAATTCATGAATAATTAGCTCTACGTGCTTGCAAAATTGTACAGAGCGAAATGACGTTAATAACATCAAAGATGGCGCATTATAAGGCGATCTTCATTATGCTACACTGCACGAGCTTTAACTTTCGATTATAAACTTTAAAATAAAGTAATGTTCATTGGATAATAAAACAATTTGTTGCACTGTTAGGATTCTTATCGGCTTAAAGATAATTAAAGATAATTAACTCGCTTTTTTTGCGAATAGACTGCGCGAGTATTTAATGTCCGTGGGATATTCTTTTTAAAATGTGCGAGAAAATTAGATTACGCGAAACTAACAAAAACGAATAACGCGTGTTAAAATTTTGTACCGCCTTTTCCCACAGAATGATAAAAGTAAAGAGCACAATACAAAATTACACTTTTAGCAGTATTCCGAAAGATATGTGATACATCGAGTTGTACAACCCGCAGAAGTTGGTCCTAACGTTAACGATTTCGTAAATGACCTCACAACAAAACAGTATTTTTTTCACGTAAAAATACCGGCAGTAGAAGCCACAGAATCTGCTGGAACGAATTTCGAAAACTCACGGAAAACAATTAAAACAAAAACAAACAAATCAAAATAGTTTTTTAACTTTATCAAGATTTATTAAATAAATTTTTGGCAGAAAAAACAATAACGGTTACGCTTTCTTTTCATCGCACGCATTGAAAGATTACATCACTCACCCCCATTGTACACAATCTAAAAGAAAAGAAAAAACATTTTCATATAGTGAAGCTTCCAGTGCCTTTAAGGGATAGCCAAGTCAATGGAATTGAAAGCGCTGTTTTTAATCTCATAAATAATTAAGGCTAATTCGAAAAAGTATAAAAGAAAAAAACTAAACAATCCGGCAACTTTACTAATTTTATATGCAAAGTTCCAACCATACCAACAATTTCCAAATTTGACAAAATTATTTTAAAAGTGTTAATTTCTTCAGAATTTGATTGATGCAAGGCCAAGGGAAATTAAATAAGTTTATTGTCCTATGCCCATTCAAAAACACATGCTTCTCATCATTCAGGTTTTTTTTTCAACCAACATTAATGTAATCACCCAGGGGAAATTATAATGTCTCTTGTCTGTGTTTTAGAAGCTGAGTACACAAATACAAAAATATTACAAGTGCTGAACTTTGGCAATCATATTTTGCAATCAGACCCTTTTAAAAACTATTCTGAATCATGTCAATTATTAAATTTAGCACAAATAGAAAAGCACCTTGGATAGAATTCTTTTTGGAGGAATAAAATGACTGACAAATGGTTTATCGTGAATAAAATAGTAATTCTTACACAAATAATTTAAAAAATAACGAACTTTTTTGTGGGTAGTTCTCAAACACACGTGGGCGGTGGACAAGAAACTGTGATGTAATTTCTTTTGGTCTATTATTTCTGAGAATATTCAAAATAAGAGGGTGTCAATAAGCTGCAAACGCCCACATATATACAAAAATTTGAGGTACCCCACAATGAGAAGTAAAGAACAGAAACGCCGTTCCGGTGTCTGATGATGAGGGATGATCACATCTGGATAATATTTATTTTGTGATTTTAAGCTACCTAGCCAGTACCATGCCAGCACTCCAGGGCGCATTTGTTATTAAATAATTAAGTGATAAAGTACAAAAGCTAAATATATTACTTTAATGTAGCTAGCTGCACAAAAGATTTTTCAAGGCATTCTATCATTTTAAATAAAAAAAAAGCTAGGTAGTTATTTGGACCTCCCATGACAGTGAACATTCAAAACTTGAGTATATAGCTAGTTAGGTATGCAAGACATTGCATGTTGGTAAACATGTTTCCACAACAAACTAAAACCTATATTTCATAAATAAATTTCTGCATATATAAATAAATAATTTTATAGATTTTCAGTTTTCTTTTATGAAATAACAAAATTTGGGAAAGTATAGCCAGAAGTAATATTTGCTTGAAGTGGGAAGACCTAAAGTCTTCAGGTTAAGACTTAGTAAAGCGTAAACTGTTTCACATGGAGGACACTTAGTGTAACGTGTTACAAATCCAGTGGAGCGCTTATAGCATTAAGGGTATATATAATATCTTTTTCATAAACCAACATTCACACGACTTATGATAAAGATAAAGCCTATTGCTACTTCTGCAAAACAAATACAGTTGTTTAACATTTTTCATTTTGCATGAAAAGTTCCTGTGGATATTCAAAAATTAATTGTGAGTGGCACCAGACTGGGCGATTAGTGCAAAGTAAACGTTTTGCAGATCCAGGTGTACAAAAAAATAACTTTCAACCACTATTTAACACTGTGCTTTAGAAACACATTCCCACTTTCTCTGAGCTGGATAAGGTATTTGGTCCTAAACCTGGGACACATGTTATCTGTTTTTGAATTATATTTAATCCTGAGAATCACTTAGAATGTTTTCTGTACACATGGCTTGTCAAAATTGATATGCTGTCAAAAAAAGTTTATCGGCGTCTCCAAAAATGGCCAAAATTAAGAACTCAGAAGCTATGATAGTAGTAAAAAAAATTTTGGGGTTCATTTCATTAAACTGGTCTAAAACATGTAATACTAAGTTTCAAGTCATTATTTCAATTTTTACTGAAGTAATAGGACTTTTACTTAGTATAGTTTTAGCATAGTTTTTTCATACCGCTGACACCAAAATGACTGCGGGGACTAATCGGTTTGAAATTAATCTATATTATAATACCCGTATACATCTGTCTGTCACGCAAAATGGTAGCTTAGCTGTGCAATAGCGAGAAGCACGCAATGCGGTATAAAAAGGATGGGCGAACCCGTAGATTTTCAACGGGCTAACAACTAGTTTATAATATTTTGATAACAAACTTTTTCTTTTGATGTGTTTTTATTTTCCTGCAAAACTTGTTGCACAGCTCATGTATTAACATTAGGATAAGAACGAAAAAGTTGCTGTGAGACATGGGTTTTAAACCTTAAAAATTTCCAGCGAGAAATTTAAAAACTAATGAATGACAAAATCGCAAAAGTTTATCTTCAAATTTTTAATTTTTGTTAATGTAAAAGTAATTCACATGAAAAAAGTTTTGATGCTTTTTATGAAGAAATCTTCCATATTAGCCATATGGGGTAACTTGATGAACAATGTATTTTCCTGCAGGTGTTCTCAAATATGTGTAGTATAATCTTAAAAAATGTGATGTAATTTTCCTCATGAAGTTTTGACTTTTAACCCAGCTAAAAAGCTCAATCTTGTCCTTTCATGCTTAATCTAGCTAGCTATAGCGGAAAAGTTTAATATTCAAACTTGACCTATTTTACTAAGTATTAAGTAATAAATGCTAGTTTAATCCTAAATGTAACTATAGTAGCTAAGCTACCTGTAAGAACAACATCAAACATCGAGGCTGTTTTCTTTGTAAACAAACCCATTAGAATTTTTGTAATAAGTACCAAATTTTATGTGTTCATTTCTTGCGCTTATTAGTGGCACCAAAGTGCCCTGTACGCAAGTCCTAAAAAATTTATGTCATTGCCTCACACTTTACGAATGACACAACGTAACAAAGGAAAACCATGCTTTGCTATTTCCCGTAACCTATACCGAGATTTGGTTGTGATATATATTAGAATTAATTGTCTTTAAAACTCAATTTAGCCTCGTTCTCAGAAAAAAATCTGTCAAAACAAGGATTTAAGCTTTAGCCTGGACAAGTTTCAGGCGTCCAGGCTCTGGGCTGTCTCTATCTATCTATCTCTCTCTCTATCTTCCCAGGCGATATTAAAGATTCCGCCTTCGCCGGCGGAAATCAATAATAATTTCTTCCTACTTCACTAAATTGTATATATCGACTTTGCTACAACTGAGTACTGTTTTATTACACTACTAGTCGATCAGGACCTGCTGCCATCATCGTATAGATCTTAAAACGCTGATCAAGAAAATGTATAGGATTATGTACTTTTTACAAACGGTTACAGAGATATTAGGGTTTGAAGGTTTTTATATGACGTCATCAACTCGTCCATTCCGAAACGGATTTGGTGACCCAGGTTTGGAAAACTTACCCAAATTGGTCCTAGGTGGTCTCTGTAATGGCTTCATTAATTTAATATAGGATATTGACGTTAAAGTAGTGTTTTTGACTTCGCGCCGTAACGACAGAAAACTTAGCATATTAGACATGCATTTTTCGGCAACATCAAAAGAAAATGAACACATCCACTTTGCCTGTTACGGACAGACACAGTCTCCGTATTATTATAAGAGACTAGTCGATAAAGCCCGTGGAAAAATCCACTAAAGCAGGATAAAAATTTTGATGTTAATGAGATATAAGAATTTAAAGATTTTGCTGACGTCAGCAATGGCCCCGTCAAAACCGATAAATTTTTTTTAGAAATTTGTATACCTGTTGCCTCTATCGTATAGATCTTGAAACGCTGATCAAGAAAATGTATAGGATTATGTACTTTTGACAAACGGTTGCAGAGATATTAGGGTTTAAAGGTTTTTTGATGACGTCATCAACCCACCCATTCCGAAACGGATTTGGGGACCGAGGTTTGGGAAACTTACCCAAATTGGTCCTAGGTGGTCCCTAGTTACCCACGCAGGAGATGACGTCAGTTATTTCCACCCGTTTCCAAGTTAATAAGCCTTAAATTTAAAAGTGCAATGCAATGGCTTCACTAATCTTAATATACTTTCCTTTGACGTCAATATTGCTTTAACGTCAAAGTTTACTAATTTACAGAACAAATTTATAGGCGATGTTTTATAGACTTTATCAAAGAAATTTTATCCACTTTGCAAAAGTGACAGACAGACACACGGAACTGGCGTATTATTATATAGACTAGTCGATAAAGCCCGTGGAAAAATCCACTGAGGCAGAATAAAAATTTTGATGACGTCAGCAACCCATCCACAAAAAAAAGTAGAACTGTGTTTCCACGTTGCCTCTATTGTGTAGAGCTTAAACTGCTGATCAAGAAAATGTATATGATCATGTGCTTTTGATGAGCGGTTAATGAGATATAAGGGTTTTAAAATTTTGCTGACGTCAGCAATGGCCAGTCAAACCCCCAAAACTTTTTTTTAGAAATTTGTATACCTGTTGCCTTCAGCGTATAGACCATGAAACGCTGATCAAGAAAATGTATACTATCCTATGTTTTTGACAAACGCCTAAGGAGATTTAAGGGCTTTAAAATTTTGCTGACGTCAGCAAAGTCCCTATCAAAAGTTCCAAAAAAAATTTCTTCACAAATTCGTACACCCGTTGCATTCATCGTATAGATCTTGAAATGCTGATCAAGAAAATGTATAGGAACGTGCACTTTTGACAAACGGTTGCAGAAATATTGGGATTTGAAGGTTTTGTGATGACGTCATCAACCCGTCCATCCGAAACGGATTCGGGGATCCAGGTTTGGAAAACTTACCCAAATTGGTCCCAGGTGGTCCCTAGTTACCCACGCAGTGAAAAATCATTGACGTCACCACCTCGTTTCCAAGTTATTTGGCCTCAAAGTTTTAAGTGCACTGTAACGGCTTCATTAATTTAATATAGGATATTGACGTTAAAGTGGTGTTATTGACGTCGCGCCGTACCGTCAGAAAATTTAGCATATTAGACATGCATTTTTCGGTTACTTCAAAGAAAATTTCGGTAAGATTAAAGGAAAATGAACATATCCACTTTGCCTGTTACAGACACACGGAACTGGCGTATTATTATATAGACTAGTCGATAAGGCCCGTGGAAAAATCCACTTAGGCAAAAGGCCAATGAAAAATAGGTTGCTTTAGATGTGTTGCTGACGTCAGTAGTGCATATACAAAAAAAAATGTTCTTAAAATCTTACATCAAATGTCAAATCGCATTAAATCCTCCACACAAATCTTACACAAAGTAAAAAAGAACAGTTTGCAAGGTGTAAAATATAGTTGATAAAAAGTTACAACAACGACACTCACAACATCGACACTCACAACACCAATACTCACAAAACCGACAGTAAGAACACCGACAGTTAGATAATAATAATCTCAGAAATAACGCATCTCAAATATGTACATCTTAAGTGATTACGTTGAAAACCCTCAGTATTTTATTCTGAAATGTCAAAAAGGAGGCCTGCAAGAGTTAGCGCAAATCAACAAATATATAAGTTATTTTACACATTTTAAATATTGTCTTTCCCTTAAAAGATTATACAAAAATATGAAAAAGCCATAGTTTCGAAAACATCAAATTTAAATCTAGAAAAATCAGTCATTACGGTTGGATACCATCCTCTCCCACAAAAATTTACACAAAATGTAAAAATCAACCAGTTAAGAACACAAAAATTTTCCTTTTTAGTTCCGTACTGCCCTTTACCAACAATTTTAAACCTAAATGTCAAAAAATCAATGAGCAAAGAATAAACTTGAATCAACAAAGATCATTATTTTGGAAACATTGTATATGGTTCGTAAACAAAAGTTTACACAAAATGTAAAACAGATCGGTTTATGAGAAACACATCTAAATCAACAAAAATAAGTTCATTCAGCATGTCGTATATTGCCATTACCCATTAATCTTCTACAAAAAGGTTATGAAACACATCAAAATTTAAAAAAATCAGTGATTTCAGTGCATACAGTCCTCGCGTTTAGATTACAAAATATAAAAAACAAAAACAGTTTCAGTCAGAACATTAAGTATATAATTTTTTATTATCAGCAAACATTTATCCCTACAAAACAAAACATTTATCCCTACAAATTCTCAAGAAAAACAAAAACGTGAAACCATGGAATTTTCTTCCAGCAAAAATTACATCACATACAGTTAGTTCTCCCAAACAATAATTTATAATATGAAATATAAAGACAAAGTTGTTTATATAGTCTGAAGATGTACTTAGTGTACGAAAAGCTTAACAAATAAATACTTTTTAACTTTCAAACTCGTTTTATTTTTTCTTAATTAGTAAAATATGGCTGTTATTTTTACCGATAAAGACATCAGCTTTACAACAGCTTACAGTGAAGTCTGATTCTACAAAGATTTGTTCTTTCAGTATATATATTGCATGTGGTCTATTTCCACAAAAGTTTACACAAAATTTCAAAAAAACAGCATTTTGCAACACGAACAATATAAACTGACAACCATACCATCCTCTCAAAAATGTTTTTAACCCAAAGTCATAAACCCACGTATATATAAATTTCCAATCAAATGTCAAAAACCCTTGTAAAAAAAACCTGGCATTTTACATGTAGGCTGACAAAGGTTTAACAGGATGAGGAAACAAAACAATAAAAAATAACTTAATACACACACTTTAAATTCCATAAAATTTGTTCCACTTGTCATATTGTGGTCCCCTTGTAAAGTTTACAGGAAATGTGAAAAAATTATTCTCTATGGGCATAAAAATGTGTCACAGTATCCTAAAAGTTCAAGAAAGAGAAAGAAAAAGCTTGTTGTTACATCATAATTCGTGTTCAAAAAAGAAGAGAAGTTTGAGTACTAAGGTAGCTATAAATACCTAAAAAAAGAGGAATAACGACAAAACTCATAGATTAAAGCTAGCTATGGGATGGAGCCTTGAAGCTAACATTAGCTAGCCAGCTAAACAAAACAGTACCTAAGACACCCAGTTAAATATACTTAAGCTGGGGAGACTTAGCTAAGTCTATAGCTAGCTGTTTATGCTTAGTAAAACATATATAAAGGAAAACAATAGCAATGTAAAAATTATGACATTTGCAGTTAGTTCAACAAACCAAAACTTTCTATTTCGCTGGCACATTTGTTTGGTAGCCAGCTAACAGCTTTATGCAGCATTTTGGATTTTAGGACAAATACATTAGTTACGCACCGGGGGATACATTAATTATGCAAAAAACAGTAAATGCTAGCTTTTTTATAAAAAACGCGGTAAAACATAAAACTTAAAGAATTTGAAGCTTTTAAGTGACTTTTTCCTGGCAAATGCGAGTCTGCCTGACACGTAACTCTAGCGACATAAGAACATAACGTCTAAAAATATCAAACTTCTTACTATATGTGAATCCAAATCGACTTTAAACCCAAGCTTTTATTTTCTACTTCTAACTTTTCTTTACTACTTTTAGCTGCACTCTCCACTTTCGAAGTAACTTCTCGTGGCTTCTAACTTTACTTTTGTTCTTCTACTTCCCACTATTACTTTTCTTGCTTTTAATATCTGCACTTTTTTGTGACTAAGGGATCGTCGAAAATAAGACATTTTTTAACCGCTTCTTGTGGCGCCGTAGATTAGTGGTTATAGCTCTCGTACTCTGTGCGGGAGACCGGGGTTCGATTTCTCTTGACGGCGATTCAACATGGGCGAGTGAATGTTACCATAGCCCCGGGTTAACCCAAGCCATGTGAGGGAAATTGGGAAGATGGCACACTGTGTGGGTGGTTGGATGTTGCCGGGAGTTGTCTAGTAGAGCGCCGGCCCTAATTGGGTCTGCGTCGCTCAAAATGAGCATTAAATACTCTAGGACTCTCCATCTAAGCCATGGCCCCTCCTGGAAATAATAGACAGGGTATATCCCTCGATATTTGTGAGGCTAGCCATGTAAAATATGCACATCTATCTATCTATCTCTTCTTCAGTTCGCCTTTTGTGTCGAGAACTTTGTCGAGAAATTTTTATGTTTGTTTGTTTTTACGCTAACGGAACTTTTTATTCGAATGCCGTCCCGTTCGAAAGTACGTATTTGAACGAATCATACTGCTTATTTTCTATCACGTGGTTTCTAACGGCTGCGAGACAAATGTAAACAAAACAAAAAAACTCGAAAAACTCGCGCATTCGGGTGGTAAAAAATATCGTGTTTGCAAAAGTGACAGACAGACACACTTAGCGTATTATTATAAGAGATATTCTAGGTTATTACCGATTAACCGAATTCGTATTTTCCAGATGGCAATTAAACAACACAATAATATGTCTATTATTATCTATCCAATTTATATTGAATTAGGGTTTAATTAAATGTTTATACGCTTAACGGCGTTTACTGTCTAATTAATGATTACTGAAATGGCAATTAGTACGTCTAATTATATTGTCAATAGATTTTTTAGGCTCACTTTCGCACAGTTAAACTGACTGGTTGTCTTGTGATAGAGCGTTCGCTTCCAGTGCGGAAGGTCTCGGGTTCAAACCCTGAAAAAAGCTGAATCTATCCTTTCTGCTTAGTGTTTAGCATGAGAATAGGAGCTTTAAATACACTAGGACCCCTTTATAAAGACCTTCATTGATAGCAGTATCAATAGGAACTGACGAGTCTATTCAGGCATGGAAGACCTCCATGATCCAGGGTAAATAAGATATTTAACTAAACAGTTTGCTCATACTAAACCTATCCCTTTTAAATTTTTGTTTTAGCTTTCTTGCTAGAATTCTAGTTTAAAGTTTACGTGACATTGCTCACTTATTGTGGATTCTTATAAACAAACCTGAGATAGGAAGTAAATTCGTCGTAAATACGCAACACAGAATTTGATTGTTAGCATGATCGCATAAACAGGCCTAAAAAAGTTGATGTTCGGTTACTCTGATGCGAGAGAGAAGGCAAGATAACGAGTAGACAGGGATAGATAAGAACTTTTTTATGATTTGTGTACTAACTGAAAAAAAGCAATAGTATGAAACGGATTAATTAAACGGCTGATTACAGGTCCAGTGAAATTCTAAGGTGCTTTTAATTTTACTAACAATGGAAAAGATCTGTTACTAAAATGGTGATGACGTCGGCAATAACTTGTACGTAAGAAAGGTATTCTAGATATTTTTTTACCCGCTGCCTCTACTGTGAATAGCTTGTAACACTGTTCAAGAAAACGCATTGGGTTATGTGCTTTAATAAAGATGGGCAAACAGAGAAGTCTTAAAATACTCCTAAATAGATATGCCAGTTATTAGTGATATTTTATATAAAGTGAAACAGCGTTTCCTACACGTAAAAGAACATATGTTATAAGGGATAGCTTTAACGACTTCTATTTCTTTTTTCTTTTCTTTTCTTTTTTTTACTTTTTCTTAAGAACAATCTTCAGACGGCAAACGGTGCTTGGTGCTCTGACAACCAGGCAGAAAGCACTGGAAACAAGCAGTTGCTACAAGTGAATGGTATTAAAGATGACATGCAATTATATAGGTGCAAAACAAAATATGACTCCACTGTTTTTTCCCGGTAAAGTTCACAACTTTTTTAATTAAATAATGTGCGTTACGGCAACAACAATTTCCATCAAGCAAAAGCAAAATAGCAGAGACAAGTCATATAAGTGATGTTTCCTGTCGTTTTATTATGGGATCATCATCGCATTTTATCTTTAAGTTTGACTACCTAACGTTGTATTGAATAATCAGGAGATCCAGCATTATTACTTTATTTTTTGATACCACTGGGAAATCGGAATATTTAAGGTGAAAAAATTACGCGGAGTTAAAAACGAATTTGGTTCGAGTTTGGTCTTTATTCGGTGGTCAGAATAATGATCGCACTTTTTGATTGGTTACATCCATTGTTCTTCGATCACGTGATCATTATCGGGAAATCCTTTCCTCTTTAATGTTTCGAACGAGTATAGCCTCTATTATGGCCCAGTGGCTGATTTTTTTTTCTGGGTTTGCTCTGAGAAATTATTTTGTGCTCATTGGTGGATTTGCTCTAACACATTCGTGTAGCGTCTAAGTTTTTTTGGGGAAACTTGTTTTAATATCCTTGAAGAAAGCTTAGTTAACAAGAATAGGTACTGAAGAAACACTTAAATATTACTGTTACGTACTTTACAGATGCCTGCAAACGCGTTTTTTATATATTTACAAAATTTTTAAGCTCTGTTTTAACAAACTGTAACTTAAGCAATGTAGTTGTGTACATGGCCCATAGGTGACATGTTCGAAGGGTAAAAAAAATCTATATTATAATACCCAACTTTATAGTCTGTGAGCCAAAAGTGTTAGTTGCAAGAAACGGCGAGCGAATTGCAGTGGATTTCCACAACAGGTGAATTGCCGTCAATTTGTACGGTCTTATGACTGGCTCCCTACATTCGGGTTGACTTTTCTATTTTTTGTGCAAAATTAAAGTTAGCACATGTTTTCTTAAATTGGAATAATTAATGTGACAAAACTTTACTGTTCTCAATATTTGAAAATGTCGGACTAATAACGCTAACAGTGTTTTTATATATGCTGTTGAACATTATTTGCAGCCTCATGTTAATGGGCAGACATTCACACCACATGTTAGCTTTATTAAACAGTCAATTTCTTACCTAATCCCGCAATATCCACTTACGAAGCTTCACAAAGCTTCATTAAACATAACACGCCCTTCATAGTTCACTTAGAGTTTTAAGTTTTGCAAATTAGTTTTAAAGAATAAAGATTGGAGCTAGACCCACTATAACAATAGATGCACATTTTTCTTTTTAAATGAAGGCGTTACTCCTCCCAGCAATGTTGGCAAGTGTTGATAGTGCATGTGTTCTCTGCAAAGAGAGTAAGTAAATGCAGTCTAAATTTTTATGACAGGATTTTCTTTTGTAAAATCTGCAGCATACATAATACTTTCAGAGCTCTTCACATTTAAAAATACTATGTTAGTTAGAATTTAAGCCTTAATATCTCGTATTCTTAGATCTTAGCTATCAGAAGCCATTTAATGCTAGTTACGCTGATGCTGCATGTAGCCTCTACCAAGGAGGTAAGTAAAGAGCTATTTAAATAGGATCTGTTGTGTGTAAAGATGGTTTATACACAACAGTCTAGCAATGTTTCGCATAATTAATAGCAAGAATTCTGTTCATGGAAATTTAAACTAAACACAATTTCAATATTCACCCGAGTAAATGTAACTCGAACGTTGAACTCGAATGTTGACGTTGAACTGCATTTTCTCTTTAGATCTTACCTACAGAAAGGCATACAATACTGGCTATGCTGATGCTCAAGGACGTATCTAAAATTTTCCTGTACGTATCTATAATGCTTAATGCTTCAAAACATGTCTCTATAGGAATTGAAAAATCTGCTAAAAATTTTCTGTTTTTTTTGTCTATAACCGGCCTTGCTCACGACACGAATTGACGCATTTTATTGACTTATCAAAATGAAAATTTAATTCGTTCAATTTTGTCGGGAAGTAGTCTTAGTCTAAAATTTCTAAATAAATTCGCGCCAATAAGCCTGTTCCTTTACCATCGCAAATTGAAATCCTGCATGATTTAAGTTTCTTCTTTATAGAAAAAATAATTCCTAACGTAAGCAGCCTTCTGTAACAATAATTTTTTTTTCCGAATTTGAATTTCCAACAATTTAGATACAATTATTGCCTAAGCAAAAAGATCTAAATAACTTATGGTTGGTATCTCACTCTAGTTACCTTGATTTATTCTTTTTTCAACCAACGAAAGTGCTTTTCATATTTTAACGATAGAAAGGACTTTTTCTTTAATTTTTCATAAAAACTACGCCATCTGTCGGGTTCCACTTATTCTAAATTTCCACACTTTTTGTCAAAGTTTATAATACATCTTAAAAATACTGTTTTTGTCTCATCTTCGGAATAAAATTTTAGTTTCATTTCCAAACTATAAAAGTTGTATGTTTATAAAGAACATTTTAACTTCACTATTTTAGGAGGAAGGAAGTCTTTTGGGTCTTGTGTTTAGACTTGGCGGAGGGGGGGAGGGAATGGGTTAATTTTACGTAATTCAACAAAGGAAAAATGACACGACTACAAGACTATAAAACTTGACACAGTAAATAAGTAAAATAGAAGAAGTAATTTGACATCAAAACATTAATGGTGACGACAGTAACGTTTGCCGACGTCATCATTTTCTGTAGCTTTTTTAATTTTTTCGTTTTTTTTTTTTACTTTTACAATTTGCCTACTTTTACATGTCAGGGACAAGCAATTGTAGATCAGAGAAAAAGTTTTCTTAGAAAACTCTATGTTTTCTAAGTGTTGTAGTAAAAATACAAAATTGTGATAAAAAAAAACTCAAATATTTTCCAACACAACCTCCGCCCAGGTATAAATGTAAATCCTACTTTTTTTAGTGATGGGAATAAAACTTTCCGCCTGTTTGTAATGGGGAATACGTGAAAGTAAAAAATCTCTAGATTATACCAGAGGACAAAATTTATTGATAATAAACCGAATAAGTTTAAACCACACCAAATTGAAAGCATTTTTTTATTTTTATTATTTATATCATTTTTTTATATATATAATTAATTTATACGATTTCATGGACAAACTGAAGAAAGTTTTATTGGCCATGTAGTGGTTATAGGAGTCTGCTGAACACTGCTAACAACGAAGACAACTTCCGTTTAATAATCAAATATTGTTATATTAAACTAGTTAATCTTAACTTACTGGTTAAGAACTTCTTACATAGCTTGCGACAATCCGTATAAAAATAAATAAGTAATATCTACTTGTTGTTTATCTGTGCGGGTCCACGTGAATATTTTGTGTATTGGTAATATGATGTAGAGATTCACTCTCTGGAAGAACAAATGAATCATGATGTAGATTATTTACTCTCCGGAGGAACAAATGAATCAAGTATATTGTATGGTATAATTTTTTACACAAATATTTTGTGGCTTTCTTGGTTATTATTACACAAATGATTTTCATTATGTACTTGTGCTAAATGCAAAAACTGATTTAAAGATTACGCTTCGCACGCCAGTGCACTGGACGGAGCATTAATAGTGGGGCACCTTTTTGGAGTAATTATCTTTCTTGAGAATAAATTTTCGTTAACGTTAATTTAAAAGAAAATACATGTTAATATTGTTACTGCAGACACAACAAGGCGCATCTTCATGTAAGCAAATGTAGGAGAAATAAGAAAACACACTTGCCACATGTTGTGACCCAGTCAATCGTTTCCCTAGAAATAGTTCCCTCCATATTCAATTGGAAGGTAAAGAAATTAATACATTAAACAATAATACATGAAAAATTTGCGGCTTTGTAACGCTGAGGTTATCTATAAATTTATAGAGAGATAGCAAACAACAACACTAAGCAAAAAAGCTAGCTAGTTATCCACTCTTAGAAACAGGTAAATGAACGCCATGGCTAGTTTACATAAGAAACTGTTTAGTAATTAAAACTTGCTCTATCAAGAAAAACAACTGATGGTCAGTACTATAGCAATACTGAGATCTTGCTTCTATTCAGGATTTATCACTCCAGTCTAGCTAACCAGGCAAAGTTTCTTAATTTTGTTCCTAAATGAGTTATTTAATTTTCTTCATAATTTAGTCTGTTGGCACGTGAATAAATCCACGTGTTAGCCCGTCTTTGATGGAAAGACATACGTATACGGGTACAATATAGATATTATTACGACATTTTTAGATATCTTTGTGACAAAGTAAGCATGAAATAATTTCCACATAATACGTACAAAACCTTGTAAAAAAATTCACCTTAGGTTGTCCAGTCTAGTGTAGGCTACGAGATAATAAAGATTCATTGTTGTTTCTGTGTCTGCCTAACTAAGTCGGATTCTGTGATTAAAAAATTACTCGCCTAATCCACTCAGCACAGTTAGGCGCCTAAGAGATACCACATGTCTCGTCTTTTACGGTTTTTTAACATTGCAATTACTTTTGCAACAAAATATTATGCATAATGTGTGCAGACCATATTCTTTTACGGGTAAATCAATATCATATCCCGCCTTTATGTGTACAAATACTGATTTGATGATTAGGTGCATCTTTAGAGGAGAGACAAACAAAAAACGTTTTTGCGGCAGCCACAACATAAACTTTAGGGGAGAGAAAAAATTATAGATTTCTAAATCCCTAAATCTACTTAACTAACTACTATAATAACAAATAAATAATTATCTTCGCTTCGTAGAAACATTTTTCTATTTTGATCTACAACTTTTGTAATGACAGGTTATTACAAAAGTTTAAACAATAAGAAAAAACAAATTCCATTGTTTTTGAAATTATCCACCCTTTTGACAAATGCGAAAAATACTCATAAATATTTCTGCACTCACAGAGATGTAAACAAAACTGGTAGCTACAACAGACTAGTTTATCTTTTGGTTTACTGTGTTGCCGTTCTGCATAGGCAAAAATTCATCGTTCTTGATGTAAAAACATCACACTTTATTACTCTACGAATACCTTTAAAATCAAAACTTTAGCAGTCTTAACTTAGGCCCTTCTTTCTTGTCATGATACGCGTGCAAGGTTGAATATAGTAAGCTCTTTTTTATGGGAAAAAAAACGCCGGTCGATCAATCTGGTCTTCAAAATCAACACTTCATTATAAAAATTTACTCAGCAGCCGTGACGCGGCGCACTTCGCCTCATCTTTAAGATAAAGAATTGTTTGCGGAATTAAAGTTTGTCTAGCCTCAAAGAATGTTCAAAATGCGGAATAAAGTTTTGTTGTTGTTGAAATTGCGAAATGAAACATTGTAAATAAGATGATGGTGACCTTTATAAAAACTGTGAGATAATTATTACGATGTAAGAAAAATTATTAAAATTCGAATTTCTAGTCCCGGACGCATTTTCAACCGGTTTTGTGAGGCCGGACATTGACAAAGCAAATATTCTTTTTATTTTCATAAATTTCAGTGAACTTGTCTAAAAACACTTAAATACTCTATAATAATCATTGAGCTTTCAAAATATCATCGTAATATATAATTATCAGGACGCGCTTACTTTTGGAACCAAAAAAAGAAAGTTTATATATATCTTGATGGTGTTGCGAATTATTTTTTCAGTTAAAATAAACAATAATATCTTACACATTTTCCGGCTTCTGGGAGTCCCATTCATCAAGACTTTTTAATAGGATCAGTCAGGGAAACTAAAGATTAAAAGAATAGCTGAATATCCCAGCATATTTTCAAAGTTTTTGCTAAAAATGTGTACGTAAAACGTTTAAGAAAATACATTAAGTTCAATACAAATTTTACTCGAAAGCGATGTATTGATTTCAGATTCCCACTGAATATATTGAGTTACTATTAAAAGAGATTTTTGAATTTAGATCATTCTTTCTCAACTCGCTCGAGTATCCCATGTAGCAATTCACGATTTAAAATTGAAAAAAAAATGTAAAAACTCACCACTTAAGAGCTTTAACAATTGTCTATCAATCTTTTTACCTTTTGGTAATTTTTATTTTCGTTTTTGAGATATAGACCTTGAAAGTGTACCTATTTATGTGGAATTATGACATCATCAGTAAGATGCTTAGAAACAATTGCTGGTATGAAGGATAATGAGGATCACTAAATATTAATATTCATGTAAATATGTTCAAAATATCAAAATAGATAGCTAAACATATTTACATCACGGCATACCTTTTACAACCTTAAAACAGTACATCATTTATTTTAGATAAACGCATTAATTAGCATAATTATAAAAATTTCTAAGCCAAAAATCTTGAGAACCGATTTATATTTTTCTAAAAAATTGCTTGATGCTTAGTATGGCATATAAGCGTATTACAATATTCATTTTTGTTTACTAAGTACACAGCCAAAATGAACATATTAACATAAAGACGAGGTAAATTTAAATTTTCAAGTTTCCACTAAAGTGATGCACATATGAATTGTTTTACCTTTCTCAAAATTATATATTTTGTAATCTAATGGACGAGGACTGAAATAACTGCTGTTTATAATTTGATGTGTTTCATATCCTTTTTGTAGAAGATTTTATGGGTGAAGACAATATAGAACATTTACAGATTTTAGTTGGATTTGTTCGACTCCGTTCCGTTGTAGAAGCTTTTAGGGAAAGACAATGTTTAAAATGCGTAAATAACGTATTTTCATTGATTTGTGCTTACTCTTGTGTCGGTGTGTCTGTAACAGGCAAAGTGGATGTGTTTATTTACCTTTAATGTCGTCGAAAAATGCATGTCTTAAATGCTAACCAACAAACTTAACGTTGTGACGTCAATAACACCAATTTAACGTCAATATCTTAATTTGAATTATTAAAGCTATTACAATGCAGTTATAACTTTAAGGCCAAATATTTGGAAACGAGGTGGTGACGTCAGTCAGGTAACTAGACACATCGGGAAACCTTATTGGGTAAGTTTTCGAAACTTAAATTTCAGAATTTGTTTCGAAATGGATGGATTGATGACATCATCCGATAACTCTTAATACCCAATATCTCTGTACCGTTTATCAAAAATACACAATCCTACACATTTTCCTGATCATCATTTCAAGATCTATACATTGAAGCCAATTAGTATACAAATTATTTTTACAACTTTTTTTCTTAAGGTGGCAGTACCCCTTTTAAAAATCGGATTTTTTTTTACATAATTAGTTACGAAAGATTGTTTACAGACTATATATTCATTTTTTTCTGATATAACACACTTGTCACAATTTTATGGCTAAAATACTATTATCTTTCACGAAAAATATTCAGACTCAACAATTCCTCTTTGAAATAAAATTCATGAATAATTAATTAGTTCTGCCAAATATGTTTTAAGTCTACGCGCTTGCGAAATTGTACAGAAAGAAATGACGTAATTATTTAAGAGAAACGATAATAACAACAAAGATTGCGCATTATGCAGAAATTTAAGACGATCTTCATCGAAAATTGCTATTGAAAGTTAAAGCTTGTGCAGTGTAGCATACACTGCACAAGCTTTAACTTTCAATAGCAATTTTCGTTTTACTTTAAAATTTTCTGACATGCTTGGTGAACCATGCAGCCATGATACGGTGTGCGGAAATTTTTTTTCGTAATATTTTTCTTTTAACAGTGTTCCATGCAGCAGGGGATGCTAACAAAGAATCTTTTGAAAAAAACAAAAGGCTATTGTTAAAAATTAAGAATGAACAAAAAAAATCTGCACACCGTTTTAACAGGGTTAACCCAAGATTCATTTAAAACCAGAAGCTGATAAAAATAACGAGATTGTAAAAAGTTGGAGCTCGTAGAAGCCGATTTTTTTCTTGTTTATGATACATTTTTAAATAGAAATTTCTGCTGATTCAGCAATTTTATTGTTAAGTTAAAATCATTTTATTATGTATTAAGGCCTATATTTTTAGGAAATAGTAAAAAAAGGGGGTATAAATAAAACACTGCGTAAATAATTCAGCTATTTGGACAGCTAAAAAAGGGTTACTGCAACCTTAAAGGAGAGGCGAACTGCGCTGCGGCACGGCTGCTGAATAAAAGTTTATGAAAAGCGTTGATTTTAAAGACTAGACTGATTGGCTTGCTCGCCTGCTCCATAAACTATAACTATAAACCATACATCATTTTGTTTACATTTTTGTGAGTGCTGAATTATTTATAATTAAGTATTTTTACGCATTTCTGGGTGGCTAAATTAAAAAACAATGGAATATGTATCTCTATTGTGATGGTCACGGGGTCAATGTACACAAAGTGATTTAATAAGAAAAAGTTGAAGATCAAAATGGCAAAAATGTTGAACAACATGTAAAGAACATATTTTTATTATTTTGTACTAATTAACTTGCCAATAAAATAGCGAGTAAATATGAAGAAAGTAAAAAACCAAGGAAGAAAGATGAAGCCACCATATTGCTCGTTCGATTTGTTATTGAAGGTTTCCGGTCTGTATATTTATTCAAATTTGGCGCCATCTCATGATAACAAACTTTATCGTTCGAAGTTGGTAGTATGTTGTGAAAAAGGGATTGAAAACATAAAAAATATTGTTGTTGGTTATGACAGATATTTCTTAAGTTCAAATAAGTTTAAAGGAAGGTTATAAAAAGCTGTTACTACTATAGTACGTAAAATATTCTTGGTTATCTCAAGTAAAATATGTTATTTTTGATGTTTACTAAAAAGTAAATTTAAAACCTACTTATTTTCACCCCATACAGCCATGGAATTTCTATACAAATTTTGTTAGAAAGATATATAGGTAGTTAGTCGTGAAATATAGTTTTTTATTTGGTATTATAGTAGTTATCTTAGCAGATTTTAGGATTTAGAAATCTATATATATTTTTTTCGCGCTTAAAATTTATTTTCTGGCTGCCACAAAATAGTTTCTTGTTCGCCTCTCCTTTAATATGACAGGTCTTTGCAGATGCCGGCAAGATCTTCTTAGGCATTCGTCAAAAACATATGATCCTGTACATTATTTTGATCAGCGTTTTACGCTCTACGTTATATATGCAACAGATGAACAAATGTCCAAAAAATTTGTTTGTGTATTGACAGGCCCTTGCTGGCTTCGTCAAAACTTAAGTGATTGTCCAGCTTAAGTGGATTTCCCGTACCCAGGGTTTGCCTGATGTTAAAGTTATTAGCGATGACTATGAATAACTGATCATGTTAACCTACTGTTACGAATTCTACTGGCGGCAAAAGCAACTTGATTTTTCGTGAAGTTTCATAAACACAATAATTGAGCCATCGTTCTTTACTTGCATATTTTTTAACGCTGACTTTACAACGTTTTTTTACAGCAAATTCTGAAATTATATTTTATAATGATAAAATATTATGATATTATTCAAAAGAATGCGTTGGTGTGGCTAGCTACAATCGTGGACAAAAATATTGAGACAAAGGCAGTTCTTTACTCATTATCCAAATATGGACAAAACAGTCAAATAGTCAATAATCTCCAGCCGGCAGCCGGCAGGCTGCAAAGTCGCTACTTTTGCGCGCAAGTAGGTCAGGCGGAAAGCGTTGAAAATTACCTAGTCACATTCTTTAGCACGCCCGCACACCGAAATAATTCACGTCGGGAACCACGAAGGTCCCGAAATTCGTGATTAATGGCCTTGCTGACATTAGCATCAATTAGCACATTTTAAGAATTTCTACTTACCAAATAAGTCCTAAGTCCACTCTAAACCTAAACATTGACAAGTGAACTTTGACAAGTTCAAGATGTGTGAATCTACTATAGAATGAGCCTACGCAATTACTTGTGGTGCCGAACTTCGAAATTCGTTGTCTTGTTCCAACAAATTGTGACCAAGATTGTAGTTTTTAACTCATATTTACACAAAAGACGTTTTACGCAAGGTGAAAAGTTTCAGATTGTAGCATAAAAATCAACCAAAGTCAGACTAACTATGAAATAAAATGTTCACACGGCGTCTTGTATATATTAGATAGCTAGCTGGATACACGCTTCTTTATAGCCAAATTGTTTTGTCTAGATTTCAAGTTAAGAATGACTAATTAACTCCTCAACCCTATTCGGTCTGGGGTTTTTCTGTACATAGATGGCATGAAAATTTGCCAAAATTTGCCCGCAAGTCCAGTTTTTTCAGATTTTTTGGTAAAATCCGAAAAAATCGTGAATCGGATTAATCACGTTAGAAAATGGAAAATGTCTGTCTGTCTGTCTGTCTGTCTGTCTGTCTGTCTGTCTGTCTGTCTGTCTGTCTGTCTGTCTGTCTGTCTGTCTGTCTGTCTGTCTGTCTGTCTGTCTGTCTGTCTGTCTGTCTGTCTGTCTGTCTGTCTGTCTGTCTGTCTGTCTGTCTGTCTGTCTGTCTGTCTGTCTGTCTGTCTGTCTGTCTGTCTGTCTGTCTGTCTGTCTGTCTGTCTGTCTGTCTGTCTGTCTGTCTGTCTGTCTGTCTGTCTGTCTGTCTGTCTGTCTGTCTGTCTGTCTGTCTGTCTGTCTGTCTGTCTGTCTGTCTGTCTGTCTGTCTGTCTGTCTGTCTGTCTGTCTGTCTGTCTGTCTGTCTGTCTGTCTGTCTGTCTGTCTGTCTGTCTGTCCGTCTGCCGCTAGGGTTAGTGGAATCAAATGTTCCCCTCAACCAGAAATTATATCTCTTAGGAATCAAAAGTAAATTTAATACGACCCGGCAAGAGTCTCAATGATCTGAAATTTAGGCGGGAAGATGGAAGATCGTTTAGAATTTGCACGAAATCGTTTCAACTTGCGGACCCCGCTCCCCCCTCCCATTAACAAAACAAAAATAAGCAGCAGAAGAGCCGATCGAATAAAAACATTGTTTTTGTTCGTTCTAGTCCATTTTAGGTGGAAATTTGGCTTTAATATGACCAGTGTATTAAAGACAGTGTCAATAACTAAAAAAACACCATAACATCAAGAGTACAAGTTGAATTTGGTCCCCAGGCACCAGACATTTTTAATTTTATATTCATTTCTCTCCAAAATATTGAGACAATGGCACCACGTAGGCCATTTTGCAAATTTGCAAAAGTATCAACTCGCAAACTGGAAGTACTGTTGTTTTCGAAGCGTAGGTTAAGGGGCGTTAAAATCGAACTTTTTAACGTATCTGCTCAAATGAAATTCAAAATAATGCCATCCGGTTAACGATTAGCATTAATGATTTTAAACCAAATTGCCATTTTTTAACATTTCTGCCCTAAATATCTGACTCCTCGTTGTCACATCGGCTTAAATTAAAAAGCTACCTTACATTTTCTCTTTAAAATTGCGCGTTTCACCACTTATCGCAAGTTAGAAATAGCAAACAACTTCACAGCAGGACAAAAAAAGAATCAATTCTCTAAAACACGAACTCAATTATTTGCTACGCTATGGAATTAAGGCTGTGTTGCTTTATTTCGTTGTTTTTGTTTTTTCTATTATTGGACATCTGTTTGGATTTTATCGTGCTTATAAACTTTATGTTAACATAAATGTTCAGCTACAGAAATACGAAACTAATAGTTGACTAACATCGCTCTTTAGTCATAAAACCGCGCGAGTTATTGTCAAGGGTAGGTTCAGTTAGAGTAAAAAAAGGACAAAGAAAACATTTAGCTGTCTTTCTGCGTATTCTCGTAAAAACATGTTAATTGTCGCAGCTGTACACACTTAAGCCTCGTTTGCATCTTCGTCCACCGCCACAGTTCTTGTCTGAACAACAGGTATCTAAGTAGCCTCGGCATCCACTGCAATCCTTCCAACTTGTGTAACAAATTCTAACTGGATTGCCATAAGCTCCCGAATCTTCTAACACTAAACAAAATAATCGATACTTTGAAAGAGCAGTAAATTTCTTGTTTAATCCAGACACAAAATACGCTGTAAGAAGTTATTAAAAACAAAACTGAAATTTAAAAATTACGGGCATTGCGGCGTGTTGGAGTATCTTCGATACTTGCTTGTGAATCACTATAGCCTGCAATGTATCCTTCTCTGTACATAGGATCTAAGAAAAAAAGTGCAGCATGAAGTTACATTTTGATAATATTTGCTCAAATAACGAACACATTCTTTTAAATTCGCGAAATCCTCTAAGGTTGCTAAACAAAGAGAAATCCTAGATAAAAGAGGATTTTGCTTACCGCCTTTGCAGAGGATACAAGCAGCATCGGCGTAACCTGCATTGAATGCCTTCTGATAGGTAGGATCTAATGATAAAAATGTAGGATTAGGAAAATATCTATATTATATTTACTTGGAGAGCGATAGAAGTGATGATGGGTTATACGTTTTACCCTTCAAATGTTCCTTAAAAATGCAGAATCCTTAGATAAGATAGTGATGCTTTTACTTACCTCCCTTGCAAAGGATACATGGAGCAGGAGCATTTTCGGCATGAGCTTGAGCATCTGCGTAACCATTATTGTATGCTCTTCTATAGCGAGGATCTAAGGAGAAATTATCGTCAAGTCAAAACATTTCAGCTATATTTACTCACAGAGATATTATTAACATAGTATTTTAAATGTGAAGTCCTCTGAAATATTGTATAGGCAGCAGATGTTGCAAAAGAAAATCCTGCTAAATAAGTTTAAACTGCTTTTACTTACCCCCTTTGCAGAGAATACACGCACTTGCCAACATCGCCAAAAGGAGTATTACCTTCATCTAAAAAGAAAAATGTGCCATCCATTGTTATAGTTGTCGTAGTTTAAAAGTTACCACAATCTTTGTTTTCCCAAAATAATTTGTAATAAACAAACCTTTTCATATAGTGGTTCTCACAAAAACAAAATAATGTTTTCACTGACATATTCCCGTAAGCGAACTGCTTATATACACATGAAGGGCGTGTTATGTTTAATGAAGCTTGGCGAAGCTGTAAAAGTATAAGAATTGTTGTGAAACAGTAATAAAGCTGACGTCCCCTGTGGTTGCCTTTGTCACTATAATAGGCTAAGAGTGAAAGCCCTTATTAAATTCGTAAATTTAATCAACATCAAACTAATATTGCAAATAACAAGATATATAAAAACATATTGTCAGCGTAATTATCCGACATTTTCAAAGAGTAAGAATACACTAGAGTTTTGTTACGTTAATCATTCCGATTTAGTAACCGTCGATATAATATTAAACAGTTTTAATCAAAACAACTTTTTAGGTGATCTCGACGCTCTATTTTGAGGCATAACAAGTTCTATTTTATCGCTAACACGGCCTTAACATGCAGCCGACATAAAGTTTACCAAAAATAAGATTTTAAACCGGAATGAAATTTCCTTGTGTTTCCATGTAGTTCTTTATATCCGGGTTGTGCTACCTGTTTATGCGCCATAACTTTTACACATGCACATCCATAGTTCTATGCTCTTTAAATAAGGATATTCAGGTAGAATATCAAATTATCTTGACAAAACTGAAGTTTTTAGAGCAATATAATATTCTGGTTAGATTTTATTTTAATTTAAAAAATAATTATTTTAAAAACGAGGCATTCTTAGAAAGCTTGTCTATATAAAGGGTTTGACTGGAACTTTCAGGTCGTAGTTGAGGCACTTAACGAACAGAAATATTTACAAAACTTGTTATTTGTTTTACCTTTTAATAAGGAACTTAGGGATAAGAATCATTTTTAGTATAGACCTCTTTAATTAAGTTTGACATAATTAAAAAATTCAGGAAAGCTCTATAGCAGTTTCACTTCGGGTAAATCGTACTTTTATCAATATCTTGAGGGTGAAATACAATTACAACACCGAAATGAGTTTAATTTGCTTGAAGTTATGTAAACATATATAAAAGACTTACAA
Organism: Hydractinia symbiolongicarpus; assembly: GCF_029227915.1. Taxonomy (NCBI): domain Eukaryota; kingdom Metazoa; phylum Cnidaria; class Hydrozoa; order Anthoathecata; family Hydractiniidae; genus Hydractinia; species Hydractinia symbiolongicarpus. The sequence goes on from NC_079887.1 coordinate 8,634,550, forward strand.
AGACACTAAAATAAAACTTTATGTTAAGGCGGCCTAAGTAACATTACGTAAAAATATCTGATTCAAGGAGTATTTGTGAAAAGTTATGAACTAAAGAATAAAAAAAGTTCAGGTGTAATGTAATGTTTTTTGTGGCTTCAAAAACATTGTGCATGCACACGGATTAGTACAAGCAAAAACATAATTAGAAAAAACAAAAACAAAAAAACGACCAAAGAAATCAATTAAAGAAATAATAAAAATTGATAAAATTTGCTCTTAAGAAAAAAAAGTAGTTAGCAAGATCTAGTTCAAAAGTTTCTTGGGTAAAGAGTCTATTTTTCAAGTTTTCACACCGAAATGAAATTTTACTTTGTCTTGAAAAAATTTATGTAAACAGGATTTGTCCACAATGAAAATACTATTGCATTTGTTACAAAGCTATTGCTTATGTCTATAAAATTGAAGCGCATGCGCAGTTTGCACCACACCGATATGATATTTCATAGCGGTTTGAAATCTCATTTCGGGTCCATGTAAAAGTCTCACTAAAAATATCGATTATTATATTTATGAAATCTTATTTACAAATTTTCTTGTTCATCTTTTTGATTGATCCAAAAGGATCATGTGATAAATTAACCGAATGAGATAAGAGTGCGTTGTGGGCGTGCTTTTTTCATTGCTATAATAATTTTTTTGTTAATTTTTTGTCCTCAACTATCCGATCCATAAAAAAAACGTTTTATTCGGGACTTGAAACTTTTTCTTAAGTTTTCTTTGACTTTTAATGATCTTCTGAGTGTCTATAAGAAGCTTATTACGTTAGTCCGGTTAGCCGTACGGTCTCCGTTCCGGGCTGGAATCAGTTTGCTATAACATGAATTTCTCTTGTAGTAGCCGGTTTGTTTGTAAGATCTTTTTGAAGATGAGATCTTGGAACACTAGACTGATATTCCTCATGCGATAGACTTCTTACTCTATACTATGTGTTTTTATATGTTTATGATTTCTTTTGTGGTGGAAATAATTGCGAATTAGCATTTGTGTAATTGTCATCAAAATGGATTTGAACTCACAAGGCTGTTAGAGCGCTAATTACTTCTGCGACTATTGTCCAGTAGAATAATTGTTTTGGGGGAGTGGTAATAATCGCGGTAATCTTCAAAGCGAAGAAGATACTAGACTTATTACCATCATGTAATGTCTCATGAAAGAACGTTACAGATTTTAAAATAGAACATAATCTAGGTTTGCAGTGTTTGTTAAAAAAATAGAAATTGTGCAAACTTTTTGAGAATAGGTGGATATAGACCTGATACGTTTAAATAAAAAATATCAATGATAATCTAGATCTGTTTTAAAAATTTACGATATTAAAAAACTATTATTTGAAATTAGTAAAGCGAACACCGTACTGTATATTAAGACACGTACTAAACAGTCCTGCAAACTGAACTGGACTTGTGTGGATTGTTTTGAGTTATTAATAAGAGCTGCAGTACAAAATCCATCGATTGTAAAGACTGCTTCTTATTCTGCTAATTACGTTCTTCTCACCCCTTAAAATCTTTTTAAATTCCGCATTTTTTGCCTTATTTATTTTACAATTTACTATATTTGCAGTTCGTCTTCAATCTTCCTTAAAATTCAGCGAAAATTTAAATTTATGCAAAGAAAGTTGACACAACATCAGTTATCAGCAATTATCAATTCATAATCTTTCAAAAGGGCTCATGGAACCATGCATTAACAACCACATGAGTTTCCAGCTTTCAGACAACTTTATGTTACTTCGTGTTTATCATTTAATTACTTCTGTTAATCCGAGATATTTAGGAGCAGATAATATAGAAGATAGATCTCTAAGATTTCCAGAATCTACTCGTGAAGGATTCCTTGTTACACAGTAGCTTGAAATTAATTGAAATATTTCGTAACATAGTTTCAGTAGTAGGGAAGGATTAGCTAGGATGGAATCTCCCATCCGTTTAAACTTACTTACTTAGTAATCAAATATATAACAAGAAGCCCTGTGGCTTGAAGATTTACGCCATTAGCAATAATCTGAAAAAGTGCTGAACTTTGAAGAGGACTGGGGGAACAAAATCATTGTATATTCTAAAATTTTAAAATTCAATTTTTGATTATTATTGTAACTGTAAATCATAGCTAAATTAACTTACATAAACTTCATTTCTCTATAGGAACAAATTTAAAAGAAAAATAATAATCTTGAAAATTGATGAACAATAAAAGAACAACGGCAAGGCTGAAAATTTATCTATTTTCTCTTTTTCTCTGAAAAACAGCCTGGAAAATATCTTTAAAGGTGGCAGCAAATTTTTTTTACATAATCAGTTAGGAAAGTTTATTTTCAGATTACATATTCTTATTTTTTCTTTTATGACACATTGTCACGATTTAATAGTTATAAATCTTACACCAAAAATATTCAGCCTCAACAATTCCTCTAAATTAAAATTCATGAATAATTAGCTCTACGTGCTTGCAAAATTGTACAGAGCGAAATGACGTTAATAACATCAAAGATGGCGCATTATAAGGCGATCTTCATTATGCTACACTGCACGAGCTTTAACTTTCGATTATAAACTTTAAAATAAAGTAATGTTCATTGGATAATAAAACAATTTGTTGCACTGTTAGGATTCTTATCGGCTTAACCCTATTCGGTCCGGGGTTTTTCGAACATACTATGACCGGGGGGGGGGGGGGGGGGGCGGATTCCGCCCCCCCTCAATAACTTTTCATAGGGTTGTTCAAATTGAATCAAACTTGGCGCACTTATGGTACGTCATAAAAGGAACAAAATGGCGCCAAAAAAAATTTGCTTGCGTCAGCACATTTTCTGTGACGTCATCAAAGGCTTGAAAATAGTTAAAAATGCCACTATCTGCTTAAAATATAATTACTTTTGTTCTAGAGCGAATTTTTACATTCTGTTTGAAGTTTCTGAAAGCTAAATAAAAGTTATTTAACATTTCTTTCGGTTTTTACATGGATCGGATGAAAAATTGCCAAAAATTGCCCAAAAATCCGTTTTTTCCGATTTTCGGGTAAAATCCGACAAAATCGGGAAATCGGATTAGTCACGTGTTCAAATTATTCCAAATGATTCTTCTTGATGAAACAAAGTTGTGTTGCAAGTTTCAAGTTCTAAGGATAATCCTAACAGGAGTTATTATATTTTCCCCATTATAAGGATTTCATAGAGATTTTTAGGGGTAGTTTCGAGTAATGGCCAATATCAAAGCCTCTGAAAGGTATGGGACCTAAAAAATTAGCATGCAGGTGTCCAATAGATAAATGTTGAAACTCAGTAAGTATCATAGCCATATAACAAAGCAATCAGGAGTTATTAAAAAAAAACCGTCAGGGGGGGCGGAATCCGCCCCCCCCCCCGGACCGAATAGGGTTAAAGATAATTAAAGATAATTAACTCTCTTTTTTTTTGCGAATAGACTGCGCGAGTATTTAATGTCCGTGGGATATTCTTTTTAAAATGTGCGAGAAAATTAGATTACGCGAAACTAACAAAAACGAATAACGCGTGTTAAAATTTTGTACCGCCTTTTCCCACAGAATGATAAAAGTAAAGAGCACAATACAAAATTACACTTTTAGCAGTATTCCGAAAGATATGTAATACATCGAGTTGTACAACCCGCAGAAGTTGGTCCTAACGTTAACGATTTCGTAAATGACCTCACAACAAAACAGTATTTTTTTCACGTAAAAATACCGGCAGTAGAAGCCACAGAATCTGCTGGAACGAATTTCGAAAACTCACGGAAAACAATTAAAACAAAAACAAACAAATCAAAATAGTTTTTTAACTTTATCAAGATTTATTAAATAAATTTTTGGCAGAAAAAACAATAACGGTTACGCTTTCTTTTCATCGCACGCATTGAAAGATTACATCACTCACCCCCATTGTACACAATCTAAAAGAAAAGAAAAAACATTTTCATATAGTGAAGCTTACAGTGCCTTTAAGGGATAGCCAAGTCAATGGAATTGAAAGCGCTGTTTTTCATCTCATAAATAATTAAGGCTAATTCGAAAAAGTATAAAAGAAAAAAACTAAACAATCCGGCAACTTTACTAATTTTATACGCAAAGTTCCAACCATACCAACAGTTTCCAAATCTGACAAAATAATTTTAGAAGTGTTTATTTTTGAGAATTTGATTGATGCAAGGCCAAGGGAAATTAAATAAGTTTATTGTCCTATACCCATTCAAAAACACATGCTTCTCATCATTCAGGTTTTTTTTTCAACCAACATTAATGTAATCACCCAGGGGAAATTATAATGTCTCTTGTCTGTGTTTTAGAAGCTGAGTACACAAATACAAAAATATTACAAGTGCTGAACTTTGGCAATCATATTTTGCAATCAGACCCTTTTAAAAACTATTCTGAATCATGTCAATTATTAAATTCAGCACAAATAGAAAAGCACCTTGGATAGAATTCTTTTTGGAGGAATAAAATGACTGACAAATGGTTTATCGTGAATAAAATAGTAATTCTTACACAAATAATTTAAAAAATAACGAACTTTTTTGTGTGGGTTGTTCTCAAACAGACGTGGGCGGTGGACAAGAAACTGTGATGTAATTTCTTTTGGTCTATTATTTCTGAGAATATTCAAAATAAGAGGGTGTCAATAAGCTGCAAACGCCCACATATATACAAAAATTTGAGGTACCCCACAATGAGAAGTAAAGAACAGAAACGCCGTTCCGGTGTCTGATGATGAGGGATGATCATATTTATTTTGTGATTTTAAGCTACCTAGCCAGTACCATGCCAGCACTCCAGGGCGCATTTGTTATTAAATAATTAAGTGATAAAGTACAAGAGCTAAATATATTACTTTAATGTAGCTAGCTGCACAAAAGATTTTTCAAGGCATTCTATCATTTTAAATAAAAAAAAGCTAGGTAGTTATTTGGACCTCCCATAACAGTGAACATTCAAGACTTGAGTATATAGCTAGTTAGGTATGCAAGACATTGCATGTTGGTAAACATGTTTCCACAACAAACTAAAACCTATATTTCATAAATAAATTTCTGCATATATAAATAAATAATTTTATAGATTTTCAGTTTTCTTTTATGAAATAACAAAATTTGGGAAAGTATAGCCAGAAGTAATATTTGCTTAAAGTGGGAAGACCTAAAGTCTTCAGGTTAAGACTTAGTAAAGCGCAAACTGTTTCACATGGAGGACACTTAGTGTAACGTGTTACAAATCCAGTGGAGCGCTTATAGCATTAAGGGTATATATAATATATTTTTCATAAACCAACATTCACACGACTTATGATAAAGATAAAGCCTATTGCTACTTCTGCAAAACAAATACAGTTGTTTAGCATTTTTCATTTTGCATGAAAAGTTCCTGTGGATATTCAAAAATTAATTGTGAGTGGCACCAGACTGGGCGATTAGTGCAAAGTAAACGTTTTGCAGATCCAGGTGTGCAAAAAAATAACTTTCAACCACTATTTAACACTGTGCTTTAGAAACACATTCCCACTTTCTCTGAGCTGGATAAGGTATTTGGTCCTAAACCTGGGACACATGTTATCTGTTTGAATTATATTTAATCCTGAGAATCACTTAGAATGTTTTCTGTACACATGGCTTGTCAAAATTGATATGCTGTCAAAAAAAGTTTATCGGCGTCTCCAAAAATGGCCAAAATTAAGAACTCAGAAGCTATGATAGTAGTAAAAAAAATTTGGGGGTTCATTTCATTAAACTGGTCTAAAACATGTAATACTAAGTTTCAAGTCATTATTTTAATTTTTACTGAAGTAATAGGACTTTTACTTAGTATAGTTTTAGCATAGTTTTTTCATGCCGCTGACACCAAAATGACTGCAGGGACTAATCGGTTTGAAATTAATCTATATTATAATACCCGTATACATCTGTCTGTCACGCAAAATGGTAGCTTAGCTGTGCAATAGCGAGAAGCACGCAATGCGGTATAAAAAGGATGGGCGAACCCGTAGATTTTCCACGGGCTAACAACTAGTTTATAATATTTTGATAACAAACTTTTTCTTTTGATGTGTTTTTATTTTCCTGCAAAACTTGTTGCACAGCTCATGTATTAACATTAGGATAAGAACGAAAAAGTTGCTGTGAGACATGGGTTTTAAACCTTAAAAATTTCCAGCGAGAAATTTAAAAACTAATGAATGACAAAATCGCAAAAGTTTATCTTCAAATTTTTAATTTTTGTTAATGCAAAAGTAATCCACATGAAAAAAGTTTTGATGCTTTTTATGAAGAAATCTTCCATATTAGCCATATGGGGTAACTTGATGAACAATGTATTTTCCTACAGGTGTTCTCAAATATGTGTAGTATAATCTTAAAAAATGTGATGTAATTTTCCTCATGAAGTTTTGACTTTTAACCCAGCTAAAAAGCTCAATCTTGTCCTTTCATGCTTAGTCTAGCTAGTTATAGCGGAAAAGTTTAATATTCAAACTTGACCTATTTTAGGCATATTTTGGGTCTGTAAAATATACGTGTCTAAAATGCCGACTACCGTTTCTTGTTCACGGCATATTCCTCTTTGTGTGTTCAAGTTCGGCGGACGTATAATCCGGACCAAAAGACGGGGGGGGGTCAAAATCCGGGGGTGGGGGGGTACGAGCCGTACTTATTGCATTTTTTACTAAACTTATACTTTAACCCCTCGGTCCAAACTTATTTGTTTTATTAGAAAAAAAAACCCCTAGCTTTATGTGCAAAAATATTAGTCCTATTTCTTTACGCTGATTTTATATGATTTTTTTTCTATCGAAATTTTGAGAATCTCAATAATTCTCTTGGTATACCTCGCGTGTAGCAAACGTGCTCCACAATTTTGCTTCGCTCGCTTCGCTCGCAAAGCTCAATTGCTTCGCAAAAATTGAAGTAATTTGTACAATTATAATGCGCTGTGTTTTATCTTATTGTTTCTAAGAAGATGTAAGAATACAATATTATCAATTTTAATTGGTTTTATCAGAGCTCAGTTTTGTATAAAAGAATTGAAAGTAATTTGTAGAATACATATGGAGAAGCTGTATTACTACTTAACTGATAGCCAGATATAGGAAAACCTGTAGCTAGGGCGCAGACAAAACAAATAGCTCTGGGCGCTAGAGTGAGCTGACCAACCGTTTTTTATCATTTTTTATTTATTATATAAGTAACCTGTTACAGTAATTAAAAAAATATCCACTTTTGCTATCAAACCAACAGCATTGTAATTGTCAATAGGAATTAGTTTTCCGTACACCCTCCCTGAGAACAAGGTTTAAAACGACATTAAAACATTAAAACTGTCATTAAACAGAACTTCAAGGATGCCCAAGCCGCACCACGTCCTCTAAACGGCGTGGGCATCTTCGAAACTGCTTGTAATTTTAGAACAAGGGTGCTGATAAGCTGCATACGCCGTAAAACGTGCAGGCGTTTTTGGGCAAGTTTAGCGTTTTGCAAAAAAATTGAAGTATTCACCCGAAAAAACCTGCATAGACCATAAAGTAAACTATGTGGTAGTAAAGTTCTTAAAAGAACTGTTTTTGATGGTTTTTGATAAAATTTACTTGATAAATAACTTTTAATTTTTATTAACTTCTTTCTCTTAAAGCATCTTTTTCCAACTATCGTCCACAAGGTATGTTACAAGGAATTGAATTTTGAAAATGCTCCAGGCAAGTTCGGGAAAGTGCGGGCGGTTTTGGAAGACAATCACTAATTTAATTGGAAAAGTTGCCCGAACTCGCCCTTATATATGTGGCTGTTTGCAGCTTATTGACACCCTCTTATTTTAGAATATTCTCAGGAATAATAGACCAAGAGAAATTACATCACAGTTTTTTGTCCACCGTCCACGTGTGTTTGAGAACAACCCACATAACAAAGTTCATTATTTTTTAAATTATTTGTGTAAAAATTACTATTTCATTCACGATAAACCATTTGTCAGTCATTTTATTCGCCCAACAAAGAATCCTATCCAAGGTGCTTTTCTATTAGTGCTGAATTTAATAATTGACATGGTTCAGCATAGTTCTTAAAAGGGTCTGATTGCAAAATATGATTGCCAAAGTTCAGCACTTGTAATATTTGTGTATTTGTGTACTCAGCTTCTAAAACACACACAAAAGACATTATAATTTCCTCTGGGTGATTACATTAATGTTGGTTGAAAAAAAACTGAATGATGAGAAGCATATGTTTTTAAATGGGTCTAGGACAATAAAATTATTTAATTTCCCTTGGCCTTGCATCAATCAAATTCTGAAAAAATAAACACTTCTAAAATGATTTTGTCAGATTTGGAAACTGTTGGAATGGTGGGAACTTTGCGTATAAAATTAGTAAAGTTGCCAAATTGTTTAGTTTTTTTCTTTTATACTTTTCCGAATTAGCCTTAATTATTTATAAGATGAAAAACAGTGCTTTCAATTCCATTGACTTGGCCATCCCTTAAAGGCACTGGAAGCTTCACTATATGAAAATGTTTTCTTTTTCTTTTAGATTGTGTACAATGGGAGTGAGTGATGTAATCTTCTAATGCGTGTGGTGAAAAGAAGGCGAATCCGTTATTGTTTTTCTGCCCAAATTTGAAGCTATTTAATAAATCTTGATGAAGTTAAAAAACTGTTTTAATTTGTTTGTTTTTGTTTTAATTGTTTTCCGTGAGCTTTCGAAATTCGTTCCAGCAGATTCTGTGGCTTCTAGTGCCGGTATTTTTACGTGAAAAAAATACTGTTTTGTTGTGAGGTTATTTACGAAATCGTTACGTTAGGACTAACTTCTGCCGGTTGTACAACTCGATGTATCACATATCTTTCGGAATACTGCTAAAAGTGTAATTTTGTATTGCGCTCTTTACTTTTACCATTCTGTGGGAAAAGGCGGTACAACGCGTTTTTCGTTTTTGTTAGTTTCGCGTAATCTAATTTTCTCGCACATTTTGAAAAGAATATCCCACGCACATCAAATACTCGCGCAGTCTATTCGCAATAAAAACTGTTTTTGAGCAACGAATTGTTCCGCAGAGCGTTCATTTTCCTACCTCGTCCCCAGGGTTCTTCTATATGATATTCAATTTTGATGTATTTCGGAAGATGTTAGCGCCAAAGAAACAAGAAGCGCTAGGGACAAAGTATTGGATAGTTTAATTTCGCTTGCAACTTGCGAAATGCTTCGCAACCTTTTTTTTAATTTCTAGTATGTGTTCATTTCTTGCGCTTATTAGTGGCACCAAAGTGCCCTGTACGTAAGTCCTAAAAATTTATGTCATTGCCTCACTCTTTACGAATGACACAACGTAACAAAGGAAAACCATGCTTTGCTATTTCCCGTAACCTATACCGAGATTTGGTTGTGATATATATTAGAATTAATTGTCTTTAAAACTCAATTTAGCCTCGTTCTCAGAAAAAAATTTCTGGGCTGTCTCTATCTATCTATCTCTCTCTCTATCTTCCCAGGCGATATTAAAGATTCCGCCTTCGCCGGCGGAAATCAATAATAATTTCTTCCTACTTCACTAAATTGTATATATCGACTTTGCTACAACTGAGTACTGTTTTATTACACTACTAGTCGATCAGGACCTGCTGCCTTCATCGTATAGATCTTAAAACGCTGATCAAGAAAATGTATAGGATTATGTACTTTTTACAAACGGTTACAGAGATATTAGGGTCTGAAGGTTTTTATATGACGTCATCAACTCGTCCATTCCGAAACGGATTTGGTGACCCAGGTTTGGAAAACTTACCCAAATTGGTCCTAGGTGGTCTCTGTAATGGCTTCATTAATTTAATATAGGATATTGACGTTAGAGTAGTGTTTTTGACGTCGCGCCGTAACGACAGAAAACTTAGCATATTAGACATGCATTTTTCGGCAACATCAAAAGAAAATGAACACATCCACTTTGCCTGTTACGGACAGACACAGTCTCCGTATTATAATAAGAGATATTCTAGGTTATTACCGATTAACCGAATTCGTATTTTCCAGATGGCAATTAAACAACACAATAATATGTCTATTATTATCTATCCAATTTATATTGAATTAGGGTTTAATTAAATGTTTATACGCTTAACGGCGTTCTTAATTAACTGTCTAATTAATGATTACTGAAATGGCAATTAGTACGTCTAATTATATTGTCAATAGATTTTTTAGGCTCACTTTCGCACAGTTAAACTGACTGGTTGTCTTGTGATAGAGCGTTCGCTTTCAGTGCGGAAGGTCTCGGGTTCAAACCCTGAAAAAAGCTGAATCTATCCTTTCTGCTTAGTGTTTAGCATGAGAATAGGAGCTATAAATACACTAGGACCCCTTTATAAAGACCTTCATTGATAGCAGTATCAATAGGAACTGACGAGTCTATTCAGGCATGGAAGACCTCCATGATCCAGGGTAAATAAGATATTTAACTAAACAGTTTGCTCATACTAAACCTATCCCTTTTAAATTTTTGTTTTAGCTTTCTCGCTAGAATTCTAGTTTAAAGTTTACGTGACATTGCTCACTTATTGTGGATTCTTATAAACAAACCTGAGATAGGAAGTAAATTCGTCGTAAATACGCAACACAGAATTTGATTGTTAGCATGATCGCATAAACAGGCCTAAAAAAGGTGATGTTCGGTTACTCTGATGCGAGAGAGAAGGCAAGATAACGAGTAGACAGGGATAGATAAGTACTTTTTTATGATTTGTGTACTAACTGAAAAAAAGCAATAGTATGAAACGGATTAATTAAACTGCTGATTACAGGTCCAGTGAAATTCTAAGGTGCTTTTAATTTTACTAACAATGGAAAAGATCTGTTACTAAAATGGTGATGACGTCGGCAATAACTTGTACGTAAGAAAGGTATTCTAGATATTTTTTTACCCGCTGCCTCTACTGTGAATAGCTTGAAACACTGTTCAAGAAAACGCATTGGGTTATGTGCTTTAATAAAGATGGGAAGAGGAGTTTAGGATTTAATAAATATAGAGACTTTTCTTGTTACAAACAGAGAAGTCTTAAAATACTCCTAAATAGATATGCCAGTTATTAGTGATATTTTATATAAAGTGAAACAGCGTTTCCTACACGTAAAAGAACATATGTTATAAGGAATAGCTTTAACGACTTCTATTTCTTTTTTCTTTTCTTTTCTTTTTTTTACTTTTTCTTAAGAACAATCTTCAGACGGCAAACGGTGCTTGGTGCTCTGACAACCAGGCAGAAAGCACAGGAAACAAGCAGTTGCTACAAGTGAATGGTATTAAAGATGACATGCGATTATATAGGTGCAAAACAAAATATGACTCCACTGTTTTTCCCGGTAAAGTTCACAACTTTTTTAATTAAATAATGTGCGTTACGACAACGACAATTTCTATCAAGCAAAAGCAAAATAGCAGAGACAAGTCATATAAGTGATGTTTCCTGTCGTTTTATTATGGGATCATCATCGCATTTTATCTTTAAGTTTGACTACCTAACGTTGTATTGAATAATCAGGAGACCCAGCATTATTACTTTATTTTTTGATACCACTGGCAAATCGGAATATTTAAGGTGAAAAAATTACGCGGAGTTAAAAACGAATTTGGTTCGAGTTTGATCTTTATTCGGTGGTCAGAATAATGTCCGCACTTTTTGATTGGTTACATCCATTGTTCTTCGATCACGTGATCATTATCGGGAAGTCCTTTCCTCTTTAATGTTTCGAACGAGTATAGCCTCTATTATGGCCAGTGGCTGATTCTTTTTTCTGGGTTTGCTCTGAGAAATTATTTTGCGCTCATTGGTGGATTTGCTCTGACACATTCGTGTAGCGTCTAAGTTTTTGGAGAGAAACTTGTTTTAATATCCTTGAAGAAAGCTTAGTTAACAAGAATAGGTACTGAAGAAACACTTATATATTACTGTTACGTACTTTACAGATGCCTGCAAACGCGTTTTTTTATATATTTAAAAAATTTTTAAGCTCTGTTTTAACAAACTGTAACTTAAGCAATGTAGTTGTGTACATGGCCCATAGGTGACATGTTCGAAGGGTAAAAAAATCTATATTATAATACCCAACTTTATAGTCTGTGAGCCAAAAGTGTAGTTGCAAGAAACGGCGAGCGAATTGCAGTGGATTTCCACAACAGGTGAATTGCCGTCAATTTGTACGGTCTTATGACTGGCTCCCTACAGTCGGGTTGACTTTTCTATATTTTTTGCAAAATTAAAGTTAGCACATGTTTTCTTAAATTGGAATAAATAATGTGACAAAACTTTACTGTATTCTCAATATTTGAAAATTTCGGACTAATAACCCTAACAGTGTTTTTATATATGCTGTTGAACATTATTTGCAGCCTAATGTTAATGGCCAGGCAATCACACCACATGTTAGCCTTATTAAACAGTCAATTTCTTACCTAATCCCGCAATATCCACTTACGAAGCTTCACAAAGCTTCATTAAACATAACACGCCCTTCATAGTTCACTTATAGTTTTAAGTTTTGCAAATTAGTTTTAAAGAACAAAGATTGGAGCTAGACCCACTATAACAATAGATGCACATTTTTCTTTTTAAATGAAGGCGTTAGTCCTCCCAGCAATGTTGGTAAGTGTTGATTGTGCATGTGTTCTCTGCAAAGAGAGTAAGTAAATGCAGTCTAAATTTTTATAACAGGATTTTCTTTTGTAAAATCTGCAGCATACATAATACTTTCAGAGCTCTTCACATTTAAAAATACTATGTTAGTTAGAATTTAAGCCTTAATATCTCGTATTCTTAGATCTTAGCTATCAGAAGCCATTTAATGCTAGTTACGTTGATGCTGCATGTAGCCTCTACAAAGGAGGTAAGTAAAGAGCTATTTAAATAGAACCTGTTGTGCGTAAAGATGGTTTATACACAACAGTCTAGCAATGTTTCGCATAATTAATAGCAAGAATTCTGTTCATGGAAATTTAAACTAAACACAATTTAAATATTCACCCGAGTAAATGTAACTCGAACGTTGAACTCGAATGTTGACGTTGAACTGCATTTTCTCTTTAGATCTTACCTACAGAAAGGCATACAATGCTGGCTATGCTGATGCTCAAGGACGTATCTAAAATTTTCCTGTACGTATCTATAATGCTCAATGCTTCAAAATATGTCTCTATAGGAATTGAAAAATCTGCTAAAAATTTTCTGTTTTTTTTTGTCTATAACCGGCCTTGCTCACGACACGAATTGACGCATTTTATTGACTTATCAAAATGAAAATTTAATTCGTTCAATTTTGTCGGGAAGTAGTCTTATTCTAACATTTCTAAATAAATTCGCGCCAATAAGCCTGTTCCTTTACCATCGCAAATTGAATTCCCGCATGATTTAAGTTTCTTCTTTATAGAAAAAATAATTCCTAACGTAAGCAGCCTTCTGTAACAATAATTTTTTTTCCGAATTTGAATTTTCAACAATTTAGATACAATTATTGCCTAAGCATAAAGATTTAAATAACTTATGGTTGGTATCTCTAGTTACCTTGATTTATTCTTTTTTCAACCAACGAAAGTGCTTTTCATATTTTAACGATAGAAAGGACTTTTTCTTTAATTTTTCAACTAAAAACTACGCCATCTGTCGGGTTCCACGTATTCTAAATTTCCACACTTTTTGTCAAAGTTTATAATACATCTTAAAAATACTGTTTTTGTCTCATCTTCGGAATAACATTTTAGTTTCATTTCCAAACTATAAAAGTTGTATGTTTATAAAGAACATTTTAACTTCACTATTTTAGGAGGAAGGAAGTCTTTTGGGTCTTGTGTTTAGACTTGGCGGAGGGGGGGAGGGAATGGGTTAATTTTACGTAATTCAACAAAGGAAAAATGACACGACTACAAGACTATAAAACTTGACACAGTAAATAAGTAAAATAGAAGAAGTAATTTGACATCAAAACATTAATGGTGACGACAGTAACGTTTGCCGACGTCATCATTTTCTGTAGCTTTTTTAATTTTTTCGTTTTTTTTTACTTTTACAATTTGCCTACTTTTACATGTCAGGGACAAGCAAATGTAGATCAGAAAAAAAGTTTTCTTAGAAAACTCTATGTTAGAAGTGTTGTAAAAAAACAAAATTTTGTTAAAAAAAACTCAACTATTTTCCAACACAACCTCCGCCAAGGTATAAATGTAAATCCTACTTTTTTTAGTGATGGGAATAAAACTTTCCGCCTGTTTGTAATGGGGAATACGTGAAAGTAAAAAAATCTCTAGATTATACCACAGGACAAAATTTATTGATAATAAACCGAATAAGTTTAAACCACACCAAATTGAAAGCATTTTGTTTGCGTTAAATTTAATTTATACGATTTCATGGACAAACTGAAGAAAGTTTTATTGGCCATGTAGTGGTTATAGGAGTCTGCTGAACACTGCTAACAACGAAGACAGCTTCCGTTTAATAATCAAATATTGTTATATTAAACTAGTTAATCTTACCTTACTGGTTAAGAACTTCTTACATAGCTTGCGACAATCCGTATAAAGATAAATAAGTAATATCTACTTGTTGTTTATCTGTGCGGGTTCACGTGAATATTTTGTGTATTGGTAATATGATGTAGAGATTCACTCTCTTGAAGAACAAATGAATCATGATGTAGATTATTTACTCTCCGGAGGAACAAATGAATCAAGTATATTGTATGGTATAATTTTTTACACAAATATTTTGTGGCTTCCTTGGTTATTATTACACAAATGATTTTCATTATGTACTTGTGCTAAATGCAAAAACTGTTTTAAAGATTACGCTTCGCACGCCAGTGCACCGGACGGAGCATTTATAGTGGGGCACCTTTTTGGAGTAATTATCTTTCTTGAGAATAAATTTTCGTTAACGTTAATTTAAAAGAAAATACAGGTTAATATTGTTACTGCAGACACAACAAGGCGCATCTCCATGTAAGCAAATGTAGGAGAAATAAGAAAACACACTTGCCACATGTTGTGACCCAGTCAATCGTTTCCCTAGAAATAGTTCCCTCCATATTCAATTGGAAGGTAAGGCAATTAATACATTAAACAATAATACATGAAAAATTTGCGGCTTTGTAACGCTGAGGTTATCTATAATTTTATAGAGAGATAGCAAACAACAACACCAAGCAAAAAAGCTAGCTAGTTATCCACTCTTAGAAACAGGTAAATGAACGCCATGGCTAGTTTACATAAGAAACTGTTTTAGTAATTAAAACTTGCTCTATCAAGAAAAAAAACTGATGGTCAGTACTATAGCAATACTGAGATCTTGCTTCTATTCAGGATTTATCACTCCAGTCTAGCTAACCAGGTAAATTTTCCTAATTTTGTGCATAAATGAGTTATTTAATTTTCTTCATAAACTAGTCTGTGGCACGTGAATAAATCCACGGGTTAGCCCGTCTTTGATGGAAAGACATACGTATACGGGTACAATATAGATATTAATACGACATTTTTAGATATCTTTGTGACGAAGTAAGCATGAACTAATTTCCACATAATACGTACAAAACCCTTTAAAAAAATTCACCTTAGGTTGTCCAGTCTAGTGTAGGCTACGAGATAATAAAGATTCATTGTTGTTTCTGTGTCTGCCTAACTAAGTCGGATTCTGTGATTAAAAAATTACTCGCCTAATCCACTCAGCACAGTTAGGCGCCTGAGAGATACCACATGTCTCGTCTTTTACGTTTTTTAACATTGCAATTACTTTTGCAACAAAATATTATGCATAATGTGTGCAAACCATATTCTTTTACGGGTAAATCAATATCATATCCCGCCTTTATGTGTACAAATATTGATTTGATGATTTGTTGCATCTTTAGAGGAGAGACAAACAAAAAACGTTTTTGCGGCAGCCACAACATAAACTTTAGGGGAGAGAAAAAATTATAGATTTCTAAATCTCTAAATCTACTAAACTAACTACTATAATAAGAAATAAATAATTATCTTCGCTTCGTAGAAACATTTTGCTATTTTGATCTACAACTTTTGTAATGACAGGTTATTACAAAAGTTTAAACAATAAGAAAAAACAAATTCCATTGTTTTTGAAATTATCCACCCTTTTGACAAATGCGAAAAATACTAATAAATATTTCTGCACTCACAGAGATGTAAACAAAACTGGTAGCTACAACAGACTAGTTTATCTTTTGGTTTACTGTGTTGCCGTTCTGCATAGGCAAAAATTCATCGTTCTTGATGTAAAAACATCACACTTTATTACTCTACGGAATACCTTTAAAATTAAAACTTTAGCAGTCTTAACTTAGGCCCTTCTTTCTTGTCATGATACGCGTGCAAGGTTAAATAAAGTAAGGTTTTTTTTATGGGAAAAAAAACGCCGGTCGATCAATCTGGTCTTCAAAATCAACACTTCATTATAAAAATTTACTCAGCAGCCGTGACGCGGCGCACTTCGCCTCATCTTTAAGATAAGGAATTGTTTGCGGAATTAAAGTTTGTCTAGCCTCAAAGAATGTTCAAAATGCGGAATAAAGTTTTGTTGTTGTTGAAATTGCGAAATGAAACATTGTAAATAAGATGATGATGACCTTTATAAAAACTGTGTGATAATTATTACGATGTAAGAAAAATTATTAAAATTCGAATTTCTGGTCCCGGACGCATTTTCAACCGGTTTTGTGAGGCCGGACATTGACAAAACAAATATTCTTTTTATTTTCATAAATTTCAGTGAACTTGTCTAAAAAAACACTTAAATACTCTATAATAATCATTGAGCTTTCAAAATATCATCGTAATATATAATTATCAGGACGCGCTTACTTTTGGAACCAAAAAAAGAAAGTTCATATATATCTTGATGGTGTTGCGAATTATTTTTTTAGTTAAAATAAACAATAATATCTTACACATTTTCCGGCTTCTGGGAGTCCCATTCATCAAAATTTTTAATAGGATCAGTCAGGGAAACTAAAGATTAAAAGAATAGCTGAATATCCCAGCATATTTTCAAAGTTTTTGCTAAAAATGTGTACGTAAAACGTTTAAGAAAATACATTAAGTTCAATACAAATTTTACTCGAAAGCGACGTATTGATTTCAGATTCCCACTGAATATATTGAGTTACTAATAAAAGAGATTTTTGAATTTAGATCATTCTTTCTCAACTCGCTCGAGTATCCCATGTAGCAATTCACGATTTAAAATTGAAAAAAAAAATGTAAAAACTCACCACTTAAGAGCTTTAACAATTGTCTATCAATCTTTTTACCTTTTGGTAATTTTTATTTTCGTTTTTGAGATATAGACCTTGAAAGTGTACCTATTTATGTGGAATTATGACATCATCAGTAAGATGCTTAGAAACAATTGCTGGTATGAAGGATAATGAGGATCACTAAATATTAATATTCATGTAAAAATGTTCAAAATATCAAAATAGATAGTTAAACATATTTACATCACGGCATACCTTTAACAACCCTAAAACAGTACATCATTTATTTTTGATAAACGCATTAATTAGCATAATTATAAAAATTTCTAAGCTAAAAATCTTGAGAACCGACTTATATTTTTCTAAAAAATTGCCTGATGTCCAGTTTATGTTTAGTATGCCATATAAGCGTATTACAATATTCATTTCAGTTTACTAAGTACACAGCCAAGATGAACATATTAACATAAAGACGAGTTAAATTTAAATTTTCAAGTTTCCACTAAAGTGATGCACATATGAATTGTTTTACCTTTCTCAAAATTATATATTTTGTAATCTAATGGACGAGGACTGAAATAACTGCTTTTTATAATTTGATGTGTTTCATATCCTTTTTGTAGAAGATTTTATGGGTGAAGACATTATAGAACATTTACAGATTTTAGTTGGATTTGTTCGACTCCGTTCCGTTGTAGAAGCTTTTAGGGAAAGACAATGTTTAAAATGCGTAAAAAACGTATTTTCATTGATTTGTGCTTACTCTTGTGTCGGTGTGTCTGTAACAGGCAAAGTGGATGTGTTTATTTACCTTTAATGTCGTCGAAAAATGCATGTCTTAAATGCTAACCAACAAACTTAACGTTGTGACGTCAATAACACCAATTTAACGTCAATATCTTAATTTGGATTATTAAAGCTATTACAATGCAGTTATAACTTTAAGGCCAAATACTTGGAAACGAGGTGGTGACGTCAGTCAGGTAACTAGACACATCGGGAAACCTAATTGGGTAAGACTATATATTCATTTTTTTCTGATATAACACACTTGTCACAATTTTATGGCTAAAATACTATTATCTTTCACCAAAAATATTCAGACTCAACAATTCCTCTTTGAAATAAAATCTCTTATAATAATACGCCAGTTCTGTCTGTGACTTTTGCAAAGTGGATTATATTCTTTACAATTTTCTTTAACAAATTCTATAAAACATCGCCTATAAAATTGTTCTGTAATGTACCAAACTTTAACGTTTAAATAGTATTGACGTCAAAGGAAAGTTAATTAAGATTAGTGAAGCCATTACAGTGCACTTAAAACTTTGAGGCCAAATAACTTGGAAACGAGGTGGTGACGTCAATGATTTTTTATCGCGTGGGTAACTAGGGACCACCTGGGACCAATTTGGGTAAGTTTCCCAAACCTAGGTCCCCAAATCCGTTTCGGAATGGACGGGTTGATGACGTCATCAAAAAACCTTCAAACTCTAATATCTCTGCAACCGTTTGTCAAAAGTACATGATCCTATACATTTTCTTGATCAGCGTTTCAAGATCTATACGAGGAAGGCAACAGGTATATAAATTTCAAAAAAAAATGTTTTGTGTTTTCACGGGCTTTTGTTGACGTCAGCACAATTTTTAAACCCTTTATCTGCTTTTGCGCTCCTCGAACACATATCATCCTCTACATTATTTTAATCAGCGTTTTAACCTCTACACAATACAATAAAAGAATAAAATAAATTTCTCTAATTTTTTTGGGATCTTCACTGCTGCCTTCAGCGAAACATCTAAAACAACCTATTTTTCCATTGCCCATCTGCCTAAGTGGATTTCTCCACGGGCCTAATCGACTAGTTCATGAATAATTAATTAGTTCTGCCGAATATGTTTTAAGTCTACGCGCTTGCGAAATTGTACAGAAAGAAATGACGTAATTATTTAAGAGAAACGTTAATAACAACAAAGATTGCGCATTATGCAGAAATTTAAGACGATCTTCATTATGCTACACTGCACAAGCTTTAACTTTCAATAGCAATTTCCGTTTTACTTTAAAATTTTCAGACATGCTTGGTGAACCATGCAGCCATGATACGGTGTGCGGAAATTTTTTTTCGTAATATTTTTCTTTTAACAGTGTTCCATGCAGCAGGGGATGCTAACAAAGAATCTTTTGAAAAAAACAAAAGGCTATTGTTAAAAAATAAGAATGAACAAAAAAATCAGCACACCGTTTTAACAGGGTTAACCCAAGATTCATTTAAAACCAGAAGCTGATAAAAAAAACGAGATTGTAAAGAGTTGGAGCTCGTAGAAGCCGATTTTTTTCTTGTTTATGATACATTTTTAAATAGAAATTTCTGCTGATTCAGCAATTTTATTGTTCAGTTAAAATCATTTTATTATGTATTAAGGCCTATATTTTTAGGAAATAGTAAAAAAAGGGGGTATAAATAAAACACTGCGTAAATAATTCAGCTATTTGGACAGCTAAAAAAGGGTTACTGCAACCTTAAAGGAGAGGCGAACTGCGCTGCGGCACGGCTGCTGAATAAAATTTTATGAAAAGCGTTGATTTTAAAGACCAGACTGATTGGCTTGCTCGCCTGCTCCATAAACTATAACTATAAACCATACATCATTTTGTTTACATTTTTGTGAGTGCTGAATTATTTATAATTAAGTATTTTTACGCATTTCTGGGTGGCTAAATTAAAAAACAATGGAATATGTATCTCTATTGTGATGGTCACGGGGTCAATGTACACAAAGTGATTTAATAAGAAAAAGTTGAAGATCAAAGTGGCAAAAATGTTGAACAACATGTAAAGAACATATTTTTATTATTTTGTACTACTTAACTTGCCAATAAAATAGCGAGTAAAGATGAAGAAAGTAAAAAACCAAGGAAGAAAGATGAAGCCACCATATTGCACGTTCGATTTGTTATTGAAGGTTTCTGGTCTGTATATTTATTCAAATTTGGCGCCATCTCATGATAACAAATTTTATCGTTCGAAGTTGGTAGTATGTTGTGGAAAAGATACTCAAAACGTGAAAAATATTGTTGTTGGTTATGACAGATATTTCTTAAGTTCAAAGAAGTTTAAAAGAAGGTTATAAAATGCTGTTACTACTATAGTAAGTAAAATATTCTTGCTTATCTCAAGTAAAATATGATATTTTTGATGTTTACTAAAAAGTAAATTTAAAACCTACTTATTTTCACCCAATACAGCCATGGAATTTCTATACAAATGTTGTTAGAAAGATATATAGGTAGTTAGTCGTGAAATATAGTTTTTTATTTGGTATTATAGTAGTTATCCTAGCAGATTTTAGGATTTAGAAATCTATATATATTTTTTTCGCGCTTAAAATTTATTTTCTGGCTGCCACAAAATAGTTTCTTGTTCGCCTCTCCTTTAATATGACAGGTCTTTGCAGATGCCGGCAAGATCTTCTTAGGCATTCGTCAAAAACATATGATCCTGTACATTATTTTGATCAGCGTTTTACGCTCTACGTTATATATGCAACAGATGAACAAATGTCCAAAAGATTTGTTTGTGTATTGACAGGCCCTCGCTGGCTTCGTCAAAACTTAAGTGATTGTCCAGCTTAAGTGGATTTCCCGTACCCAGGGTTTGCCTGATGTTAAAGTTATTAGCGATGACTATGAATAACTGAACATGTTAACCTACTGTTACGAATTCTACTGGTGGCAAAAGCAACTTGATTTTTCGTGAAGTTTCATAAACACAATAATTGAGCCATCGTTCTTTACTTGCATATTTTTTAACGCTGACTTTACAACGTTTTTTTATAGCAAATTCTGAAATTATATTTTATAGTGATAAAATATTATGTTATTATTCAAAAGAATGCGTTGGTGTGGCTAGCTACAATAGTGGACAAAAATATTGAGACAAAGGCAGTTTTTTACTCATTATCCAAATATGGACAAAACAGTCAAATAGTCAATAATCTGCAGCCGGCAGCCTGCAGGCTGCAAAGTCGCTTCTTTTGCGCGCAAGTAGGTCAGGCGGAAAGCGTTGAAAATTACCTAGTAACATTCTTTAGCACGCCCGCACACCGAAATAATTCACGTCGGGAACCACGAAGGTCCCGAAATTCGTGATTAATGGCCTTGCTGACATTAGCATTAATTAGCACATTTTAAGAATTTCTACTTACCACTCCAAACCTAAAAATTGACAAGTGAACTTCGACAAGTTCAAGATGTGTGAATCTACTATAGAATGAGCCTACGCAATTACTTGTGGTGCCGAACTTCGAAATTCGTTGTCTTGTTCCAACAAATTGTGACCAAGATTGTAGTTTTTAACTCATATTTACACAAAAGACGTTTTACGCAAGGTGAAAAGTTTTAGATTGTAGCATGAAAATCAGCCAAAGTTAGACTAACTATGAATTAAAATGTTTACACGGCGTCTTCTATATATTAGCTAGCTAGCTGGATACACGCTTCTTTATAGCCAAATTGTTTAGTCTAGATTTCAAGTTAAAAATGACTAATTAACTCCTTAACCCTATTCGGTCTGGGGTTTTTCTGAAAGCTAAATAAAAGTGATTTAACATAATTTCCGGTGTACATAGACGGCATGAAAATTTGCCAGCTTTTTCAGATATTTTGGTAAAATCCGAAAAAATCGTGAATCAAATTAATCACGTGTCCAAATCATGGAAAATGATTCTTCTTGATGAAACAAAGTTGTGTTGTAAGTTTTAGGTTATAAAGATTATTCTAACAAAAGTTATTATATTTTACCCATTATAAGGTTTTCATAGAGATTTTAGGGGTAGTTTCGAGTAATAGCCAATATCAATGCCTCTGAAAGGCATGGGATCTAAAAATTTGGCATGTAGGTGTCTAATAGATAAATATTAAAACTAATTATACATTATAGCCATGCAGGATAGCAATAAGAAGTTATTAAAACAAACCGTTGGGACCAAATGGGGTTAAGGTCCTTTACCCATGCATATGAGCAATTTCTTTGTTTTCAAAAAGCAATATAATTTCACTACTCAGAAACACTATCTATAGATTTTCTTTGTGATGGCGTCAAGTCAGCCAAGTAGAGGTTCTGTCCAAATAGGGTCACATTGCTTCTTCAACTTGCTTTGGGGTTTTAGAATGTTGCAAAATTGATCGCAGTGTGTCAAAAGGCTGGTTTCGAAGAAAAAAAAGAGGCCCGAAAGAGGCTTTGTTTTATAAACGTAAGGTAAGTCAGTTAAGAAATACAAAAAGGTTTTGTTCTTACAGCCTTAGGTCTAAAAAATTGAACAATGTGAAATATGTTTCTGAATGAAATGTAATTAAAAATCGAATTTCTTGTAAAACCTATTGTTGCTCGTGCCTATCGTAGAGAAGCCAGTCCTACAGGTTGATGTAATTTGGGACCGAAAAATGACATCCGCTAAAGAGAGGTTTCCCCTCTCCTCTAGAACTAAAAAGCCATGAAAACGATTTTAACTTATTGTATGGGTCGGCAGAAATTTTAAGTGCAAATGTACAGTCAACAAGAAGGAAAATCGGCTTTTACGAGTTCCATTTTTTAATGTCATGATTATTCATCTGATTCTGTTTTAAAATGAGCTTTGTGTTAAGTATATTTGTCTTTCATGTTTTTCTAACAATAGGCTTTTGATATCTGCAAATGTTAGGAAAAAGCATCCCCTGCTATATCAAATGAAATTAAAAGAAATATTTATCTGGACAAAATATAATTCCCAAATTTTATGTCAGAAATTCTGAAAAACGACGAAATGTTGTCAGACGTTGAGGCACGTACAGTGCAATACCATGTTTTTTGTTATTACCATCTTTCTTTAATAATGAAGTCATTTTTTCGTACGAAAATTTGTTTTGTTTTATCGATGTGTCGATATCAAGACTTATTGGTGCAAGCATGTCTAGCATAGGTCCACTTTACTAGGGTGGCTGTGGGTAGTGTAAATTAAAAACTCATTTTTCAGTAAGTCATGCTTCTCAGTAATTTGTTAAGAAAAGAAATTACGCAAAGGTGCAAGTGTGTAATATTTTATCGACTTTTTTTTCGACTTGTTTTGACGATGTTCATATTAAACCGGGATGACTTTGTTAGAATAAAGTTTACGTTATTAAAAGCGAAAAATGATTTTGATAAGCCTAAGGTATTCTTGTCAATAAGATTTCGTGCAGTTTTAAAAGAGAATGTTAAACAAGACACCAAACAAATGTAGTATTATTTGCATTTGTTGATCCGATTAAAACTGATATGTAAAGATGTTTAGACTTTTATTTACATAAAAAATGAGTTAATACCAATTACGTCAGAAAAAAGAGAAAATCAATCTATATATTAATATTTATAAAAGTTTGTTACTTCGCCCAACCCGTTTTTTTTAATTTTTTTTTTCACCTTACAACAATTTAGACGTATAAAATATATAGCTTTGGCCTTATATGAAACATTTTCTTAATTTTCAAAAACTCCCAAAACTTTCGAACATTGGAATGTAAAGAAATGTTATGTCTGATTGACCAGGCTGAGTCCAAAGCTCTAAGCACATATTTGTATTGTATTTTCTCCTCTTTTGCAATAGACTCAATCTATGTGTCAATATCCGCAATTGATGACTTCGCACCGACAACTAATTATAACAGGATGTGAAAAGTTCCTATGGTAACCGTCATTGCCACACGTCAACGTCGTGTTACTGTACACAACTTTCGACGGCAAGCAAACACTACACTTCATTAATTCTAATTCTTCTTTGGACGACAATCGAAATATAGAAAAGCAGTGTCCTTCACAAGTCGCAGTTTGTATCACCTTTGGTTGGCATCCGTCAACTTTAATTTCTATCTCTCTAAAACGCATCATGCATTTGCTACTACTCCTAACCTTATCCATAAAAAGTTGTCTGGCATTTTTGTGAAAATCCGCAGGATGGTCACTCCAAGAATTGTTCCATGCTGGAGCACACAAACCAGTCTTTGCAAAAAATTCCAGAAACAGGATAAATGAAAATATTTTATTTCTAAATTTAGAAACGTAAATAATTACTACGGCACGATATGATTATCAACTTCAGATATCTTATCACCTAAAAGTTTTTGCACCTTCGATATGGTGACGGAAAAAAACATATCTAGTTATTTGATATGGGACATATTGTGCAAGTCTCAGGGAGTACAGGAAAGTTTATAGCTGCCTAATGTTAATATAGAGGAAGTAATCACAGTGTTTTTTGAATTGTGTTTTTTTTTGTCATGTCGAGTGTGTTAACAACATTCCCCCACGCAAGCTAATTGTGTCACTTGTCACTTCAAAAATAGAAATCCCATCGCACACGCAAGGTTAAAAATATATTCCTACTGTTTAAAGTGGTTCTATACTGCCAGGAAGCAATTACCAAAGTTATACGAGGTGCAAAAAGACAAATAAATAAAAAAGAAATAATGTTTAAATATCACAAACCGGGAAATCATCTTGAACGTCGTAGTGAAACTGCAATGGTATTTCCGGTCCTCTCTATGTTGAAATATCCGGTCGTCTCTATGTTGAAATATTTAGTATGTGTTATACTTAATGCTAATCTCAAGGGATTTTCTGCTAAGGTGTACGCAACCCTCTTTATCGCCTACTAATTGAATAAATTAAATGATCGACAACACAGCCAAAACAAATGCAAAACTTGAGACGCAGTTGTTTTCTTTTTGAAATACTTGGCAGTGACTGGGAAATAAAATGTATTTGTTTGTCTACGATGTGTTCTCTAGCTCTGTTTTCCAAAAGTGTCTCAAGCATAAAAAACGTTGGAGATTAAATATTGATATATTTAGACAGGACGGAATACCGTTGCGTTGGATAATATTGAGGACAGAGGAACCGAAACCATTGTTTACATTAATTTTTAAGGAAACTTTTAAAAGTTACCCAAAGCAAAAACGCAAGCTCATATGAAAGACCTTTGATTGGTTACCGACGTGTAGGTATTAAACCTATTCCGGTAGAGCTTTTTAGGGGCTCTGAAAAACCGGAAGAGGTTTATAACGACACTTCAAAAAAATATGTTAGGACCATTTTTATTTCTGACCGCCTATTACGTCAGTCACCATAGCAACAGGTGACCCAAATAGGGTTAAATATTTTGTTATCAACTAACTGTAAAGTATGTAATTGATACTATCCAGCATAATAATGACAAGTAAGTATTAAAATTTATGTAACATAATTCAAAAAACGCAGAACTAAATGGTTTGAAAACACTTTTAACTTTTTATGTCCTAAAAAAACTATTAAATCAATTGCTGACACAGAACTACTTTCTGTTGTCATGCATGATTAGAAGAAGTTTTATGTCCAAAATCTTAAAAACCAATCAAGATTTTTCCAAACAATATGGAAATACTTAAAAAACTTTTACAAGAGGTAAGCTTTAATATCGCTTAAAAGTAGTTTGAAACATTTCCCTTTAAAATTTTACAGTCATTTTAGAAATAGTCATTAAGAAAATGGAAAAAAATTATAAAATTATAAAAACGCACGATTCAACTAACATTTGCTGACTATGACCGGGGGGGGAAGGGGGGGGCGGAATCCGCCCCCCTCAATAACTTTTGATAGGGTCGTTCAAATTGAATCAAACTTGGCACGCTTATATCACGTCATAAAAGGAACGAAATGGCAGCAATAAATTTTTGCTTGGATCAGCACATTTTCCGCGACGTCATCAGAAGCTTTAAATTTGTTGAAAATGCCACTATCTGCTTTAAATTTAATTACTTTTGTTCCAGAGCGAATTTTTGCATTCTGTTTAAAGTTTCTGAAAGGTAAATAAAATTTATTAAACATATTTTCCGGTGTTTAGGTGGATCGCCTAAAAAATTGCCAAAAATTGCCCGAAAATCCGTTTTTTTTTCCGATTTTCGGGTAAAATCCGACAAAATCGGGAAATCGGATTAATCACGTGTCCGAATTTTGCAAAATGATTTTTCTTAGTAGAACAAAGTTGTGTTGCAAGTTTCAAGTTCTAAGGATAATCCTGACAAAAGTTAATAAATTTTCCCCATTATAAGGATTTCATAGAGATTTTTAGGTGCAGTTTCGAGTAATAGCCAATATCAAAGCCTTTGAAGGGTATGGGACCTAAAAATTTGGCATGCATGTGTCTAATAGATAGCTTTATAACATAGCAATAAGAAGTTATTAAAAAAAAAACCGTCAGGAGGGCGGAATCCGCCGCCCCCCCCCCCGGACCGAATAGGGTTAATTGAATTCACATTTTGCGTAAAAGTAAACCAAATAAGAACACGACGTTTAATGAATTAGTAAAAAGACCTTTAAATTCACAACCTTTTTAAATTAATGTAACTAATGCAAAATCAAACATCGTTGCTTATTTCTTTATTTTAAGAACATCTAAAGACCTATTTAGAATGTTTCTATTTCCTGTTCTCGTTAAAAAGAAAGCGTGTAGTTACAATTTTTTTTAAACAAATTGCAGAGGTTGAAAGCCTATTTTATAACCAAACTAGGTAAGGGTGGAGGATGAGATTAAACAAGTGGTTAAAAGCTGGTGATACTAAAATTTTGGTCAACTAAACCTTAACCTTCGATCCCTCACAAAAATTCTGAGAATGCCTCCCCTCCCCCCCCCTAAATTTAAGGTTGGTGCCTATGAAGTGCAGGTTTGGCTTCGCTACACACTTTTTGCTAGTTTTACATTCAACATTAAGGTAGGGCGAGGGGGAAGCTACCATACAAACCAAGACACAGCTTATTAATTACAGTCTCAATCATTTTTGTAAGCGATTGTTGGTTACTATAACAAGCAACCGTCACAGGAGGACCTCAAAAATAAAGTGCAGAGATAACAACACAGCTGAATTCTTCTAAATATTACGCTGATCAACAATTTAGAAACTGTGGACCTTGAATATGTATATTTGAATTTATCATGCAATTTTTTTTGCGTTATTAAGATTTCGCATGTATATCAGAAATCGTTTTTAATTCCACTGTTTTTTTTTGTTTTCCTCTTTTTCTTTGCACGTCGCGCAATGCATTGTAAGTCAACTTTATGTTTGGAGCGGCTTTCATTCGGAAATATTTGAGGGTTTGATTTATGTCAATTTTGATTTCTAAGTATGCCATTTGATTTTTCTTTAATCAATTAAAGAAAGTATTTACGGTTAAGATTTTTTTTAAAAAAATGCCAAAAACGAAAAACAAAATAAAAAATTTGACTACGTCTTTTTAATTATGAACCCCCGTACGCTTTTTGGTCCGTTTCGTTGTTGAGGACAACAAAGTTCTAACGACGACACCGTGCGTGGTTGATGATTTAATATGGTGGTTGTAGGTGGTTTTACAAATAAATTGTAAGATTTTAGCTACAAACGTTTATCTTAAGGGAGCATGGCAAAATCCAGCTCTAGCCATTTAGACAGTTAGCTTGCCTAAATAGTTATTATTCTTATGAAATTTTTATTTGCTTTGGTATACGGTTTTTTATCCTAGCCAAAATTATTTTTTTTATGCTAGGGTTCTGGCTATCTAATTAGCTGTTTATTTATATCTGACTTAAAACTAACAGTAGCCAAATGCAGTTTAGCTACACAAAATTCTCAATTACTAAGTCTTATGCTGATAAAAGGTAGCTTTTATTATTGTCATGAAAACTTATTCTACAAAATAAAATTGCTAAGTGAGTGTTTCTGCAGGAAAGGATAACAGCGGGCTGTTTCCTGTGTTTTTATTTAAACCGAAGTTGCAATACCCTTTTTTGTAAAAAGGTATACGCCTATACGAATATCTAACATGCGTAACTGTACTAAGCACCAAGCCTTTGAGTAATTTAATTTGTAACCTTTCACCGGGAACAATTTTGGAAGGGATCGCCGGCTGTTTTTACTATGACGGGGGTAACAACAGGTTGCACACTGTGTTTTTATTTCAGCCAAATTTTTTAGGAAAATTATTTTTTGAAGAATTCATTACCCCCGAAGCCATGTAGTGTGTCTTCATTTACAATGTACTGCATAATTGCACTAAAGGACCCCACCAGAATGTGTAACACCGGGTGTTTAATGCCGGGTAACACAGTTAAATTCAGAATGTTTGTTATCTTGAATGCAAGCACTAATGTGATTCAATCTGGCAGAAATATTTGCGGTATACATGAGGTATACATGAGGTATACTGGAGGTGAATATAAGCCTCATAAAAATTTACCACTTTTAGCGGCCATTCATTAGTCAGATTTAAGACTTTGCAACTTTATGATGTTAACTCTCAGGTGGAAATTACAAACGAACGTATTGTGGATGATAAGCGCCTCCTACTCAGGCTTCTCGTCACTTATAGCCTTGTATTGCTATTGCTTTGTGATACTATTTTTTCAATCAAGAATTGAAGATAGATATATTTCTAAATATATATAACACAAATAATTACACTATAAATGTTTAAAGATATACTAATTACATAATAATTAATATTAAAAACGGGCCAAAAAATCAAAATTTGGCACCTGGCGAACAGCGCGGGGATGGAATTAATCTTACTCTTTCGCCTGGTTGCTGCAAGCGCGCGCACAAGTAGAGGGCTGGCCTTAATAATAGATTTTTAGCTAGACGAAATGTTCCCACGAGTATGAAGTCGAATGGACTTGCGTTTTTGTCACCGCTTTGGGCTACTTAAACTTACGACACTCTCTTTGCCTACTAACATTAATTTGTTGGTTTGTTTTAGTCTGTATCTCACGCACTAAATGAAACATTTTACAAGTTCAAGATAATGCCAAGTTTCTGTACAAAACAAGCTACTATATAATAAATTATAAAATTATATGCTTGTATGGAATAAGTATCTTCTAGCCTGTAAGAGGTTTTCGTTTTCCTTTTTGCAAGTAATGAGCTATGTACGCCGTGTGACGAAGTTAGCTTTTGTTCACTAATAACAGGACCGTTATTTAGTTATTGTTTTATTTTATTGCAAAAAAAACAACATATATGTATGTATTTACGTTCCTTCTCCTTTAACAACTGGCTTATAAAAAGCCGGATTTTTATCAGTTTAGTATCATATCAACACAACATAGAAGAAAAACAGTATAAAATGGTTTTAATAACAGATGAAAATTTTTTTTTTAAGAAAGTGGCAGAATTATTCTCCTATTGTTTTCAACTCGATCAGTATTGAAAGTCGTTAACTTCCTTGTTTTCAACCAATCAAAAAAAATTGATATGAGATGTTTGCGCTGTTTGTATTGAGGGACACACGCTGTTAGGGTATTGTTTTGTTGCTCTATTGAAACTCTTGTAAAAATCTTCATTTTTAAAAACCTTCTAATCAACAAATTGTTTCTACAAATTCACCGATAAGACGAAAGGAATTTAATTTTTAAAGGAAAATGAAAACTCTATTAATAATAACTTGGTTTGAAGTTTCATTCAAGCGGGAAAAAAATGACATCAGTTTGTCAATTTTATTTATCAGTAAAAAAGTGCTTAGTAGAACAGAAAACCCATGACATTTGTATAGTACAACGAACATAAACGAGAGAATAGAAATATTAATTTTGAAAACGTGACTTAAAACTGCTGCTGTTTTTAGGAACAACTCGTCATATTGTTATAGGCGATGTTAATAAAACATTCAAATTCACTAAAAGTCACCATAGAAGAGCCAATAAAATTAATCGTTTAGCATATGTGTAATTATAATGCGTCTATTTCTTAGGGAAAAATAAAACATATACTTTCCACGCCATGCACCGAAATAGCGTATTACCATATAAGACTAGTGGTAACGACCATAAAAAAAGAATTGAAGACATTTCAGAACAAAACAAAGGACGGAATAATTTATTGTCTTTTGTGAAAATTTAGTAAATAAAAAACGTATTTTATCTATCAATATATCGATATCACATATCATATATGGCATTGATGCCATTGAGTACTGGCTTTTTTTTGTGAACAATTTTATATTCAAACCTTGTATCAGAGATTTTTATCACATAGCGTAATGGTTAAAAAAACTTTATTACCTGGCATAAAGACATGATAGCATTGAAAAAGGAATTAAAAATAAAAGCTGCGATGCTACCTTTAGGCAACCTTCCAGATACAAATAGTTAATGTGGATTATTAAAAAGAGTCTTATATATAAGGACGATCATATGGTTTATAGGTAGTCTTTCCAAAGGCTGGCATTAATGTCAACAGGGATATACGATGTGAACTATGGAAATATTTTACAAATAAGGATGTGATTTATAAGTATGTTTACAAATGTACGCAATGTAGTGATCAAAACAAAAGTTAAAATTAAATTATAAATATTTTCATATTTTTTTATTCATAGTTGCATCATACAAAAGCTTAAGCGTCGATATCATATCTTCTTAAGAGGTCAAGATCGACCAACACAATAATAAATATACAAAAATATGCGAAACGATTCTAAACAGCCTGTCGAAGTTCAAAAATAATGAAAATCTACAATGATTATTAATCAACAAAGCGAAAAGGAACGGTTTGGATTTGTGTATCATATTGATCACTTCGCTACACATGCGAAAAATTCTTGTTGCCTTAATTTTTATATGGCAATCAATGCATTATTGTGACCTAAAACCGCAGGCATAATATTTTACGGAAAAGGTCGTTATATAGTTACTTCTCAAAATGGCCGAACATCATCACTTTGATAGTACTCTGCAGCCTGTGAAAATATTGGCAGAGTTTTACAGCTTTACATGTGTAGGGCTGTGGGCCAAGTAACCAACGTCGCTGCACTTTTCACAATGTCCGCATTATGGAAACTATTTTCTCCACCAAAAATTAGTACCTTCTTGGATGTTGGATCTAACTAATTAACCTCGGGCACTAAGCCCTATGTCAGATGTTAACATTGTCAAGTAAACTAGTTCGAAGTGCGTGGTAGCAAATTTGTTAGTCATACAGCAATGTATCTTTTGTTCATTCTGTAATAATTTTCATCTACCAAAAGGCTTGTTTACTGGAATCATGATATACAAAAACCGATTACATGAATGAAAATACTTTTTTAAATTGAAAAATAGCACTGTAGTTGATTTGCTTTAAATTTTTGTTGAAATTGTGACCATTGGCCCAATTTGTACACATTCTTCTTTCCTATTTTTTTGACTGAGTAATTATACTAATACAAAATAAACTGTTTTGTCTAACTATACCAAGAACTATTACCTGAGGTAGAATCTCTTTAATAATAGCCGTTTTCCGTCTGTATGTCTCTGCGCGGACCCCCTGCCGAGTTAGCAAATGATGTTACCGAAACACGAATATCAAAAGCGATATATTTTTATCCACTTTGTTGCGGCGGGTTAATTTAAAGGACGGGCGATCCCGTGGATTTTTCCCCGGGCAACGACTAGTCTTTATTATAATACCCGTATATATCTGTCCGTCTGTCTATCACGAAAAATGGTAGCTTAGCTGCGCAAGTAGCGAAACGTACGCAATGCGGTATAAAAAACACAGGCGAACCCGTGAATTTTCCACGGGTTAACTAGTATACTAAAAATACTCGACTGAATGTATATAGAATTTTTATCACATAAATTCAACGCCGTTTTGCTTGTAACCTTTTGTGATGATGAATGTTTATATTAAAAACGCAGTTAATTATATGCACACCATCGAACATGGATTTAAAATTATCAACATTTCTTGATGATGAAATGGATGTACTGTTTTTTGCATATTTTGCACAGGACGCTTTCTAACACGGTTGTGGTTCTGTCTGTGTACTTAAAAACATGTGCTGTTGTGACTACTAAATTGAGAGACGTGAATTGGATGGACGTCGTTATTAAAAAGAGTTGAAATGACTGTTTTGTTTTTCTGGTTGAGTGCATCGAAAATTCAGATTTATTGCAAATTGATTTTTGAGTCTGTATTTATGTAGCTTTGTTTATCCAACTAGTGTTCCATTTCTTTCATATAAACCGATTGAAGATATCAATCAGTAAATAACAGATGTTAAGAAACAGTTTCGTATAAATATAAGAGCTGCTATCAATGTTTTCCTGTGTATTATCATACATAAGAAATTAGGAAAGAATAATTTCAAATATTTGTAAAGGAAAAAAGGGATTTGTATTTGTAAATTATTGAACAGTTTTGTTGTACTGAAAGATATACCCGTCCTTGCTATTTCTAGTTTTACTTGTGGGAGCTCAACTAAAATCTTGTTATTTTTGTTCTTTACTATTTTTTCGACGTGATGTAGAGGCAGCGCTTATCAAGAGGGTATATTTGCGTAATAAATGTTTGATACTTAGCACTGGCGTAGTTAAAAAAAATCGATCGGGCACATCTAGTAACGTATATTTTAGAGTTACAGATTTTCACTAATATAACGATCACTTGCCCCTTTATTGGCAATTTCTTAAATTTGTCTTAAGAGATAGTAAATCTTAAAGTTATGCAGTTACCAGAGTTGATTTATTGTCACCAGCAATTTTTTTTACAGAATCACTTAATTAGGTCGGTATGTGCTATACATATAATTGTGGTTTTTTAATAGTATTTTGTCGGAGTTTGATGTTAAAGACAATGGTTTTTAGCTTGATATTGAATCAACCATTCCCCTACTATGAACTTTGATTCTTGTTGCGTCGTCTTTGTCCCTGGCCAAGTAAGCTAATAACAAATGGTGGTACCAACAGCTAGCTAGCTATTGTTAATTCATAACATGAAGGTTGCTCATAAGGAAAAGGTCTGCACTTATACCTGGCAGTGTGTCATCAATTCTTCCGTTAGTACTCCAGTTTATGGCCACCGGCTACGTGGAGTCCCATTTATTCCATTACCATCTCTAACTTCGGGTATTGTAAAGAGTTAATAATTTAAGTTTTTTTTTATTTAAAATAAAATTGATACACCACAGAAAGGACTAGCAGCACCAGTAGAGCACAGTATTTAAAAATGAAAGGTTTCGTACAACCAAACTATTTTTAAAAAAACAAATAATTAGGTTAAACATTTTTTTCTATTTTCGTATAACAAGAACTCCTTGTGACTAAGGAGTTCTGAGGCATTTTATCCGAGGTCAACAAAGTCTTTGACAAATGTATGGATAATGGTGATTCTCAAATCTCATTTCATTAAAGATGGCAGTTGAACAAAATATTTGTTGATAGACAGGATTTATAATCTTTGGCTAGCTATATAATGTTCTACTTCGAAAGATAAAGCTAAGAAAATAGAAAAAATACTTTAGTGATTTGAACAAGCTGCAGGCTAACCAGCTATATCTCTAGCTAACTAACTGCCTACCTTCTGACACCTAATCTAATTGGTCAGCAGCTCTGACCATTGCTTTCTTCTTTTGTACTACTAGACAGATATAGTTCATAACCAGATAAGGTTAGTGTATAATTAATAACTTGCCATGCAATTTAACTTAAAGTACAGCGCTACTGCTTAGTCAGCAGCATAACAACAAAAAAGTAGGCAACTACACTGGTGTTTTCTGAATCTTTAATCCTCCCAGATTTCTCAGCGTGCTATTAGTTGCTAATAAGGTTTGTCTACGCCTGAGTCTACTTTCCAGTTAGAAAAAAGATATTTTTTGAGAAAATAATCTCTCTTGACGTGTTTTAAATTTATATAAAATCACACAAACGGAGAGAAATCAAACGGCTATAACATCAGCAAGATTCTAAGAATACTAGCTACACCCAGCGTGCCACGCCAGATGTAGCCATACGGGGTAAATGTGTTTGCACCCTCATGATTGCTCGCTGGATACGAAACAATGTGCTGTAATACTGTACTTACAATCTTTTCTTAAATGGATAAAATATATGGTCTCAAACCTACAACATGTTTTATTTCGACCCTATATAACGGAAGGGCCGAGTAACATCTACTTTGCACTTTCGGCATTTTATACGCCGTTTGTAATTTAGTATTTTGCGCGCGTGCTTTGCTTAGTTCCAAAAAGAAGGCGTAGTGAAAGTTAGTAAATCTGTCCATAAAGAACTTCTGTCTGCGAATAAAGTCAATAAATCTGTGTTTACTCACATCACAAGCATCCTACGTTAAGTTATTTATTAATTTTATTATTATAATTTTTACCACTTGCTTTGTGTTAATTTTCGTTCTACACCCATCTTTTCTTACCGAGTAGCTTTGAACTTAAAGAAATAAAAATTTTTATCGGAAATTTGTTGTTGTGTTTTGTCTACCGTACCACACAATCTTACTTAAACAATTCACCGTGAATCTAAATTAAGGCCTCCCTAAAATGTGCAAGAAGTAATCTCGAAAAATGTTTGCCTCCACTCGTTACAGCTACAGCAAAAACTTTGGTAGTAGATAATAATAGTATAATATAGTAAGTTAATAGTTTAGTAATAGTAGGAAAACACTAGTGAATTGGTATGCCAAGTTAAATTCTTCGATTAAAAGACATTAGAATAGCAAAACCATGCAAGGGTTCCGTGTTTTGATTGCTAGCGAGCTAGGTATTTTCGCTGTTAAAAAAAGTATAAAAGGAGGAAAGGAGGTAAGATAAATATCACAAGCAAAAGATCATGCTAGGTAAATTAATTTAAGATCATAAAAGGAAAGTAACTCTTGGTTCCTATAGCTAGGTAGACACATTAGAAAGCGTGTTGACGTCATTCTATGACAATGATCTTGTTAAATACGTGCGAGACGAACCACAAGCGACTCGCCTAGCACCAAAAATAATGAAAATCATGAGACTCGGTGGATTCCGTTTGACAAAATTCATTAGCAACGTGGTACGCTGTTTTCCAATCCTTGCCAAAAAGATCAATTCCCACCAAAAAAACAGACTAATCTGTCTGGTGATGTAAAGAAAGGACGTTTGGAATAAGTTGGAACGTAACAAACGACAAATTTATATTTATTTCACTACCGAAAAAGCACTATTCACAAAAAGGGGAATTTAGAGAGTGGCAAGTTCAATCTTTGATTCGTTATGATTGTTGTCTTCCTACTTGCTAAATGCTAAAGTATTACTGCAAGAGGTTTGGAGACAGAAGTTGTAGTGGAATGAGCCAATAAATACTAAGATCTTGTTAGTTTAAAAAAAGGACTGAAACACATTCACAACTTTTTCCATCACACTATGTTAGTGGTCATTTTATCAAGGTTACATTGTTCAGTGATGCTCTGAAAATGGCATGCTGCGTTGTTTTATACCTGAGCTTCTTCCTTACAAACGGGTACCTCCACAATCTAGACTGGTATACGCTCCACAACAATTGACCTACCAATCAAAACAACTCTATTCTGAACCGAATCAACATTGAATTAATTTGCAGTACATATGAGACGAAAAAATATATGTTACTAATAGACTCAGAGAAACAAAGAATCTTCTAAAATTGCGACGGACTTACATACCTGGATCTATGAACCCAGCTAATTTAGACTCCGAAGGGACATTAGATCCACTTGCCCTCTCCAAACCGACAATTCAAACTGCATTGGAATTATAATCAAACATTTCTGAGATTTAAAGAAGAAACGTTCGCATCCGAAGGCGTCATAAGAAATATGTTTTCACCTCGTCAAAAAGGGTGAAAGGTGATATTCTCAATCGTTATTTTAACTATCTTAATCAAAGAGATAGCCTAGATTAAACGGTTTATGGATAACCTGTCCTAATTTGATGGAAATAATCTCAAAGCCAACGAAATTAAGTCAGCCAACACCACCGTTTTTAGCCTTCTTCTGAATTCTCTCCATATGGGAGAAGCTTGAGGAACTTTTTGGCGTGTTCACGAAAAAGGTGCTACAAGTTCAAGCCTTTGTACTTTTCTGGAATATATGGCATGTTTGTTGTTCTATCTTCCAAGAACGTAAGTTGTTGATCGTGACACAGTAACCGTGAACAAATTACCAAACTGTTATAGTTCGTAACAGTAACACGAACTTTTTTACAAAAACGTTATCAAGAAGTTAGTAGGTTGTATCGTTAGAGTGTTAAGGAAAATAACTTCTTCACCAGGTGCCTACCATTTGACGGCCATTTTAAGTAAACAAGTCCTGATACAATATGTTTAAATATACGATAACATGGTATGATCGTATCGTACGATCATAACTTATCCCTAAGGGGAAAGTAAATTATCTGAAAATAGAAATAATAGCATAGATGCAATATTTCTATTGAGAATTGGCTTGTCCCTACGGATCAACATACTCACTTTCAACTCCAAATCAAAGTTACTAGTAGTGGTAGAGATCATAGAAAAGTAGGTCTATATTTACAGGAAACTCCATGCTACAGAACAGCACTATGATTTTGAGCTTTGACAGTTTTTCCAGTCAAGGCAGAAAACTTATATGTTCGCAGGCTCTTACTTCTAAATGATGCATAGTCTTTCCGTAGTAGATGGCATTGCAGCCATTGCAGCATTGCACTTAATTTATATACGACTTGTCAACGTAGAGCCCTTGAAGGACGGTCCTTGATAGCTATTATCACTAGTATTATCCTAAAAATTCACAGCATAATACATACAGGTAGTATCGTGTTTAACAATTCGTGTTTTGCATAAAAAAGCTTGTTTTTGTATTGCTATTATATCATTTTTATTTTAAAATCACAATAGAATTTATAAGCAAATTATCCGTTCTAAAAATGCATAGTATTTAAAAAAACATAATGTAATCTATACATTACACGTGTTATGTAATGCAGGCTACTGTATAAGAAATACATCTATTTAAACTGTTTTTTTAATATTTGTTTTGTTGAAAAATATCTGTGCGCGAATAAAAATATTTGACATCTCACCAATGACTATTTGTTTCAAAGTGTATTTCTCTTCTGTTTTTTGTTTAGTCAATTTTTGACATAAACAAACAACAGTCCTATGTGATCCTATGGCAACCACAAGTTTAGTCAATCTTCTCACTGTGGGGATTTGTTTTTTTTTTGCTATCATAATAATTATGCCGCGAATCTATGAATACATACTGTGAAAAGAGAGAAGGATTTTAACAAACTATAAAGGTAAGTTAATAAGGTATGATATTTGTAATTTAAATATTTAGACATTGTAGCTTTTAGAGTAGTCTTGCAGTATTTCAACTTATTCTAACATTTCGACATTCGTTCGATTTTAAAAGTAGTATTTTAGATGCGTTGTACTGTTGCTTGGTAGTAATTAAAAAGAAGCAGTCGAATTTTTTGATAAAATTTTTGAAACAAGTTAAAAGCTAGTTGCGGCAAAAGAGAGTAGTATGGGGTGGTGATAATTGGGGGATGTGGTAATTGTGAGGGTGGTTGGCCCGGCTCTAACTTTCATTAACTTTTAAATATTTTTACGCAGGTCAAACGTTTGTAATATTATAAAATGTTATTATTTATTTAGACAGTTCATAGACCATTGTAATCAAATAGCTGTTGACACTAAATAATACAAGTCAGTGAAATACTTTTTTAACTTAGAAAATTACTAACTACTGAATAATGAATGAAATAAATTAAATACAATGTTGCGAAAGTCAATTTTCGCAAAAAGTTTATTCACTTAATGTCAGATTAAATTTACTTTCCGTCGTCTTACTATAACAGACGTTTTAAAGAATCTCAAGTGACTCAAATTACCTGTTGGTTAAAATAATTAGCAGGTACATAATTTCATTGGCCTAAAATGTTTCGTCAGCCATAGTTCTAGTGAAATTATTAACAACTTCGTTCCTTAGACAGACGAAGTTCAACGATACAAGTTTAAAAATTTATGCCTATTTTACATTTGGTTTTTGTTTTTTTAGTTTTTTCAGGCGTTTTTTTTCTTAAATGGATAAGTGTTATCATTACACACCTGCTGGCAAAACAATGTGTATCAAGTAATTCAAATCCTATCGCCTCTTTTAATTGAAATAGAACTTTCTTCTAATTTAATTATTGTTTTGATTTAATCCGTGATCAATTTCATGTCGATTTCAAACTTTCGCATCCTTCAACTTTTTTTGTTTTAAACTTGTTCACCATAACTGATTGTTTAAAAATAAAATAAAATGATTGAAGCAGGAACTCTGTAAACATATACAAATACAAATTCTTCATTTTTAAAACACGTAAACTTTATTCAAAAATCCATAACCAAAATGAATTAGGTATATGAGAAAACACGTTACACTTCCGGTGGATTTATATGGATGTGAATATATGTATTGAAAAAGCATGCAACATCCGCTTAATATGTCATTAAACTTTCTTAGTGTAAACTAAGTATGGTTTTATGCATGTAGTAAAGTATTTGGGCTTTGAGAAAGTATTAAATTAAGAAAGACTAATATAATGTGATTTTTGGTTGGATAGTCATGTAAGTTATTCCTTTTAGGGTTGCAAAACTGATAAAAGAAAGGAATTTCTAAATATATGCAGGATTTTATATTAAGTGACAAAAAATGTCATTTTACAAAAACATTAAAATTTTTGTCAATTATAGCATGCAGTCACTACAATTAATTCAGCACGCGAGGTCTTGTTAGCAACACCTCTTATTAAAAAATGCAATTATGAGATGATTGTATCATTACAAAATCATTATAAAAAATGTTACTTTGTAGGCTCCTAATATACACCCACGCAATTTTCTTATTCTAAACCTTAATTGGCATGCATTACAACTAATTGAAAATTTCACAGGAAGCCGCAACGATATTTTCTAATTATAGCTCCCTAATAGGGTTACTAATAACGCTTTCATAATAAATCGATTAATAATTTAATCAGTAGTCCATTCTTGAAGAACGTTGTAGTTGATGTATTTGTCGTATGTTTAAAATTTTATAAATAAAAATTAAATAAAAATTATGGTGATCAATCTTCTATCACAAAGAAGTAAGAAGTGACGCATATTTCGTGATGATAAACACCTAATAAATAGTACAAATCTTCGTACGAATCTATGCCTTCCCAGATAAAAAAAGAGACGTTCTTCGCAAAGCCAGCAGGTCAGTTTGTTCAAACTAAGATGGATAATTTAAACGTTGTGATAACATTGAAATTCATATTTAAAAGGTACTGAAAAACAAGCTTTTTGTTTTTATCCTTATCATCATAATTTTTATTAAACCTATTTCGCACCCAACTCCACCTCTTCGCCTGCCTTTAAACATTTTTTTGCTATGTTGCATGACTATAATGTTGCTGAATGTTTATATTTATCTAATACACTCTTGCATGTCGAGTTTTTTAGGTCTTATACATCTCAGGGCTCTAGATAATTGCTATTCGGGAAATTAAGATAACTTCCGTTAGGATCATTGTTAGAACTTAATCGGGTGTATGTCAGTTAACATCCTATCCTTTTAACCAAATAATGTATGTATGTAATGACTGAACTTGCTTTCCGCAAATAAAAGTTCCGCCAAATTTTCTTCTTCAGGGAATGCCTGCGTAGATAAATAATAAAATTTTAGGCTCGTCATAGATAAAACTTCTTATCTAATAGACATAAAGGCATTGAATGTCAGGCTATTCACAGTCAAAACAGTGTTTTTATTTTTCGCGTCATCTGAATTTTTTGAAAAGATATTAAATCTTTTTTAAATCTATTGCAAAAAGAATTTTTTTTAATTTTTATTTTGTTCAAATTTAGTGCGAATCATATATAGAAATTTATACTTATATAAAAAAACAATTTTCTTCAACTTCAATGATAATATTCCTACTAAAAACTTTATTCGATACTTTAGTGAAAACGACATTTATTCTCCTTTGTTTAATTTACCTCTTTCTTATATATGCCCTGAATTTGGATATTGCAAAACTTGGTTATTTCTGCTTTAACCAATAATTATGTGTAGAAGCTATCAGTATTAACTTTTGTAGATTGTACTAAATGACAACGCTCGCAAAGTAAGACCGCGCTTTTTGCGCTATAGTGACAATAGCGCTGGCTTGAAACTAATCTTTAGGTAAGTGACGATAAGATGTTTTCATTAGGACTTTTTTAAGTTGGGTCTGTAACCAACCAGTCCGCCCTCACCTGTGATAGAACCGGCGTAAATAGGGTTAAACTCAAAACCGACATGCAGCAAACAGAAGCGATCAGGTTGAATAATGATCGTCGTGTATATATTTTTGACAATATATTTCGGAGGTATACTCTATCTTCAGGTCAATATCTAAAAAAAAAACGGTTTTAGATATTGACCTGAGGATGGAGTATACCTCCGAAATATATTGTCAAAATATATGCATTGTTGAGCCTTGTTTCAAATTGTTGAATTGTATTCACAATGTTTTTACCAAGAAAATTGATTACCGTGTAACTTAAACACTTTATACAAACGCAAACAAAGACACATGATTAAAAAGTTTTCTTAAAAAGAAGAAAAGCATATGTCTAGCAGAAAATATTTTATGCAAATATTTCTCAAAACACTACAAATTGTTGTAAGATCTATCTCTTTGTTAACTTCTCACATTTGCTCGCGTATGGTTATAAAAAGCAAAATAACAATTGATAGAACTAGTCTACTATACTGCATGTCGTCATGAATTACAAACAATTAAGGATGGAAATACGAGATTTAAGAGCACTTTTATGGCGTCTGTTAACATGTACTCTGTGACTGGATGACAAAAGTACTTAGCTGTACCATAGAAGCAAAATCTAATGGTCTGTAATAAAATAGAATATAATGTCTAATGTTTGAAATTCCTTGGCACAGAAAGACATCATAAAAAAATATTTTCATTCTGTTCCATTATTTTTACAAATCTATTGTTTTTGTGGTTTTTAAAGAAATTCCTTCCTAGTCACGTACGCATTTCTAATTGCAAATTACATTTTTTTCTTTCTTTCCTTATTTTTCTTCATAATAGACTGATTAAATTTTCTATTAAATGCAGTTGTAACTTTAAAACTAAAGTGGAACTATGAAGTTTCGTGTGATAAATAATGCATTATTATTGTGATGTTATTAATATTACAATAAGCACGTAGATGAAAAAATAAGTCAACTTATGAAAGGTATGTGAAGATGGTATTATCTATAAAAATTCAACTTTTGGCGGTTTTTGTGCTTTGAATGTTTAAAATAAAACTACGGTTGTGCTAGAAATAACTAACTAACAGAAATAGATTTTTTAGTGAAGAACTTGTTGTTAAATTAGAACCTTTAAACATTCAAAACTGTAACATTAGCAACTTTAACGCAGAGAAATGTTTTGGTTAGGTTTTTTACAAGTAAAAATAAAATGTTTAGGTGAAGCTCGATTTCTATTTTCGAAGGAAGTGATCGAGGCTAAAATGTACAATCTTTAAAAGGAAAAGGTCAAATTGAGCATTTTATTAAGAGCAATACGGATTCTCTTTTTATAACGGAGGCACAAAGCAGCAAAAAATGTGCTGATAACTATTATAAGCTTTTCTTCAAGTTAGAAAAACCTACACTTTTTAGCATGAAGGTTCTTATAACCCAATTTTCTTTATTTAAACAAGAGAACGAAGAAAATTTCAAACATTTTTGTAGCTCTTTCCATTTTTGTCATTTCTTGTGTAATTTCAAATGTTGGTTAGATCTTTAAAAAAAAAACAGGTT
Organism: Hydractinia symbiolongicarpus; assembly: GCF_029227915.1. Classification (NCBI taxonomy): domain Eukaryota; kingdom Metazoa; phylum Cnidaria; class Hydrozoa; order Anthoathecata; family Hydractiniidae; genus Hydractinia; species Hydractinia symbiolongicarpus. The sequence continues at coordinate 8,676,469 of NC_079887.1, forward strand.
AACTGCATACAATTTATGTAAATCTTAAATATAACCAACAACAAAAATAACAAACGATGCTTTTAAATAAGCGTAGCTGATTTGTGTGTTAAACCGCCATTACATTTTACTTTATTATTGTTTCAGTTCGCTCCCGCAATCCTAAATATATGATGACACAAGCGTGTTGCTTCCATGCTTGGTTACTTTTTTGCATTATTTAGAAATAAAAAATAAAAATTGCTTGTCATACCGTCGTGAAGTCAAGTTGTTTATTCAAAAAAAACAGTTCGGGTGTGATTTTATTTGACGATTAATGTAGCAACCACACTTTATATAAACATAAGTGCGGTTATTATTAGCTTGCGTGTTGGAATGATAAATATCTTGTTGAAAGAAAATTAATACGCTACGTCGCAATGACAAGACATTTTAGAATGAGTTTTACTGGCGATTAAGGAAGGTAGGGTGTGTTTTGATAATAGTATTTAGTAGGGTAAAACAAAACTTTAATGAAACAGTAAAACATTGATAGATTTTTTAAGTCCATAGAAGAAGTTTGATGGTTGTTATTCTATACGAACTGATTTTCTGAATGAGAAGAGAAGGGTGTAGCCATTACACAATTTTTCTTTATGAGAATAGGTTCACAAAAAATGTTTTAGATGAAATTTTAGATGACAGACTATGCTCATCTTAAAATTTTACTTTGATGGTTTTGAACGTTCTTTTTTATTATTTAAAGTATTTTCCCCAAAAATCCAGCTCTCTGTTTTTCAATTTAACTAGGCTGCTTAAACAGGGGTAAGTTTAACACCACTTTGCACTTTTAGGTTTTTCAGTCGTTACCGGGGTAAGGAATTAAGAGGATTTTAACCAGTTTTACTAAGTTCTTATCATATATTTAGTTCCACAAATTCTATTATGAACATGAAGAACGATAACAGCAGTTTTACTGTACACGTGCTTTGCACATAAGACTGAAGTTCCCATCCTGTTGAAGATTATTCTAAAAACCATTACAAAATGAAACTACACTTGACTTGTCATGGGCAGATAAGACAACCCTTATCTAATGAAATCTAAAACTAAAGAGCATTATGCGTAAGTAATATTGTATCGATGGAGATTGGTTTAATAGGAATTTAACAGTTATGGCAGTCAAAACAATAACTTCAAAGTATTCTTCTTATTATCAGGGTAAATGTGGGATCGGATACGCATTATAGAATGACTTTTTAAACCATCGGAATGCAAATAGACGCTGGAAATAAAATGCTTGTTTGTTGTTGTTGTTGTTATTATTGTTATTCTTGCGCACAGGAATGACCTCAAATATTAAATAAGAAGCAGTTCAATTGTTTCAGGCCCTTATAAAACTTGTATATTGTTCGAGATAACTCACAATAGTGTTGAGCGGAAAACATTTTAACGGTGGCAAGATTTGACATAAATCTGTTTAACCTTTTTAAAAACAATCGCCTTTACTCATTACTTTTATCAGAAAACTGACTTTAACAGTAAAGTCTTACTACGTTTGACCAAATTGACGACTAAGTTTTCTTGCGAAACTCAAACTCATTCTTTAAATCGCAACTTTTTATTTATTTACAAGTTTCTACAAGTTTCGAAATCGCATTTTGTAACACACTTAATTACACTCATAAGATTTGATTTCATTTGGCAGCCATACTTTGAAGTTAAGGTAAGTACAGCTATTGTTAGTTGGCCTGCTGAAATGATAAAGACCATGTTTGAAACACAAAGATGCTGCGATGATAATTTTTGAGGTAATGAAATATTATTGGTATATTTCCTTGAAGTCAAGTTTGAATTAAAAAAAGCGACTTCTGATTTATTTTTAATTGGTTTCCGGTAAAAGCTAATGAGATGTTTTATGTTGATGGTATGAAGTAGTGTATTATGTTAACAAGTTGTTTTGTTTTTTAAAGTTAAGTAAAACGCTTTTGCACAACTACACTCGTATCCAAAGCATTACCCTCTTATAAATCGCTTTTATAAAAGTTTTATTATTTTTTGAGGTCTCCAGACGCTAAGTGTCATTTATAATTCAGATTTTTACACGGTGGTCAATAAGATTGAAAAATAACAAGAAATGAATTTATTTTTGTTGTAGGCTTTAGTTTTGATAATAACAAAGGTTTTGCAAAAAATTAAGACAAGTATATTTTTATTTGTTCACAACTTTGATATATTGGATGTAAAAGGTTTGCTCTCCGTAAATTAATCAAGGCGGGACCATGTCAACCGATTCGACCACATTTGTTTAAGTGGAAGCCCGCCTTTAAATGGCTCAAACATTTGTCACTTATTTAAAAAATATATGTTTGCTCAAAAAATATCTCACATTCGTATCAATTTTTATTTATCAAAACAATGATTTCAAAGCATTCTTTTTTATCAGTGTAATTGTTTAGGCATTAGAGGTGACTTCATTTGGACACACCTAGTAATGTCATTCAAACTATTAAAAATGCTGATAGCCACTTTAAATAAATAAAAAAAATTTGCCCAGCGGGCCTAACTGTCCCCATGTCAACCCAACGTTTTAGATGAAAAAAAAAATGAAATTTAGTATTTAAGTATAATAGCATATAATTTAAGAAGGAAACATCTTCCCTCACAAAATACCAAATGTGGTAACACTCATCAGTAGTGAGGGGAGAAACACACACCGGCATAGACTTCACATCGCCTATATTGAAACCTATCTATATCATGGAACTTATCTAATTTATCTATCTAGAAAATTACCGACAACTGTACTTAGCTATAAGACGAAAGTAGCACAAACTAAATGCTTTTGTTGCGAACCTTTACTAGAAAAAAAAATCTCAAACCAAGGCTCTACTCATCATTGCCAACTGTCTGAAAAGATGCAAAATCTGACAACCAATTATAACATAAAAATCATTGCATTTAAAGGAATTCTCATTGCGCGTCTGTAAATATCCGTGATGGGATAATAAAGCTACAAAGTTACATTGAAGAAGTAAACACTGCTAAAAGGTAAATTAATCGAAGATACATCAAGGGTTGCTTATTTGTGATATTAGTGTGAATTTCTGTGTAAATTTCTGTGTAAATTTGTTCTTTTGTTCTAAACACTAGAGCACTAATTGGATGTTTTATGTTGATAATATACATTATTAACATGTTAATCTTTTTGTTTTTATAAGTTAAGTAAAGCCCTTTAGCACAAAATACATTCGTATCCAACGCAATGTGTTATAAAGTCGCTTTTATATGAGTTTCATTACTATTCAGGTCTTAAGGTGCTAAGTGTCATTTATAATTCAGTGTTTTTACACGGTGGTCAATTAGTTTCAAAAATAACAAGAAATAAATTTATTCTTGTCGTAGGCCTGAGTATTAATAATTATGAACTTCAAGTTATTACAAAACAATAAGACAAATATATTTTTATTTGATCACAACTTTGCTCTTTGTGATGTAAAAGGTTTGCTCTCCGTAAATTGATCAAGTATGGCACCATCTTTATTGCGACAGGTCAAATTTACGCTCTTAAGAGTCAAACCAATCCATGTAGACAACTATACTCTATACTGACAGATATTTTTGATGTGAGAGAAAGCAATATCTAAGGTCATAAAATGCTGTTACTACGATGGTATGTAAAATATTTGGGGATTTATTTAGTTGTACACCCTGCTTTTGATGTTTATTGGCTTATGTCTATCCCAAGTAGCCATAGAAATTTTGCCAAAAAAGGTGTATAAATATATCTAATTATTTGGTTATTTTTAAATTTGTGTTGCTTAAAACTAACTTTGTTTTTCGCCCCACTGTTAATAAATGGGGCAAGTATTTCAAGAAAATAGTGATAGGTTCTATAGGCAACAGAAGTAGCTATAGACTTGAATAGTTTTGATAAGAATTAAAACAATTTATCTTTCTAGTAAAACTGTAAAGAAAGAGAAGGTTTTGAGAAGAAATTGCTTTGTTTCCACTTTCGCTCACTCAGTTACCCCAAATAGCCAATAACCAAAAAGATACAAGGGGGTACGAAGAAGTTTGTAAAACCTAGAGATCGTTATGGCAAATGTTTTCATTAGTATTTTTTAGGGAGGAGGGGTTTATATTATATTGGGAGTTCACTTTATATATATAAAAAACACAATATAGGAAAAAAATACAATACGGTTTTACATGACTCCAACATCTGTCACTAATTTGAAAAGTATAAGTTTGCTCAAAAAAATCTAAATTTGTATCTATTTTTTTATGGAATATTGACTTTGAAAATCTAAGCAGTTTATATCAACATTGGTAAAAAATGCTTTTATGTTGACTGATTCAAGGATGATTCAATTTTTAAGATTTAGAACGATGCGTCATTAAACACTGGTCGTGACCATATGCTTTCATTTTTATACCTAAGGTGTCGGTCTTTACATGTAGTAGGTTATTAATGTGTAGCTTCGAAACGTATTTGAAGAAAATATGTTATTATATGCTATTATAAGTATTGTATTTTGTAAGATATTGTCGTCATGATATAATTGAGTATTTGTTAAAAGACACTGTGTAATGATTATATAAGAAATTAGTTTTAAATAGGTATAAGATGTGCCGCTGCTAAGTAAAGGGCAATATGTAATTCATATGAAATGAAAGTATTAGTTGCATTAAGAATGTAGGAGTTCATAGTGCAGGCATGATAAGAAGTTTTTAGACCAAAATAGAATTTCTTGCTGTATTACAAAGGCCATAATATACCTGGCATGCGTTGCGTAGGCCATGATATACTATTCACCGCATGCTAATGGGGCATATGTGATATTTGAGCAAATATATTGACTTCTCTGATGCCTGCTTTAAAACATTGTAACTCCATTTTAACCCTTCTTTACTTTCATAAATTTTTATGGTTGAGAGGTCAAAATAAATTTATTTAATATTTCTTTAACATTAGTAAGAGAAAAAAGCCATAATTTCCATTCGCTCAGGCGTTGCTGTCATTTGACATCTTAGATTTTGAATTACAGCCCTCCAGTTTCATTTATGGCCTTTGCTTTGCCTCAGTCATAAAAGACATTGTCAGGCAGTAAATTAAAACTGCGGGCCTCAAATGAACATTATATTATCAGCTGGTTTTGCCAATTATAATGCAAGTAGCAAAAATAGTTGTTAGAAACTAAAACAGAATGACTGTAAAACATATTTCTGTGCTCAATTAAGTCTACACCCAAACGGCGTTTACATTTGAAAAACGTGCACACAGGGTTCATAACAGGGTTCAGTGTTAACGAATGGGTTCTATGATTTACTGATAAGTTTCCTTTGTTTCAAGTTTTATCATAATCATTTTCTCAAAGTTTATGCTAAACTTTGAGATAATGTAAACCTTTGAGAAAATGTTTATGGTAAACCTTGATGAATAATCTTGATGATAATATTTTCCTTCAGGAAATAATAATTTTCGAATAAAAAGTGAAAAATGAAAAATATTGGCAAAATAATGACACTTTTATCGTTATAAATTTTAATGAGTAATTTATTTAGATTATATTGTGCAAAATGAAACTTGAGTTCAGCTGCAGTTGAATCATTACCAAGATAGTTATTGTGAAACGCATACAACTGTTGGGTTCAATATTGCATGTTAAAAAAGTTAAAAATTTTAAGTTACTGTAAGTTAAAAAAGTAACATTGAATTTTTTTTACATTGATGGTAAATAACTTACAATAAATTACAATTGGAAGAATAAATTAAAAACGTTAACTTTACTCGATTGGGTACTCAAAACATTTCAGAAATTGTTTTTTCTATCCGTGCTTGGTGTCTCCAGTCACATACAATTTCCTTAGATCCAACCTTTGGTACAGTTTCACAAATAGTCTTAATTTTGAGACACTGTTTTTATAAATTTAATTAGTTTCAAGGGAAATAAAGTTACGAATCTGTAAAACAATTTAATTAATTTTGCATTATTATATTAATCAAGCATACAAAGCCTATTTTCAAGTGCAATTGTATGTCTTTGATCCCCGTGAACATGACTTTCCAATTACCATACACCAGTGTAACTTAACCACTAGTTATTTTACAGTAGAGAATAATGACTTTAGAAAGGATAGATGTTTAATGAAAAATACAAAAAAGATTAAAATATTAAAAAAATGCTCAGAGGCGATCTCTATATCAACTTTTGACATTTTTATTTTTTTTCCAAGAAACGACTGACCACAAAGATAAAAACAAAAGCAAAATAGAACAAAAAAACATTCCATCAAACTGAATGAACACATCTGCAAGTTGAACTATCCACTAGAGTCTAGCGACTCCTCTCCAATTTTGGGAAGCAATAGAGGGCGTCTTTTTTCATTGCGGATTTACCATTTTCTAGTAATATTCACTCTCGGGAAATCCTTTACACTAGTGTATTGTGACAAGTGTCACATATCATCTTTGTTTTAGCACCTTTTATATGTTTCGCTACCAAGAACAATGAATTTATTTTGTTTCTTTGGCGCGCCTTTATCACGTGTCCTAGTCTTTTTACGGTTGTATCGTCTTACGACTCATCACAAGTCAATAGGATTGACCCTCCCACCCACCCTTAGATTAGAATGATATTTGTAGGACATATATTGAGGAAAGAAATATATACGGTATATTTTGTGTTAGATATTGTATGACAATTTACCTTCTTTTATACATTTGACAAATTAAGAAACTTCATGTCCTTTTTTCGCCACTAGCATTCTGAAATGTTAACTTTAGCAAACATTTCGTAAATACGTTGTATAACATATTGTTAATTGCTAGCTAGGATCGTTCGTTTTTCTTTAGCTTCTCTAGTGTGTAAAAAAAAAAGATTAAAATAACTGTGTCCACTCGGTTCTTGACTTAAGACGTGACTTAAGTCGTTTTTTCTCTCGCAGTTAAGTAATCGTTTTTTGTGCTTAATAACAGTGTTAATTTTTTCTGTGGTTTCTAAAGTTATTATCATGCGGTTAGTTGATAAAAAACGATTACATTTTTTCAAGTAGCACACACTCAGCTAAAGTGTCTTAAATAACTAAGTGCTTAAGGCTAACTTGCCACTTAAAAGCAAGCTAAAAGAAAAGAGAGGGCTTTGGATATATTTTTTTCCAAGTAAAAATGATTTGTTCAGGTTAGTATTTTAAATATTTTGCGTGAATGTCAAATCTTTAATTATTAATTATTATTAGTCAATTATTATTACACCATTCAATATTTTGTAGAAAATCTTAATGTTAATGTCATATTCGCCGTCCGTCATGCAAAATGGTAATAGTGGTAGACACGAAATGCGGCAAATTAAAGTCGGGGAACCCGTGGATTGATTTATGGACCACTGACTAGTTTTACATAGTCAGCCAAGTTTTGAACTTATAATAGCCAATTTGATGTCTTTAGAAATGCGCACAGCCTCATTTCAGATTCCCTTAGAGTAGTTCTTAAAACAATTCGTATTCTGCATCCTCAAACAGTTTTAATGCTGAGGAGTAACTTTCTAACTAAGCAGGTATTACCGATGCGAAGAATAAGTATGATGAGCAAAATGTGGTGATCGCCGCACACGTGGATTTTTACAGGGATAATGACTAGTCCATTGTGTAATATCTGCGAAGATAGTGGCTACAAATTGTAGTAGGCTGAGAAAAAAATTTCCAGGTAACAACTATTATTGAGAGATTTCAGAGATACATATGCAAATAGAGTCAAACTTATTTAAAGTTAGAAGTATGCCTTAAAACATATCTTCCAGTTACAAAGATATTTAAGCCAAATATACTGTATATCTACAATTTTAATTATCTGATATGTCTTTTTAAATCTTTTTTAATATATATTTTTAGGTGCAATATTTTTGTGCACTCTAATTTAAAATAAAAATAACTATAATATTTTTTTTAATAAATGTTGATGAGCAGACTCGCCGTTCCTTAAAAGTACCTTAAGTTCTTGCTTGTGACAAAATGATTGAGTAGATTTTTTTTTACTCCTTTATATTCCTTAAAACTTCATTTTTTATTTTTTGTAATGTATAGAGATTTTACGTATTTTGAAGGGGCTACGATTCAATAAGCTCAATCCCCGCACATTTTAAAAAATAGAATGTAATAAACGGACCACCCACAAAAAGTCAAGGTGCAAGAAATGATTTAGAACCGCATCTATTATACTAATAATTACTTTTTTATCATAAATTTGCTACATTTTTATTTTAATTTTCTAAAAAATAGTATTCTTTTGGCGGTAAAATAAGCTACGGTCTGTAAAATATATTAAATATCTGTAAACCGTTTGTTTTGTCAGGGGAACCGACACACTACGATAATAAAATATTATAAAATGCTATATAACTAGCTTCAAGAAGGTAATTAATACCTCTAAAAAGATTTTAAAGTCATTGTTGTTGCTTCGACTGGCTTTATGCGCAATCAACTCTTATGTTATGTTTCTATGATATAGCTAGCTAGCTTGCTAGTTCAAACAGTTTATTTTATTAGAAGCTTTGAGTTAAAGGCCAGGTAAGTGCTTACATGGAATAAATTATGGATATCCAATAAATGTAGGGGACTTTTCTGTTATTTTTAGTTATATGGAGGTTCCCAATATGATATTTAAGATGTTGTTTTTGTCCTTAGTAACTACAAACGTTTCGACCGCCATTAACTCGACTTTCGTGTAAGTCAACGAAGTCAAATTTGAAAAGCCGCTTCGTGGCCCCTTTAATGCTGAACAGAAGCAATAACATGCTATTAGACGGGGTTTAAGGCAAGAACTGATTTGACAGGATTTAAGGTGATTATTTTCTGCGCTAGATTTTAGTACTTTTTGATTTGTTATATATACAATTTTTTATCTTATATTTCTTATATTTCTGAGACTAATTTGCAAAAACATTTTCTATCGGTGTTAGATTCTACCAAACTCAATTTCTGTTACAGTTCTTAAAGCACTGCTCTTAAGGTTCTAAAACTTCTTGAAATCTATCTGTATTCCTATGTATTTTCCACGGCCTAAGGACTAGTTCAAAAAATGGTATTTAGAAACTATCGTGTAGCCAAGTGATAAGGTTGAGTTCAAAATAAGGATCATTTAAAAGATGACGATTTTAAATGATCGTATATTTTAGCCTTAACTAAATTGCCGAAACTTACGTGCCAAAAACTTACATAGTACGTGCGTAATATATATTGATTTCAAGAAACTTTGTGTTTTCATTGAAATTAACATAAAGAGGGCAACTAGGTTCCTTAATCAATGAATGACTGTTTGCCCCTTAACAAAATAGTAATTATTTGAGCTATTACGTGTTGTTGTTTTCAGAGTATATTTATAAACACGCAATTTCCGCTAACGGATATTGCAATGCAATAAAGTTATTGTTTTAAGAGGAACAAAGGGCATAACCTTACAAACTTTTTAAGGGTGAAACTTTTAGTAAGAAAAATATCAGTTAGTAGTTTCCGTCGATTTTGGAAAGACCTTCACATTGCAATAGGTAACAACTTTTTAAAAAATTTATTTTTCTATGTTTGAATTTGTGTCTCATCCAGCATTGGGGTACAAGCATCTATTATAACAGCTATTATTCACAAACACTCAAAATTTCGTCTTTAGATATGTGCACTTATTAGGCGTTGGCTCGTGGAAAAAATCCACGGGTTCCCGGGTAAATTTTCGCCCGTTGTACATATTTTTTTCTTTTAGGTTTCGCACATTTTTGTCCGCTTCTTAGCATGAAGTAATAAAATTAATAGCGGAAAGTCCAAAAAAACCTGAGATGGAACTATTTTGAACAGAATACTACTATCAATACCATTTGAGATACCGAATATTATTTCACTAGATCCATCTTTAGGCCTGTCGGTTTAATAATTATGACGTAATATTGGCTAGTGTAACCTTTAAATCTGTGTTTTACCTTTTAATCCTGCTTTCAACTTTAATATCTATCATTTACTTAAGTGAAAGGTCTTTTATTATGTGTAAACGCAAATATTCTTCACTAATGTTATAAATCCATGGCGCCATGCTCAACGGAAACATATTACACACACGTTTTTGTTAACTGTTTTCACATACAGAAAAAACACACATAGTGGGCTTAGCTTAAAAAAACTTAATTATAAAATTGATCAATTATGAAGTTAATCGACCATATAATTTGTTAATTCTTTCTACATGAATTGTTTCTCTTGCAACGCCATCGTTATTGTAGAGAAGCATTTAAAAGAGTTTGTAAAGAATAGAATATATTTTTAATCTATATATTATAAAATAATAACCTGTGATTTATTATTAGAAGGCTAAAGATTTGGTTTTATTAAACTGGTTTGAAGATAAATCCGTTCTTTTTATCACTTCCGTTTAATATTGGCTGGTTTTATTAATTATATGTTATAAAGCCTATGGTAGAGGGGTGTTTGATATAGATGAAAGATTACAGTTCAATGATAAATCAGAATGATAAGATAAATGTTAATATTTTTAAAGATGAAATATACCTACAGATAATTTTTTTAGTGAAATTTGTTGTTTATCGAAGGGAGTGATAGTTTTTATATAAACACCCAACGCTAGACGCTACCAATGAAGTTATGACCTAATTTATTAAGCTGACATTTTTCTGCGGCTTTTTTAAGGATTCCTTTCGTTAGCGTTGAAACATTGCGTAAGAATATTTTATATTGTAATAGTTTACGACATAAGTATGGAAATGTTAAATTAAAGTTATTGTAGGGAGAACGACTATGAATTAATAAATATGATGCGAAACTTATAAAACAAAATCAGCTGCAAGATTATAAAGAAATTACTCAAAAAATTCCTTTTCTGTAATCGTTATCCACGGCGCCATATTTGCGAACGTGTTCAACATTCTCAGTCCTTGATGGTTTCCTGTTTTTCAAATTCTTTTAAAAAAACGGAAACCCCAAACTCTCGAAGCTATATTCTAAAAGAGGTGATTAATTACTAGAGAAGAATTGTGACGAGAAAGGGTAAAAGTTACAGAAAAAGGTTAGGGAGTATTAACAAAGGTGATTGCATTTACCAAATGTACCTACTTAAAATGCTTTGATAACAATGGAAAACGTAATAATAATTATCACACCCCTCAACGTATAATTAAAATACTTAATAAAATGAAATAATTAATAAAATGTTAGTTGATTGTGTTAATGACATTTTCTTATTTATTTGCGTGATTCTGCCAGCTTGATTTTACTTCATAGAATTCAAATACTGACATTTGTTATTATTTCGTGCCGAATTCTGTCAAAGGTAAAATAAATTAAATTGTTTTATTCAATAAAATAGATGTATTCTAAAAGTTTTAAAACAATGTGGGTGGAAAAACAAATTAGCAGTAAATAAGAACTTACAATGTACATTTTTATAATTACCACAATGCAATTTAGTAACAAGTCGCTTGGGTGCATTCGCGTGTCATAAAATTTTCATCAATAAACAACATTTAAGTGAGTTAGTTTGTTGCCCGTGTGTTGCGATTATTTGCAAGGTGTAAGTTATTCCCGTGTATTCGTATACATGAGAAAGAAATTGAAGGATGAAACTCATATATTTGTTGCAAATGGTCCTATTAAATATATTCAAACTATGGAGGCTGTATTGATCACGTTACTCGTATTTTTCTTCTTTTGAAAATAATGGTAATATCTTGAGACTGTATTATTGACAAATTTTACTATTTTTTTTATTAAAATCAAATTTTCTACTTATTAATTTATTAAATTAATATTTTCTTGAAAAAAAAATGTGGTTAGGAATCTACGAAAATGTGTTTGGAAAATAATTAGGCACCCTTGGTTTGACTAAAATGTTTTATATATTCCCTTGTTTTTAGAGTTTTAAATAAAAATGAAAATTCTATGTTTATATATCTTGTTCGGTATATTTATCCTACCATCACATAGTTTCTCTGCCTTGTTTGAAAAACAATGCACAAATCGTTACGAATTTCGACATGATGTACCTCACATATTTCCTTACCTGAAAAACTGCACTTATGTCAGACAACAGCACCCGATATGTGGAAAAAACATTGTCATATCGTATGCTGAGCATGCGCCGTACGTAACATTTAACCACACCACTGGCAGACCAGTAGGATTCTTACCAGGTAACTTCTTCATGTAGTTTATGACAACCAAATTGCCTACAACCTTTTATATTCTACGTATCTATAGGAGACAAGAAAAAACGCCACATTAATCCAGTTTGTTTCATTCGTTTCAACTGAAGTAAAACAGTGAACGTTTATTTATTTTTTAAAGTTTGAGATGGAAGAAATTCGAAAGTTGGCAGACCTGTACCAAAGCAGTCTACAGGCGTGCGTGTGAAAGTAATTTTTAGGCCAACCCGTGATTGGTAAATTTCTATTTCTCATTGCTCTAGGTATGCTTCGATTGGCCATGGAAACGTGTTGTTACGGTTGTGCAAACTTAACTTTTATTGGTCCATTTAAAGCAGTAGACAAATTCTTTCAAAATGCAACCGTATTAATGCCGGTTGAGTCAGCTAGTAACAGCAAAAAGTTCGTTGGTATGGAGTATATTTCGTTTGTTGATGTTCCAGGGGTAAGTTTTCTGGCAAGAGAATCAACTGGAAGAGCTACTAAATTGACAAAACATCTTTTCAAATCTGTCATCAACACATGGCCGTTGTTTTTAACAGCTTTTTTAATGGCAATCATAGCCGGATGTGTTGTTTGGGTGCTGGTACGTAATACCTTCTTGTTTACTTCAAACAAAGCATGTATCAAGGCGGTCTTAAAGAGATTGAACGTCTACTCTCACTTAAAATGTAACCTATTAACGGATTTGATTGAATGTTCACAATGAATTATGTGTGTTTTGGCGTTAACAAAAAAACTACACTTAGTTCTCTACTAAATTTGTTGCGAGTATGAAAATAATTCAGATTAATAATTTAATTTAGAACACAGAACGCATTAATATTATCTATTGACTTTAGGATACCTGGTTCAACAGATACGAATTTCCTTCAAGCTTTCCACGAGGACCATTTGAAGGTTTTTGGTGGGCATTTGTTTCTATGACTACTGTAGGGTAAGTTAATGTTTTCGGATTAAATGAGATAATCGTGAAAATACATTTTCAAGAAAAATTGAGAATGAAAAGAGAGTTCAGTAAATTATTAAAAAGTTTAAAAAAATGTTATAAAAAGGGTTTTGTGAGTTTTCCAAAAAAAAAATTGTGCAAAAAAAGATATCAATTAAAGTTTATGTTGATAAGATAGATAAATAAGATAAGATAATTTTATTAATCAAAAATAGCTGTTCAGTTCAAATAATTAAATAAATTGGTAATATGAAGGGAGAAAAAAATAACAACAAAAAAACTATTTTTGAAGGCCACCCTTGGACGAGTACAATAGGCGGCACAGGACATACATAAACATATATAATCACCAGACAAATGAACCATGTGAGAATAAAGGGAAAATTTGTTACAAATTAATAAGAGGCAATAAGACACTTCTTTAGATCACTTTTAAGACCAAAGTAATCTATAGAAACAAATTTTTTAGTCATTGATTTCTGTATCTTATTGCAGGATTTAATGGTGTTAAATCTAATAGAATTTTTACCAAAACAAACGGTATTCACAGTAGGAAGATTGATCAATCCAGCCTTTTCTGCACGAGTGCTCTGGGAATGGTTTGATTTCTGCATCTTATTCCAGGATTTAATGGTGTTAAAACTAATAGAATTTTTACCAAAACAAACGGTATTGACAGTAGGAAGATTGATTAATCCAGCCTTTTCTGCACGAGTGCTCTGGGAATGGTTGAAGTCAACCGCAAAAGTATTCTGGATAGTAGCAGGCGTTTTATCATGAAAGAGCTTATGCAAAAACAGAATGTTCTGACACTGGACAATATCATTGAATTTGAGGATGTCCAGATTGCCATAGATGATACTAGATGATGCTCTTCGAGATTCAAAAGTCATTAGTCTGATAGCAAAATTTTGTAAAACAGCAATACGATTAACATCAAGACTGTTTGGTTGACCCCAAATTTGATTACAATATTGCATTCGGGAATGAAAAATGTCATAGTAGACCAGGATAAGGACATTTTGAGGCACAAAATGACGAAGTTTAGCTTTTGGCTGACACAAATACTTGGGAAAAGCACTACAATAAAAAAAGCCGGAAGAACCGGCGTCAGAACGACGGGCTAAGTCAGCGTTAAGCAAAAGGTTGAGCGTTTTAGTGCAGGTATACCGTGTTACACAACCGTGGTCAGGGGTTTTGGTGCAGTTATAAGATATGTGACAATTCCAGTAGTGCGCTAGCAGCAATTAAGCCTTCCCGCCATTGAACGTTTGGCTGCGCTGTAGTACATGTATACCGTATGTTGCAAATCCAGTAAAGCGCACATCACAATATAGCGTTTCGGATGTAATGGATGTTATAAAAAAATAACATTCTTAAAAATTTAGCCAAAATTTAAACGCGGGGTACCCGTTAAAGCAGAAGCAGTAGAAATGGCAACTTCGGTTTAAATGAAAACACGAAACAGCCCGTCGTTTACCTCGTCTAGCAAAAAAAATGACTTATCAATTTAATTTTACGGAATAAGTTTAAGGTGAAGAGAGCAGAATGATAAATAATTATTTGTTGGAGATAAAAACCTTTTTACTGAACTGAATAATAAGGCAATAATATCAATACAAATTTATCAGAAGTAGAAATATCAAGAAAGGACCTTCAAAATGGCTACCACTACTCGCGCATCTCCCAAAAACCTCGTTATTAGCTAGAACTTCATGTTACACTCATGAATGGAATCGGCAAATAATATTAGCAGGATCATTATTTAAAATAGCGCATGAAGATAATGCAGCTTTTACTACATCCTTGGTTTTAAAAGTTTGCCGAAAAATCAAAGAAATAATACTGACTAGTTTTTAACCCGTGAGAAAATCCACGGGTCAGTCCGTCAAAAACCGATTGAAGATGACAGCAGCTATTTTAAATAAGTAAAATGTGGGTATTGTTAATATGGATAATACACTTGTTCTCTCTTTCTTTAGGTATGGCGACCGTGCACCGAAATCGATAATTGCACGTTTATTCGCAGTGTTGTGGATTTTGTTGGGCATCACAATATTCTCAATGTATACAGCAACGCTGACATCAGCACTTTCAGCTAATGTAGAAGCTTTAATGAAAGAACAAATAATCGGAACAACGGTAATATTAGTTGCGCGGTATCTATTTTGTCCTTAACCAATGTTTTTAATGTAAAAATAACACAGGTAGAAAGAAATCTGGAGCTAAAATTTTTATACTGAGTGAAAGGAAATTTAAATTATAAGTAGAATGACATTAAAAACACAATTCTTAAATAACTTCTTTTATTTAAATGCATAGAAGATAATCTACTAAAACATCGATTTAATTATAGAAGACCTTGACTATAATATGAATACCACCACACTACATGCAGCAAAACTTCTACGTAGCAGATACCTTTCTTAAAGAACATTTTTCTTTGGAGTGCATGTAATGACTGTCAAATTTTCTTTTTCTCTCTATGAGGGACACCTCTTTTTAGCGGTCATTGTTTTAAAATCTTAATTTACATTACACCCTAAAATTTACCTCCCTGTAGCTTATTGGATTTGTGTTTTTTTGTTTTTTTGCCAGTTAATAACTTCTAATGAAAACAAAAATAACATAGAGAAATCTTGCGTCAGCTTTACTGTTCGAAATGAAATAATTTATTGTCTAAGGGTATTTTTTACGGCAAAAACTGGTCTCTTGACGCAGTAGAGTTTTAAAGCAACTTTTGAAGGAAATTGTATGTAGCGGGCCAAACTTGCTAGAGGACACTTTGTAAAACCTTCTGCTACAAGTTTAAAATTAGGAAAATTAGTGCTCGAGCTGAAACCTGCGCAGATTTATACCGCAGTAAAAACTGCCTAATTCGTCTTAATTAATTAACCATTTCAATCGGGTCTTCTTTGCAACATTTTCACCGGGAACAGCAGCGAAACACATTAATATCGAAGGAGATGCTCAAATAAATATGAAAGTAGGCTTTCTGTTAACTGTCAACAATGTTTTAATAATTTACTTTAGGTGGCAGTATTAAATACTACGGCCGCCGGTAGATCGGCCGTTGTGCAAGAAGGAGCGGACGACAAGGGATATGGAAATATCAAAGAACTTATGAGAGCATTGTTGAGTGGTAAAGTACAATGTGAGTCAACCAATTTTATCGGTAAAAAAAGTTTGTAAAATATGATCAAATCTTAGCTCTTGGTTGACCGTTTTTTTTTAAACCAATAATAATAAATAAAAGTTATTTTCAATTTTTTTTGTTGTGCAGCGGATTATGAATCAAAATGCTTAAAAAAATAAACTAAAATTTGACAATTTTAGTTAATAATTAGAGTTAGAATCCCTACATAAAATGGAAAATTAGTTCATACGCTTTGCAAGTACAATCTTTTTTATTCATTTAAGCCGGTAATGCCAATTTTAGGATATACTGGCAAGTAAAATACGATAGAGTACACAAACAAGTAACACTTTACTTCAGCCCAAACTTAAATTATGAACAACATTAGAATCAAACCTCTGGTCAATGATGTTTTAAAAAGTGTATTTATTTTAAGCACTCGTCCCAATTGAACAGCATGGCGAAAAATTATAGTTTTCAGGAAATTGTCTTCTCTAAAGCGTGATAATGAATAACGAAGTAATCATCAAGATTTTGCTAACACCTAAATGAATCACAAAATATGATTTTTTCTTAACATTTTTCTAAACTCTAAAAGATATTGTTATTAAAAATCAACTAGTTTCAGTATTTGTCGAATCTAAACAATGACTTAGAAAGCAGGACTAAAAATTGAATTCTCTATGGGATGCGATCTCTGGTGGGAGGGTTAAATTCATTAGCAATTGGTTAATAAAGAATATTTAAATATTTTTTTAGCAATAGCCATCGATGATAACATAGTGGCCTACCACATGAATTACCTCAAAGGACAACTCCCAGACATCAGGGAGCATCGACATGTCAACATTAAGCATAATTCGTACGGAATTGCAACTTCAGCCCAAACTTAAATTATGAACAACATTAGAATCAAACCTCTGGTCAATGATGTTTTAAAAAGTGTATTTATTTTAAGCACTCGTCCCAATTGAACAGCATGGCAAAAAATTATAGTTTTCAGGAAATTGTCTTCTCTAAAGCGTGATAATGAATAACGAAGTAATCATCAAGATTTTGCTAACACCTAAATGAATCACAAAATATGATTTTTTCTTAACATTTTTCTAAACTCTAAAAGATATTGTTATTAAAAATCAACTAGTTTCAGTATTTGTCGAATCTAAACAATGACTTAGAAAGCAGGACTAAAAATTGAATTCTCTATGGGATGCGATCTCTGGTGGGAGGGTTAAATTCATTAGCAATTGGTTAATAAAGAATATTTAAATATTTTTTTAGCAATAGCCATCGATGATAACATAGTGGCCTACCACATGAATTACCTCAAAGGACAACTCCCAGACATCAGGGAGCATCGACATGTCAACATTAAGCATAATTCGTACGGAATTGCAACTTCAGCCCAAACTTAAATTATGAACAACATTAGAATCAAACCTCTGGTCAATGATGTTTTAAAAAGTGTATTTATTTTAAGCACTCGTCCCAATTGAACAGCATGGCAAAAAATTATAGTTTTCAGGAAATTGTCTTCTCTAAAGCGTGATAATGAATAACGAAGTAATCATCAAGATTTTGCTAACACCTAAATGAATCACAAAATATGATTTTTTCTTAACATTTTTCTAAACTCTAAAAGATATTGTTATTAAAAATCAACTAGTTTCAGTATTTGTCGAATCTAAACAATGACTTAGAAAGCAGGACTAAAAATTGAATTCTCTATGGGATGCGATCTCTGGTGGGAGGGTTAAATTCATTAGCAATTGGTTAATAAAGAATATTTAAATATTTTTTTAGCAATAGCCATCGATGATAACATAGTGGCCTACCACATGAATTACCTCAAAGGACAACTCCCAGACATCAGGGAGCATCGACATGTCAACATTAAGCATAATTCGTACGGAATTGCAACGACGGATAAGGAGCTGGCCGAGTTTGTAAGATCCTTCTTCGTGAACAATGAAGATCATAGAGCGACTTTGCAATCACATATTATGAATCATTATGGGGTACGTAGTATTCTGTTGTGTGTGTATATTTCTCTTATCTCACTTCTTGGCGTGGTTTAGGACACACAAAATATATTGAAAAAAGGCAACAAATTTCGGAGCTCGTTCGCATAAGTATAGGTCATTTCAATCTAGATACACACAATTTTTATTGTTGATTTTAATCATTGAAATCGTTGAAGCAAGCAATTCACCTTGTTCCCTGGTAAATCATAATACCTGATTAGCTGGACGTATTTTATAAATGGTTAAAGCGGGACTTTGTAAACTTTTACAAATGCAATTTTTACGTAGGAAAACATACTTAATTTAAGGCAACGAGAAAAGAATTCTTTGGGTATATGATATGCTGATTTTTTGTTGTTAGATTTATTTACTCTTCGCAAGACAATATTCCATTTCCCTGCAATTCGTGAAATATTGCTAGGCTCGGGGAAGTAAATCTTATTATTCAATAGAAATGTAATATCTGCTTATTATATTCACCTTGCGTACCAACATTGTATGAAAATATTGGAAAAGAATTTCGACATAGTAGGGAAAACAGTTAGAAAAACAAAAGTACTACAGATTTGTTTCTAATGTCCTAATCAATCTGCTTATTTTTGTTTTGTTATTCCAGATACCCAAAGAAGTTGCACATGAATGAAGATATAAATTTATGCATTTATTTTTTTAATTTAGATGAGATTTCACAAAGCAGAAGGAAATCAGGTTGATACAACGCAGTTTTTTTCAGCTGACTCTCCCATTTTCGTGGCAACAATTGTTGCGTTGCTCATTCTTGGTATTGTAACTATCATCCTCGGCTTAACTTGCAAATGGTACTTCAAACAAAACGAAAGCATTTTAAGAAAATGTATAAGAATTCAGGACAAGAAGGCGAAATACAAGGAACCAGGTAAAACATATTTAATTACTTTCTATAGGGCTGGATGCTGCGAATTGTCAATTTAATCTTTAGACTGGAAAAGGCATGTATTTATATACATGTAACATTTTTTTTGATCGTTAATTATTGTGTACTTTATTTCAATTTTAATAATTATAATACATTTAAAATTTTAAGTCATGTATAGCAATACAATAGGAATAACGTTATCAATGATAGCTATTTTATTAAAGCTAGCTAATGCTGTAATTGTAAGATATTGAGCTACCTGCAAATGGCTGAACGACACACCAGTTACATCATGCTTGAAATTGTTAGAGAATGGTTTCCTTTCGACTGCATAATTCACGAAATTTCTTATTAGCATATGCGCACCTAAACCAAGTATTACTGGTGAAATGCCTGTTAAAGAAGTATTCGGCGTTCTAAATATCTTGTTAGTAATATATTTCTGTATTTCTGTGATTAAAAAGAGAACACTGTTTTTTTTTAGATGTTGAGTTGAAACCTATAATAAATCACACAGGAAATTTAAATGAAGAGTTCTTTAAAGAACTTGAAGAATTGAAAGCGAAATGGATGGAACGCCTTCAAAATGAAGCCGTGAACGGAAATGGCAAAGCTCATTAAATGCGCTCATAAAATAACTATCTTGTTGGTATTCCCCTGGCTGTTAGATAGAGTATTGACGTACCAATGTTGCACTTTTTTTTGGTCAAGCCACAACTATTGGTTTAAAGTTGTGCATTTTTTTCTATCAAACAATTTGTACAATAGAATATTACGGAGTTAAGTGTCGAAAAACAGTATTCTTTTGAGAAATGATATAAGGCCAAACAATTGCGTAAATCACGTCTAATATTCAAAAGTTTTAAATCAGCATATGTATCTATGTATTCTGTAAGAAATTATTTAATTTTTGAATTTTCGTAACTTGATGTAAGTATTTCTGGTGTTATAAGAATTTTTTTTGTAACGTGTATATATATACATATTATTTGTACGTTTTTTAAACATAACACTTAACGAATTTCACCGACTCGTTCGTCTAACTTTCATCTACAATCCTACTATTGTATAGGAGTCTCTCAAAGCACAGTGGCACTAAACAGCGATTAAATCCCCGCTTCCAGAGTTTTGCCGCAGCTACCTCTAAAAAACATAAATTATCATAAACCATTAAAATTGTTGACATCAGCAAAAAAATCACGTGACCCATACCGCACATGCGCAAACTATTTTGTAAAGTCTATACTCTAAAAGTTGTGTCCACTAGGAAAAAATGTGCTAGTAAAAATGTGTGCAAAGAAAAATTGGATACGATAACACAGACGCTAAGAATTTTGTTTAGTAGTCACTGCACATTCTCTAATGCTCCGGATGGTTTCCTTACACAATCAATGTGTTGCAACGCTGTCGTGGTGTATTCCAGCGCATTCGCAGTGGTTTACCATAGGTACAAGAATGTGCTATAATGCTGTTCGGGCAACACCATGGTTCGAGTATGTACCATATTGGATCATTTCCCAAATGATGTCTATCCGGTCTGCGAATTGTATACGGGCTTTCTTTAACGCAAGCAGCAGAAATGTGAACTACATTGTCGCCTATTGCCCGTACCCTATCATCTTCATAGGGCCTTTGACTGGTGCTATTCCGAGGATAAAAAGAAGGATTTCATAATAATATAGAGCTAGGGATTCCCTGGAGTTGGTGGTAGTCAATATAATAAGCAATGAAACAACAATGCAATGATTGTAAAACGGTGCTTGATGTGTATGACATCCGTCCCCCATCCTCTTCCCCCGGACCGAATAGAGTTGGGCAATGGAGAGACTGCACCCTGCCAATTTTCACAGCAAACAGCGCGATCCTGGCATTTGACAGGGTATATGTTAAAGGCAAAAATTGGTACCCAACATACGTGGCAGAGTGTAAATACAAAGCAATACCACTGCATGGCACTAGCTAATTTAGCAATTTCGACGACGATGACGAAGGGTTTACTTTTATATAAGCGGTTGGCCAGGGATGATGATTTACTGATGATGGGACATACTTCCAGAGCAGAAGCTTCCGCGGGCAGAAACTTTCGCGTTTTTCGTCTTTTTCGCCCTTTTTCGCAAAAGTTTTTGCCTTTGAAAATTTAAAACAGCAAACTGCATAGGCTTTTTCACGCGAAATCATAGCAAATTAAAAAAGGTCCCTCCCTGATATTCGTTCATATAAGAAAAGTAATGACACATGGATCGATATTATTATTACGTATACAATCCTATCCTTTTCTTAGTCTATCAATCTGTTACAATAACTTTTGTCTCTTTTTTTTGTCATGATTAAAACTTCTCTATATATAAGTCGATATCAACAAAGATTTTCTGCTAGTAATAATGCTTTCACAAGAGATAAATATTTACAATTATGTAGAAATTATAGTGTTGATCAAAACTATTATACACGGATAAATAAAAACTATTTTAGCTCATACCAAAGTAAACGTTTTGATTATAACAATAATCCTGGTGATGCATAATATATTTCATATAGTTTTTCAAGATGGATTATAAAACATTCAAGACGTCTATCAACCATAGGTGCGCAAAAGCGTAGTAAATCTTTGAGAGCTTTTTCTTTTTTACCTTGAACATCTCAAACTTCAACGAGATGTAGCATTCTTGGGAACTTCGGTCCGGCTTTAGATTGCCAAAATGTATTTTTGAACAACTTTGAAAAGATAATTATAGACATGTTGACAGAGACATTTAAATATTCCAGGATACACTACAATATGCTAGAATTAAAGTTGATTATGTTGTCAGTGAGAATGTGTACATGCTATCAAGTGATATAAACCTGAGGATGGACACAGTGAACTATTACAATGAGTATTTTCAAGTTTCTTTCACCCAATTAAACAAATGGACTGGGTTTAACATTACATCACACGAGAAAGATCGTTCATATATCACTATCAGCAAACAGCCATTAGACAAAATTACTGTTGTACGATATGCATGGAAACAAGAACGGTGCTTGTTGAAGTTGTGTGCAGTGTACGGAGCTGGTAGAGATTTACCAAGTCTACCTTTAATCGCGTACAGTCCCTTTCTCGAAAATTAAGTTAAACTTTTGACATTGCTATGTTATTAACATTTTCTTAATTTCTTTTGTGTGACTGCACTTTTTTAGATTATTAATAATCAAAAATATTGCATCATTTATAAAATTTAATTATTCCTGGAAAAATACGCGGTTTGTCTGTCGCACATATTTTGGCCAGCACCATTTCATACAACATTGTTATAAAATAGCAAATCAGTTCTCATTTTGAACAGAATACGACTAGTTGATAGTCCGTGGGAAAATCCTCAGGTTCCCCAACCTTCCATATTCCACTCCTCAGATATCCGTCTGACACCCTCAGTTAACTCATTTCGTACATTCTTATTTTCATGACATAATAGTAAAATAAAACTGAACTAAACCATCTTAAACAGGCAGACTATATTTTAATTTTCTACCGAGAAACGAGTGCAATTTTTCTCCTTAATATTGTGCAAAACCTGTATAATTCTTCGTTGATTGCCTGAAATAGGGTGCAAATACTTCTCCATAAGACAAGACATACCGTAAGGTAAAGTTTGTTAATAATTTTATGGATATATTATTCCCAGGATAGATAAGAGTTAAGTGAGAATGGGCGCAACCCGCAAATTAGGCTTTACAGCGTTACAATCATCAGCATTATTATCATTCGGAGAGATCTATAGATACCAGATTTGTTTCTATCAAAGTAAACCTGCAAAGTTGTTGTGAACGTCAACGAGGTTGGTTATACATTAAACCTTTATCAACTTAACCCCCCCCCCTAATGACTAGAAAAATTTCTTGCTAACTTAAATAAAAAAAATTCACAGAAATCACAAGGCTCTTTAAAGTTTGTTGAAAGTGAATCTAGATAGTCACATCATAGAAATACAGCAGTAGAAAGCAATTACTTGCTTCTTTCTTTGAGAACAACAGAACTAAAAGTAAACAGCTTTACATCAAGGCGTACTCATTGAGTCAATGCTATAATTTTTATCAAATCAGGCCCATGACCGCCTTCTGCATTCAAAGGCGACACATAGTAAGAATAAATTTCCTTCCGTAATATTCCTGCTCAGCAACTTTTTCTTAATTTTGATTCCGTTAACGTATATTCCAAACTCAGGAACTTCCAAATACTCAATAAGAAGTTTTGATTTCGCATATACCACTGTTATTAACTTTGATTTAGTACAGAACTATTCCTTAGCCCCTTTCGGTAAACACGTCTTATCTGATAGAAGCCAGGATTGAAGTACGGGTTGAAAACTCGTCGAAATTTGCAGAACCTATTAAACAATGCGGTTACCATAAAGCATTAACATTGGGAGAAGTTGTTTATTTCCTTACATCCTTCTCCTAATAATTCCGTAATTCTAGGCAACTTTTTGTCCATGCCGAAGACGATTAAACAACGGCATGCGAGGTGGAAAAACAAGGCAATTGGGAGCAACAAAGATATTGATATGCACTATACCGTTTAATTACCACAAAGACCATGGTGCTTAGGCACATCGAGAGAGGGTAAAGCCTCGGTAAACACTCCTAGGCAGAGATTTTATTATTAACTCGAATGATGTTAACCCAGAACGAACTTTGTGTAGTTAATAAGAATAATGTTCTGCTTTAAGACAAAGTGCTAGTGTTATATACAGATGATTTCTGCATCGACAAATTCTCCTTAGGTGAGTGCCCCTGAATAAAAATTCAGGGGCACTTGCATTTAACGGCAAACGGAAAGTACTGTGCGAGTATTTTTTATCACGAAGGGGTGATCTGCCATCCATTTTGAAGGTGATGCAGTTTACGTATTACTATGTAGAGGTATTTTAGACACAAATTTCAATAGACGTGCGAAGTCATTATCATATATTTCTTTCACCACATATCAAATAATATTTTCACAGAGAAATATGTGTACATCAAGTATAATATATTAAATAAACTGTGTTAGTAACAAAATTAAGAGGCATTGCATGTAAGCAAAGTGTAAGGAGTTCTGAATAACAAGTCTTTAAAGAACTCCTTCGATCCATCATTTCTTGCAGCACCTGGAAAGCTGATGTGCAAACTTATTTACACTTTCACATTAAATGCGACTTCACGCAGTCACTAAAGAAAATGTTTCAAAAAGAATTTTTAGGTCCTCAACAAAAGTTGACAACTTCAATTTACTTAGAGTTCTTTTGAAATCGCTGGCATCTTTAAAATATTCGATAAAGATCGATTGTGACGTTGCATATCTTTTGACTGGTTTAGTAAACGCAGCTGATGTTTTTTGAAGGTTGCTTGTACTGTCGTCTTTGTATCCAATAATTTCTTTATCTCCTATTTTTTCGTCATCATGTCTGTGTCGCGTTGGCGTATGCTTTTTCTTAGCGCTTTGAAACTGCATTCCAAGTCTGTTTTGAACAAGCTGTAGCCCTATTGTTATCTGGTTTGTGATGAAAAAGTAAATAGAATCTCTTGCAACCTTTCTTCTTTTCCTAAGACGGGTGCTCTCGGTGACTTTTACAAATCCATTACAATGCAAGATATGAGGAGGACAGACAATTGTCAGATTTGTGAAATGTCCCAATCCGTGTGACCAATTTGTATCCTTTCCCAATGTGTTTAAATTCGCGGGTCTCTGTTCATCGTTTAAAAATCTAAGGGATCTACCGCTAGTCAGAGTTTTGGTTGCAATTAGAATCACTTCTATTTTGTGTTGTCGAAACATGTCAGAGAGCGTTCGCCTAAACGTACTGTGTCTTTTTTAAGCAGTTTCTTGCAACCACTACCCTCTGAGTTTGTGAGAATTCCTTTTAAAATTTAAATAAATTTTCAATTTATAATGACTTTTTCCAGTTATTGCCTTGAACTGTGGAATGACACAGTTGATTCCCAATCTTTTTTCAGCACACAAAACATACTCCTGCAAGGCAATTTTAATTTTGTCGATCTCATCTTCTTGGAAATATAGAACATCTTTTCACCTTACTCGGGTTTCACATTTAGAGCTGTACTTTGTAACATGCCTTGACATGTAACTGTTTAAACAGCTTCACTAACCCGTTACCTGTTTTAAAATCTTCAAGTCAACATTTAAAGTTTCATTAATCTTGCATATTTTAGCAAAAATACAGCTTTAGGACTTGTGGAACAGATTTTGGATTCACAACGGCTTCGGCACTGACTCTGATAAAAATAAAGAAATATGAATTGTATACTATTTAAATTTGATATGGAAATATAACAAAAAGTAAGACATCGAGACTTGATACAAAAAATACTATTAATTGCTGACAACGCGCAGGGAAAAACAACAATAAAAACTGCAAGTTTGGCGGATATGAGGGGTCTCGGAGGATATGTGTGTACTGTATCTAATTGTAACAGAGGTCAACAAAGACCACAACAAACTGTCTAAGACAGCTTCTCGTAAATGTAGTGTGGTCAACAAGGATCACATAAACAAACTGTCAATCAATATAAGTAAAACAAACTGTCAACAAAGACAGGTTCTAAACAAACTGTCAACAAAGACAGGTTCTAACAAACTGCCAACAAGGACAGCTTAAGATTGATAGTTCATGAATAGCAAAATATTACTTAAGAATACCAGCATGAGTTTAAAATACACAACACACCCCCTCGACCCTGTCTTTCAGACCACATGAACGCAAAGTAAATATATATACAACGTATACAAAATATATACATCTCCCGTGTATAAATGTCCTAAAAATATTCACATTGAATAAAACCTAATGAACTAAACAGTAAAAATGCCCTGACGGGATGGGTGGGCGGTAAAACCACAACTACTGTTGGCTAGCACGAGCGAAAGAGGAATCGTGGAGCGAGACCGTGACTAAAAGAGCCGAACGAACAAAGTGAAGATTGGAGCCCAGGCCTGTGAAACTAAGATGGCAACCACAGCTACGCGCTACCGTACTAACGCCAGTCCATGTCGTTTAGCAATTAACTAAAGTTAAGTAAACTTAACTACCTTTAATTGCTGACAACGCGCAGGGAAAAACAACAATAAAAACTGCAAGTTTGGCGGATATGAGGGGTCTCGGAGGATATGTGTGTACTGTATCTAATTGTAACAGAGGTCAACAAAGACCACAACAAACTGTCTAAGACAGTTTCTCGTAAATGTAGTGTGGTCAACAAGGATCACATAAACAAACTGTCAATCAATATAAGTAAAACAAACTGTCAACAAAGACAGGTTCTAAACAAACTGTCAACAAAGACAGGTTCTAACAAACTGCCAACAAGGACAGCTTAAGATTGATAGTTCATGAATAGCAAAATATTACTTAAGAATACCAGCATGAGTTTAAAATACACAACACACCCCCAAATTCCCCCACACCACCACACTTGACAAACTATACAAAATGAAGAGGTGTGGTGACGCCTACGAGCGCCACCAACTAAACTATAACAAAAATGAAGAAGGTGTGTGACGGCTCCACCCACGAGTAGGTGGCCCAGCGGTGCATAGACTGCGAGAAAGGCCAATGACCTGTGCATCATCGAGATGTAGATAGCGTCTATAGGCATCACTGGTCCACCTGCCTAAAATCTGGATAGTGCTGTCAGGCACCCCTGCAGATGCTGCTGCGGAGGCACCACCAATGCGAAAGGAATGTGTATTAATGTGTGGAATATTAGGCAAACACGAAGCCAGGAGGTTTACTATGTCCTGACGAGTCAAAAATTTGAAGTCCTGGTAAGTGAAGAGTGGCCACCCTGGGCCGGGATGAACCGCTAAGAAACGGCGCATACACTGAACCGGGCAAACTGCGTTATTGTTAGCGCCAACCCTAATCTGACAACCAACACGAAAGGGATCTGTTTTAGACGACCGGATATGAACCAGCATGACGGAATTGTCTGCGGAAAATTGGATATCTCCAACCAATAAATCGGTGGATGGATCGAAGTGACGACTGGATTGATAAGTGTATTCAGAGCAGCGCAACAAGCCAAAGAAGGCCAAAGAGGTAGCAGCTTTGAAAAGTAGTCGTTCATATACTGTAGCTTGTAAAAATTGAATACGGTAATGAATTAAACACAAATTCTGATATGTAATTGGGTGCCTGCGCGGCCGGGTGAGACGAGCTCCTTGGACTCTTTTAATTCCTCGCAGGGTGTAACACAAGCGACTCATGTCTGCTATTCGAACATAGTTGCCGGCCATGATGGAGTGATATTGCAAGCCTGAGATGTAAACGCGAATGGTAGTGTGAGATACGCGTTGTGCCAAACTAGAAATGTAGCGAATTAGAATATCCTCGTTCAACGGCCAGAGAGGATGAGACCACCTATAACAAAATCGCTGATATGAGGCAACACCAGTGGAATACGTGGCCCTAGTAGTGGGTGCCAAAGCCTGAGATTGAAAGTACTGTGAGGCTATACTAAGATGGTCCAGATGGTTGGCTCGATTGGTGTGGGTGACTCGTCTGCGGACTGAAGGCGTTGTTTGAATCGACGAACCTGTAACCGAGATAGAAGATCAGCTGCAATATTAGTATGTCCAGGAATATGTTGAAGCAAAATATTAATGTTCAACCGCGCCGTGAATAGAAATAAGTGGCGAATTAACGACATGATGTGTTTATCCCGCGATGTGCCTGAGCGCCACACATGAACTATGGACGCGTTGTCTGTGTAAATGATGATCTGCAGATTACGCCATTCGCGACCCCACGTCCTAACCGCTGCTACAATTGCGAAAAGCTCCAATATATTAATGTGAAAGGAATGAAATGTTGGGGGCCATGGAGCACAGAACCAACTATTGCGAAAAACAGCACCAAATCCTACCCCTGATGCATCCGTAAAGAGGCTAAGTGAAGCGGCTGTGATTGGGTCCCCTTGAATAAAACAGACACCATTCCAGCTAGGTAGAAAATCCACCCACCATTGAATGTCTAAGCGTGCCTCCCCATTTAATGTGATATGATGATTGAGTGATGCAACGGTGGTAGACAAATCAATTAACCTACGGAGGAACATTCTGCCTAGCTTTACCACTTTGGCAGCGAAAGATAAAGAGCCAATCAAAGAAAGTAATTCTCGTTTGGTGCACTTCTTCCTACCAGACCAAACCAATAAAGCTTCGTGCAACTTCCTGTACTTATCCGCTGGCAAGCGAATGATTTGTTGCTGAGAGTCGATCTCAATGCCCAGGTAGGTTATAGTTTGTGAGGGTCCTGTGGTTTTTTCCTCCGCAATAGGGACACCCAGTTTAGTGCACATAGACTGAATAGATTCCAAGTAACTATTTACTTCTGCTGCCGACCTCCCACAAAGGAAGAAATCGTCTAAGTAATGGATCACAAATGGAATACCAAGCACAGTGAGGAAGATCCAACATAACAAATCTGCAAAACAGTTAAACAAGAAGGGTGAGGAGCGGCTGCCAAATGGCAAGCGAGTGTCCACAAAGTAATAACCCTCCCAACAGTAGCCTAATAAACCCCATTGAGCTGGTTTAACGGGGCAAAGGCGAAAAGCATGCTTGATATCAATTTTGGCTAAAAATGCTGTGGGACCCAACCCAGACACCAATTTTAGGGCATCGTCGAAGGTGGAATATCGCACTGAAAACTCTTCTTTGCATATGCCTTCATTAATAGCATTGCCTCTAGGTGAGGAGAGATCTAAAATTATTCTGTAAGAACCGTCTTTCTTAGGTACTGCACCTAAAGGTGAACAATGCAGAGGCGTAATTGGAGGGCTTAGAAAAGGTCCTGAGGTGTGGCCTCGCGCTAATTCTTTAGCAATTGCCTCCCACACTGATTGAGAATTAGAGCGTGCAGATAGTAGGTTGCGTGGCCGGGTAGCTGTGCATGGGCCATGAAAACCAATGTCAAATCCAGAAGACAAACCAGAGATAATAAATGACACTAAAGACTGACAAGGGTGTTCCCTTAGCAATCTTTCAAAAAGAGCAACGTTGACAGGACATTGACAAGACACAGGCAGTGGATTTGGATTAATATTTGCGGACAACGGAACATTGTGAGGCAGGATGGGAGTCGCCGCAGTGTTTGCATTGGTGTGCGAAGCGACATTGTCGGTTCGTACAGTGACCCTGTGCGTTGAAGTATCGACAAGTGGCGATGTTATCGACCTGTCCGACTGCACCTGTGTCAGCCCTACTGAGGGTCTGCGTGGCTCGAAAAGGCTGTGTGGCACGAAAGCGCTGTGAGGCGCGAAAAGGCTGGGGGGCACGAAAGGGCTGCCCACTATATGCTAAATTTGAAGGTGCTGATTCGTTCCCAGCTGCTGACTCAGTGCGAAGAGGGCAACTTGATGCAAGATGTCCATAATTCCGGCACCGAAAACACATGACCTGCAGTGGGGCACTTCGGAGATGACGGTTATAAAGATCGTCATCTACACGGTTCCATGACAAACCAGAATCAAAAGCCATTTGGTACCTAAACATGCGATCGTATGTCGACCATGCTGTAAATGTAAACTGTGAGACGAAGTCACACATGATAGACTGATAGTGTAAAAGCTCGGATGCACGATGTGGAAAGAAAAAGGTGAAGCACCGGATAAAATTATTCCATGCTAACATCCAAGATGAAAAGTCACTAACCTTAGGGCGGTTTGATTGCTTGGGAACTAACGCAACTGACGGGCTAGACCCACCGAGAACCTTAAACGTAAACTCGTCTGAAGATGAGGCAAAAGCAGGCAGTAAGCTATCAAAATTTACATACTCACCTTTTTTAACCTTGTCCAAAACGGCCTGAGGAAGTGCCGGCAAGGGAGCAGGGCGCGCTGTGGTTGCGACGGAAAACCCAACCTGGGCTGGACGAGGAAGACCCCCCTGTGGAAACTCACCCCCTTCAGAAAAAGGCTCAGACACAAAATGGTGTACAATAGGAGTCTCAACAACAGAGTTAGTATTATAAGTGTCACCTGTCGCTTGATTTTGCTCTATTATGTCAGGAGCTCTTCCCGCGAGTCGTTCCCCCTCTTGACCCTCGAAAAATCGTCGCAATTCTCCTCTAATTAACTCTGTAACCACAGCTGTTGTAAGGATGGGCGACTCGACAACGTCGGTGGTCGAAGATGATGATGCCTGATGACCAGTCAAGACATTTGAAGACACAACTGTAGTTGACTCAACGCCGGTTGCTGTGTTGGTTGGCTGGCCGCGTGGGCGGAGTCTGGTCGACCTCGTGGCCACGTTGGTTGATGGAATAATTGGGGCCATACATGATGTAGTGGTCACCGACGTAGCTACCACCGAATGTGGCGGATTGTAGAACGAAAACAGGCGACGAGCAAGTATTTGAGGCGATCCTGAGTCGATTAAATTTAGTGCATTGCACACTAATCGTAGAGTTTGAACTGGCAATGTGGTCCATTCTGCCAGACTCTTTTTGTCTGCATCTGGCACTGGCAAGGCTACTCCAGAACGTCGTCGAACAGCGACGCAAAGAACTATCATTATCGTGAGGTACGTAAATCTAACAATAAACATCTTTCGTCACGTAAATGATTATTTGCGGAACCAATTAAAGGATAACAAAAGATTAAATAAACCGATTAAAACCACAACTACTGTTGGCTAGCACGAGCGAAAGAGGAATCGTGGAGCGAGACCGTGACTAAAAGAGCCGAACGAACAAAGTGAAGATTGGAGCCCAGGCCTGTGAAACTAAGATGGCAACCACAGCTACGCGCTACCGTACTAACGCCAGTCCATGTCGTTTAGCAATTAACTAAAGTTAAGTAAACTTAACTACCTTAATAGTTACCATTTTAGCAAAGACTAAGTCAGTAGCAACTAATACTACATATAGCTGAAATTCTATATCAGGATGAGCTCTTCTTCCAGTGTTATCATGATTGCTTCTGGTATCTTTAGATTTGATTTGTTTCAATTGGTAAAGACCGTGCTTTTTTTATAATAAAACTGCAGAGAGTGGGTGTATGAATTCGCACCGTCCACCATCGCGTTAACAACAGCTTTACACCCACGCATTTTTTCAACACAGTTTTGCAGAAATCAAACAGATGAAAAAATATCGTGCCGAACAGCAAATATAACAACTTTTCCTACTATTATTCTATGAACTTCACAGGTGGTAGGAGAATCTTAAATTTTCATTAAATTCATTTCTGTTTTATATTGCTGCATTGCAAATCATGTCGTGATTGCAAATATAACATTTAATCCCATAAAATAATTCCATGGAAAATTAATGAGATTGAAAGACCACCATGGGGTGAAATTGTAAATTAAAATAACCGTAACAAGGTTATAACAAAAACAAGTTCTGAGCCAGAAGTTTGCTGGTGGCGTAGACTTGTACCCCCTTCACCTCTACTCTCGTGCTAAAGAGCCCAAAATATCTACTAGGTATAAATGGTTAAAAACTGAAGCATAAGAAGGACATGTCATACATATCTTGTTTTTTCCGAAAGCGACATATTGTATGCCAATGTATCCAAATAACGTTTAAATATAAGATTAGGATTATTTCACGTGTTGAAAGCTGTTTCCATGGATCAGAAATACAAAACTACGAAATACCGAATCAACGAAACAACGATACTACGAAACTATAAAAACAGGAACAATTGAAACAAATTCATGATAAATTATGTGCGTCATTGTTAACCATCGACCTAATGACCCAATTAGATATTCCGTTGTCATATCTAATTAATTAGGAAACAAACAGTACATTATTTTCCTGTTTTTTGTCCTTCCTTTTTCCTTTGTAATTGTAACTTTTATTTTTGGATAGTTAAAGTAAATGCGTATCGCAATCGTTCATTTGATCGACGATGGCGCTTATATTCAAAAAAATTCCTCGAATGGGCCGCGTAGGAGTTTAAACTAGCGAGGCATCTATTAATAAAATGATTTAACCAATTTTTTTATTTTTTTCTATCTGTAAAACAAATAAGGTTGTCCTGTTTTTAGGATAAAACTAGCAATCAATTGAATGTTTAAGAGTTCATTTTTTATTTAGATTTTGAAATTTCAGTAGTTCGCGTACTCCAGATCATTAAATATAAAACAAGCACCTCCTTTTAAAGTGAAATAGGCACTTCTTTTTGTGATGAATTACATTTCATCAAGGGACGCGTAGTTGATAGGGCCGCTTATTTTTGAAAACCTAAAACTAACTAGGCCATAAACAAAAGGAGCAGTTAATTAAAAAGAGAGATGAGCATTCTTACTATTGAAAACAATTATTTTCGTGTAAACACAATAAAACTACATAAATGACTTTTCCTTGGTTACGCAGTTTGGAATTGTAGACGAAATGAAACTACAAAAATAGCTTTTCATTGATTATGCGGTGGGGAATTTTGGTAACTTAGGTTGCTGATTCATTAAGCATCCTTCTTGCTAGATCACATTCTTGCCTGATCACGTTTTGAGACTTTAAGTAATACAAAATTTCTTTTTTGAGATAAAATCATTATAGCTACGCCTTTGCCTCTTGACCTGACCAGCCAATTAGATTTTCAATTGTCATCATTTCCATAATGAGGAACATTATTTTCCTGTGTTTCCACCTTCTATTTTTGTCTTTTGTAAATTAATATTGGTCAATTATGGAAATGCGAATAGTAAATCCTCAATTAATCGACCAGGGCGCTAATTATAAAAATTTTCCGCAAAAAGTGGCGGGCATTGGAGTTTAAACGAGAGAGGTGCCAATTAGAGAAAATTATTTAGTCAATCTTCTATCTTTTCCCAACCGTAAAAAAATAAAAAAAATAAAAAAATTCGCTCTTTTGTTAAAATAAAGATCAACAGTCAATTGCACGTTTAAAAGTTTATTTTTAGTTAGATTTTAGTAGTTCGTCTACTTCGGATCCTTCATTTGTCATTCATTAAATTGAAAGAGGCACATCTTTTCGTAATAAACTTTTATTCGATCAGGAACGCGTAAATGATAAAGTCGCCTATTTTGAAATCCTAAAACGAGGTGGATCATAAACGAAAGTAGCAGTTATATAAAAAGGGAGAGGGGCCTTCTTACTATTGAAAACAATTATTTTCGTTATACACAAAATGACTATGCAGTTTTTGTACCTTTAGTTGCTTAAAGTAACACAGCACTCTTTCCTCATAGCTTAAACACACATGAGTAATGCGGACATATAAAACTTTTCCGCAGACCATATTTTTACAATTTAAAAAATGTAAAATTAGTTAATTTGATACACCCACTATCTGCAGTTTCATTATAAAAAGAGCATGGCCTTTACCAATTGAAACAAAATCAAATCTAAAGTTCAGACATCAAACCACTGGAAGAAGAGTTCATCCTGATATGGAATTTCATCTATATGTAGTATTAGTTGCTACTGCTTTGGTCTTTGCTAAAATGGTAACTATTATAGTATATTTTGTATCCAGTTTTGATGTCTTATTTTTTTGGTATATTTCCATGTAATACACATTTCATAATTCCTTATTTTTTTCAGAGTCAGTGCCGAAGCCGTTGTGAATCCAAAATCCGTTCCACAAGTCTTAAAGCTGCATTTTTAGCCAAAATATGCAAGGTTGATGAAACTTTAAATGTTGACTTGAAAGAATTTAAAAAAGATAAGGGATTAGTGAAGCTAATAAAACAACTACATATCAAGGCATTTTACAAAACAAAGACCAACTCTGAATTTGAAAGCCAAACAAGGCGAAAGGATGTACTATATTTCCATGAAGCAGAGGTCGACAAAATTAAAATTGCATTGCACAAGTATATTTTGTGTGCTGAGAAAAGATTTGGAATCGACTGTGTCATTCCACAATTCAAGACAACAACTGGAAAAAGTCATCAGAAGATAAAGATTTATTTAAATTTTAACAGGAATGCTTATAAAGTTCATAGGGTAATGATCGCAAGAAACCGCCAAAATGTGACACTTAGTACGTTTAGGCGAACACTATCTGACATGTTTCGACAACACAAAACCGAAGTAACTTTAATTGTAATCAAAACTCTAACCAGCGGTAGATCTCGTAGATTCTTAAACGATAAACGAAGACCAGCAAATTTAAACATATTGGGAAAGGATAAAAAGTGGTCACACGGATTGGGACATTTCACAAATCCGAAAATTCTATGTCCACCTCATTTCTTGCATTGTAATGGATTTGTGAAAGTCACTGAGAGCACCCGTCTTAGAAAAAGAAGAAAGGTCGCAAGAAATTCTATCTCCTTTTTTATCACAAACCAGTTAACAAAGGGGCTACAGCTTGTTCAAGAAAGGCTTGGAATGCAGTTTCACAGCGCTGAGAAAAAGCATACATCAACGCGATACGAATATGATGACGGAAAAATAGGAGATAAAGAAGTCAATGAATACGAAGTTGTCAGTACAAGCGGCCTCCAGACAACACCAGCAACATTTACTAAGCCAATCAGGAGGTATACACCGTCAAAATATATCGTTATCAACTACCATACAGACTCCAACCAGTCTAAAAGAAAAGTTAGTAAATCGGATGTGTCAATTTTTGTTGAAGACGTAAAAATTCTTTTTGAAACATTTTCTGTACTGACTGCGTGAAGAAACATCTAATGTGAAATTATAGTAGGTGTAAATAATTTGCACATTAGCTGACCAGGTGCTGCAAAAATGATGGATTGAAGGAGTTCTTTAAAGATCTATTATTCAGTATTTTTTTTTACTTATTTTTGTTACTAACATAGTTTAACTAATATATAATACTTGGTGTAGACATATTTCTGTGGGATAATATATTGTTCGATATGTGGTGAAATAAATATGTAATAGTTGATATTGCACGTCTATTGAAATTTTGTCTCTAGAAAAACCCTATATAGTAATATCCGCATCTTGTTCACAATGGATGCCAGATCACTTCTTCGCGATAAAAAATGTACGAGGGGTACTCTCTACTTGCCGCTAAAAGCAATCACCTTCTGAAGTTATTTTTAAAAGTTCAGTTTAAGTTTTTAATCGGGAACTTTTGACAGGCTTGTCTAAATTGAATCAAACCTAGCACACTTATAGTACGTCATAAGAGAAACAAAATGGCAGCAATAAATTATTGCTTATGTCAGCACTTTTTCTGTGACGTCATCGGGAGCGTAAAATTTGTTTAATATACCACTATATGCTTAAAATTCAATTAGTTTCGTTCGTGATCGAATTTTTGCGTTTAGTTTAAAGTTTTTAGCAGTCAAATAAAAGTTAGGCCAAAAATTGTCTGAAAATAAGTTTTGTCCCGAATTTTCGCTTAACATTTGAAAATATCGGGTAATCGGATTATTCACGCAAACAAAATATTTCAGTAGATTTCCCTCGGCAAAATAAAGTTGTCTTGTAAAACTTTAAGGTCCTACGGACAATTCCAACGGAAGTTATCATCTTTTCCCGGTTATAAGGAATTCACAGACATTTTTAAGGGCAGTTTCGAGTAATAGCCAATAACTAAAACTCTGAGAGGTAGGGTACCTTAATATTTGGAACGGCATATCAGTGCACATCAATATTTTTATTGGTCCCAATTTCTACGTTTTCCCACGTCACGTGCCGTGATTTAATCGACTTCGACAACCACCGAAGACTGGACTTTTGTTACCAAGTCGTCTAGAATTACAAAAGTAGAAAAACAGATATGAGGAGACGGGTGTAAGGAAAAAAAATAAATTTTCTCAATGTTAATGCTTTGCAATAATTGTACTGTACGTGATTTTGAAGGGGGCTACGGAACGGCTGCTTGTTTTCGACTTTAGTGACTTACACGAAAGTCGAGCTGATGGCGGCGAAGAACAAAAAATGGCTATTTTTCCGGCATGTATGTAATTTACAGACTCGAACATGTAGATATATCTAGAATTTTTATCTTCTCCACCTTTGGTCATGTTTTCATCCAGAATGAGTCTTGCTGAAATATTTCTTTGTAATATAGTTTTCAAAAAAAAATATTGAACCAGCGAGCAAAGTGCGCTGGTCTGTTCATTGCGCAAAACGCGTTTTCCAGATTTTTAGTATGTGCGCGGGATATATGGAGTGTGAGCATTTCAACCGGTTCGTAGCCTCTTTAACCCGGACTTTAATCCTGGTTTCTATCTGATACATGTTTACCGAAGGAGGCTAAGGAATCGTTCTGTGCTGAATCAAAGTTAATAACAGTGGTATATGCGAAATTAAAACTTCTTATTGAGTAATTGGAAGTTCCTAAGTTGAGATGTACAATTACAGAATGAAAATTGAGAAAATATTGTTGAACAGGCGTATTACTAAAGAAAATTTATTTTTACCCTTTGCCGCCTTTGAGTGCAGAAGAAAATCAGTCGTGGACTTGACTTGATGAAAATCATAGTTTTACCTCAATTACTACGCTTTGAGGTAAAGCTTTTTTTTTCTAAATTCTATTGATCCTAGAGAGAAACAAAGAATGGCTTTGTACTGCTATATTGCTATGTTGTAAGCTATCTAGATTTAATTTCAACAAATTTAAAAGAGCTTTTTTTTTCTGCAATTTCTTTTTTATTTGGGTTAACAAAAAATGTTAATAGCTAGCCAGCTGGTTGCTTTTTGTAGTTGGTAAAGGTGTAATGTATAACCAATTTCGTTGACATTAACCACAACTTTGTAGGTTTACTTTTGTAAAATCAAATTTTCTGCCAATAGATACTTCTGGAATGATAATAATGTTGATTGTATTTCAACACGTTATAAAATTAAATTGAAGTTCTTAAAATCTTTTAATAATATCGAAATAATTCTTTGAAATGATACTAATAAACGCAATTCGGATAAGAAAGAGGCACGGTTTATTTAGCGGTTAAAATACAAATTGTTTGTCAGAAAATTAGTAAAGAAATTATATTGCTGATAGAATAAAGTGGAAAATATTTGTGGCTCTATCAACATTGTGAAACCAACTTTAGTATATACACAAATTACACCTTAGCCAACCTGCTGGACACAATAATATACATAATATAGTTACCGATATCTGTTCTTAGAAGATTTTGTTTTGTAAAAAGTCGTTGAAGTATTTATAGCCATTATCGCATAACAGCTACAAAGTATTTCCAAGACAGATTTAACATTGTGAAATTATTTCTTCTACAATGTTAAAAGTTACAAAATGATTTTACTAAAAATAAAACAATGTTTATTCCCATCGTTTTTAATGCTATTGTTTAGGTCAGAGTAACAGGGCTAAACAAAACACCTGATATTAACTTCATCCCCAGACACCCTTCACCACTTGTAGAAAAAAACTGTCTCTAGTAACATGTCTCGTTTGAGGGAAAAGTATTTAAAACAAGACATTGACAGCACAGCTATAGACCTACTTATGTCTAGCTTAAGGACTGAAACAAAAAAAAAAGTATAATACATTTCTTAGAAAATGGAATAGTTGCACATCAGAAAATAACATTGATTACCTTTAACCATCTATGCCGAATGCACTTTGTTTTCTGTCCTTACTTTTTGAAGCAGTAAAATCCTATAGTCCTATAAAAATGTCCTTAGTGCATTTTCTTCAATATTGCAGTTTGCTGCTTTTTCTTTTGGACAAACTACCAATTATAAAAAGATGTCTGAAGGGTCTCTTGATAAAAAGCTATTATTCCCAAGAAATAATTTTATATGGGATGTTTCTATCGTATTCAACTATTTCCGATCTCCACCACATTCAAAAGATTTAAAGCTAACTCTTTCAGGCACTCCTTAACACACGCTGTAAAAGAAACTGGAAAAAGGCCATTGATATAAATGATATGATAAACTTAGCGATAAGTTAGTTGTACTTATTACTGTTAAACTAAAACTAACACGACATTCAAGGACACGGCTCCTTTACAGTTCACATCATTTAAGGAATTAAAGTTGTATGTCCTTTAAGATCTTAACTGTTATTTGATAGAAACAGCCGAGCTTCAGTCCTCGGAAAAGCTGTTTATAAATTCAATTAAACCGCATAACCCTGTCTTAAGGGACACTATCTCTAGATGATGTAACGGTATGTTGAGCAATTCTGGGGTTAATACGAACGTTTTTGCTTCACATTTGTCTAGATCTGATGCTAACGCTAAGGCCTCTAAGGCGAAAAACCGTGGTGTTGAGAGAATACTTAATTACGCTAGGTATTTGAGGGAAAATAATTTTGCTAATCATTACAACAAAAAAGTCATGAAAAGCAAAAAAATACTCGAATTTTTGAGTTGAGGAATAGTTATCTTATATCGGTTACCGAAGTTATCGAATTTACGTCGATGTAGTTAGCGAACATAGACCAAAAAGACCATAAACTGTTGCTATAGCCTTCTAAATGGTAAAATAATTGAATGTGAAGAAAGGACTCGCAAGAACGAGAAAATGACTGATATTAATATTGACATCTTATTAACATAATCCGCTACAACTAGTTAACTCATTGGCGGTTAGAAATCTCACTTCACACTGAGGATAATTTATGAAACAAAATTTTCCTACCGAATGTGGTTTGACGACCTATACTCTCATCCGCAGTTGCCTTGACCGCCTTGTGAGTAGACTTCCATCGCCGTGAAGTCTTATTTGTGGGTTGCGCTCATTCTTATTTAACTGTCATTTATCTCATAAAACTTTCAACAAACTATAAACTTAAGGTAAGTCTCATTTGATAGAAAAATATTTGTACCCTATTATACCCGATGAAAGAAGAATTATAGGGTTTTGCACTGTGTAAAGGAAAAATAATTGTACTCGTTTCTCCGTCGAAAAAATAGCATATAATTCGTGTAGATTAACCTATAACAGTACGAGAAAACTCTATCACTTGTATTAAAAATTTGTTTATAAAAAATCTTGTAGGTCTGGCACAAAGTTGTCTTGCATTGTCGAATTTAATTATCAAGGAAACAATGTGACTTACTTAATAGACAAGACAAACTCTGGACAAAATGTTCTTATACCATGCTTGATTTTTTCAAAAGAATACCAAAGTTCATAGCTTCAGCTAAGCGTTGTTTAAATATTTTATTTAATACAAATCTCTCATTAGAAATTGAAAAAAGAAGAAAAATTCTTATGCATTAAGAGGGCTCTGACCATTATAAAGAATAAAATATTTTGAAAATAAGAGACGTGAATACTAACTCTCGTAAAGTAACACAACATTGATCAGCTGAGACGAACTGAAAGAGTAGAACGTACATAAGATTGGTGGCAGATCTCCTCCACCTGTTTTAATGAGATTAACATACGATGCTTTAGTAAAAACTGAAGAATACATTTTATAATATGCATCTCATCTATCATGAAAATTAAGCCAGCAAGTTTTGTTTGTGCTGAATGAAGCATAATAATTGCTTTTTAAAACCACATTTTTATGAAGACTTTCTTGTTAATGAAAACGAACATACATAGGAAGAAAAAATATGCCTGTCAATTTGTTACATTACAATGACAAGTTAGGTATTGTGTAATAATAATATCCGTTTACGCAAGCACACAAGAATTAAGTATTTGTAATTTAACACGGTAGTTTTCGAAAATGGGGCGCAGTGAGGAAATAAGAAGCACTAATTTCAGTAGTTTTGATTCTGACGTAATATAAAACTTTTTCCGCAAATAAGATAAGATATATTAAAAACCAATCATGTACAATTATTACTTCCTGAAGTAATTATATCGGACGTGCCACGCTTTTAGAGTTGTTACAAAGTTTGTCACTTTTCACACCATTTAAGAGCTTTTTTTTATTTTTCATTTCGTACTAAAGTCAATGCTGAAAGCATAATCATTACACATTTATAAAAGTAAATTTTGAAAGAATTACATACATTTCAGGCTTTCACTTGTCAGCAAAGGAATAATTTTCAGTAGTAATGTGGTCCAAGAACTCTTTAGTTCCTATGTTATCTTTTTCCCCATATTTGTTTTAGCAGTTAACTATTTTGAAATTGTCTATAAATCAACTTGCGTTTCAGTTTCGTAACATATTTATTCTTCTTTTCTTCAGCGGAAGGTTATTCTAAGCATGCACCTACCGTTGTAGCACCTTCATAATCACTATATTGACTTTTCCACTTTTAAAACCCAATGTCGTCCCTTTATTAAACCTTTTCACCACCTCTCTATCACCTACTTACACAAATATTTGTACATTGAGAACAACTCTTACAACCCCAAACGAACTTGTCTGTTTGGTGTATAACAAATTTTTACATAAGCTGAAATGATCCAATCATGTTCACGTTTATTTGAATAGATATCATTAAAAGTATCTAAATGTTCCAAGCAAATTATTCTATATATAAATCAATCAACACAATATTATGTAGTATCACGCGAAGAGTGTAGGAGAGTTTTAATTTTGACCACTGTAATCTATAATCTC
Organism: Hydractinia symbiolongicarpus; assembly: GCF_029227915.1. Classification (NCBI taxonomy): domain Eukaryota; kingdom Metazoa; phylum Cnidaria; class Hydrozoa; order Anthoathecata; family Hydractiniidae; genus Hydractinia; species Hydractinia symbiolongicarpus. The sequence continues at coordinate 8,717,076 of NC_079887.1, forward strand.
TATAATAATAATGCCAATTGTCTGTTACACCGATGAGCATTCGCTTCTCAAATTCCATAACAATCTGAAACAAGTCACAAAACAGGGATATTTCTTCACGCCTAGCTTTAATCAAAAGTGCCATAATTGACCATAATTGACCAAAATTGACCAACTCAATAGCCTGTGTTATGCATTTTATTTAAGCATATTGCCTCAACATTTATTGGGCGTGATTGCTATACTTTGGGGATACTTTGGAGGCTTAGCTAGATCATAAATATACATCACATTAAAACTTCATAAAACACAGAATAAGTTAAAGAAGCTATTGTTGCATACAAGAAAAACACAGATAACTTAAAGTAGATCAAAACAAAATAATTCAACAAACCCTTTTTATGATAAATATTAGCTTCTTATGATGCTCTCTTAGAGAATTAATTTCTAAGCAATAATTGTAAAAATGCTGAAAAAAGATCTAAAAGAAGGGCTCCACTTTTAAATTCAGTTCTCTGCTTAATTTTTTCCGTTACTTCTCTATAAAGTACTGTCCTAACTTTTATTTGTAGGAAATAACACTGGTAAACCGGGGTAAACATGTATTATGTAGTATTATGACTAAAAACGTAAACAAATCCTTGGTTACTTGCATTTGTTTTATAGTAGTTTTCAGCGTAACGCTACCCTTTAGGAAACCATGCGCGAGCAATGTATTGATACTTTTGCCGTGAACAACAAAAAGTATTATATATTATATTTCTTGCTAAAGAGAATTAGTATATAAAACCAATTGCGGAAGCACAGTACTTTTAATTCAATCCATGTAAAAATTAATTGATTACAGGCACAAATTAGGATTTTTAATTATGTCTGTATAATTCATACTGTCCTTTACAAAAATTTCTAACAGAATTTTCAAAACAGTGGCTTACAAGGATAAAGCACAAATAAAAAAGTAATTTCATACTGACACATACCATAAATTTTAATTAGAAATGTAAAAAAAAAGGTTGTTCAGGAGGAGTAAATTCTGAATCAAGATATAAACAAGTCATTTTGGTAATAATGCATATCATCCTCTCCAACAGAAGTTTACACAAATGCAAAAATCAACTAGTTATCGAAACAAATACAAACGTAAATAACTTAATTGTTTCTGCAATTGTAATATAGTCAGATCAATGTAAATATTGCGGAAAAATAAAATGTGGCTGCGCTAAATTCAAAAAAGGCGTATTGTGGCTGGTTTCATGCTAGCAAGGTACTGTCTTTATCGAGCTAATTATTTAAACTGGAAAAACAAACAAACTGTACATAAGCCTCGCCATAGTGTATTTTCACGCTCTTCCTAAATTACTTTTTCAAAGAATTTTTTTTAAAGAAAAAGTGTAAACTCCTGAAAAAGGGCATATGCAACACACTAACATATTTCATTTTGGTTTTGTATCAACTTTCGGTACTTATGACGGACACTTCATTTGAGAAAGTAAAAAAAGGCGTTGCAGTTCACCAAATTAAACGCATTTGCGGCGTCCATCACCGCGTGAGCAACAGCTTTACACTAAGACATTTTTCCAACACAAGTTTGCGGATATCAAACAGATGACAAACTATCGTCACAAAAAGCAATTATAACAATTTTTTTGCTATCCTTCTATGAACTTCACATGTGGTAGTAGAATTTTAACTTTTTATCAAATACATTTCTATTTTTTATCGCTGCATTTCAAATCACGTGGTGATTGCAAATATGACAAATAATCACGGAAAATAATTCTATGGGAAAATAGTGAGATTAGAAGACCACCAAGGTGTGAAATTGTAGATTAAAATAGACGTAACAAGATTCATAACAAAAACAGTTCTGAACCAGAAGTTGTACAGATGACGTGGACTCATTTCCCCTTCCACTATTGTCCTGAAGCGCCTAAAATACCAAGTAGGTGTGTGGTATATATGTTGTTTTTCTTCTAATGGCGACATATTGTATCTGCTGGTATCCAAATGATGTTTGGATATAGGATAAATATCAATATAAAGTCGTTTCCATAAAGCGGAAATACCGAATCAACGAAACAACGAAACTACGAAACTACAAAAACGGGACCAATTTAAACAAACTGAAGATAAATTAAATGCGTCAATGTTAACCAATTAGAGAATGTAATTCCTTTATCATTGCAGCCTCTTGTTATATAACAGTTGTGCCACCAAGACAACCTTATCAGCCAATTAGATTTTCCATTTTCATATCTAATTAATTAATTAATGAACAGTATACTATTCTCGTGTTTTCGTCGTTCCATTTTTTTCGGTTGTGATTATTGTAATTCTGAGTTTTATTATTGGACTGTTACAGTAAATGCGTATCCTATTTGAGGGACTGGAGCACTTATATTTAAATCAAATCCTCGAATAGGGGAAGGGGGGAGAGGGGAGGCGCATAGAAGTTTAAACGGCAGAGGCGTCTATTGGAAAATGATTGAACCAATCTTTTCTTATCTCATCCGTAAAAAAAAACAAAAAAACAGATCGTTCCTTTTTTGGCGTAAAATGAACAGTCAATTGAATGTTCAGAAAATCATTTTTTTAGTTACATTTTGAAATTTCAGTAGTTCATGTACTCCAAATCCTTAACTTGAAAAAGCACCCTCTTTTATAGTTATTAAAGTGAAGTCGGCAACTACCTTTTGTGTTAAGATTACATTCCATCAAAGGACGCAGAGATGGTACGACAGCTTATTTTTTATTCACTTTATTTAACCGAAAATAAAAGCGTTATTGTCTACGTAATCTCTTTAAGACTTGGGACGCTATTCGATAAATAAAATTTAGTGAGTGGAGTCATCTTCGGTATTCTGTAATAAAATTATTTCTCATCAAAGGACCCGGAGATAGTAGGGCCGCTTATTTTGAAAACCTAAAACGAAGTGGGCCATAAACAAAAGAGCCAGTTAATTAAAAAGAGAGAGGAGCATTCTTACTATCGAAAACAATTATTTTTGTGTACACAAAATGAAACTACAAAAATTACTTTTTCTTAACTATACAGTTTGAAAGTTTTGCAGCTTAAACTGCTGATTCATTTAACACTTCTCTTGCTGGATCACATTCTTGCCTGATCCTTTTTGAGACTCTGAGTAATACTTCTATTAAACAAAATTACTTGATTGAGTTAAAATCAGTGTGTCTACGCCTTCACTTTTTCACCTGATCGCTCAATTAGATTTTCAACTGTCATATCATTTTCATAAAAAGGAACTTAATTTTCCTGCGTTTCGACTTTCTAATTTTGTGTTTTGTAATTAATTATTGCTTAATTATAGAAACTGGGAATAGTAAATGCCCGATTAATCGACAGGAGAGGTTATTTCAAAATTTTTCTCAAATAGGGCGCACTTCGAAGTTTAAACAGGAGAGATACCCATTAAAAAATGATTCAGTTAATGTTTCTGTTTTTTCTATCCGTAAAAAAGTTCCTCTTTTGTTAAAATAAAAATTACCAGTCAATTAAATGTTTAAACGTTTTTTCCTAGTTAAATTTTGAAATTTTTGTAGTTTGCTTACTACGGATTCTTCATTGATAATTCATTAAATTAAAAGAGACTCTTCTTTTCGTTATAAAAGTTTATTCGATCAGGGACGCGTAGATGATAAAGCCGCATATTTTAAAATTATAAAAATGAGGTATGGCCATAAACGAAAAGAGCAGAATTTAAAACAGGTAAGAGTTTAGTGAAGCTGATAAAACAACTACATGTCCAGGCATGTTACAAAACAAAAAACAACTCTAAATTTGAAAGCCGAACAAGGCGAAAAGATGTTCTATATTTCCATGAAGCAGTGGTCGACAAAATTAAAATTGCCTTGCACAAGTATGTTTTTTCTGCTGAGAAAAGATTTGGAATCGACTGTGCCATTACACATTCAAGACAATAACTGAAAAAAGTTATCAAAAGTTGAAGATTTATTTAAATTTTAACAGGAATGCTTACAACGTTCAAAGGGTAGTGGTCGGAAGAAACCGCTTAAATGTGACACTTAGTACGTTCAGGCGAACGTTATCTGATTTGCTTGGACAGCACAAAACAGAAGTAACTCTAATTATAATCAAAGCTCTAACCAGCGGTAGATCTCGTAGTATTTTAAACGATAAGCAGAGACCCGCAATTTTAAATATATTGGGAAAGGATACGAAGTGGTCACACGGATTGGGACATTTCACAAATCCGACAATTCTATTTCCTCCTCATTTCTCGCATTGTAATGGATTTTTCAAAGTCACCAAGAACACCTGCTTAGAAAAAGAAGAATGGTTCGCAAGAGACTCTATTTACTTATTCATCACAGCGCTGAGAAAAAGCATACACCAACTATAAAGACTCCAACCAGTCTAAAAGAAAAGTTAGTAAATCGGATGTGTCAATTTTTGTTGAAAACGTGAAAATTCTTTTTGAAACATTTTCTGTACTGACTGCGTAACGATATATCTAATAAAAAATTGTAGTCGGTGTAAATAAATTTGCACATTAACTTCTTAGGTGCTGCAAAAATGATGGATCTTAGGAGTTCTTTAAAGATCTATTATTCAGAATTCTTGTTTTTGTTATTTTTGTTACTAACTAATACTAACTTATATATAATACTTGGTGTAGACATATTTCTGTGGGATATTGAAAATCTGTGTCTAGAAAAATCTTACATAGTAATATCCGCATCCCGTTCAAAATGGGTCATTTCTTCTTGATAAAAAGTGCTCGAGCAGCACTTTCTGCTTTCCGCTAAATATGACTGCATTCCGGAAGCTGTCTTTGAAAGTTCATTTTAAGTTTTTATTCGGGAGCTTTCATTCAGGGACACTTGCCCAAGGAGAAATTGTCGATGCATAAATCATCTGTATCTAAAACTAGTACTTTGTCTCAACTCTATTCGGTCCGGGGTATCTCAAACATATTATGTCCAAGATGAATCAGACTAAGCACACTTATAGTACGTCATGAAAAAAACAATATGGCAGCAATAAATTTTTGCTTATGTCAGCACATCTTCGGAAGCGTGAAATTTGTCTAGTATTCTCCAATCTGCTAAAAATTCAACTACTTACCTTCTAGATCAAATTTTTGCATTTAGTTTAACGTTTCTGACAGCAAAATAAAAGTTGTTTAACATATTTTACGGTTACATTGTTTGCATAAATTAAGGTCAAAAATTGCCCGAAAATTTTTTTTTCTTGATTCTCGGTTGAAATAAAAAAAAATCAAATAATCGGATTAATCAAGTGACCAAAATTCTCAGATAGATTCTCCTCGACGAAATAAAGTTGTCATGTAATTTTCAAGTCCTAGGGATAATCCTAACGGAATTCATTATATTATCCCAAATCATCCCAGATTTCACAGAGCTTCTGTGCGTATCAAATATTTTTATTGCTCCTAATTGCTTTATTTATTTATTTATTAGTCTCTACCTTAAATAAAATAAAATAAAAAGTATACGTATTACGTTATTTAATCGACTTTGACAACCGCCGAAGACTGGACTTTTGATACCAAGTCGTCTAAAATTACGAAAGTAGAAAAACAGCTATTGTAAATTGATACTGTACTGTGTAATAGGTTCTACCAACTTCAACGAGACTTCAATCCGGACTTCAATCCTGTATTCTATTCGATACAAAAAGTTTTTCAAATCGTTCTGTACTGGCTTGCAGTGAAAAATAATGATTTATGCAAAATTAAAACTTCTTATTGAGTAATTAAAAGTTCCTGAGTTTGGAATATACAATTACGGAATAGAAATTGAGAAAAGGTTAATGAACAGAAGTATTACTGATGTGTCGCCTTTGAGTGCAGATCGTGGACTTAACTTGATGAAAATTTAGGAAAGCAAAATTATGCGTCCTTTGAAATTTTACCTGTTACTTGACAAAAACAGGCGATCTTAAGTCCTGGTCAAAGCTGGTTATAAACCTGTCTTAATGGAGACAATTTCTCCATGGTGTAAGATAATGTTGAGCAATTCGGATATTATTAAGAACTTTTCCAATTCATACTCGTCTATATCTGCTGAAACCTGTGGTGTTAAGATCGCAATAACGAGAAAATGACTTATTACCCTTTATATCTTATTAAAATATTCCACTACAGCTAGTTAACTCCTTGGTGGTTGACATCGTTGGCTTGACCGTCCAGTGAGTAGACTGTCATCGCTGTGAAGCCTAATTTGCGCGTTGCGCTCATTCTCACTTAACTTTCATACATCTTGGGAACAATTAACACATAAGATTATTAACAAACTTCAACTTAAGGTAAGTCTCGTTTAATGGAAAAACATTTTCACCCTATTTCAGCCAATCAAAGAAGAGTTATACGGTCTTTCCACTGTATAAAGGAAGTATCATTGTACTCGTTTCTCGGTAGAAAAGAAAAATATAGCAAAACATATAACTTATATCACTTATATTAAAAACTTATATAAAATTTGTAGGCATAGCACATAGCAAGTATACGTACATTAAATATCAACAATATCACTTCTTGTCCTTATATTTACCATATCTTTCCTATAATAATAACACATGTCGTCTACCTGTGTAAGATAGTTTAATTTAGCTATATTTTCAACCACCAACAGATTAACTTTATTTTTATACAACCATGAAAATAAGAATGTACCAAATGGGTTACCGAGTAGGTCAGACAAATATATGAGGAGTAGTATATGAAATTTGGCGAACCCAAAGATCCTTCCACGGAATATCGACCAGTCGTATCTTGTTTAAAATAAAATCCTATTTGCTATTATATGGCAATGTTGTATGATATAACGCTGACCAAAATATGTATGACAGGCAAACACGTGTATTTTTCCAGGAATAATTAAATTATATAAATGAGACAATACTTTTGAGTATCTAAAAAAGTGCGCTCACATAGAAAATTTTAATTAAAAATGCAGAAAAAGTTAATAAAATAGTCATGCCAAAAGTTAAACTTCATTTTCGAGAAATGGACCATACGCAATAAAAGGTGGACTTGGCAAATCTCTACTAGCTCCGTAAACTGCACACAACTTCAACAAGCATGGTTCCAGTTTCCATGCATATCGTACAGCAGTAATTTTGTCTAATGGTTGCTTTTTGATAGTGATGTATAAACGATCTTTTTTGTGTGATGTAATGTTAAATCCAGTCCATATTTTTGAATGGTTAAAGAAAACCTAAGAAATAGAAACAAAACAAATAAAACGTAATAGAAAATTTAATAAATTATAACCAGAAAATGCTATAAAATATATTATAACAGTCAAAAAAAACTAAAATTATCTTTTTGAGGGGTGGGCATAATTATCGAACTTATTTAGGAACAAAAAAAGTTCAACGACTACACAAACGCTCGAAAAAATATCACTAATACTAATTTGAAAAATTCTGGTATTAACAAAATTCTCCGATGGGATAGATTGTACCTACTTTTACAGAAATAGTAGCTAGTCATTTAACTTTTCAGAAATACCATATAATTATGTCAACCGCTAGTTTATTAAGATCAAAACTAATTTCTAAGTGTCGGCACCAGATCAAAATTATCCTGATACATCATAAGCCGGTTTTTCAAAAAAGTAATTGTTCATCACTTTTTCATTGTTCAGCTTTTCATTGTTCAGCTTTATAATGTAAAGATTCCCTAAAAAGTTTTTTATAAGTGTATATATCTTTATATTTTAAAAGTGTTTTAGTACAGCAGACGATCGTAATAATAAATACAGAAGTTAAAGTTGTATTGTATGTACCTCAAACCCAACATTTGTTCGAATTTCAATTCCAAATGTTCTCAGAGAATCTTTTTTGTAAATTACAGTCAGCACACACGTGTCATCACATTTTGTCGAAACCAGCACTTTTTCCATTATAGGACCTGTCCAATATGTTTCTTCATTATAAGCGATATTACGTGCACCCAAAACTAATCTATCAGCGATATCACTTTTATAGCGGGGGTGAACACCTGACAATGGAGATGCATCGTCAGGCAGGTCCATAGCGACGGCCATGAATGTTTTGAGCTGTTTTGGGTTTGGTACATACCCATACTCAGCCGTTTGTTTCCATCTTATTACTGTGTAGTTTGGATGTGGAGAATCATGAGTACAAACAGAGATCTAAAATGATTCAAATGTGTGTGGTGATGTAGGAACTTAAGAATGACTGAGTGATCGTGTACTGGATTTATTTCACTTTAACTTTTATAGCCGGATATAATATTTTACTTACGTTAAAATGCAAAAGTGGGCCACGAGTAAAAAAATAACATGTTTTGGGATATACCTGAACAAATCCAAAGGGAAACATTGGGTCTGTACTTTTCTCAGTAGATTTGTACCATTTTTCTCTCCATCCGGCAATCATAGCTGGAAAGGTGCAGTTGTATGTATCTGGATTTGGAGTATTACTTTCTCCTTGGTACCAAATCACACCAAATATGCTGGTCTTTAATAATGGATATACCATGGCGTTCCAAAGTTGTGATGCCGAATTTGGATTGCTGGTAATATAAGTTTAACAATTAAGCTTTGGGACCAAGATTAAACATTTTCAGTTGCTTGCAGGAAAATTTTGTTTCAAGATTTCTAGCTCAACATGGCTGATAAAGCAACCTTTCTAGAATTGCAGCGACTGAGACCAACTAACTTTTTTTGTCGTGTATTTGTCAAGATGTTGATTGTTATGCACCAAGAGCAACATTTTCTTTAATGCAACAAGAATTTGGTCAATGCGCATACTTTACTGTACGCAGCAATCGACCTTTATTATTTTGAACCCAATTGATGTTAATCAAGTCAGACAGCTTTAACAGTACATCCTTTTTTATTAATTAATTAAGCAAAATTGATGGTCCTATTAGGCTATGATATACACACTCTCCTGAGGCAATGTTAAGCGATCAGATATCAACTAAACTCATTTCAAAATTAGTCACAAAATAAGCTATCAGTAGACTTCTGATAGTGTAGGAATATGCCAAATAAAGCTAGACGAAAAAAAAAACAATAACAGTCTCAAATCTTTAGTGATTAGCATTAACCTACTTGCTAGACGCGTTACATCTTGCTAACATATCTGGTGACGACCAAGCTTCTATACGCGTGCCACCAAAACTAGAAGAGATTAGACCAATTGGAACATGATATTGATTAAACAATCGTCTACCATACATCCAACATAATGCTGAAAATCCTGACACTTTGCCTAGAAATAATACCAGTCCTTGTTAGAAAAAGCATTTATGGTACAATTTTTTATTTGTTTAACACTTAGAAAACGCTACTAGAGTTAAATTACGGCACAGTGCCGAGAAAATATCGGAAATACTTTTTACAGTTTTTTATATTTCCGTTTACATATTTCCCAATCCGCAATATGTATGAGTATATCACTCATACATATTGCGAGAACCTAAAAACGAAAAAATATGACGATATTTTTCGAGATCAAGAGCGATATCTTGTTATCATATAAACCCCGCGTAAATCATTTTAAATTGATATACTCGGCAGACTATTGTTCAATTTCAATAACGGTTTATGAAATTCAACAGCTAAAAAAAATTATGGAAAGATAACATATGTGGTCATGTCTTTTCATTCATAATAGTTTTTTTTTAATTTATGATAAATTATGCGCGCAATGGTAATTGATTCAAAAGAAAAACAAAACTTGTTTATGTCAAGCCTGAATGAAATTAAATGAAAATAAATTTTAATGTATCATATTCATGTTAATTTAATACAAATCAGTTGAAGTGAAAGCTGTGAAAACGAAAACAATAACAACATACGGTATTATAAAAAGAGAGGCATTTATATTCTACATACTTTATTGTCTTTAATAAAAAAAAGATTGGCAGGAAATTTTGAATTTTTTTAATAAAATAACAAAAAATTGAGTGAACAATCCTATTTTATTTTAGAAAAAAACAATAACACAGGATTTTAGAATAATTGGACTGTAAATATTTATGATTGATTGTTAGTTTGTTTCGTAAAAATAATTTATGTTTTTTTTCAAGAAAACAATAACCTTTACTCAGTAAGTTATTAACCAATTAGGAAAACAGTATCGGCTTTTTCCATGCTATTTCAGCCAATCAGAGAAAAAATATCAGCTATTTGCACGTTATTTCAGCCAATTATAGGAACAATACCACTTTTTGAACTGTAGAAATAAAGCATGGTAAAGTTTGCTCTTGTTTCTTGGTAGAAAATAAAAATATAGCATATATTTTGTGCAGATTATCCAATCACAGTGCAAGAGAAAATTTAACGACATGATAATGGTTTATAAAGTTTTTAAGATTTTTTCGCTCTTAGGTTATAAAAGTTACAAAAGATCATAAAAATAGTTTCTACAATCTGAGTCAAAATGTTAAAACAAGACAGCAAACTTTTAAATTTGTCACCACAAGTGATTGCATATGCTATTTCTATATCAGATTCACGCATTTCCAGAGTGGATATAAGACTTAGATTTTGGTTATTTTTAAAATGGACTAATTGTTGCTGCCAGCATGGCAGTTTTCTACAATCTAAAAAGCAGATTATTTCGTAGTGTCTGCGTACTGGAGAATGCGACTATTTTTGAACGCTGTCGGAGCATTCACCGCGTGAAAATTTTCTCCATATTCGAAATGTGATGAGAAAACTGCATTTGTCTCACCATAATAATAGAGCATTTTTGCACGAATCTACTTACTTGATGTTGGTATGCTCCATTGAAGATGAATACTTTTCTTTTTTAACTCGTGTATTGTTACATTTGAAAAGTAATTGGCCACTGTAAATAATCGAATATTCGGATAGCTAAGCGCAAGATCCATTTCCTTCTCTGCTTTCATTGACTAAATATAAAAAAAGTAAGTTGAACTGAAAGCCTCTAATGAACTTTTTAATAGTTTAAGTTTCCGTTGGTATTTTTTCCTTTTTTGTCAAGTCTGTGTACGTGTATGTGGAATTTAAAGGTAATAATGGAATTTTTTTTTTTGACTACGTTAATTCCTCAGATTACTCTAAAATATTAGGGACGGTTTTATAACTTTATAGATACTCATTCTCTGTTGACAAAAAAAAAGGTTTTAACGATATAAGGATCACCACATGAACATGGCAGTTATGGTTTGTTAAATTCTTTGTTAACCTGGTGACATCATAAAGACAGTCATCTGATGCTCTGATTTTATTTACATATTTGCAAAAATATTAGACAAAATCGTTGTTCTTATGTTCTATTTACACTTCCTGATACTGTTATTTTAAGTAAAAGTTATAATATTATTTTAGAGGCTACCAACTATAAATAACTGTTCCTTTTTAATATCTTAACATTAGCGTACTGAAGCCCATTTGAGTTGATTTTAACTTTACATTTTTACTCAAAAACAGTGAATGTTACATGCGTCTGTAGAAAAACCAAGGGCACTGCGTACTTTAACAAAAAATCTCATCAGATGAAAGACAAAATATAGTCTTACGCTTGACGTAAAAAATGCCATGTTACTTTGACCACTGCAAAACCATACATCACCAAACAAAATATCACGCAGACGAATGGTTTCACCGCCAACATTTGATTTACAAATAATATCATACGGTCCTCCGGCTTTGTGAGGTTCCAGCGCTATTTTCCATACGATAAAACCACGTGAATCTAAAGTACGAACGTAACATACAGGAAAGCGAGGTACAAGATAGTAATATGTATAAACATGGATATACGATAACAGTATATGTTTGTATATCTATGGTACAAATGATTTTACAAACTTTGAAAGAACGCTAATATTGTTAATGCAAATAACTACTAACCTTTGAATGTTTTAGTGTGATAAGTTTGTCTTTCGCTTGTCTTCGTATGCTTTACTGAAACGCTTATGGTAGTATAAGTATCACTGTATCCCCACAAAAATGCGCGCTGTGGCGACCTTTGTAGCACCATGTGATCTGCATAGTGATTGGCAAAGCGAAATGTTGCATAATTATCACACAGAACGCTCGAGATCATTAATAAAACGGTAACACTTATTTGAAACATCTCCTGCGACAACTTTTACCATGGAAATTACTTTTTGTCTGTCTTCACCAAATCTTAATGAAAAGTTTTCCTTTGATGAAAGTGTAACTGTGCATGTTTATATTTTAAACTACACGTTGTTATTCTTAATATTTTGTAACTGGAGATCTTTATGTCGCTGACAGAACATGTTGTCATTTATAGATAAATCTAAGTAATCATCCGCATTAGTTTTACAAGGGTGATGAATAGAATGGGAAATGAACATACCACTTGCTGAGTGTTTGCTTTAGCTTTTGCGCTATAGATCCTATGTCTTCTTGTAATAATAGCTAATGTACATTTTTAATCACGAAGGCGCACCTTAATGACGTATTACAATGGATATGAAAAAAGATAACGTGTTAAATTACAAATAGTAGATTGTTAAGTATTGGTTAACCTTTGTACGCCAGGGGATTCATAGGAGACGACACAAGTCTTATCATTGACAATCTGATACTTTTTAATAATAGGCCTAAGACTTAACAAAAAGCATAATGAAGATTAAGAATGAACATTCACATTAAATTTGGAGGAAGATATCATTTTTGCATCTATTTTCATCATTTTTAAAAGATAAAGCTTCATAATCTAAATTGAGCACAAACACCACATGTTTTCCAATCAAAAAAAATTTTTTTTGCGGAACGGAACCGACATGAACAGAACAGAACAAAAAAAAATTCTACTTGTAATTTTCAAATTTTATAATATTACGCACATTATTTTACAGAAAGTAAACACACGCAATTCTCACGAGAATATAATAATCTGATTGGCTAACTAACTTTTCATCTGTTGTTTCGACACAGAACACCAAACAAAAAGTTTAACTCAACTTTCTTCTTGCCGAGACGGAACGGGCACGAAGATTTTTTTCATTCCCCTGATGTAAGCAATTTGAGTACGCATGCAACATTATATAAGCTTTTATTATACTGTAAGTGTAAGGAATTGTTATCATTGTTGTCAAAATAAAAGAAGTTATAGTTTACTATTTTCCCTTCATGCGCTTACACAGTCTTAAGATTTTCACAATAATTTTTTGCAATTCTTTATATCAGGATTCCTTGATTTTAAAATATTCTAAAAAATCAACCATAAATGTTACATCCCTGTTTGGCAGCATTTGTTAAAAACATTCGGGAATGCTATAAAATAACAAACCAGTGCATGACAGGGTAGTACAGGGGAAGCTTTTGATATCAACAAAATTTTTAAGTAGCGTATCGAAATGCAGCGATAGTGTTCTTTAGTGTCAGATACTAAAAATACTAAATCTCCCTGTTGGCGCAAACAGACAAACACTGACCGCTGGCCAAACTTTCGTATTCTTGAAAGAATATCATCTCTTTTGTCCTAAAATCTTGTTCAAATTAGTATTAATATTTTTGATTTCCTCTTAAAAGTTGTATCGCTTTTTATACTTTGCATTTTACTGCTTTCGCACACATAACCTGCATAAAAAGACAAAAATATAATACGCAATAACATGAAAAACACTTAACAAAAAAAATAAAACATGATAAATGGAGAATTAAAATTACGTTTATATCAAAAGAAAGCTGCAACCACATCTGTCGAGGTAAAAAATGACTCTTCATATTTTGGAGCCATTAGATTTGTCATGTTACGAAAAGCTCGCACAAATGATAAAGAGCAGGTAAAAAATTCACGAAGTTTAATGATGTCATGTAGCTAAATCAAATTCTGAAAAGAAGGACTCCAAAAAAAGTTTAAATTAAAAAACGCTGCATGGTTGTGATACTCACCCCAGCGAGTTAAAAAGACGTTGCATGTGACGTTGAATGGATTTTGATTTTGCGTTATTATTGAAAGTTTTTTTGAAGGTTTTTCCAACGTCTATTCCACGTCAAACAACAATGTCTTTTAAATGTTGAAACAGCGTCTTGCAATGTCTAATCAACGCCGTTTTAATGGTGTTTAGAAATTCTCTCGGAGCCGTTAATCAATTTCTATTCAACTTTGAACAACGTCTTGTGACGTTTAATCAACGTCGTTTCTGTATTGTTCAGGAATGTTCTCGCAACTGCTATTATACTCTTTTCCAACGCTCAAGCAACAGTTTAGAATCAATCAATAATGTCCACGCATTCTCTCCCCACCATAATCCCGACGTTTTTACAATAAAAATGGCATAAATGTATTTCAGGACCATACTCCTGAAAAAACATCCACATTTTTAGTGAAATCAAATTGCTAATATTCTTATGAAATTTTCCCGCAAATCCCGACAGGGTTATTACAAGAGTTATTATTGTTTATTAAACTATAATTTGATAATGTTGATATTATTTCAGGTTGAAACAAGAGATAGGAAATAAGGTTAAAAGGATGTTGATGATGCGATGGTTGAATTTAGGCCAAGAGTAACGTTAAAGGCAGGTTAGATTTACGTCGGTCGCATCAATGTTGTAAACCCAGCGTTGAAAAAACGTTGGATTTCTGTCAGTCGCCTCAACATTGTGAGCCCAGCGTTAAAAAGACATTGAATTTAGGCTTGCGACTTCCTAACCAGAAATCAACGTCAAAAAAAGTTGAATAAACGTCGTGTGCTCATTGGGACTGAGTTCTTAAGTTTAACTATTAGTCACTTATATTATTTTTTAGGCCTTGTACTTCCAAGAGCCTTAAACATTTGCTATTACTTGTTTTATGAAATCCTTATAATACTAGTCGTTGGCCAGTGGAAAAATCCACGGTTTCGCTCTTCTTTTTTATACCGCATTGCGTGCGTCTCCATCCGCACCGTCTTGCAGTACCATTTTGTGTGACAGATGTAGAATTCCCTTAATCATAATATGTTCGATAAACCCCGGTCGAATAGGGTTATAAACATTCTATAGAAGATGTTTTGAAAAATATTGTAACATGGGTAGACCCTTGTGGGTAAACATTCAGAAATTATTATTATATTGTATGTTGTGTATTTTCATACCTATATCAAACCCAACTTTAGTCCGAATTTCAACACAAGCGGTCTCACAATTTTTTAAACATTTTTACTTTGTCCACTACAGGACATATCCAATATGTTTCGTCGTTGTAGGCGATATTGTGTTCAATGTAAAAGGAGCTTTTGGAAAGTGTTCATGTTCAGACATTTTTGTTCTCTGGAGATTTTTATCCCTTGGTTGGTAAATTTCTGCATCGGAATTCCTTAGGCGAGGAGGTGTAAAAATGAAGGAATTATTGCTTTACGGCGAGAAGGTTGTTTTTACTCTCCAACACGCCTTAACTTTTTTTAATGTTTTCAGTATATTAGATTGAAAAAGCTAGTTGAAGAAGAGCTTTTTCATAACAGACTGTTAAAAATGAATGCAGAAAGCTAATTGTTATTGTACTTAAGCCCGGTGACCAGATTTTTCGTCATTGTGGAAGAGTTTTTTCTCAATTAATAGTTGTGTTGTTATTAGAAGCACAAACTTGGGATCTGGTTAAGGTCAGTGATGAAAATAAACAACTCTTTGAATAGTTATTAAACAAAGTTTGTTGAGTCGAAGCTCATGGTAAAATATATATATTTTTTTTAATCCAATTCATCAGGAGACTGTTTACACAACTCAGTATCTTGACTTCAATAGCACTTTTCTTTCACCCTTTGTTTTATTCCAAGTACTGTTGTTTTTTATTGACTTTTAAAAAGCAATAGAAATAATTTTATATCTGAGAAAAGTTTATTCAGATTTTCCTTGTTCCATTCTGTGACATAACTTTTTCTCCTGAGGAGGTATCTTACAAGACATGATCGCTATTTCCGTAAGCACTTACCTTGTCAAGAGTAATAAAATAACAAATAATACGTTTTACCCACAGCTCAGCTTGTTACGGTTTCAAACTTTACGCAGTGTATATTGTCGCGCCCATCTACTTCATAGAAATCAGCTAAAAATTTAAGTTTGTTAAGTAGGTGTTTTTAAGTCAGGCGCAGACTTTAAGCCATTTCATTACACCCCCTTGTTCCATGTTACAACCTTCTTAAACGAAAGTTACATTTTCCAATTTCAGCCTGCAAAAAGCAGAAAATCTCCTTTCTAATTTTTCTTTCAGAGTTCAAAAGAAACTTGAGTTTATCCCTACGATTAAAAAAATATCAAGAAACCTAAATAAAAATATGGGCAATAACGTATATACGTCTTTTACAACTTTCATAAATGTTAAATCTTTAACTACTTCAATTACTATATCTCATCCGATCAGACATAAAAACAATATCATAGTATCATCAGGAAAAATCATACCTTTAATGACATTAAGAAAAGATAACTTTATGGCTAGTTACAGAGAGAAGGCTAAATCTTTAGCAAGTGAAGAACACAGACCTAACTAGAAACTTGTTTAAACCTGATCACTCACTTTTCCAAAAAGAAATGAAAGATCATGGCTATGTTATTCACCTAGTTCATCTTCCTTATCCTGATCTTTTTATATTCTTATTACTGTCCATGGCTGGTGTAACCATTTGATTCATCTAGTCATGCTGAAGAAGCCTGAGGTTGGCAGAAACGGCAAGAGTTTATAAATATTGGAATATATTCAAAATTGCCTCAATTTATTGTAGTTAAATCCTTCTGGCTTACTTTTTAAAAATCATGACCTTGATTTTTCTTAAATTCTTAAAGGTCTTTCTGTTATTATTGCTTTTTAATTGATAAACATGTAAGCATAGCTTTTTGTGAGATTACTACTTTTAACTTTTAACAATATGATAGATAAGGTATAGTAATGTTACTTATAAAAAATATTCTTAGAAGATTTTCTTATAGGTGAGCGTTTTTTTTCGTCAATTTTTATGATAATTAAATAAACCAGAAGACAATTTCCGGCGATATTTAAACCTGCAGAGCTCAGAATAATGGAAGTTTCTGAAAGTTTTAAAACTTCTACCAAACTAACGTTTTTCAAAAAATATTCACTGAACATTTTTGTTTTCATCTGCATTCGACATATCTATGTTGTCTGCCATTTCGTCCATACAACTGATTATTCAATTTTAGATACAGCCACATATTTTCATAGTATTCAATTGTTTTGTTCATATTCCTCGATTTCTTTACCGTCGTCAGCATCTGATAGCATCGTTGCCCAAGTGCCAAGAAGGTGATTCTAATTTATTGTGTTAGGTGGAACGTACAAACATTTACTTGAAATTTTGAGTTGAGAAATAGTTGCGTGTTATCCAATATCTGTTACCGAACTTATACAGTTTACAGCGTTGTTGTGGTTGTTATTGCTTGCAGACCAAAAAGAACATAAAGTCTTGCTATAGCCTTGTATATGGTAAAATATTTTGAATGTGAATAAAGGGTTCACAAGATCGAGAAAATGACTCATATTACAATTGATATCTTATGAACATATTTTGCTACAGCTAATTAACTCACTGGCGGTTAATTGTGACATCTCACTTCACTCTCAGGAGTTTGGAAATAACTTATGATATAAAATTTCCCAAATGTGGTTTCTCCACCTCTACTTTCATACATTGTTGCCTTGACCGTCCAGTGAGTAAGCTACCACTGCTGTGAAGCTTGATTTGCTGGTTGTCCACATTGTCACTTAAACCTCATCCATCTTGGGAATAACTTACTCATAAAAGCATCAACAAACTTCAACTTAAGGTAAGTCTTGTTTGATGGGGAATTATTTGTACCCAAAATCAGCCAATCAAAGAAGAATTGTACGGCTTTTGCAATGTATAAAGAAAAAATATTTTCACTTATTTCTCGGTAGAAAATAAAAATATAGCACATATTTCGTGTAGATTGGCCAATCACAGTGCGAGAAAAGCTACTGGTTGTATAAAATTTTGTAGATAAAGCAGAAGGTAACCGTAAAAGAAATATCAGCAATACAATTTCTGGTCCTTATATTTACTGCTTTATGTTAAAAAAACCTACGAAATAGGATACCCGAGTATGTTGGACGGATCTCTGAGGAGTGGAATATGTAAGGCTGGCGAACCTGAGGATTCTCCCATGGACTATCAACTAATCGGTCCGCTATTTTGTGGCAATGTTGAATGAAATAACGCTGACCAAAATACGTAATACCGACAAAATACCGACTGATAGCCTTGTAGTAGAGCGTTCGCTTTCAGTGCGGGAGGTCTTGGGTTCAAACCCCGGCCGAGTCATGCCAGAGGCTATAAAAGTGTGAATCTATCCTTTCTGCTTAGCGCTCAGCATGAGAATAGGATTGATATCTTAGGCGGTTGTCTAGTTGAGCGATTGCTGTGCTTCCACGACTTTCGTAGCTCAAATGGGAGCTTTAAATGCGCTAGGACCCCCTTCGCAGGACCCTCGTTGATAGCAGTACCAATAGGAACTGAAGAGGCTATCCTGGGTAAATAATAGTAATAAATAAATAAATAAATAAAATACGACAGGCACACCCACTTAGGAATAATTAAATCATATAACTGCGACAATATTTTTTATTATACATAATCTAAAAAAAGAAAATTTTATTTAAAAATATAGAAAATGTTATTAAAGTAGTCATGTAAAAAGTTAAACTTCATTTTCGAGAAACGGACCATACGCGATAAAAGGTGGACTTGGTAAATCTCTACTAGCTCCGTATACTGCACACAACTTCAACAAGCATGGTTCCATTTTCCATGCATATCGTACAGCAGTAATTTTGTCTAATGGCTGCTTTTTGATAGTGATATATAAACGATCTTTTTTGTGTGATGTAATGTTAAATGCAGTCCATTTTTTTGAATGGTTGAAATAAACCTACAAATACAAACAAAGCAAATCGTTTTAGAAAACGTAAAAAGAAAATTTAATAGTTTAGAAAATGCCAGAATTTTTTTATAACAGGCAAAAAAATTAAATTATCTTTTTGAGCGATGATCTTTAACGTCTACAAAAATACTTGAAAAATACTTCTAATATTAATTTAAAAAATTCTGGGTATTAATAAAATTCTCTGATTGGATTAGAGTGTACCTACTATCACAGAAATGGGAGCAAGACATTTAGCTTTCAGGAATACCGTATAATTATGTCAAACATTAGTTAATTAAGACGAGAACAAATGTCGAAGTGTCAGCAATGGATAAAATTTATCTTGATGCATCATAAGCCGGCCTTTCCAAAAACTAATTGTTCATCACTTTGTTTCTATCATTTTTTTTATTGTTTAGATATAATGTAAAGATTTCCTAAAAGATCTTTATAATTGTACATATCTTTATATTTTACAAATGTATTTTCAATACAGCAGACGATCGCAATAGTAAATACAGAAATGAAAGTTGTATAGTATGTACCTCAAACCCCACATTTGTTCGAATTTCAATTCCAAATGTTTTAACCGAATCTTTTTTGTAAATTACAGTCAGCACACATGTATCATCGCATTTGGTTGAAACCAACACTTTGTCTATAATAGGACCTGTCCAATATGTTTCTTCATTATAAGCGATATTACGTGCACCCAAAACTAATCTATCAGCGATATCACTTTTATAGCGGGGATGGACAGAAGAAAATGGAGAAGCATTGTCAGGTAAGTCCATAGCAACGGCCATAAATGTTTTGGGTTGCTTCGGGTTTGGTACGTACCCATAATCAGCCGTTTGTTTCCATCTTATTACTGTGTAGTTTGGATGTGATAAGTCATTTCCACATACGGAGATCTATAATGATTCCAATATGCGTGGTTATGTAGGAAGTTAAGAATGCGTGAGTGGTTGGATATTGGATTTATTTTACTTTAACTTTCGAAGGCAGGTATACTGTCTTAATGCCGTTAAAATACAAAAGTAGGCCACAAGTAAAACGATAACATGTTTGGGAATATACCTGAACAAATCCAAAGGGAAACATTGGGTCTGTACTTTTCTCAGTAGATTTGTACCATTCTTTTCTCCATCCAGCAATCATTGCTGGAAAGGTGCAGTTGTATGTATCTGGATCTGGAGTATTACTTTCTCCTTGGTACCAAATCACACCAAATATGGTAGTTGTTAATAATGGATATACCATGGCGTTCCAAAGCTGTGATGCCGAATTTTCGTTGCTGGTAAAGTAAGTTTAACAATTAATTACCAATTTAACATTTAATCTTCGGGACCAAGATCAAAAATTTCAGACGCGTGCTGCAAAGTGTTTTTGCAAGGTTTTTGGCTGTACAGGGCAGATTACTTATTGGTTTTCTAGAACGTAGTGACAGAGGCCATTTAATATTTTTGAATTGTTTTTTACAGTGCATTTAGCAAAATGTTGACCCAGGCAGGGTGCTTTGTTATTTCAAAACCAGTTCGTGTTAACCAACCATCTTAAGTCAGACAGCTTTAAAGGGACATACTATTTTATTTATTTATTTATTTCTTTAGCGGTTTTTTTGGGCCATGACATACATATAGTCCTGATGCAAGGTGATCTGATATTTTCTAAACATATTCAAAAGTTAGTTACAACGTAAGCTATCGGTAGACTTCTGATAGTGGTGTAAGAATATCCCAAATAAAGCTAGACTTAAAAAAATAACAGTGTAATATCTTTAGTGATTGGCATTAACCTACTTGCTGGACGCGTTACATCTTGCTAACATATCTGGTGACGACCAAGCTTCTATACGCGTGCCACCAAAATTAGAAGAGATTAGACCAATTGGAACATGATATTGATCAAACAATCGTCTACCATACATCCAACATATCGCTGAAAACTGTGATAGTGTTCCTAAAAATAATATCAGCCCTTTTTACTACGCTACTAGAGTTTAGATGCCCCTAAATAATGGAATATGATTTATTATTTTTGAGAAATTCTTTTATATAGTTTAATGCTAAAATGGGATGTTAGCTGGAAGAACTCTGGATGATTAATAATAAAAGATCCTTAATCTGTTTTTTATTATTTCTTGATGGTAACTTCGATTGTGCCTCTCCATGATATAATGAATAAGTAACCTAAAACGTAACGCCTTTAATATAAAATATGCTGCTAAGTATTCACCGTTTGAAGCTCTTGTCCGTACTTGAAAAATAACAAGAAACTGCCTTTGTCTCAACATTCTTATCCTGATATATAGAACTTTTATGAAGAAATGTACTCACTCGATGTTGGTAGGTTCCATCGAAGAGGAATGCTCTTCATTTTTAACTCGTGTATTGTTACATTTGAGAAATATTCATCTACTTCGAATAATCGAATATGAGGATAGCTAAGCGCAAGATCCAATTCGGTCTCTGCTTTCATAGACTAAATGTAAAAATTAATAAGTGAAATAGAAAGCTCTTAATGAAATTTTTTATAGTAAGTTTTTTGTTGGTGTGGTTTTCTTTTTCTTTAAGTCTTTGTACGCATGTGGAATTTGAAGCTAAAGATGGAACATGTTTTGATTACGTCACTTCCTGAGATTACTCGAAGATATGGAGTGCGGTTTTCTAACTGCTTAGATATTTATTTTCTATCGAAAAAGAGATAGTTAAAGGATTTATCGATTTATAGATGACAAATTAAACATTGAAGTTATAGTTCTTACTGAGAAACATCATGAGAATGTTACATACTTCTCTAGAAAAAACAAGTGCAGTGCGTACTCTAGCAAAAAATCTAACCAGATGAAAAACAAAATATAGTCTTACACTTGACGTAGGAAATACCATGTTACTTTGACCACTGCAAAACCATACATCACCAAACAAAATATCACGCAGACGAATTGTTTCACCCCCAACGTTTGATTTACAAATGATATCATACGGTCCTCCGGCTTTATAAGGTTCCAGCGCTATTTCCCATGCGATAAAACCACGTGAATCTAAAGTAAGAACAAAAAGTAAAAGCAAGGTACAAGGTAATAATGTGTATAAACATGGATATACGATAATAGTATATATTTGTATATCTATGGTATAAATGGTTTTACGAACTTTAAAAGATTTTCTAGAACGCTAATAATTTTTATATAGTTAACTACTAACCTTTGAATGTTTTAGTGTGATAAGTTTGTCTTTCGCTTGTCTTCGTATGCTTTACTGAAACGCTTATGGTAGTATAAGTATCACTGTATCCCCACAAAAATGCGCGCTGTGGCGACCTTTGTAACACCATGTGATCTGCATAGTGATTGGCAAATCGAAATGTTGCATAATTATCACACAGAACGCTTGAGATCACTAAAAAAAGAGTAAGGCTTGTTTGAAACATATTCTGCGACAACTTTTACCATAGAAATAACTTTTGTCTGTCTTTACTAAATCTGAATGGGAAATTTTTCTTTAATGGAAGGTTATATTTCAAATGATGTTTATATTTCGAACTGCATGCTGTTATTCATAATATTTTGTAACTGGAGCTTTCTCTCTCGATATCAAGTAAATTGGCTAATAAACCCATGCAATCATGCGCATTAGTGTTACAAAGGTGATGGATATGAAGGGAAATGAACACCTGCTGACTGATTGCTGTAGTGATTGCTTCTACTATTTGTAGTTGATGTATATTTTCAATCACAAAGACGAAACATAATGACGTATTTCAATGTATGTGACAATAAAATAGCGGTAAATTACAAAATAGTTAATTTTTCAAGTATAGTTGAACCTTTGTAAGTCAGGGGATTCATAGCAGACGACACAAGTCTTATCATTGACAACCTGAGACTTTTACGGTATACATCTCCAGTTTGTTATTTTCTTTTGCTTAAGTTATGTAGTAGATTGAAGACTTGATAATACGCATAATAAAGATTAGGGATAAACTTTCACATTAAGTTCTAAATTGAGCACAAAAACCACATTTCTCGTCTCTTCTCCACTTAGAAAATATTTTTCGCAGAACGAAACGACATGAAAAGAATAGAACAGGAAATTTGCTGCTGGTAATAAACCTTTTTCAATATCGCTCTTTCATGATCAGTCGTGGCAGCGAAAAATCAAAATATTGCACAAATATGAGGTTAGTTGAGGTAAAGTTCGGGACACCAAGATTTTACATCCTGTTCTGACCTTAGTTATTAACAAATGTTTATTTTATAATTTCCAGCTGGGATATTTGAAGAATTGTAGTGGATAAAAGTATATAGAGGATGTTTATTGATAATAAGTGTTTATTTATGGCAACTTTAATGTTGACTTGCTAGCTAGTTATCCTACAAACAAATTTTTTTGTACTCCCTCAAAAAGCTTACATTTTATACTGTAAGGTCTAATATGTTTACCTAGTTTACTAAAACTTTTAAAAAACACATATAACTTAGGTTAATTATTTTCCTAAAAAGGTTACCCAAATTTTCATCCTAGCTAGATATCACAGGTAGGATGTTATAGCTAGCTATGCATACAGGGATGATGTGCTGTCCAGTACGTATAGTTATTATTATCCCCAGTAAACACGAGACGTCTTAAACACGTCTTTAAAACGTCTTTGAAAGACCAGATGAGACGTCTCTAAGACGTCTTTGACCCGTCTAAAAGCGTAACGCCTAAAGACGTCTTTAAGAAACGTAAAAAATACGTCTTTTTGCGACGTGTTAAAGACGTTTTAAAGACGTTTTTGAGACGTTCCCGTAGGTACCAAAACGTATTAAAAACGTCCTTATTTAGTCTCTTTCAAACGTTATACTGCCAAGGCAGCCCTGCTTCAAATAATTTTAGCCTATGGGTGTTAGGATTTTAGTAATTTTAATTCTGATGGAGGTGTCACAAATCAAAACAAAAAAAAAGTTAAGAAAACGATGATGAAGTATTTAATAGAAACTTGATATTTATATCATTTATATAAATAAACAGTTTAATAAGAATAAAATAATATCACATACAAGCTTTTATATAAGCAACAACAACGAAAACAAATTCATTAAATACTTTCGGAAACTTTTCTTGTTCTAAAAGATGAATGTTCAATGAGCAGCAGATAAGCAACAATCAAGCATTTGAAGCTGTTTTGGTTATAAAAAAGCGCACATGTATAACACAAAATATACAGTGTAATACTACAAAAGTAAAATTGTTGACCATGAACAATAACAGTTAGTATCTTTGAAGGTTGTCTTGAACAACAGCGTCAATTTATTTTCGCCAATCACTAACACTTCGGTCTGAGCTCTGCTTGTAAAATATATCTGTCATATTGTGCACGTTGGATGATGTGTTTATTCTTTGAAGATATATTCCAAACAACCCTTTAATAAAATGCATTTCAGTCATTACGCCAATATATAAAGTAGCTACTGTTTTTTTTTTCAATACCAAACTTTATAGGTCTAAAACTTTAGAACATGTGTGACGTGCAATTGAAGGGGAAGGTATAGTGAAGCTAAAACCAAGCATTTAAAGTATTATTTTCCCAAGTATTGATGAAAGCTCCCCTTGATTTCAAACTGGCCTGAAATAACTCGTAAGCATAATCTTCCGCGTGAAGACCAAAGATCGCAAATGTTTCTGCCCGAGAAAGTACAAAAAATATCTAAGATACTTACTTTTAATCAGCAAAATAGTTTCTTTATTGTCCATTCATACCTCGGATAAATACAGCCTTTTTTGCTTTACTATTTACTTGTTGTTTTATGGAGCACATTATTCTTTTTTGTTCAAAAGTAAACGTCAAATGCAACATTTGTTGAAATAGAACGATGTTCTTTACAAGTTTATTCTATGCGGTCTTTCGAACGCTGTTTTTATTGTAAAATGTATCCTTTTTTGGACAAATTTAATTCGAATTTTTGGCTACCTCTGTATAAAAAATTCTGAAATATCAAAAACGTTTATTTCTACGCCAATAATTGCGAATGGGCAAAGAAATAACGTAGTTATTTATTTCTTGTGAAATTATCTTTAAAACGTAAAGAAATGATGACATTCATTTCGAACGAGATTATACTTGTCTTACAGAGACCAAATAAAGACGTCTTTAAGACGTTTAATTCCAACGGGATTTTACTGGTCTTACAGAGACCAAATGACGACGTCTTTGAGACGTTTCTTTCGAACGAGATTTTACTGGTCTTACAGAGACCAAATAAAGACGTCTTTGAGACGTTTCTTTAGAACGAGATATAACTGGTCTAACGGAGACCAAATAAAGACGTCTTTAAGACGTTTCTTTTGAATGAGATTTGACTCGTCTTATAAAGACGTCTTTAAGACGTCTTTTTCTGGTTGAGAGACGTCCGAACGAGTTAGAGACAAGAAACGACGTCTTTAAGACGTCTTTGTGTTTACTGGGTCACACTCCCCAGGTAATATGCTTTTATCTTCCCATTTAAATACATATATAATAATAACATATTTTTGGCTCAACCCTCAACTGAACTCAGTTATCACAAATTGTTTACTGTTCCGGTTTTTCTATTCAAATTTATATTAGCAGTGCAGGTTTATCATTTCTTAAACATGTTACAGAAACTTACATCTGCCATACCAACCACAAATTGTCTGTTGGTATGGTGTCGGTTCTGACATTATAATTTTTTTTCAGTAGATGAAGACACCTCTGAATTTGCTTCTGTTCTTACGAAAATGTTTTTGTCACAGGTCACACTTTTACATAAGTAAAAATATTTAGTAGGTGTAGTGTTGCTCTATTCTCTAAGAAAATAGATTTATAATTCTTAAAATTGCTCCATTTTTCTTTAAAATAAATTTGAAAGACCAAGATTAGGCCTCTTTCAACTATTTCGATGAAGACAGTGGTAAACATATGTTGTCTGGATTATCCTCGGAAAAATAAACAAAGTCTTTTATTAGTTGTAAGACCATTTATATATATTGAAAACTTTCTTATTTTTTTAAGCCACCAGGTTAAGTTATCGTGGTAAATCGATCTAGTATTAAAGATATGTTTCCTATCGCTGCCCAGCTTAACTGACCAAATATGTTGGTACATTGAAACAACGTGTGGCTTGAAGCAAATCATAACTTGTTTATTTACTTAACAATTCTCTTGGTGTGTAAAGGATTCAGTTTCTCCCCAAAAAGTCTATTTATTATTATTTAATTAAAATACATAGTTTTCTTTACAAGAAACCTGTTTTCATTTCACAGTAGAATGCTTAAATTCGGGAAATAAAGAATAATACAAAAAATTTTAATCCTATTTTAATTTAATAGTTATAAAATAAAAAAGTAGTAATCACGACACTTCGGCCGTTCGACGGTTATTTCAAGTAAACAAGTCCTAATACAATATGTTTAAATATACAGAACAGGGAAAGTTTCGATATAACCAAGATTTTATGGTAGCTTTAGGATCGAGATGCAGCGGTAGTGGTATTTAGTTTCAGATACTAAGAATACAAAACCTCCCTGTTGGCGCAAACAGACAAACACTTATTACTGACCAAAATTTCGTATTCTTGGAGAAAATTGTGCAAATAAGTATCAATATTTTCGATTTCCCGCCGAAACTTATATGGCTGTTCATACTTTTATTTTACTACTATCGTATTCATATCCTTCAGAGAAAAAACAAAAGTGCAATACATTATAAAAGACAGTTTACAAAAAAATAGAACATAAAATACGAAGAATTGAAGTTACTCTTTCTACGTACGAACTAACCCTTCATATTTTGGGACACATTCGATTTCTCATGTTACGAAAAGCTCGCTTAAATGATAAAACGCAGAAAAAAATTCACGAAATTTGATTATGTCTTAACTAAATCAGATGCTGGAAATAAGAACTTACAAATAAAGTTTAAATTAGAAAAACTTTCTTTTAAGAGAAAAATTAAGAACATGGTAATATTAAGAGTTACGGAAACGGACCGTATGCAATGAAAGGTGGACTTGGTAAGTTTCCTCTAGCCCCGTACACTGCACACAACTTCAACAAGCACGGTTCTTGTTTCCATGCATATCGTACAGCAGTAATTTTGTCTGATGGTTGTTTGCGGATAGTGATGTATAAACGATCTTTCTTGTGTGATGTAATGTCAAATCCAGTCCATTTGTTTGATTCGTTGAACGAAATCTAAAAATTCAAGTACACAATAAAATGACTTCTAAACGCGATTATCGTAGCTTTTTGCCTATTGAGTATATAACTGGCTTGGTTTTAACATTGATTTATATAATATCTATATTATTTCGGATTTCTCTAGATTATATTTAAATATGCATGATCTGAGACATATGCTTTTGGGAAACGGCTATCATTCCAGGTTAATTGACCAATGTATAAAGTCATTTCTTAACAGAAAGTTTCACGTCAAATAGGTTGTTACCACTGTTCCTAAATTTGTAGAACTTACTGTGTTACCTTATTCGGGTAAATTATCTCTTAACCTACGATCTCGTTTAGTCAGTACATTTGATAAAAAGTTTTTTTAGCTTAGGGTTATCTTCAAATCAAGCGGCAGGATTGGCGACTTTTGGACAACCCTTCAAAAGTCGTTTATTGATTTAAGTGCCATAGTTGTTATGCCATCAATTACGGTAAAACCATGAGACATTTAAAGTTATTGCTTGCGAACATGTGAATCTTTCCGATTAGACTGGAAAAGCCTTCAAAACTCAGAATCCTAGTGCTGTGTTGGAATATGTCATATACTGTAATAAAGTGACCAAGTCTCGATAACTTCGGAATACCCTCCACCGTGTATACTAATTTTGATTTACAACTAAAAGATAGCTTATTAATCCGTAGGCACAAACCTATTTTTTAAATGCCTTTGTGCCCATTTTTAGATATCAATTCCTAACGTTGCCCTCACGGATAAAAATTAAACCTTGCTTTGTTCTTCCAGGTTTATTTTGTCTTTTGGTTTGGTTTTTAAAGTTAAACCATTTGTAAATATATATCAAATTTGTCGTTTAAACTTTGTACTTAAGAATTGGCCGTTGTACGACCGAAGCATACGAACTATAATTAAATATTTTAAAAAAAAGGGTTGTGGCTTTTTCTTCAGTCAAACTTTATTTGGCATTCAAAAGCTTCAAGCAAAATTTTAAAATTCGTTCAAGAACTTATGTAATTAAATTTTAAGAAGATAGTGGTATGTTAGACAACTATACAGTGTCCATGGAAATCCACTGGCTCGCCCGTCCTTTTTATACTGCATTGCGTGCGTCTCGCTACTTGCAATACAATTTTGCGTGATAGAAAGACGTGACACCTTCTGGTTGTTATATATTCGGAAAACCCCGGCCGTTTAAAACATTCTATAGAAGATGTTTTGAAAAATATAGATTTTAAAATCGTAATATCGGTAGACGCTTGTGGGTGAACATTGAGAATAATTTTACATGTTGTAAATTTTCACACCTACCTCAAATCCAACTTTGGTCCGAATTTCAATTCCACCTGTTTTCAACGTCTCTTTTTTGTATGTTATAGTTACAACACAATTTGTATCACAATTTGTTGAAAGTTTCACTTTGTCAACTACAGGACCTGTCCAATATGTTTCTTCATTGTAAGCGATATTAAGTGCACCTAACACTAGTCTGTCTGCGATGTCACTTTTGTAACGAGGGTGAATAGTATCAAATGGTGTGGCATTGTCAGGCAAGTCCATAGCGACGGCCATAAAAGTTTTGGGCTGTTTTGGGTTTGGTACATATCCATATTCTGCCGTCTGCTTCCATCTTATTATTGGGAATTTAGGATGTGGATAATCTTTGCCAATAACAGCAATCTGAAATGTTTCAATATATGCAAACCTTTTAACAAGGAATATAAAGAAAAAGTCTGGTATAAAATACTTGTCCTATGGATGGGCATATGATAATCTAGCTTTTCCAAGAACACATAAGTCAACGAGACTAAACAAAGGGAGTAACCAAATACGTGATTGGGTGATGTACCTGCACAAATCCAAAGGGAAACATTGAGTCTGTACTTTTTCCGGTAGTTTTGTACCATTCTTTCCTCCATCCAGCAATCATAGCTGGAAAGGTGCAGTTGTATGTATCTGGATGGTCGACATTACTTTCTCCTTGATACCAAATCACCCCGTATATAGTAGTAGTTAATAATGGATATACCATAGCGTTCCAAAGAGCTGATGGCGAATTTTGATCACTAGTAATTTAGTTTAATAATCAGAATTTAAAATCATAACTTGTTGGCCTTAAAATGTCAAAACTTACAATTATTATATAAATAAATTCAAGGTTTGTGCTTAAAAACAATTTAAGTTTAAAATACGGATTGAACAAGAAGGCAAATAAAAAGGAAGAAGAAAGCAGGCACTTTAAAGAAAAGACAACGTAAATAAATAATTTTGGGTTTTGGTCGCTTTCTCCTACGAAAGAACTTTGTCCAATTTTTGATTTTGTTACAGAATCTTTATAATTCTGGTAAAATTTATAATCTTCGCAAAGACACAGGGAAATTGTTACAGAACTTCTTTAGAATTCCTAAATAAAATTTTTAACCTCTAAATTTGTTTTTATTGTAAGCAATATAGAAGCTGTTAAAAAGAGAACTTCCCTAAATAAACTGACAACTCTGATATAAAGATTCCAAACGACTTTTTGTTGCGGTTCAATTTATCAAATTTTATTCTCATATTTTCGGTTTATATTTAATGACACCTTTGCATTCAAGTTGACATTTAAGCAACTACATACTTCTTGGACGCTTTACATTTTTTTAACATATCTGGTGACGACCAAGCTTCTATACGCGTGCCACCAAAATTAGAAGAGATTAGACCAATTGGAACATGATATTGATCAAATAAACGTCTGCCGTACATCCAGCATAATGCTGAAAATCCTGACAGTTTTTCTAAAAATAATCTCAGCGTTTGTTACATTACAATTTACTCCGAAAAATGATTCTGTTTGCTTTGTCAAGCAATACTGCTCCATCCAAACATTTCTTAAATCTACTTACTTGGTGTTGGTAGGCTCCATTGAAGATGAATACTCTTTATTTTCAACTCGTGTATTGTAACATTCGAAAAATATCTGCCTACTTCAAATAATCGAACTTGAGGATAGCTTTGCGCAAGATCCATTTCCTTTTCTGCTTCCATCGCCTTAATATAGAAATAAAGTTTGAGGTCAATAATAATACAATAAACTGTTTTGTCCATTTAAACCTAGAAATACTTTTCGCGAGGTAAATATTTCTATATTTTTTGCTGTTTTTTGGGTTTACAGAAAGATTTATTTGTGACAAGGTTGCAAAAAAACAGTTTTTGTTTAACAAAAAGGTTCGATTTGGGTTTTATTGTTTTGATTTTTCAAATACATGTACAAAAAGAAAACATGTATTTATAATATTTTTTAAACGAACTAAAATCTATTACAGAAATTCGATGCCGTTTTTGCTTGTATCGCATTGTATGAGTGTTTATATTCAAAACCCAGTTATTTATGTGTGCACTATGGAACATGGATTTAAAATGATAACATTTCTTGACTGGATGTAGTGCTTCTAATATTTTGCATAGGACGTGTTTCGAACTGATTACTTCTGACTTCCACATCTCCTGCTGTTTACTTAAATTCGTGTGATATAATTTTTAAATTTCGTTCCTTTTTGTGGTCACTTAATTTAGAAACATGAATTAGATGGACGTCGCTTTTAAGAAGAGTTAAAATGGCTGTTTTTCTGGCAGAGTGTTACGAAATTATTGATTTATTTCAACTTGATTTTAAGTCTGTATATGTAGCTATGTTTTACCTATTCTCCGGCAACATCATTTTTAAATTTATTATATCGTGCTGTTTAAGCCCTGTCGTTAAGGCTTTTTGGCAACAAATATATCTTTATAGATAGGTATTTATAATGTTTTCCTTATAAAAATTATAAGTTGAAGGTAAAATGTTTAAAAAGTTATAAATTAGAATCGCTTTTTATACTTAATTTAATAATTTGAAAAGGTTTTGTTTCCATTTAAGTTTATTAAAACAAAAGTTCTTTGTAAGCAATGTTTACTTCAACAAAATATCTCAGCAGCGAAAATTCAAAATGTATGCTCACATGTGACGTAGGAAACACCATGTTACTCTGTCCACTACAAAACCATACATCACCAAACAAAACATCACGTAGACGAATTGATTTTCCTCTAACGTTTGATTTACAAATAATGTCATACGGTCCTCCAGCTTTATACGGTTCCAGCGCTATTTTCCATGCGATAAAACCACGTGAATCTGAAGAAGTACGGTAAGGTAAATAAGACCGAAGTGAAGTAATTTGACACTAATATCTACACTACGGGTACTTATAAGGATTTAAGAAAATGCAAAATCCAGAAAGACCACATAGATTTCTGGATTTTACATTTTCAAGCAACTATCTACCTACCTATATATGTTTTAGTGCGATAGGTTTGTTTTTTACCAGTTCTGGAATGCTTCACAGAGACACTTATGGTAGTATAAGTGTTACTGTATCCCCACAAAAATGCGCGTTGTGGCGACCTTTGTAACACCATGTGATCTGCATAGTGATTGGCAAACCGAAATGTTGCATAATTATCACAGAGAACGTCTGAGATTAAAAATACTAAAATAATAATACTAAAACGTAATTGTACCATCGTGTACCATCAAAAATAATTCTTTTGTTTAACTGAATGATATAATTTGTTTGTTCTCTTATCTTGTACCGTATTCGCATGTGTTTGTATTTCAATGTGCATGTTGGTTTAAAAATATTTTGTAATCTGTGTTCATATAGCTACTGATAATATTTCTTCACGTCAGAATGTTATTTGAAAACATAACATCTCAGTTAACTATAAAAATCATAAGTTTCGTCATAAATGTCATTGTCGAATGCTGATTTATAATACACCTCTCCGCTTATTATAAGGGAAACTAGCTTTAAGACCCATGAGAAATCCGCTTATAGGAAACTTTTACTTTGCGGCGTAATAACATGATTTGTTCCTTTTAAATTTACAATCTTGGCGAAAGTATGTTGGTCAGGATTGTAGATTGGTTATTTTCACTAAATTTGAACTTGTCAAATCACATTTCATTTGGTTAGATACAAACTCATCAATTGTTTCTGACTTAAGTAGGACCACATTTTCTGATTTCTAATCAATTTCTATTCGATTTCAGTTTAATACAATTTTATTGACGCAAAGCGATATTTCATCTTTGTATAACACTATGAAAAGTTAATATACAGAGATTCCATTTCTTTATGAAAGTCCTAAAGTAAAATATAATAATGTTCAAATTTGTCAAGCTGCCTTTTTAAAACAAAAGAACATATACAAATATACATACGTGCGTGGTAAATAAGCAAATAAATAATTGTATACATAATAACCTTATGCATAACCTTACTACATTCTACCAGAAAATATATTCTCTGCGATTTCTAACATTTATTGACGTTGTCTATCCGTTTTCACCAAAACAGTTTTTTTATCTGCATTCGACTTATGTATGTTTTCTGTCATTTCATCCAAACAAATGATTGTCCAATTTCAAGCCACATATTTTTATAGTAATCAACAACCCTGCTCATGTTCCTTGGTGCCGTGCTCTTTTGGAACATTTTGGACACGAGGTTTTTTCAACGCTACTATTAAACTGAGCGATACTTGTGTCGAAAGTAACATCAACGGGCTTTAGAGATCCGGCTGGCTTTTCCTCTGTTGTATACATAATGACATTGTTGACAGGAGCATCGTCAGCATCGGATAGCATCGTTCTCCAAGTGCCAAGAAGATGATCATTTGAATGTATTGTGTTAGGTGGAACGTACAAAATGTGGTTCTTCAGAATCTTGAAGGCTGAAAATATATACTGAACATGTTAAGTAAGCCCGCTATAGGGTAATCTTAACGGTACTTCAAACGTTTCATACATACGGGTTGATAGAAGAACTTTTACAGGTCTGTTTGTGTTTCATTGAAAGGTATAATAAAGCAAAAAAATCACCTGTTAAATGCAATTCATCTTTTCCAACCCACTTCCCAAGCAAAAAAAATCCTGAATCGTCATCAAGTGGACATTCCATGTGATGGAACGCATGTTGTTCAATGCCATTGCCACCTAATGTAGCTATGACATAATCTTCATGATAGGCTGTAAGACAAAAATGAAACTTGTAAAGAATAAGAATTTTAAATAAAGAATCAGAAAGTTAGCTAAACATTATATTGTGCCAGTTATTATGTATTTTCTGTGAAACAATAAATTGCTCTCTTGGTACGAGTTTTTCTTTATACTGAGAATTTTATTACGCCAACAAGTGACAGCGCGTCGTATGCTGTTGGTCAGTGTTTTTATGAAAACATCTGTTCATACTTATAGGCTTAAATTGATAAATCAATAGACTCTGTCAAATACTTCAAGTTTCTACACCAATTTTTATTTATGATCTAAATTAATCTTGAAATATAAACATAATCCGCTGTCGACAAAAATTACGACGATGAACAAAAAAATATGCTGAAGAAGAGTAGTGCCATTTTAACGCTTTCATCACCAAGCACCATTTTAGGCGCGAAATGTTGTCAAGAGTTCTGGAGTTGTTCTTAATTCAGTTAACAAAGCCATCGTATGCGTCGTATTATTGATAAAGGTAAGCAGTAAATAAAGAAATTTATTAACTTACAGTTAGAGTATTCAAAATTAACGGTACAATGTCTTTGCGTCACAGCTATTATTCTTTCTTTGCCTTCTACAAGATAAGCTTCATAATATGCTAGTAGCTGATTGGTTCCAATATCGACAGGCATGGTACCGTCCCAGTCAGATGAGCAAACTAGTTTTCCATTCTTTTCACCCTTCTTGGCTTTAATCCATTGTGCCTTTTTCAGCACTGCATGACGAGGTATTTTTACATCCGATACTTCTTGGTACTGCGTCTGCACCAATTGGAACATGTCGTAGTCTCCTGGGAGTAAATCAGTGACGTCATTATTGTTAGTGGATATAACAGTCATCCCAGAGCTTCCCTTTCTCCTAAAATCAATGAAAGCGGCCCATCGTTTCTTTATTATCTCTGAAATATCTTTTGCACCCATATTGTTGTTTAATTCCGTTGCTAAAGTTTTATAAGAAACCGTCTGATTCTGTCAAGTTGCAGAACTTATCTGCGCTTTTTATAGGAAACAGATAAAAGGGGTCGGTAGTGGACCTCCCAAAAATAAGGAAAGTTTGTAACCGGAAAAATTCTTCATACTAACAAACTTTAATGATATATGGGATTAAAAGTGGACGGCAATGCATGCCAATATTTAAACAACATTCTAACTGAGCATATTGATACAACATGCTGTTAATACTTGCGATCCAGCCAGAATTTACAGTGTTTTCTCTCTCTTCAATTAAACTTTCTACCTACGATCCAGCCAAAATTTACAGTGGTTTCTATCTCTTCAATTAAACTTTTTTTGTTTGACACAACAATATTGTGACAATGTGTTGCGACATCATGTCATGTTAGCGTATCACGTTCATGCGTGTTGAACTACATGTAGAGTTAGAATTGTCCCAGTTTCTCATCCTACTTGGTTATAACTTCTATAGCAATATATTTGAAACTTTATATTACTTCCCTCTACGGCAAATTTAGAAAAAATGGCGATATTTGTTTTTTATTGCGAGTACGTAACAATTGAGTGTTTCATCACAGAAAAGGCATCGCGCACTATTATTACTTAGATTTTTAGAGTAGCCAGCAACGTCACAAAAATATTGCAACTCAAGGAAAACACAGGTTAAATCAATTTCTATACCAGGTTTCAAAGAGAAGGACATAATTTCATTAGATGTCACTTCCACGTACATATTTGGTATTCATCTTTCAAATTTGTTGTTTTGTTTCGATATAAAGAAAACAGAGAAGTTTTTATTTATAACATTGGGAAGTTGTGACGAAGTTAAGTGGGCTGTGTCTTGTAATTTTTGACTAACCTTAGTGCATATTAGGAAATTGTAGGTAAAAGTCAGTCGATCAAAAAATCAATCAATGATAACGTTGTGCATAAAACAATTTTTTTATCAATTTTAGTCGAATGATATCTTTCCTATCCCTCACACATTGCGGTTCTATAGTTCGTTTTGCAATGTTTGTTTATTTCAAAAAAGTTATAAATAACGTTAATGCTTGTAGAGCAATACATCTTTGCAAATCTCCTTCTTACACAAAGATGGAAATGCTTTTGCCTTTGAACTAGGTCCAACTACTTCGTTTTTGTTTAATGAAGATGTTTGAATAGTTTAGCATTCTATCAGTAGATTTACAAGTCTATAACCGGCGGTGGTTTGCTAGAATTTTTTGTAAATTACGTGGTGGGATAAATCCTTTGATCATTTTTAGTTAGCTTCTGTTGCCATGGTGATTCATCGGTTAACAGGTGGTCTGGAAAAAGAAAGAGTGAAATTTTTCTTGTTTACCTAAAATGCCTTTATAAATAACAGTTTTAAATTTATATTTTAGTTCTTTATGCTTCTATTAAGAAGTTTTACACATCAAAAACGTTTGAGGCAGTTTTCCTCTTCCAATCTTTATGTTCTACCGTTTCAACCTGTTTTCGGGTTCGAAAATGTATGACGATGTCATTTTTGACCAGATGACATCATTTAAATTTCCTTATCCCAGTGGTCATTTAATGTCCTAAAAAACTTTTGCACCAAGTTTTGGAGCAACTGTCAAAGAGCTATCTAAAAATCACGACCTGAATAGAGTTAATCCTGCAAAACATTTATTGCAGTATGATTTTTTCTCTCTAAAAAATATCACTGATTGAATTTTTATTGTCGTACTATCTTGCTTTTTAGCTGCCATGTTAATAAATAAAAAATGTCATTGAAATCTGCTGATTATAACACTTTATCAACTTAACCGTTGTAAAACACGTAGATAGAACGTAGTCAAAAACAGCCCCAAGGTGGAATCGGATTCCTAAAGTCGCGATGAAATGTTTTCTGTAGGTTTTAGAAAGAAGATGAACTGGATCACCCAACTGCACCACGTAGAACTTTTACTTAGTCAACAATAACAGCTTAAATTTTGTATAGCTAATTATTTTTCAGCAAAATGAAAAGTCTTTTTCAAAAACAGGCGCGTATTTTAAGTGCTGATGCATATGAAAATTGTAGTTTTATAGATGAAACACTTGCTGTATTTTGCAACGCCTTGTATAATTCATTCCAACAGTATTTACTACATATTCGATTTTTTATTTGAGATTTGTTTAATCGATATTGCATAATTCTCGAAACGCTGAGTTTTGGTAAGGTTTTGTTACGTGATTCCATCCGACTTCCCCACATTTTACAATAATAGTCCCAACAGACATTTTGTTGATTGGCATTTTCATGAGGAAATTTCATGGATTTTAGTTACCTTTACACCAATTCTAGATAAACAAGATGCGACTTGAAAAATCTGATTTCATCAAAACAAAAGTTAAGAAAGGAAAAATCACTAAAATCAGAGAATAACTTTATTTCCAAACTAGCTTGAAAAACTGGGTATGAATATCTTAATTTAATTAATGAAGCCGTTACAGTGCACCTAAAACTTTGAGGCTAAATAACTTGGAAACGACGTGGTGACGTTAATGATTTCTCACCGCAAGGGTAACTAGGGACCACCTGAGACCAATTTGGGTAAGTTTCCTAAACATTGGGTCCCTAAATCCGTTTCGGAATAAAGGGGTTGATGACGTCATCAAAAAACCTTCAAACCCTAATATCTCTGTAACCGTTTGTCAAGGATACATGATCTTATACATTTTCTTGATCATTGTTTCAAGGTCTATACGATGAAGGTAATAGGGATATAAAATTCTGAAAATATTTTTTCGCGTTTTAACGGGTCATTGCTGAGGTCAGCAAAATTTTTAAACCCTTATATCTCCTTAGGCGTTTGTCAAAAACATACGATACTATACATTATTTTGATCAGCGTTTCAACCTCTACACATTACAGACAACAAATGACTAAATTTCACCAATTTTCTTTTTGTATATGCACTGCTGACGTCAGCAAAAAATCTAAATCAATCTATATTTCCATTGCTCTTCTGCGTCTTAGTGGATTTTTCCACGGGCTTTATATCGACTAGTCTATATAATAATATACGCCAGTTCTGTGTCTCTGTAACAGGCAAAGTGGATGTGTTCATTTTCCTTTGATGTTGCCGAAAAATGCATGTCTAATGTGTTAAATTTTCTGACGTTACAGCGCGACGTCAATAACACTACTTTAACGTCAATAACCTATATTAAATTGATGAAGCCATTCTTTTCTTTCTCCACAGGCCTTATCTACTAGTATACAAAATAATTACTCGTTTGGCCAAAAAATATTTAAAAAAGTGAGACCAAAATATTAATCATATTATTGCCGCTGGGAGTACGTTTTAAGAATCCCCCTCCTTCAGGATATAATTTAATTAATATATATAATCCTAGGGCCAAGGACCTTAAAGTTACTTTCGTCCTAGCAAATTATGAGGACCAAACGCGACGAGGTATTTATTTTCAATCAGTTGGTGTGAAAAAAAAATTGAATTTGAATGACCCTTTCTTTTTTAAAAGTTTATTTGTTCAACCGTATTTCTGACGTTATAGTGGAAGACGCCGAATGTTAGCTTGGATAAGAATAACAAATTAAGCTATCATTGTGCGAAGAATCTTAAGGGGGATTTTCACGAAACGAATTGAACGGCGAATTCGACGGCAAATTGTATCTGAGCATGCGCAGTTTTGTTTATTTTGATTTTGCATCGAAATATTCGCTTCGCTGAAAAGTAGAAACAGTTCCTACTTTTTCGCGGCTAAAGGTTTCGCAGCTAGTTTTTGACCAATCAGAACGCGGTTAACTTATGTACACAAAGACTTTGGCGCCTTATTTAATTTGTCGTGAAAATTAAAAAGCAAATTCGCCGTCGAATTCGCCGTTCAATTCGCTTCATGAAAATCCGCCTTTAATCTCTGAAACGCGTTTTTATGAAAATTTATGCGTGTGCATAAGCGAGTTTATTATGTCTGCAGGTAGTTTGAAAAAACTGTTTAACTTAATCATACTCAAGGCTTTTAATTGCACTTTTTGCATGTAAATAAATTCTGTGTTCAAATAAATCACAAATTAATGTGTGTTGTATCGTGCAAAATCGAGTAAAATGAGTGAGTAAGAAGCTTTGTAAGGACAAAACAAGATCACAATAATTGCAGCAAAAAAATTATCATAGCTAGAGGAAAGAGGAATTTAATGAAATTGTATATCAGCACTCTTAACGAACTAGATGTAGGACAAATCGTGATCAGCCTGATGCTTGATGAGAAGCAAAAAATCGTGCCTAGAGGCATCAGTGTTTTAGTAAATACTTTATAGATTTATTTCGTTTTTGCGGACGCTGTACTGTTATGTTTTCGTGCACAAATTTTAACACTCATTGACACACATCATTAAACATATCAACTTTAATTTTCAGAACAAATATTCCGTTGATGAAGTGATTAAGGCTTAAATACCATAGTAACGACGCATGTGTTGTACGCACAACTGCTAATGACATAAGAGCATGCACACGACGAAATGATCTCATTCAAAGACCTCACAGTAGAACAGTGATCGTTAGCATTAGTACCCGCTGAGAAAACAATAGCTGAGCAATTATACATATGAACAAAGTAATTTCAGTTACTAGACTCGTTCGCATCAGGGATTTTCTTTGGCAGCGTCTTAGAATATCTATGAAACAGCTATCACTCCATGCCAATTGCGAAAGTGATATAAATATATATATATATACATTTAAGAAGATATATTTAAATCGTACGTCCCACTTTAAAAAAAAATTACCTTATCTTGTTTATATCATGCTGATTAAGTTTTTAAAGTTTTTTTAGCATTTTTTAAGTAAAATTCAAAATAAAAAAGCAAATATAAACCCATGTTTTCTTGTGTTTACAACATGCTTCCTCGTCGTCGAAAGCCGCCATTGTGTGATCAATTTTTTGTTGGGATTAGATCCAGTTTGACGTTATCTTCAGAATAGCAAAAAAAAGTTCCTTGAACATGTTGCTGCAACACCCATAAACAAACGTCGGAGAAAAAGTGAGTATAGTTATAAAATGTCTTCTTGTGCTATACCTTTTTGCAAAAATAATAATGAAAGTAGAGGTAAAACACATTCTTTTTCAGCATTGAAAAAGGTAAGTAACAACCAGCTGTTTAGACTCATTAACCAGTCAAATACTCCTTCAACACGAGTTTTAATATAACATGAACAATTGTCAACAAATGGTTTCAACGCTGGCAGAAAGCCTCTGGCAATTTTTAATCTTATTTCCACTAGTACTTGCGTTTGAGCATTAGAGGCCTTGTGCAGGTTCCGGTATAGAAAGGCGCGTTCTTCTTTTATGTTGTACCTAGGGCTTCTCTATTATATTGGTAAGCTGCAGGAATTTACGGGCTTCTCTGTTGTGCCGTGTTATGTGATAAAAGACCCATTTTGTGATACTTGGCGCGTTTTGTAATAAAAACGAAGTGTTCCAAGATCGGAAGGAAGAGAGAGCAACA
The DNA here is from genome assembly GCF_029227915.1 of Hydractinia symbiolongicarpus. Taxonomy (NCBI): domain Eukaryota; kingdom Metazoa; phylum Cnidaria; class Hydrozoa; order Anthoathecata; family Hydractiniidae; genus Hydractinia; species Hydractinia symbiolongicarpus. Next base: position 8,756,618 of record NC_079887.1, read on the forward strand.
TATTTTATTCTAAATTTGGCGAAATTATGATTCTCACTAGATAGTAACTCAGAACCCCTGATATCCTGAAAAAGAGACTTATCCCAACGAGATAATCCAGGTAGTTTAAGGACCAAGTTGGTATAGCGAGATTGAACCCTAACAAGTAAAGATTTTTCAAAATCACTCAAACAATGTGTTGAAAAAGTAAATATAACTTAATTAGGATCATTTCTTGGAATTTATAGGCTTTCTAAAGCTTGAATTTTCTTATCTTATATATTTTCGTGCGTCTTAAAAATCTAATTGTTACCATTAAGAAAGATCAAACAATTATGAGCAAAGTCGATAAAATTTAATATTTTTTTAGTCGAGGCTTTTAAATTTTCGTTCAGCTGACAGGAATTTCAAAACAGTAGCTTCTTATAAATAATGTCAGAGAAACTTACTGTCGGAAGAAATTAAAGAAAATGTGTCGCTAATGAGAGTTTCAATTTTTTTTCAGAATCCATACTCGACTCTTCAACTTCTTGGTATAAAGATCTACTAACTAGAGAAACAATGTCCAGTTTCCTTTACAACTTTACGTATGGCGGCTGTAATGCCACCTCTATAGGTGAGACATCGAGACATCTCAAAGTTAGAATGAGCGAGCGCCTTAAAATTACACCATTAACGGGTAAGAAATCGTTTTCATCGCAACAATAGGTTATGAAGGATCATCTTAAACAATGCAACAAACGCGTTCCGACTCGCAAGATTTTGACGTGATAATCCTGCATTAAATATTAACATTAGATCAGCTCTGTCGTATTTATTTAATTAGGCATTTTATATTGATTGTAGGAAAGCAATTTGTAACATATATATTCCGCTGTGAACTTGTAGTAAAAATTGTAGTTATACAGAAGGAAGGTGTACGGAATACCTGAAACTTTGTCCAAATGTTGTTTTTGCTTCTGCATTGAATTTTAGTCAAAAATTGTGTTTTGAAAAAATCACAAAAGAAGTGCCGACATAAGCAAAGAATTACTGTCATTATCGAAACTACCGTATTGTACTATTAATTTACAACAATTATAAAAATTTTTACTGCTTAATTTTAAAAATATCCATCAAGTTTCAACAATCCTAATAATTTTTTTCTACCACAAATTGTAACATTCTGTTAGAAGTTCCTGAGACGTAACTAAAAGTTATTTAAAATGTATAACTGTTTTTTTAAATACTTCAGACGATAAAGTACCTAAACATTTCCGGAGAATAAGATTTTAATTTTTAGTTTCTTCTTCTGAAGCCATACATTTTTATAAGTTTTAATTTTCTGTATGAGCAATTGAGGGTCTAACCAGAACAGACATTACAAATTCGCATTGTCAAGAAATTCATCCACACAGTTTCAATACGTTATAATTTCGTTGATACTAAGATGTCTTTAAGTCCGCAGATTGTTTATATAATCATCCAGATGGTCTTTTATCTTTCAAATAAATCAACAGTAAAACTCATTAAATCAGCAGAAACCCAAAGTCGCCAAAATTTCAACAGTGAATATGCATCTTTTGACAATATGCAAGATTGACGCTGCAATAATTGTATTATACATAACAAATCTTCCTATCATATCTTCTTCTGATAGCTAAAAACGTGTATGAAATACGTCAAGGGTACATAGTTTGTTCACTACTTCTTAGCTAGTTTTTTTTGTTTTCCTTTTTAACTAAAGTTTAGTGCAGTGGTTTCTCCGACAGTCGTGAGGACTACAAATTTATTTATTTCGAAATCGTAGATCAAACTTTACATATTATCATATTAATAAGTCAAAGGCACTTTTAAAAAACAATGATCAGTTTTGGAAGCGTAATTACTGCTTTAAGGGAGAAGATAACTTAGTTGCATGCGTGGAGTATCATTTACTTTCCTACGTCATGTTCTTGTCTATTAAAGTGTCCCTGTTAAATTTTGAGTTCACAAGCTGATGACCTTGTCTTTATAATGTTATCTGTGCATGTTATATGTAGTGAATTAATTAGTGGGTGAACCCATTGCTTTTGCATTCCGTTTGCCAAAAGTTTATGTCTTAATGCACAGTTTTAATCTTGAAGTAAATGATCTCTTAAAAATCACCAAACCTAAATATTTTTTTTAAGATGAATAAAATATGCATCTGATGACGTAAACAACCCCTTATTCAGATTTTTTACCTGTTATTATTATGCATTACGTACAAGTTATCTATTTACTTCATTCCTATTTACTAATTATTTTTGTGACAACAAACAGCTACTAAAGAACTCCAACTTAATTACCGACTACCACTCATCCTTTTGGCACGAATTTCTCGGGTTATTGGCACGTTCAATAACTTCTTATACCTTGAGAATTAATCCGGTATAACAAACACTTTTAGTAAAAAAGATTCACTAATGTCAGTTGTTGTAACAATGTTCTTGCAATTTTTTATTCATTTACATATCTACATAAACATTTATTCTTTAATAACAGTTTCCATATTGAATATAAATAATAATGATAATAATAATAAATAATAGATCTTATTTTTTTAAGCTTCTTAAAGACTATTAAGTATTTTCGCCAATCGATGCTTGGTGCCTTTGCTTAAGTCTATCCGTAGTTGAACTCTCTTTTTACATTCTTCGTCACATCCAAATACAAATATAAATATTTTACTCTTTTTTTTTGTTATAGTAGACGTGCTTAAAGGTGAGAGCTTTTCTGTTGTTGCCGATGTTGTTGTTGTAATTCTTGTTGGTGCTGTCTCGATAGTTGGTTTTGTTAATTCATCAGGAAATACTTTATCCACAAATTTCTGTAAGTCTATGGCCATTTGTTTGGATCCATTTGGTCTAGCTAATACTTCGTAGTGCGTGAAAGCAATCACAAGTAACGGGAAAATACTCCAGATGTTCATTGTTAATTTTTTATCTTCTATCTTTTGTTATTGTTAATTGATAATGTGGTTTTGATGTTTGTTTCCACCTTATATCTTTCTTATATACATTTACCATTTGACTTAAGTTACATAATGAGTTCCTTTATTCTTGAAAAAAAAAGTTGGAGTACCTTCTACGCAGATCAATAGGTCATATTTCTGTTACACAGTGCACAAGTTCAATATTTGTTGCAGAATCATTACATTTAAGAGGTTGATGCAAAATATTGTCAATCACGTAAATCCGCCCCTCGTAATATTCACCTAATTTAGCTAGTAAAACATCCTTTTCTTGTTTCACCCTAAGGTCAACGATTGACATGAAAAATGGGTGAGTGGGTTTCTGAATTACCATGTGGCATACAAAATATGCATAAAATTCTACCTGTTATTCTTTTAACCTGCGAAAGCACATAATTTTTATTAGCTAGCCCCTTTTTCTAGCTCGTTGTTAATTTTAAGATTATTAATTAGCAATTGGGGTGAATTGTTTCGTTGATGTGACATCTGTGGTACCGTTTTACGGGTTTTTCCTCCAAATGATCAATTTTTCAGATGGAAAATAATTTAACTAACAAAGAATCAATCAGAGCAAATAGGAATACGTGCAGTTTTAGTCAGATAGTGACATCACATAGAAAACGACATAAATGTTGCTTTCTTTAAAAGTTTACAATTAAACATCTGAAAAAGACAGAAAGAAAGGATAAAAAGGATAAAATTACAACACATTCACACGTGACCGAGGGGTGTCTTATTTAAAATATGACATGGCAATTAATTGCAAAATCTCATGTGTCACGCAACATATAGGACACAAAGTGACTCAGTCACTGTTGCAACATTGGCACGTGCCACACTTTCAAACTCACAGAAAATAAAAGATCAAAGTTTTTATGCATTATTTTTTATTGATAAATTTCTTTCTCTTTTCACTCTTAACTACCTGCATTATCTTATCCAATTTGATGTCAGTTGTTTTGAGATCTACATCCTAAATTTTTCTAGGCAAAACATATTTAAATAAACGCCTGACCAACCTCCTTCCCTTGAATGATCAAGAAGACGCTTATTCAGTAAAGTAGTGTTTAAAAAGGGAGGGGCACTCATCTAGAAATTATTTCACAGAAGTAAAATGTAATAACAAAAATGGTTTTTAAGAATATTTTTATTTGGTAAGTTGTGTTGCTTTACGGCAATTTTATTTTATTAAGTAAAAACAATATTAAATTAGTTCAAGGTCTTTTTTATAGGTAAATTCGATTGAGCACTCTAATCTAAATTCCTTATATTGTATAAGCACCCAAGGCGCACATTTTAATACGGCATTCGTAAAACTTTTTGTGTATAGGAAGTAGGTTATAGAAAATGCAGTTGTCACAATTATCAATTCTTTCGTACGTTTAACCTTAATACAATAATAACCGATTACCCCGGGCTGTACCGCAAAATATCGCTTGAGGTCTAAGTGCGGACAGAGCTTGCAAGGTTGGTGCATTGACTTTTCGTATTTGTTAACCGTCTAAGTTAGATAAAAATATATAATAAGAATTTTAGTTTAGTGTTCTTATAATAATATAATTCACTACCTTTGTTACATTACTTTTGTTAACACTCGAGGTCAAAATTTGAAAACAGTCCTGTCTAAAAACAAACATTTTATTTGGAATTCAAAAGTCACTATAGAATAAAACCTTGTAAACAAAACATTACGATGTTAGACATGTACAGAATAATCTGTAAAGTTGAATGCGCAGCTAAAATATAGCTACAATGAATATTGAAGTAATTTTTTTAACTAGCTAGCTAGCCATTGATAACATGGGTTTCCACGAGTTTTATATTGACTCGGCAACCACAAAGCTGAAGGAACGAATCTGAGAATGAGAGAAGATATATTTTTTTATTATTCCGTCGCCCTGTATTTAGTATTTTTGACAAAACTGGATATCAGATCATCGTTTTTTTATGGACAATGTATCTAGTTAACTAGCCATGTTGAAGAAGCATCCAGACGAAATGGTGAATCTGGTTATTTTAACTGTTAAACTTGACATTGATTTGTTTCTATCCTATGAAAATGTTTTTATCGATAAATGTATTGTAGGAGTTAGATATATAATCATTTCCAAGGCTTATTAAATATATTTTTTGTGCTTATTTACATTATAAGATACCATTTCTCTTGACGACGGGCAATACCGCAAAATATCGGCCCATCGTCAAGAGCGCTAAGCCAATGAGAATGCCTAAAAACCCGTATTGCCCGCATGAAAAATCCAGACGGTTAACAATATGTAATATTGTCTCCACGTTAAAACAAGAATAGGAAATAGCGGTATTTTGATAGTTTGATCTCTACGATTTTAATTTATGTTGTTAAACTGTGACGTCTATTCATTTTTTAATTGACAATAATTGATTACTTAATTAATGGTGAATGTGGTTTGAATTGAAATAGGATATCGCAGCATCCCAATAATCTAGACTGTACACGCAACGGATTTACGTGAATCGAAAGCAAAAAGCAAATAGGTTTTCATTTTCCAGTCCGAATGAAGAATTCAAACATCAAACAAATTTTGAACTTTATTAGAATTAACAGAAACATGACGTAATGAGCTTTTTGGAAAGTGCTGATAATTTTTCGGGAAAGAAATTTTTTTTGTCTTAACCAGGTCAAATCTTGAATTCCAAGAGTATTAAAATTGAAATGAAATTCTCTGTCACTTAAGCGTCCTAACTAATAGCTTGTAAAGTCTTATAAGACAACGGTCGGTAGTTGCAGAATATGCTTGGGGTTATAAAATTGCTAATGGAAGTTGCTTTTTTTTCTGAACTCATTTTATCTTCTCTTTCTTTGTTCCATTTTAATTTTTTTCTTCCGTTTGTATTCACAAGTTCTATGTCTATAAATTTTTACTTTCCCGATTCATCTCTCGCGTGGTCATAAAAAAGTTTGTTTGAGTGTTTTATCATATCTAACGCTAAAGTATTTGAATTTGGAAATTGCGTCACATTCATCTTCTTCCAAAGGATAATTGACATTAGGCTTATTCACCATTCTAAGTTGTGTAAGCTGTTTGTATCTACTAGACAATACATTTCTTGAGCAGTTAAATTATTTGTGAGTTTTGTTTATTTTTTTCATGATCATTAAGAACCCCTTGTCATGCGTTCGTTGAGGCACCTAGTTTGTCCGGTTTTAGATTAGTTCTGGATATTTTTTTCATAGTTTTTTTTACTAGTGTTTCAAACATGAAAAATCCACATTTCAGCTCATCCAATTACATAATGACAGGTCGAGGGAATCACCAGAGTATTGAACATTAATTCTTTCATAAAAAATTTCAGTCGTCTTGAAGTTGGTAAATTTTGACATCTGTCTAGATTTTCTGGCAACCAAAAATCACTGATTTCATCGTCAATTCTAGTAGACCTTTTTGAAACTGCAGTGAATGGTTGTTATAACAAAAATTGTATTCCAGAGTAGAAACTACTTTTCATTTCTTCCATGATACTTGGACCCACTTAAATAAAAAATAATACTTGATTGGAATTGCGAAATTTTTATGTTAGCAAATTATTTACCATGGTTTTCTTTATTACTGTTTTCATTTTGTTTCGTAGTAAACAATCTATTCTGTCCAGTTTCTCTCGTATTTTTGCTGGTGATTGCAAGTTTTACTTAAAATTGTACCTTTATCCCCATGAATATCAAAACATTTTATGTAAACATCATGCCTGATCTGTTTAGAACACTGGGTTACCTATTTTAGCTGACAAAATGCTTAAACATTGTCCAAATATTTCCTTTTCATTTCAACTGCTTCTTCCACAGCCATATATTTTTAAAAATTCATATTTATTGTTATACACAATCAAAGGTTTAAACTGAGAAACATTAAAAGCTCGATTTTTCTTGAGAGAATAAAAATGCAGCGTCAAGAAATTCATCCACGCAGTTAAAATACATCATATTTCCATTGATATGAGGCTTTCTTTGAGTGCGCAGTTTGTTTACATAAGCATCTCCATTGCATTTTTTTTCTTCAAATAAATCAAATGTAAAACTCATTAAATCTGCAGAAATCCAAAGTCGCGAAACGTTCAACAATGAATATGCATCTTGTGACAATATGCAAGATTGATGCTAAAAAATAATTAATTGTCTTTCACATTGCTGTAATTTTGCCCATTGAAAAAATGAGCTACTGCTCAAATTTTTGCCAATTGATATTGCCAGGCGTTTCAAAGCTTTATTCGTCGCAGAATTGCAACTACATGATTATGTTCAAGATCGACTAGATATTGATCTAGAATTATACTACTGAATTTATGTTTCTCAAGACGTAATTTTAATTTGAAGAATTTAGCGAAATCAACATTAACAATTGTACAATCTTAGAACTTTCTAATCTAAATGCGTACAATACGTCTTATTATCGCCGGTATAATCCTGTGTGTATATCTGGATATATTCTCTAGGTCGCAGTTTATTGCAACTCCAAACACACATTTTACTGGAAATTATTATGCGTATATTTTTATGTACGTAGGCCTTGACGCGCTTATCACATCTGGACAAACTGTTATCTTGTAAACATGTGGATGGATATTATAAAAAGACTACCCGGGAAACCCGGCGTCGAAACGCCGGGGTAAATCACAAGTCAAGGTGTGACCCGTCGTTAAACACTATCTGGAGCGCTTTAGTACAGGTATGCAGTATGTCGTTAATCAAGTAAAGTGCACACAACACCATAGCGTTTCGGCTGTAGTGTATTTTTGAAAATATAACTCTACTGCAACTTTAGCCAAAATAAAAACACAATCTACAACCAGTCGTTACCCCGTCGTAGGAAAAACATTTGGTCAATTTTATTTGATTTCGCGAAATAAGTTTCAGTAAAGGTTACCAAATTAATTGTGACACTGGACTAAGCGCTTAGTATAGGTAAACCATGCGGCACATGCGTTTAGGCTTAAGACCCTATTTAAAAAAACTATCGCAGCTTTGGTTTACCCAGCATTAAACACCAGATTAAGTGATTAATAAGAGCCGTCAACTGTGCCAGAAATTTAGGAAAAGCGCTTTAGTACAGCCATATAGTGTCTAGAAAATCAAGTGAAGTGCACACAACTTTATGGTGTTTCCGGTGTAATATACTATTTATTCAAAAAATAACTTTCGACAACTTTGATTACAATTTATTGTTACCTCGTCATAGCAAAAGCAGCTGGCCAACCTTCCTTATTTTTCAGGGAATGTGTCCGGGGAAAAGTTAAAAAAATGTTAAGCTGAGCGCTTAGTATAGGTAAGCAATGTGTACTTTTTTCTGTAAAAAACGTTATAACAACTTCGGTTAAACAGAAACACAGGAAACAGCTTGTTGTTAACACTGACTAAGCGCTTAGTACAGGTACACTAACACCATTTTTTAAAAAACTTTATCGCGACTTCAGTTTAAAAACAATCAGGAAACCGCATGGCGTTATCAATTTCAGTTCAAATATATACTCAGTAATTTTATTTTTCAGCATAAGCTTTTATAGCAGTAATAAAATTGGTAGCTACCTAACTGCATTTAGCATAAGAATTAAGAATTGTGTTGCAGCCAAACTGCATTAAGTTTTTAGCTAGGTAAAAGAGGTATCTAAAAGGAGCTGCCAAGGTAGACCCAACTTCAACATAAAAATAAATAACAATATACCAAACTGAAAAAAACTTTAAAAGAATAGGAATAAAAATAAAGATAGCTATAGCTAGCTGCTTTAAAATCTAAGTTTTTAGCTAGCTAAACACTTAAAATTGTTTTGTTTAATATTTATATATGGCTAGAAAACGTCATTTTATACTTACCTTAACATGTGAAAACACACAGAAACTGAATAATCCTATAGGATACAAAGTACTGAGAAGAAAAAAGGATCAAAAAGAGATATACAAATTTCAAACCATCACTTCCAAACAAAAATGACCTTTGTAGGGGTAGCATGTTTCCTCCGTTGGCATGATGAGGCCGCGAAGCACTTGGATTGGTCATTAGTGAAAATGAAGCCTCGTGATTGGTCTTTTACGCGTAAGCGATCAAAACAAAGCCGGTAAAAACAGGGTCTGCCGTGGATCCGAAATAAAGCCGCAGGGCAGCGGGAATTTTCCGTATGTCTCGCTACTTGCGACGCCATGTTGCGCAGAGGCAGACAGATGGAATACGGCTATTATAATAGAGACGTGTTTCTGTTTCATAACCTCCTTTAGCTAAGAACATAATTTATCCAAACCTTCTTGGTAGTTAAAACTGTGTATGTGTTTTGTCAAGGGTATTCATCTGGTTGACAAATGCTTTACTTTTTCAACTAAGGTTTGGTGCAGTAAGTTTTCGACAAAGACGTAAGGACTACGTATTTATACTTTGACACTTTACCACAAGCCCACCAATCGGTAAAGCAAAGCATCCACTAGATTCTTTATTGGTACATAATTTTATTTTTCTAAGTGAGTACAATAAAATTGCCCCTAACGATTTAATTATTCACACATCACGGTTTGTTAAGGTTTTAGCCTTAGCGTTCCATTTTCATGTGGTGCTCTTTTTTACCTGGTGATGAAACTTCACGAGTTATTGGCATTTATTTATTATTCGAGTTTGGCCGAGTTTGGCTAAAATTACGCGAAAAGGGTTAAAATCAATCAAAATAATGCCTGAGAATCACTACAATTATAGATCATTTGCTACCATTCATGAGTGATTTAATCAGTTTATTTTACGTATATAAAAATAGTTTTTTTTCTTCTTCTTTTTTTTATTGCCATTTATTCTTTGGAGTACTGTTGGAAGAAATTGTCAAACATTATAGTAACAAAATTGTGAGTCATCACAATCTTACAAATTTGCATTAAGAAAGACGTCCTTGTGCAATTATTTTTATTTACTTATTTACTATATATCTATATATATACATTAATTCACTTAATAATAATTTTCATATGGAATATAAATAATAATAATTATAAGTACTGAATATTATACTTTTAAGCTCTTTAAAGATTTTTAAGTATTTTCGCTAATCGATGATTTGTGCCTTTGCTTAAGTCTATCCGCAGTTGAACTCTCTTTCTACATTCTTCGTCACATCCAAATACAAACACAAATAATTCACTCTTCTTCTTTTTTATAGTAGACGTGTTTGAAGGTGAGATCTTATCTGTTGTTGTAGATGTTGTTGTTGTAATTCTTGTTGGTGTTGTTTTGATAGTTGGTTTTGTGAATTTATCAGCCAAAATTTTATCCGCCAATTTCTGTAAGTCTATGGACATTTGTTTGGATCCATTTGGTCTAGCTAACACTTTGTTGTGAGTGCAAATAACAAAAAAAAAATGCTCAACATGTTCATTAGTGATTTGTTTTATGTTCTATTTCTTGTTTACAATGATTGATAATGTGGTTTTGATGTTTGTTTCTAAATCATTTGTTCCTTATATACACACATACCATTTGACTTAGTTTACATAATGATTTCCTCTATTGTTGAAAAATCGTTGGAGTTCCTTCTACGCAGACCAATAGGTCATATTCCTGTTACACAGTGCACGAGTTCAATATTTGTTGCAGAATGATTTAAGAGGTTAATGCAAAACATTGTCAATCACGTAAATCCGTTCCTCGTAAATTTCACCTAATTTAGCTAGTAAAACATCCTTTTTCACCCTGAGGTCAAGGATTGACATGAAAAATGGGTGAGTGGATTTCTGAATTAACATGTGGCATAAAACATATGTATAAAATTCTACCTGTTATTCTTTCAACCTGCAAAAACACATAAGTTTTGCCAACTATCTCTTTTTCCTAGCTCGATGTTAATTTTAAGATTATTTATTAGCAATTGGCGTGAATTGTTTTGTTGATGTGACAGGTGCGTCAGCTTTTTACTGGTTTTTTTCTCCAAATGATATCATTCAAATTCAATTTTTCTTACAAAGAATAATTCAACTAACAAAGACAATTAATCAGATCAAATAGGAAAACCTGCACTTTCACTCAGATACTGGATGTATGATAAGACAGAAGAAACAAAATAAATGTTTCTTCCTTCAAGCGTTCACAATTAAACATCTAAAAAAGACACCGAAGGAAAGGATAAAAAGAATAAAATTACAACACATTCACACGTGACTGAGACAACTAATTGCAAAATCTGATGTATCACGCAAGATGGAGGACAAAAAGCGACTCAATCTCTGTTGCAATATTACCACGTGCCACACTTTCAAACTCACAGAAAATAAAAGATCAAAGTTTTTATGCATTATTTTTTATTGATGGATTTATTTTAGATCTTAAAAATAGCGTGCAATTATAGTTCCAAAAATATACTGACTTTGACTGCAGTAGATTTTTGTTAGCCAACACTACAGGGACCAAAAAAGGGGAAATTTACAATATTTAGAATTCTTAGTGGGAAAAGTAGATCTTTTTTAATTCTAATTAATTCATAAGCTTTCTATATATATTAAGGAATGTACTACAGCTTAAATGATTACGACCAAATCTTCATTTTGAAAAAGGACATAACCTTTTTTTACTCTCCATTCACTCTTAGCTACCTGTAATAGCTTATCCAATTTGATGTCAGTAGTATTGAGGTCTACATCCGAAATTATTTCAGGCAAAACATAATACCTTATTTACGCCTGCCCAACCTCCTTTCCTGAAATGATCAAGAAGACACTTATTCAATAGGGTATGTTCAAAAAGGGAGGGTGACTCATTTAGAAATTATTTGTAAAATGTAGTAACATAATAGTTTTTAAAAATATTTTTATTTGGTAAATTGTGTTGCTTTACAGCGATAAATACTATTGTATTGGGTAAAGTAAGGTTTTTTTAGTCTTTCGAACTCATTTCCAAGTTCCTTAATTTGCATTAGCAATCGTAAAATTCGTCAAACGTTTTGCATTTACGAAGTAGGTTCTAAAAAATTCAGCACAGTTGTCACAATTATCAATCCTTTTGTACGCTTGACCTGATGCAATATTGTCTCCACGTTAAAACAAGAATAGGAAATAGCAGTATTTTAATAATTTGATTTCCACAATTTTAATTTGTGTTGTTACATTGTCACTTCAGTTCGTTTTTTTTAATTGACAATAATTGATTACTTAATTAATGGTGACTTTGCTTTAAATTATAATAGGATATCGCAGCATCCTAATAATCTAGATTGTGTACGCAACGGAATTACGTGGATCAAAAGCAAATAGCCTTTCATTTGCCAATCGAATGTAAGAATTCAAATATTAAAAAAATTTTGAACTTTACTAGAATTAAAAGAAACATGACGTAATGAACTCTTTGGAAAGTGCTATTACTTTTACAGGAAAGAAAACTTTTTGTTTTAACTAGGTCAAATCTTGAATTCCAACAGTATTAAAATTAAAATGAGATTTTCCGTCACTTAAGCGTTCTAACAAATAGTGCGTAAAGTCTTACAGGACAACGGTCGGTGCTTGTACCAAAAGCTCGGGTTTTGCTTCTTTTTTTTTCCTTTTCTTTCGTTTGTATTCACAAATTCTTTGCCTCCAAATTTAACTTGTTGATTCATCTCTAGTGTGGTAACAAAACCATGTCATAACAAGCCACGAAAATTTTGTTAAAATGTTTTACCAAAGTTTCTCAATTTTACCTTCTTCAAAGGGATGAGTAGCATTAGGTTTATTTCCCATTTCTAATAAGGTAAGTTGTTTCTGTCTGCTAGCCAAAACATTCTTTGACCTGTCGAATTCTTTGTATGTTTTTTTTTCATGATCATTAAGAAGTCTTAGTCATGGGTTCGTGGTTGCATTTAGTTTGTCCAGTTTTGGATTAGTTGTGGGTATTTTTTTCATAGTTATTTTTTACTAGTTTTTAACCATGCATGAAAAATCCACACTCCATCTTATCTAATTAACATGATAAAAAATCATGACTTTCCTTGATAAAAAAATTCAGTCGTTGAGAAATTGGTAAATTTTGATATCTGCTTAGATTTTCTGCCAACCAAAAAATCGCTAATTTCAACGTCGATTGTAGTAGACCTTTTGGGAACCGTAGTCAAGGGCTGTGACGACAATCACTGTATTTTAAAAAAGAAATTACTTTACATTTCTTTAATGATTCTTGGACAAACTTAAATAAAAAATAAAACCTGATTGGAATTGCGAAATTTTTATGTTAGCAAATTATTTGTCATGGTTTTCTTTATTACTGTTTACTCTTTTTTTTACTGTAAACAATCTATTCTGTCCAGTTTCCACGTATTTTTGTTGATAGTTGACAATTTTACTGTGAAATGATGTTTTTATTCCTTAAAATATCAAAATTTGTATGTCAACATCATGCTTGGCAATTTTTGTTTAACTGTATTACATGTTTTAACTGACAAAATGCCTAAAAATTGTTCAAAAATTCGATTTTCATTTTAACTGCTTCTTCTACAGCCATATATTTTTATAAATTCATATTTATTGTTATACGCAATCAAAGGTTTAAATTGAGAAACATAACAAGTTCTAGTTTTCTTAAGAGAATGAAAATGCACTGTCCAAAAATTTATCCATGCAGTTTAAATACGTCATGTTTCTGTTAATATTAGGCTGTCTTTGAGTCCGCAGTTTGCTTACATATACATCCATATTGTATTTTTACTTCAAATAAATCAAGTGTAGAACTCATTAAATCTGCGGAAAGTCAAAGTTGCAAAAAGTTCAACAATGAATATGCATCTTGTGACAATATGCATGTTTGATGCTAAAAACAATTTATTGTCTTTCACATTGCTTTAATTTTTTGCATTGACGAAATTAGCTACTGTCTACATTTTCGTCAATCAATATTGCCGGGCGTTCGTCGCAGTATTGTAACTAGAAGAAAGTTTTTCCGCTGAATATATGTTTTTCAAGATGTATTTTTAATTTAAAGAATTTAGCAAAATCAAAATCAACAATTTTATCCTTAGAACTCTATAATCTAAATGCGTAAGTGATTTTTTTTGCTTTTATTTTGAAAGTAAATCTTATTTAAGGCTATTTATTTCTAATAGGCAATTATCATATCAAACTTTCCATCTTGCCTTACATTCGGCTACAGTAGATGCGAGTTGTACATTATTTGCTAAATATTAGAGAAAGACTCTTTAGATCTTTCAAGTTCCTGTTAATATTCATTGGTGATTAAAGAAAAAAAGAGGTTAAATATCTCCACATTTAAATATTTCATAACGTCAAACTTTTTATTTATTTGGGGGCACTTAATTTCAAGGATTGGTAATATGATCACATTTTTTGATTTCAACTTTAAGACTTGGAGGTCAAAATACAAGCGTTGGGTTGACGTTCTCAATTGTGAGTCATCTTGGATTTGCCTAAAAAACACAGCAATCCGTAAAACATACAATCCGTCTTATTATCGCCGTTATAATCCTGTGTGTATATCCGGGTATATTCTCTAGGTTGTAGTTTATTGCAACTTCAAAACACATTTTACTGGAAATTGTTTTAAAATGCGTATATTTTTATGTACCTAGGCCTTGACGCGCTTATCACATCTGGACAAACTGTTATCTTGTAAACATGTGGATGGATATTTTTAAAAAGACTACCCGGGAAACCCGGCGTCGAAACGCCGGGGTAAGTCCGAGGGCAAGGTGTGACCCGTCGTTAAACACTATCTGGAGCACTTTTACTCACGAAATTATTTACGTCCTAAATTTTAGGTGAGTATTTAAATATTCGCACACAAGCAACTCGCGAGCGCTCATTGTCACTTTCGTTCTACTACACACTTCATATTTTCTAAGGAAAACGAGAGGGGTCTTGTGCAATTGCAAGGAGTTTGATCGGATACTTCCCTGTCGGGCAGGTGAAACATGTTTCACAGAAACAGGGAAGAAACGGTACCTGCTCCTGATGACGGCCGTTTTGGCAAGCCGATCATTCTCGTTGTTTTGGCAGTCTACACCTATCGTTTTTCTTCCGTTCTGTTTCATTTCATTTTGAGTTAAAATACTTTTACTTTAATTGCATAACGTTAAGGCGCGCAAATTTTTACAATTTCCAAGCGTTGATAATTTGTTTTTTTGAACAAACGGGTTGCTGGACGAAAAGAAACGCAATAACTCGTTTACCTACAGGCACTATTTCCGCAACTTTATACTATAAATATGATATTACATGAGCGGAGGCCACCCTCCTTGAATACACACACACTATCTGTTCACCACGCTTTTTCCTCCAGCAACACCCTATCTAAAACCTCCAGACGAAAATCCCAGACCTACCAATAACCCGAACCATTGCACACATAAACAAAATAACCTGATGCACCATGATAAATGCATATACATATCCAAGTAACTCCCGCCATGTTTTTAGGAATTAAGAGCTTATCTTTACCAATTCCTCTTTTATCCTGGAGAAACGACTAAACCACCAAAATATTTTTCACCACCCCAGTCCATGGTATACACCGCTATAGGTGTATTACTCAAAACCCAACATCCCCAGACCAACGGAAACCTATAACGATTCGAGAAATAGGTCGAAATATATCATGCATTTCACTTAATCCAAAGCCTATTCCGAAATTTATCGCTCCCTTATTCGAACACTCTTGTTTACATGAAAGTCCGCAAGCACTTTTACATACTCTGGAACTTAAATAAAGATTTAGGATCCAAAATTCCCGCTTTACGCTTCCTTTTGCGTCCGACAATTATCCAGAAGTAAAAAAACGGATCGAATTCACCCGCCCCCAGATTCGAACATCGTTGTTTACATGAAAGTCCGCAAGCACTTTTACATTTCCCGAAATTCGATTAAAGAATTAGGATGGAAAATTCCCGCCTTTTTTATGCTTCCTTTTGCGTCCGACAATTATCCACTGACTACAACAAAAACATTACAGGAATTCAGGGTTAGGTATTTCCGCTTTCCAAGTTGTCAACGACATAGTTTTACTCACGAAATTATTTACGTCCTAAATTTTAGGTGAGTATTTAAATATTCGCACACAAGCAACTCGCGAGCGCTCATTGTCACTTTCGTTCTACTACACACTTCATATTTTCTAAGGAAAACGAGAGGGGTCTTGTGCAATTGCAAGGAGTTTGATCGGATTCTTCCCTGTCGGGCAGGTGAAACATGTTTCACAGAAACAGGGAAGAAACGGTACCTGCTCCTGATGACGGCCGTTTTGGCAAGCCGATCATTCTCGTTGTTTTGGCAGTCTACACCTATCGTTTTTCTTCCGTTCTGTTTCATTTCATTTTGAGTTAAAATAATTTTACTTTAATTGCATAACGTTAAGGCGCGCTAATTGTTACAATTTCCAAGCGTTGATAATTTGTTTTTTTGAACAAACGGGTTGCTGGACGAAAAGAAACGCAATAACTCGTTTACCTACAGGCACTATTTCCGCAACTTTATACTATAAATATAATCTTACATTCAGCTACATTAGATACGAGTTGTACATTCTTTGCTTAATATCACAGAAAGACTCTTTAGATCTTTCAAGTTCCTGTTAATATTCATTGGTGATTAAAGAAAAAAGAGGTTAAATACCTCCACATTTAAATATTTCATAACGTCAAACTTTTTATTTATTTGGGGGCAGTTAATTTCAGGGATTGGTAATATGATTCCTTTTGTTTGATTTCGACTTTTAAGGCTTGGAGGTCAAAATACATGCGATGGATTGACGTTCTCAATTATGCGTCACCTCGGATTTGCCTAAAAAATACGACATTTCTTAAAACATACAATCTTATTATCGCCATTATAATTCTGTGTGTATATCTGGTTATATTCTCTAGGTTGTAGTTTATTGCAACTCCAAAACACATTGTACTGGAAAATTGTTTTAAAATGCGTATATTTTTGTGTACATAAGCCTTGACGCGCTTATCACATCAGGACAAACTGTTATCTTTTAAACATGTAGATGGATATTATAAAGAAAGTATTATGTGTTTCATAACCTCTTTTGGCTAAGAACATAGCTTATCCAAATCCTGCTATCACATTGTGTCTTGGTAGTTTAAACTGTGTATTTTTCAAGGGTATTCAACTGGTTGACAAATTCTTAGCTATTTTTTTAACTAAGAATTGGTGCAGTGAGGTTTTGACACAGACGTAAGGACTACGAATTTATATTTTGGCAAATATTTGACTAAACTGTGCATATTACCGTATGACTATGGTTGCAAATGTTACTGATTCCAGAGAAAGGATAATTTAGTTCAATGCGTGGAGTATTATTTCCTTCCCTACGTCATGTTCTTGTCTACTGAAAAGTCACATTAAATATTGGGTTTGCACGTTGACCTTTTTGTACAATGTCATCGACGCTTGTCATATGTAATCAATTAATTAGTAGGTAAACTCGTTACTTCTGCATTCCATATGATTAACCATAAAATCCATAGTGCATTTAGAGCTCCCATTTTAGCTACGGAAGGCGTGCAAGCATAACAGCCGCTAAACTAGACAACCGCCTAAGATATCAATCCTATTCTCATGCTGAACGTTAAGCAGAAAGGATCGATTCACACTTTATAGTCTCTAGCCTGACTCGGTCGGTGTTTGAACCCAAGACCTTTCGCACTGTAGGCGAGCCCTAGTCGGTAAAACAACACCTCTTCTATACTTTTTTATCTTTACATATTTTTATCTTTTCAAGTGAATACAATAAAATTGAACTAATAAATTTTAGTTTGCTACATTTTACCGTCTTTTAGATAACGTTTTTAACAAATTGATTATTCACAAAAGCACTTCTTTAATGTTTTTCATGTTGGTGCTCTCTTTTACTTTCTGACGAAAATTTACGAATTATTGGCATTCATTTGATTTTATACAATTTGGCTAGTTGACAAAAGTTACGCGAAAAGTGTCAAAGTAAATGAAATAAATCCCTGAAATTCACCACAATTCTTGATTGATTCATTTAGTTTATTTTACGTTAAAAAACAGTTTTCTTTTTTCATTCATTTCTATTTATTTTCTTGAGTACTGTTTGAAAATATTGTCAAACATGATAGTAACAAAATTGTGAGTCATCACAATCTTACAAATTTGCATTAAACAACACGTCCTCTTGCAATTATTTTTATTTACTTTTTTACTATATATCTATATATACATTTATTCACTTAATAATAGTTTTCATATGAAATATAAGTAATGATAATTATAAATACTAAATATTATATTTATTAAGCCCTTTAAAGACTTTTCAGTATTTTCGCCAATCGATGATTTGTGCCTTTGCTTAAATCTTTCCGCAGTTGAACTCTCTTTTCGCATTCTTCGTCACATCCAAACACAAATATAAATACTTCACTCTTTTTTTTTGGTATAGTAGACGTGTTTAAAGGTGAGAGCTTTGCTGTTGTTGTCTTTGTTGTTGTTGTAATCCTTGTTGGTGTTGTTTTGATAGTTGGTTTTGTGAATTTCTCAGCAAAAATTTTATCCACCAATTTCTGTAAGTCTATGGCCATTTGTTTGTATCCATTTGGTCTAGCTAATACTTCGTAGTGCGTGAAAGCAATCACAAGTAACGGGAAAATACTCCAGATGTTCATTGTTGATTTTTGTATCTTCTATCTTTTGGGACTAACGATTGATGATGTGGCTTTGATGTTTGTTTCCAAATCATTTGTTCCTTATATACACTTTAACTTAGTTTACATAATGAGTTCCTCTATTCTTGAGAAAAAGTTGGAGAACCTTCTACGCAGATCAATAGGTCATATTCCTGTTACACAGTGCACAAATTTCATGTTTGTTGCAGAATTATTACATTTGATTGGTTGATACAAAACATTGTCAATCACGTAAATCCGTCCTTCATAAAAATCAGTTAATTAAGCTAGTAATACATCTTTTTCTTGTTCCACCCTAAGGTCAACGATTGACATGAAAAATGGGTGAGTGGGTTTCTGAATTACAATGCGGTCAAATTATTTCCTACAAAATAAAAAAGTTTACCCGATGTTTGTTTCTCCTGCTAAAAAGTTTTTTGCGCTGTTTTTCTCGTACATATAAATTCAATTTTTTCTAACAAACAAAGATATTTAAATTAATCTAAGGAAATATTAATGCGTGTAGTCAGATATGATGGGTGTGATAACAGAGAGCAAACAACATGCGCCTCTTTTTAAATTTTGAAACCAAACAGCTAAATGAGATCTAAGAACAAGGAAAGGGATAGAAGGATGTATTACTTCATTTTTAGAGGTGATTGAGGGGTCCCCCACTTAAGATATGGCATGCCATCTAATGCAAAGTCCCAAGTTTCATGCATACGAGTTGACTCACTCTCAATTGCGTGTATGGCACGTGCCATAGTTTTCAGAAGCACAGAAGGTGACCAATCAATATTTTATATACTTGTATTTAATAATGAATTCCTGTCTCTTTTTTAGATGTTATACATCTGCATAAAATTATTTGTCAAGTAGCAATGCGACTTAAGCAGTATTATATTAAACTTCAATAGTTTTGAGCTAAAAAGGTGGACATTTACACTATTTTTTAAGAAAAATCACAATATTACCCAATTCTTATAAAATCTTTGGCAGCTACTTACAAAACGCCATGTTTTGTTGGAACGGACTCCAATTATATTTCGAGAATAGAGAAACTGATTGTGCAACTCCAGTGAACATTTACATGTATAGTTTAATAGCTCCAGGGTTTGTGACAGCAGATTAAAAGTAGGTAGAGGAGGGGGTGAGTTATGAAAGCTTCTCTTCTTTCAGTAATAAAAATTTATTCTCAGAGTAGATGTTTAAGTGTAAAGTAAAGAACCCTCAGTTAAAGGTAAAACCTGCAGTGAAGGTTATGTTGTACATATCTCGCTTTTCTTAGGGTTCCAAAATAACGTCAACTAAAGACATGCATGATAAGCAGATGTTGCATGCTCATTTGTTGGATAACAAGGTTTATTCACTTGGGATAAGTATCACGACGCCTGATGCGAAGCAAAAAAGACATGCAATATCTTATTTGTTCTAAAACTGTTCCTTAAAACAGAAGAAAACAACAAAAGCTTACACGTGGACTCAACACAACATTTTCAAAGCCATTTATAATGTGTTAAACATGCTATATTGCTATATAGCGGACAAATTGTTATAGCGAACACTTTTTCCAGAACACTTCATAGCCGACAAATTTTCAGAACTGTAAAAACATTTTCTTTCGAAAATCACATTTCTTTAGCGGACATATTAATTATCAGGGAAATTAAAAATTACGAAAATAAATAAATTTATCTGATACATTCGCGTACTTTTACATCAATGCATCGATCAAGTTTATCAATAGCTTTTTAAAAGGTTCTATGACTCTGCTGCCTACATAAAATAGGTAATCAACAGGTATCTTAAGTCCAAGACCAGCTCCTCTGTTCACCCTGCTTGTGACAGCAACACGCATACAATGAATAGAAGCTTTTGTTTTTTTAATTTCCAACAACGTTTTTGATGTCGATAATTTATTGTGAGGTTAAAAGTTTCATTGCTAAGTTTTTGTTGTTGTTAATTTTGAACCATTCGTTTCACAGTATTCTTTTTTCTCTTCTTTTTTGGGAGGATGTTAAAACCTATGTTGGATGCGTTGAAATCGGATATCAAAATTATTCAATCTCACTTTAATAATACTCGACTCGAATATCACAAGCTCTACTGAATAATTTTCGATGTTTGATTTCACCTCATCCAATATTTGTTTATACTTTCGGCTTTAACTATTTTATGTAATTCTATGATGTTCCGCGCATAATTTATAGGTTTATGAAGGTGTGTGAATTAACTTCTATAGATTGGAGCTACATCCATGTAAATTGACACTTCAGAATGGTATTAATAGTACTGGTTCCCAAAGGAGCAAAAATGTGGTAGTTTTTACTTATATTTACTTCACATAATATTTGTATACATCATTTTACAACGTAAGAACAAATGAAAAATACTAATTCCATTTTTTTTAAATTAAAATTCAAGCATACTTAAAAAAAAATTTATTTATCATGAATTACTAAACTGAAAGTTTGAAGCTCCAACTAACTTGATCGCACATTATTTTTATTGTTCAAGCACACCTCACATCAATTCGTATACATAATTGGTCTGCGCTTTCCCCATACATACTTCTTTATCGTTGGTATGGTAACACGGCTTGAATTTTCCATCAATGCAGAGTGTACTGATACCATATTTATTATATTGTGGAGTAGTGCCCACGCCCCAACATTCACCAAAATATTGCATTCCAATATATTTATAGCCACGTAATTTGGCACGACTTAAGCAATCACAAAACAAACTATATAAAGAAAAATAGATTTATTTCTGAGATTTATCTCTTTTTAAATTGTATATTTTTCACAGATTTATAGATTTTGGGTTCTTGTAGAGAATTCACTAAATATAAATACTAAGCCCGGACAACTTTTGAATTAAAACTAGATTGGAGTAAAGACATTTTTGTGTCGGCAAATTATATCCCGGTTTCTTTGACAACCGTTGTGTTATGGTATAAAAAAAATGTTGTGTTCTGTTCCTCTTGTTTTTATTTGTTATTGTTTTGTGATGCCTCTGAATTTCCTAATTACTATCATCAATTTTATTTAAAAATCGACAAAGTTATATCTTTAACCATACTCTAACAAGGTAATTTCTGTTATTGTTGATTAAACGAAGAAAAGAAAAAGACTGACATACGAATGCTTGATTCTACTTACATCAGAAATCTTAAATTAAAAATGTAATTGATATTTCCTGTAGGTATGAATCATAAAAAGAAGCAAGCATATAACAAGAATAACATCTCAGTATGTTCAAATTTTTTACCTTGTCCTTATTACTATATATTTGCATTACCTGCACTCCACCTTACCTATTTAGCGATTCTTTATACTTAGTCCACGAAAGTTGCACACCATGATACCCAATGGCGTCTTGGCCTCTGTGGCTATCGAGAATATTTGGTATCGCAGGCTGATGAGTTATTTCCGCAAAACATCCCAATGCCTTTACTGGAATGCCACATATCTCTGTTAGTGGGTCTAGAAGTATAAATACATCGATTATAACAAATTTGAACTATAAGTAAACAAACCTTAATGCGATTATCACGATTGGACAGAATTAAACTTGAAAGTTATGACGTTATTATCTAAAATAGTGTTTTCTAGGACATCAAAAATAAAATAATATTTTATTGCGCTAAATCGAAACGAAAAAAGTCACTTTAATTTTTGTATACTAGTCGTTAGCCTGGGCAAAATTCTACAGTGGAACACTAGCTGTACATAATTCCTGCATTACTTTTTCGTGCATCATTGCCTGCCTGTTAACACGAAGTAATGCTATTTATATAGACGGGATATTGCTATGATTTTAGGTGCAACTTAAATGGTGTTTTTGATTACAAAACCCCCGGTGTTAACTTAGCTCACATACAAACAGCGAGTGTTATAGTATACATCAATGTTAGCGACGCTTGATCATTTTTTAAAAAAAATCTACCTCTCTTCGGTGCAGGCGGTGCTTGTGTAGTTTTATCTTCTAACTTGATTTTATATTTCGTAATTGGTGATAACGCAGCGCACGATCCTTCTCGAAATTGCACATCATCCAGTCCGATATCTCCAAGAAAACTTTCTCCTCTTTCACTTTGAAATTTAATCTAAATTACAAATTAAACAAAGGCTATACTGATTGTTGTAATGTCAACTTTGTTTTTGTGTGTGTAGCAAACAAGTTAGATATATATCGTACCCTGTACGAATGCTCAGAGTGGAAGGGAACACTGGCATCAAACCAACCTGATCCCTGAGGACCGTTCTTTTCCCATATTTGTTTTTCTTCAGCAGTGTCTTCGCTGACAGTGAACGCTCTTAACGAACCAATATTTTCACCATGCATGCTGTAAGAAAAGATAAGACAGCGTCCTGTTGTCTTTGGAAATACTCCACTCAGCAAGTTAGCTTTCATACCAATAGCTGCTGGGGCAGACGACTCCGTGTAAAGATAATGACCTAAAGAAAAAACAGGTGTAATTTAAGAATTGCTGCAATAAATCCTATTTTGCTCACCGTGTGGATTTTCTCAAAAACAACTGATTACACAGTTTCCTGAAAATTGGGAAAAATCTGTCGGTAAAATAACAGGTAATTCTGCTCCTCCCATTTTATTGATGTTGATTGAAGCTTCACTTACCTTCTCCGGTGGAATGATCTCCATCTGGTCCTGTGTTTTTGCTGGGTGTGTTTCCCTTTATTCTCCTCCAACGATACTCGCGAGCTGACATGTCTTTCCAAAAGCACATTCCCTGTGCATCAAATTGACAAGCATCGGGTCCTGCGAATTGACACGAGAAGTCAAATCTATGTGTATTTATATTTTGTAAACATTTCCACAGGTAAATAGTTCTAATAAGACGTATATTAAGACCTATCCCTTTCCGTCCCAACTTTTTTACAATTTGCTTTTTTTGAGTAATCACTCTTATTGAATGTGCAATTCAAAATGCTATTTAAAGAAAAATAGTAAAGACAGGATGATGATAATTGATGTATTTTATTTTAATTAAATGGTATCAATAATCACATTAGTCGTCTAAATGAATAAACAAAACTAAACATCCCACCTACCTAATCCACACGCGACTACTGAACATTCCGTCGTCATTTCTGCAGATCCAATACATTGTTTACCACCGTTTTTAGGGCTTGGGTCATTACAAATTCGTGTTCGCTTCTTCGTACCCTGGCCACAAGATTTGTCACATTTTGACCAGGCTGACCACCTGTTCCAATGACCATCAATTGGACCTGTAATGACACCATTTGTGTGTTTCAATTGCAAATCACAGTCGATACAAACGAAAAAAATAACGCAGAGGAATGGTAAGACAAATAATAATACTTACGGTAGCATTCTTCTTTAGAACACACTTTAAAGTCTGTATGCACGCCATATAAGCCTACATTTGGGCATTTTGTTTTATCGTCAGTTGAACAAAATCTCTGTCTGCTGCTTTTACAGCCATTGTCAGAATCGCATGGTGACCAATCTGACCAAGACGTGTAGATGTTACCCATATGGTAATCTAAAAATACATTATTTTTTCAACGCAATTGCAGCAATAAATACAACAATTCGAATAAATCGTGCAAATAAAATACATTCTTCTTCAAGCAAAATTCCTGCTTGAAAACTTATGTAATAAAATTGTTTCCCTAACAATCACGTTACATGATTTTAGTATATTTTATTGGCATGCGTTTCTATAATGGTTTTGTTGTTGTAAAATTCATGCGAAAACAAGTTGCCACTTCGTGCCAGTGCGAAAGCAACAAAACTAAAGGATTTCATAGCATTACCTTTACATTTATATAACCGATTCAACTGTGTTGCATCTTCATTGGATAAACGAGCACGCTGACCTAAAGTTTTCTCTTTCTGACCGATAGCAACAATAGTTGGCTCGCCATTTTTGGAAAATGAGTATCTGCCGTAGTGCATAATTGAATGAACGTCGTAAGGACTTTCGAAATCATTTGTTTCAGCTGCGGAATACTTAGCAAAGTTATGATCCTCACCTAAATTCGACAAAATGTTACTTATGTTAATATTTTTTGTGCACTGGCCCTTCCTTCAGACGTATTGATTCACTTTCTTGTAATTTTAACATAGCCATAATACCAGGGTTGGTTGAGTGCATATTATTTAAAGCGCTTTATCTACCTATTCCACAGAATCAGACAATTGTGTGAATGGACAAGAACGTGAAAAAAAAATAAATGCATAGATTGACGGAATTAAAGAGGCTTGTTTGTTATAATAAATGTACATCTTGTCTCTTACCATCTGCTATGTTCTCCCAAAATATTTCAACGTATTTATTTCTATCTGGTCTCGACTGCTCATGCCAAAATCCTAACGCATGCAGTACTTCATGCATGATGGTACCTTTCTGAAGGCAAGCCTGTGCCAGACTGATCTTTTGTGAACCCTCTCTCCAAAATGTGCGACCAACACCAGAAAAGCATCTATAGCAATAAAAATATTTGTTTGCATTATAGAGTAACGTATTAAAGACGTCAACATTAAGGCTTTCTTGGCCGGCATTTCCCAACCGTATCTGTCTGGGCAAGTGTGTTAAAATGTTGTGATCGCTCAAAGCATTACCGAAGAAAGATTCTCTGATAACCATTAGGTTAGCAAAGACATAACCAATCAAATTAGAAAAAATATGCTGGGCCTCCTGGTTATATTAATGGCAAAAGTCAACTTTTATCATTTCGGCGCATGGAAATTAAAGCTAGTTGGAAAACACTCGATATTGTGTGAAAGAGATTTATGTGGTAATAATATTTAAATGTATATTGTTTATCATCAGCAAGCAGATTACTTCAAAACAAACTAGCCAAATTAAACAAATCTTTCGATAAATATTTTTTCTACATGTCTACATGTAATCATATATTACATACTTTTTTCACGTCACCTAGCTGACTATAGGTGGGACAAGAAATCTTTTAAAAGACATTGTATAGATTTAATAAGTAGTATACTTACGACCCCTCATCGACGAAACGAATCCAGTTTCTTTGTTTTTTATGTTCAACGAATTTTAGGCAAGATTGATCTGAAATTTCTTTCAAAGCGGCTAAAATAACTTCTTTACCGTGTACTATAAATAAAATACGCATAATTAAAATATTAGATAAGATTTAAGACTTAATATGTCATAAAATTAAGTACGCGAAATGAAGGTATTCTAAACAAATTTGAGCACCTTTGAGATCGAAAAAGCCAAAAAAATGTCAAATTTACGTTTATGATAAATTTCCAAATAAAGCAAATTCACTACATAATGTCTATTTGTTTTAATTCTGCGTGTCTGGCTTAGCATTAGCTAATGAAATTTATTTTTTACAAAAACTCCTTTCCGTAAATTATCTATTGATTAAACTGGGTTAACCATATTGTAAGTTTTGAAATAAGAACAAAATGGCAGCTGCAACGTCGCTATGGACATAAAGTACTTAAGGGAAGGCCTAAGTATTCATTTTTAGTTATTTTAAATACAAAAATGTATGCATTTTTAAAGTGATTCTCAAACGATATATTTTATTTCTACATCAATGTTATTGACTAGCTGGGCTTAGCGTATGATCAACTATATGCTAAAACTATTTTTATCTATATAAAAATACTTACCAACAGCTTCTGTGATTTCGTAGGGAATAGTTCGATCCACCCATAAATACTCCTGTGATCGTCTTAACCCACGCTTAAGTAAGTTACTCTGAATTTCTCCATAAGGTGTTACAATTTCTTCGGGAGATTCTTCAATATGTATGTCTCCTTCGAATAGTTTAGATTCTTTTCCTGCAAAAGTCGTGTAGTAGTTATTTAGTTTTGATATTATCTGGGGGATGGTTTTTATTTTGTAATAACAAATAGTTCCTTGGTAATAATATGTGAAGTGCTGTGCGTGGCTGGTGCGTTTCCACATATAATAATTGACTCAATGTATTCATCATATTTGATGTAGGCTTCGCGCAACGGAATCTTTAAAATCGCTTGACGATAGATAGAAAGAAAGAGACAGTTTGATATTTTCTCCTTTTTTAATACTTTTGATCAAACATGTTGTTTTTTTATGTTGTGTTCGATTTCTGATAGTTGTTTTTTCTTTTGGTCAAAGTAATAGCTTTTGTCTTTTTGAATAAGTATATACGGCTCTTTCGTATTAGTACCAAAGTAATAATTTAAGAACCCTTTTAAAGAATTAACAGGTGAACAACGATCTGGTGTTAATTCAACTTGTGTTAAAATTGGATTCCTGTTTCATTTTTACAAATGTTTTTTTCTTTTTCAGGTCAGCTATTATCTAAATAGCCACCATCAGCATTCCTAAAAGATCTTAAGTAAGTTTTTCAAACTTACTTAAACAAACAAACGAGCACAAACTACCAAGAAACAATAAAAAGCTCTAAGAAAAAACCAGAATATAGTGGCAAAAATTAAGCGCCAACTCCGACATCTAAAACTAAGCACTTGAATGTGAATATTTTCTCAACTAATGGAATATTGAACTACTTAAGTTGCTATTATCGTTATATGATGGGATTTTCTACATCAATGCAGTTCAAGTTTGCTTGTTTCATTTAGAGTGCTACATCACATCTGAATTTGTTATTTTTTATTTGATCAATTTTATTGTATGTAGTAATTTGAAAATTTTGCATATGATAATAATTAAAATTTTAGTTTTGAAAATTTGGGATATTCAACGTTCCTGTAATATTCCTTGGTCTATACTTTAAATTTCAGGATTTTCCAGGTTATATGAAACCCTTCTTGTTATTGCATTGGTTCGTACACAGGTTTTTTTTCATAAGAAACCGGTCGAATTCCACATATAGAATCCCAAAAAATAAGCAACTTTTACAAATACATTATTCTGGTTACTTTTTTTTAAAAAAAACTTTTTCCATATTCGAATTCTTTTTTGAGGAAATTGTTTTGAAAGGAAACTTCAAATCTCACGAAACTATTATATTGCAGAGACAAATTTGTTTCGAACGCAATAAAAAATCGAACTTCAAGCGCAAACAAAAGGAATAATTTAAAAAAATTACAAGATATTTTTAAAAATGAAGCAAGCGACTTTGTCCAAATTTAAAATCACCAAAAATGTTGAACAAAGTGGAAAAAAATAAAATAAGAAACCGAATCAGAAACCTCTGAAAAATTGAACATTTTAGAATTTAGACTTAAATTAAGAAAAAGTTTCTTAATTTAAGTCTAAAGTCTAACATTCTTACACCAAGTTTCTTATAAAAAAATTCAAGAAGAATCTAAGCAAAAGGATAAAAAGGAAACAACGACAAATGACAGTTACCTTTATTAACTTCTAAAATTTTGTCAACCACGTTCTCCTCCTTGGTATCTGGAAAAAGAAAGTGGTTCTGCTGTGACGAAGAACATAGTTATCAGATATTACACTAAATTTTCCTTAATATCTGAAAAAAATTAAGTGTTCTTGCTCCGTTGAAGAACAAAGTTGTCAGAAATTACAACATATTTTTTGTTGGCATTTGGACAAAAAATAAGTGCTTTTGCTGTGACGAAAAGCAAAGTTGTCAGAAATTTCCATTGGAAACATTTCCAACGGTGAAACCAAACGCGTCACTAGCTGCCCTCGTAAAATTAAATCGATGAGCCACTGCATATGCTAATGTTTTCTTTAAACTTAAAAATGCATTTAGATTATCACACTTACCATGAATGTCTTCTTCTTCTTCCTCAAGAAGTTCTTTAAAGTGAGGGTGGCACCAACCGAGAGATAACAGTACCATAAGCAGAGCTAATTGGAGCTGCATGTTTTGTCACCTGATATGTCAAGAGTTGAAAAAGATTGCATGTGGCTTTTATTATATATCCAACTAAAAACTTATCAGTTTAAGTTTGTTTTTTCTAATTATATAAATAAACAATTCCGTCTGAATATTTTATATTATATCCCCCCACGCAATAGGAAGTAATATATATCCGGACTTTTTTACGAAACTATTTTTTTTTTACTTTAATTCTTTTTTTCTTTTTGCTTGCCAAATTTATTATTGTGTATGGAAGTGATTTCTCACAATTGCATGGGTGTTTCTGATTTGGTCTTTCTGGTAATAATCCTTGCTATAAGTTCTAATCATATGAAACCATCTGTTCTATGTAAACTAACCATAAAATATGAAAGTTTGAAATTTACTTCTGACAATACAATTCTGCTGGTGCAAATTATTTTCAAAGAGAAACATCTTCTTTTGTTGGTTTGTTTTTTATTACTAATATTTATTTCTTTATGCATATTTATTTTTTATAAATATTTGCGTTAAAAATAACAGAAGTAATTTTTTCGGCTTAGGTTTTAAATTTGAAAAGAAAAACTATTATCCCTGTTTTTTAGGCATTAATAAATTATTAATTAAGTTGGTCCATCGGAGCTTCATCATTAGTTCTAAAAACATCTGAACATATGTTTTGATAAAAATGATTCATTGTTGAGATCAAAAAACCTTGTTAAATGCAACTTTCTATTGACTAAAAACCACCATTTCGGTGGGGTTAATTTCCACTAAAACGAAGTAGGAAGGATCGGAACGGATCAAAACCGATAAATTTGATTGGTTGACGAACATTTTCGCTTCAATCAATTCCAAACCAAACGGAAAATTATAACTATTTCAACTTTTCTTGGTGACAACAACAGAAAAACACAAGAATAATTAGCAAAATAGCCAATCAAAGTATTTTCATGTTCCGTTCCATTCCATTTTGCTGTTGGTTGGAAATTCAGCTTTAAGGAGAATGTTCTGTTCTAACTTTTTTGTGAATTGCAAGATATATCGCCTTTGTTTCCATGTATTGAAAATGCGTTGTTATAAAACAACAACAAAGTATTTTTCACAGATTGCTTTTTCTGCCAAGTAACAAAAGCTGGTGAGAGAAAAAAATTAGGCAAGGGCTTTAGCTTTATAGTATTTCGC
This sequence comes from Hydractinia symbiolongicarpus, assembly GCF_029227915.1. Classification (NCBI taxonomy): domain Eukaryota; kingdom Metazoa; phylum Cnidaria; class Hydrozoa; order Anthoathecata; family Hydractiniidae; genus Hydractinia; species Hydractinia symbiolongicarpus. The sequence goes on from NC_079887.1 coordinate 8,786,159, forward strand.
TGTTTTACGTATAAAACTTAACACGGCTCTATTATGGTACATTCTTTTCCAACTCTAATTTCGGACCAGTACGTTAATTAAAACATTATTACGAAGTGCTGTATAAAGGGTATGCTGTGTGAACTTTCGTGACTGAAAAATATTTAGCAATATCATTTATTTGTTGTTTGTTTATAAAGTTCCATGTTGTTAATAAAAGGGTAAATAAAAGATATAATTCTTCTTTACTTGGTTTTTACTTTGCACTATCATGATTCTAAATCTTATCACAATGTATCGAAGATGCTAAATTGGAAATAAATATCTTGAATTAAGTTGTAATTCTACCTTGCTGAATTTAATTTAACATCATAAATCCCATTGCTCTTACCTTAAAAAGAATTTATAACCTCCGGAAATTTCGACTTGCATTGGAGCACAATTTACAGATAAGGTAACCAATGTTTTCTATTGGTTCATCCTTTACTGTAAGCATTAATACTCCTAGAAGCTTTACAGAAAGTATCCGCATTTCTTAACAAAGGTGTATTTTCTTTAAAAAAAAAATGCGAAAAATTTCAATATAAGAATAAATATTTCACGAAAGATACAAAAGAAAAATTTCTGACTAATTAGAAAAAATAAGTAATATAGAAGAATACGTAGAAATTAACTTACAAATTGCAACCAAAAATCGTGTGTGGTTAATTTAAACACACTCTTTTTTTTAACATGTGTTCTTGCAAAGTCTTCAGAGATCTTCTTTTTTGTTGATAATGAACATTTGTTAGCAGATAATTTCTTCTTCGAATCTATTTTGCAATCTTCTTTTTTTCGTTACATCTATAAAATTTTGAAGTTTTACACCGGTCTGCTATAAATTGTTCTTTCGTATAGAAATTCGTACAAAGCAAAGATACCGCTGCCTTGTGTTAACTGAAACAGCCAGTTTCTCAAGAGGGTGAAAATGTTGATGTTGATATGGAATTTCCACTTGTTGGACATGCGCGAAAAATATTGGCTTGAAACACATGCGAGTCAATTTTGTTTACACGTATTGTAAAAACGCTCTTTTTATCAAAAGTTTCGTAATTATTTTTATTTTTTTAATGGACTAAAAACTTTAAATGTAAATTATCATAAGTAATTTTTTTATCTTTCTTTTTGTGTATATTTTAATCTTATTTATAAAGAAACTTTTTGGTTACATAGGTGGATCATGGAGCATCCGTATATGATTTGTTTTATAACAAGCAAGGGGTTGCACTTGAATGGCGTGAAACGGTCTTGCGCCTTGCTTTAGGTCATCGTCTGCTGCTCCACTACTTCTTCTTCGCTGAAATATATTTAAAGAACGGGGAACGTGCACATCCAATGTTTGACGACTAGATGGAAATAAGTTTATACGCCCTTTCAATAAGATATGCCGTATATTTGATCATTTCATGCTTAGCAAGATACTTTTTTAATGCTCTAAATCAGAATGTACAATCTTACCAGGCTGTCGAACTAAAAAAAAACTAAAAAAGGCAGAAATCGTAGGGCGTGAATGGGCGTTATATTAACAAAATAATAAAGCGAAGGGCTCAAACTACTTGTACTGCGTATAATACTTAAATCGAGAATTATAGAACTTCAATGAATAATTAAACGATGTGTATCCAGGACATTTAAAAATTTGAGATACAGCTTTTAAAAAATAAACTTGGCAAAACCATGCTTAGAATTTTTCAGATAATTCTTTGTCTTTTCATTCTAAAATCATCAAAAATCAGCTACGAAAAATTTAAGGAACATTTGTTTAACTGTCTTAATATTATTACAAGTAGAATGCCAAATGGTAAATAGTTAAAATCTAATTCGAAGTATCAAAACCACACTTATTTCAAAATTTTCAAGAAAATAACGACGTAAAAGCCTGTCCTGAACAATACATCTTGAACCATTGCTGTCAACATTTCTGACACAATTTTCTATTTTCATATTGTCATGTGACAGACATTGTTTATGCGAAGTTCTATCACACACTCAAGTGACTTATGGTGCGCCTCCGTCTTACAACTTTGTTAACATGTTAAACCCAAGCACATCAACACCTAAGGCTGCAATGACGATGTTTTTATTTTTTACACGAACTTTATCAGGTTTTGGTATAAGTAACCTGAATGCAATCCAACAAAAGTTACAAAGATTAGATACTTTGCCCCGGCATAATTTCTGGTCAGCTTAGCGCATTGCGTCTTGCTGTTGTTTCAATTGTCAGATTCAAAACGAGGCGTCTTTGCAAGGATATTGAAAGTCAAGCAACGTAGCTCTGCGCAGCAACGTAGCTCTAACGTTTTACTATCAGTGACGGTGATCTGGATAAATTAGATTATTACCTAAAATCTGAAAAATACCAAATAATTTGACCATTGCACAATCAACAACAGATAAATTTTACATAAAATAACTGCGACACTGATGACTGGTCAATTGACATAAAAAGCTCCTTCTCAAAATTACAATCCTTTTTACAATTACTCCATTCGTTGATAATTTGAAGAAACATGTAAAAGAAAATAGTTTTTGCTTTAAGTTTTATTGCCTCGGTACAGAATCAAACGACTGAAAAAACGATTATACTTTTCTTCCCGTGCATCTCTTTGATTAAGTAGATATGTTTATTAGAATATATACGACAAAATACAATTTGATTGACTATGATAACGTTGAAGAATTAACTGTTTGGTTCGAGCGTTAAAAAAGCAGATAGTTGGTTAACTGGCTGTGGTGTATGGACAGATCTGCTCTAAAAATGCTTCAATTTGCTTTTTAATTCAATTTTTTTTATCAAAGATTTTCAAAAATACCGTTTATTTATTATGTTCTTGATTTTTTCCCATATTTTACTCACTGTATAATTAGTTATCCAACATAGTACACCCCAGAAAAAATGACTAAGTGTTTGGTCATAATATTGGTATTGGCAAGGAAATTTTAACGTTGCTCATACAAATCTTATTTTATTGTCATTTTAAGTTAAACTTTCAATTTAAAATCCTTAGGTCTTCGTCGAATTTCTTAACTTTTGCTATGTGTCTCTTTCCAGCCAATGTTGATCTAAATCCTGCTAAATTCTATTCTAATATTTGATTAAAAAAAAAACACTTTATAAGGACGTGGAAAAATAATCTTAAACACAAAGATTGACACTACAGTACTTTAACAAATGGTTCCCCTTCCTGCACAGCCAATTCAATATCTTGACCTATATTGTGTTCCTTTGTATATCAATCTTGTTGCTCGAAAGTCCATCACAAACAACAGATTTTGAAAGATTACTCTTTTAACAATTATATCCCCAACTCAATTTCATTTTTAATGTTGCATTTTGATCATTTATTGTGATGGTTAAATTCATTTAGAAAGCTAGAAAGTTTTACCTTCCTAGAACCATCATATGGGTTTTATAACGTGTCAGTGATCTGTGAACTAAACATGTATGCTTTTTTGCTATTGCCTGTCTGAATAAATTACATGGTATAACGTGCCAGTTGTGGACTGAACATGCATGCATGTGTTTTCGCTACTTTCTGCTTAATTATATTTGATGGTATAACGTACACTAAAGCAACTAAAATGAGAACGCAGCTAATGTGGTGTTAAAGTGTTGTTTTCTTTATTTGAAAGGGGGGGGGGGGAGGTTAATTAGCAATTGTTCTTAATTCTTAAATTTTAAAGATTTTTTATTTTATTAAATTTGCAACCTAACATCAAAGTACATGCAAATTTCGCAAAATCGCAAAAGCTAACTCTGTGAAGAATTCTGCCGTGAATGATATTTCTCACTGTTAGTTGTGTTTTACAAGGGAACAATATATCATTAATTCCTACTTTGTTCTTAATTTTCAACAATTCTTAACCTGGTTGTTTTTATAAAATTCATGTTATAAGTACGAAGTATAATAAGTAACATCTATTGTTAAATTCGATAGAAACATTTTAAGGCGCATCATGTATATTAAGTGATTACATCACATCTTCTTAATAGCTAAATGTCCTTTCTATACACGCCATAGTCAATTTTACACTCCTACGCGCATACTTGTAGTTGTGCTTTCAGCAATTACGGTTTTTTGTCATAAAATAAAAAATAAATACAGAAAAGGATAAGATTAAAACAAACATACTTGATCTTGACAGCACAGTCGGTAGAGTGTTCAACACATGTTCAAGACCTTCACCTGTTTTTTTTTTCGAGAACGAAAAATTCAGTTATGACGTCAGTGCTTTCAGTATGACGTCATAGATAAAAGACGGTACTTTTTCTCAAATTCCAGTCTGCAAACTTACCACCTGGTTTTCGCACAAAATAATTAAATACAATACTTTATATATTTCACAAAATTTGTAAAATAAATAGATTAAAATGACCTGTTCAAGGTCAGTGAAATAATTTGAAGTTACAATGATGTTCCTTTTTTATTTTGCAAATGACGTATTTCCCATACTTTGCAGTCTGGTCTGGATTATTGTGCGTTATTGATATTTAACTACTCTTTAGCTGATAATGTTTAAGCACAGCAATCGCTCAACTAGACAATCACCCAAAATACCGACCCAAAGTAAGTCTCTGGTATAACTTGGCTAGGAATTGAGCCCACAGTCTTTTAAACTAGAAGCAGAAGTGTCTGCTTCAAGGGTACCATTCAGTAAATAAGGAGGCAAAGTAGCAAGATTTAGTCTTGATCACTCAGACTTATTGGCCTTTAAGGTAAGGAAGTAAAAACAAAAGAAGGGCATAATAAAATTGATTTTTATGTACAAAATTAAAGAATATTTTTTATAACATTTTTTATTATCTCTTATCTCAATTAAGAAAACGTATCTCACAACCAGCTGTAGGGGACACAATGACTTCTGAAAAAAGCAAAGAAACAGGTGTGTCACGGCCTTACTTTTTGATTGTACAACTATCACACAAATATTTTAGCACACGAACTTAGGTAAGCAAAGTCGATAATCCTCACATTCGTTTCAAATACTCCTTAAGTTTTCAAAAACATCTTTAGATATATTACAGATATATTATAGATAACACATCTTGCATGACAACGTTTTTTCAGATTTATACCAACTCGGTGTGGACTTCAAACTTGCCATGTATTTGGTGATAGCAATTCATCGTTGAGCATGCGCAGAGATTTGTTTTCGGCTAAAAATTAAGTTTTAATTACTATAAAATACGTAGCACAACTTCGTTACTTGTTCGTTGTCTGTACTGTCTGTACTGTCTTATGTTGTCGCAGCCTTGTCCCCAGGGCTTCTGTTCGCTTCTTTAATGACCTTATATTGAAAAAGCAAAAACGTTGCGCTATTTTTGCGTGTATGGTTTAATTGGCTTATTTCAAAGGTATGGTAAATATTTTAGGTGTTACGCGTCAATTTTCGGTCGAATCTGTTTTGCTTTTATAACATCATTAAAGTTTAGTGTAAGTTAAATATTTCGAATTTTACCTAACTGAGAAAAACCCATAAAATACGAAAATTGACCACAAACAACTAACGATGTGAACAGAAGACAACACGAGCAAATAACAATAATAGTATACGTGACAACACAGTGCGTACTAAACAGAAAATTTATTTATTGTATACCTGGTTCATCAAGACACGTATCGGTTACAGTATATCCATAGCTGAAAATGAAAAATTTTCATGCAAATTCAAAAACAACAACAACACACATAAACACCCTCGTTCCCAGAGCCCTTTTTTCTGATAACAAGGGCGGGATAAATTTTACGACAGATCAGTTTGCGCATGACAACGAACGATGTGCACTAACACAACAAGTAATACATACAAAATTGGAAAGTCATAACATGAAAATCGTTTCGACAAACCACACAACAAAACATTTGATTTGTACAACGGTTTATTTTTATCAAGACATGCTATACATTGCCATCTTTCTCTACACAGGGTTGTTCTTTAGTTTGCTACTTTTTGTTATTGTTATTGTTATTGTTATTGTTATTGTTATTGTTATTGTTATTGTTATTGTTATTGTTATTGTTATTGTTATTGTTATTGTTATTGTTATTGTTATTGTTATTGTTATTGTTATTGTTATTGTTATTGTTATTGTTATTGTTATTGTTATTGTTATTGTTATTGTTATTGTTATTGTTATTGTTATTGTTATTGTTATTGTTATTGTTATTGTTATTGTTATTGTTATTGTTGTTGGTGTTGTTGTTGTTGTTATTGTTATTAGTTTTGCTTATTGTTATTTTGTTTCATTGGTTTTTTAGTTATTATTACCATTTTTTAACAGAGTGCCTTTTTTACGCTTTTTCTCTTCAGCGTATTCTTTCAGATTTTCGTGGTTTTCTGCAGGATCCTCCTCACCCACCCTTTCTAAAAATATTAACGCCAGATCGGCAAAAAAAGGTTTAAAGAAATTCTTTTGCTGGCTTCTCTGTTATTTGTTTATTGATTGATCATTACTTTTATATTTCAGTTTTATTGACGGAAATTATTCAACTTGTATATAATTTTTTTTTTAAATGGAACTAACGAAATTGGTATTTCTTTTACACATTAAAGTATTTGAAAATTTAATTTGACAAAGTATCATTTTTGAACTTTGTCATGGAAAACGTTAGTAGTTTGTTATGCTAAAAATATTTTTTTATCGAACAACTTTAAACATCTCGTTTCGTGTCGTGTCGTATCGTATCGTAATGTCAAATATTTAATTAAACTTTTCAAATCAATCCCGCAGATTCGAAAATAGATAGATTGGACCAAAATATCAAGCGAGTCCCTCTAAACTCACCATAAACATTTGTGCGCTTACACCAAATGTATTTCCCTTTAGTATTCCATGTACTATGTTCTGATCAACTCGGTCAGCCAAATGAATATTACCAATACCTATCCCATACTTATTAAAGGAATCAAGACTATTGCAAAACGAATCATCTATGATGATTTCTGGCATGGTAAAGAAAGTCTTACCAAAGGTCGCTCTTGCTTCCAGATTGCCGTTTAAATCTAATTTTAACTTTTGACGTGCCAGACGGGTTTGCGCAAGATTGTCGGGAGATGTAGGACTTTCTGACGTCTGACTATCGCTTCGATTTGACGACGTTTGAGCGAGATTGTTTTTCATATCATCTTCTGTGTCTTCTTTATTAAGATTGTTCAATGAGCCACTCATACGACCCGCTATGCGACGGTCAGGCGAAATTCTTGTATCGATAATATTTCCGTTTTTTACGCCGTTCATGTTATTGTTTAGCGATCTTGAACGTTGTCTCATTTCGTCATATTCGGCGAAAATTTCCCGATGACGACGTCCAAATAATCCGTTTTGTTCATGCTTATAATCGGGTGTGGTAGCTAGGCGAGTTGGAGCGAGTATTCGACCTATTGGACTTGCTAATGGCGATTCCTTTCGACCCGCAAATCTTTCTTTTCTAACAACCTTTGGAGTAAATGCTTCTAAACTCTCTTCGCCCCCATCAGTGCTTTGTGTATCGGAATCGGTTGGGAAATAACCTGTATCGTTACTAAGCGACTCAGCTTCCACAGTATCAACAATAATATTTATGGCGTTCTTTAAAGTTCCAAGATCAGAATTATTTTTTTCTTTTTCTAATAAGTCATTTTGTAAATCTTTTGCTTTCTCTCTGACTGTTAGGAAACTATTCTTACGTTTTAACTGATGCGACTTCAATTCTTTCACTTCTTCTCTTAATAACTTATTTGCTTTTTTAAACTTTTCCATATCTTTTGTTGTTCTCACACTTGCCTGTTCGAGTCGTTGAAGTTCCTGTCGAAGGACTGTATTAGCCGTTTGGCAAGCTTGCAATTCATCTAAAGTATTTATGTTACTTCTTTGTATACGTCGTAATTCTTCAGTTAAAACATAGTTCGCGTCTTGACTTTCTCGCAGTTCCACAAGCAGATTTGAATTAGATTCTTCTACAAATGCTAGCTCGTCTTTTAACTGATGTATCATAGCTACATATCGTGTTTCTGCTTCAGTAACATCAGGAACACCTTTAGGGGATGTTGGACTTTGCGCTGAGCCCCCTCCAGTTGAATATTGTGGTTGGTATATATGGCGGTTCGCACTGGTTGATAGTGGTTTTCGACTACGTTCCATCATGCCGTTTTCTTCGTGTGCTTGCACCTATAAATATTTAAATGTTGACGATGTAAAACTCTTACCCAAAATGTAAAAATAATCGAATAATAATGTAATAATTTTGATTCTTTACTTTTTTCTTCTGTGTTCGTGACATATCCCTTGTATTTACTTGTATCAAATAAAAAATTTAGCGTCAAAAAATACACTTATATATCAAAAAAACATCAAAATTACAACAATGGTTCAACCTTCTTCCGATCACATAACTATATGTTCTCATTTAAAATAAAATTAACGAAGTTATTGAGTAAAGAAAAGTGGTATATCCTCCAAAGATGATTTTTTTAAACGATTTTTAATTTGATAAGGGAAATAGTTATAAAATTATGTCCAGTTATGTTGATTGTTGCGTCTTTATGCTAGAAAATAATTAAAAAATAAAATTATTCTTGAGGAAAGAGTGGTAGGAAATTGTCGGTTTGAAAGAAGCATGCGGATTGGTCGACTTTTAGGTCGTTTTATTTTATATTATTTCCTTTATGCATAGTCATTGCAATTTTCGTGCAAGACTGTACACCAGGCTATGCATCAGAGAGTGTCAAAATTGTTTAGGTTTGTTATCTCCAGGTATTAACCTGGCAATCCACACCAAGATTTGATTTTATTGTCAAGCTGTTACGATTTTGAACAACATAAATATGAAATTAACATTCAGTAACTGTTAATAAAATAAACTGATTTATTTCTTATCTCTGTGTTTTCGCAAGTATATGTAATTTGCTGATAAAGTCTTTTATATAGGAGACAGACAAAGCATTTGAGTTTTAAATCTTACATTAACATTTTTATTAATACTTAATATACGCAAGAAGAGCTACCTATATAAAACATTGTGCAATAGCTACCTTCATCATCAATCAATTGAAGTTTTTATTGCTTTTTTCTTTCCTGACATTTCACTCATACACGACTTTTTTTGGCACTGATTGTAGGTGATTGAGTCTGGCATGGAAACAAAAAGTTGAAAGTTTTGAGCAGACGAAAAATTCACGAAAGTTGTTTATATATTTCACTGTGCATTCTAGGTGTATATTATATTACAAGGATTTGTCTAAAAAAAATGTAATCCAAGAGAGAGCTAATTAATAATTCTTATTTTGTCAAAAACAATAAAAACATCACGATAAATTTGATGATAATTTTAGTATATTTATTGTTTTCTACACATATAATATAATATTTTCCCAATAGTTTGAAAGTTATATCAATTGACAAAGAAGTTGAATTTTCAATATTTTTTGGCATTTTCGTACAGAAAAAGAACGTGTTTTCGGCAAATAATCATGCATAAGAATAAATAAGACGGTCCGGTTATCCCAGGCGGGTTCAAATGGAAAAATTCCATCCTGCCAACTAAGACAAGGTGAGGTGACTTGTTTCTCATATGAACACATGCTTTTTGTATAATGTTTCCTGAAACATGGCGAGATTTCTCCTAAGCGAGACAGCCCGGTTAACCGCACCAGCTTACCTCCATACGAACAACCTCTAAGAAATCTTAAAATTGTGGGAAATTTAAACCAAAGCATATATCCTATATTGCTAAATTTTAGACTAGAAAATTCAAAATGATGGCATCATACAATCCGATTACTGATGCAATTAAAATAAACTTTTTATTGAAAACAAAATAGTCAGTACAAGATAAGTATTTCCCTTAACCTCAATTCTCAGAATTCATACAGGTTCCTCGTTAAGTGGGATAGTATTTCCCCCCTTGCTTGTTCTAATTAACAGGGGATTTACTGTACTTTCTCTCTTTTAATTAAGTAATTTGACGAATAATTAATTAAAGTAAATAAACTCAAACAGAAGCCTATTTTTCGTTTGTTATATATCGAGAGGAAAAATTGAAGTCTCGGGGACGAAGTTGCATTACAACTTGGGAGGGCTAAGCCACGCTTGCGGAAATGTGGATGACGGAAACGGAAAAAACATAGTAAAACCGCAAAAACGTTTTTTCTTTTTTGGAGAACACAACAGCGTTGTTCGTTTTGAGAAAAAAAAACTGCATCGCACTCGACATTGAGAAATTTACACTACAGCGTTATCGAACTAACAAATACCTATAATACTGTAAAAGAAATGGGAGAAAGGAATTGAAAGGAATTGATGATGCAGCGCTGCACGTTATATTATATGATATCGTTATCCATTCTAAATTTCAATTAATGTTCGGTTACGCTTAGATTATTATTCCTGATTACTGTATCAATTTGTTTATTCTATCTTCAAAATATCTAGTGTTGTAAAACATTATTTTTTACATACAACCCTTACAAAAGTGTCAAGACAATGGCACTCTTTGGACATTTTTACAAAGTTGGCAAAAAGCATCGACCCGAGAATTCTCTGGAAACGGTATAAAGCGCCAGTATTTCAAATGCGTATGTTAAGTAAACAGTGTTTTTATTGAGCTAGTCGTTAGCACGTTCGATTTATGAAATAAGTCACGTCCGAAATTTGAGAAAAATAGTGAAGCTGACGTCAGAAAGAATTAGTACGTTTTGAGAGTTGGTATCTAAGCAAATATCACAAGTCCTAATTCCGTTGTGACCATCGACAGGTGAGTTTAAACTGGGTGAATGTGGTATAACAATGGCCTATATAATTACTTGTGGGACAAACTTCAAAACCTTTCGCCGTGTCTTAATATATTTTGCGGATGCTTGTAGGAGGATAGTTATTAGATACAGTATAAACGTTCAGTACATCCCCGGTTGAGCGTTGGTTGATGAGCGATGCTTAAGATGTCATTAAAAAGATTTTTTATTGCGTCTATTTATCAGCTAAAGGTCGCCATTACTCTAGTAATGTAACCATAACAATCAAATAACAGAAATAACTCCGTGCAACCAAACCGCATAGAATCAATCAATCAATCAATTATACGATATTTAACTAATGAAATAAACAAAACCTTGCGGAAATTTAAAATAACTAATTGCACGGGATTCTATTTTTAGAAAGATTAAAATTAACACAAAAATAGCAGTACATGAAAAACAATGTATTTTTTTGATCATTTGAAAGCTGGGAAACATATAGTGGTGATTACAAAGCTAACTCAAAAACCTTGAAAATGATTTTAATTTGCAGTATTTTGGGTTTTTTGTAAACTGTTGTGTACAAGTCTTTTTAAATAATTTTTTGTTTATAAGTTTTAGCTGTCCGCTTATGTTAAATTCAAGAAATCCAAGAGGAGGCCTTGTTCATATACTCGACTCAATTTTTTTATTATATATACTGCTAATAACAAGCCCAAAACAAAAATAAGAAAAAAAATGCAAATGGAAAATTCAAAAGAACACAAAAGATAAGAAATTCAAAATCTGTGTTTATATAAAGTATTATTTAGCCACACTATTGATTTTGTGGACCAAATAAAGTATGTTGTTACGTGATGGTATCTTTTAATGTAGAAATGGTAGAGTTGTTAAAAATATTTCGAAAAGCCGTCAAACTTAAAATTTTCAACAAAAGTGATATTAAATTAGATTAAGTTTGGAATCCTCAAAGTCTCCTTATCTATCTCCCAAAACAAAAACAAAAAAAATACTGTATAGCTACATTGTTTGGCCATAATGGAAAACTAATACCATATTTGGGAGATATAATGCTATAGAGAAGGATAGGATTGTGACTAAAATAAAAAAAGAACAACCTTGCATGTAAAGCAAGCTTGCATGAATAGTTAAAACAACAAAATTAAAAACAAGATGTATTTACCCAGCGAGTGACAGCATCGTGTCTTTCTAACATGTTTTTTAACAAACTTTTCTAACCCAACTAACTGACTGATCTATATTTGTCTTAACACGCTTTCCTCTACGAGGTTTTTTTTTAAATGCTACGTTAATTATCTCCCACATAACATCAAAAGAGAAAAAGTTAAAGGAAATATTAATTACTTGCGCGGTAACATATATGTCACTGCCAAAATTTATGAGTTCCTTTTACCTACTTTTATTGTAGAAATGATGTCATTTTTATGGCTGCCATTTTGTTCATATTTGCCGAGATCGAAACGAACTTTTGTTGCCTGGCGACGAAATACACTGGCCATCTCTATAACAAAAATAAAATAGACAAATCACTATCAACAACAACTTAATAGATTATTTCTTGTGGTCCAACAAAAATAGGGGGTGACAAATTTGTCTTTTATATATAAATGATGAAGTTACTGATTTAAAATTTACCTTAATATAATAAATCTAGCTAAAATGTCTAACTGTATGTAGTTATTTTAAAGAGCTAGTATAGTATTAATAAAAGTTGTGTTGCATGACAGTGTTATAACATTATTGTTATCATTATTATTGGTCGCTTAAAGCCAGAATAGGTTGGCTTATCGGACAAAATTATTTGCCAGGATGAAAATATTGGTCACCTACCTAGAGGTAGTTTTTGTCGCTTTTGTTTGAACGGCAAGGGAAAATAATCTAGCCGAAAATGGAAAGCTTTTTACTATCAGTTACTCAGAACTTTTTTTTAAAACAGGCAATCTGCATTCATTAATTCATATGTGCGTCATGATCTCTCAGAATTAAATGTTTTAAAATAATATTTCGACTTTACTTCATGATAAACGTCACCTAATGTAATCAAGTCACAAATAGTGTTGCTTTTGCGTCAGCCATTTCCCTTCATTAGATCATAACTCTGAACTTTAAGTAAGTCAACGCAATGTTACCATAGTAACAACCAAGCTATCTTGTTCTTGATTGTTTCAACCTGTGTATAACACTGTCTGAGTGAAATTAGGAAACGCTAAAGGTCATAAAGCGTTCACTCGTGAGACTATTACATTTTTTATAAACGACATTCGAAACAACGTCTCAAAAGTGATTTCCAGATTTATTTTCAGAACACATAGCATTCTTGTCCTCAGAGCTCTTTGAGATTAAAACCTCGAGCTCTGTGGTCGAGAATGAACAGATATGTCTTCCTCTCCAATACATCCAGTCTTCTATATCACAACACTATTTATTTTAAAAGAGTAACAAGGTTCAAATCTTTTAGAAGGAATCATGTTAGCGCTCATCCACTGCCTGCTGTGGATGAGCGTCTGTATCATACTTTTTAACGTAGTTTGCGTATGAAACATGTTTATAAAAAAATTTCTCATGCATATATGCATTTCGTCTCAACATTACCACTAACATGCTTTAGATGTCTCACATCTTTTGTGCCTATCGCCTCTTATATAGGGGTAGCAACTTTTAGCATCATCCATTTTTTAATTTTTTTTATTTTTTGTTTTTTTCGTTATTTTTTAAGGGATCACAAAAGACAATTTGATTCAACCTAGTCGTCACAGAATTAAGAAAGAAGAGAAAATAGAAACTTGTTTTAAGTAAGGTTCAGTAAGTAAAAATAATCAAGTAAGAAAAGTAAGTATGAAAAATTCATAATTACACTCGCATTTTTGTGTGTCTTCACAATAGTAGGATCGAAAAGATTACACTGAAAACCGTATGATTTCAATACGCCATTCTGAATACGAACACGATTCCGTTCATAAGTACATCATAGAGTTCTAGCCTATTGTAAACGGATTTTGAAAGTCGCTTTTTGACCATTTTCCCCTTTAAATAGTTTGTATCATGGACATATATGTTTTTTTTCTATGATTAAAATTATTAGTTGACCCCTTTTTTTAAATTTTGATTACAAATGTGCATCTTGAGACGCATCCTCCCATCCAGCTAGTTAGTTATACTTCTCTTCCGATACGGTGTTTATTCAGTTTGGTTGTATCAGTTGTCCGGGCCAAAATTATTGTGTTTTTGTGTTATCTTCACCAGTATGATTTTCACTTAGCTAAAGTGAGGACGTAACTCCAAAACCTACTTTTATTTCTAATTATACCTTTCGGTTAAAATTAAAACTAGTGAGCTAGCTTTTTAGTCAAAATCTGTTTTTTTCCTTTAAAATTTTTTTATCAGGAAGTACTAGCTTGTTCTAAAAGCATACCATAACAACTTACAAATCAATAATCCTTCATTACTCCTGAAAAGCCTCATCATGTCTAACTAGCAATTACTATTTAATTAGAATTTTTCCTGTCAGCCGCTTGACTTATTATTTGAGAGAACGTTTTTATTAATAGGTGAGTGATAAACCAAACGGTTGCAACGGCTTGGAATGCTAGACTTCGGCAACATAGATGCTTTTACTAAGAAAACGATTTCATCAGTTGACATACGCAAACGGCTGGGGACCAAAAAGCAAAATATAAGAGAATATTAAAAGGATTTGGATTAACTGAAAACAATCACGTCCAATGCTCTAAGTAGATATTTTCTATTTAACCTGCTTTCTTTTTTGTGGCTTCCATTTCGTTGTTCTCAGTGCCAGTCATTTAAAGATCATCGTTGTTACAGCTAGGGCGATACAAGGGACTTTTTCAAGCACATACAACGACTTGTTTTATTTCATGCGCCTGAACATTTTGCGTGTGTAGCCACCACACAACTAACAAAACTGTTTTACAAATGAAACAAAGTAAAATATAATCGCGTCTTTGTCGGCCAAGAAGATAAATCTGGAAAAGTGATAGAAGGCTCCTGTTGGAAAAACGTACCATCTAAAAGTTAGCTACCGTTAGTAATCTAGTAATAGACCAAACAATTACGCTACCATTATAAGGAAAGAGTTCACAGAAGTATATATACTTTTTTTCAGCCTCTTTAAATAAAGAAATCAAGAATCACATGCTGAATGCAAACATTTTTAAATGTAATAATGGTGATTTTAATTGGTTAATGGATAATAAAAATGCATTGCAACAACCTGTAGAGGGGGGAGACACAATGAAACATTTCGAAATATTGTTGCCAGCACAACATTTGTCCCTGAAACAAAATAGAATAAGTCTATTTTGTCCCCGTGTTGCTGCAACAATATTTTTTGTTCCCCAGGGACATCATTGACGTTTTGCAACAAATTTTTGGATATGCGACACGAAGAGGCTTACATGCGTGTATATTGCATCAGGTTGTATTGCATAGGCGTGAAGTCCCCTTGTCGCCCTAGCTTAATGGTGAACTGGTGCAGCTGTTAGAAATGATTTAGTGATGTTCATCTTTTAAAGTTCTAGGTCGGGATCAAACACTTTATTTGCCCAGCCCTTGTGTTAGTTATGCCAATTACCTTTCTATGATTGACTATTGGAAACAATAACAAAAAGATCTTCCAGTGTCGCCATTATTAAAAATTTTGTTGCAAAGAGTAGCGTTGAATATACTTGTGGACCTCTTTGTTAACATGAACTAAAAGAGAACTTTTCATTAGTTTTTTTTTCAATTTAGTGAAATAAAAACCGCAAAAAATATACAATATCGAAAGATAAAATGAGCATGGGGGTCTGGTTGATGTTAGTTGCATTAGCTTAAAATATAGTACATTTTCATTTTTCTCCCAAGACCACCTTAATATAATTAGCGGTCGACTTCACTATGCCCTAATATAGCGCACTAGATTTTTAAAGCTAAATAGGCCAAATTTGGTGGAAACTTCTACGTAATTAGTAGATACCTCTCTATAGCGGACACTTTTATGGGATTCAAATGGATTTTACTATAGAAAGGCTTTGTCAGACATTGCACTGAAAGATTAAGTTGCATGGGTAGTAGAGCACGGTACAAAGGGATAGGAAGAAAATTAAATGAGGAAGGGATGGTTTTTATATGCGTTTTAAAAAAAGTCATATTTGCGTGAAACTGTGTTGTTTGTGTCAAAAATTTCAATGTGTTGTAAATTCATAGTGACTACTAAAAATGAGTTTTTTTAAAAGTTTACGAACAACAACGTAAGAACAACTCATCTAAGACCATACTAAGGCTCAAATCATTTAGTTTTGAAACTAAGAAGCAGCCAAATGTTAATTTTCAGATAAATTCAACTTAAAATGCTTCGTCAGCAAACAAAAACACTTGATTTTTCCAAAAAGACAACATAACTTTCACAGATAGAGGATTTACAGTATTTTGAAAATTCAGAAATTAAGAGAAAGGTAAGAGCCTTTTGCCGGGGTGTGGTCTGGATAATGCTCTGATATATACGAAGTTGTATAATTTTTTTCAGATTAAGACATTGTTATTAGTAAATGATCTGTGTTTTCAACATTGTCCTAATTAATATGATACCCCTATGTCAATGACACTTGATAAGCATGCCAGTGATGTGGACTGCACTATAGTTCTCTTGATGACGAAACAAAGTGAATTCCTAGATATAGTCCATCGCATACTTTCGATGATAAGTGAACAAATTTGGAAAAAGACTTACCTGAACATGTGAAGTCATGACGTTAAAAAGTTTCTTACAAGAATCCCAACGTGTTTTGTGCACGAAGTTTCTTTCAATTCAGAAGCAGAATTACTGCACACCTTTCATATTTTATTCATCATTTTATAATAGTTATGAAGTTAAAAATGTGTTTATGTGTATTAAGTTAACAAATTATGATTTAAAGAAAAATTAATCACCGAAGCAAAGAGAGAGGGGGGTTATAACATTCCCGCCCCCGGAGCTCATTAAGATAAAACCTGAAAGTACTACTACTTTTGAGGTTTATCTCAAAGAGCCCTGGGGACGAGAACGGGGTAATAATTTTATTATCGGTTTTTGGTTACGCAACTAAAATAGTTTAAGCTAATCGCTTTGTGCAATTTTTATGTGATTTACCTCATAACGAAAAAAAAAATGTTTGGCGGACAGGGAAATTCTTTCTTTCTTGGACTGATAACTTTACGGCTATCCTTTTGAATTGTTGTCTAAGTAGCTTACCAAACACCAACCTCGAAACCAAGACCTTCAGCGCTTTTATATAGAAATACAGTGGAATCTCTCTATCCCGACTACTCTCTATCTCGAAGTTCCCTCTATCTCGAACTAAAGTCTCGGTCCGTTTGTGGTCCGCCTAAAGTATTTTCCTTTCTCTATCTCGAACAAATTTTTTGGCCCCTGCGAGTTCGAGATAGAGGATTCCACTGTAGAACATTTCGAGTAAAACACTATAGTGCTTCGTTGAGTTTTGATAGTACGTTAAAAAATCAAATGCTTGATGTTGACAACAATGTTATAGGAAGTTAAGTTTAGCAGCCATTTGTATGCAGGTGTACCCCCGTCTTGGCTTTAGTTTTCTGTTAACTTTGCAACGATCTATTTTTACTGCATTCCTGTTAACACCTGCCTTTAAAGAAATTTTACAGAAAAAAATGTAATTATCAAGTTATAAAGATTGTTGAAATTCTCTGTTAAAGAAAGATTTATAGATCAGACAACAATGGTATAAAGCCATTTATCTGATGTCCAATTACTGCACGGTATAGTTATTTATCTCATGAGAGAAAAAATATTCAAAACTGTTTTAAGAGTTACCCAAAGGCTGAATATTTGGAAAAACAGTCAATTCAGAAACAGCACTCAAACTGTGCTAAGAATATATACATACTAGTCGTTAGCCCGTGGAAAATCCACGGGTTCGCCTGTCCTTTTTATACCGCATTGCGTGCTTCTCGCTATTGCGCAGCTAAGCTATCATTTTGCGTGACAGACAGACAGACAGACAGACAGACAGACAGACAGACAGACAGACAGACAGACAGACAGACAGACAGACAGACAGACAGACAGACAGACAGACAGACAGACAGACAGACAGACAGACAGACAGACAGACAGACAGACAGACAGACAGACAGACAGACAGACAGACAGACAGACAGACAGACAGACAGACAGACAGACGTACACGGGCATTATAATATAGATAAGAAATATCAAACTCCGTCTAAAAAAAGTTGCTATTTAAAGCTTCTTAAAAACAAATAAAAACGCTTGAGCCTTATGTTCTTAAAATTAAGAACAGTCAGGCTTGACTTCAAATTCAGCAATTCTTATGTTCTGAAAGAACAACAAAGCAATGCAATAAAATATTGAAATGAATTTTATATTTCAAACTATAATATACACAATTCGTAACATCTCTAATTGATCGCATCTAAAGAAAAAGAGAAATCGTGATAAATCTACTCACGAAATGATACAAAAATTCGATGCCACGCAAGGCTATATCACAGAATGTTCTCGACGCTTTCTAAGTTTTCTTTCGTCCAATATTTGCGAACTTTGTTATATCTTAGTTCTAACAAAAACAATCAGTATTCCTACTCCTAACCAGCCTTTTACTTGTGTCACAAACTTTGAAACTTGCTCTCTTGTCTCAATATATGTTGTAACAACTTGAAGGTATATGTTTTACTTACCATAAGTTGCTAGATACGTTATGTACTTAGATAGAGACTCCAATTTTTGCTCAACACTCAACCAGAAACTATACCCTTAACTTAACCCATTTCACTAACCGATTCTATATGTGTAAAACTGAATTCGTGTGTGTCTCCTTTAATAGCTTGGAACACTGACTAATTCGATAGAGGAGCCTAGTTCCGCTCAGACATAGTTAAACAAACATCTTGATATTACAAAAATAAATGAGAAAAATACGCCTCACTTACCCTATTTTCCTTCAAGGGCGTGTACTAAAGCTTCGTATGCGTCCAATTGAATTTGCGCTGTTGATTTCTCCATTTCGTCAGCACTAGAAGCAACCGATGTACGTGCTTGCTCAGCATTTCGCCTCGCTGAATCTAAATCGAACTCCGCTAACGGTGCAGCTTCTTCAGCAAGGATTTGCGCACTGGAATCAGCATGAACGGTGATTGTACCACTACTGACAAAATACTTCTCAACATTTCCTACAACAAATGGAGAATCTATAAGAACTCATCAAATTTTGTAAAGAGAAGTTATTGGCCGTTCGATTTTCGTTTTAAAAGAAATAATTTAAAAGAACATTAAAATTGGAAATTTTGTCAATGCAATCTCTATCTATTTAGGCAGACGACATTCCATTTTTTCGAACTCAATTTATCGAATTTAAATTTCATTATGAACTTTCATTCGTTGCAATGATTGATAAATGCAATTTTAAAAGAATCCGATTGGTCGACTTTTCTCTCGCCAAATCGAAAAGGTTAAACATCACTGGCGTAATAAGGGCTACTCAATGTCACTCTTAAAAATTTTGAAGGTAAATCTTTCTTATTTTCAGGTTATGGCATTAAAGTAAGCAGGCGACTAGAGACAATAAAACTTCGTAATTTTAGAAGATTTTAGGGGGTTTTGGTGTCAAATTTTGAGAGAAAACACTAAAAATGTATAACAACTATTCCATAAGACATTTTGCCAAAAGTTTAAAGGAAAAGGTTACTAATAACCGGGACTTTATTTTGTCAAATGCCAGAAAAGCTGTTTATTTCAAAATGCAGTAAAACTATGTAAAAAAATAAAATGATCACTGTTATTGCAAGATAAACATATGCTCAACTTTTTAACATATCAACAGAAAGTTACTATTCGAAAAAAAGGATGCCATATTGATATTTTGTGTGCAAATATTAGGTTATTTAGGATATGTTACTAGGGTCTTTATTTTTTTCGGCGTTTTTAGGTTTTAGGTTTGGCAACCATAATTAAAAACGTTAAAATGTTAAATTATATAAATCTAATATAAAATGGCCCATGTGATTACTTGTGAGAACGAACTTCAAAATTTACAACCTGGTACCATAAAGGCACTTGCCGACGAATTGTAAAACTCATTGGCGAAAGTTATAAGTTTTCGGTGTGAGCATATTAATTGCAGTAATAGATGTATAACATCAAATATATTTTAACGTACGAATATACAATCTCAACACTGTCAGTTACCAGGCAATAAAAAGGAAAAATACTATAATAACAGCTTTTTTTATCTTGCTAAGGGATCTGATGAATTTAAAATTTTACAGTCACAATGTTACGACAACTTGTTTTTAAAAAAATTTTATGTGCTGAAACACAAATAAATATATTTAAACTGTTTAACAAAATAAAATATACCTGTGAAGGGTCAAAGACCTATGAAATACGGAACAAAAACAACGAAACAACTACCTTACCATCTTTTGCGACTGTTAATAATCCAGGTTTCAAGACAGCAATAATCGGCACGTGCTGAGGAAGTATACAGAAATTTCCTGAACCTGATGGCACATCTACCTGGCTAACATCTTCATTGTTAAAGAAGGACTAAAACAAAAAACAGGATCTTACATATCACAATATCACAAACAACCTCACTGATAATACTAGTTTTTTGTAGCTAACCACCGACGATTTATTTGCTTTTATTTCAAAGTAAGAAGTCCTAAATTTAAGAACAAGATGTTCTTCATCTAGATTTCATGTAATATATATAGTTAATATTGTAGACAATTAAAATCCTTTTCCAAATTTGCTTTTAAATTTGGCTAACATTGCCAAAAATGACAACTAGAAAAGTTTCATTGGGATAGAATCCAAGAAAAAATTAATCGTATCTAAAAACCAGTGTTTAAAATCAGATACATGTTGCTATCTTCACTTGTTCACCGCTTCTCCTATTCACAGTTTTCCACAATTGCAAAAAGAGAAGGTACTTGCAAAAAAGAAAGCTAAAAGTAAAAACCAGAAAGAAAAAAAAGACTTTTACTAATTACTACAGTAATTAGTAGAGTTAATTTCCTTTGCCTGGATTATATGTTGCCTGGAGTTTCAGTATCTGGATCAGAGAGGTTAAGATTTTGAACAATCTTATCTAATTTAAATAGCATAGCCTCCTAATTTGGCAAATGGTTTCAAGACATACTAATAAAAGGCAGTGCCCATACTCAAGTTGCCTTAGGAAACGTCAATTTTTGTGGTTGGTTCTCTAGTTTGACGTTTCTTTCATGGCAATTTGACGTTTAAAAACTATTACAAAAAAACGAAAAATCAAAATGAAATATTCTTATGCTTAGCAAACTTCATCTCTACTCTAAATTTTCCTTGTTTGAAGGCCAAAGTAATCCAAGTAATGCAGATACTGCTTTATGTGTCTCACATGGGCTATGAGAAAATTAGGTTGGATGAGTGTCTAGTTACGATGGAACAGTCTATGTACAGCAATGCTAGAAGTCGTGTCAGGATTAACAATTCACTTAGTAATGAATTTAGTGTAAATGTTGGTGTACATCAGGGTTCTGTACTTAGTCCTTTGTTGTTTCTTCTAGTCTTAGAAGCGCTGTCGATGGAGTTCAGAACAGGTTGTCCATGGGAGTTATTGTATGCAGATGATTTGGTTCTCATAGCAGAGTCGATGGAAGTATTAGTTAAAAATTTTGAGAAGTGGAAGAACGGACTAGAAGAGAAAGGGCTAAGGGTGAACACAGCAAAGTCTAAAGTCATGATTAGTAGCATTGCAGTCAAGTGTGACCTTGTAGTTGGAAAGTGGTCTTGTGGAGTTTGCAGGACAGGGGTTGGTAGTAACTCAATTTTTTGTCAGACTTGCAAGCATTGGGTACATTAGAAGTGCAGTATTATTGGTGGAAGGTTAAGAGCTGACATTCCGTTTGTATCCAAGCGTTGCAAAGGTGAGATTATAGAGAATGAAGTATTTCCAGCTTCAATGATATACAACAGTGGCTCGTTAGAAATAGTTGAGAACTTCTGTTACTTAGGTGATATGTTGGGCAGTGAAGGGGGTGTTGGAAGAAGTGTTACTTGCAGGATAGGTTCTGCTTGGAAAAAGTTCAGAGAGTTCCTTCCTTTGTTGACTAGCAGAGTCTTGTCAATTGAGGTAAAAGGTAGGTTGTATGAGGCCTGTGTAAGAAGTGCTATGTTGTACGGTAGTGAGACATGGGCAGTGAAGCAGGAAGATCTTGACCGTTTAGAAAGGAATGATATGAGAATGGTTAGGTGGATGTGTAACGCAAGTCTGAGAGACAAAAAAGGTTCAGATGAGCTAAGAAGCAGGCTAAGTATCCGTAGAATTAAAGATGTTATCCAGATAAGAAGATTGAATTGGCTGGGGCACTTTGAAAGAATGGAGGAGAAAGTGTAGAGACTTGATAGTTCCTAGGACAAAGCCCAGAGGCAGACCGAGAAAGACTTGGCAGGAGGTTATAAGAACAGACTTGATACAGAGGAAGGCAAATTCGATTTTAACGGAGACGAAAACTAACATAGGGGAATGGGCTTGCTGTTAAGGGGCAGGAGGGTCTGAGTCTAGCGGCCAATTTGCCTTTAACGAAGACGAAAACTGTTTTTCAACGGCCCCTAGCTAGGTCTAACAACTTTTACTGCTTTTTGCCCTGTGCAACTTTGTCTTATTTAGATGATGTATAGTTTAAACAAAGAAGTATTTTCACACGGTAATGTTATACAAGGTGCAAGCATTGGAATAAACTATAATACAGTACTATAATACAGTAGGTTGAAATGACTCTATATATATATATATATATATATATATATATATATATATATATATATATATATATATATATATATATATATATATATATATATATATATATATATATATATATATATATATATATATATATATAATAATAATATAAAGTAACAGATTTTTGTTTTTGTTTTATAAATAAAGTTTTTCTTAAATATTAAAAGTATATCTGACAGGTTATCTAGTTAAAAATATGGTTACATACTCAAATATGAAAATATACAAATAAAAATGAACACTCTTGGGCATTATATAAAATAGGTTCTGGTAATGAACGCTTAGTAAGACATTACATGTGGGGAAGGCCATAGAATAGTTATTGTGCACTAGCTATGGTGACCCTAAAAAAAAGTGTGAGTATAAACCAAACAAAACAAACAAAAAAAACAACATAACAATGAAACCTGTAGAGAGGAATAAGAAGAAAGGAATAGCAGATGGACAAGTGAGAAGAAGAGAAAGAAGTAGAGAAAACAACAACAAAAAAAAAAAAACAATAAAAAACAAACAAAAAAAAAACATCAACAACAACAAAAAAGCAACCAAAAAACAACAACAACAAACATACTAACAGACAATTAAGAACAGAAACACAGAATTCTCAGGGAGTTACTTACAGCAAATAACATTTATCCATGGAAAGTTATGTTTAAATAAATGCAATAAATTGGTGGAATTAATTAATTTACTTCATCATAGCTATTAAAGAAGTACTTACGTATGGCTGATTTTAATTTTAATATCATAACATTACGTAATAGCGCGCGCAGAAAAGGCAGTAAAGTATCTTTCGCTCAGAGAAGTCAAAGGCAAAGAACGTTTTATTTCAGAACTTATACTTACATTTTTCAAGAAAATTTGGTTATAATGGATCCACCAAGTAAAAAAGAAAACGATCGGTTATGTGTGCAGTTTTGAATTGTGCCGACAGCGAGTACAACCTTGAAGTTTGGAGGGATAACGTCTGTGATGTTCACAATGTTACCAGACGTTCTGATGCATGCTCATGTAAAGAACCTTACAGGTGAGAAAATATTTTATACAAGATTAAGTGTTTATAGCCAAAAACTAGCAGTAATTAGCAAATACCAAAGGCAACAAAGGGTAGCTTTTAGGTCTTGCTAAAGGGCTAGCTACCTAGCTATATATATACTATTTTTTATTTTATTTTTAGCTAGCTTGTTTACCTTGCCTTCTAAAACCAAGAGATCTGATGCTTATAATAAATGGAGGCAACTTAATAATTGTGCCAGCCCAAAAAAATCCAGCAAAATTAATGACAGTTAGACTCAAACAACGGGTTTGTTCCAAACATTTTGTTAGCAGGGAACCATCATACGAGCATCCTTATCCAACTGTATGTCTTGGTTATGAATCAGCTTCAAGGACTAAGAAGTTTTTACCCTCTGCAACACGTCGACGGAAGTTGTCATATTCAACATTGTCATAAAAAAAGCAAACATCTAAAACAAAGAAAGTGGATCCCAGTATTGAAAGTTCTTGTGTTAGTAGCATAGCATCAAACAGTGACATTAATATTGATATTCAAAGTCCTGGTAAGCATTGAATATTGTATTTCTTCACCATTGCCAGAGTTATTGTCACCTAATAGTACAGTATCAACTAGCTTTTCACCCCAACAAGAGATGATTTCACCTGACCTTGTTTCACATCAATATAATGCAGATTTTACAGTTTCGGATTCAAATAAGGAAAGAGAATTACATTTAAATGCACTCTCTGAAAATATCCTGAAACTAAAAGCCAAAAACAAACTTTTGAAGAAGAAAATCGTGTCACTTACCACAACAAAAAATTATTTAAAAATCAATTCAATAAACAATCTGCCACCCGTAATGTGTTACATCAATCTGTTAACAATTGTTCATACAAGTTACCTCCTGGTAAAAAATGAAGTGCCCAAATGACTCCTGCGGAAATACGAAAAACAAAACGGATTGCAAATTTAGGAATCCTCGTTGACTCAAGTCATTTCGTATCTTAGGTTCAGAGTACCCAATCAGTATGATTAAACTGTTTGATGATGTTATTGTTATTATTGTTATGTAACTTTGGAAAATCTATCATCTGATGTATATATGAATATATTATATTCAAGATTTGTAAATAAAAAAGATATTTTATATTTTTATAAGGTATATATTTCTTATATATTTACACTTCTAGTATTATTACTCGTGTACATTTAACACATAGGAAAGAATTAGAGTCCAATGGAATATCTTCTTCAGTCCTTATCTTACACAACTAAAGTGAAACCAACCATTACACAAGTCACACAAAATCTCCCTCAGTTGACTTGGCGCAAAGATTTAAATAAGTTTTTAGTGCATTTTCACTCCACATTTTAAAATCTTGCAACATATTTTCCTTATAAAGGGATGCTTCTAAGTTCGATGACATAGTTAAATTAACTGTATATTTGTTTCCACTGATAAAAATCGAAAGAGAAAGTAATCGCAAAAAAACCCATGTGCGCTACTTTACACAGCGTGTTTACGAGTTTATAAATAGATATCTACTTTAATTCTCTTGATCTGGTATTTACACTGCTGTCTCAGTTTTCAAACAAAGATGGAAAACGAAACAGCAATCTTCGGTTTCTCTTGCGCTGCATGCGCCTTATTTTTGTTATACATAGATGAATTATAGCTGAAAAAGGATTATTACATCTGCCTAGAGGCATTATTATTTGTTTGTTTTTTATCATATCAAAGCTTAGTTGGGTGATTTTTATGATTTCCAAGGCAAAAACAAGCTAGGGACTCGTATTTCTACGTTGTTTGTTTACATTCTTTACTGCCTTTTCTGCGCGCGCATGTGCATTACGTAATGTTATGATATGCGCGCGCAGTATTTTTTTGAAACTGTGAGCCCGTGTATTGAGAAAGTTCCATAGATGATTGTGTTAGTTCTGCTAACAGACAGGTTAAGTTTCGAGGCACAGGTGTTATGTGAATGATTGTTACCCACGGGTGTAAAGAAGTCATGAAATATGTTAGGTAGAGAGTTGCAACGTTGGTCAAAAGCCAGGAGACAATTAACCAGAGAAATATAATCCTTCAGTTTTAGTACACCAGCTTGCTTATAAAGAGGGTTGTATTTATCTCTGTTAGTTTCATAATGCAAGATACGCTGGACCTTATTTTGCAGAGCAATTATTTTAGCTTTGTTTATGGTGTTATTTTGGCCCCAGATCTGGCATCCATAAGTTATATGTGAAGTAAATAGGGCATAGTAGATACTTATGAGGGTTGGGTATGGTGCATAGTGTCTCACCTTTGCAAGATTGCCTGAGGCTCTATTTAATTTATTTAACAGTATATTTGTATGTTTATCCCATGACAGGGGTTCGTCAATGAGTAAACCAAGATAATTCACACAGTTGGTTAAAAGAAGTTTTTGACCACTAAGACGAGGGTGCTGATAAGCCGCATACGCCGTAAAAAGTGCGGGCGTTTTCGGGCGAGTTCGGCGTTTTGAAAAAAATTCAAGTATTCGCCCGAAAAAACCCGCATAGACCCGAACAATGCCCAAAAGAAAAAAAAACAGACACTAATATATGATTCAAAAAAACTATAAAAATTAAAATAAACTTACTATGTCGTAGCGAAGTTCTTAGAAGAACTGTTTTTGATGGTTTTTAAAGAAGTTTACTTTATAAATAACTTATATATAGCTAAACGTTATTAACTCCTTTCTCGTCAAGCGCCTTCTTCCCAACCATCGTCCGCATGGTTTGTTACAAGGAACTGCATTTCGGGAATGTCTTGGGCGAGTTCGGGAAAATGCAGGCGGTTTCGTTTTTATTCGAGCTTGCCCGTATATATGCGGGCGTTTGCGGCTTATCGGCACCCTCTTCCACTAAGCCTGAAGTTCAAATTTTTCAGCACAGTTTTATATTTAGATCTGAATAATATAACTTCAGTTTTACTAGCATTCAGTGAAATTTTGTTTGCTCTTAGCCAAACGCTAAGAAGCTTAAGATCATAGTTGCAGCGACTGTTAATTTTTTAAGAGAAGGTGAACTATATAATAAACCAGAGCAGTTAGTATAAGCAAACACGTTTTATATAGGAACTAAATATTTGTACGCACTTTACGTGCGAATAGCAGATGAATATATACGTACGCAAAAGTGCGTACGAATATACACTACGTATTATATATGGTATGGACACGGCACTATTATGCTACTAAAAAAGATAAACAAAAAATTATGTCAAATTACCCTAGTTGGTGTGCCAAACGTAAATGCGAGATTGCTTGATCCAGTGGCTTCTGCATAGTTTCTACAGTGCAATACTGATTGTGCAACTCTAATGTTGGATGCAGTTAACACGCGTCTGGTGAATGACAGAGCCATGATTTTTAACGCCACCAAGTGAGAAACGCCGCTACAGGAGCTCCTCTTTACCATTTACCTCGTTTTCAACTTTTGCGAATGTAGGCACGGGGTCGAGGAGTGCCTCACTGCTAAAAATACAGGTGCTTCCTTAAATCTGTTTTATTGAGCAGGGTACACATTTTTCAAAGCAGAGAGGTAAGGGCTGAGTTTCAGTAGCCCAAGTTTCTTAATTACGTCATGATTTTAGTGGTTTCACAAAAATCAACGGTAATTTATCAAATATTAACATAAATCCCATGGCTTTAAAAATTTCTAGCAACAGTATATATAGCCGGAAAACAGTCAAACAATAGGCAGTGGCCAACCTTGTCCCCAGGGTCCTGAGCCGTTATTACGGAGTGTGTGGCATCAATAAGGCAAAACGCCCGAGGAACGAAATTGGGCAGTGGCCAATAAGCTCACAAACTATAGGCAGTATAATACACAGGCAATCAAACTATGTATTAAATGATTTTTCTTCTACAACAAGAATCATTTCTGGAGATGCAGCAAAGATTATCCAGGGATTATTATTATTCGTGGCTTTACAGGGCGTCTTTTTACACTGGTGCCCAAAAAGAAAGGTTAGCAGTCAAGTACTACAAAAAGGCTCGCGTTCTAACGAAATATTGTAAACTCCACACCATTAATGGAAAATAAGCAGTAAGTCAGTGTTTTGCATAGCGGACTGTTGAGTATACATAACAAAAAAGTGAGACACAAATGCAATTTCCAGTAAAGTTACCGCTTTCTTTAAAACTAAAGTAAACAAGTTTCTTAAAATTTTAAAAGATTTTTAAAACTACTTTAGCGTCACCCAATCCATATTTTTATGGAGCAGTGTGGAATTAATTAGTACCTTATTACGGCTATTTCACTGTACGCCACTTCAATTACTTTCCAAATTCATTTTGACATATATATGTCGATCATTTTCCCGTCCGCTCTTATTATTTTTAAACTGGAATTTAGTTCCTCGTTCTTTACAATAAAGAAACTTGTCTTCAAATAATGGATCATCGACGCAGATTTTTCAACAGATATTAAATATGTATATTTTAGGTTCTCTCAGCAAAAGCGGGGATTGGTGGCTTTTTATTTCAAATGTTATAATATAAATGTAAAATACACGACGAAATGTATTTGTTTTTATCCATTTAGCATATATTTGCATCTCGTACCCAGAAATCTGCTGTATTCGCTAGCGCTTTCTTGATGGCTCATACCCAATTGTGATGCGAACGCCTTTTTTGAAAGAACAGTGATTAAAATAATATTACTGAAGAAATTTCTATAAAATGCTAAATTTACAGATACTTGAAATTGACAAAAAAAACAACAACAATATTTTAACTATCAAAATTCGGCTTAATCATAATTATCATACACTACCGTAGCAAACTTTTGCGAGACAGCGAAACCTTTTCCAGGGTGGCCACTCAAAATTAAAAAAAAATCCAAGAACTAATCAAGAACAATTCAAGAACAAAATATTGGTTTTCAAGGACAAAAATAATTTTTAACAACTTCAACAAAAGCTAATATCTTGATCAATTCACTGACTTTATACATCAATATAGCATAATCTGTGATAATTTGAACAAAATAAAAGAGTGTAGACATGTAGAAACCTTGATAATAAAGTTGATATCGTTCCAGAAATCATTCTTTTAGGAGTACATAGCTACTTTGTGTACAAGTTTATAAATACTTATCAGAAAGCTAGAATTATATAGTAACAAAAGTGTAAAACTAAAAATAACAGAATATAAAAGTCACAAAAATAACAAAGTTCAATAAATAGTGTTCTTCTCTTCTTGTTTCTAAAATCTATTTATCCAGTATTATGGAAACGGTCCAAAGGATTCTATTTCTTGTGTTTTATAAAACTTTAATTCTCAATTAAAAATAGAACATATATTGTATTGTATAAGAAGATCTTCAAATTAGAAAATGAACCAGACAAAATGACGCTAATATGAAGCTAATAAATAATCCATATATCTTGAAATAAACTAATGTCAACAAACTACGAGTATTATAGAGGTTATTAGTTTTTGAGATCTTCCTCCAGTTTTTTAATAGCCTCATCTAAATCCACCATTGTCACTTTTTTCTCTGTAATGGCTTTTCTGAATGCATTTGCTTTCAGAAACATAGCAATGTCATGGCTAACCTCGCCCTCATCAAGGTAGTTGTTCATATCTTTGTTCAATGATCGAATACATGTATCTACCTCCATTCGTTTGCGTTTCACACTATCAATCTCATATGCTATTATCTTTCTCTTGTTATTCGCTGCTTCATTTTCTTTTGATTTTTTTACTTTTTCAAGGGCAAATACATACCTAGAACGGGCTGTTTTACATGATGTAACCATTTTGGCAGTGATTTCAATATCATGCACATCTTTCTTGCAACACTTTAAGGCATCATATACCAACCGCTGAGCACATAGTGACTTGTTTTTAAGATTTTCGATAGTGACTTCTTTGTTGATGCTGAATCCTCTCTCGATCTGGCTTTGTCCATGTGAAATAGTGAAGACCATCACCATGACTTTCCATAAATCTTTGTATTTATCAGAACCGTTTAAATACTCGCGGTAAAAATGATCCAAACGATTATCAGAAAGGCTAAAGCCAAGAAACTTATCTTTATGAGTCTTAGCTGTGCGTGAGATGAACTCCTCCAACTGCAACTTGGCATTATCTGCTTCTTTTGAATTGATGTGATTTGTTGTGTAAAACTTGTCCACGACCTTTTCAAACTTAAGTAGACAGTTTTTACTTTCAATCATATTCTTTGGAACAAGACTAGACAAAGATCGAACAAAAAGGTGTTTCAATGGCGATCGTTCTTGTAGCTTTTCAATAATACCTTTAATAAGTGCAGCACATTCTCCTTTAAACTTCAACTTCTTTGTCAAACTGGCTTGAAGGGACGAAAGCAAGGTTTTGGTGGCAGTTGGTAACTTGACTAATTCCGGTGGTAAGTGATTCTCTCGTTTCTGCAAATCAATTTTAATTAAAGAATAAGCTGAATCAGCTTCATCAATAACGGTTTTCCGAATGAAAATCTTCATTAACCGACGGATAATATTTTCTAATATTTCCGAAACAAATGGCATCATTGGATTATCCGTCTGGAATTGCTTCAGATACGAAGACATCATGCTGGCTACATCAACAAAGAATTGTAACTTTACTTGCATAAACATGTCAGTGTGGTGGGTGACCAAGGTGTCATACGAACTGTTTTTGCTTGGTTGTTTTGATTTGCATAAGGTTTGATAATGCTTTATGACATTCACAACATTTTCCCAAACTTCCTTTGCTCGGATGGCAACAGGTTCATCCTCAACCCAGCGTGTCTGGCAAAACATTATTGGAAAAACATCTGATTTGCTTAACTGAATATATAGATCTCTTCGAGCTGGGGAATCATTGAACAGCTTCCACATGGCCTTTAAAACCTTTTCCAATTTCCAGCCAGTTGCTTTTACGCCAGTCTGAAAGGCTCCGTGCACCACGTGTAATCCACACGAACCAACATCAATAATTTGGGGATATTCTTTCTCAGTACGATGCGATTTTAAATTTTCATAAACTTTCCAATTAGTGTTTGGTCCGTCCATGGAAAGCATGACCATTGATTTCTGGGGTAACGCATCAGTTGCTTGAAGAATCTCGTGCAAGATGTTATCTGCATTTGGGCGCCTGAAAAACCTTGAGGTTAGGTAACGTGTCTGGACTTCATAGAGATTTTCATTCCAGAAACGAATCTGAACGTCCATTTGTTCTTCCTGTTTATAATGATTCAAACTTTCGTCAAAAAGTGTGGAATAGGTTGGCGAATTTTTAATTTCTTGGAGCAAGATTTCCATGAAATATGGGGCTAATCCATGTACGATGTAGTACGCACATTTCGTTTTTGATAACTGGAATGACTTTGCTATGTCACTGTCAGGGAACATCACACAAAATAGCTGGTTCAAATTCAAGCAAGAACGAAATGAATGATGTGATGTTAGTACTTTCAGAGCCCAACGAATTTCAGCATGGGAAACTGCTAATGTACTCATCATTAAATCAATCTTGTTAGTGGCGGGGGAGGCGTCTTTGCTTGATGATGGCTTTGGAGGGTTACTTTTGAAGAACAGACCAGAAACTGGACTATAGTTTTTCACATTCACTTGATGCTTGTTGCCCTTAGAATGCGATGCTAAAGCACTTTTTCCCATTATAGTTATGTCTATCACTGTGTTACAAAGTCTACACAATGCTTTGTGTTTATCTGGTCCCCTTTTCAACCATATTTTAAACTGTTCATCGCTCAACCAACTTTCATTAAAAATACTTTTTCCATGCATTCTGGTACTTTTTTTACTAGACATTTTTTTACTATTCTAAAAAGATTTTTCATAGAATTGTAAAAACTCAAGAACATTCAAGAACCAAGGGTGGAAAACATACTATTTCAAGAACAATTCAAGACCAAATAAAATTCAAGAACATTCAAGAACATTCAAGGTTTTCAAGGACGAGTGGCCACCCTGTTTTCAATCCACGTTGAGATAACATTAAACTGAAAATGAAAATAAAAGTTGCTAACGCTATTATCAACAAAGATAACAAAATACATATCATAAACTTTCGATAACATATTTGCGAAAACACCAAATCTTGTGGACTTCGATCAAATGTAAAGCATAAACGTGTGAAGAATATTCAGGCTTAGATAATACAGAATAAAACTTTAGATCACTGTACTCCTGTAATAATATATTCAGTTTTGTCGATTTTCTTAAAACTAAAAACAGAACCATTTTATATTTCAACATAATTTATAAGGCAATTTTTTTTTTTTTTTTTTGCAATAAACATAACGTGTAAGCATACTCAAGCCTGGTTAGTGTTTATCACATAAGTATATTATAGCGTGATTTCAAATCTGGCTTGCTCGTATACATTGCTAATAAAAAACATGTAACTACCCTATGAAAAAAAAGTTTTTTATGTAAAATATAAAGAATTCGAAAGATAAAATTCGCATTTTATATTTTCAGATCTGTACAGTGGAATGCAGAAATATCATAACTCGTCTTTTTTGTTTGGTTCAATTTCTTTTTTCGTCGTCTGCTATCAGATATGTCTTGCTTCCACTTGTTATATCGTTTTTTACTTCGACAGAACAGAAAAAAGATGCTAAGTTTTCAGTTGAAAGTCAAACAAAATTTGTAAACACGCGTCACTTTACATAAAAAAGAGTAATTTTAACACAATGAGAAAAATTACTAAATGGTTGCACCAAACTACAACAGAACACAGCCTGACTCATTCCAAACTCAGAAGACTAGGATGTAAAACATTATATAAATTAGATAATATAAGAAAAGGAATATAAAAATAATTACAAAAAAATATTGTACCATTTTAATTGAAATGACCATTGGATTTAGTTTTCTAATTTTCAACAAATAAAAACGAATCATAAAAACGTGAAAAAATCAACAAATTACCTTGTTACTCTTCGAATTCTAATAAATTAGCAACGTAAAAGCTTATAACTTATTTATCTACATTTTTAACATGCATAATTCGTCCTCCTTGCTACGGCGCGTTTGTTTTTAAACTAGCTTCCAGACTTCCTTGCACAAATGCAGCGACAGTTCGTTCGAACTCCTTCCTCTTTTTCTTCTTCGCTCTTCGTATGCCGAAAATAGCAAAAGCAATCCAATTTAGAAGGTTTAACGCTGCCAAGAAAAAGAAAAAATAATGCAAATGTCCTTTTAGCTGCAGTGTATTTCCGCCCTTCGTATCTCCCCCCTCAAGGATTCCTAAACCGGCATTGTTTCCAATAGCAACTAGAGCCGAGCCCATCAATGCCCCCAAGCCATTTGCTATGAAGAAGAGACAAGTGACGAAGCTCTGCATAGATGGCGGTGATTGGCAGTAAGCGAATTCCAAGCCTATAACACGAAGAAGACAGGCTTAGGCGCTTAAAAGAAAAAAAAAAAAATACAGTGCACATTAGAAGTCTGTTTTTTGCTTGTACAATTCGTTTGTCGCAATTTAAACCAATCGGAGGCTCAGAATAAACAGTTCGTTTAGAAATCCTCCAGTAAAAACGAACATGGCAATGTAATAGTTGAAGCGTGGATTAATTTCCAACCGTTTAGCGTTCATGCATTAAATTTTAGAGTCAAGTTTCTAGCTAATTTAATATGGGATGATAGAAAGGCGACGCATGGTGAACAAAAGGAGAAATTTAAAAACATGAGAAGGCAGGTAGGTAAACTATACTCAATTTTCATAAATGTAACTCAAAATCACCCGCGCGATTATATTTTGAAATAAGAAGCCCAATAGCTATGTTAATCAACTTGTATATGGTAAAATATTCTAGCTAACGAAATAAAAAAATTCAGAGGTTTGACATGCTTGTCTAAGATACAAAAATTCGAAAAATCATAAAATCTTGATCAAACAACAGCTACAAAATGGCTAAGCGATTGAAGCATTCGTTTAAGATATTAAATAGGCGGTGGAAGTACACTTCCCGTACCTGTTATAAGGACGAAAATTTCTGATATTCCCATCAAACCATACTGCGGAATTTGATACCAAATAGTCATGTTTGTCGCCTCTATGGTTTTGTTGCCATACATATGATTAAACGTGGTATTGCTCGTTTGCAAACGAAAATATTCGACCGTACCGGCACTCACCATAGATACGCTTGCCAATAACATCCCTAAATAACAACAATATATTTAGGTACGCTAGTGAGTAAATTTGCGCCTAGCAAAACACAAATTTTAAGAGAATGAGGTGAGATGCGGCGACTGAAAAAACTTAAAAGGTTCTGTTGTATATACAGCCACCTTTTATTCAAGAACTCTCTTCGAAAAAGGCACTAACTCAAAGAGAACTTTTAAAACATTGTTCCTGTCCCCCAACTTTCAATATATAACATCTTCGGAATGTTTTGTTTTGTGATATTGCATTTATCTTTAAATCGATAGTCAATAGTTAATAAATTATGAATTTTTTTAGTTCCCCTTTTACTAACTTTCCTGCCCTTAAAAGGTCCCAGCCACAAAATCATTCCTTACAAACAAGTCTAGGGGCTTAATGAGTATTTACGGTAGATAATTAAGGAATTATATTAATCGAGCCCAACAACAACAACAGCAAAAAACTGTTTACTAGTGGAACTCGCTTACCTATAGACATGCGCACTAGAAACGGTGTTCGAAATTCGAACCTTTCCAAAAACGGATAAAAACAACGGTCAATGATCGGTACGAATATGAGGACGATAATAATGTTGAAGAGAGAGAACCATGAAGCGGGAACTGAATAAACAGTGGAGAAATGAATAAACCTCATGTGAAGTCCTTGAAGAAGGAATGTTGCAGATATCTAGAAAGAACAAAATAAGCGTTAAAGCTTAAAAAAAAGTTTTATATATTAAAACTTTTTAATATTATCTAATTTCAGATTGGCTACTCATTTTTCAACTTTTCTAACCTTTTTCAAGGGATAATTTGTTCAACAAAAACAGAAATTTCAATGAGAAAAAACCCGTAATCAGTTTCCATAGGCCAAGAAAACTTTCAACGTAAACAAAAAAGAGAATAAGAGAACTTATTTTTTTAGTTTTTCCCAATGTTTAAACAAAGTTTATATTACACACTGTTATTTAAAATGGAGTTTACTATTAATGACAGACATGTTAATTGAACAGTTTCGTAACCCTTTAACTGGCTACCCCACCCAGCCCACCCACCCTAGTTAGCTTCATGACAATTAAAAAGATTTTGGTTTGATGTCACGTCTTTTGTCTGGTGAATCATCTGGTGGTAAGAAAGATAACCTGACAAAAATGATTTTGTTTTCAAATATCCTATCACTTCCAAATTTATATTTTAGCTTTTAATGCTTTTATCAAGTAATGTTTTATTCTTTTTTCAGGTTCAGAAATATATGATGATGTCATCCTAAACACAGAATGACATCAACTGAAAAGGTTGGCATAAAAATGGTTAAGATGTACTTGCTTCTTCCATACTTCTTCCCTGTTGTCTATTTAGAGTCCTGTGGTACAAAATGGGGGAGTGTGCATTTTTTAGATCAGTTTAATATCAAAGAGTCATAGAACTTGTGCGAAATTACCTTACCTGGTAGTAGCAGGTACAATAGATTATGGTAAATCCAAACACAGGCAAGATAGAAAACAATATCTTCACTTCCTCCACATCAGAATCTGAAAACTTTCCACCATATTTAATTTTTGCTCTATCAAGCCAGTGTTTTCTAGGGTTGACAGACTCATAAGTGGTTGTTAATTCCGAACTAAAAAAGAAAGCACGGTTTAAATATTTAATAATATTTACAAGTAAGCATTAAAATCTTCTGGTGATACTCT
Source organism: Hydractinia symbiolongicarpus (assembly GCF_029227915.1). NCBI lineage: Eukaryota > Metazoa > Cnidaria > Hydrozoa > Anthoathecata > Hydractiniidae > Hydractinia > Hydractinia symbiolongicarpus. The sequence goes on from NC_079887.1 coordinate 8,821,571, forward strand.
AAATACTGCACTCTCAATACTTACACTCTGTGTAAATAACAATGAAGTGTTATTTTCTTACACAATGTAAGAGAAAATAAATAAACTATATTTAGGCTATATTTAGCATTTTTATGCTTCATTTTGAGAATTTTATAAAACGATACCACAGTGCTTCTCTTTGAATGGTATACTATTTCACAAAATTTTTAAAAATACGGCATTCTTTAAGCGCAAAAATAAAAGGGGACCTGACGTATAAAATAATGTTAGACTTAATACTCTTATTTGATATTCTTTTATGAACAATTTTCTTCACCCATTGGTAAATTGTTAACGTTAATATCATTATTATGGAAAGCCGTTCGATTTAAAAGTTAAAAAATTTAATGAGACTCTGCTTAGGGTTTCTTTGCACAAATAAGGATACTGCAACATATAACATAATATCATTTGTAATCTCTCTAATAAAGGAATCTTTTTATTACTTGATCAAGGTACAAAACAAATTATGATCTTAATAGGAAATTTTCTCACCTGGGCTTTTTCCATGAATTTAAGCAAACATTTAAAACTTTCTTCAACATACTGTGATTTGGTTCTATCACATGGTAGTTCTTTCTTTGTGGTATGCAAAAAATAATTATACCAAGTGCAAGCAAACAGGTGGGAATAGAGTAACCACATACAAAACCTTCATTTAGCTGCAGCCATGTCAACAAGGAATATCCAATAAAAGAACCAATATTAATAGCCCAGTAAAAATAGTTAAAAAAAGATCGCATCTCAGAGTCTTGAGCTTTGTGAAGTTGGTCAGCACCAAAGGGCGACATATTTGATTTAAAACAACCCTCACCCAAAGATATTATGACTAACGAGAATAGAGTCCAAGCAACAAAACCTGCACTTCTACCAACATCATTTTGAAATTTATCTTGATGCAGTTTTGCAAAATGAGCCAACAATGGCAAACTCACAAAGCCAATGATGTACAAAAATAGTCCAGAAATAATTGTTTTAAATCTACCAAGTACAACATCACCAAGAACTCCGCCGACAAAACATGAAATCCAAGTAAATCCAGAAAATCCCAGCACTAACTCTAAACTCTCTCCCACTTCATAATCCATGTAAACGTTTGCAAATAAAGCTAGATTACCCAGTAGGCCATAATAAGATGCACGCTCCAAAACAACAGTTATCATTACACATATTTTTGCAAGTTTTGTGTTACGTTCAAACAAACTTGCTGTAAGAGGTATCTTCACACTGCAATTTGATTGGCTATCAGAAGACAACAGTGGCTGCACAAGGGAATTTGTTGAACTATTGTAGGATTTTGAGTCCGGGCAAATTACATCATCCTCTTCTTCGTCATATTCCATTTTCATCTTGATCAAATAAATTTTCTAATCTAAAAACAGATATGATTTATGCAGTTAGATTTGTCTTTGTGGTCACTTCTATAGATGACCGCCTATTTACTGAGGCCACAACTGATACCCATATGCATTTCTTTGGCACAAAAGTCACTGGTTAAGATGGCCATCTTCCCAACGCAGTTTATGGCCAATCCAGCCCAAAATAAAAATTACTTATAATATAGGCTGGCAATTGAAAACAAATGTTTACCAAAGTTGGTAGAACACCTAATTTTTTATGAGTGACTTCAAATACGTGATATTATTGTTCTACTGAAGTATTGGTGTCTCACAGTGTTTAATGCTTCACAAGCACTATACATGACTTAGTATTTGTGTCACATTATTTGCTTCTCGCATGATGTATTGTTACATTTAAAGTATTTTTAAAATTTTATTAATCATGCACAAGAATCTTATAAAACAGCTATAGTGTAAGTCATGTCACAATTCTTAATTGACGTACTAAATGTCACAACATCAATAACATTAATTTAACGTCAATAGCTTAAATTAATGCGCTCAAAAACTTTAAGGCCTAATAACTTGAAAACGAGTTGAAATAACTGATATCATCTCCCATGTGGGTATCTAGGAACCGCCTGGAACTAAAAATGGGACCAATTTTTTATAGTTGGATCAACTACAGTACAGTCTGAATATAAAGGTGTGATATTAGCGTACACGCGGATATTAGCGTACACGTGGAGGACGGCAGTCGTTCGTCTTTTGTTATAATTAAATCCCTTAAGGGTTTTACGAGTTTATATTTGCGTGTTAAAAAACAATGCGCTCGCTTTTCGATTTTAAACTTTTAAAATGCGATCTAAAAAAACATTCCTATCACCGCTATTCGTTATTAAACTTTTAAAAAGCGATGTGAAAAAACATTTCTATCGCTATTCGTTTTTAAACTTTTAAAAAGCGATGTGAAAAAACATTTCTATCGCCGCTTTTCGTTTTTCAACTTTTAAAATGCAATCTAAAAAAACATTTCTATCGCCGCTTCTTGATTTTAAACTTTTAAAATGCAATCTAAAAAAACATTTCTATCGACGCTATTCGTTTTTAAACTTTTAAAAAGCGATCTAAAAAAACACTTAATTACTGCAATTAAAAATTTCAAAAGAGTTCGCGCAAAATAGATTGCTAAAATTGATCTTGCGACCTATTGTGCTTAAACAATCAATCGCGTGGGGTCATTGTTTATCAGCGAGGCAATTATTTTCTTAAAAAAACAAAAGCTATCGCAATGTTATTGTTCTGTGTAACTATTCATGCGAGTTTCGCGTCCGCGGTAGATTACATTCAGACTGTACTGTAACTTGTTTAGGATTACAGGGATTTGTGATGTCATCAAAACTTTAATTCTTTTCAACCATTCATCCAAAGCATATGATCATCATCATCATCATTCTCGGCGATTTCCTTTCAAATTCCGTGAAAATAATTGCTTGTGTTAAAATCAAAAGCATAGCAAGAAACATTGTTTATAAAAAATTATCTGCGCGAGAAAAAATTAAACGCGAAGGCCATTGAATTTTAATTTTTTTTAACGACGAAACTAATTATGGTAACGCAATTTTTAATCTCAATATATTTAAAAAACACAACCTCTTTTAAAAAACAACAAATCCAATGATTTAAATATTTTAAAAAAAAATAATGCTACTTTTAAAACTTTTAGTGGTATTTCTTTATCGTCGAAACATATTTTTTAACATGCGAAACTTTTAAATGTTGTTTTTATACAGAGCAACGTTTAGCAACGCAAACGGAAAAACCCTACATGCGGGACTTCTCCATTTGCGATAAGATTTTGAGAACAATCATCATCATCATTCTTGGTTTAACGTCCGTTTTCCATGCTAGCATGGGGTATATTAATGACCTTCTTCCAATCTGATCTAAACTGTGTTAGACCTAAACTCAACTTCCTTTGTATCAAGTCTGTCCACCTGCCAAGTCTTTCTCGGTCTGCCTCGGGGCTTTGCCAGAACAAGTTAAATTTTAATACCGAAGAAAGAAAATATCTAAAAATATAACTTTTGACGTTCTGGAAAGATCAAAACACTTATTGTGAGAACAGAGTATAAAATTTTTAAAACACAATTAGAAAAAGCTTTTTGTTATAGCGGTTCTTTGTTTTCAAACATCTAAAATGCGATTTAAAAAAACATTTCTATCACCTTTTTTTATTCTTAAAATTTTAAAATGCAATCTAAAAAATCATACCTATCGCCGTTTTTTGTTTTTAAATTTTTAAAAGGCGATCTAAAAAAACATTTCTATCGCCGTTGTTCAACCTTTTGAACGAATTTCGATTGACTTCAAAGGGCCACTACCCTCCAGAATACATCCATTCTTGCTAACGATAGTAGATGAATACTCAAGATTCAATTTTGCATATCCTGTTAAAGACGTATCTACATTAACAGTAATCAAATATCTGACAAATTATTTTCAGTATTCAGCACTCATGGATATGTTTATTCAGATCGTGGGGCATCCTCATATCAGAGGATGCCCCAAGCACTTTATGTCATATTAAAGTGCGTACGAATATACAGTTCCCATTTAATAAGCATATCATCAAGCATTCGTTTCGTCGTCAAGTGAGTGTGTATTTGCCTCCAGAAACAAACTACTTCAAAATCATTTGACAAGCAGACAAAATACATGCCTTAGAATTATATTTCTTTAGCACAGCATAGCCATGAAAGCCTTCAGGTTAGTGAGTTAGCTAGCCTAGTGAAAAACATTTCTGCTCAGCTCCTACCTCTGTATCGAAAACGAAACTGATTTCGAAAAAATCGCAGCCATTTTTTCGTGAGGATCAGCTGACCCATATTGACGTAACCGATACCGAAGACTAATTCAACCTCGTTAACCTCGTTCCTAGTTCTTTTAATGCCTTTTTGACACTGGAGCTCTGCTGGCAACAAACCCTGGGGAAAAGAAGGAAATTCAGAGACGTTTACAATTTTCTTTCTAATAAGAAACCAATCAATAAGCAACTAACTAGCGCAGGGTTAGTAATTATGTAAGCAACTTTCAGTGGATATTTCCACGGACCACGGACTTAAAAACAAGTTGTGCGTACGTCTGGGTGTGTACAATTTCTTGCACCTTTTAGCTTTTTGGGTGGTCCGTTTATTACACGGTAATTCCAGATTTTCTGGGGATTGAAGACTTTGAATCTTTTCATGGCCTCTTTAAAATACGGTCTTTTATTATCAGAATATTCTTCGTAATAAGAATATCAGGCTAGGTTTTCAGGTAAAAAAATAGATCTTTTTTTTTTACCAAAAGAGAAATTAGAATGATGACCAGCCTGGTTGGAATTTGGGTATTCTTATCAAAAAAGTGTGTATTCAAGCCATATGCATCAAAAATATAATTGTGCAACATTTAGTTCCAAAAAGGTCTGTATAAACTTTTGTGTCCAGTAAAATTTTCTCTGTTGCCATCACTGACAATGTTGTGAACTAATACCTTTCTTGGTGGTTAGTAAGGGAAATAAAAGTGTATTTTGATCCTTCCACCAGCCACAGCTTGTATCAATCACAACTGTAGGACTAGGTTTTATTTTTACTGCCCGTTCTGGTGTAAAAGCAGTATATAAATGTTTGCGAAGTCCCCTATATCCACGAGCGAAAAATTCTTCGCTCGTGATTCATAGTCATAAGTCATTAGTCACACAGAAAATAAGTCAATAACACGAATTTGCATTTTTCAAAAGATTTCAAAATAATCAAGAAAAACATATCTCAGTATTCAACGTTTGCAAGATTTGGCAGCGTTGTGACGTTACCTCAAAACATGGTCAATAACACATGTGATTCCGGTGACGTTGAAATACGTTTTTCATTTCGATTTTTTGATAAAAAAGAGAACACTTTATCATTATCTGATTTATCTTCTCTGTTTGACTAACTCTAAAAGTTCTTAAAAGACTTGGGTATGAGACTTGCATATAAAAGACTTGGGTAAGAAAACAGGTTCGATAGTGTATTTTTAAACACCCCCATAATTGAAGCACTTCAGGTGCAAATATAAGTTTCGCAGTGTGCAATGCAACGTCGTCGAATTTTAGAATCAAAAAAAAAAGTTTCTACTAACGATGAAAACGTAACGATAAATATTATTTAGTTTGCTTGCTGCGTTTACCACAGAAAGTAATAGCAGAGAAAATGCTAAAATTATGTTTTACAAATTTTTTCTTCTCTGAGCTAAGTTTTAAAGCTCGTGTTATAAGGGAAACCCTGTTTCTTTTAATTTTTATTCGAGTTTTTTTTGCTGATTTTGCGAAGTAAATGTTTGCGAAATTCTAAAAAGCGTCGCTTCGTAAAAGTTTCTGTTTGTATAATTTTTGATATGGAAAATTTGACGTTATCGAAAAGCAAATCTTATTCACGAAAGGTTCTGTCCCCGAATGTTCCTGCACTTAAAATATCAGTTATATTTACATAGCACATTCCAAATATTCTCATAAATATTCTTAAGATATTTAAATATGTAAAACTGTTTTAATTCTTCATAAGCAGAGTACTGACTAGAGGTCATAAGCGAAGTGCTGATTAACTTAATTAAATGCACTCTGGAAGGAAATCGTTATTCTGCTTATAAGTCAAATGGGCTTCGCTTGCGCTTAACTCGTTTTGGTCGCTGAACAAAGCATAAAAAGGTCGAGTTCAATTATGTGCTTTTGTAGCCATTTTGATCCGTCTTCTCTCGTATCAAATAATGTTATTGATACAATTTTAAAACGAGAAATCATATCTTGAACATTACAAAGAGGTGTTGAGGTTCGAGTTACGTTTAACAATAATTGGACGATCTGACACATCACTCAATGTTCTGTGGGCATCGGTTAAATATAATAACTTTCATTAGCATTATGATTAAAACTTTAAACTTGCACCAAAACACACTACACTAATATACCACCCCCCTTCCCACTTAGGGTGCTTTTAGATATAGAACGCCTACTCCGAATAAAATCTTTAATGTCCTGAAATTAAATAACCACCGAGCGCTTATTCAAGTAAATACGGTATTGCCGCGAAGAAAATAATAAACTTACATACAAGAAAATGCTAAAGTTTGCAGCACAAACGATTAAAAAGCTATTTTTCAGTGCAATAAAGGATAACCCTTTAATATCAGAAATATTTTTGAAGTAATTGCCCATCACATAAATTGTCTGCAGTTAGCATGTTGGACCACTGCTTATAGCTTTTTTTGTGATAAAACAGTGCATCCCGACTAATTATTAATTAATAATTATCGAAGTAACTAAAGCGATTTGTTGCGCAGCATCATAAAGTTCGTGTTGAGAATAATGATATCATTATGGCAGCCTTAGGTGTTGATGTGTTTTGGTTTAATAAGTTAAAAAAGTTGTAAGACACAGAAAAATAACACTTCCCGCGTTTTAAGGACTACAAAATTGCTAAAACGAATTTTTCCTGCACTTTTACAAATCAAGTGTAGGCACTACAGGTACTAATATTGACCGCGGGAAGTGTAATAAGAGCGTGTGCTTGATTTCACTCTTATAAAAACTTGTTACATTCCAAAATTTCTATCTTTCCGCGGTTTTTCTGCTGTTTATACATAAAACTCATCTTACAACTATATTTACAAATGACGCCACTCTATTTAACACATTTTTAAGATAAAAGTAAGACCTTAGACCTGCTTTTATGACACCTCCCGCGGTCTGTTAATAGTGCTCATATTACACAGCGCTTGATTTATGAAAACTCGGGAAAAGTGCGTTTTGGCAATTTGGCAGTGAATAAAACGCGGAAAACAACATTTTCCTGCGTATTACAACTTTTTTTTAACATATTAAATCTCTAAACACTTTAAGGCTTAATGCTGCCATGACGATGTCATTATTCTCTACACGAACTTTATATGGTCGCGCTATAGAATTGTCGGGAAAATGCGATATATCGATCGATTGTTTTCAAAGTAATTTTCTACGTTTTTCTAAATAATATTTATCTTTTATCTATCCTTTTATCCCTTATATCAATGTTATACCCTTCGCTGTTATTTTTCTCTTCTTTCTTCTTAAGTTGATAAGAAACAAAGGTAATGTGATATTAACAGAGCTACCGTAATTATTCTAATTTAACACTGCTTCTAATTAACGCAGACGGACAAAAATGGCCAAAAGTTTGTAATTTATCGCTTCTAATTATTAACGCGGGTTGACCGTGCTTAAAAGTTTATAATTTATCGCTTCTAATTATTCTTGCGGGGCGGTTAAAATAATTATTTTTACCGGCGCGTTAAATTAAAATAATTACGATATACCCGTTTCTCATTAGAAGGGCGAGGCATGGGAAGTGATAAAAGATACATTAAATTTAGTATTAATTTTATTTCAGTATTTTAAAATGCTATTAAAAACAATGTATTTTTTGCTTTACGGTTTTTAGAATTTGGCGTTTATTTTGCAAAATCGTCCCGGCACAAATGTTTTCATATAAGAAAGTGACAAAATTATCCCGGGAATCGTCCTGTCCTTCTCTCGTGTAAACAGCCCCTGAGTGTTGATTCTTACTAAGTAGCTTATTTGCATTAAAAACGTAATCATCTCTACGGGAAAACGGCTGGTGTGAAAGAAACCTTAAACAAGTAAAATAGTTCACCTAATGGTCCCTTGATATTCATGCTTTGATACGCGCTTTTACTTTTACAGGTCTGATATAAAAGAAGTTGTTATGAATCGATATAATCAAGCAGATGTTAGGGATTTTAAACCAATCAGAGTGCCGTTGTCGTAGAAACAGCCAATAAGAAGATTTTACTAAGTTGAGGCGAAGAAGTGCATATTATCTCTTGCGTATTAAAATGGAATTCTACAAACAAAAAATGGAACAAGAGATCGTATTGGAAGTATAGCCCAGATGAAGAATGTTGTGCTGTAGGTAAATGGTTAAATAGTGAAAAGATCTAAAAGAGATTTATAAATTCGGGAAAAGAAAAACGAATTCCAATGCCTAAAGACGAACTTAGTAGCAATTATAGAAGTCGCAAAAACAAGGTAAAAAAAATATATCTAATTTAACAATTAGTCGATGTTTACTTTTTTTCCAGATTTATATTTTCTTTTTGTATTTATTTTCTTTTTGTCTATACTTTTTACTAATTTATATTTGTTTGTTTACAACCTCGAAACAGATGCCCCTCCAACGCAATTGTTTTACTAAGCCTCCCATTCAAACATTGTTCACAAACAGAAACCCCTCTTGATTGGATTAGAAGCAAATTCCGTTATTGTCCGAAAAACATTTAAGACTGCGGTGAAAGACACACAAGGCTAGACAGATAAAATATGTCTGATATATTTTTGTGTGTTTGAGTTATAGCTCTTCACAGCAAGCGTCTGCGTTAGTTGTCTTGGTTTGTGCATAGCGTTGAGAGGTATGTGCATTATTTGCGTCAAAAAGCGCTGTGATGTTGAATAGTGAGTTTGCAGAATTTATTTGTCTTTAAGTTAGCGTTTTAGTGGAGCCACCTAACTGTATACCGGCTGGTGTGACAGACAAATATATTATCACAATGCTATACTTGTCTCTGGTAGTAAAGTAACCGAATGGTAGTTAGAAAGAATGAGAAGCAGGCAATAGGAAAGATGTTTTCATGTTTACGTTTTTTTTATGCTCCTACCAATATTAAATTTTATCACTCTATTTTTGAGATAGCTGCGAATATTACGATAAAAACAACCTTGTCCCCAGTGCGTCTTAGTCCTTTTTACATTCAGAGCTAGAACCTTTTATGGTTGCGAACTACAAAAAATAAGTTAACAAGGCCTGAGAACGAGGTTGATCGTATAAGCCTTTTTTTGCACCTGGATTTATTCTTCTTTTGTTTTTTCTAAACGTCTTGTCAGGGTGTGTCTGTCTGTGAACATTTCAGAAACAACACTAAAGACCAGGCGCAAAAAACAGGGCTCATGGTTATAAAACGTTTTCGCCCGAGAAAAGTGACGATTTGTAACAAAGTGTCAAAAAAAGTGTTCGACGAAGAATTTCGTCTTCCATAAATATTCAATGACTTCATCGTGGAAAAAATGATTTATGTTTGCTTTTTTAATCTGTCATTTAGCGGGAGAGACAAAAAAAATGAAAATAGCATCTTTTTCAACCTCGTTCCCAGGACAAGGTAGTACCTTTTCGTAAGTGTAGCAAGCTGTCAACACATTCGGTGACAAAGAATAAAGAATGTGAGAATGAAAATTAGTGTAAAAGTCAGCCCAATCAACCTCCTTCCGAGGGCTGTTGTCCTCTTCGCCTCCACAACATTCAGAAAGTACAAAAAGAGCACTGGGAGAGGTTGTGGGAGTCGTTTTTCTTTTTCTATCGTAACAGAATCACTGTTACTCACACACTTAGTATACTTGGGTTTGCGTGGAGGGGTACCCCATCCGGTACTAAGATCGCTCTTGAGTACCATTTATTCACGTGTGAACACGTCCATACGTCTTTTGTGCATAAACGTTGTCTCCATGACAATTGATCGTTGTCAAGGAAACAGGTACGTCGACATGTGACAAAATGAAATAGTGAACGTGCTAGCTGTAGACTCCAATCCAAAGAGACATCGGATGCATGTAATGAAACAAGAAATAATAATTAAAATGTTTACATAATTTTTTTGAGTTGTGAAGAGTCCTTGTCAGAAAGGGCGAATTTAAAAATTACACAGATATGTAAAACATACAGAAAATTACTTACTGCACAAAAGCGAGTCAACAACATAGCGCTTTGTATTTAGTCAAATGAATGTTAAACTTGAAATATTAGGCTCTTTGCCATTAATTATAGATAATAACTAACAGATATATTCAGAAGGCTTATTTGCTTTCATTAACGTCGCTTTTCTAAAAATACCAGTTTTATGGATTTTTGACATTTTGACATTTCACTACGTAGGTTGTACACAATTTATCAGGTATAAAAAAACTCGTTCTGCCACGAAGAAAGCTTTGTATGTTGTGATCATATTTTGTATCAACAAATCACGATCTAGTAAATTTGACAACTTATTTTTGTGATTTAAAGACACCTCTATCAGTACTGTTTACTGTTTAATGAAATCCCCCTCTTTGCGATGATGTTCAACATGCTTTTTTCCACTGTGCCTTCGTTTTTAATTTACCGCATTTTACTTTTCTCAACATCAACAACTCTTTTCATAGTCGTTTGGACAACCAGGGACTTCACTTCACATTTTTTAAGTCTTTCAAGAGTTTTCTGTAAGTGAACTACCCATCTAGAATGTGTTCACCCAAAAATTAATGTCTATAAAACACTTCTAAATTTTTTACTTCTGCAATGTAAGATTAAATTTTAGTTTATGCTTTTCTGATTTAGGTGATAGTGAACGTTTAGCCTGACTCCAGAAATTTGTGGGTGAGTAATATAATTCTAGTTTAATTTATCCTGCCAAATGTTTTATGATCTGGAATTATACACTCTGCTGGATATTTTGTTCTTTAAGTCAAGCTGAGTAACTAAGGTACAATCTCAGTTTATGGCACTACCCTGTGACGTGAATAAGTTCTTTTAACATGCTAATAATAAATTAGACAGTATATACCTGCAAAAAGTAACTGTAACACAGTATTTGAATAATTGAAATTAGGTTATGAGGCTTGTTTGATTACTTGCATGTCGAATTAATGAATGCTCAAAGCTAAATGAATGTAGAACAAACAAAAAATAAACGAAAACGAGGATACAGGAAATGACGTGAGGAAGCGGACAAAAATGAATTGACAGTACAAGTGTTGTTCACAACATTTTCAGAATTAAATTTTTGAAAGGAAAATTATAAGCGAGGGAGGGGGGAGGGGCGTTGCAACAAGATATTAGTAACACTAGCTTTTGCGGTATACACCTCGTTTTTTTTCTCTTTTCTTTTTTCTTATCGTGATTGCGGTATTTTTGTGCGTAGGTTTTCAAAACTTATAAACGATTGCAATTTGAATTCAATTTTTCTCTTATTTTTTACAACCAACGTCAATTTAACTGTTTGATGATGAAAAAGTGCCTTTAAAATTACTGAAATAATATTTTGATCGCTTTCTCAGCCACGATAACCGCAAGAAACCGTTGCTTCAAACAACAGGGTACTGTGGCAGACTTCCCTTCCGCGAGGAAGTTATAAAACAAATTTTGCGAATGTTTAATCCACATCCTTAGATAGTAACGTAAATTACTTTGTCGATAGGAAGCAAACCTGATCAAAAAAACAATATACTCCTAAGAAAGCATTAACAGAAATAATTTTTAATGATTGTTTTTTTCACAAATGACTTTAATCATCAGAGGTTGAGAGGGACGGAAAGGGAAGGGGGAGCGGAAGGGGGAGAGGGTATGCTAAAGTGGACAGACGAGGGGGACGGGGTGGGTTGACACTACTTTTGACGTCAACCTGCATTTTTTCAAACCCTTGATTTTTCTAATTAAGTAAAAGTTTCTTATGAAAAAATCTCTTTCCAAAAGATTACGTTAACTCAGACGGAGGGGAGGAAGCAACGTTGGCGCAGGTTGGCAGAGAGGTAACGGGGGTGTAAAATCTTAGAATAATAGCTGACGTCATTTTGTAAATAATCTCTCTGGAGCTTCGTTTTTTGAAGTATCTCACAAATGAACCCTCACAAATGAACCCTTTATCCTCTGGTGAAAAGTTTGATGCAGTTCAGCAGGCTGAGCGGAACAGCATTTTTATTCTGACATAATCAACTTTTAAACTGACATATCTTTCAATTTGTTCCTAAGATATCGAAATCGGTAAGACAAGCGTCAGGACTTTACAACGCCAGGAAGAATTTTAGCATCATTAAAATATTTGCAAGTATTTTCAAGCACTGTTTGCACGATCGTAATGCAAGATTCGTCTCAAACTACGGCCTGAGCACTATTAACACAATGGCAGGGTCATAAGTTCTGATAATTTAGAGAATCATTCGAAACATTCACAACACAGTCTGCAGCATTTCGTTCTCATAGGCTTCAGCGGTGAGTAACAGATAACTAACCAGTTAATAAACACCTCATATTTTAGTCTAGGAATTACTAACGAACTTAATAGGAACAAAACGTTAAGTCTTAATGCCGCCATTATCCCTTTATTTACTTTTTTATTTTTTTACATTTCTGTGAGAGTCAAACTAATCTAGGCACCACTTACATCACGCTCTTACTAAAGACAACACAAAAACTGCTTGCTGCATTTTTTTACAAACAAGTTTTACTTTATCTTCGAACTTGTTTACTTCTTCAGAACCATATTTAAACTTTTTTTAAATGATAATAATTATGTTTAATGATCTGTAGTTATAGAGGCGATCAGCTTTAGGGTTTGGACGAAACGTTAGCCTGCTAAGAACACAAGAGGTTTGCCGTCCTAAAAATTCCGCGCAAGATATTTTTCCTCGGGGTATATAATTCGGGCATCGCACTTTCAGCAAAAAATAGTCAAGTGGCAGCCCTTTTCAAAAAAATGCACGCATTAATACAATACCACTTCTTGGCCTATGGATAAATCTACGGCTTCGCCCTTCCTTTATATAGCGCATTTTTTCGCATCGCATTTCCTGTTTCCGTAGCACAATTTTTTTTTTTGCCGACGGACAGACAGAAAAAGCTCTAGTCATTAACCCGTGGAAATCCTCGGCCGGCCTTTCTATACAGCAAATGTGTCTCGCTACTTGGGGTTATCATTATAGAGATTAATATTCAATAACTAGTCTTGGCGCGTGGTTAAATCCACGATTTAACCTATTGCATTCCAGTCCTCAGTTTATCACCCGTGGTACATACTCCGATTACCGCTACTTTCTGCCTCCTTAACTTTAGTAGGAAATCGACTACCATTTTGAACCCTGCTCTTATTTGGAAAAAAAAGAAAAGTATTTGGTTGTTCTCAAACCAATATTTACTATACCTTGACAGATACGTTACGCAGGTCAAAATCTTTCTCAGTGTTTCGTTTTATACTGATACTGTGGTTAGGACGAAATGAGGAGTGGGAACAAGGTTGCACAGAGCGCTCGTAGATGTACCTCGAAAAATAATACTTTATCGTAACTGTCCATTTCTTCGCATACCTACTTTCAGTTTACACATTTTTAGTGAACCCAAAAGCAAACGTAGCCACCAAGGGTTATTTTGTAGACCTTAATAATAGCCGCATTCTATGTGTCGAAAAAAAGCGGGACAGGCTAATCACGCACGAAATCTTTGAGCTACAAATAACACATGTGACAACAGGCGAATTTCAATGGATTTTTTCACGGACTTACTACCAGTTCGTTTTTTTAAATTTTATACACCTTTGTCGAATTTCATAAATTAAATAATTATGACATCATCCAAAATTTTATAATGGTTCTATTCTATGCTTTTTGTATCGACCCTTTTAATTGAGTTAATTAAGAAATTCAGGAAAGATCTTGTATTAATCTATCAATTGTATTAATCTATAAAGTATGTGATGAACGCCTCTTATGTGCTAGCGGTATGTTATCAGTATTTCGTGGATTCTACGGTTGACAAAAAATACCATTCTTCAAAAATACCATTCAAAACTGATCAGAGCACCTTATTAATACAAGAGCTCTCCCATCTCTTTCTTTCGTGTTTCAAATAAACCAAAAACCTTCCGATCGAAAGATTCAGTTGCCAGAACAAACAACCACTACGTTGACAACCGTAAAAATAGCGTTGGAGATTCTCATTAAGCTCAGTTGACGATACGGACAAAACAGGAGATAAGCTCACGTGAAGTATGACGTCATCAAATACGAAGAAAGTCGTTAAATCCTTTCGAGTTAATTACACTATGTTTGTGTTCGACCGCAAGAAATTAGACTAATCGAATCTTTCCTTCCATTCATATTCTGACATGAGATTTGTCAATATCTCTATTAGTTTATTGCTTGTATCATCTGGAACGACCTCGTTAGCGGTCAGCCCTAATTATATGGTAACGTATTTACTAATTGCTTGATTAACCTTAATCTAATTATAATTAAACACGGTGTCAATTCTTAATGCCGGTTCGGTTGTTGTCAATGTCAAGGGACTAATTTATAGTGGCTTTCCTTTTTGGAACGATTAATACGTACAGGATGTTTAAAGTGCACGTAGGCTAATGATGATGCATTTCAACTGTAATAATTATAATATTTTTGTTTGATTTTGAATTAACCTAGCTAACATACATCCAATAGTTGTGATTCAGCTGGCTCCAAGCAACAGATTTATACAAACCTTCTTCAAACACCCCTTACTCGGTTCCCCAATTACCTCGTCAGCAAACACCCATTAGGTACTCTATTAAAAAATCTTTTAAATCTATTAAAAAATAAAAAATAAAAATAATAAAAAGAAAAGTTATAATTTTCACTAACTGTTGTTAATACATCCCTACTAATACTCGATTGTGACTTAGCATGTCTGATCAAGAAGGATTAACAATTCTGTAACATTTGTAACACGAACGCCAGCTCTTCTATGGGGTTAAGATGGCATTAGGATATTTTCACGTAAAATGACTGTGGTAAAGTTTATACAGGGGTGCGGGAGAAGAAAAGTCAAGCAGGGGTAAACGTATGATAGGCCATTTCTTTCTCCAGTGCTCTTTCTCTTCTTTACTTCTTTTCCTATCTTTTCTTATCCTATATTTCTTTTAAAATAAACAAAGTGAATTCATTACACTCTATTCGTGTCTTTTTAGCAATGCTAATTCATTCTCCTTCTCTTGTCTTTACATTGGTGAGCGAAATATATCGAAACGCTCGAAAAATTATTGAAATTCAGCTCAGATAGACAATGGGCTCATGTAACCTGCCCAGGAGTGAGTGCGTCAAGAGGCTGCTTTTAAGAGAATATTTTTCTAAACATGCTATATTTTTTACAACACAAACTTTTGCAAAAATTTTACAAAAAGATTTTAAAATGTAAATATTTTTTTACAAGACTTGTTTATGTTAGTCCTGTCCATTATGGCGGTGTTAGGCCCAGGAATAATGAAAATTGGGACCTTTAACAGACGTCCGCTAGGTGGCCGTTATAGTGTCTAGGAGTTTTTATGAGAGTTTGATGGTAATTTTATCTGTTCCTGAGAAGTCTTCGTAGTATAGGCTGCTTTCTCCTATAACATTGCAGTTGAAATCACATTTAGTGATGCTGTCAATACAAATATAAAGAGTTATTAATTAAAATTATGATGAGAAAATGTATAAATGACATGAGAAACTATTGTAAGTTTCACATAAAAGTCAACCAAGTGAATTAATCTTCACCTAGGGCGATGTCCATTGTTTTGGTAAAATTATGTAAGCATAAAATAATGTAAAGTTAATAATTCCTGCTGAGTTATATAACTTGATCCGATTTCGATAAATATTTTTGTTGTTTTAGGATTATTATTAAAAGTTTTATACCCCGATGTAACTTTTTAATTTAAATCAGAGAAGATCAGGGGACATCATTGTTTGAGTATATTATGCCATACCCGCGTTAAGTAAGACCCTTGTGAATGGGAACTTTGCTATTTAGAACCAGACTCTTGAACGTTTTTACTAAATTGAACCTGAGAAAATTTGATTAAATAGGACTATATTGCAGTGACTTCTGAGATAGGAGACAAAAATGTTTAAATTCTTATATTTTTGCTCATTTAGTTTCAATAAAAATGCGATTAAAAAAGTTGTCGAAAATCTCTGATCTTTGTTATTACTAATCTAATAAGTCACGAGTTTTTTTTTAATTATCTAAAAACTTTTTTCATCTCGCTGGTAAATTTCTATAAGAAGATTCGGTTAATTGAGACATACGCTAAACGGGACTGATTTTTACCAGTCTAGTGTCCCATGCGAATATACTGTAAGAGTTTTTTTAATATAATTATAGACTGGTAATTAGTTTACAGTTAGTCTAAGCTACATATCCACTGTGCGAGCACTGTAAGTATAGAAACTATCGCAAGCATTTACTTTTGGGATTCGTCTAAAGTTAACCTTAAATCGCAGAATAAATATAAACCTAAAATAAACAATACTTGGTTAAAACTTTTTTTAAGAACATTTCGTGAATTAAAGAAAAATTTTTTTTTAAAAGTCAAACTTTCGCAAATTGATACTTTCGTAGAATATCGCGACATAAATATCGCTAAAGTTTCTGTTCGCGAAAGTAGAGTAATTCCCCTTGGAGAGGTTTTTAAAGAGCTTTGTCTAACTTAAATCCAGGGATGATTTTAACAAATTATTTTTTTGTCTCACAGTAGCAAGGTTGAAACTTTTAACATTAGTTCTCGTAAATTAAAGAAAAAATTTTTTTTTTGAAAGTCATAAACTTTTGACATTCAATACTTTCGTAGAATATCGCTAAAGTTTCTGTTTGCGAAAGTAGAGTGATTCGCCTTGGAGTGGTTTTTTATTGTGACTAGGCTACAATGAAAAAAACAGATTTGTCCAACTTAAATCTAGGGATGATCTAGAAATTTCTGGAACGCCTTCTAGTATGTTTATTTGCAAAGTGTGAATTAGAATGTGATTAGACAAGGAATTGCCAAATCACCGTTTTAAGTAAATTGTTATTTTTTCAGATTACCAAACTCATTATCCAAAAAAAGAATTGCGGTTTATAACATCATTTGCTTATTTATATTCAATTACCAATCGCCTCGTTGTGAGTGGGCTGGGTATATACAACCTCTCGCCTAGGACTCTTTTCGCTGTTTTTACATTTGTAACGGAGCGGTAATTAAAGGAAGCAAAAAATGAGGTTGCGTTCTATCTTGATCAACAGTTTCCATGCTAGGTTTTGAGAAAGTCAAAAATTTTTTAAAAGTATATTAATTGGTATCTTTTAAACGGTAAACAACTATGTTGTCGTGGAATAATTAAACAAGACATTATTTGTTGCGCTCGATGTCTCTTAAAAACAGTTAAGGTCCTCATGCTACCATTTTTATGTTGATAATTAACTAAGTGATTATTACTGTATGTGTTTTTTGCACGCTGGGGTTGTAATGTGCCTGCGTAAACCAAGAAAGATTATGAAGGAAATAAATGTTGGCTTCTCTTTATAGTGAGAGTGAAGAAATGATATCTTACTCTTAAATGGGGTTTCACATCGTGCTAGGTGAAGTTATTCAACTTTCCGTGCGTATCTCGAAAGAAGTGTATCACTTTTTGTAAGCTCAAAACTCGATGACTGGGAACTTTGATTCACAAAAAAAACTAAGCAGTAAATTAAGGTAGCGTAGAATTTGACCGATAATTAGGGAGGTCATGGCATGGAATGAAGGAGGTTATGGGGTTAACTTTTTAAGCTTTTAAATAGTATTAGAAGTAGTAGGTCGTGGTAGAAGTTCAAA
Source organism: Hydractinia symbiolongicarpus (assembly GCF_029227915.1). NCBI lineage: Eukaryota > Metazoa > Cnidaria > Hydrozoa > Anthoathecata > Hydractiniidae > Hydractinia > Hydractinia symbiolongicarpus. The sequence goes on from NC_079887.1 coordinate 8,839,387, forward strand.
TCTAGCTTACCAACTTATTTTTTAAATACCATTTTGACGAAATACTATAAAATGAAAATCCTGTTTAAAGTCTAAGAAGAGATTTTTCGCTACCCTTTCTAGTTAACCCGATTCAAATTCTTTTTTTGCTGTTGAATAGCTATAATACTGAGTTTTCATCATACGCCGAGCCGCTAAAATTTTAAATGCCATATCGTAGATTTTGGCTTATACTCAAAAATACCCATTAATTTCTATGAAACTCTTATAATTGTTAAAATAAAACTTTTGCTAGGAATGTGTCAGGAACCTGAAATTTACACGATAACTTCATCCATTAACGATTTTTTAAGATTACGCCTGACAATTTGAGAAAATTCTGATTTCCTAATGATTTTTCGACTGAAAAGGAAAATTTGTTCTAAAGTAAATTGATTGTAAGCCGACAATAGTACTTTTGGACATACTTCAAGCTTCCGATGACGTCACAGGAAAAGTGATAACATCAGCAAAAATTTATTGCTGCCATTTTGTTCCTTCTATGAAGAGTACCAAATTTGATGCATTGGATAAACAAATCATCAGGAGGGAGGTGGTTCGAAATGTTAAAAAATTCCTGAGACTCTAGACCGAATTGGGTTACATTTTTGTCAACAACTAATTTTGAAATAGCAAAAACAAATATTTCCATTTCTTTGTACTGGCGGGAAGAAAGAGCGCGTGTTGTATTGTCACATGAGCTTGTTTATCACGACGCTTTTAACTTCACCACAGTTACCTAATTCGCGTTGTTACTTCAGGAAATAACCCTAATTATCATCTACGATGAAGTACGCCCACCAAAAAAACACATTCGCAAAAAAAAAAAGAAACTATCATGCTTTCGCGGTAAACAAAATTAACCGTTGCCACGCTTGCGGCTATGTCATGTGGAAACCACTGTTTCTGTTGTCATGCTTTTGTTATCACATATGGAAACCACCCTCGTATTACCTAGTATATATTAGCCATACAGGATGCTAATTAGTAAACATGTTTAATGATTCTAACTGTCAAGAAGTAGCTACAAAATCTTAAACAAAAGCAAATCAGTTACCTATAAACTGTTGTAAGTTCAACTTTTGTTGTTAGTTTTCTGTTTACTTTTCACTTGTTTATCTGTGATTTCTTTACCTGTCGGTAGATATCTTCTCTTAGCAGACATATTCAGCTACCTTCATGTAAGAAATCACGAACAAGTGGTTAGGGGTATTCTTTTCCTGGTTGAAAAATACAAGGTGAGAATGAAGTAAAAAATAATCCAATAAGCTTAAGTGCATTTGTAGCTTAAAGTTTTCTGTATAATTCGAAGAAACTCTGAAAACTCTGAAGAGTTCAGACGTATAGGATTCCTACTGGGTTTTTTAAAGCTACGAATGGATGACACTCATCTACTTTCATTGTTCTGATGTTTTCCATTGATAACAGTGACTATGTAGCTACTCTACTTCTCCCACAGACGGAGGTTACAGGGCCATAGTCAGTATTTTTAACACGATAAAACTTTAATTACCTTTGGCATCTTAAAAATGCTACACTCTTTTAACTCTAACGTAACAATAAAAGAAAAGCGAACATGTTTTTCTTTCACTTGTACAACTTATCAAAACTTTAAATGAGATTTGAGATAAGATATGTGTATTTGTAAGCTGCAAACTTCAAGCATGTAAAATATGCCTACAAGAATCTCAAGAGTTTAAGATGTTTAGGTTTAAAATAGAATTACATTGAGCTGATTAGTCACGCTATGTTTACATTTATTCTTGCGTCATAAAACCCACATGAAATGACGACACGAAAAAAAATGATACATTGATGACTATGTTCTATACAATTGCTTTGATAAGAATTTCATTAAATTCACCAACGTCTATTTCAGTTTCCTCAACTTGTTTTTTTTATCTTGGGTGGAATATCCCCAAGCTCTACTTTTGAGACCTTCAGATCTTAAGCCCTCGTTGCGGTATTAAAGTATTTTAACATATTACATCACTGAACATTCTATTAATCCGTGTTGCAACTTAATTTTCTTCTCGGAGAAACTCTCTTTGAATAGCTTCTCAAATATCCTCAGTTTTTAAGATCAACCAGATAGAAATAAGCTTTACGCTTTTTAAGATAGCAATAGAACTAAGGAACAGTCTGTCGCTATAATCTTTATCGCTAGTCTGAAATATATTCCACGTCACATCGAAATATGAACATCAAATTTTAAATGCTTTTGAATGCTGCTTTTCACTTTGCAGCAAAAAACTTGTCAAATGTAAGGTTTGACCCAAAAATTGATTATTCTACCTTTTTATACTGATTTTTTGCTCATGGTACACACAGGGTTTCCACATTCTTTATGAATTGTACTAACAGTTATTGGAAAATTAGCGGGAGACAAAATTTATTACAAGAACGAGTTCTATAGTTATAGCGATAAAAAACCGATAAGTTTATTTCCTTAGCAGTAAAATAAGTGAAAATTTAATAAAAAGAAGATGAAATTTTTTGAAAAGCTTATCCTCGCATGTTTGAATTTAAACTTTCCTACTCGAAGCAACTTTTTTGTTTTGTTCAATTAAACAAATAAAATAAGCGACTAAAAAACTTCTCCTCACGGAAGTTTTGATATTCTGGGAATTCATTATAATCACTCTGTTGACGTGAGAGTTGAAGTGGCATGGAGCAAGCGCCAAGAATATTTACGAAAGCCAATAATGTTTACTTTGTTTTGCTAAGTGGTTTCATTATCATTTCATCGCTAAAAAAAGTCGGCAAAATGGGACACTTTTTTCTAAGTCACTTTTTGCCGACCTAACATTTTTTGTCGATTTTATTTTTTGCCGATCACCATTTTTTGCCGGGATTTTTTAGCCATTTTTGCCCATTTTTCAATTAGTATCGATAAAAAAACAACGGTAATAAATTTTCTAAATAAAGTGTTACGTGAACAAGTAGCAGAAAAAAAAACAAGAGAGTCGAGAAAAAAATAACAAAGAAAAAGTTAATCACTAAAGCGGAGAAAACGTTCAAATAAAATAAAGAAGTATAAATAATCATTGAAATTAAAGTTGACTGATATAAGTAGTTTGCATTGTCCTCTTGTTAAAGTTCTAATCAAAAAAAAGGGATTGCAAATTCAACTTTTTGTGATCATTTTCGATTTTGAAATTACCTGGCAAAAGCGACTGCCTTTTTTTCCAACTTTTCTTTTTACCAATATACCTATATACGATATTACTTATCAACTGACTATCAACCAACTGTGGCTGGTTCGCATCTTATAGGCTAGATGCGAACCAGCCACAGTTGAAATCACGCAGTAAAAACGAGTTGACGTTTAATAACAGAAGAACAGCTACACACTTAGTTTACATGGAAAGAAATCCTGTCCGGAAAACCGGATTAAATATTTTTGAATTAACTTAATCTGTGTTGTAATACCTTTCATTCGTAATACCAACCTCCATCAGAAACTCATGGGTTCCTAAAACGATATCCTGCAGGTGCTCTTGGCAAGAATTTCCAAGATAACTTACGTAACTTGAGTGAAAGCAAGTTTATAATTTCACCGGACGGTAGTTAAATAACGCCGGTTTGTTCATTCGGATGCAAAATGTAACAAATATTTTTTTAATCAAACATATTTCTGCAGTTAGGAAATAGTGGCCTTGCCAATTAATTATATTAAATGAACATTATAAAATTATCTGCAGCAAAATTTCCTTATTTTATCACAAGGAACGTCATAGCCATCAAAAAGGAGGGTATTTGAATCCAAATGTTTTTATTGCTTTTCCGCTCATCGACGTAAGGCAGCTGAAAGTGATGATAAAATCTGAAAGCAGGAGAAATGACCGTTTTACACCACCGAAACCACAATACAGGGGGTTCGACAAGTCGTTAAAATTTAATGTGTTTATTACATCGTGGTGATGAACAACGTCATTAATTATAAATAGGTTTTGCTTTATCTCAGCATGAAGAGTATCGGAATAAAGTAAGGTTTCTACCCATGCAGCTCTAAACTAACTAACTCTGCAGACTTTTTTAAACTGTGTGATTTAAAATCCGATATATAAAATATTACCGTAGTATGTGTCTCTTTTTGCAAATAAAATTTTAAAGTTTTTAGTTATAGAATATCTCCTGATCACCTCTATTTTTTCTTTTCCTAACGTACTTCGTCGTAAGGAAGTGATAGGTTGAGGGTATAACTGCTACGGTAAAAAATTTTATTTTTTATAACAAATGTCCTGCGTTCCTAAAATGAGGTTCAAATAATACAAAATTCACCCGTCATTTAATTACGATTCTGCACACTTTACAGTTCAGCTTTACATTTTAATATAAACTCGCTTTCCGTAATAAGCTAAAAAGCAAACAAATAAGTAATTTACAAAAGTTACGGTACGTCAAAGAAAATAAAGGTTGGAAATTTCTTACGCATACTGATTTGAGGTTAGCTTAACAGTTTTGTTTGCATAGAGTGAAAAAACAGAAGCTTTGGATCAAATGTCCGAACAATCAATATATGTACTTAATTCGTCATCTATTGCAAACTCGTTTTATCAAATTACTTTTCTTGCACTAACTCCATCCACATCGGCACATCACAAGAGAAAAATGATTTATATCGATAACTTTTTTAATTAAACACAATCAATTTATATTATTTACGATCTTTAACATTTAATCTTTATTATCACTATGAAACGTCATTTAAATCTGAAATATCAAATGGTACTGGAATGTGAAATACTTCGTAATACCAGAATGTTTTTAAAATAAATAGACAAGTTATAGGGATGTTTACGTCTCTTATTATGAAATAGTCTCTGCTTTATCAATTCGAAGATGAATGTTCTCTCTTTTTGTCAATTTAGTTTTAAAAAGAGACTGGGTATTATTCTTTAGTCAATTATCGACTTAAGGCACTAAAGCCACAAGTAATGAAAGTTAGATTTGTTTTAACAAATTCAATTAAAAACCTTTTTCTGTGTCAACACCCACGTGATGTTTTCACTAAAACGAAAATAAGTCACTGAATCATCTCAATAAGTTTAATATTTTAAAAACTGCATTGTGGTACTATTAATCAGCTTTTTTTCTGACTGAAAAGCTTGTTTTTTCTACTAGGATATGCTTTGCAAGAACAATAGACTGGGATTTACTCAACAATTAAGAGTTAACATCCACAGGCTGGTTTGACATTGGCAATTGAATTGAATTCCAGATCTTGTAACAAGTTTTCAATTTACTTCATACACATGTATAAGAATACACTATGGCATAATTTCAACCTGAAAATTAATAAATTTTTGAAATATTTCAGTCTCTGGTCTAATTTTTGTATTATTTTTTAATTTTTGCATATAAACTCCCTCACTCCATCAACCACACCTCACGACTCTAGTAAACTCATGCGCTTAAAAAAAAAAGATTTAATCTTGCAACTTGTCAACAAATTACTTTTCTTCGTAACAAATTAGCTACTCAATCAGAGCTACTCAATCAAAGTTTAACACACGAATTTATATTGGCTTATATTTATAAAAGTTGTCAGTTATTTTGGCTACAAAAGGATCATCAATCTTCAAACGGGTTAATGCCTTGACATAACCTTTTGCGCAAGCCACCCATCGTGTACAAAAGTTAAACTATAGTGCTATTTACCTCTTGCCATTTCGGCTTAATGTTTCAGTGTTTTTCTCATCAGTTGTTTTTGTGAGTCAGCTAAGGGAAAGACCATATTAAGTCAATAAGGAAGGCAAATGATGATGTGAGATTCTCTGTGAGGTTAATGGACTCATTGTGTTCTAATAAGTCATACGGAAATTTGCCAATCACAATGATAAGAAGAAATAAAAATATGATAACAATAAAACGCAATAACTCAAAACACAAGAAAGTAAATGTTTTTAATTAAGGTGCCATTATTAAATAGAAGTTATTTTGTTGCTATGGAAACTAGAATTGGTTTAAACCTTCGACTCTTTCGACGTATACACACAAATAAAAACATATACAACACTAAGGAGGTCGTCAGAACTGTAAATAGGTAGCGGAAAATATAACAAAACCGAACAAGAACCATATGCTACAGTAAGTCCATTCTTTTAGAAGTATTGATGTAACTGTTGACTAATGGTACTCCTTTATGTTGATCTCACGATAATTTCTTTGTTTTTGTTGTTTTATAATATTAACACATATTAATAACCATTTTTTACATTTTTATCCAAGTACCGCATTTTTACCTTGTTTGTCTGTTTATATTGTTTCACATTCGTCTTCGAAGAAGCATGTATGATGACGTATTGTGATATGATGGTTCGTTTTTATATGTATTTATTTTAAAATAAAAAGGATATTACAACAGATAACATTTTTAGAAAAGCCTAAAAGATCAGTTTTTTGTAAATCACCAACCAGTAATGCTCGCAGTTATAAAGGTATCACACAAATGTTTTAGGTTTCTTTATTGGTGTACTACAGACATATTGTAAACGCAACACTAAAATAACAAGGCGGATCAAAAGATGGATGAGTTTTTGTCATTCACTGCAACAATGCCATGCTCTTTTTGCTATAACCATTAACTTCACCAGAACGTTTTTCTTTTAATTTTACAGAGATTTTCTAATTAAGAAAATGACCTTATCTTTTTGACAAATAGCAACATTTAATTGCGATGCAAACGTTAGTTTTAATTCACTTAACAATTTTATTTCCCACTTCATTATTTTGACGGTGTGATAACATGCTTATAATATTGTAAACAAATGAACGTGTTTCCGGACAGATATAACTTTACCACAAAGAAAGCTAAAAGAATTTCTAAAGTTTAGGGTGAAGCGATTTTCCATGTACCAGATGCCTACATTATCAAACTTCTAATTTATTAACCCTTGATCCTGTAAAATTAAGGGGATAAAAAGTTGTGATAATGAAACTTGACACAGTAGCTTTAACTAACCAAAATGTTTTGACATCAAAAAATTAATGATGACGTCATATTTTTAATAAACGATAATTTTAGCGAAACAAGGTTATTGTCTCTTATAAATCTCCAGGTAAGAGCTGTTCCTAAGGAAGGAAAAAGTTGATTGTCTTTTTTTTAAAATTTTATAACTATTCCTACCACAATTCATGCTAGAACATATCGCAAGTTTGCGAATTCCCTCCCCATAAGTTGTTATTTAAGCTATTTTATTATCAGATTTTACTTGCCCATGTTTAAAGAAGACTAAGTCTTAGGTTGGATTGGAGTCTTAAGCCGTGCTTATCATCATTGCTGACGTCAACATACTCTTTGTTCTGATCTTCTAAGCTTCGTGGGTGATGACGTGGATTTTTTCGAATTTCCAGTCAAAAAAATAGAAAAAATGAATAACTGATGGGAATTACAAATGTACCAGCCCAGTCACACAAAGACCTCTTTATAAACGTCTTTGTGCTGACTAGGGGAGGGGTTCTGTAATTTGATCAATTACTACTCTTTCGTCGAGCACAGCCTTATCGTTCCTACCACAGTAGAAAAAAGTGGGAATTTCAAAAAAAACAAGCAAAAAAACCCCAGAAATTAAGCAGGTTTAAAAGTAAATCAGCTTTGCTTAGGCAAGAGAACTCCAAAATTCGTTGATTCGAATGTCTTGTTTTCGAATCAAGTGAAATGTAATTTCGAATTGTGTTTAGTTGCTTCGATTTGGATCTAAAATTTGCACGCATGTGTTATTTTTTGTGGAGTTGTTTGTTCGTTTGTTTAACTATGTATTTGTTTCTTTTCTGATTTTTGCTCGACTAGTAATTTTTGTTAACTTGTTCGTGTGTATGTTTGTTTGTTTGTTTGTTTGTTTCTTTTAGCTGCTATTTTACGCTGTTTATAAAAAAGACTTACATTGGCCTGAGAGGTCTAAAACTTTGAACATGTAAAGAAGATTGAATGCTTTGTCAATACCCAGAAGTAATGAAATATTTCTTCTTCAAAAATAGCAAAATAGAGGGAAAGTAAGAACAATTTAAGAACTTTTCCAAATTTAAAAAAAAAATTGAGCATTTGAAGACCTCCTTCGAGTTACTCTTATAAAGCAAAGAGTTTTAGCTAAGCTATTTTATCCTGGAAATGAGTGGATATTAAAAATTGAGAAACCGGAAAAATATATTCATGATGGATTGAAGTTCCTGTCCTGATTTTATTATTTTCATTATTTCAGTGATACAAAAAAAGAACTTGTAAGAAAAAGGTGGTTTTGAAACGAGAAAATTTTCCTCTTTCTTCTTTAAGTTTTTACAGATGACATAAGAGCATGTGGTGGAAAATGATTTTATTTGTTACTTGCTTTAGCATGATGGATCGCGTTATGCAATGACATCATTCGATTCACGAACATACTAGTTCGAATATCCATGGAGCTTCTTTTACCTCCATAGAATATTGAATTGAGCATCGTGGTGCCACATGTTACGCCATGTTGAGCTATGTTACGCCATGTTGAGACATGTTGCGCCATGTTATGTTGTGTTTGAGACAAGTTGAGACATGTTACGCCATTTGCGATAGTCACAACATGTTACGCTAACATATTGACAAGGTTTGCGGTCTTTTCCCAGAAAATATTCCACAAATTATATATATATTTTTTAGCGAATAATTTACCGTGCAGAAAATCGTATATTGTCTCGATAGAGTAAATTAAAGTAGCAATTTACCTGATTTCTTAGGAAATGAATTTACTGAAAACTTTTTTTTCAGGTTCCTATAAAAAATTTCGGAAAAATCTGTGTAATTTTATGTACGCTAACGACTTTTTTTTAAAAAAAGTTCGTGGGTATTGTTTTTTACAATTATATAGATAGATCTTGAAATTTTTAAATTAGTTTGCCAAAAAATCAATTGTAAATACACAAGACATTGTTTAACGAAAACTTTGTTCTGCATATAATTTCCATAAAAACAAATCGAAGAACATTAACATCATGCCAAAACAAACACAATAACTTACTCATATAGCGGAAAAATTATACTAGATATATTCCTGCACGTTATAAGGAGCCATTAAACTATTTAACGATGAGTTTTATGTCATTTTTGCGTGTAGCTTGGATGAGGAAGTGTGTTGTATATAGCTAGTTAATGTTCAGAAATATTTTTATTGATATCTCTTACAAATCTTGTTGTTCAGATCTAACTCAAGTTTTTGTTTACAAATAAGTACATGAATTTTCAAAAATTTATTTTATTGTTTTGTATTTAAAAGTTTGTTTACTTTCAAGATTGATGTCTATATTAGTAATGTCACTTTTAGCAGTTTATTTATTCGCAAAGGAATTTCTTGAAAAATAATTTCGTTCTTTGTCTCTGTTGTTTTTATTGTTTATTCTCCATATCTTTTTATCAATATTATCTTTATATATATAACAGTGCAGAATCTTTGTTTAAAAACAAATTAACTATTATATATTTTTTTGTGGAATGGTTAGCGGTCAATTAAGGTTACCAGTAAAAAATAACTTGTGTTTACTGTTTAGGAATTTACCATGGTGAAAATTCCTTCGACGCGAAGCCATCTTTTGTTTCTATTTTTCATTCTCGGTGAGTTCTTAATTTCTTTTTTTATTCATTGTTTGTCTTTTTTTGTTTTTATAAAGTTTGTCCTTTTTTAAAACCTTGTTTTTTACACATTTCCAGCGATTTTTTAGATAATATTCCGATATTTGATAACATATGTAACTTCAATTTTAAATCAAATTTAAAATTACACGTTCGCGAAATTTTCTATACCAAACCCTTATCGAAATAAAAGCAGTTAAACATTGCTGGCTTCTGGCTAAATTTTTTCATAACATTTTCTAATTGTTCCGCAATCAGGAAATAAAAAGAGAACAAAATTATTAAGAAGAAAGTCCATGTTCCAAATCTGACAGCAAAGGCTAGTGTCGGGTTACATGAGGGTTATGCAATCCACACATTTGTTGCGAATGACAGTGCTTGCGTGACGCAAAAGAAAAATTCAATTGACTTGTCCTGTGAACGAATTAAGAAAAACAACACCAATCGAGGTGAGAGAAAAATCTCTACGTAAACATCTTAATAACGAAGTTAGCATGTAAATATCCAGTTGATATTTTAAAAGGAAAAAAATCATTTGAAAAGCAAAGAGAAAGGCAATTATTAAGGCTGTAATTCAAACCATTGCGAAAGTTTTCTAAATATAAAATCATCTAAACCACTTGATGCTTAACCAAAAAAAAAAAAAATTCATGCGGTTGCTAGATGATGTCACTTATGGAAATGAAGAGCTGATGGTCAGAAAGCAAAACACGGAATTAAAAAAACAACTGATTTGATTCGTTAGCCTCCTTATTCAGAAATCGCATCTTAAAACAATATATGAATTACAAATGCTTAAACTTGATAGAATGAGTTACTACTCAAACGAACAAATATTTTAAACTAATAAAATTTATTAGTTTCCAATAACTAAAAATGAGAAATTTAACAGGCCAACAAACGAACTTGTCGGGAAAATTAGTATAAAAAATGCACACAAAATAATTATCCTGCGTTTACTCATTCATCATTTAAGATTTTAAGAGCGTTTGCAGCGTGTTTTTAGTACCGGTAGCTGATTACCACACAAAGAGAACCAGATCCGGTTTAACGTTGCACAAAACGAAGTTGCGCTGGTGATGAGATAAATGCGATATAATTAGTTTGTGAAAACTAAAATTTACTTCATTGTCGCCATGAGAACGTCACAGCATGAAATTAATGCTTGTTGAGGATCAGGTTTAGCAGGAAGCAGGTTCCCACAGGGATTTAAGTATCTTTAATTTCCTCTTCTGGCTATAACGTTGGTCACGCACGGCTTGGTGATGTAATTTCAGATTGGCGCTGTCATCTTGTACAAAAACCAGTAAAAACATTTCGTGTATAATTGTATGAATATTTCATAGTTAGCATAAAAGTAAATTGTCATATCATTATATATTGTTGACATTCTTCCCCAGTCTTCGAAAATAAATTTTAATGATTAACTTACATCTGATTAGCTATTAAATGGTAAGATAACGTGGGTTATCCACATGTGGTAACTGGACGATGGGAGGGGCTTACACAGGTGGCTATAACAACTCGCGGCGAAACGCGTTTGAAGTAGCAGGGTGAATGACACAAGATTAGTGACATGAGTCAAGTCATACAAAACAAGAACAATAACCCTTTGTCTTTTGTTTACGAAGATTGGCAACAAATGTGAAAGGAGATAAAATCTTGTATTTAGAAAATATTTGTCTATTTTCGTTCATCAAGTCTTTCTGCTTTTGTTTTTTTCTCCTACAAAAACATATCATGCGCATTGGATTTTCATCTCGATGTCATCGTATGAACCAGTTCTTAGTAAAGCGTTGCAATGACGCCCGACCCTGCGCCACTATACTGGTCTTTTGCGAACAAATATTTACGCATATTTGTTGGCAAAGGGTTTATAGTTTTGAAAACTAAAATCTGTATACAGGAGTTAAATAAGATTTTGGTATGTTTTCTCATTAACATAATTCTTTTTTAATTAACTGTTACATGAAATAGGCAAAAATGGTAAAAATTTCTATGTTAGGGATGACTTCCTTTGGTTAGGTGCTTAAGCTTCAAATTTAACTGTAAAAACGATCTTTTTCAATTTAACGTCACTAAAAAAATTTCCGTTTACGTAAAGTGATCTAAAAATAGCCACAAAGTTGGCAAAAAAATCGGACTTAAATGGAGTATGACAAATAGTTATTCGTGCGCAGGAATTTAGGTATTGTTGAAAAGTTTGTCAGGTTAAACAAAAATTTTCAATGTGTATTTATACTCAGATCCGGTGTGGAATTAAAACTGTAAACATAAAATAAAATGGAGGCAACAAATTATTATTTTAACACCTCTGGTAATGCCTTCAAAGAAATAATATTTGCTTTTTATGCTTTTTAAAAAATATTGAACTGTACTTTGTTTTCTCTTTTTGCCATACAGTGACAAAAAATATGATGTCAGCATGCTCAAAATAAACTTCAATATTTCACAATAGTATAATTGGTTTAAACCATTTTTTCTTAAGCACTACATTCTCTTTAAAGAAGACACTTGCACTGGCACTGTAACGTAAACAAATTTGCAGGTCGAAGCAAATTAATGCATGCGCCTAAAATATATCTCGTGTAACCACGACATGCTAAATGTATTGCAACTTTTACAAGTTCTGTGTTTTTATAAAAGCATGTGAATTATAGTTGGACAAAACTTTACTTTTAACACACAATCTTTTAACTTTAGATTTCCATATTAATGCATTTTCTTTACAAATTCAATTCAAAATCTTTTTTTTCCCAACTGCGGCTGTTATTAAAGGGACTTAATTTCGTGTATTTTTTGGCTTTTTTGATCGCAATAGATTGCATTGTATGCGTCTCAAAAGAATTGCTCGTGTTCCCAAGCCTTAGTCTGAGAGTGACAAAGCATTTTAAAATTTGATTCTAGAAAGAGTAACAGGACAGAATTTAATTCACGTTAATTTTCGATTGAATTTCCCATGTCAATTTCTTTAATCACAACAAAAAACAGCATTTATTTCTTCCTACCAAAGACATTCTTTTCGTGCAATTGTCAATTCTAAATTTTATTGACATAACGGTCTGAAATTTCTAACCACAATGTTAAGCTGAAACAGACTAAAAATAAAATCAGAAACTTCAAAAGATTACACATTAAGCAAACATTCGCTCTGTTTACGGTTTTATCAGCGTGTCGATGACATTCAAAATACTCTGAGAACCACACACTGTACACGACTCAAAAAATACCATAGTACGTTTTCTTCTTTAGTGATGCAAAACAGTGCTAAACATTTCACCCTAAATTGTTCCAACCGCTTACCAATTTTGCCGAAATTTCTTCCTTTAAGGGCTATTGATATTCTAAAGTTCTTAATACACGTTACTAAATAAGGCACAGAGCACACTTCTATTTTTAAAGCTTATTTTCTACGAAAAAAAAAACAAGTTGATAATGATGTAGTCATGTAAAAATATTTTTAACCATTAAGTTTCGAATCTAGTTGTCATTACCTGTAATTGGAAGGTAATAGGAATAAAGGTATATATTATGATTCTTATAATTTATGCTCTGTATTTTTCCCCAATTTAAGCTGTAAAAAACTTTTTTTTTCAGTTTCCATGGCAACAGCAAACAAAGCTATTATTGAAAAAGAACGCAGCAGGCGAAACCCAACACATAGACGGGAGTTGGAGGCGCAGTTTCTAGCATCATTAAAAGTTGTAACGAATTTTCTACCACAAAAATCGTTCTGCAAGTTATTGGACCACTTTTTAGAGGAACGGAATATCAGCTTTGTATCTTTCTTTCAAAAGTTTCCATTTAACAACTCGAAGGAAAAAGCGTGCAGAGATGTGAAGCTGAAGTACAAAAAGAACGCAAGAGAAGAAAAATCTTTAAGAGAAAAGGACCTTGTGTTTTTATTTACTCGATTATACAATACTTTACCGTTGCCGTTTCAGTGCAACATACTAACAATGACTACGTTAAAACAAGTTGAAAAAGCGAGGCAGAGTCGACAAGAACATGCGAATGGAAAATACAGAAGTACATCTCAAATTTTGAATAGGCTTTTAATGAAAGATATGAGTGAATTCCCAAGAGGAGAGACTCAAAGAAAAGTCGGAAATTTAGTGAAGAAAACTGAAGATAAGCTAGCTCGTCAGCATGATATAATTCCGATCGCCCGACAGTGCAGCAAGTTAATACGAGAGCAAAACGCATACACCGACACGGTCAAATTCATAGTCCGAAAAACAAACCAAACCCAACCCAAAGTGATAGAGCGAAGAATACTACGTATTTTAAAGCGCGTTATGGAATACTACACGAAAGAACATGGCATTAAAACTGATATTGATCCATATTGGACTACGCGGGTTGATTCAATATTTCATGCCGTTGTAACGAATACAAAAATTCTCCGCACCAAGTATATCTTCTATACCAATGTATACTTACTACTACCAAATTCTGGTCCACGAAATGCTAACACTGTACTGTCAGCTTTATATCTTTATGGAAAAAAGAAATTAAAAAAGTATTTAAACGCACACGTTCGTTTTGTACCTTTTTTTCAAAAACAAGGAAAGGATGCAGTCAGACGCAATCTAATACCACAATCTATTTTTCCCGAATATATCACACCATATTTTGAAAGTCTGTCTCGACCGCAGCAATGTTTGATCGTGCAGATGCTGTCTGCGTATACGAAGAAAAGCAAGGAAGACATGGTTCAATATTTGCTTGACAATGGCCGAATTAAAAAAGCCATATGTGTACATGCACCAGATACTACCTCACAAAGCAAAACTAGTGAACGCACCAGGTTGATCGATAATACGAAAACGACTGTAGCAACCACTGCGTACAATTTAAAACAGAACATATCGTACGACAACGTCACGGCTACAGCAACAATGACAACGAAGGCGACGACAGTTGAGATTATGATGATAGTTTCGTTAACATTTGTATTAATCGCCGTCGTCGTGTTTTTCGTCATATGCGGTATGTTTTGTCACAGACGGCAAAAATATAAGCATAACCAAGCCACCTACGTCTCGACGTACGATAAAGAAACATCAGATTTGCATGCGTACTACGTAATTAAAGAAACTGCGAAGAACTGCCAACACTCCATTGGAGATGATATAAACGTATCCAGGGAGAACATAAACAATGACAACGCACTCAGTGATACAAGCAGTGACAGGAGCACTGATAGTAGCATTCTTGATGGATTTGACAAGTTTCACCCAGGTGTGAAACAAACAATCCAGAGTGAACAATCGCCTAAGAAATTTTTAAACGATTCGTTGTTTTTTTCGTCGCAAATAAACGTTGAAACATTTTCCAAGTCATTGTCAAACATTCCCAACACGGACAATCAATTACCAAATATAGACAACGATACGCCAAATATGGCTATCGATACTTCGGACATTGATACTTTAAGTTTAGATACGGAAATAACAAGCGTCAACGGCAATCAGCCATTGACGGAAGAAGAAGCGATCTCACCGGAGTCTCGTGTTTAATATATATATTAGATAACTTATTTATTTAGAAAACATAAAAGAAAAATAACTCTGAATTTTTCGTTGACCGCGAAGGGTGAACCCGTATATAAATTTTTAAGCAACTTATCTCTCAAAATGGAAAAGTTTTAATGGAAAACATACTTTAAGTACAAAAACTTTTGCAAATAAGCCTTATATTAAAAGATTTTGCGAATATAAATTTGCTGAATCGATGATCGTGAAAAGTTAACCTTAAAAGTTGATATTAATTATTAAGTCCTATACATTTTTTATCGCGAATTGATAATCTTGTAAAGTTCGAGATTTAATTTAGGCAAAAACTCGAAAATTCCGCAAAAATTTCTACCTAGCGTAAGTTTTTTCTTGCGAAAGGTTTAGCCCGCGAAAGTGTTTCTAATCTTGTTTCTTGCTCTGCGGTCAAAAATGTGGTTTATGATAAAAAAATGGTCTGTACTTAAAGATTGCGGTCTGTTGTGAAAAATCTGCATAAAGTACCCGCGATTTCTTTGCCAACACTTAACTTTTGCATGTAATTAAGCGCTGAAACCTTAATTACACAAATACCTGGAACACATCTCGCAAATATAATTCCAGCGAAATAATCCTAACAATCCTTCTGTACAAATAAATCCAGCAGTTCATCCTTTCAAGGCGACTGCTTTGATCCACATTTTGTCTGTTACTGTTAGTCACTTTTTCTCTTGCAATTTTACAGAGGCATGTGGCCGAGGTTGTCAGGTTAATGTTTATAGTGACTCTCCCGCGATTATTGTCCAAAGAAGCAGTCGCAAAAATTGCGAAATTGTTCATCTCGAAAGGTAGTTTTATTGACACGAACAAAAAATGGAACGCTATTATGCCAAAACGGGAATTTTCACAAAGCGAATTGTGAATGGCGAATTTTGTCGGCGAATGTGCTCCGAAATATCTTTTTGATTTCCACAAGAAACAAAAAATTATGTGGCGAATGACGCTCTGATGATTGCTTAAAAGTTTACAACGAAATATTTCGCCGTAGAAAATGTTTTGTACCATACGGCGAAGAGAATTTTTCGAAGCAAAATCAAAAGAAACAAAACAGCGCATGTTCCAGATACATTTCGCCGGCGAATTCGCTCTGTGAAAATCCCCCTTAACAAAATATTAAGCGCCGGAATCTGCTGCAGACACAAAATGTAGCAAACACATTCTTAAGGAGGTGGTTATTGCAAATATTTAATAAAAAACCAGACTGACGTTTTTGTACGGAACAACGACAAGCTGGTGTTATTAAACAATTCTAATCCCAAATACAAACATCTTATTTTATTTACATATTTTTTTTTCCTGTTAGAAATATGAATGTTTTTACCTAGAGTCAGATAACTGCCACTCTTTAATGACCGTCCGTTTAAATTTAAAAAAATTCCCACGTTCAAGTCGGTAATATACGATTGTATAGGGGCTGAGAGAATGACTCGGCTGTTTTTTTCAGGTAATATTCACAAATTTCTTTACAGGATGCCAACCGGAGGAAAAGTTTCTGGGTATCCCTATTTCAGAAAATCAAAATAGTAGGCACCAGTGGCTTATCGCGCCGCAGGCTAGCGTTGTTTGCAAGAGAAAAATTTCACCAGTCTTCAAAACCTTTCATCTACTTATAAGAAAACTAAGTTTATATGCTGCATTACTTTCTGTATTAACACGTAACTTCCCAGGAACATGTGAACATCTGTCTCATCGTTTGTTTACCTCATGCCTCCATTTTTAAATTTTTAACTCCCGCTATCAGAGCACGTATGAGCAACGTTTAGTTGAGTGATTCCCGCTGCTGACATCAGCATGCTGAGGCCTTCGTCGCTATTATCATCGCATATTAAGCACATAAAAGGTTAATGGCAAAATAGACAACCCTGGATTTTTATAAACAAGCAAAATTTATATTACAATTTCAATTATCCCAAAATGGCGACCCCAACTGCAACAAGACGTATGATATACGCAAACAACCTCGCCAAAAAAGTGTAAAAAAAGCTGAAGTTAGACACGACATATTTTGCTATTCGGATAGGCAATAATATTGATAGAAAATTTCTCGAAATTTCAATTTTCGTTAGGTCAGTCTGTAAACACGTCCTCGCGGGCGAGATAGTAAAAAGAAAAAAAAAGTAAAAATAGTTACCAAGATGAGATTCGAACACACGACTACTCCCGTGTCGGTGCTCACAGAGGCAAAAATTTCCATTCTTGTAGGACACATTTGCGTTTTAATACAAGCCACGAGCTTGTAATAATCAAACAAGTCGATAGTTGGTGGATAATTTCACGGTTTCGTCTGTCCCTTCTATATCGTATGTCGTGTTTCTGTAATACGACATTTTTCTCGCGCACAAACACAAGCGGAATATGGGTATAAACAAACATTGTCGCGGAAAATATACCTTACTCCAGAAAATTAACAAGGCACAAAATTAACGATCACGAATAACACGAATGCCTATAACAACTTTAAAAAAAGATTTAACTTAACCAGTTTACAAAAAGCATAAAAAAAGCACGAATCAGGATATTAAAGACACAATTCGATAGAGATGTCATCTTTATTTTGAGAATATGTTCATTGACAACCAGTTTTCTTTAAAACGTTTACAGCTGCATTCCAGCTTTAGGTGAACCGTATTAGGACTAATTTTACGTCTCGCGTGAAGCAAACATAGAGAACGAATTATTTTTTGTTAGTGTGAGTCTTGCAACGGCTAGAAGAATATATTTTTTGAAATAACCCTTTTCAACATTCTAGATGTTTAAGTTACATTTTAATAAGGGACATTTAGTTGAGTTGGTTTTGTGCCTCGTTAATTTCCTGGAATAAGTTTACTTTCAAGATGTCAGGCGTAGATTTTGTGTGCTTTTCTTTAAAAAAAAAGAAGGCTAATAAGTGATTCTGTCATTCTAACAGAAGGCAGTTAAAGAGTGTTAAAGCTAACCCAGCAACAATTTTAGGCTTTTTGCGTATTTTCTAACCTTTGCCCAAACTCACAACCCATTCACTTTATTCAATTCTCGATCAAATAAATCGTTCTGTAATTCACGTTTTCTCCAATTTTCAAGATATTTTATAAAAATCACACAAACATAGGGCGACTTTAACTAGACTTCCTTGTCAAAAAAATTTATTCTTTTAAAACAGTACAATAATATTACTTTGAAACGATACTAAGGCTAAAATATCTAGTAACATATAAAGTATTGTTTAGCAGTATTTTGACATTATTAAAATCAAATTATCGCCGACCATTTCTTATCAATATACCTTCTTTACTAGCTATACTTTCCAAAAAAAATTAATGAATATAATTAAAGAATATAGTAAATTAAAGAATATAGTAAAAACAACAAACATTTGTTCCCTTTACAGTTGACACAAAAAGCTGCGGTTTATAAGAAATTATACATAGGAATACAAAGACATTATATTTATAGTTAAAAAAAATTAATGAATATAATTAAAGAATATAGTAAATTAAAGAATATAGTAAAAACAACAAACATTTGTTCCCTTTACAGTTGACACAAAAAGCTGCGGTTTATAAGAAATTATACATAGGAATACAAAGACATTATATTTATAGTTAAAAAGGGAAACCGTAGGTGTTGAAAACACAATTTGCAATATTTTTCTGCTGTAAAGAATTCCGTAAAATAGACGTCATAAAAGAACAAGGCGTATACAGTGATATAACCATCATATAAAATATGAAATCGTCGTGATAAAGTTGTCCAATTCACAGTTAGGTTCTGACCAAAAATATGGCCACATTAAATTACTACACAATTTTAACAAATCCTAATTTAAGGAAAGGATAAATCCCTCAAAAAAAAGTGTCAAAAATTTTGACAAAAAAAAAAAAAAAAAAAAATCCAATTTTATAGTCATTCGTGAATATAAGTAGTTGTGTTTTTCTGATTTTTCTTTAAACACGAACAAACTACGATGTACTTGTGGGTAGATATATGGCAACCTGGTCTTAACCAGCTTCATATCACTTTGGAGTGTGGGCTCTATTAAGACATGCTTAAAAAGGATTCAGTGAAATAAAGAAGTGAAGTTTCATGCAAGTCAGAAGAAGACAATTTGTGGTTGATTGAGGTTTTTAACTTAAAAATGATTATAGGTTTTTATCGCATTGACACGATTTTTATTATAGCTAATCATGTTGATAGCTTGGCATGATATTAATTTGCGAACTTGCTTTTAATTCGAGGCTGCTGTGAATTCATATGTTTTTGCGAAAATGAGGTTACTGTGTTTTTAAACCAGATGTTTTCACATATTTTACTCATGTGGAATTGAGATATCCATGCATGTCTCCTGCGTTAACAGAAACTTACTAGTAAGATTTAGGATTTTATCCGAGATCTTTTTAAAGCCGGTCGCGTCTTTCTTCTTCTTCTTCGACCGTTTTTAAGCAAATGCGCAATTTTATCAGTCACACCTAGCCCCATGCACGTTTCATACTTTATGAAACAATTGTACCTATTCTTTATTAAGACAGTATTATTTAATTCTTACAGTTAAATAAAGCAATAGGAAATTGTTTCAATTATTTTAATCAGACTGGGCCAAGTTTAGGGACAGGTTTTCGACAAACCGGCTTCGGTTTGGCACACGACATGCTGGCTAGCTAAACACAAGTTATGTTGTTGTCTCTATCTGTGGTAAAAGTAGGGATATCTATTATCTTTTGTTTTACAAAATATACAACTGGTTGCTTCCTGATGGTTTATTGACCCTGGCTTTGTGTGGCTAGCGACTGAGAAAAATGGTAGCTAAACAAAAAAGTCACAATAGGCCAAAAGACATAAAAAAGGTGTTGCTGATTGGACAGAGCTTTAATCAGTATAATTGATAGCAGTATAAAGTCAACTTGCAAAAAGAATGCCAAGCAATTGAGCTTTGCGAGCGAAGCAAAATTGTGGAGCACGTTTGCTAAACGCGAAAGAATTATTGAGATTCTTAAAATTTCGATAGCAAAAAATTCTTTATAAAATCAGCGTAAAGAAATAGGACCGATATTTTTGCACATAAAGCTAGGGTATCTTTTTAGTAGAAAAAATAACTTTGGACCAAGGGGCTAGAGTAAAAGTCTACTGTTGCTTCAGGCATTTATTCATGTTGTTGCAAGTATATCAATGATTCTAGCATAGATATCTTTTTATGGCCAGGCTAAGGTGGATTGATATGATACGTACTTAGCTTTTATATGCAGCCTGCCAAAATCTTAGGCTGCAAAACTCCCAAATCCTCAAATATTGGCTCTTACTTGAAACTATTATTTAAATTTCTTTGAAATCTTTATAATTATTAATCCTGAAAATCAACGAAAGCTGATGAACAAGGATCTTCAACATTATGCAAGACAGTGTTTGAGCCAAAATTGTATGCATTAATTAGTTCATATTACTTGTTACACATGCAACAACATAGATGGCAATACTTGTTTATGCTAAAATACATGATGACAAAAGTATCAGCTATATCTATGTTTAGGGCGAAATTAGATATAATAATATATATTTGTATTTTGGAAAGTCAGCTCTAAATATCATCCCTCAAAGGCACTGGAAACTTCACTATATAAAAATGTTTTCTTTTTCTTTTGCATTGCGTACAATGGGAGTGAGTGATGTAATCTTTCAATGCATGTGATAAAAAGAAAGCGAAACCGTTATTGCTTTTTCTGCCAAAAATTTAAAGGTATTTAATAAATCTTGATGGTAAAAAGTCACGCTTGATTAACTTTATGTTTTGCTCGATGGACCAATCAAATTTATATTCTTTGTTTTGTAAATTTTATTTGCTTTTGTTATGCTAATTAGTAGCAGCACATGTTCTTGTATGAAGTGAAGTTTGACGGGAGTCGTGTAAAATTTTCTTCGCGAGCAGAAGTGTGTTTTTCGCGTTCCTAAAGAAGTGTTATTTACGTTTTTTCACATTGATAAGGTTAAAAAATTGTTTCGATTTGTTTGTTTTTGTTTTGCTAGTATTTTTACGTGAAAAAAATAATGCTTTGTTGGTCTTCTGTTTCGTGGAACAAATGTCATAAAGTTTCATAGTGGAATTCCAAAGTGTGTTTTTTAAGTTGATACATACAAAAAAACATTAAAAAGAGAAAGAACAGGCTCTTAATTTTAGTATTTTTGCCATTGTTTGTTGCAAATTTTACTGAAATTTTTATACATTAATCTACCAAGGGTGTTGCAAATTTTACTGAAATTTTTGTACATTAATCTACCAAGGCAATGAAGGGGTGGACAAGAATAACTATAAACAAATTTACAGAATTTAAAATGAATGGTTCATTTTTTGAAAGCATTTAAAAAACAACAAAAACTAATAAAATATAAGGAGCAATGATCAAATTTATGTCGATTATTTCTATACTTTTTGATTCCAGCGACAGAGCGAAACATTTTTAACGTGGAAGGGAATCAATCATTCGATAGTGCAATTGCCAACTACTTCACTGAGTACTGTAATTAATTATAACAAATGACTATGTTTTAACTTAGCTACGTACACTGGCCTTTGGATGCGGAACTGGTCCTTAAAGGACGACCCAATAAAAGACAGGCAAGTGCGTTTGTAGTCCTTTGTTAATAGTCAGGACAAGCCAACTATTAACAAAGGACTGTCGTACTTTCAGAAATACGTGTCATAAGATGAAACACGCCTAACTGCGCAAAAGGGCTCTAACCCTTTCAAAAAAGGGCGCTAAAAATTTAACTACGTGAAGGAAATAACGTCAGATAAAAATCAAAGTAAAAGGTATAGCCACAATCACCGACAAAATATTTGGAACTTTGGAGGAAAATCTTCTTTTGGGCCCCCTTCCCCCTATTTCAATGAAGCTGGCCTGTATACTGGTCATAGGGCACCTTGCAACATTGAAATAGGGAGAAGGGGGTGTGAGCAGGGTAAAAACATGTGAATGTGAAAAGTTCCAATATATTTTGTCCGGGATTGTTTGAGAAGAGAATATTGTGGAGACTTTGCAACCAAAAATATTTGCGAAACTTTTTATACTTGAATTACTGTCTTAAATCAACGACATGCTTCTCTTTATTGTTATAGTGTATAACACACACAAAAAAATAATGAGAACAAAAGAAAAGTGTACAAAAAAATTCCATCATCTCTCTTAACGTACATTAAATACCTTCTTCACCAAGAGAGTGGAATTGGTATTGCAGAAATGAAGAGAAGGTATCCAGTCTATTCCAAAATGACATTGTTTAGGCATATGAAGGGTAACGTTGCGGTTGAGTTTGAGGACCGTCGCAAGGGAAACAGGGGCAGGCCAAGGAATATGGTGAAGGATCCATACTACGCAAATTGACGCAACTACGTGAGACTGTTGGCACTTTTTCATCGAAGGATATCCAGACGGCTAGCTGCTCTACTCATTTGAGCAACCGTACTGTTGAAGACAAACAAAAATATGTTTGTATCAGTGCCGAAAAAAAGGTATTTTTACTAAAGAGGATTGAACGAAACGATTATGACAAAAAATGTAAAAAATTGGCTCCAAATTTTTGGCCAGACAGTAAGTTATTAAAGAAAGGTTTGTGTTGTGTTGTTTTATACATGCCTTGCTAGTTAATTCAACTCTATTAAAACTTAAAACTTCGTTGTGCGCATTATGATATACCTGTGGGTAATTTTAGTTACATCTTCCTACCTTAATGGAACCGGCTTGGTGCACAAAACAAACCCATGCAAGGCCGCGAAAACAACAAGGACACAGATGTGGCGAAAAAGAGGTGAAGGTTTAGGCAGAGAGTGTACGGCGAAAAGAAGAAAGAAGGGCAGTGGCGGTAGGATGGCTAAGTTCATAGTAGCAATTGCGCATGGAAAAGGTGTAATTAAATGTCATCAATATGAAGGTGGTCTCAGTGGTGAGATGTGTGCGCAGTTTTTCAGAGATCTCTTTCAAGTAATGTTTGAACGTGGGAATAACTAGCGCGGGAGACTATTCCTTCAAGATGGAGACCCTTCACAAAACTCTCGTTTGTCCCGGAATGCTATGGATTCCTTCGGTTACAGACTTTTTAAGATTCCAGCTCGTTCACCCGACCTTATCCCCATTGAAAATGTCTTTCATTTGGCTAATATCCAGCTTAAAAAAGATGCCTTGGAAAGAAGACTGGAGAAAGAAACATATGTGCAATTCTGTCGTCGTGTAAAGAGAAAACGTTTGAATTATCCTTCGAGAGTTATCAACAAAACAATTGGTTCCATGTCGAAACGCGTTGACAAGGTCATAAAGGTAAAGGACGTGTGAAAGACCTTGTAAAGCTGTGGAAGTTTTGGAGCAACGAGTAACCAACGAGTAATCATTGGGTAACAATTGGGTAACAATTGGGTAACCCTAGGTTGTTCAGAGGTTACCTAGCAAGATTTAACGAGTAATTAGCAAACGAAATTAGCGTTAAGTCAGTGCTAGTACAAATGACAGTAAGTCTATAGATTAGTTCTTATCTTGTAAAAATGTACTTTAATTTTTAATTGGCATATAGTTTTCGCAAAGTTGAAAGCGCAACCTGGGAATAATATTATACTATCCATGCTGGGCACCTGTAAAACAAAAATGCGAACCTACCAACTGAAAGAAGCATTGTAGGATAGCGTTGGTGACGATGTTGTATACGAATATTTAAAGATAGTGGCAACAAGTGTGAATGATGTAAGGAAATATTTTAAGCCTATTTGCTTTATTTAATTGGATAATAATGCAGAGATTTAAAATTAGTTTCAGAAAAACAATAAAGTTAGTTCGCCCACAGAATTGATCACATATGAAACGTATCTACCAGAGGCCACACGAGATATCATATGTATAAATTTATTGTCTAATATACTAACGATCATATTAGCAAAGTGCCTTAAATAACTTTTAAATTTTTTCACGCTAATTTTTTCAGGAAGAACTGATGGCGCTCGATGTGTTGATATCGTGTAACATTAATAATTATCATTGAACACTAAAAGCGGTTTTCCCCAAAGAGAAAATGAGTTATGATTTGCTATCTTAATCCTATAGGTGAAGAAGTTGATGCGTTGAATGGCGTGCTAAATGAACGGAAGTAAGTTTAACAGGCGGTATGATAGTCCATCAATAATTATAATTAGTTTCAATATAATTCCTAATTTGCAACTCATGGTTTCGTTTTTTATCTTAGGGCCTATCTGGTAAGGAAAAATGTACTTAAAGGTACTGTCAAAAAAAATAATATTAAGAATACTTTACTTTAAATGAAAAAGATAATTTTTTTTGGTGTGCTAACTATTATTGAGAGAATTTTTATTTCTTGTTTACAAAAAGTAACATCATCTTTTTCACAAAAACTATGGCCTCTACAAACGATTCCCCACGCTAAAAAACAAGACAGTGAATCTTGTGGGATATTTTGCGCAAAGGAAAATAAAGTTACTGTGATAATTTTAAAGGATGTTATGTAAGTTCCGGAAATAAAAAAAAGTTAAAATTTCGCTGTATCTAGTTGGCTGAGTGGATTATGCGCAATCAGCAAATCCCAGTTGAGTTCAACAAAAAAGAAGTCATTGAGTTTCGAGATGCTATTGTGAGAAAGCTGCTTTTAGGGGGAGGTACTAAGCATCAATTTTAAATGTTCATTCAACGTTAAATAACTAGAGCATGTTTTCATTTTCAATGTATTTTAATAAATTGGTTTTGGTTTAGAAAAAGAAGATACCTAGCATTTAAAGTTTTGCTGACTCTGGGGAAACCTTGCTGGTCCGAAAAGGAACAAGGGTCAAACAACGGATCGTTGGGCACATATCTATATTATAATACAGGCCAGTCGCGCACAAAAATGTACTAATACAGTAGAAGTGTCCACCGGACAAAATCTACAATATCGGTAGTAAATAGATATCCAAGTTCTACGCATGTGGTAGAACGTATAAAAGTACCGGAACAGTAGTATTTAATATGCCTCGTTTCTTGTATGAGAATTCTTTTGTGAGCGGCTTCGCCCGGCGTTTGACGCCGGGCTAGGTATTAATAATATCTATAATTAAAATTATCGATATTTTTTCGGGAAATTGTTCCTGCCTTTCCTCTTAATTTTTCCAGATTGTGTGTTTCTTGATTTTTTAGCCATCGCCGCAGAGCCTGGATTTAAAGTCATTCAATTGATATTATCAAAGTCACAAAAAAAAAGATATGGCTATGATCATATTATACATCATAACGAGACAGCTGTGAAACAATTACACTTTGAATTTACTACGTTTAAAATTTGTATATTTTTTCTTAGAATATATTTACATTTTTATGTTTGGTTAATTTTGGCGTTTAAACCGGACATTTTAAACTGTTACCGGATCCATAGCCTATGAACTATGCCGGATCGCTATATGAAAACAAAACGATCATTTTTTTCATATCGGAAAATTATTATCTGGTCAGAAATTATTCTAAGCTGGCTAGATAGCCAAGAAAGGTGACAAAAGTGTGGGTAAATATTCCTTAGCACATCAACAAGATAAGAACTAAGGAAATACTGAAAAGAACACCGGAGACATTTTTTGATCGCTAAAAATACTTTTGACATATTACAAGGAGTCGCGGCGCAATATTTAAAGTAAGGGGCCGAACAATTTACCCACCATACTTGGGCAACGAAAATTTTTGATATTAAAGCTCTCTAAACATTTCTTTTCAACGAATTAAAGTGATAGAAGTGGCCTGTTGAAATAAACAAACTAAACTAAAAATCTTTACTTCTATCTAATAAAAGAATGGGGCATGCCCTTTCTCCCCATCTCATGAGCATGACATTTCCGATACATATGGAAAGGTTGCACGGGTGTGGGTGTGGTACTATCGACCGCATAAATCAAAAATCAAAAAAACTTTATGTTACTGTCTTCTTAGATATGTCTTTGCTTTTTCACAAAGAGCTAATTACTAAAACTGAAATTTAACAGTTATTAAAAATCGGGTATCCGGTGTGTCCGTGTCTGCCGTGTGTTAGGTCCCCTATTTGTCCTGGTCCCTGGCACCGTCGGACAAGTAAAGTGGTTGAAATTTGCCTGGCTCTATAGCTGGCTAGATAGTTTGTTTTAGAATTAGAATTTGCTTTTCAGTACGTAAAGGTTATGCTACGATTGTAATGCTTAAAATAATATTCCATTGGTGATCGTAGTAAACGCTACGTTCGTTTAACGGGTGGGTCAGGTGGATTATATTTTTATAGCTTCCCACCCATCCCCCTTTTATTTGACATTTGCTAGCTATAATTAATCTAGCTAAAGCTAGAATTGCTCTTTAAGCAAAGCCACCCTTAAACAGACAAGGTATATGTAAAATATTTAACATGAAATCCCTGGTATGACAAACCCCATTCCAGTGTAAATCAGCCAGAGTGCTGGTCCATAAAACAGCTCTACTACCAGCTTTAGATAACAGTAGCTAAGCCTGCCAGCTAGCTAGAGGTATTAAGGAAAAGATATAAAGAAATATATACATGCTTTTTTATAAGAGCAAGAGCAAGTCAGTTTTTGGCAAAAATTAAGACAGCTCCAGGATCAAATCATTGTTTCAAGAACAAACGAAGTCTTAATTTTTTTGTTTGGTCTCGCCTACTATAACTGCGAAATATTATTCATATTGGGTTGATTGTTCTCAAATACAATTATAGAGCTCCATTATTGACAAAAAACACCCAATTTCGTATAAACACATGAAGTTTTGCGAAATTTGTATGAAAAAACTTGAAAGATAAGAACAGCCTCGGGTCAGATTTTAGTGGTTTTCATAAAAATAAAGTGCACTGTTTTGAGGGGGTATTTTCACTGCATGTAATTATATAAACTTTATGTATATAAGTATACTTCAGCTACATATATATACAAAAAACAATGGATAAAGATTCAAAAAAATTTGGTCAAAAAGGTTTTATTGCTCAAAAGGTGTGTTTGCTATCTTTGTGTTTTTCAAAATCCATGTCAGTTCATCTTTACGTTTGTGCCAATCATAGGAATTATATAAACAAATTTCCTGTGTAGCTTTTCATTTGTGCGCAAATCACACTTATCCTTTGCCTTGTTTTAGCAATGTCAGGGATGTAAAGAAATGGTGGCGGTTGCATGTAGGACTTGTCCGGCCTGCTCACAACCTTGTGTTAAAAAAAGAAAGGTTGTGGAAAATCGGTCGTGTAATTTGACAAGGTCAAAAAGAAAGATGGAAGATATAGTAAGATATTTTGATGATGTTAACATTCATTCCTTTTGCCATATTCCTTCTTGGCCTTTGTCTCAATTTTTAAAATTGCAAAGTAGTGGTTTTTTTTGTGACCAGGTTTATCCTTTGTATTTTTTTTACATTTATTAGTCTAACAATATGAACCAGCACCTGGGATATGATGTGGCTGTGGTGTATGTGCGAAGAACACCCACAAACCGCCAATACATAGATATTGCGGCCACAGAAGGCCCTATGCGCCAATTCTTGTTTCAGCAAGATGGAGGGTTGGCTGCTCAAGGTCATGCTCTTGTGAAATTTTTCAAGAGCATGCCAAGGGGTATGGAGTTTATTGTATGGTTTATGGTGTAAACATATATTTGTCTTTCTTACATCGTTTTGAATTATATATATTTGGTTTATTGTAAACAGGCAATCGACATGGTGGACTTAACCCACAGCCTATTGAGGAAGCCCATGAAGGTAAATTATGTATAATATGTAATTAAAATAAGTTGTCTTTATTTATGGGCTTATATACATAGTATTTTCATAAATTTTTTAGATATGGCAGTTGAGGACAATGAAGGTATTGCTTTTGATAAATTGATGATGAAAATTTGTGAAATAATATAAAAGAACTCCTATTATATCAAATATTTTTTTTTTTACACATAGCTGTCCAGGAAAATGAGAACAGAGGTATTGTTATATTAGTTTTTATTTAATTATTACCTTAATTGCACTGTCACAGAGAAAGCTATAATTGACCTGTGATAACATTTTTGAATATCTGCCATTCACAATATTCTTACCTGATTTGTTAGTGTCTCAGTTTTTTAGTCTACACTAAAATAAATTCTATTACATTATTCCATAGATACAAGTAGTGACAAAGAAAATGAAGGTGTTTTTTTTTTGTAGTTATAGTTCTGAAATACACTTCTAATTTTTGAGAAGTTTCCTCAAATAATTATTTTTTAGCATTTGCAGCTGTTTTTTAAAAACTTATGATTGTGTTGTAGGTCCAAGCACAAGCAATGATAGCAGGTACAATCAAGAACAAGAAAATGGAGGTGCACTCACAAATTGTTTATTCTATAATTTTAAAACTAAGAGCACGATTGTTTTTGTCAAAAGTGAATTTTTATAGTACTTGCACAAGCCAGGCTATCTGCGAATAATATTAAGATAGTGAAATTATGTTGTAGGTCCTGACAATGAAGAGGAAAATAGAGGTAGCAAATTATTTTTAAACCCTACTAGACCTATTTATGCAGCTATAAACTATATCTTCTTTAGCATGTTTTGATTGACAACCACCCCTTTTATCTATCAAATTGTAGATTCAGATGGAAATGCTTTCGATTTCATGAAGATATGATTGAATATTTTCATTGTATATATTTTTTTATTAGTTATAGCTATGGTTATAGTTACAGCATATAGCTAGCTGTATTTATTATTTATTATAAAAAAGAAAGTGTTTAGTGGAAATATATTAGATATATATATATATATATATAAATATATAGCATATTACTACATATATATTTATATTTATTATAAAAAAGATATGTTATTTTCATCTTCGTATTTATTACACGATTTTTTTGTAAATTATCCGTACATTGAGGATCAGACCTTAGGTTGGTAAAAAGCCTGTTTGGCCCTAAAGATGCTAAGCTGGTTGTTTAACATCTATTTTTTTTTCTGAAACAATGCCATCATAAAGCCTACGTTGACTCTTTGAATCATATTCGTCAATAGTGACCTTAGCACATAAAGATTTCACGGAAACACACTATAAACACTATATATGTTGCGTCCAAGAAGGCTTTTGTCACATCCCAATTGGCAAGGTTGCTAACTTAGAGAAAGTGTTTGTGAAATGTATGTAAGACCCAATTTAAGGCCCTAAACCCTTAACCACCGGCCTTCTAAAACCACTTGTATTATTATCAAGATTATTATCGTTTTCTAGTTTCAGTTCGTTTCTCTGTTAGTTTTGCAGTTAATTCTGATTATTCTATTTATAGAATTTTCCAAATATATTTCTATTGCTTTGATGCCTAATTATCTGCGTCATCTCTGCTAATTTATGCTCAGCGTGTTCATTGGTTTTGTTCACACGCCCAACAATGAATCTACATTCCAGACCTAGTTTAGAATTCGCGTTTACCCATTAATGCTCATTTTTGAGCTACGCAGACCCAATTAGGGCCCGCGCTCTACTAGACAACTCCCGGCAACATCCAACGGCCCACACAGTGTGCAATCTCCCCAATTTCCCTCACATGGCTTGGGTTAACCCGGGGCTATGGTAACATTCACTCGGCCCATGTTGAATCGCCGTCAAGAGGAATCGAACCCCGGTCTCCCGCACAGAGTACGGGAGCTATAACCACTAATCTACGGCTCCACTAGTACGAGAGCTATAACCACTAATCTACGGCTCCACATGATGCACAAAAGCTTTTGCTAGCCAGCAAGTACATCATATTAGAGCATGTAACTTTTGAATTCTGAGCTGCTTATAGCTAGCTGTAAACTGACGAAAGTAGTTTTAAGTTTGGTTTCTTAGAGCGACATTTAACCTAGCTATAAAATATAAATCTCATAGAAAAGCTTTGAGCTAGTAGCTATCTATGACGTGCTAACTATAGACAAAGTGTTCCTTCTCTTATATCGTAGCTCTAGCTAGGGAGGGTAGCTAGCTTTGAGCCAGTAGCCTAGTCCTAGCCTAATTCAGTCTTTTCATCGGCAATAACAACAAAACCACAATCAAATTATATCCAACTAAACTTCCTTTCCAATACTTAGCTAAATTAACTGTCAAAAACAAAGCTAGCTAGCTTTTGATTTTATCCATTGGCAACTGATTTATTCACATTCACTACACTGTGACTGCTACCATTTTTTCCCTCACACACAGTAATTGTACAAATACAGTAGAATTCAACATCTACTGTACTAGTAGAAACGGGATTTGGTATTTATACCAATTCAGTAGAATTTACTATATGGTCACTTCTACCATATATGTACAATTTGCAGAGAGAATGTGTTGTATAATAAATGGATCTGCCATGGCAATATTTTTCAGAACAACCCTTCGTTGAAATATTCCTGCCTTTTATTTGTGGGTGCATGGAAATCGGAAATTACCTGTACAGTAGTTCATCCATGCGTGGGCTCCCTCATATTCTCGAGGTAATTTCTACTTTCCCCGAGGATGTCAATATGGAAATTGATATGAAGGAATACGCAATCTTCACACAAGAAGTTGGTTTTGATAAATTCGAAGCCCCTTTTGGAAGCTTATTTTCCGAAAGCAACAATTCTTTACCTTATGTCGTCATGGTTCAAAACATGGCTGTTTGCTTTGTCGTTTTCGAAGATGGAAATGTCGCAATGATCGACAGTCATGGAAAGCAGCAACAGGCGCAAGGATTTTTTATACAAAAAACGTCCGAAATTTGCTAACTTATTTTGGTGATTATCCTGCAGGCGAACAGTTAGATTTTTACAGAATGAAACATTTTTAAATAAAAGGTCCTAGTATAATGTTGTTTTTACTATGCGCCACTTTAAACAAAACAAAAAGGGCACTGATAAAAAATACACAGAAATCACCATTCCGGGTGTAGGGGGCGAGTATAGTGGTGGTGGAAGGGATAGGGCAAAAATCATCTACTCCTATAACTTCCCTTGTGTTGAGTTGTATGTCATAAAACTTGGGACGAATAATGTCTCACATCCAGTTTTTGCAAATTTATTGCTTGGCGATATTTTGCTTCAAAGAATTAAAAATATTTCAATTAACTATTACTTAGATACCTTGAATGACATTTTCTGGCGTAGATGTGCTAAAACAAGTTCCCCTCCATGTCACTTTCAACAGTTTCATTCAATCAATTGAAAGAAGTTCCCATTGTGTTCCTAATTATTGCGCCCCGCCGAAGGGGCGCACATTTAGTGGACCGCGGGTATATAGTGTTTGTTTTATGTATGGGAGAAGTTTTTTTCTTACTCTCAACTTCGCGGGGGAACTTCGGCTCGAACATCCAACCTAGGTTTGATATAACACAACCTGTGTGTTTGGTACCATCAAGACAAAAATAACACTGATCGAGCAAAACTTATCTTGTCTCGGTTTCTTTGTTGTCTCTGAAGATTTGAGTGCCATAAAAAATATTAATCGAGATTCTTTTGTTATGTTAATTTAAAGCTTTGTAATATTGTCTCGTTTAATATGCTTAAATGTCACTGCAGCCCACGTGAATTTATCTTCAAGAAAAGGTTTGTTTTTCTTTGTTCAAGTTGTTTCGAAACTTGTTAACAGTAAGTAGAAGGATTACTTATATTTTATATGAAATTAAACTCAGAACGGTTTATGGCGTTGATCCAAAGGCCGCAATTTATAAATGCATCACAATTTAAAGTCAATCAAGAACAGAACATTCCGTGTATGGCCATGACTAAAACTGCTTGCATTTTGTTGGTCTTCCCTTCCCGATGGTCTGGCTTGTCGTAATAGCTTTAATGATGTAGCTAGGGAGCTAAATACTTATTTTTAAATTCTTGCATTTTATAAGTTAATAGTCGTAAAACTACTCTCACTTGTACTACAGCTATTAAGCTAGAACTGCACAAAATAGTGCTTTCATTAGAGTCCCTTTTTTCAGAAGCAACAAAAAACTTTTATCCTGCCCTGTGTAATTTTATCAACGAGGGTGCTGATAAGCCACATACACCGTAAAAAGTATAGGCGTTTTGGGTGAGTAAAATAACTTCTAAAGGAACCTTTGTGAGGCTGCTATCATGTATTCTTGCGGTCAGGATGTTCTCCTTCGTTGCTATCCGATGGAGAACAAAGTGGACTTTTCACGGTCAAACCTTCAAAGTAGCAACCTTACTTAAACAGAATTTACAAGTAAAACGTCGTTAAAATGTCGCAAAATGGCAAAAATTAAGCAGTATCTAAAACATATTAAAGATTTGACTAAAAAAAAAAGAATTCCTTGAAAAATCCAGTATTGTATTTATGAAGATTTCACCACAAAAACATTAATTACGGCATTTGTACCCCATTTCATAATGGCTGCCCGTGATTGGTTGACACGAATCAGACCGCAAGAATATATATAAAAAGATATTTGTTGAATCATGAAAAAATATTGTTGTTCATTGCACGGAACATTCAAGTTGAACTGATAAATTAACCAATAACATAACATAGTTAGCCCTTGCAGTACAACTAGACGCTACCCACAGTATGTTACAGGTTTCTTTGTTTTCTTCCCTTTTTTATGTTTTTTCTTGAAATTATAAATGATGTTGTTGATTTATCAAATCTGACAAATTTATTAATTGAGTGTCTACCCTTTTTTGTATCAACTTGTTCAATTCAATTCGAAAACAATGACCAATCAATTTCCTCGATAATAAACAATCAAATTTGTAAAATTCAATAAATCGATTTCAACAAAATAAGTCCTGTATTGTCCACAGGTTTGAAAATCTTGTATCGCCTGCTTAATATTATACTTGTTTAACAATTATATCAAAGCCAGCTTGACTAAATTTATATATATATTTTTATTTATATAGTATACCTTTTGTGTATCACATGGCATTGATTTGTATCTTTTTAATAAATTCTAACTTTAAATCAGATAAGTAGACAATAATTAAACAACCTAGTATTAATTCAGTTCTGGTAAAATTGTATTCTTCTTTCTCAATTTTAAATATACTTTCTTTTTCAGATCATTTGTTATGAAACCATGCACCATCAGCAGTTTCGAAAAATCTTCAACAAGAGAAATTTTTAAGGATTTTATTGGTAACTTAACAGAGTAATAATTCATTGAAATTGAAATTGTTCAGAAGTTATTATATATATTCGAATCGTGAAGTTCATACATAGCAATCCTGCATCCTGGAATTTTCGAGATCAGTTATAAAAAAATCCAGTTAAAGTTTTAACTATTGTTTTAGAATATATACTACATATATGTAAAAAAAAAGTTGTATTTTACGCAATAATAATTGAGAATTAGGATACTTATGATGTGTTTATATACCCCACAGAATCTTTTAGGCTAATGACGGAAATCTTCAAGTCGCAGGGCTTCTTATTTAAAAATTTTCCCCTGGGCAATAAGCTTATTCACAAGCCTCTATGCAATTCCGTACTGCATTTCTATCATATTCGTCATATTTGGCGGAAAATGTTTCAGCAGAATAGCTTTCAGACACAATTTGTTATTACAGCACAAGAATTTTTGGAGTTTGGATAAGTCATAAATGTATGCGTAAGTCTTTTGAACGAATTTTAACCAAAAATCAAAAGCAATGATTACGTGAAATTACACAACAAGAAGGCTAGAGGCGTTTAAAGTGTACATATATTTAATCAAGATCTAACTTTATAGATAGAGCCTTAGCCAAATGTGAAAATAACGAAAATAATAAGTTCTAACACTGCAGTTTTTATAGATTTCAAACGTCCACCATTTTCCATTTTAATTTTAAATCCCGTTCTAAATTTGAATGTTTGAAATCGTTATTAGTAATTCGGGGCGCATTAGTGGTAACTATGGCTAGTAAATTAAGATTTAAATTCTCTCCACATTAAGAATAAAACCATTTTAAGAAACCCTGTGTATGGATTAAAAACATCAACGACAGTTCTTATATAATGTGAACAACATTTATATTGCAGACAGATATCGTAAGTCTGAGTTTGTGACGTGACATTCTCACCGATTAAACTCTGCATGAATTATTTACTGTGCCGGTGTATGAACGCTATGAGAGGACACAAATACTTATTAGCGAAAACATTCAAAACGCTAAAAAAAAAGTCAATTTGTGAGTGGAAAACATCCGTAAAATCTAAGAAAACCTGTGTTAGATTAAAAACATCAGCGACGGTTTTATAATGTCAACAACACAGGGTGCGGACTTTTTAAGATTCCAGCTCGTTCACCCGACCTTATCCCCATTGAAAACGTCTTTCACTTGGCTAATATCCAGCTTAAAAAAGATTCCATGGAAAGAACACTGGAGAAAGAAACATATGTGCAATTCTTTCGTCGTGTAAAGAGAAAACTTTCGAATTTTCCTTCAAGAATTATGGACAAAACAATTGGTTCCATGTCGAAACGTTTTGACAAGGTCATAAAGGTAAAGGACGTGTGAAAGACCTTGTAAAGCTATGGAAGTTTTGGAGCAACGAGTAACCAACGAGTAATCATTGGGTAACAACTGGGTAACCCTAGGTTGTTCAGAGGTTACCTAGCAAGATTTAACAAGAATTAGCAAACGAAATTAGCGTTAAGTCAATGCTAGTACAAATGACAGTAAGTCTATAGATTAGTTCTTATCTTGTAAAAATGTACTTCAATTTTTAATTGGCATATAGTTTTCGCAAAGTTGAAAGCGCAACCTGGGAATAATATTATACTATCCATGCTGGGCACCTGTAAAACAAAAAATGCGAACCTACCAACTGAAAGAAGCATTGTAGGATAGCGTTGGTGACGATGTTGTATTCGAATATTTAAAGATAGTGGCAACAAGTGTGAATGATGTAAGGAAATATTTTAAGCCTATTTGCTTTATTTAATTGGATAATAATGCAGAGATTTAAAATTAGTTTCAGAAAAACTTCGCCCACAGAATTGATCACAGATGAAACGTATCTACCAGAGGCCACGCGAGATATCATATGTATAAATTTATTGTCTAATATACTAACGATCATATTAGCAAGGTGCCTTAAATAACTTTTAAATTTTTTCACGCTAATTCTTTCAGGAAGAAATGATGGTGCTCGATATGTTGATATCGTGTAACATTAATAATTATCATTGGACACAAACAGTGGTTTTCCCCAAAGAGAAAATGAGTTATGATTTGCTATCTTAATCCTATGGGTGAAGAAGTTGATGCGTTGAATGGCGTGCTAAATAAATGGAAGTAAGTGTAATAGGCGGTATGATAGTCCATCAATTATTTCAATTAGTTTAAATATATTTCCTAATTTCCAACTCATGGTTTCGTTTATTATCTTAGCACCTATCTGATAAGAAAATATGTACTTAAAGGTACTTTAAAAAAAATTATTAGGAATACTTTACTTTAAATAAAAAAGATAATTTTTTTGGTGCTAACTATTATTGAGAGAATTTTTATTTCTTGTTTACAAAAAGTTACATCATCTTTTTCACAAAAACTATGGCCTCTACAAATGATTCCCTACGCGAAATAACAAGACAGTGTATCTTGTGGGATATTTTGCGCAAAGGTAAATAAAGTTACTGTGATAATTTTAAAGGATGTTATGTAAGTTCCGAAAATAAAAAAAGCTAAAATTTCGCTGTATCTAGTTGGCTGAGTGGATTATGCGCAATCAGCAAATCTCAGTTGAGTTCAACAAAAAAGAAGTCATTGAGTTTCGAGATGCCATTGTGAGAAAGCTGCTTTAAGGGGGAGGTACTAAGCATCAATTTTAAATGTTCATTCAACGTTAAATAACTAGAGCATGTTTTCATTTTCAATGTATTTTAATAAATTGGTTTTGGTTTAGAAAAGAAGATACCTAGCATTTAAAGTTTTGCTGACTCTGGGGAAACCTTGCCGGTCCAAAAAGGAACAAGGGTCAAACAACGGTTGGGTACATATCTATATTATAATAAATGGATCTGCCATGCCAATATTTTTCAGAACAACCCTACGTTGAAATATTCCTGCCTTTTATTTGTGGGTGCATGGAAATCGGAAATTACCTGTACAATAGTTCATTCATGCGTGGGCTCCCTCATATTCTCGAGGCAATTTCTACTTTCCCCGAGGATGTCAATATGGAAATTGATATGAAGGAATACGTAATCTTCACACAAGAAGTTGGTTTTGATAAATTCGAAGCCCCTTTTGGAAGCTTATTTTCCGAAAGCAACAATTCTTTACCTTATGTCGTCATGGTTCGAAACATGGCTGTTTGCTTCGTCGTTTTCGAAGATGGAAATGTCGCAATGATCGACAGTCATGGAAAGCAGCAACAGGCGCAAGGACTTTTTATACAAAAAACGTAAGAAATTTGCTAACTTATTTTGGTGATTATCCTGCAGGCAAACAGTTAGACTTTTACAGAATGAAACATTTTTAAATAAAAGGTCCTAGTATAATGTTGTTTTTACTATGCGCCCCCTTAAACAAAACAAAAAGGGCACTGATAAAAAATACACAGAAATCACCATTCCGGGTGTAGGGGGCGAGTATAGTGGTGGTGGAGGGGATAGGGCAAAAATCATCTACTCCTATAACTTCCCTTGTGTTGAGTTGTATGTCATAAAACTTGAGACGAATAATGTCTCACATCCAGTTTTTGCAAATCTATTGCTTGGTGATATTTTGCTTCAAAGAATTAAAAATATTTCAATTAACTATTACTTAGATACCTTGAATGACATTTTCTGGCGTAAATGTGCTAAAACAAGTTCCCCTCCATGTCACTTCCAACAGTTTCATTCAATCAATCGAAAGAATGTTCCCATTGTGTTCCTAATTATAAATTAAGATTTAAATTCTCTCCACATTAAGAATAAAACCATTTTAAGAAATCCTGTGTATGGATTAAAAACCTCAGCGACGGTTTTTATAATGTCAACAACACAGGGTGCAGACTTCTTAAGATTCCAGCTCGTTCACCCGACCTTATCCCCATTGAAATCGTCTTTCATTTGGCTAATATCCAGCTTAAAAAAGATGCCTTGGAAAGAAGACTGGAGAAAGAAACATATGTGCAATTCTGTCGTTGTGTAAAGAGAAAACTTTTGAATTATCCTTCGAGAGTTATCAACAAAACAACTGGTTCCATGTCGAAACGTGTTGACAAGGTCATAAAGGTAAAGGACGTGTGAAAGACCTTGTAAAGCTGTAGAAGTTTTGGAGCAACGAGTAACCAACGAGTAATGATTGGGTAACAATTGGGTAACCGTACGTTGGTCAGAGGTTACCTAGCAAGATTTAACGAGTAATTAGCAAACGAAATTAGCGTTAAGTCAATGCTAGTACAAATGACAGTAAGTCTATAGATTATTTCTTATCTTGCAAAAATGTACTTTAATTTTTAATTGGCATATATTTTGCGCAAAGTTGAAAGCGCAACCTGGGAATAATATTATACTATCCATGCTGGGCACCTGTAAAACAAAAATGCGAACCTACCAACTGAAAGAAGCATTGAAGGATAGCGTTAATGACGATGTTGTATTCGAATATTTAAAGATAGTGGCAACAAGTGTGAATGATGTAAGGAAATATTTTAAGCCTATTTGCTTTATTTAATTGGATATTAATGCAGAGATTTAAAATTAGTTTCAGAAAAACATTCGCCCCGAAGAGTTGATCGCAGATAAAACGTATCTACAAGAGGCCACACGAGATATCATATGTATAAATTTATTGTCTAATATACTAACGATCATATTAGCAAAGTGCCTTAAATAACTTTTAAATTTTTTCACGCTAATTTTTTCAGGAAGAACTGATGGCGCTCGATGTGTTGATATCGTGTAACATTAATAATTATCATTGAACACTAAAAGCGGTTTTCCCCAAAGAGAAAATGAGTTATGATTTGCTATCTTAATCCTATAGGTGAAGAAGTTGATGCGTTGAATGGCGTGCTAAATAAACGGAATTAAGTTTAACAGGCGGTATGATAGTCCATCAATAATTATAATTAGTTTCAATATAATTCCTAATTTGCAACTCATGGTTTCGTTTCTTATCTTAGGGCCTATCTGGTAAGGAAAAATGTACTTAAAGGTCATGTCAAAAAAAATAATATTAAGAATACTTTACTTTAAATGAAAAAGATAATTTTTTTTGGTGTGCTAACTATTATTGAGAGAATTTTTATTTCTTGTTTACAAAAAGTTACATCATCTTCTTCACAAAAACCATGGCTTCTACA
The DNA here is from genome assembly GCF_029227915.1 of Hydractinia symbiolongicarpus. Taxonomy (NCBI): domain Eukaryota; kingdom Metazoa; phylum Cnidaria; class Hydrozoa; order Anthoathecata; family Hydractiniidae; genus Hydractinia; species Hydractinia symbiolongicarpus. The sequence goes on from NC_079887.1 coordinate 8,877,772, forward strand.
AACGATTCCTCACGCGAAACAACAAGACAGTGTATCTTGTGGGATATTTTGCGCTAAGGTAAATAAAGTTACTGTGATAATTTTACAGGATGTTATGTAAGTTCCAGAAATAAAAAAAGTTAAAATTTTGCTGTATCTAGTTGGCTGAGTGGATTGAAGTCATTGAGTTTCGAGATGCCATTGTGTGAAATCTGCTTCAAGGGGGAGGTACTAAGCATCAATTTTAAATGTTCAGTCAACGTTATATAACTAGAGCATGTTTCCATTTTCAATGAATTTTAATAAAATGGTTTTGGTTTAGAAAAAGAAGATACCTAGCATTTAAAGTTTTGCTAACTTTGGGGAAACCTTGCTGGTCCGAAAAGGAACAAGGGTCAAACAACGGATCGTTGGGTACATACCTATATTATAATATATGGATCTGCCATGGCAATATTTGTCAGAACAACCCTTCGTTGAAATATTCCGGCCTTTTATTTGTGGGTGCATGGAAATTGGAAATTACCTGTACAGTAGTTCATCCATGCGTGGGCTCCCTCATATTCTCGAGGCAATTTCTACTTTCTCCGAGGATGTCAATATGGAAATTGATATGAAGGAATACGCAATCTTCACACAAGGAGTTGGTTTTGATAAATTCGAAGCTTATTTTCCGAAAGCAACAATTCTTTACCTTATGTCGTCATGGTTCGAAACATGGCTGTTTGCTTCGTCGTTTTCGAAGATGGAAATGTCGCAATGATCGACAGTCATGGAAAGCAGCAACATGGCGCGAAGATTTTTATACAAAAAACGTCCGAAATTTGCTAACTTATTTTGGTGATTATCCTGCAGGCGAACAGTTAAGTTTTTACAGAATGAAACATTTTTAAATAAAGGGTCCTAGTATAATGTTATTTTTACTATGCGCCCCTTTAAACAAAACAAAAAGGGCACTGATAAAAAATACACAGAAATCACCATTCCGGGTGTAGGGGGCGAGTATAGTGGTGGTGGAGGGGATAGGGCAAAAATCATCTACTCCTATAACTTCCCTTGTGTTGAGTTGTATGTCATAAAACTTGGGACGAATAATGTCTCACATCCAGTTTTTGCAAATTTATTGCTTGGCGATATTTTGCTTGAAACAATTAAAAATATTTCAATTAACTATTACTTAGATACCTTGAATGACATTTTCTGGCGTAGATGTGCTAAAACAAGTTCCCCTCCATGTCACTTTCAACAGTTTCATTCAATCAATTGAAAGAAGTTCCCATTGTGTTCCTAATTATTGCGCCCCGCCGAAGGGGCGCACATTTAGTGGACCGCGGGTATATAGTGTTTGTTTTATGTATGGGAGAAGTTTTTTTCTTACTCTCAACTTCGCGGGGGAACTTCGGCTCGAACATCCAACCTAGGTTTGATATAACACAACCTGTGTGTTTGGTACCATCAAGACAAAAATAACACTGATCGAGCAAAACTTATCTTGTCTCGGTTTCTTTGTTGTCTCTGAAGATTTGAGTGCCATAAAAAATATTAATCGAGATTCTTTTGTTATGTTAATTTAAAGCTTTGTAATATTGTCTCGTTTAATATGCTTAAATGTCACTGCAGCCCACGTGAATTTATCTTCAAGAAAAGGTTTGTTTTTCTTTGTTCAAGTTGTTTCGAAACTTGTTAACAGTAAGTAGAAGGATTACTTATATTTTATATGAAATTAAACTCAGAACGGTTTATGGCGTTGATCCAAAGGCCGCAATTTATAAATGCATCACAATTTAAAGTCAATCAAGAACAGAACATTCCGTGTATGGCCATGACTAAAACTGCTTGCATTTTGTTGGTCTTCCCTTCCCGATGGTCTGGCTTGTCGTAATAGCTTTAATGATGTAGCTAGGGAGCTAAATACTTATTTTTAAATTCTTGCATTTTATAAGTTAATAGTCGTAAAACTACTCTCACTTGTACTACAGCTATTAAGCTAGAACTGCACAAAATAGTGCTTTCATTAGAGTCCCTTTTTTCAGAAGCAACAAAAAACTTTTATCCTGCCCTGTGTAATTTTATCAACGAGGGTGCTGATAAGCCACATACACCGTAAAAAGTATAGGCGTTTTGGGTGAGTAAAATAACTTCTAAAGGAACCTTTGTGAGGCTGCTATCATGTATTCTTGCGGTCAGGATGTTCTCCTTCGTTGCTATCCGATGGAGAACAAAGTGGACTTTTCACGGTCAAACCTTCAAAGTAGCAACCTTACTTAAACAGAATTTACAAGTAAAACGTCGTTAAAATGTCGCAAAATGGCAAAAATTAAGCAGTATCTAAAACATATTAAAGATTTGACTAAAAAAAAAAGAATTCCTTGAAAAATCCAGTATTGTATTTATGAAGATTTCACCACAAAAACATTAATTACGGCATTTGTACCCCATTTCATAATGGCTGCCCGTGATTGGTTGACACGAATCAGACCGCAAGAATATATATAAAAAGATATTTGTTGAATCATGAAAAAATATTGTTGTTCATTGCACGGAACAGTCAAGTTGAACTGATAAATTAACCAATAACATAACATAGTTAGCCCTTGCAGTACAACTAGACGCTACCCACAGTATGTTACAGGTTTCTTTGTTTTCTTCCCTTTTTTATGTTTTTTCTTGAAATTATAAATGATGTTGTTGATTTATCAAATCTGACAAATTTATTAATTGAGTGTCTACCCTTTTTTGTATCAACTTGTTCAATTCAATTCGAAAACAATGACCAATCAATTTCCTCGATAATAAACAATCAAATTTGTAAAATTCAATAAATCGATTTCAACAAAATAAGTCCTGTATTGTCCACAGGTTTGAAAATCTTGTATCGCCTGCTTAATATTATACTTGTTTAACAATTATATCAAAGCCAGCTTGACTAAATTTATATATATATTTTTATTTATATAGTATACCTTTTGTGTATCACATGGCATTGATTTGTATCTTTTTAATAAATTCTAACTTTAAATCAGATAAGTAGACAATAATTAAACAACCTAGTATTAATTCAGTTCTGGTAAAATTGTATTCTTCTTTCTCAATTTTAAATATACTTTCTTTTTCAGATCATTTGTTATGAAACCATGCACCATCAGCAGTTTCGAAAAATCTTCAACGAGAGAAATTTTTAAGGATTTTATTGGTAACTTAACAGAGTAATAATTCATTGAAATTGAAATTGTTCAGAAGTTATTATATATATTCGAATCGTGAAGTTCATACATAGCAATCCTGCATCCTGGAATTTTCGAGATCAGTTATAAAAAAATCCAGTTAAAGTTTTAACTATTGTTTTAGAATATATACTATATATATGTAAAAAAAAAATTATTTTTTATTTATCAAGTTGTATTTTACGCAATAATAATTGAGAATTAGGATACTTATGATGTGTTTATATACCCCATTGTTCTCCGTTTTAAAGTCTACTTCAAATTTCAGAATCTTTTAGGCTAATGACGGAAATCTTCAAGTCGCAGGGCTTCTTATTTAAAAATTTTCCCCTGGGCAATAAGCTTATTCACAAGCCTCTATGCAATTCCGTACTGCATTTCTATCATATTCGTCATATTTGGCGGAAAATGTTTCAGCAGAATAGCTTTCAGACACAATTTGTTATTACAGCACAAGAATTTTTGGAGTTTGGATAAGTCATAAATGTATGCGTAAGTCTTTTGAACGAATTTTAACCAAAAATCAAAAGCAATGATTACGTGAAATTACACAACAAGAAGGCTAGAGGCGTTTAAAGTGTACATATATTTAATCAAGATCTAACTTTATAGATAGAGCCTTAGCCAAATGTGAAAATAACGAAAATAATAAGTTCTAACACTGCAGTTTTTATAGATTTCAAACGTCAACCATTTTCCATTTTAATTTTAAATCCCGTTCTAAATTTGAATGTTTGAAATCGTTATTAGTAATTCGGGGCGCATTAGTGGTAACTATGGCTAGTAAATTAAGATTTAAATTCTCTCCACATTAAGAATAAAACCATTTTAAGAAACCCTGTGTATGGATTAAAAACATCAACGACAGTTCTTATATAATGTGAACAACATTTATATTGCAGACAGATATCGTAAGTCTGAGTTTGTGACGTGACATTCTCACCGATTAAACTCTGCATGAATTATTTACTGTGCCGGTGTATGAACGCTATGAGAGGACACAAATACTTATTAGCGAAAACATTCAAAACGCTAAAAAAAAAGTCAATTTGTGAGTGGAAAACATCCGTAAAATCTAAGAAAACCTGTGTTAGATTAAAAACATCAGCGACGGTTTTATAATGTCAACAACACAGGGTGCGGACTTTTTAAGATTCCAGCTCGTTCACCCGACCTTATCCCCATTGAAAACGTCTTTCACTTGGCTAATATCCAGCTTAAAAAAGATTCCATGGAAAGAACACTGGAGAAAGAAACATATGTGCAATTCTTTCGTCGTGTAAAGAGAAAACTTTCGAATTTTCCTTCAAGAATTATGGACAAAACAATTGGTTCCATGTCGAAACGTTTTGACAAGGTCATAAAGGTAAAGGACGTGTGAAAGACCTTGTAAAGCTATGGAAGTTTTGGAGCAACGAGTAACCAACGAGTAATCATTGGGTAACAACTGGGTAACCCTAGGTTGTTCAGAGGTTACCTAGCAAGATTTAACAAGAATTAGCAAACGAAATTAGCGTTAAGTCAATGCTAGTACAAATGACAGTAAGTCTATAGATTAGTTCTTATCTTGTAAAAATGTACTTCAATTTTTAATTGGCATATAGTTTTCGCAAAGTTGAAAGCGCAACCTGGGAATAATATTATACTATCCATGCTGGGCACCTGTAAAACAAAAAATGCGAACCTACCAACTGAAAGAAGCATTGTAGGATAGCGTTGGTGACGATGTTGTATTCGAATATTTAAAGATAGTGGCAACAAGTGTGAATGATGTAAGGAAATATTTTAAGCCTATTTGCTTTATTTAATTGGATAATAATGCAGAGATTTAAAATTAGTTTCAGAAAAACTTCGCCCACAGAATTGATCACAGATGAAACGTATCTACCAGAGGCCACGCGAGATATCATATGTATAAATTTATTGTCTAATATACTAACGATCATATTAGCAAGGTGCCTTAAATAACTTTTAAATTTTTTCACGCTAATTCTTTCAGGAAGAAATGATGGTGCTCGATATGTTGATATCGTGTAACATTAATAATTATCATTGGACACAAATAGTGGTTTTCCCCAAAGAGAAAATGAGTTATGATTTGCTATCTTAATCCTATGGGTGAAGAAGTTGATGCGTTGAATGGCGTGCTAAATAAATGGAAGTAAGTGTAATAGGCGGTATGATAGTCCATCAATTATTTCAATTAGTTTAAATATATTTCCTAATTTCCAACTCATGGTTTCGTTTATTATCTTAGCACCTATCTGATAAGAAAATATGTACTTAAAGGTACTTTAAAAAAAATTATTAGGAATACTTTACTTTAAATAAAAAAGATAATTTTTTTGGTGCTAACTATTATTGAGAGAATTTTTATTTCTTGTTTACAAAAAGTTACATCATCTTTTTCACAAAAACTATGGCCTCTACAAATGATTCCCCACGCGAAATAACAAGACAGTGTATCTTGTGGGATATTTTGCGCAAAGGTAAATAAAGTTACTGTGATAATTTTAAAGGATGTTATGTAAGTTCCGAAAATAAAAAAAGTTAAAATTTCGCTGTATCTAGTTGGCTGAGTGGATTATGCGCAATCAGCAAATCCCAGTTGAGTTCAACAAAAAAGAAGTCATTGAGTTTCGAGATGCCATTGTGAGAAAACTGCTTTAAGGGGGAGGTACTAAGCATCAATTTCAAATGTTCATTCAACGTTAAATAACTAGAGCATGTTTTCATTTTCAATGTATTTTAATAAATTGGTTTTGGTTTAGAAAAGAAGATACCTAGCATTTAAAGTTTTGCTGACTGTGGGGAAACCTTGCCGGTCCAAAAAGGAACAAGGGTCAAACAACGGTTGGGTACATATCTATATTATAATAAATGGATCTGCCATGCCAATATTTTTCAGAACAACCCTACGTTGAAATATTCCTGCCTTTTATTTGTGGGTGCATGGAAATCGGAAATTACCTGTACAATAGTTCATTCATGCGTGGGCTCCCTCATATTCTCGAGGCAATTTCTACTTTCCCCGAGGATGTCAATATGGAAATTGATATGAAGGAATACGCAATCTTCACACAAGGAGTTGGTTTTGATAAATTCGAGGCTTCTCTTGGAAGCTTATTTTCCGAAAGCAACAATTCTTTACCTCATGTCGTCATTGTTCGAAACATGGCTGTTTGCTTAGTCGTTTTCGAAGATGGAAATGTCGCAATGATCGACAGTCATGGAAAGCAGCAACATGGCACAAGGATTTTTTATACAAAAAACGTCCAAAATTTGCTAACTTATTTTGGTGATTATCCTGCAGGCGAACAGTTAAGTTTTTACAGAATGAAACATTTTTAAATAAAGGGTCCTAGTATAATGTTATTTTTACTATGCGCCCCTTTAAACAAAACAAAAAGGGCACTGATAAAAAATACACAGAAATCACCATTCCGGGTGTAGGGGGCGAGTATAGTGGTGGTGGAGGGGATAGGGCAAAAATCATCTACTCCTATAACTTCCCTTGTGTTGAGTTGTATGTCATAAAACTTGAGACGAATAATGTCTCACATCCAGTTTTTGCAAATCTATTGCTTGGTGATATTTTGCTTCAAAGAATTAAAAATATTTCAATTAACTATTACTTAGATACCTTGAATGACATTTTCTGGCGTAAATGTGCTAAAACAAGTTCCCCTCCATGTCACTTCCAACAGTTTCATTCAATCAATCGAAAGAATGTTCCCATTGTGTTCCTAATTATAAATTAAGATTTAAATTCTCTCCACATTAAGAATAAAACCATTTTAAGAAACCCTGTGTATGGATTAAAAACCTCAGCGACGGTTTTTATAATGTCAACAACACAGGGTGCAGACTTCTTAAGATTCCAGCTCGTTCACCCGACCTTATCCCCATTGAAATCGTCTTTCATTTGGCTAATATCCAGCTTAAAAAAGATGCCTTGGAAAGAAGACTGGAGAAAGAAACATATGCGCAATTCTGTCGTCGTGTAAAGAGAAAACTTTCGAATTTTCCTTCAAGAATTATGGACAAAACAATTGGTTCCATGTCGAAACGTTTTGACAAGGTCATAAAGGTAAAGGACGTGTGAAAGACCTTGTAAAGCTATGGAAGTTTTGGAGCAACGAGTAACCAACGAGTAATCATTGGGTAACAATTAGGTAACCCTAGGTTGTTCAGAGGTTACCTAGCAAGATTTAACGAGAATTAGCAAACGAAATTAGCGTTAAGTCAATGCTAGTACAAATGACAGTAAGTCTATAGATTAGTTCTTATCTTGTAAAAATGTACTTCAATTTTTAATTGGCATATAGTTTTCGCAAAGTTGAAAGCGCAACCTGGGAATAATATTATACTATCCATGCTGGGCACCTGTAAAACAAAAAATGCGAACCTACCAACTGAAAGAAGCATTGTAGGATAGCGTTGGTGACGATGTTGTATTCGAATATTTAAAGATAGTGGCAACAAGTGTGAATGATGTTAGGAAATATTTTAAGCCTATTTGCTTTATTTAATTGGATAATAATGCAGAGATTTAAAATTAGTTTCAGAAAAACATTAAAGTTAGTTCGCCCACAGAATTGATCACAGATGAAACGTATCTACCAGAGGCCACGCGAGATATCATATGTATAAATTTATTGTGTAATATACTAACGATCATATTAGCAAGGTGCCTTAAATAACTTTTAAATTTTTTCACGCTAATTCTTTCAGGAAGAAATGATGGTGCTCGATATGTTGATATCGTGTAACATTAATAATTATCATTGGACACAAATAGTGGTTTTCCCCAAAGAGAAAATGAGTTATGATTTGCTATCTTAATCCTATGGGTGAAGAAGTTGATGCGTTGAATGGCGTGCTAAATAAATGGAAGTAAGTGTAATAGGCGGTATGATAGTCCATCAATTATTTCAATTAGTTTAAATATATTTCCTAATTTCCAACTCATGGTTTCGTTTATTATCTTAGCACCTATCTGATAAGAAAATATGTACTTAAAGGTACTTTAAAAAAAATTATTAGGAATACTTTACTTTAAATAAAAAAGATAATTTTTTTGGTGCTAACTATTATTGAGAGAATTTTTATTTCTTGTTTACAAAAAGTTACATCATCTTTTTCACAAAAACTATGGCCTCTACAAATGATTCCCCACGCGAAATAACAAGACAGTGTATCTTGTGGGATATTTTGCGCAAAGGTAAATAAAGTTACTGTGATAATTTTAAAGGATGTTATGTAAGTTCCGAAAATAAAAAAAGTTAAAATTTCGCTGTATCTAGTTGGCTGAGTGGATTATGCGCAATCAGCAAATCCCAGTTGAGTTCAACAAAAAAGAAGTCATTGAGTTTCGAGATGCCATTGTGAGAAAGCTGCTTTAAGGGGGAGGTACTAAGCATCAATTTTAAATGTTCATTCAACGTTAAATAACTAGAGCATGTTTTCATTTTCAATGTATTTTAATAAATTGGTTTTGGTTTAGAAAAGAAGATACCTAGCATTTAAAGTTTTGCTGACTCTGGGGAAACCTTGCCGGTCCAAAAAGGAACAAGGGTCAAACAACGGTTGGGTACATATCTATATTATAATAAATGGATCTGCCATGCCAATATTTTTCAGAACAACCCTACGTTGAAATATTCCTGCCTTTTATTTGTGGGTGCATGGAAATCGGAAATTACCTGTACAATAGTTCATTCATGCGTGGGCTCCCTCATATTCTCGAGGCAATTTCTACTTTCCCCGAGGATGTCAATATGGAAATTGATATGAAGGAATACGCAATCTTCACACAAGGAGTTGGTTTTGATAAATTCGAGGCTTCTCTTGGAAGCTTATTTTCCGAAAGCAACAATTCTTTACCTCATGTCGTCATTGTTCGAAACATGGCTGTTTGCTTAGTCGTTTTCGAAGATGGAAATGTCGCAATGATCGACAGTCATGGAAAGCAGCAACATGGCACAAGGATTTTTTATACAAAAAACGTCCAAAATTTGCTAACTTATTTTGGTGATTATCCTGCAGGCGAACAGTTAAGTTTTTACAGAATGAAACATTTTTAAATAAAGGGTCCTAGTATAATGTTATTTTTACTATGCGCCCCTTTAAACAAAACAAAAAGGGCACTGATAAAAAATACACAGAAATCACCATTCCGGGTGTAGGGGGCGAGTATAGTGGTGGTGGAGGGGATAGGGCAAAAATCATCTACTCCTATAACTTCCCTTGTGTTGAGTTGTATGTCATAAAACTTGAGACGAATAATGTCTCACATCCAGTTTTTGCAAATCTATTGCTTGGTGATATTTTGCTTCAAAGAATTAAAAATATTTCAATTAACTATTACTTAGATACCTTGAATGACATTTTCTGGCGTAAATGTGCTAAAACAAGTTCCCCTCCATGTCACTTCCAACAGTTTCATTCAATCAATCGAAAGAATGTTCCCATTGTGTTCCTAATTATAAATTAAGATTTAAATTCTCTCCACATTAAGAATAAAACCATTTTAAGAAACCCTGTGTATGGATTAAAAACCTCAGCGACGGTTTTTATAATGTCAACAACACAGGGTGCAGACTTCTTAAGATTCCAGCTCGTTCACCCGACCTTATCCCCATTGAAATCGTCTTTCATTTGGCTAATATCCAGCTTAAAAAAGATGCCTTGGAAAGAAGACTGGAGAAAGAAACATATGCGCAATTCTGTCGTCGTGTAAAGAGAAAACTTTCGAATTTTCCTTCAAGAATTATGGACAAAACAATTGGTTCCATGTCGAAACGTTTTGACAAGGTCATAAAGGTAAAGGACGTGTGAAAGACCTTGTAAAGCTATGGAAGTTTTGGAGCAACGAGTAACCAACGAGTAATCATTGGGTAACAATTGGGTAACCCTAGGTTGTTCAGAGGTTACCTAGCAAGATTTAACGAGAATTAGCAAACGAAATTAGCGTTAAGTCAATGCTAGTACAAATGACAGTAAGTCTATAGATTAGTTCTTATCTTGTAAAAATGTACTTCAATTTTTAATTGGCATATAGTTTTCGCAAAGTTGAAAGCGCAACCTGGGAATAATATTATACTATCCATGCTGGGCACCTGTAAAACAAAAAATGCGAACCTACCAACTGAAAGAAGCATTGTAGGATAGCGTTGGTGACGATGTTGTATTCGAATATTTAAAGATAGTGGCAACAAGTGTGAATGATGTTAGGAAATATTTTAAGCCTATTTGCTTTATTTAATTGGATAATAATGCAGAGATTTAAAATTAGTTTCAGAAAAACATTAAAGTTAGTTCGCCCACAGAATTGATCACAGATGAAACGTATCTACCAGAGGCCACGCGAGATATCATATGTATAAATTTATTGTGTAATATACTAACGATCATATTAGCAAGGTGCCTTAAATAACTTTTAAATTTTTTCACGCTAATTCTTTCAGGAAGAAATGATGGTGCTCGATATGTTGATATCGTGTAACATTAATAATTATCATTGGACACAAATAGTGGTTTTCCCCAAAGAGAAAATGAGTTATGATTTGCTATCTTAATCCTATGGGTGAAGAAGTTGATGCGTTGAATGGCGTGCTAAATAAATGGAAGTAAGTGTAATAGGCGGTATGATAGTCCATCAATTATTTCAATTAGTTTAAATATATTTCCTAATTTCCAACTCGTGGTTTCGTTTATTATCTTAGCACCTATCTGATAAGAAAATATGTACTTAAAGGTACTTTAAAAAAAATTATTAGGAATACTTTACTTTAAATAAAAAAGATAATTTTTTTGGTGCTAACTATTATTGAGAGAATTTTTATTTCTTGTTTACAAAAAGTTACATCATCTTTTTCACAAAAACTATGGCCTCTACAAATGATTCCCCACGCGAAATAACAAGACAGTGTATCTTGTGGGATATTTTGCGCAAAGGTAAATAAAGTTACTGTGATAATTTTAAAGGATGTTATGTAAGTTCCGAAAATAAAAAAAGTTAAAATTTCGCTGTATCTAGTTGGCTGAGTGGATTATGCGCAATCAGCAAATCCCAGTTGAGTTCAACAAAAAAGAAGTCATTGAGTTTCGAGATGCCATTGTGAGAAAGCTGCTTTAAGGGGGAGGTACTAAGCATCAATTTTAAATGTTCATTCAACGTTAAATAACTAGAGCATGTTTTCATTTTCAATGTATTTTAATAAATTGGTTTTGGTTTAGAAAAGAAGATACCTAGCATTTAAAGTTTTGCTGACTCTGGGGAAACCTTGCCGGTCCGAAAAGGAACAAGGGTCAAACAACGGTTGGGTACATATCTATATTATAATAAATGGATCTGCCATGCCAATATTTTTCAGAACAACCCTACGTTGAAATATTCCTGCCTTTTATTTGTGGGTGCATGGAAATCGGAAATTACCTGTACAATAGTTCATTCATGCGTGGGCTTCCTCATATTCTCGAGGCAATTTCTACTTTCCCCGAGGATGTCAATATGGAAATTGATATGAAGGAATACGCAATCTTCACACAAGGAGTTGGTTTTGATAAATTTGAGGCTTATCTTGGAAGCTTATTTTCCGAAAGCAACAATTCTTTACCTCATGTCGTCATTGTTCGAAACATGGCTGTTTGCTTAGTCGTTTTCGAAGATGGAAATGTCGCAATGATCGACAGTCATGGAAAGCAGCAACATGGCACAAGGATTTTTTATACAAAAAACGTCCAAAATTTGCTAACTTATTTTGGTGATTATCCTGCAGGCGAACAGTTAAGTTTTTACAGAATGAAACATTTTTAAATAAAGGGTCCTAGCATAATGTTATTTTTACTATGCACCCCTTTAAACAAAACAAAAAGGGCACTGATAAAAAATACACAGAAATCACCATTCCGGGTGTAGGGGGCGAGTATAGTGGTGGTGGAGGGGATAGGGCAAAAATCATCTACTCCTATAACTTCCCTTGTGTTGAGTTGTATGTCATAAAACTTGAGACGAATAATGTCTCACATCCAGTTTTTGCAAATCTATTGCTTGGTGATATTTTGCTTCAAAGAATTAAAAATATTTCAATTAACTATTACTTAGATACCTTGAATGACATTTTCTGGCGTAAATGTGCTAAAACAAGTTCCCCTCCATGTCACTTCCAACAGTTTCATTCAATCAATCGAAAGAATGTTCCCATTGTGTTCCTAATTATAAATTAAGATTTAAATTCTCTCCACATTAAGAATAAAACCATTTTAAGAAACCCTGTGTATGGATTAAAAACCTCAGCGACGGTTTTTATAATGTCAACAACACAGGGTGCAGACTTCTTAAGATTCCAGCTCGTTCACCCGACCTTATCCCCATTGAAATCGTCTTTCATTTGGCTAATATCCAGCTTAAAAAAGATGCCTTGGAAAGAAGACTGGAGAAAGAAACATATGCGCAATTCTGTCGTCGTGTAAAGAGAAAACTTTCGAATTTTCCTTCAAGAATTATGGACAAAACAATTGGTTCCATGTCGAAACGTTTTGACAAGGTCATAAAGGTAAAGGACGTGTGAAAGACCTTGTAAAGCTATGGAAGTTTTGGAGCAACGAGTAACCAACGAGTAATCATTGGGTAACAATTGGGTAACCCTAGGTTGTTCAGAGGTTACCTAGCAAGATTTAACGAGAATTAGCAAACGAAATTAGCGTTAAGTCAATGCTAGTACAAATGACAGTAAGTCTATAGATTAGTTCTTATCTTGTAAAAATGTACTTCAATTTTTAATTGGCATATAGTTTTCGCAAAGTTGAAAGCGCAACCTGGGAATAATATTATACTATCCATGCTGGGCACCTGTAAAACAAAAAATGCGAACCTACCAACTGAAAGAAGCATTGTAGGATAGCGTTGGTGACGATGTTGTATTCGAATATTTAAAGATAGTGGCAACAAGTGTGAATGATGTTAGGAAATATTTTAAGCCTATTTGCTTTATTTAATTGGATAATAATGCAGAGATTTAAAATTAGTTTCAGAAAAACATTAAAGTTAGTTCGCCCACAGAATTGATCACAGATGAAACGTATCTACCAGAGGCCACGCGAGATATCATATGTATAAATTTATTGTGTAATATACTAACGATCATATTAGCAAGGTGCCTTAAATAACTTTTAAATTTTTTCACGCTAATTCTTTCAGGAAGAAATGATGGTGCTCGATATGTTGATATCGTGTAACATTAATAATTATCATTGGACACAAATAGTGGTTTTCCCCAAAGAGAAAATGAGTTATGATTTGCTATCTTAATCCTATGGGTGAAGAAGTTGATGCGTTGAATGGCGTGCTAAATAAATGGAAGTAAGTGTAATAGGCGGTATGATAGTCCATCAATTATTTCAATTAGTTTAAATATATTTCCTAATTTCCAACTCATGGTTTCGTTTATTATCTTAGCACCTATCTGATAAGAAAATATGTACTTAAAGGTACTTTAAAAAAAATTATTAGGAATACTTTACTTTAAATAAAAAAGATAATTTTTTTGGTGCTAACTATTATTGAGAGAATTTTTATTTCTTGTTTACAAAAAGTTACATCATCTTTTTCACAAAAACTATGGCCTCTACAAATGATTCCCCACGCGAAATAACAAGACAGTGTATCTTGTGGGATATTTTGCGCAAAGGTAAATAAAGTTACTGTGATAATTTTAAAGGATGTTATGTAAGTTCCGAAAATAAAAAAAGTTAAAATTTCGCTGTATCTAGTTGGCTGAGTGGATTATGCGCAATCAGCAAATCCCAGTTGAGTTCAACAAAAAAGAAGTCATTGAGTTTCGAGATGCCATTGTGAGAAAGCTGCTTTAAGGGGGAGGTACTAAGCATCAATTTTAAATGTTCATTCAACGTTAAATAACTAGAGCATGTTTTCATTTTCAATGTATTTTAATAAATTGGTTTTGGTTTAGAAAAGAAGATACCTAGCATTTAAAGTTTTGCTGACTCTGGGGAAACCTTGCCGGTCCGAAAAGGAACAAGGGTCAAACAACGGTTGGGTACATATCTATATTATAATAAATGGATCTGCCATGCCAATATTTTTCAGAACAACCCTACGTTGAAATATTCCTGCCTTTTATTTGTGGGTGCATGGAAATCGGAAATTACCTGTACAATAGTTCATTCATGCGTGGGCTTCCTCATATTCTCGAGGCAATTTCTACTTTCCCCGAGGATGTCAATATGGAAATTGATATGAAGGAATACGCAATCTTCACACAAGGAGTTGGTTTTGATAAATTTGAGGCTTATCTTGGAAGCTTATTTTCCGAAAGCAACAATTCTTTACCTCATGTCGTCATTGTTCGAAACATGGCTGTTTGCTTAGTCGTTTTCGAAGATGGAAATGTCGCAATGATCGACAGTCATGGAAAGCAGCAACATGGCACAAGGATTTTTTATACAAAAAACGTCCAAAATTTGCTAACTTATTTTGGTGATTATCCTGCAGGCGAACAGTTAAGTTTTTACAGAATGAAACATTTTTAAATAAAGGGTCCTAGCATAATGTTATTTTTACTATGCACCCCTTTAAACAAAACAAAAAGGGCACTGATAAAAAATACACAGAAATCACCATTCCGGGTGTAGGGGGCGAGTATAGTGGTGGTGGAGGGGATAGGGCAAAAATCATCTACTCCTATAACTTCCCTTGTGTTGAGTTGTATGTCATAAAACTTGAGACGAATAATGTCTCACATCCAGTTTTTGCAAATCTATTGCTTGGTGATATTTTGCTTCAAAGAATTAAAAATATTTCAATTAACTATTACTTAGATACCTTGAATGACATTTTCTGGCGTAAATGTGCTAAAACAAGTTCCCCTCCATGTCACTTCCAACAGTTTCATTCAATCAATCGAAAGAATGTTCCCATTGTGTTCCTAATTATAAATTAAGATTTAAATTCTCTCCACATTAAGAATAAAACCATTTTAAGAAACCCTGTGTATGGATTAAAAACCTCAGCGACGGTTTTTATAATGTCAACAACACAGGGTGCAGACTTCTTAAGATTCCAGCTCGTTCACCCGACCTTATCCCCATTGAAATCGTCTTTCATTTGGCTAATATCCAGCTTAAAAAAGATGCCTTGGAAAGAAGACTGGAGAAAGAAACATATGCGCAATTCTGTCGTCGTGTAAAGAGAAAACTTTCGAATTTTCCTTCAAGAATTATGGACAAAACAATTGGTTCCATGTCGAAACGTTTTGACAAGGTCATAAAGGTAAAGGACGTGTGAAAGACCTTGTAAAGCTATGGAAGTTTTGGAGCAACGAGTAACCAACGAGTAATCATTGGGTAACAATTGGGTAACCCTAGGTTGTTCAGAGGTTACCTAGCAAGATTTAACGAGAATTAGCAAACGAAATTAGCGTTAAGTCAATGCTAGTACAAATGACAGTAAGTCTATAGATTAGTTCTTATCTTGTAAAAATGTACTTCAATTTTTAATTGGCATATAGTTTTCGCAAAGTTGAAAGCGCAACCTGGGAATAATATTATACTATCCATGCTGGGCACCTGTAAAACAAAAAATGCGAACCTACCAACTGAAAGAAGCATTGTAGGATAGCGTTGGTGACGATGTTGTATTCGAATATTTAAAGATAGTGGCAACAAGTGTGAATGATGTTAGGAAATATTTTAAGCCTATTTGCTTTATTTAATTGGATAATAATGCAGAGATTTAAAATTAGTTTCAGAAAAACATTAAAGTTAGTTCGCCCACAGAATTGATCACAGATGAAACGTATCTACCAGAGGCCACGCGAGATATCATATGTATAAATTTATTGTGTAATATACTAACGATCATATTAGCAAGGTGCCTTAAATAACTTTTAAATTTTTTCACGCTAATTCTTTCAGGAAGAAATGATGGTGCTCGATATGTTGATATCGTGTAACATTAATAATTATCATTGGACACAAATAGTGGTTTTCCCCAAAGAGAAAATGAGTTATGATTTGCTATCTTAATCCTATGGGTGAAGAAGTTGATGCGTTGAATGGCGTGCTAAATAAATGGAAGTAAGTGTAATAGGCGGTATGATAGTCCATCAATTATTTCAATTAGTTTAAATATATTTCCTAATTTCCAACTCATGGTTTCGTTTATTATCTTAGCACCTATCTGATAAGAAAATATGTACTTAAAGGTACTTTAAAAAAAATTATTAGGAATACTTTACTTTAAATAAAAAAGATAATTTTTTTGGTGCTAACTATTATTGAGAGAATTTTTATTTCTTGTTTACAAAAAGTTACATCATCTTTTTCACAAAAACTATGGCCTCTACAAATGATTCCCCACGCGAAATAACAAGACAGTGTATCTTGTGGGATATTTTGCGCAAAGGTAAATAAAGTTACTGTGATAATTTTAAAGGATGTTATGTAAGTTCCGAAAATAAAAAAAGTTAAAATTTCGCTGTATCTAGTTGGCTGAGTGGATTATGCGCAATCAGCAAATCCCAGTTGAGTTCAACAAAAAAGAAGTCATTGAGTTTCGAGATGCCATTGTGAGAAAGCTGCTTTAAGGGGGAGGTACTAAGCATCAATTTTAAATGTTCATTCAACGTTAAATAACTAGAGCATGTTTTCATTTTCAATGTATTTTAATAAATTGGTTTTGGTTTAGAAAAGAAGATACCTAGCATTTAAAGTTTTGCTGACTCTGGGGAAACCTTGCCGGTCCGAAAAGGAACAAGGGTCAAACAACGGTTGGGTACATATCTATATTATAATAAATGGATCTGCCATGCCAATATTTTTCAGAACAACCCTACGTTGAAATATTCCTGCCTTTTATTTGTGGGTGCATGGAAATCGGAAATTACCTGTACAATAGTTCATTCATGCGTGGGCTCCCTCATATTCTCGAGGCAATTTCTACTTTCCCCGAGGATGTCAATATGGAAATTGATATGAAGGAATACGCAATCTTCACACAAGGAGTTGGTTTTGATAAATTCGAGGCTTCTCTTGGAAGCTTATTTTCCGAAAGCAACAATTCTTTACCTCATGTCGTCATTGTTCGAAACATGGCTGTTTGCTTAGTCGTTTTCGAAGATGGAAATGTCGCAATGATCGACAGTCATGGAAAGCAGCAACATGGCACAAGGATTTTTTATACAAAAAACGTCCAAAATTTGCTAACTTATTTTGGTGATTATCCTGCAGGCGAACAGTTAAGTTTTTACAGAATGAAACATTTTTAAATAAAGGGTCCTAGTATAATGTTATTTTTACTATGCGCCCCTTTAAACAAAACAAAAAGGGCACTGATAAAAAATACACAGAAATCACCATTCCGGGTGTAGGGGGCGAGTATAGTGGTGGTGGAGGGGATAGGGCAAAAATCATCTACTCCTATAACTTCCCTTGTGTTGAGTTGTATGTCATAAAACTTGAGACGAATAATGTCTCACATCCAGTTTTTGCAAATCTATTGCTTGGTGATATTTTGCTTCAAAGAATTAAAAATATTTCAATTAACTATTACTTAGATACCTTGAATGACATTTTCTGGCGTAAATGTGCTAAAACAAGTTCCCCTCCATGTCACTTCCAACAGTTTCATTCAATCAATCGAAAGAATGTTCCCATTGTGTTCCTAATTATAAATTAAGATTTAAATTCTCTCCACATTAAGAATAAAACCATTTTAAGAAACCCTGTGTATGGATTAAAAACCTCAGCGACGGTTTTTATAATGTCAACAACACAGGGTGCAGACTTCTTAAGATTCCAGCTCGTTCACCCGACCTTATCCCCATTGAAATCGTCTTTCATTTGGCTAATATCCAGCTTAAAAAAGATGCCTTGGAAAGAAGACTGGAGAAAGAAACATATGCGCAATTCTGTCGTCGTGTAAAGAGAAAACTTTCGAATTTTCCTTCAAGAATTATGGACAAAACAATTGGTTCCATGTCGAAACGTTTTGACAAGGTCATAAAGGTAAAGGACGTGTGAAAGACCTTGTAAAGCTATGGAAGTTTTGGAGCAACGAGTAACCAACGAGTAATCATTGGGTAACAATTGGGTAACCCTAGGTTGTTCAGAGGTTACCTAGCAAGATTTAACGAGAATTAGCAAACGAAATTAGCGTTAAGTCAATGCTAGTACAAATGACAGTAAGTCTATAGATTAGTTCTTATCTTGTAAAAATGTACTTCAATTTTTAATTGGCATATAGTTTTCGCAAAGTTGAAAGCGCAACCTGGGAATAATATTATACTATCCATGCTGGGCACCTGTAAAACAAAAAATGCGAACCTACCAACTGAAAGAAGCATTGTAGGATAGCGTTGGTGACGATGTTGTATTCGAATATTTAAAGATAGTGGCAACAAGTGTGAATGATGTTAGGAAATATTTTAAGCCTATTTGCTTTATTTAATTGGATAATAATGCAGAGATTTAAAATTAGTTTCAGAAAAACATTAAAGTTAGTTCGCCCACAGAATTGATCACAGATGAAACGTATCTACCAGAGGCCACGCGAGATATCATATGTATAAATTTATTGTGTAATATACTAACGATCATATTAGCAAGGTGCCTTAAATAACTTTTAAATTTTTTCACGCTAATTCTTTCAGGAAGAAATGATGGTGCTCGATATGTTGATATCGTGTAACATTAATAATTATCATTGGACACAAATAGTGGTTTTCCCCAAAGAGAAAATGAGTTATGATTTGCTATCTTAATCCTATGGGTGAAGAAGTTGATGCGTTGAATGGCGTGCTAAATAAATGGAAGTAAGTGTAATAGGCGGTATGATAGTCCATCAATTATTTCAATTAGTTTAAATATATTTCCTAATTTCCAACTCATGGTTTCGTTTATTATCTTAGCACCTATCTGATAAGAAAATATGTACTTAAAGGTACTTTAAAAAAAATTATTAGGAATACTTTACTTTAAATAAAAAAGATAATTTTTTTGGTGCTAACTATTATTGAGAGAATTTTTATTTCTTGTTTACAAAAAGTTACATCATCTTTTTCACAAAAACTATGGCCTCTACAAATGATTCCCCACGCGAAATAACAAGACAGTGTATCTTGTGGGATATTTTGCGCAAAGGTAAATAAAGTTACTGTGATAATTTTAAAGGATGTTATGTAAGTTCCGAAAATAAAAAAAGTTAAAATTTCGCTGTATCTAGTTGGCTGAGTGGATTATGCGCAATCAGCAAATCCCAGTTGAGTTCAACAAAAAAGAAGTCATTGAGTTTCGAGATGCCATTGTGAGAAAGCTGCTTTAAGGGGGAGGTACTAAGCATCAATTTTAAATGTTCATTCAACGTTAAATAACTAGAGCATGTTTTCATTTTCAATGTATTTTAATAAATTGGTTTTGGTTTAGAAAAGAAGATACCTAGCATTTAAAGTTTTGCTGACTCTGGGGAAACCTTGCCGGTCCGAAAAGGAACAAGGGTCAAACAACGGTTGGGTACATATCTATATTATAATAAATGGATCTGCCATGCCAATATTTTTCAGAACAACCCTACGTTGAAATATTCCTGCCTTTTATTTGTGGGTGCATGGAAATCGGAAATTACCTGTACAATAGTTCATTCATGCGTGGGCTCCCTCATATTCTCGAGGCAATTTCTACTTTCCCCGAGGATGTCAATATGGAAATTGATATGAAGGAATACGCAATCTTCACACAAGGAGTTGGTTTTGATAAATTTGAGGCTTATCTTGGAAGCTTATTTTCCGAAAGCAACAATTCTTTACCTCATGTCGTCATTGTTCGAAACATGGCTGTTTGCTTAGTCGTTTTCGAAGATGGAAATGTCGCAATGATCGACAGTCATGGAAAGCAGCAACATGGCACAAGGATTTTTTATACAAAAAACGTCCAAAATTTGCTAACTTATTTTGGTGATTATCCTGCAGGCGAACAGTTAAGTTTTTACAGAATTAAACATTTTTAAATAAAGGGTCCTAGTATAATGTTATTTTTACTATGCGCCCCTTTAAACAAAACAAAAAGGGCACTGATAAAAAATACACAGAAATCACCATTCCGGGTGTAGGGGGCGAGTATAGTGGTGGTGGAGGGGATAGGGCAAAAATCATCTACTCCTATAACTTCCCTTGTGTTGAGTTGTATGTCATAAAACTTGAGACGAATAATGTCTCACATCCAGTTTTTGCAAATCTATTGCTTGGTGATATTTTGCTTCAAAGAATTAAAAATATTTCAATTAACTATTACTTAGATACCTTGAATGACATTTTCTGGCGTAAATGTGCTAAAACAAGTTCCCCTCCATGTCACTTCCAACAGTTTCATTCAATCAATCGAAAGAATGTTCCCATTGTGTTCCTAATTATAAATTAAGATTTAAATTCTCTCCACATTAAGAATAAAACCATTTTAAGAAACCCTGTGTATGGATTAAAAACCTCAGCGACGGTTTTTATAATGTCAACAACACAGGGTGCAGACTTCTTAAGATTCCAGCTCGTTCACCCGACCTTATCCCCATTGAAATCGTCTTTCATTTGGCTAATATCCAGCTTAAAAAAGATGCCTTGGAAAGAAGACTGGAGAAAGAAACATATGCGCAATTCTGTCGTCGTGTAAAGAGAAAACTTTCGAATTTTCCTTCAAGAATTATGGACAAAACAATTGGTTCCATGTCGAAACGTTTTGACAAGGTCATAAAGGTAAAGGACGTGTGAAAGACCTTGTAAAGCTATGGAAGTTTTGGAGCAACGAGTAACCAACGAGTAATCATTGGGTAACAATTGGGTAACCCTAGGTTGTTCAGAGGTTACCTAGCAAGATTTAACGAGAATTAGCAAACGAAATTAGCGTTAAGTCAATGCTAGTACAAATGACAGTAAGTCTATAGATTAGTTCTTATCTTGTAAAAATGTACTTCAATTTTTAATTGGCATATAGTTTTCGCAAAGTTGAAAGCGCAACCTGGGAATAATATTATACTATCCATGCTGGGCACCTGTAAAACAAAAAATGCGAACCTACCAACTGAAAGAAGCATTGTAGGATAGCGTTGGTGACGATGTTGTATTCGAATATTTAAAGATAGTGGCAACAAGTGTGAATGATGTTAGGAAATATTTTAAGCCTATTTGCTTTATTTAATTGGATAATAATGCAGAGATTTAAAATTAGTTTCAGAAAAACATTAAAGTTAGTTCGCCCACAGAATTGATCACAGATGAAACGTATCTACCAGAGGCCACGCGAGATATCATATGTATAAATTTATTGTGTAATATACTAACGATCATATTAGCAAGGTGCCTTAAATAACTTTTAAATTTTTTCACGCTAATTCTTTCAGGAAGAAATGATGGTGCTCGATATGTTGATATCGTGTAACATTAATAATTATCATTGGACACAAATAGTGGTTTTCCCCAAAGAGAAAATGAGTTATGATTTGCTATCTTAATCCTATGGGTGAAGAAGTTGATGCGTTGAATGGCGTGCTAAATAAATGGAAGTAAGTGTAATAGGCGGTATGATAGTCCATCAATTATTTCAATTAGTTTAAATATATTTCCTAATTTCCAACTCATGGTTTCGTTTATTATCTTAGCACCTATCTGATAAGAAAATATGTACTTAAAGGTACTTTAAAAAAAATTATTAGGAATACTTTACTTTAAATAAAAAAGATAATTTTTTTGGTGCTAACTATTATTGAGAGAATTTTTATTTCTTGTTTACAAAAAGTTACATCATCTTTTTCACAAAAACTATGGCCTCTACAAATGATTCCCCACGCGAAATAACAAGACAGTGTATCTTGTGGGATATTTTGCGCAAAGGTAAATAAAGTTACTGTGATAATTTTAAAGGATGTTATGTAAGTTCCGAAAATAAAAAAAGTTAAAATTTCGCTGTATCTAGTTGGCTGAGTGGATTATGCGCAATCAGCAAATCCCAGTTGAGTTCAACAAAAAAGAAGTCATTGAGTTTCGAGATG
The DNA here is from genome assembly GCF_029227915.1 of Hydractinia symbiolongicarpus. NCBI lineage: Eukaryota > Metazoa > Cnidaria > Hydrozoa > Anthoathecata > Hydractiniidae > Hydractinia > Hydractinia symbiolongicarpus. The sequence continues at coordinate 8,900,032 of NC_079887.1, forward strand.
CCATTGTGAGAAAGCTGCTTTAAGGGGGAGGTACTAAGCATCAATTTTAAATGTTCATTCAACGTTAAATAACTAGAGCATGTTTTCATTTTCAATGTATTTTAATAAATTGGTTTTGGTTTAGAAAAGAAGATACCTAGCATTTAAAGTTTTGCTGACTCTGGGGAAACCTTGCCGGTCCGAAAAGGAACAAGGGTCAAACAACGGTTGGGTACATATCTATATTATAATAAATGGATCTGCCATGCCAATATTTTTCAGAACAACCCTACGTTGAAATATTCCTGCCTTTTATTTGTGGGTGCATGGAAATCGGAAATTACCTGTACAATAGTTCATTCATGCGTGGGCTCCCTCATATTCTCGAGGCAATTTCTACTTTCCCCGAGGATGTCAATATGGAAATTGATATGAAGGAATACGCAATCTTCACACAAGGAGTTGGTTTTGATAAATTTGAGGCTTATCTTGGAAGCTTATTTTCCGAAAGCAACAATTCTTTACCTCATGTCGTCATTGTTCGAAACATGGCTGTTTGCTTAGTCGTTTTCGAAGATGGAAATGTCGCAATGATCGACAGTCATGGAAAGCAGCAACATGGCACAAGGATTTTTTATACAAAAAACGTCCAAAATTTGCTAACTTATTTTGGTGATTATCCTGCAGGCGAACAGTTTAGTTTTTACAGAATGAAACATTTTTAAATAAAGGGTCCTAGCATAATGTTATTTTTACTATGCACCCCTTTAAACAAAACAAAAAGGGCACTGATAAAAAATACACAGAAATCACCATTCCGGGTGTAGGGGGCGAGTATAGTGGTGGTGGAGGGGATAGGGCAAAAATCATCTACTCCTATAACTTCCCTTGTGTTGAGTTGTATGTCATAAAACTTGAGACGAATAATGTCTCACATCCAGTTTTTGCAAATCTATTGCTTGGTGATATTTTGCTTCAAAGAATTAAAAATATTTCAATTAACTATTACTTAGATACCTTGAATGACATTTTCTGGCGTAAATGTGCTAAAACAAGTTCCCCTCCATGTCACTTCCAACAGTTTCATTCAATCAATCGAAAGAATGTTCCCATTGTGTTCCTAATTATAAATTAAGATTTAAATTCTCTCCACATTAAGAATAAAACCATTTTAAGAAACCCTGTGTATGGATTAAAAACCTCAGCGACGGTTTTTATAATGTCAACAACACAGGGTGCAGACTTCTTAAGATTCCAGCTCGTTCACCCGACCTTATCCCCATTGAAATCGTCTTTCATTTGGCTAATATCCAGCTTAAAAAAGATGCCTTGGAAAGAAGACTGGAGAAAGAAACATATGCGCAATTCTGTCGTCGTGTAAAGAGAAAACTTTCGAATTTTCCTTCAAGAATTATGGACAAAACAATTGGTTCCATGTCGAAACGTTTTGACAAGGTCATAAAGGTAAAGGACGTGTGAAAGACCTTGTAAAGCTATGGAAGTTTTGGAGCAACGAGTAACCAACGAGTAATCATTGGGTAACAATTGGGTAACCCTAGGTTGTTCAGAGGTTACCTAGCAAGATTTAACGAGAATTAGCAAACGAAATTAGCGTTAAGTCAATGCTAGTACAAATGACAGTAAGTCTATAGATTAGTTCTTATCTTGTAAAAATGTACTTCAATTTTTAATTGGCATATAGTTTTCGCAAAGTTGAAAGCGCAACCTGGGAATAATATTATACTATCCATGCTGGGCACCTGTAAAACAAAAAATGCGAACCTACCAACTGAAAGAAGCATTGTAGGATAGCGTTGGTGACGATGTTGTATTCGAATATTTAAAGATAGTGGCAACAAGTGTGAATGATGTTAGGAAATATTTTAAGCCTATTTGCTTTATTTAATTGGATAATAATGCAGAGATTTAAAATTAGTTTCAGAAAAACATTAAAGTTAGTTCGCCCACAGAATTGATCACAGATGAAACGTATCTACCAGAGGCCACGCGAGATATCATATGTATAAATTTATTGTGTAATATACTAACGATCATATTAGCAAGGTGCCTTAAATAACTTTTAAATTTTTTCACGCTAATTCTTTCAGGAAGAAATGATGGTGCTCGATATGTTGATATCGTGTAACATTAATAATTATCATTGGACACAAATAGTGGTTTTCCCCAAAGAGAAAATGAGTTATGATTTGCTATCTTAATCCTATGGGTGAAGAAGTTGATGCGTTGAATGGCGTGCTAAATAAATGGAAGTAAGTGTAATAGGCGGTATGATAGTCCATCAATTATTTCAATTAGTTTAAATATATTTCCTAATTTCCAACTCATGGTTTCGTTTATTATCTTAGCACCTATCTGATAAGAAAATATGTACTTAAAGGTACTTTAAAAAAAATTATTAGGAATACTTTACTTTAAATAAAAAAGATAATTTTTTTGGTGCTAACTATTATTGAGAGAATTTTTATTTCTTGTTTACAAAAAGTTACATCATCTTTTTCACAAAAACTATGGCCTCTACAAATGATTCCCCACGCGAAATAACAAGACAGTGTATCTTGTGGGATATTTTGCGCAAAGGTAAATAAAGTTACTGTGATAATTTTAAAGGATGTTATGTAAGTTCCGAAAATAAAAAAAGTTAAAATTTCGCTGTATCTAGTTGGCTGAGTGGATTATGCGCAATCAGCAAATCCCAGTTGAGTTCAACAAAAAAGAAGTCATTGAGTTTCGAGATGCCATTGTGAGAAAGCTGCTTTAAGGGGGAGGTACTAAGCATCAATTTTAAATGTTCATTCAACGTTAAATAACTAGAGCATGTTTTCATTTTCAATGTATTTTAATAAATTGGTTTTGGTTTAGAAAAGAAGATACCTAGCATTTAAAGTTTTGCTGACTCTGGGGAAACCTTGCCGGTCCGAAAAGGAACAAGGGTCAAACAACGGTTGGGTACATATCTATATTATAATAAATGGATCTGCCATGCCAATATTTTTCAGAACAACCCTACGTTGAAATATTCCTGCCTTTTATTTGTGGGTGCATGGAAATCGGAAATTACCTGTACAATAGTTCATTCATGCGTGGGCTCCCTCATATTCTCGAGGCAATTTCTACTTTCCCCGAGGATGTCAATATGGAAATTGATATGAAGGAATACGCAATCTTCACACAAGGAGTTGGTTTTGATAAATTTGAGGCTTATCTTGGAAGCTTATTTTCCGAAAGCAACAATTCTTTACCTCATGTCGTCATTGTTCGAAACATGGCTGTTTGCTTAGTCGTTTTCGAAGATGGAAATGTCGCAATGATCGACAGTCATGGAAAGCAGCAACATGGCACAAGGATTTTTTATACAAAAAACGTCCAAAATTTGCTAACTTATTTTGGTGATTATCCTGCAGGCGAACAGTTAAGTTTTTACAGAATGAAACATTTTTAAATAAAGGGTCCTAGCATAATGTTATTTTTACTATGCACCCCTTTAAACAAAACAAAAAGGGCACTGATAAAAAATACACAGAAATCACCATTCCGGGTGTAGGGGGCGAGTATAGTGGTGGTGGAGGGGATAGGGCAAAAATCATCTACTCCTATAACTTCCCTTGTGTTGAGTTGTATGTCATAAAACTTGAGACGAATAATGTCTCACATCCAGTTTTTGCAAATCTATTGCTTGGTGATATTTTGCTTCAAAGAATTAAAAATATTTCAATTAACTATTACTTAGATACCTTGAATGACATTTTCTGGCGTAAATGTGCTAAAACAAGTTCCCCTCCATGTCACTTCCAACAGTTTCATTCAATCAATCGAAAGAATGTTCCCATTGTGTTCCTAATTATAAATTAAGATTTAAATTCTCTCCACATTAAGAATAAAACCATTTTAAGAAACCCTGTGTATGGATTAAAAACCTCAGCGACGGTTTTTATAATGTCAACAACACAGGGTGCAGACTTCTTAAGATTCCAGCTCGTTCACCCGACCTTATCCCCATTGAAATCGTCTTTCATTTGGCTAATATCCAGCTTAAAAAAGATGCCTTGGAAAGAAGACTGGAGAAAGAAACATATGCGCAATTCTGTCGTCGTGTAAAGAGAAAACTTTCGAATTTTCCTTCAAGAATTATGGACAAAACAATTGGTTCCATGTCGAAACGTTTTGACAAGGTCATAAAGGTAAAGGACGTGTGAAAGACCTTGTAAAGCTATGGAAGTTTTGGAGCAACGAGTAACCAACGAGTAATCATTGGGTAATCCTAGGTTGTTCAGAGGTTACCTAGCAAGATTTAACGAGAATTAGCAAACGAAATTAGCGTTAAGTCAATGCTAGTACAAATGACAATAAGTCTATAGATTAGTTCTTATCTTGTAAAAATGTACTTCAATTTTTAATTGGCATATAGTTTTCGCAAAGTTGAAAGCGCAACCTGGGAATAATATTATACTATCCATGCTGGGCACCTGTAAAACAAAAAATGCGAACCTACCAACTGAAAGAAGCATTGTAGGATAGCGTTGGTGACGATGTTGTATTCGAATATTTAAAGATAGTGGCAACAAGTGTGAATGATGTTAGGAAATATTTTAAGCCTATTTGCTTTATTTAATTGGATAATAATGCAGAGATTTAAAATTAGTTTCAGAAAAACATTAAAGTTAGTTCGCCCACAGAATTGATCACAGATGAAACGTATCTACCAGAGGCCACGCGAGATATCATATGTATAAATTTATTGTGTAATATACTAACGATCATATTAGCAAGGTGCCTTAAATAACTTTTAAATTTTTTCACGCTAATTCTTTCAGGAAGAAATGATGGTGCTCGATATGTTGATATCGTGTAACATTAATAATTATCATTGGACACAAATAGTGGTTTTCCCCAAAGAGAAAATGAGTTATGATTTGCTATCTTAATCCTATGGGTGAAGAAGTTGATGCGTTGAATGGCGTGCTAAATAAATGGAAGTAAGTGTAATAGGCGGTATGATAGTCCATCAATTATTTCAATTAGTTTAAATATATTTCCTAATTTCCAACTCATGGTTTCGTTTATTATCTTAGCACCTATCTGATAAGAAAATATGTACTTAAAGGTACTTTAAAAAAAATTATTAGGAATACTTTACTTTAAATAAAAAAGATAATTTTTTTGGTGCTAACTATTATTGAGAGAATTTTTATTTCTTGTTTACAAAAAGTTACATCATCTTTTTCACAAAAACTATGGCCTCTACAAATGATTCCCCACGCGAAATAACAAGACAGTGTATCTTGTGGGATATTTTGCGCAAAGGTAAATAAAGTTACTGTGATAATTTTAAAGGATGTTATGTAAGTTCCGAAAATAAAAAAAGTTAAAATTTCGCTGTATCTAGTTGGCTGAGTGGATTATGCGCAATCAGCAAATCCCAGTTGAGTTCAACAAAAAAGAAGTCATTGAGTTTCGAGATGCCATTGTGAGAAAGCTGCTTTAAGGGGGAGGTACTAAGCATCAATTTTAAATGTTCATTCAACGTTAAATAACTAGAGCATGTTTTCATTTTCAATGTATTTTAATAAATTGGTTTTGGTTTAGAAAAGAAGATACCTAGCATTTAAAGTTTTGCTGACTCTGGGGAAACCTTGCCGGTCCGAAAAGGAACAAGGGTCAAACAACGGTTGGGTACATATCTATATTATAATAAATGGATCTGCCATGCCAATATTTTTCAGAACAACCCTACGTTGAAATATTCCTGCCTTTTATTTGTGGGTGCATGGAAATCGGAAATTACCTGTACAATAGTTCATTCATGCGTGGGCTCCCTCATATTCTCGAGGCAATTTCTACTTTCCCCGAGGATGTCAATATGGAAATTGATATGAAGGAATACGCAATCTTCACACAAGGAGTTGGTTTTGATAAATTTGAGGCTTATCTTGGAAGCTTATTTTCCGAAAGCAACAATTCTTTACCTCATGTCGTCATTGTTCGAAACTTGGCTGTTTGCTTAGTCGTTTTCGAAGATGGAAATGTCGCAATGATCGACAGTCATGGAAAGCAGCAACATGGCACAAGGATTTTTTATACAAAAAACGTCCAAAATTTGCTAACTTATTTTGGTGATTATCCTGCAGGCGAACATTTAAGTTTTTACAGAATGAAACATTTTTAAATAAAGGGTCCTAGTATAATGTTATTTTTACTATGCGCCCCTTTAAACAAAACAAAAAGGGCACTGATAAAAAATACACAGAAATCACCATTCCGGGTGTAGGTGGCGAGTATAGTGGTGGTGGAGGGGATAGGGCAAAAATCATCTACTCCTATAACTTCCCTTGTGTTGAGTTGTATGTCATAAAACTTGGGACGAATAATGTCTCACATCCAGTTTTTGCAAATCTATTGCTTGGTGATATTTTGCTTCAAAGAATTAAAAATATTTCAATTAACTATTACTTAGATACCTTGAATGACATTTTCTGGCGTAAATGTGCTAAAACAAGTTCCCCTCCATGTCACTTCCAACAGTTTCATTCAATCAATCGAAAGAATGTTCCCATTGTGTTCCTAATTATAAATTAAGATTTAAATTCTCTCCACATTAAGAATAAAACCATTTTAAGAAACCCTGTGTATGGATTAAAAACCTCAGCGACGGTTTTTATAATGTCAACAACACAGGGTGCAGACTTCTTAAGATTCCAGCTCGTTCACCCGACCTTATCCCCATTGAAATCGTCTTTCATTTGGCTAATATCCAGCTTAAAAAAGATGCCTTGGAAAGAAGACTGGAGAAAGAAACATATGCGCAATTCTGTCGTCGTGTAAAGAGAAAACTTTCGAATTTTCCTTCAAGAATTATGGACAAAACAATTGGTTCCATGTCGAAACGTTTTGACAAGGTCATAAAGGTAAAGGACGTGTGAAAGACCTTGTAAAGCTATGGAAGTTTTGGAGCAACGAGTAACCAACGAGTAATCATTGGGTAACAATTGGGTAACCCTAGGTTGTTCAGAGGTTACCTAGCAAGATTTAACGAGAATTAGCAAACGAAATTAGCGTTAAGTCAATGCTAGTACAAATGACAGTAAGTCTATAGATTAGTTCTTATCTTGTAAAAATGTACTTCAATTTTTAATTGGCATATAGTTTTCGCAAAGTTGAAAGCGCAACCTGGGAATAATATTATACTATCCATGCTGGGCACCTGTAAAACAAAAAATGCGAACCTACCAACTGAAAGAAGCATTGTAGGATAGCGTTGGTGACGATGTTGTATTCGAATATTTAAAGATAGTGGCAACAAGTGTGAATGATGTTAGGAAATATTTTAAGCCTATTTGCTTTATTTAATTGGATAATAATGCAGAGATTTAAAATTAGTTTCAGAAAAACATTAAAGTTAGTTCGCCCACAGAATTGATCACAGATGAAACGTATCTACCAGAGGCCACGCGAGATATCATATGTATAAATTTATTGTGTAATATACTAACGATCATATTAGCAAGGTGCCTTAAATAACTTTTAAATTTTTTCACGCTAATTCTTTCAGGAAGAAATGATGGTGCTCGATATGTTGATATCGTGTAACATTAATAATTATCATTGGACACAAATAGTGGTTTTCCCCAAAGAGAAAATGAGTTATGATTTGCTATCTTAATCCTATGGGTGAAGAAGTTGATGCGTTGAATGGCGTGCTAAATAAATGGAAGTAAGTGTAATAGGCGGTATGATAGTCCATCAATTATTTCAATTAGTTTAAATATATTTCCTAATTTCCAACTCATGGTTTCGTTTATTATCTTAGCACCTATCTGATAAGAAAATATGTACTTAAAGGTACTTTAAAAAAAATTATTAGGAATACTTTACTTTAAATAAAAAAGATAATTTTTTTGGTGCTAACTATTATTGAGAGAATTTTTATTTCTTGTTTACAAAAAGTTACATCATCTTTTTCACAAAAACTATGGCCTCTACAAATGATTCCCCACGCGAAATAACAAGACAGTGTATCTTGTGGGATATTTTGCGCAAAGGTAAATAAAGTTACTGTGATAATTTTAAAGGATGTTATGTAAGTTCCGAAAATAAAAAAAGTTAAAATTTCGCTGTATCTAGTTGGCTGAGTGGATTATGCGCAATCAGCAAATCCCAGTTGAGTTCAACAAAAAAGAAGTCATTGAGTTTCGAGATGCCATTGTGAGAAAGCTGCTTTAAGGGGGAGGTACTAAGCATCAATTTTAAATGTTCATTCAACGTTAAATAACTAGAGCATGTTTTCATTTTCAATGTATTTTAATAAATTGGTTTTGGTTTAGAAAAGAAGATACCTAGCATTTAAAGTTTTGCTGACTCTGGGGAAACCTTGCCGGTCCGAAAAGGAACAAGGGTCAAACAACGGTTGGGTACATATCTATATTATAATAAATGGATCTGCCATGCCAATATTTTTCAGAACAACCCTACGTTGAAATATTCCTGCCTTTTATTTGTGGGTGCATGGAAATCGGAAATTACCTGTACAATAGTTCATTCATGCGTGGGCTCCCTCATATTCTCGAGGCAATTTCTACTTTCCCCGAGGATGTCAATATGGAAATTGATATGAAGGAATACGCAATCTTCACACAAGGAGTTGGTTTTGATAAATTTGAGGCTTATCTTGGAAGCTTATTTTCCGAAAGCAACAATTCTTTACCTCATGTCGTCATTGTTCGAAACATGGCTGTTTGCTTAGTCGTTTTCGAAGATGGAAATGTCGCAATGATCGACAGTCATGGAAAGCAGCAACATGGCACAAGGATTTTTTATACAAAAAACGTCCAAAATTTGCTAACTTATTTTGGTGATTATCCTGCAGGCGAACAGTTAAGTTTTTACAGAATGAAACATTTTTAAATAAAGGGTCCTAGCATAATGTTATTTTTACTATGCACCCCTTTAAACAAAACAAAAAGGGCACTGATAAAAAATACACAGAAATCACCATTCCGGGTGTAGGGGGCGAGTATAGTGGTGGTGGAGGGGATAGGGCAAAAATCATCTACTCCTATAACTTCCCTTGTGTTGAGTTGTATGTCATAAAACTTGAGACGAATAATGTCTCACATCCAGTTTTTGCAAATCTATTGCTTGGTGATATTTTGCTTCAAAGAATTAAAAATATTTCAATTAACTATTACTTAGATACCTTGAATGACATTTTCTGGCGTAAATGTGCTAAAACAAGTTCCCCTCCATGTCACTTCCAACAGTTTCATTCAATCAATCGAAAGAATGTTCCCATTGTGTTCCTAATTATAAATTAAGATTTAAATTCTCTCCACATTAAGAATAAAACCATTTTAAGAAACCCTGTGTATGGATTAAAAACCTCAGCGACGGTTTTTATAATGTCAACAACACAGGGTGCAGACTTCTTAAGATTCCAGCTCGTTCACCCGACCTTATCCCCATTGAAATCGTCTTTCATTTGGCTAATATCCAGCTTAAAAAAGATGCCTTGGAAAGAAGACTGGAGAAAGAAACATATGCGCAATTCTGTCGTCGTGTAAAGAGAAAACTTTCGAATTTTCCTTCAAGAATTATGGACAAAACAATTGGTTCCATGTCGAAACGTTTTGACAAGGTCATAAAGGTAAAGGACGTGTGAAAGACCTTGTAAAGCTATGGAAGTTTTGGAGCAACGAGTAACCAACGAGTAATCATTGGGTAATCCTAGGTTGTTCAGAGGTTACCTAGCAAGATTTAACGAGAATTAGCAAACGAAATTAGCGTTAAGTCAATGCTAGTACAAATGACAGTAAGTCTATAGATTAGTTCTTATCTTGTAAAAATGTACTTCAATTTTTAATTGGCATATAGTTTTCGCAAAGTTGAAAGCGCAACCTGGGAATAATATTATACTATCCATGCTGGGCACCTGTAAAACAAAAAATGCGAACCTACCAACTGAAAGAAGCATTGTAGGATAGCGTTGGTGACGATGTTGTATTCGAATATTTAAAGATAGTGGCAACAAGTGTGAATGATGTTAGGAAATATTTTAAGCCTATTTGCTTTATTTAATTGGATAATAATGCAGAGATTTAAAATTAGTTTCAGAAAAACATTAAAGTTAGTTCGCCCACAGAATTGATCACAGATGAAACGTATCTACCAGAGGCCACGCGAGATATCATATGTATAAATTTATTGTGTAATATACTAACGATCATATTAGCAAGGTGCCTTAAATAACTTTTAAATTTTTTCACGCTAATTCTTTCAGGAAGAAATGATGGTGCTCGATATGTTGATATCGTGTAACATTAATAATTATCATTGGACACAAATAGTGGTTTTCCCCAAAGAGAAAATGAGTTATGATTTGCTATCTTAATCCTATGGGTGAAGAAGTTGATGCGTTGAATGGCGTGCTAAATAAATGGAAGTAAGTGTAATAGGCGGTATGATAGTCCATCAATTATTTCAATTAGTTTAAATATATTTCCTAATTTCCAACTCATGGTTTCGTTTATTATCTTAGCACCTATCTGATAAGAAAATATGTACTTAAAGGTACTTTAAAAAAAATTATTAGGAATACTTTACTTTAAATAAAAAAGATAATTTTTTTGGTGCTAACTATTATTGAGAGAATTTTTATTTCTTGTTTACAAAAAGTTACATCATCTTTTTCACAAAAACTATGGCCTCTACAAATGATTCCCCACGCGAAATAACAAGACAGTGTATCTTGTGGGATATTTTGCGCAAAGGTAAATAAAGTTACTGTGATAATTTTAAAGGATGTTATGTAAGTTCCGAAAATAAAAAAAGTTAAAATTTCGCTGTATCTAGTTGGCTGAGTGGATTATGCGCAATCAGCAAATCCCAGTTGAGTTCAACAAAAAAGAAGTCATTGAGTTTCGAGATGCCATTGTGAGAAAGCTGCTTTAAGGGGGAGGTACTAAGCATCAATTTTAAATGTTCATTCAACGTTAAATAACTAGAGCATGTTTTCATTTTCAATGTATTTTAATAAATTGGTTTTGGTTTAGAAAAGAAGATACCTAGCATTTAAAGTTTTGCTGACTCTGGGGAAACCTTGCCGGTCCGAAAAGGAACAAGGGTCAAACAACGGTTGGGTACATATCTATATTATAATAAATGGATCTGCCATGCCAATATTTTTCAGAACAACCCTACGTTGAAATATTCCTGCCTTTTATTTGTGGGTGCATGGAAATCGGAAATTACCTGTACAATAGTTCATTCATGCGTGGGCTCCCTCATATTCTCGAGGCAATTTCTACTTTCCCCGAGGATGTCAATATGGAAATTGATATGAAGGAATACGCAATCTTCACACAAGGAGTTGGTTTTGATAAATTTGAGGCTTATCTTGGAAGCTTATTTTCCGAAAGCAACAATTCTTTACCTCATGTCGTCATTGTTCGAAACTTGGCTGTTTGCTTAGTCGTTTTCGAAGATGGAAATGTCGCAATGATCGACAGTCATGGAAAGCAGCAACATGGCACAAGGATTTTTTATACAAAAAACGTCCAAAATTTGCTAACTTATTTTGGTGATTATCCTGCAGGCGAACAGTTAAGTTTTTACAGAATGAAACATTTTTAAATAAAGGGTCCTAGTATAATGTTATTTTTACTATGCGCCCCTTTAAACAAAACAAAAAGGGCACTGATAAAAAATACACAGAAATCACCATTCCGGGTGTAGGTGGCGAGTATAGTGGTGGTGGAGGGGATAGGGCAAAAATCATCTACTCCTATAACTTCCCTTGTGTTGAGTTGTATGTCATAAAACTTGGGACGAATAATGTCTCACATCCAGTTTTTGCAAATCTATTGCTTGGTGATATTTTGCTTCAAAGAATTAAAAATATTTCAATTAACTATTACTTAGATACCTTGAATGACATTTTCTGGCGTAAATGTGCTAAAACAAGTTCCCCTCCATGTCACTTCCAACAGTTTCATTCAATCAATCGAAAGAATGTTCCCATTGTGTTCCTAATTATAAATTAAGATTTAAATTCTCTCCACATTAAGAATAAAACCATTTTAAGAAACCCTGTGTATGGATTAAAAACCTCAGCGACGGTTTTTATAATGTCAACAACACAGGGTGCAGACTTCTTAAGATTCCAGCTCGTTCACCCGACCTTATCCCCATTGAAATCGTCTTTCATTTGGCTAATATCCAGCTTAAAAAAGATGCCTTGGAAAGAAGACTGGAGAAAGAAACATATGCGCAATTCTGTCGTCGTGTAAAGAGAAAACTTTCGAATTTTCCTTCAAGAATTATGGACAAAACAATTGGTTCCATGTCGAAACGTTTTGACAAGGTCATAAAGGTAAAGGACGTGTGAAAGACCTTGTAAAGCTATGGAAGTTTTGGAGCAACGAGTAACCAACGAGTAACAATTGGGTAACCCTAGGTTGTTCAGAGGTTACCTAGCAAGATTTAACGAGAATTAGCAAACGAAATTAGCGTTAAGTCAATGCTAGTACAAATGACAGTAAGTCTATAGATTAGTTCTTATCTTGTAAAAATGTACTTCAATTTTTAATTGGCATATAGTTTTCGCAAAGTTGAAAGCGCAACCTGGGAATAATATTATACTATCCATGCTGGGCACCTGTAAAACAAAAAATGCGAACCTACCAACTGAAAGAAGCATTGTAGGATAGCGTTGGTGACGATGTTGTATTCGAATATTTAAAGATAGTGGCAACAAGTGTGAATGATGTTAGGAAATATTTTAAGCCTATTTGCTTTATTTAATTGGATAATAATGCAGAGATTTAAAATTAGTTTCAGAAAAACATTAAAGTTAGTTCGCCCACAGAATTGATCACAGATGAAACGTATCTACCAGAGGCCACGCGAGATATCATATGTATAAATTTATTGTGTAATATACTAACGATCATATTAGCAAGGTGCCTTAAATAACTTTTAAATTTTTTCATGCTAATTCTTTCAGGAAGAAATGATGGTGCTCGATATGTTGATATCGTGTAACATTAATAATTATCATTGGACACAAATAGTGGTTTTCCCCAAAGAGAAAATGAGTTATGATTTGCTATCTTAATCCTATGGGTGAAGAAGTTGATGCGTTGAATGGCGTGCTAAATAAATGGAAGTAAGTGTAATAGGCGGTATGATAGTCCATCAATTATTTCAATTAGTTTAAATATATTTCCTAATTTCCAACTCATGGTTTCGTTTATTATCTTAGCACCTATCTGATAAGAAAATATGTACTTAAAGGTACTTTAAAAAAAATTATTAGGAATACTTTACTTTAAATAAAAAAGATAATTTTTTTGGTGCTAACTATTATTGAGAGAATTTTTATTTCTTGTTTACAAAAAGTTACATCATCTTTTTCACAAAAACTATGGCCTCTACAAATGATTCCCCACGCGAAATAACAAGACAGTGTATCTTGTGGGATATTTTGCGCAAAGGTAAATAAAGTTACTGTGATAATTTTAAAGGATGTTATGTAAGTTCCGAAAATAAAAAGAGTTAAAATTTCGCTGTATCTAGTTGGCTGAGTGGATTATGCGCAATCAGCAAATCCCAGTTGAGTTCAACAAAAAAGAAGTCATTGAGTTTCGAGATGCCATTGTGAGAAAGCTGCTTTAAGGGGGAGGTACTAAGCATCAATTTTAAATGTTCATTCAACGTTAAATAACTAGAGCATGTTTTCATTTTCAATGTATTTTAATAAATTGGTTTTGGTTTAGAAAAGAAGATACCTAGCATTTAAAGTTTTGCTGACTCTGGGGAAACCTTGCCGGTCCGAAAAGGAACAAGGGTCAAACAACGGTTGGGTACATATCTATATTATAATAAATGGATCTGCCATGCCAATATTTTTCAGAACAACCCTACGTTGAAATATTCCTGCCTTTTATTTGTGGGTGCATGGAAATCGGAAATTACCTGTACAATAGTTCATTCATGCGTGGGCTCCCTCATATTCTCGAGGCAATTTCTACTTTCCCCGAGGATGTCAATATGGAAATTGATATGAAGGAATACGCAATCTTCACACAAGGAGTTGGTTTTGATAAATTTGAGGCTTATCTTGGAAGCTTATTTTCCGAAAGCAACAATTCTTTACCTCATGTCGTCATTGTTCGAAACTTGGCTGTTTGCTTAGTCGTTTTCGAAGATGGAAATGTCGCAATGATCGACAGTCATGGAAAGCAGCAACATGGCACAAGGATTTTTTATACAAAAAACGTCCAAAATTTGCTAACTTATTTTGGTGATTATCCTGCAGGCGAACAGTTAAGTTTTTACAGAATGAAACATTTTTAAATAAAGGGTCCTAGTATAATGTTATTTTTACTATGCGCCCCTTTAAACAAAACAAAAAGGGCACTGATAAAAAATACACAGAAATCACCATTCCGGGTGTAGGTGGCGAGTATAGTGGTGGTGGAGGGGATAGGGCAAAAATCATCTACTCCTATAACTTCCCTTGTGTTGAGTTGTATGTCATAAAACTTGGGACGAATAATGTCTCACATCCAGTTTTTGCAAATCTATTGCTTGGTGATATTTTGCTTCAAAGAATTAAAAATATTTCAATTAACTATTACTTAGATACCTTGAATGACATTTTCTGGCGTAAATGTGCTAAAACAAGTTCCCCTCCATGTCACTTCCAACAGTTTCATTCAATCAATCGAAAGAGTGTTCCCATTGTGTTCCTAATTATAAATTAAGATTTAAATTCTCTCCACATTAAGAATAAAACCATTTTAAGAAACCCTGTGTATGGATTAAAAACCTCAGCGACGGTTTTTATAATGTCAACAACACAGGGTGCAGACTTCTTAAGATTCCAGCTCGTTCACCCGACCTTATCCCCATTGAAATCGTCTTTCATTTGGCTAATATCCAGCTTAAAAAAGATGCCTTGGAAAGAAGACTGGAGAAAGAAACATATGCGCAATTCTGTCGTTGTGTAAAGAGAAAACTTTTGAATTATCCTTCGAGAGTTATCGACAAAACAACTGGTTCCATGTCAAAACGTGTTGAAGCTGTAGAAGTTTTGGAGCAACGAGTAACCAACGAGTAATCATTGGGTAACAATTGGGTAACCCTAGGTTGTTCAGAGGTTACCTAGCAAGATTTAACGAGAATTAGCAAACGAAATTAGCGTTAAGTCAATGCTAGTACAAATGACAGTAAGTCTATAGATTAGTTCTTATCTTGTAAAAATGTACTTCAATTTTTAATTGGCATATAGTTTTCGCAAAGTTGAAAGCGCAACCTGGGAATAATATTATACTATCCATGCTGGGCACCTGTAAAACAAAAAATGCGAACCTACCAACTGAAAGAAGCATTGTAGGATAGCGTTGGTGACGATGTTGTATTCGAATATTTAAAGATAGTGGCAACAAGTGTGAATGATGTTAGGAAATATTTTAAGCCTATTTGCTTTATTTAATTGGATAATAATGCAGAGATTTAAAATTAGTTTCAGAAAAACATTGAAGTTAGTTCGCCCACAGAATTGATCACAGATGAAACGTATCTACCAGAGGCCACGCGAGATATCATATGTATAAATTTATTGTGTAATATACTAACGATCATATTAGCAAGGTGCCTTAAATAACTTTTAAATTTTTTCACGCTAATTCTTTCAGGAAGAAATGATGGTGCTCGATATGTTGATATCGTGTAACATTAATAATTATCATTGGACACAAATAGTGGTTTTCCCCAAAGAGAAAATGAGTTATGATTTGCTATCTTAATCCTATGGGTGAAGAAGTTGATGCGTTGAATGGCGTGCTAAATAAATGGAAGTAAGTGTAATAGGCGGTATGATAGTCCATCAATTATTTCAATTAGTTTAAATATATTTCCTAATTTCCAACTCATGGTTTCGTTTATTATCTTAGCACCTATCTGATAAGAAAATATGTACTTAAAGGTACTTTAAAAAAAATTATTAGGAATACTTTACTTTAAATAAAAAAGATAATTTTTTTGGTGCTAACTATTATTGAGAGAATTTTTATTTCTTGTTTACAAAAAGTTACATCATCTTTTTCACAAAAACTATGGCCTCTACAAATGATTCCCCACGCGAAATAACAAGACAGTGTATCTTGTGGGATATTTTGCGCAAAGGTAAATAAAGTTACTGTGATAATTTTAAAGGATGTTATGTAAGTTCCGAAAATAAAAAAAGTTAAAATTTCGCTGTATCTAGTTGGCTGAGTGGATTATGCGCAATCAGCAAATCCCAGTTGAGTTCAACAAAAAAGAAGTCATTGAGTTTCGAGATGCCATTGTGAGAAAGCTGCTTTAAGGGGGAGGTACTAAGCATCAATTTTAAATGTTCATTCAACGTTAAATAACTAGAGCATGTTTTCATTTTCAATGTATTTTAATAAATTGGTTTTGGTTTAGAAAAGAAGATACCTAGCATTTAAAGTTTTGCTGACTCTGGGGAAACCTTGCCGGTCCGAAAAGGAACAAGGGTCAAACAACGGTTGGGTACATATCTATATTATAATAAATGGATCTGCCATGCCAATATTTTTCAGAACAACCCTACGTTGAAATATTCCTGCCTTTTATTTGTGGGTGCATGGAAATCGGAAATTACCTGTACAATAGTTCATTTATGTGTGGGCTCCCTCATATTCTCGAGGCAATTTCTACTTTCCCCGAGGATGTCAATATGGAAATTGATATGAAGGAATACGCAATCTTCACACAAGGAGTTGGTTTTGATAAATTTGAGGCTTATCTTGGAAGCTTATTTTCCGAAAGCAACAATTCTTTACCTCATGTCGTCATTGTTCGAAACATGGCTGTTTGCTTAGTCGTTTTCGAAGATGGAAATGTCGCAATGATCGACAGTCATGGAAAGCAGCAACATGGCACAAGGATTTTTTATACAAAAAACGTCCAAAATTTGCTAACTTATTTTGGTGATTATCCTGCAGGCGAACAGTTAAGTTTTTACAGAATGAAACATTTTTAAATAAAGGGTCCTAGCATAATGTTATTTTTACTATGCGCCCCTTTAAACAAAACAAAAAGGGCACTGATAAAAAATACACAGAAATCACCAATCTGGGTGTAGGGGGCGAGTATAGTGGTGGTGGAGGGGATAGGGCAAAAATCATCTACTCCTATAACTTCCCTTGTGTTGAGTTGTATGTCATAAAACTTGAGACGAATAATGTCTCACATCCAGTTTTTGCAAATCTATTGCTTGGTGATATTTTGCTTCAAAGAATTAAAAATATTTCAATTAACTATTACTTAGATACCTTGAATGACATTTTCTGGCGTAAATGTGCTAAAACAAGTTCCCCTCCATGTCACTTCCAACAGTTTCATTCAATCAATCGAAAGAATGTTCCCATTGTGTTCCTAATTATAAATTAAGATTTAAATTCTCTCCACATTAAGAATAAAACCATTTTAAGAAACCCTGTGTATGGATTAAAAACCTCAGCGACGGTTTTTATAATGTCAACAACACAGGGTGCAGACTTCTTAAGATTCCAGCTCGTTCACCCGACCTTATCCCCATTGAAATCGTCTTTCATTTGGCTAATATCCAGCTTAAAAAAGATGCCTTGGAAAGAAGACTGGAGAAAGAAACATATGCGCAATTCTGTCGTCGTGTAAAGAGAAAACTTTCGAATTTTCCTTCAAGAATTATGGACAAAACAATTGGTTCCATGTCGAAACGTTTTGACAAGGTCATAAAGGTAAAGGACGTGTGAAAGACCTTGTAAAGCTATGGAAGTTTTGGAGCAACGAGTAACCAACGAGTAATCATTGGGTAACAATTGGGTAACCCTAGGTTGTTCAGAGGTTACCTAGCAAGATTTAACGAGAATTAGCAAACGAAATTAGCGTTAAGTCAATGCTAGTACAAATGACAGTAAGTCTATAGATTAGTTCTTATCTTGTAAAAATGTACTTCAATTTTTAATTGGCATATAGTTTTCGCAAAGTTGAAAGCGCAACCTGGGAATAATATTATACTATCCATGCTGGGCACCTGTAAAACAAAAAATGCGAACCTACCAACTGAAAGAAGCATTGTAGGATAGCGTTGGTGACGATGTTGTATTCGAATATTTAAAGATAGTGGCAACAAGTGTGAATGATGTTAGGAAATATTTTAAGCCTATTTGCTTTATTTAATTGGATAATAATGCAGAGATTTAAAATTAGTTTCAGAAAAACATTAAAGTTAGTTCGCCCACAGAATTGATCACAGATGAAACGTATCTACCAGAGGCCACGCGAGATATCATATGTATAAATTTATTGTGTAATATACTAACGATCATATTAGCAAGGTGCCTTAAATAACTTTTAAATTTTTTCACGCTAATTCTTTCAGGAAGAAATGATGGTGCTCGATATGTTGATATCGTGTAACATTAATAATTATCATTGGACACAAATAGTGGTTTTCCCCAAAGAGAAAATGAGTTATGATTTGCTATCTTAATCCTATGGGTGAAGAAGTTGATGCGTTGAATGGCGTGCTAAATAAATGGAAGTAAGTGTAATAGGCGGTATGATAGTCCATCAATTATTTCAATTAGTTTAAATATATTTCCTAATTTCCAACTCATGGTTTCGTTTATTATCTTAGCACCTATCTGATAAGAAAATATGTACTTAAAGGTACTTTAAAAAAAATTATTAGGAATACTTTACTTTAAATAAAAAAGATAATTTTTTTGGTGCTAACTATTATTGAGAGAATTTTTATTTCTTGTTTACAAAAAGTTACATCATCTTTTTCACAAAAACTATGGCCTCTACAAATGATTCCCCACGCGAAATAACAAGACAGTGTATCTTGTGGGATATTTTGCGCAAAGGTAAATAAAGTTACTGTGATAATTTTAAAGGATGTTATGTAAGTTCCGAAAATAAAAAAAGTTAAAATTTCGCTGTATCTAGTTGGCTGAGTGGATTATGCGCAATCAGCAAATCCCAGTTGAGTTCAACAAAAAAGAAGTCATTGAGTTTCGAGATGCCATTGTGAGAAAGCTGCTTTAAGGGGGAGGTACTAAGCATCAATTTTAAATGTTCATTCAACGTTAAATAACTAGAGCATGTTTTCATTTTCAATGTATTTTAATAAATTGGTTTTGGTTTAGAAAAGAAGATACCTAGCATTTAAAGTTTTGCTGACTCTGGGGAAACCTTGCCGGTCCGAAAAGGAACAAGGGTCAAACAACGGTTGGGTACATATCTATATTATAATAAATGGATCTGCCATGCCAATATTTTTCAGAACAACCCTACGTTGAAATATTCCTGCCTTTTATTTGTGGGTGCATGGAAATCGGAAATTACCTGTACAATAGTTCATTCATGCGTGGGCTCCCTCATATTCTCGAGACAATTTCTACTTTCCCCGAGGATGTCAATATGGAAATTGATATGAAGGAATACGCAATCTTCACACAAGGAGTTGGTTTTGATAAATTTGAGGCTTATCTTGGAAGCTTATTTTCCGAAAGCAACAATTCTTTACCTCATGTCGTCATTGTTCGAAACTTGGCTGTTTGCTTAGTCGTTTTCGAAGATGGAAATGTCGCAATGATCGACAGTCATGGAAAGCAGCAACATGGCACAAGGATTTTTTATACAAAAAACGTCCAAAATTTGCTAACTTATTTTGGTGATTATCCTGCAGGCGAACAGTTAAGTTTTTACAGAATGAAACATTTTTAAATAAAGGGTCCTAGTATAATGTTATTTTTACTATGCGCCCCTTTAAACAAAACAAAAAGGGCACTGATAAAAAATACACAGAAATCACCATTCCGGGTGTAGGTGGCGAGTATAGTGGTGGTGGAGGGGATAGGGCAAAAATCATCTACTCCTATAACTTCCCTTGTGTTGAGTTGTATGTCATAAAACTTGGGACGAATAATGTCTCACATCCAGTTTTTGCAAATCTATTGCTTGGTGATATTTTGCTTCAAAGAATTAAAAATATTTCAATTAACTATTACTTAGATACCTTGAATGACATTTTCTGCCGTAAATGTGCTAAAACAAGTTCCCCTCCATGTCACTTCCAACAGTTTCATTCAATCAATCGAAAGAATGTTCCCATTGTGTTCCTAATTATAAATTAAGATTTAAATTCTCTCCACATTAAGAATAAAACCATTTTAAGAAACCCTGTGTATGGATTAAAAACCTCAGCGACGGTTTTTATAATGTCAACAACACAGGGTGCAGACTTCTTAAGATTCCAGCTCGTTCACCCGACCTTATCCCCATTGAAATCGTCTTTCATTTGGCTAATATCCAGCTTAAAAAAGATGCCTTGGAAAGAAGACTGGAGAAAGAAACATATGCGCAATTCTGTCGTTGTGTAAAGAGAAAACTTTTGAATTATCCTTCGAGAGTTATCGACAAAACAACTGGTTCCATGTCAAAACGTGTTGAAGCTGTAGAAGTTTTGGAGCAACGAGTAACCAACGAGTAATGATTGGGTAACAATTGGGTAACCGTAGGTTGTTCAGAGGTTACCTAGCAAGATTTAACGAGTAATTAGCAAACGAAATTAGCGTTAAGTCAATGCTAGTACAAATGACAGTAAGTCTATAGATTAGTTCTTATCTTGTAAAAATGTACTTTAATTTTTAATTGGCATATAGTTTTCGCAAAGTTGAAAGCGCAACCTGGGAATAATATTATAATATCCATGCTGGGCACCTGTAAAACAAAAATGCGAACCTACCAACTGAAAGAAGCATTGAAGGATAGCGTTAATGACGATGTTGTATTCGAATATTTAAAGATAGTGGCAACAAGTGTGAATGATGTAAGGAAATATTTTAAGCCTATTTGCTTTGACAACAAAAAAACTACATTATTTGCGACGTTTCGGATGTTCACACACCCATTTTCAAGCAATCAAAAACGTACAATGTTCTCCTAAATATATACAAGTTTAACAGCAACCATAGTTACAGATTAAATACTAATTGTATAAATACAATGGAGCGGATCTAATGTTGTTATTCAACTGGGGACTATCCCGCATTATGAACAAACTCTCTTTAATCTCTAGCAAATACCGGTTGTTACCCCTAGAGAGTATACTAAAATCGTCAAGAGATGTGGTGTGACAGGCTTTAAGATGATCTTTAATTGCCGTGCAATTAGATGAGGTTGATTTCTTACCTGTTAAGGGAGACACTCCGAGGTGCTCGCTTGCCCGAACCTTAAGATGACGCGACGTCTCACTTAAATAAGTGGCGTTGCAGCCACTTATTTAAATTTGTAAATGACGCCTGACTTTAATTCTTTGGGCAACATGTCTTTAAATCTGAAGAAGTTAGATAAGCTTTTGTGTTTTAGCAATGCCATCTAGGTTCGACTTAAAAACTACCTATCTCCAAGAGTTGGTTGTTTTATTGATAGATAAAAAGATATCACAATGATTACTGAGAAGTATTTATTACTATATCTAAACGGTATTACAACAGATAAAAATACCAATAAAGTCTGCGTGTGACAGAAACAGTTGTATCGCTACATACAATTCCAACTGCAAGTTGTGTTTATTATCTAATTTGTTTCTTTTATTTTGATATTAGTGTGTCTCAAAAATCTAGCTAAAACTTTTAGTGTACTCTGTACTTTTAATATACAAATTTTTATAAAAAATTAACCTTCTCTACCAATAAAAAGGAAAAGAAAACTTGTCTAAATGGAAATGTAGTTGATAAGAGTTATTTTTTTCAGGCACAAAGAAAAAAGAAACAAGCAAAAGCAAGGCAGAGTCAAAGGTTTCAATAGTATCCTACAAGTTATATCGTTTGCCAGACGCATTACCTAAGCCATGTCTTACGAAGGGGAAAGATTCACTGTCTGTTCAATGTTATTACAAAATAGATATGATATATCCTTCAAATTTATTCTTATATCAAATAATTGATTTACTAATGCATTTAATTTGTTTTCTCCTGTTCATGGACTCTTTCAAAAGGTTTAATAAATTTTGTACCCCATATTTCGTCAGCGCCGTCAGGTAGCTGATCTTTCATTTCAGTTTGCCTTTTTGTGTTCGTGTGTTATTCTGTCCGTCCCTAGTCAGCTTCCCGACCACCTTATTACCACCTACTTAATCCAAAGGCCGTTTTCCACTCATCAGCCAATCAGGATGCAGGAATCATAAGTTTCAAGAACCAAACGACATTTTAAAAGAAAGAAACTGATTTGATCAGATCTGAAATACAGCTAAAATATATATAAAACAAAATATATTTCCGGTTTTGGCTGTCCGACTGGTAGTACACTGAAGATCTAACTGGTTTTGTTGTTCGTTGACCATTTTCAAGACAAGTTATTCTACTTATCTATTTATTGTTTTATAGCTAGCTAGCTATTAGGTAGCTACCGTTAATGCATTTAAGTATCCAAAAACCTCAACAGGTTTCTAATTTTTGCCAGTCGCACTGCATATAATAAGCTAGCTAGCTATATACTAACTGAAATATAGCTAGTTAATGACCTACTAACTGCTAAAGCCGACATCAATAAAATGTTCGGTTCGTGTCATTTTTGCATATGAAAATGTGATGGGCGGGCAAAAAAATTTGCCATCTTCGTTTAGGGTAGGCATTCATATGCTCACATTGCCAAACTAAGCGTTGATTCAACGTTACTTTGAAAACCCCCACCTCCACCAGCACGCTCTGCCATCATGATGACGGAAGTACATTCTGACCAAATGTAGTTTGTTTGATGCTACATGGAAGGTTCCCCTCTCTTCCGCTCGTAAATAGACAAGATCCAGGCACTGTAAAATACGATCGTTTTATCAAATATATCTCTCCTGTATCGATTCGAGGTTAGGAGGATGGGGGTTGATCTTTTCGACGTTAATATCCATGGCAGAAAAAAATATCGCTTTGGGTCCAGAGACAGGAGAGATACATTCGATAAAACGATCGTATTTTACAGTTAAAATCGAAGTCGTCTGGCCAATTTCGCACCCTGATATTTGTGTAGCATGTTTTATGCATTTGTGATTATTTATTTTGTTTGTGAAACTGCTTTTAAAGCTCGTACTAGTGCACACAACTCTCTCTGTCATCTTGAATGAATACATTTTGATTCAGTAGACACTAATTCTCCATGCCTTCGTGCCCCTGTTGCCATAGATGTAAAAATTGCATAATATTGCACATCATCATCATCATTCTCGGCTTAACGTCCGTTTTCCATGCTAGCATGGGTTGGACAATATATATATATATATATATATTGTTTCCTGCAATTACAGCAGGAATAAATTGTGGCGGATTTTGCAACTTTAGAATCTAAAAGTGACCGATTCACAAAAATTAATTTCTGTCAAAATTTTGGCCTTTGGCGAAAATAATTCCATTTTTAAGATTTTAAATATTATTTGCCAATTTTGAGTTTTTGTCCCAATTTTCAAAGATGGTGGATATTTCAAAAACACAGTTTTTCATAGCCGATTTAAAATTTTGGTACTGGACCGTAGAATTTATCGGTAAAAATACATTATCAGCCATCAGACTTTTCGTCTGTCATATTTAAAATAATGAAGTTCTTGGTGAAAATCTGCTTCGCTCATAATGCAATGTAAAATGCATGTAAGTCATATTGAAGAAGAACTACTTTGTTCATCACTAACATACTGCCAAGCAGTGAGCGGGATTCGATCCGCGGTCCCCAGAACTGGGAGCCGCTTGGCAGTATGTTAGTGATGAACAAAGTAGTTCTTCTTCAATATAACTATTTTTTCTCTTTAATACGGTCTTGATATATTTAGTAGCATTATCCTCATAATTTACTTTATGGGGCATTAATTTGGATTGTAAAATGGAAAATGGAGCGTTTGATGGTCCCTAATTTTCGCAAATTTTCCTTCTTGCAAAAGTTTCTTCACTTTGCTTAAAAAATATTGTGTAATTTTTTTTCTTCTTTTCTTATAGGTCAAGCGAAAGAACAACGATTTACTTGGTTACTTGTTTACACATGTTTACTTTGTTACTATTTAATCTCTTGTCAGACTTGGACACTACCTTGATCTTACAATATAATTTTACATATATATAACTTATAGAATAGATTTTTTTTACAATAAAAAATAATATATATAAAATATATATATAGCTATCTAATTTTACTGTTCTACTTTGTTGTATTTTTACATATCGCATTGCTATTGGAACTTTTGGTTCAACCACTCAGCTCAGTTCAGATCTACTGTTTCTGAAGAAATTTTCTCGCTCTTATTAAGGCCAGCTCCATTCTGTTCAATTTTTGTGTAAATATTACTTTGGCTTTTCTAATGGCTAGTGACGTTTAGTCCAACCCTGGGCCTGTCAACCCAGATAAAATAGTAATGGGCTCATTTCATCAAGGTC
Source organism: Hydractinia symbiolongicarpus (assembly GCF_029227915.1). NCBI lineage: Eukaryota > Metazoa > Cnidaria > Hydrozoa > Anthoathecata > Hydractiniidae > Hydractinia > Hydractinia symbiolongicarpus. The sequence continues at coordinate 8,924,496 of NC_079887.1, forward strand.
ATTCTAGATTTGGAGAATCAGCGGGTAGCCAATGCGTGTGCAATGCTTTGTGGGCCATCTGTTACCCTTCTATTGCGTCTGTGCGTTACTGGACTGAATGGGATCTTGATCGAATTTTGACACTAGGGAATGATCTTTACGCCAGCCTTTAGGTTACACCAGTCAATATCTTGCTTTAGACGAACTGCCCAATTCAATTGCAACTGAAAACGGGAATATTCAAATTGAAAAGTCAGATTCCTATTTATTTGAACTTTCGAGAAATAGTACTTCCTTTCTCCGTGCCCAGTAATATGCCAATGATCTCACGCTATCTCGCAGTGGAAACCAAGCATAAGAAGTGAGACAATATTTGAACTAATATCGTTATTCAGAGGAAAGTGGGTAAATTTTACTATCTTGAAGCGGAAGAAAATTTTCTTTTTTACTTTCGTGGATAAACAATTCTCACTCACACATTTAAAGTTCTCAGTCGCGCTGACCTAAAGGCCTAAAGGACTCTAGTTTTGTTTTAGGATCATTCTTATGTGCATACTGCAGAGGAAACCGTGTTTGACTTTTTGAAAGTGTTTTTGCTTACGCTACCATCGAAAGGTGTGGGGACATTTTTAAGCTTTGTCACAGGAGAAGACATTTATTCTGTAGAATTAATTTATGTAGATTTCAATAGCGAAGATCGAGAAGACTTCATGTTACCGTCTGCACAAACCTGCACTCGATCGCTACATCTTTCACGAAATTTCAAAAATTAATCATACGGTATGGTGGTGCATGTTTTATTTATAAATAATTCAAATTGAAAGAAAATTGGGAGAACTTTTTTTCAAAGGGGTTTATTAGTCTACTGTTGGCAGGGTAATTATTTTGCGGACACTCGTTTTCCATTTGGCAGCCGCTCATCGCCCTTTTTGTTTACTGTTTTGAAGATTTGTTATGTTGAATCTTCCTCACTGTTATAGCTATTCCATTTGTGGTTCATTACTTAGACAATTTCTTCATTTGTGGGAGGTCTGCAGCAGAAATTAATAGTTACATGGAATCCATTCAATCGATCTGCACTGAATTAGGTGTCCGTATTGCGGAGCACAAAACCACAGGACCCTCACAAACTTTAACCTATGTGAGCATTGAGGTTGACTCTCAGTGGAAAAGTACAGAGAGTTTCATGAATCTTTATTAGCTTGGTCTGGAAGGAAAAAGAGCACTAAATGGGAATTGCTTTCCTTGATTGGCTCACTATCTTTCACTGCCAAAGAAGTAAAGCCAGGCAGAATGTTCCTCCATATGTTGAATGATTTGTCTACCAGTTAAAAAACTATCACTTAAAACCACCAAAACTTTTCCAACTTGGATGGGCCTTTGGGTGGGTTGGTTAAATTTATTACTGCTCACTCAAGTTATTCCTTGTGCTTAATATTAGTATTAATGGGATCACAAAAGTGTTATTTAAAATCAAAAAAGTAAAGAGAAAGTAGCATAGTAATAGAAACGAAGATTGTGTGGAAAAAAACCTTTCAAAAAAGGCTTAATTTTGCAGAAAAAGGTAACACTCAACAAAAATTCTGTGCTATGATGAATATGCACAAACCTATGCCCCCCTCATCATTCGAGACTATGTTCAGTCTGCCAGGGAGTCAATGAACAAGGCAACCGAAGAAATCAGACAGAATGCACTTCAGGAAGAATACAATAATAATACTGGTGTGGACGCAGTGGTCAGTTTCGATAGATCTTGGCAACGACGCGGCTATGCATTGCACAATGGTGTTGTAACTGCAATTTAGTCTGGAATATGCACTGACTTTGAAGTCCTGAGTAAGAACTGTAAAAGTTACAGTAATTGGGATAGGAAAAATGATACACCAGATTACATTTGGACATACATGTGGAGAGATACCCACGATTGACCGATCAATCATACCGGAAGTTCTGGCTCAATGGCTCGAAAGTCAAGCGAACATGTCAAACATAGAAGAAATTCATTAAGAGCTATTAGAAAAGGTTTTGCTGACAAAAATACTGAAAAAGAAGGAAAAACTTATTCCAGTGGAGCTTTTTAAAGTATTTATGTGTTATTATATTTGTATAAAGTTTTTAACTTTGATTTTCTTAGTTTTGATTTTTACGTGTTTTCAAATTTTCTAATTGCACAAAATTTTTAGCATAGGTTTCGTCAAAATATTTCAAATGTGCTAAAATTAAAATATAAGTGTTATAAGCATGTTTCACCTAGTAAATTATAGGTAGGTTATTGGTTTCAAAGATTACAGAAAATAACTAAACATTTTGCCGCCAATTATGAGTGATTGTCAAATTTTTTTATAATTTAAGAGGTTCAGAACATTTGCCAACATATTGTTGGCACGCTGTCTAATTTTATCACTATTTGGATATTTCATAGTTTAGATATCTTTGTTAGAAGGAAGTATGGTTTTTGGGCCAAAAAACTGATTATTGTTTGCATAATTAATGACATGAAAATATTTTTTTGACAAAAATGTGTTTTATTAGTTATAACAATGTGTGTAAGGCCCATGAAAGGGCTGGAACAGATAAAATTTAATTATTTAAAAAAAGTCTTGTGTTAGAGGGTTATATACCACCCTAATTGTTTAAATTTACTTTTTTATTGCTGCTGTGGATTGCTGCTAACAATGTTAAGATATTCTGATTCCATTCTTGGCTAATGGCTGACCTTGACTACATATTTATGGACCGCAATCTGCAAGAAACCGATAGTGATATGCGTGTAAATGTTTATATATAATTCCATTCCAGTGCCCAGAATAGGGTGGTATTTGCCTTGCAAACTAATTTTGATTTGGCAAGTTGCCAATTTTTCTTGTACAATTTTAAGTTTTTTTAGGCATTTGCATTCTGCTGTCATTTTTATATTGCTATTTTAGTGCTTAAATTCATTCTATATTTTACTTACACAGGTAATGGGTTAGACAAAGAGAAGGAAAGGGAAAGGAGTAAAAGAAAAAAGTAGCCTTAAAAAAAGGAAAAGAGGATGAAACAGCAAAAACTGAAAAGCTTGCTCGTCTGGAACATGTTGCATTATTGAACGTGTAAAAACATGAATGCAATGCAATCTTATACCACAAGAAAAGAATTTGAAAAGATAATTATCCAAATTATCCGAATTAGTAAAACTTTAAAACACACATTTGTTGGCAGTGGTGACTTTGGTGCAGTTGAAAGGAATGATAATGCAGGCACTCTCAGGGGGAAAACTTTCTCCACTTCCTTGACATTTATGATTGGTAATGGAGCTGGTGGAGGAGTACTACAGCATGGTTACTTTTATTCTAAAAGTTTGCAAAGTGTCTTTGGAAATTAATCTCATGAGTATAATTTTACGGTTGCTTTTGCTACACAGACGTCGACCCTTTCATAACCCATAACTCTTAAAAGGCTTGTCCAAATTGTATCAAACTTGGCACACTTATGGTATGTCATGAAAGAAACAAAATAACAGCAATAAATTCTTGCTTATGTCAGCACCTTTTCTGTGACGGCATCAAAAGCTTGAAATTTGTCTAACATACCTGTATGTGCTTAAAATTCAATTACTTAAGTTCTAGAGCGAATTTTTACATTCTAAATAAAAGTTATTTAACATATTTTCTGGTTTTTGGATAGTAAGAATGAAAGGTACAAAATTGCCCAAAAATCCAATTTTTCTCAATTGTTGGGTTAAATCCAAAAAAATTGGGTACAGATAAGTCATGTGACAAAATTTCTCAGAAAGATTTCTGTGACAAAATAAAGTTGTCTTGGTAATCTTAAGTGCAATAGAAGTTGCAAAAGTGCTGGTGTTGGTCAAAATTATATGCATCAATACAGTACTAATTTTTCAATCTACTGCTAATTTTTAACTAGTTTTTAGGTCACACAGAACCAGTTAATATTATGATAGATGGCATAAAACATTGTCTATATTAGTTCAGTCAAAGCACCTGATGTGAATTGGACAACTTTTTGTACAAGAGCATAAACTATTTGGCATCACAATGGATTCAACATAATAAACTTCCACTTACAACAATTATCACAAATCGCCATATGTTATAAGGTTATCAAATCTATGCGAATGAGTACTGTATAAAGACTTCCTGTCATTTGTGACTACTGGTATTAAATCTTGACAAACTGCCCACCTAAAAAAATAAATTTAAGACACAATTGTTACAACTATTCTTTATATTAAAACTTCATTGTTCTACACAAACGAAAAAAATACCTGTAAGCAACATGTGTGGATGCATCGTTATTACAACTGTTTACAGCATTTTCATACAACAAACAACCTGGTGTAAAGAAAAAAAATTGTATTATTATTATTATTATTATTAAACATAAAATTGGGTTCCATATTGTACAATGGTTCTTCGCCCTAAAATCAAATAAAGAAATAGAAAGAATAAGTACATACAATTTAGATAAATTATCAATAAAAACGGATAAAATCAGAAGTGAAGAGTACATAGAAACTGACTTAAAATCGCGTTAATGTAGAATGAAAAGCGTACGAATACAAAGGCTGATATTGAAACCTGGAATAGAATGGAATATTGAAAAAGAAATCAAACAAGATTGGCAAAATAAAATCAAAAAGGAAGAGATTAGAATCAAATTGATAATGCACAAGCAAGAGCTTTGTCTCTATAAAATTGCTTTGCTTTGGAATAGAAACTATTTTTCTCTTTTATTTCTCTGACCGCCGAAGGAAGTTCATTATATATCTTCGCTTGGCTTTGGAAGGTTTTCGAGTCATTAGTGTGATCAATCATTGGACCTTGAGCATTAGATCGTAATGTTCTCCTGTGGCTGATGATTTTCAGTTTGAGGTAACCTGGCCAAAGCTCGTCGTTGATCGCACGATGCACCAGTTTAACAACATTAAAACCAATGTTTTCTCGAATTGTATAATAAATGTATCAAAAAGAAATAGTGATAACCCCTCCATGTTTTATATCAGCATAAAAACATGGCAACTGCCATCATTCTGAGCTGCGGGACATTTCAGTTATTACCAGAATGTGTAATAACTTTTTAGAAGAAATGGTAAGGGATGGTGGATTTAAGGATATAAAGTGTCTAAACGTCTAGTGTTTGCAAAAGTCTTATCGCAGGAAAGAAAAAGACCACATTTTTAGCAGATAAGATGTAGTGGTAGCGCATTTAACTTGTAGCCATAAAGTTGCAGGTTTAAGTCTTTACTCCAGCACACTTTGAATGCAGGTTCGCTAGTCCATTTTGAGACAACTCCTGACCATGACAAGGGTTGTGTGGGAGGAAAGCAAGGAAGAGCAATGCTATAGAGATCCCTGGTGAAAATGTAACATAGTTAACAGTCAAAGGAGAGAAAGAGCCAACCAAGGAGATGGAATCTTCATTTACTTTGAACTGATGTAACATACTTGTGTCTTACTCACCAATATAAATCCTTGATAATGAGTACGCAAAATCTCTGGCAGCTGATGATAAATATGCCTCATCTTTTCTATGAAATTCATTTGAAAAGTGCTGCATAGCATGGATGGCATTTGTCAAGACTTTATGGCTTTCTTGGAGAAGGTTATTGCTGTTGTGAGTTTTTGAAATTAATGTAAATGCGTCAGTAAACAAAGCCTTTAATGCCTAAAAAAATAGGTTATGAATATTTATAAGGTATACTTTTGTTTCGCATTTGTTAAGGCTAATCCACAGGATTTCATTTAGGAATAATCCTGAGTTTCAAGACTATTAATCCCAAAGACGTTTAAGTGATTATAATTTCAGACAAAACACTCTTTTGAAAAATAAATTTAAAAAAAAATCACACATTAAGTTAATCAAGTGAACCCACTTTTTAATTTCAGCATTCCTGCTGGAGTGGTTGGAAATAATTCTTGGTATGAACATAGCCAAACTCTTCTGTTAAGAATAATATCTTGTTGCGAGAAAAGAATTACCTCTCCCTCTGTCTTTGCAATAGATCTTAACACATCTAGGGATAATATGTTGGTAGTTCCTTCCCATATACTAAGAACCTATGAATAAAAATGTTTACTACATTGTTTAAAGCTTCTTGATACTTTTTATGATAGATTTAATTTGTGGCAAATATTTAAAGATTCCAGAAAAGAAATTTTCAAACCATCAAGATATTAAATATTACTTAAAATATCATGTTGCCAGATAGTAATAAATATTTCTTAAATATTAATGATAAAAGGATATTGACCCACTTGTGCATCTCTTAAAAAAACAGGTAGCCCGGTGTCCTCTAAGTATCCATGTCCACCAAAACTCTCTAAACCTTCCGATGCTGTCGAGACTGCCTAAACATAAAAGCACATATTCTTATTAAAAAAATTAAAGAATGGTAATACAGTAGTACCTCACGGTTAAACAATTTTGAACACATTTTTTTCCAGATTTTTAGGCAAAATCAAAATATTAATAACAAACTTTGGTTAGTCATGTGCCAAAACTGTGAAAAATAGATTGCTTTAATGGAAAAAAGAAAGGTGCAATTTGTACATTCTAACTAGCATCATTCATAATAAAAGTCACAATATTATGTTGACTGTTGGAAGTTCACAGAAATGTAATGGCTGGTTTTGAGGAAATTTAAATATCTAAGCTTACAGGAGTATAAAAACTAAATAACTATACACAGGGTTAAAGATATATGATTGTTTAAAGTTACTAGAAACCACTTGTGGTCTTGCGATAGAGCATTTACTTTCAGTGCAAAGTGTTGTGAGTTTAAACTCTGGTTTAGTCCTTCAAAAAAACTAAACAACATAATAAATCCAAAAAATTTAAACCGGGTCATTTTCAAAAGGTATCTCCCATATTTTCCAATTTTTTTGATGCAAAATTGTCTTTGACACAAGTTTCTTCATTGAGGTTCAAGCATTTGCTTTGCTTGCATGGCTTTTATAGCTCAGAAGAGACCTTTTTAATACACCAGGTCCTGCTTGGCAAGACCCCCGTTGGCAACAGTACCATCCAGTGTAAATGATTGTAATAATAATAATAATGATAATAATTTTTTTTACCTGCTTTGCAGTGTATAACTTAAGCAATGGTGTCAAAATCCGAAATACCAATCTTTCATAATCAGATGCTTTTTTGTTCTCCACTCTTCCGAGAAGTGATGAGACTTTCATCAACATAACAAAACCACCTTGTTGTTCAACCTATTAATTGGGTTAACTTATGTACTGAATTGAACAACATATCAAATCAAGATTTTCATTTTATCAAAGATCAGTTATCCAGTTATAGACTAGTCTCGATTAAGTCCAAACACTCTTTCAGAACTGGGAGAAAAGATGAGTAATGTTGAGATGAGTATACCTTAATCTAAAATTACATTTACTAATTTATTCTTTTAAACAGCACACTAGGAAGACGTGATCTTTAGTAATAGAAAATTTGGAATTTAAATTCGTTTAATTTAAAGCCTTTGTAAGTCTGCAAACAAATTTGAATCATTGTTATTTTTTATGTTTTTATGGTATTCTTTTAATAATGGCTTGTTTTAATGACCATACACTAACCAAATCATTGGATTTCTCATACTAACCGGTTTTTTGTACGAGTCAGTAATAAATTTACCTCCATTCTTGCTAATATTTGAACATGAACTGGATGGTTGCAAAGCTGTGTTCCAAATGCTGATCTTTTTCTTGCAAAATCTTTGCTTAAATTGAGTAACCTATAAAATAGAGGTAAGTTGCAGTGTAATTTTATAAAGTACTTTTTGATACCTTGATATTGATACTTAAATGAATTACATGTTTAAAAATTAGATATCATCAGTTGTGAACACTGTCATGGAATTTTGACAAATAACATTGAAAACCGGATTATTCTTGTGGAAAATTTTTCCTATTTTTTTAAAGGCTGTACCTCATTGGACTTAATAATAACAGGTTTTCGCATCGTACAACTTATCTACCAATATTTTAAATTTAAATATTAAAGGTTTTTTATATTTTTTTATAATTGTAATTATAACTCCTTAAAGAGAACCCGAGGTATAGAATGATATGATGGACTTATATTATAGAGCTTAAAATGTTGGTTAACAAGGATTTTAAAATTTTTTAAAATGCTCTTTTCATTCTCAAGATATTCACATTTAAAGAATTTCAGATTTAATTATGTTGCATAAATTATGTCATATTTAAGTAATAGCAAACTTTGACATTTTCTATCATTAGTAATTTTAGACTTGGATGTGCATTCAAACTTTATTAATGCATAGATATTATAAAAGTGAATTGATTAGCGTAAAATATTTTGCCAAAGTGACACTCGTCTGCTCGTCCCAGGCCTCTTACATTTTTTCTGAAGACTCAATAACTTGGGATCTGCATGTCGGTTTGCAATCAAGTTTTGTGAGTAAACATATTGCGCCTATACAAGCTTACCCATGTTGCAAACAAACAAGTGAACAATTAATTTTCCTCTTATTATCCATTTAAACGATTTCTAGCGACTCTAGAAAGTAAAAAAAAAGCAACCAACCTTCTCATGTTTGAGACAGCCATTACTGAATTGTGAATTCGAGTTATTGTCAACATGGGAGATATAGATGCAATGCCTCTTCCAATTTCCGATAACTAGAAAAAAGTATACATTTGCTTAAGACAACAAAAAATTTTTAAAGCTAAAATAGGTTTTAACTTCACTGCGTGTCATTGAATATTGCAAGTTTGACTGAATGTTTATAGATACCCACTTAATCTTTTTTAAATATCTCTCAGTCTTTTCAAACATGCAAAAATAATTGCTTACTTGATATGCAGTCGCACCATCCAATATTAGTTCAGCCGTAGGCATTTGTCTTGTGCCAAGTTTCTTTTTTAATTTCTGTGAAAATAGACATAAATTTAAATATCAAATCCACAGATGAAATTAGCACATATTGTAGTCTTATCATCAAACTCACCTCTATTCTGATACCATTTAAACTCTCATCCGCTTTTCTGGTTTCCAAATAAAACATTGTCAAACCTTTTGACCCCTAACAATAAATAAATAAAAATTGCATTCTTCTGGTCGGAATGTCATGTGGTACCAGTTTCAGATGAGGGAACACACAGACTTTTTATGGTAAAACTCTCACAGAAGCTTTGATTAAAAAACAACTACAATTATCTGAAGTAAAGTAAATCTAGTTTAGCATAAACAAATATTCTGTGAGAAATTTACCCACTGATTTTTGAAGAGGTTACCGCGTGAACAGCGTGTTTAATAATAGCTTCCTAAAAATGGGGACCTGTAATTGGTTCAAAAGTATCATAGGAACTGAAGAGGCTATCCTGGGTAAATAAATTCAATAATAATAATGTGATATTTGCCGACTGAGAGAATAAAAAAGATGGTTGCAGCTGGACACTGACACTATGAAAGCATCAAAGCTGGTTTTTAGTTAAATCACATCTTTCTTTTTGGATTGGACAGAGATTATTAGCAGCTACAAGATGTGTCAAGTGGAACTCTTAAATTAATTCCACTTAACATCACCCCACCTCCTTTTCCACCCAACCTCCTTTAGTAACTAAATGTTATTCATTTTCCAGGCTGTTTAAACCCTGCTGCCTTCTGCCACAGTTAATAGTATCAAACATTTGCTTCAACAATATAAAACAAACATACTTTTGTTATTCTCCCACTTTTATCAACGATTCTTGCTAATGTCAGACTCATGTTGGCATCTGTTGCTGATGTAAACCATTTATATCCATAAAGTTTATATGTGCCATCGGTTTGTGGCACAGCAAAGGTTTCGGTACCATTGCCTAAAATTTAAAAGTATGCAGTTTTTTGCAATCACAAGTCAGGTAACAACAGAATTGGCCAAATGCAGTGTGACCTGTTCTCCAGGTTGGCATCTGAAGAATCTGCAGGTTAGTCTGGTGACTTATAAAATTATAAGTTTTTCCCCCAAAAAGCAATTGTTAATTTGCGAATATCAAGTTTAAAATCAGTGGTTTGTATTTACTTTCACCATTCTTATTGCAAAATAATTTGGTGCATCCTCATTGGACTTAACTGCCAAAAAATAATTTATATGCATGGAGTATGATAGTTTGTAATAATTTTTAATCAATTTAACTCTCAGAGAAATATCTTAGCAAACATTTTCTAGACAAATCTTTGATTCACTCCTTTAAAATCAACATACCTACATCAGAACCTCCTTGTTTTTCTGTCATCCATTGACCAGATGTCCAAAAAACATTAGAATCGTTAGAAGTCAGATTGTCAAAAGCAGTAATAAAAGGTTCTCTTGATTCTTTCTGAAAGGTAAAACACTCAGAGATATAGTTCATGACGTGAGGGGTATTAAGTGTAACTTCTAAGTCCAAATTCTTAGGAACCAATCAAAGATTTTGAAAAAATCTACAAGTTCCTAGACCACTTTTAAAGCTTTTTCATATGAAATTAACTTGTTTTTGCACGAGGTAAGCTTTAGCCCTTTGCAAGGCACTTTTAAGTTTAAGAGCTAATAATTTGGAAAAGGGTGACTAATGTCATCTTGTGTGGGCAAGTAGATGGCCAAAACCAAAGTTGGGTTAATTCTATATAGTTTTAAAACCAATGTCTTTAAAAAAACTTAAAGCTCTGATATCTCCATTACTTTTTTTCAAAAACACATGACACTATACTTTATATTTTAATCAGTGTTTCAAGCTTTATACGCTAGAGGTGATATTATTTAGTAGAGGCATGGTGAGTAACCATAAGTTTGAATTTTAAAACTTACCTTTAGAATGGATGCAGCACCATCTGTCATTGCTAGAGGGCACGAGTATAACCCACTTACAGGTGAAAATAAATACAATTTCGCTATTTGATAAATGCGGCTAGAAAGAGAATAATAGTTTTTTTCTTATTTAGGTATTTGTCATCAGGAGAGAAAGATATTGAAATAAAGGTTGCATAATCTGGCTTATCTTTAAATACTTGCAAATCACGAAATGTCCACTATAAGAATCAAGGAAATCTCATCCACAAAGTTTACAACTTTTTTTTATTTAAAAACACATTTCTATGAAGTATTTGTTTTCAAAAGCTTCATAGAAGTTTATTTAATGTGTTTTTAAATAATAATTAATTTTTGGTTTTTTTTAACATAAAAATTTATTTCTTAATCTATTAATGATACATAAGGGATCGTCTCAAAATGTTCGTATGTTTTTTTTGTATAATTATACGAACGCTACAAAGTACTTCGTTTCGTGTAACGCATGTCATACGAAGTGCTTCATTAAAAATAAAAAATGTAAACGAAGTTTATACGAACTTTTTTAATATATGATACGAAGTTAAACAAAGTTTTTTTATCGTACAAAATGAAATGATACGAACTTTGAACAAAGTAAATTGCTATACGATCCTGAAACGAACTTCAAAAGTACGTGCGTAATTCGCTTGCCCGAACCTTAAGATGACGCGACGTCTCACTTAAATAAGTGGCGTTGCAGCCACTTATTTAAATTTGTAAATGACGCCTGACTTTAATTCTTTGGGCAACATGTCTTTAAATCTGAAGAAGTTAGATAAGCTTTTGTGTTTTAGCAATGCCATCTAGGTTCGACTTAAAAACTACCTATCTCCAAGAGTTGGTTGTTTTATTGATAGATAAAAAGATATCACAATGATTACTGAGAAGTATTTATTACTATATCTAAACGGTATTACAACAGATAAAAATACCAATAAAGTCTGCGTGTGACAGAAACAGTTGTATCGCTACATACAATTCCAACTGCAAGTTGTGTTTATTATCTAATTTGTTTCTTTTATTTTGATATTAGTGTGTCTCAAAAATCTAGCTAAAACTTTTAGTGTACTCTGTACTTTTAATATACAAATTTTTATAAAAAATTAACCTTCTCTACCAATAAAAAGGAAAAGAAAACTTGTCTAAATGGAAATGTAGTTGATAAGAGTTATTTTTTTCAGGCACAAAGAAAAAAGAAACAAGCAAAAGCAAGGCAGAGTCAAAGGTTTCAATAGTATCCTACAAGTTATATCGTTTGCCAGACGCATTACCTAAGCCATGTCTTACGAAGGGGAAAGATTCACTGTCTGTTCAATGTTATTACAAAATAGATATGATATATCCTTCAAATTTATTCTTATATCAAATAATTGATTTACTAATGCATTTAATTTGTTTTCTCCTGTTCATGGACTCTTTCAAAAGGTTTAATAAATTTTGTACCCCATATTTCGTCAGCGCCGTCAGGTAGCTGATCTTTCATTTCAGTTTGCCTTTTTGTGTTCGTGTGTTATTCTGTCCGTCCCTAGTCAGCTTCCCGACCACCTTATTACCACCTACTTAATCCAAAGGCCGTTTTCCACTCATCAGCCAATCAGGATGCAGGAATCATAAGTTTCAAGAACCAAACGACATTTTAAAAGAAAGAAACTGATTTGATCAGATCTGAAATACAGCTAAAATATATATAAAACAAAATATATTTCCGGTTTTGGCTGTCCGACTGGTAGTACACTGAAGATCTAACTGGTTTTGTTGTTCGTTGACCATTTTCAAGACAAGTTATTCTACTTATCTATTTATTGTTTTATAGCTAGCTAGCTATTAGGTAGCTACCGTTAATGCATTTAAGTATCCAAAAACCTCAACAGGTTTCTAATTTTTGCCAGTCGCACTGCATATAATAAGCTAGCTAGCTATATACTAACTGAAATATAGCTAGTTAATGACCTACTAACTGCTAAAGCCGACATCAATAAAATGTTCGGTTCGTGTCATTTTTGCATATGAAAATGTGATGGGCGGGCAAAAAAATTTGCCATCTTCGTTTAGGGTAGGCATTCATATGCTCACATTGCCAAACTAAGCGTTGATTCAACGTTACTTTGAAAACCCCCACCTCCACCAGCACGCTCTGCCATCATGATGACGGAAGTACATTCTGACCAAATGTAGTTTGTTTGATGCTACATGGAAGGTTCCCCTCTCTTCCGCTCGTAAATAGACAAGATCCAGGCACTGTAAAATACGATCGTTTTATCAAATATATCTCTCCTGTATCGATTCGAGGTTAGGAGGATGGGGGTTGATCTTTTCGACGTTAATATCCATGGCAGAAAAAAATATCGCTTTGGGTCCAGAGACAGGAGAGATACATTCGATAAAACGATCGTATTTTACAGTTAAAATCGAAGTCGTCTGGCCAATTTCGCACCCTGATATTTGTGTAGCATGTTTTATGCATTTGTGATTATTTATTTTGTTTGTGAAACTGCTTTTAAAGCTCGTACTAGTGCACACAACTCTCTCTGTCATCTTGAATGAATACATTTTGATTCAGTAGACACTAATTCTCCATGCCTTCGTGCCCCTGTTGCCATAGATGTAAAAATTGCATAATATTGCACATCATCATCATCATTCTCGGCTTAACGTCCGTTTTCCATGCTAGCATGGGTTGGACAATATATATATATATATATATATTGTTTCCTGCAATTACAGCAGGAATAAATTGTGGCGGATTTTGCAACTTTAGAATCTAAAAGTGACCGATTCACAAAAATTAATTTCTGTCAAAATTTTGGCCTTTGGCGAAAATAATTCCATTTTTAAGATTTTAAATATTATTTGCCAATTTTGAGTTTTTGTCCCAATTTTCAAAGATGGTGGATATTTCAAAAACACAGTTTTTCATAGCCGATTTAAAATTTTGGTACTGGACCGTAGAATTTATCGGTAAAAATACATTATCAGCCATCAGACTTTTCGTCTGTCATATTTAAAATAATGAAGTTCTTGGTGAAAATCTGCTTCGCTCATAATGCAATGTAAAATGCATGTAAGTCATATTGAAGAAGAACTACTTTGTTCATCACTAACATACTGCCAAGCAGTGAGCGGGATTCGATCCGCGGTCCCCAGAACTGGGAGCCGCTTGGCAGTATGTTAGTGATGAACAAAGTAGTTCTTCTTCAATATAACTATTTTTTCTCTTTAATACGGTCTTGATATATTTAGTAGCATTATCCTCATAATTTACTTTATGGGGCATTAATTTGGATTGTAAAATGGAAAATGGAGCGTTTGATGGTCCCTAATTTTCGCAAATTTTCCTTCTTGCAAAAGTTTCTTCACTTTGCTTAAAAAATATTGTGTAATTTTTTTTCTTCTTTTCTTATAGGTCAAGCGAAAGAACAACGATTTACTTGGTTACTTGTTTACACATGTTTACTTTGTTACTATTTAATCTCTTGTCAGACTTGGACACTACCTTGATCTTACAATATAATTTTACATATATATAACTTATAGAATAGATTTTTTTTACAATAAAAAATAATATATATAAAATATATATATAGCTATCTAATTTTACTGTTCTACTTTGTTGTATTTTTACATATCGCATTGCTATTGGAACTTTTGGTTCAACCACTCAGCTCAGTTCAGATCTACTGTTTCTGAAGAAATTTTCTCGCTCTTATTAAGGCCAGCTCCATTCTGTTCAATTTTTGTGTAAATATTACTTTGGCTTTTCTAATGGCTAGTGACGTTTAGTCCAACCCTGGGCCTGTCAACCCAGATAAAATAGTAATGGGCTCATTTCATCAAGGTCATTCTAGATTTGGAGAATCAGCGGGTAGCCAATGCGTGTGCAATGCTTTGTGGGCCATCTGTTACCCTTCTATTGCGTCTGTGCGTTACTGGACTGAATGGGATCTTGATCGAATTTTGACACTAGGGAATGATCTTTACGCCAGCCTTTAGGTTACACCAGTCAATATCTTGCTTTAGACGAACTGCCCAATTCAATTGCAACTGAAAACGGGAATATTCAAATTGAAAAGTCAGATTCCTATTTATTTGAACTTTCGAGAAATAGTACTTCCTTTCTCCGTGCCCAGTAATATGCCAATGATCTCACGCTATCTCGCAGTGGAAACCAAGCATAAGAAGTGAGACAATATTTGAACTAATATCGTTATTCAGAGGAAAGTGGGTAAATTTTACTATCTTGAAGCGGAAGAAAATTTTCTTTTTTACTTTCGTGGATAAACAATTCTCACTCACACATTTAAAGTTCTCAGTCGCGCTGACCTAAAGGCCTAAAGGACTCTAGTTTTGTTTTAGGATCATTCTTATGTGCATACTGCAGAGGAAACCGTGTTTGACTTTTTGAAAGTGTTTTTGCTTACGCTACCATCGAAAGGTGTGGGGACATTTTTAAGCTTTGTCACAGGAGAAGACATTTATTCTGTAGAATTAATTTATGTAGATTTCAATAGCGAAGATCGAGAAGACTTCATGTTACCGTCTGCACAAACCTGCACTCGATCGCTACATCTTTCACGAAATTTCAAAAATTAATCATACGGTATGGTGGTGCATGTTTTATTTATAAATAATTCAAATTGAAAGAAAATTGGGAGAACTTTTTTTCAAAGGGGTTTATTAGTCTACTGTTGGCAGGGTAATTATTTTGCGGACACTCGTTTTCCATTTGGCAGCCGCTCATCGCCCTTTTTGTTTACTGTTTTGAAGATTTGTTATGTTGAATCTTCCTCACTGTTATAGCTATTCCATTTGTGGTTCATTACTTAGACAATTTCTTCATTTGTGGGAGGTCTGCAGCAGAAATTAATAGTTACATGGAATCCATTCAATCGATCTGCACTGAATTAGGTGTCCGTATTGCGGAGCACAAAACCACAGGACCCTCACAAACTTTAACCTATGTGAGCATTGAGGTTGACTCTCAGTGGAAAAGTACAGAGAGTTTCATGAATCTTTATTAGCTTGGTCTGGAAGGAAAAAGAGCACTAAATGGGAATTGCTTTCCTTGATTGGCTCACTATCTTTCACTGCCAAAGAAGTAAAGCCAGGCAGAATGTTCCTCCATATGTTGAATGATTTGTCTACCAGTTAAAAAACTATCACTTAAAACCACCAAAACTTTTCCAACTTGGATGGGCCTTTGGGTGGGTTGGTTAAATTTATTACTGCTCACTCAAGTTATTCCTTGTGCTTAATATTAGTATTAATGGGATCACAAAAGTGTTATTTAAAATCAAAAAAGTAAAGAGAAA
Organism: Hydractinia symbiolongicarpus; assembly: GCF_029227915.1. Lineage (NCBI taxonomy): Eukaryota > Metazoa > Cnidaria > Hydrozoa > Anthoathecata > Hydractiniidae > Hydractinia > Hydractinia symbiolongicarpus. The sequence goes on from NC_079887.1 coordinate 8,940,603, forward strand.
GTAGCATAGTAATAGAAACGAAGATTGTGTGGAAAAAAACCTTTCAAAAAAGGCTTAATTTTGCAGAAAAAGGTAACACTCAACAAAAATTCTGTGCTATGATGAATATGCACAAACCTATGCCCCCCTCATCATTCGAGACTATGTTCAGTCTGCCAGGGAGTCAATGAACAAGGCAACCGAAGAAATCAGACAGAATGCACTTCAGGAAGAATACAATAATAATACTGGTGTGGACGCAGTGGTCAGTTTCGATAGATCTTGGCAACGACGCGGCTATGCATTGCACAATGGTGTTGTAACTGCAATTTAGTCTGGAATATGCACTGACTTTGAAGTCCTGAGTAAGAACTGTAAAAGTTACAGTAATTGGGATAGGAAAAATGATACACCAGATTACATTTGGACATACATGTGGAGAGATACCCACGATTGACCGATCAATCATACCGGAAGTTCTGGCTCAATGGCTCGAAAGTCAAGCGAACATGTCAAACATAGAAGAAATTCATTAAGAGCTATTAGAAAAGGTTTTGCTGACAAAAATACTGAAAAAGAAGGAAAAACTTATTCCAGTGGAGCTTTTTAAAGTATTTATGTGTTATTATATTTGTATAAAGTTTTTAACTTTGATTTTCTTAGTTTTGATTTTTACGTGTTTTCAAATTTTCTAATTGCACAAAATTTTTAGCATAGGTTTCGTCAAAATATTTCAAATGTGCTAAAATTAAAATATAAGTGTTATAAGCATGTTTCACCTAGTAAATTATAGGTAGGTTATTGGTTTCAAAGATTACAGAAAATAACTAAACATTTTGCCGCCAATTATGAGTGATTGTCAAATTTTTTTATAATTTAAGAGGTTCAGAACATTTGCCAACATATTGTTGGCACGCTGTCTAATTTTATCACTATTTGGATATTTCATAGTTTAGATATCTTTGTTAGAAGGAAGTATGGTTTTTGGGCCAAAAAACTGATTATTGTTTGCATAATTAATGACATGAAAATATTTTTTTGACAAAAATGTGTTTTATTAGTTATAACAATGTGTGTAAGGCCCATGAAAGGGCTGGAACAGATAAAATTTAATTATTTAAAAAAAGTCTTGTGTTAGAGGGTTATATACCACCCTAATTGTTTAAATTTACTTTTTTATTGCTGCTGTGGATTGCTGCTAACAATGTTAAGATATTCTGATTCCATTCTTGGCTAATGGCTGACCTTGACTACATATTTATGGACCGCAATCTGCAAGAAACCGATAGTGATATGCGTGTAAATGTTTATATATAATTCCATTCCAGTGCCCAGAATAGGGTGGTATTTGCCTTGCAAACTAATTTTGATTTGGCAAGTTGCCAATTTTTCTTGTACAATTTTAAGTTTTTTTAGGCATTTGCATTCTGCTGTCATTTTTATATTGCTATTTTAGTGCTTAAATTCATTCTATATTTTACTTACACAGGTAATGGGTTAGACAAAGAGAAGGAAAGGGAAAGGAGTAAAAGAAAAAAGTAGCCTTAAAAAAAGGAAAAGAGGATGAAACAGCAAAAACTGAAAAGCTTGCTCGTCTGGAACATGTTGCATTATTGAACGTGTAAAAACATGAATGCAATGCAATCTTATACCACAAGAAAAGAATTTGAAAAGATAATTATCCAAATTATCCGAATTAGTAAAACTTTAAAACACACATTTGTTGGCAGTGGTGACTTTGGTGCAGTTGAAAGGAATGATAATGCAGGCACTCTCAGGGGGAAAACTTTCTCCACTTCCTTGACATTTATGATTGGTAATGGAGCTGGTGGAGGAGTACTACAGCATGGTTACTTTTATTCTAAAAGTTTGCAAAGTGTCTTTGGAAATTAATCTCATGAGTATAATTTTACGGTTGCTTTTGCTACACAGACGTCGACCCTTTCATAACCCATAACTCTTAAAAGGCTTGTCCAAATTGTATCAAACTTGGCACACTTATGGTATGTCATGAAAGAAACAAAATAACAGCAATAAATTCTTGCTTATGTCAGCACCTTTTCTGTGACGGCATCAAAAGCTTGAAATTTGTCTAACATACCTGTATGTGCTTAAAATTCAATTACTTAAGTTCTAGAGCGAATTTTTACATTCTAAATAAAAGTTATTTAACATATTTTCTGGTTTTTGGATAGTAAGAATGAAAGGTACAAAATTGCCCAAAAATCCAATTTTTCTCAATTGTTGGGTTAAATCCAAAAAAATTGGGTACAGATAAGTCATGTGACAAAATTTCTCAGAAAGATTTCTGTGACAAAATAAAGTTGTCTTGGTAATCTTAAGTGCAATAGAAGTTGCAAAAGTGCTGGTGTTGGTCAAAATTATATGCATCAATACAGTACTAATTTTTCAATCTACTGCTAATTTTTAACTAGTTTTTAGGTCACACAGAACCAGTTAATATTATGATAGATGGCATAAAACATTGTCTATATTAGTTCAGTCAAAGCACCTGATGTGAATTGGACAACTTTTTGTACAAGAGCATAAACTATTTGGCATCACAATGGATTCAACATAATAAACTTCCACTTACAACAATTATCACAAATCGCCATATGTTATAAGGTTATCAAATCTATGCGAATGAGTACTGTATAAAGACTTCCTGTCATTTGTGACTACTGGTATTAAATCTTGACAAACTGCCCACCTAAAAAAATAAATTTAAGACACAATTGTTACAACTATTCTTTATATTAAAACTTCATTGTTCTACACAAACGAAAAAAATACCTGTAAGCAACATGTGTGGATGCATCGTTATTACAACTGTTTACAGCATTTTCATACAACAAACAACCTGGTGTAAAGAAAAAAAATTGTATTATTATTATTATTATTATTAAACATAAAATTGGGTTCCATATTGTACAATGGTTCTTCGCCCTAAAATCAAATAAAGAAATAGAAAGAATAAGTACATACAATTTAGATAAATTATCAATAAAAACGGATAAAATCAGAAGTGAAGAGTACATAGAAACTGACTTAAAATCGCGTTAATGTAGAATGAAAAGCGTACGAATACAAAGGCTGATATTGAAACCTGGAATAGAATGGAATATTGAAAAAGAAATCAAACAAGATTGGCAAAATAAAATCAAAAAGGAAGAGATTAGAATCAAATTGATAATGCACAAGCAAGAGCTTTGTCTCTATAAAATTGCTTTGCTTTGGAATAGAAACTATTTTTCTCTTTTATTTCTCTGACCGCCGAAGGAAGTTCATTATATATCTTCGCTTGGCTTTGGAAGGTTTTCGAGTCATTAGTGTGATCAATCATTGGACCTTGAGCATTAGATCGTAATGTTCTCCTGTGGCTGATGATTTTCAGTTTGAGGTAACCTGGCCAAAGCTCGTCGTTGATCGCACGATGCACCAGTTTAACAACATTAAAACCAATGTTTTCTCGAATTGTATAATAAATGTATCAAAAAGAAATAGTGATAACCCCTCCATGTTTTATATCAGCATAAAAACATGGCAACTGCCATCATTCTGAGCTGCGGGACATTTCAGTTATTACCAGAATGTGTAATAACTTTTTAGAAGAAATGGTAAGGGATGGTGGATTTAAGGATATAAAGTGTCTAAACGTCTAGTGTTTGCAAAAGTCTTATCGCAGGAAAGAAAAAGACCACATTTTTAGCAGATAAGATGTAGTGGTAGCGCATTTAACTTGTAGCCATAAAGTTGCAGGTTTAAGTCTTTACTCCAGCACACTTTGAATGCAGGTTCGCTAGTCCATTTTGAGACAACTCCTGACCATGACAAGGGTTGTGTGGGAGGAAAGCAAGGAAGAGCAATGCTATAGAGATCCCTGGTGAAAATGTAACATAGTTAACAGTCAAAGGAGAGAAAGAGCCAACCAAGGAGATGGAATCTTCATTTACTTTGAACTGATGTAACATACTTGTGTCTTACTCACCAATATAAATCCTTGATAATGAGTACGCAAAATCTCTGGCAGCTGATGATAAATATGCCTCATCTTTTCTATGAAATTCATTTGAAAAGTGCTGCATAGCATGGATGGCATTTGTCAAGACTTTATGGCTTTCTTGGAGAAGGTTATTGCTGTTGTGAGTTTTTGAAATTAATGTAAATGCGTCAGTAAACAAAGCCTTTAATGCCTAAAAAAATAGGTTATGAATATTTATAAGGTATACTTTTGTTTCGCATTTGTTAAGGCTAATCCACAGGATTTCATTTAGGAATAATCCTGAGTTTCAAGACTATTAATCCCAAAGACGTTTAAGTGATTATAATTTCAGACAAAACACTCTTTTGAAAAATAAATTTAAAAAAAAATCACACATTAAGTTAATCAAGTGAACCCACTTTTTAATTTCAGCATTCCTGCTGGAGTGGTTGGAAATAATTCTTGGTATGAACATAGCCAAACTCTTCTGTTAAGAATAATATCTTGTTGCGAGAAAAGAATTACCTCTCCCTCTGTCTTTGCAATAGATCTTAACACATCTAGGGATAATATGTTGGTAGTTCCTTCCCATATACTAAGAACCTATGAATAAAAATGTTTACTACATTGTTTAAAGCTTCTTGATACTTTTTATGATAGATTTAATTTGTGGCAAATATTTAAAGATTCCAGAAAAGAAATTTTCAAACCATCAAGATATTAAATATTACTTAAAATATCATGTTGCCAGATAGTAATAAATATTTCTTAAATATTAATGATAAAAGGATATTGACCCACTTGTGCATCTCTTAAAAAAACAGGTAGCCCGGTGTCCTCTAAGTATCCATGTCCACCAAAACTCTCTAAACCTTCCGATGCTGTCGAGACTGCCTAAACATAAAAGCACATATTCTTATTAAAAAAATTAAAGAATGGTAATACAGTAGTACCTCACGGTTAAACAATTTTGAACACATTTTTTTCCAGATTTTTAGGCAAAATCAAAATATTAATAACAAACTTTGGTTAGTCATGTGCCAAAACTGTGAAAAATAGATTGCTTTAATGGAAAAAAGAAAGGTGCAATTTGTACATTCTAACTAGCATCATTCATAATAAAAGTCACAATATTATGTTGACTGTTGGAAGTTCACAGAAATGTAATGGCTGGTTTTGAGGAAATTTAAATATCTAAGCTTACAGGAGTATAAAAACTAAATAACTATACACAGGGTTAAAGATATATGATTGTTTAAAGTTACTAGAAACCACTTGTGGTCTTGCGATAGAGCATTTACTTTCAGTGCAAAGTGTTGTGAGTTTAAACTCTGGTTTAGTCCTTCAAAAAAACTAAACAACATAATAAATCCAAAAAATTTAAACCGGGTCATTTTCAAAAGGTATCTCCCATATTTTCCAATTTTTTTGATGCAAAATTGTCTTTGACACAAGTTTCTTCATTGAGGTTCAAGCATTTGCTTTGCTTGCATGGCTTTTATAGCTCAGAAGAGACCTTTTTAATACACCAGGTCCTGCTTGGCAAGACCCCCGTTGGCAACAGTACCATCCAGTGTAAATGATTGTAATAATAATAATAATGATAATAATTTTTTTTACCTGCTTTGCAGTGTATAACTTAAGCAATGGTGTCAAAATCCGAAATACCAATCTTTCATAATCAGATGCTTTTTTGTTCTCCACTCTTCCGAGAAGTGATGAGACTTTCATCAACATAACAAAACCACCTTGTTGTTCAACCTATTAATTGGGTTAACTTATGTACTGAATTGAACAACATATCAAATCAAGATTTTCATTTTATCAAAGATCAGTTATCCAGTTATAGACTAGTCTCGATTAAGTCCAAACACTCTTTCAGAACTGGGAGAAAAGATGAGTAATGTTGAGATGAGTATACCTTAATCTAAAATTACATTTACTAATTTATTCTTTTAAACAGCACACTAGGAAGACGTGATCTTTAGTAATAGAAAATTTGGAATTTAAATTCGTTTAATTTAAAGCCTTTGTAAGTCTGCAAACAAATTTGAATCATTGTTATTTTTTATGTTTTTATGGTATTCTTTTAATAATGGCTTGTTTTAATGACCATACACTAACCAAATCATTGGATTTCTCATACTAACCGGTTTTTTGTACGAGTCAGTAATAAATTTACCTCCATTCTTGCTAATATTTGAACATGAACTGGATGGTTGCAAAGCTGTGTTCCAAATGCTGATCTTTTTCTTGCAAAATCTTTGCTTAAATTGAGTAACCTATAAAATAGAGGTAAGTTGCAGTGTAATTTTATAAAGTACTTTTTGATACCTTGATATTGATACTTAAATGAATTACATGTTTAAAAATTAGATATCATCAGTTGTGAACACTGTCATGGAATTTTGACAAATAACATTGAAAACCGGATTATTCTTGTGGAAAATTTTTCCTATTTTTTTAAAGGCTGTACCTCATTGGACTTAATAATAACAGGTTTTCGCATCGTACAACTTATCTACCAATATTTTAAATTTAAATATTAAAGGTTTTTTATATTTTTTTATAATTGTAATTATAACTCCTTAAAGAGAACCCGAGGTATAGAATGATATGATGGACTTATATTATAGAGCTTAAAATGTTGGTTAACAAGGATTTTAAAATTTTTTAAAATGCTCTTTTCATTCTCAAGATATTCACATTTAAAGAATTTCAGATTTAATTATGTTGCATAAATTATGTCATATTTAAGTAATAGCAAACTTTGACATTTTCTATCATTAGTAATTTTAGACTTGGATGTGCATTCAAACTTTATTAATGCATAGATATTATAAAAGTGAATTGATTAGCGTAAAATATTTTGCCAAAGTGACACTCGTCTGCTCGTCCCAGGCCTCTTACATTTTTTCTGAAGACTCAATAACTTGGGATCTGCATGTCGGTTTGCAATCAAGTTTTGTGAGTAAACATATTGCGCCTATACAAGCTTACCCATGTTGCAAACAAACAAGTGAACAATTAATTTTCCTCTTATTATCCATTTAAACGATTTCTAGCGACTCTAGAAAGTAAAAAAAAAGCAACCAACCTTCTCATGTTTGAGACAGCCATTACTGAATTGTGAATTCGAGTTATTGTCAACATGGGAGATATAGATGCAATGCCTCTTCCAATTTCCGATAACTAGAAAAAAGTATACATTTGCTTAAGACAACAAAAAATTTTTAAAGCTAAAATAGGTTTTAACTTCACTGCGTGTCATTGAATATTGCAAGTTTGACTGAATGTTTATAGATACCCACTTAATCTTTTTTAAATATCTCTCAGTCTTTTCAAACATGCAAAAATAATTGCTTACTTGATATGCAGTCGCACCATCCAATATTAGTTCAGCCGTAGGCATTTGTCTTGTGCCAAGTTTCTTTTTTAATTTCTGTGAAAATAGACATAAATTTAAATATCAAATCCACAGATGAAATTAGCACATATTGTAGTCTTATCATCAAACTCACCTCTATTCTGATACCATTTAAACTCTCATCCGCTTTTCTGGTTTCCAAATAAAACATTGTCAAACCTTTTGACCCCTAACAATAAATAAATAAAAATTGCATTCTTCTGGTCGGAATGTCATGTGGTACCAGTTTCAGATGAGGGAACACACAGACTTTTTATGGTAAAACTCTCACAGAAGCTTTGATTAAAAAACAACTACAATTATCTGAAGTAAAGTAAATCTAGTTTAGCATAAACAAATATTCTGTGAGAAATTTACCCACTGATTTTTGAAGAGGTTACCGCGTGAACAGCGTGTTTAATAATAGCTTCCTAAAAATGGGGACCTGTAATTGGTTCAAAAGTATCATAGGAACTGAAGAGGCTATCCTGGGTAAATAAATTCAATAATAATAATGTGATATTTGCCGACTGAGAGAATAAAAAAGATGGTTGCAGCTGGACACTGACACTATGAAAGCATCAAAGCTGGTTTTTAGTTAAATCACATCTTTCTTTTTGGATTGGACAGAGATTATTAGCAGCTACAAGATGTGTCAAGTGGAACTCTCAAATTAATTCCACTTAACATCACCCCACCTCCTTTTCCACCCAACCTCCTTTAGTAACTAAATGTTATTCATTTTCCAGGCTGTTTAAACCCTGCTGCCTTCTGCCACAGTTAATAGTATCAAACATTTGCTTCAACAATATAAAACAAACATACTTTTGTTATTCTCCCACTTTTATCAACGATTCTTGCTAATGTCAGACTCATGTTGGCATCTGTTGCTGATGTAAACCATTTATATCCATAAAGTTTATATGTGCCATCGGTTTGTGGCACAGCAAAGGTTTCGGTACCATTGCCTAAAATTTAAAAGTATGCAGTTTTTTGCAATCACAAGTCAGGTAACAACAGAATTGGCCAAATGCAGTGTGACCTGTTCTCCAGGTTGGCATCTGAAGAATCTGCAGGTTAGTCTGGTGACTTATAAAATTATAAGTTTTTCCCCCAAAAAGCAATTGTTAATTTGCGAATATCAAGTTTAAAATCAGTGGTTTGTATTTACTTTCACCATTCTTATTGCAAAATAATTTGGTGCATCCTCATTGGACTTAACTGCCAAAAAATAATTTATATGCATGGAGTATGATAGTTTGTAATAATTTTTAATCAATTTAACTCTCAGAGAAATATCTTAGCAAACATTTTCTAGACAAATCTTTGATTCACTCCTTTAAAATCAACATACCTACATCAGAACCTCCTTGTTTTTCTGTCATCCATTGACCAGATGTCCAAAAAACATTAGAATCGTTAGAAGTCAGATTGTCAAAAGCAGTAATAAAAGGTTCTCTTGATTCTTTCTGAAAGGTAAAACACTCAGAGATATAGTTCATGACGTGAGGGGTATTAAGTGTAACTTCTAAGTCCAAATTCTTAGGAACCAATCAAAGATTTTGAAAAAATCTACAAGTTCCTAGACCACTTTTAAAGCTTTTTCATATGAAATTAACTTGTTTTTGCACGAGGTAAGCTTTAGCCCTTTGCAAGGCACTTTTAAGTTTAAGAGCTAATAATTTGGAAAAGGGTGACTAATGTCATCTTGTGTGGGCAAGTAGATGGCCAAAACCAAAGTTGGGTTAATTCTATATAGTTTTAAAACCAATGTCTTTAAAAAAACTTAAAGCTCTGATATCTCCATTACTTTTTTTCAAAAACACATGACACTATACTTTATATTTTAATCAGTGTTTCAAGCTTTATACGCTAGAGGTGATATTATTTAGTAGAGGCATGGTGAGTAACCATAAGTTTGAATTTTAAAACTTACCTTTAGAATGGATGCAGCACCATCTGTCATTGCTAGAGGGCACGAGTATAACCCACTTACAGGTGAAAATAAATACAATTTCGCTATTTGATAAATGCGGCTAGAAAGAGAATAATAGTTTTTTTCTTATTTAGGTATTTGTCATCAGGAGAGAAAGATATTGAAATAAAGGTTGCATAATCTGGCTTATCTTTAAATACTTGCAAATCACGAAATGTCCACTATAAGAATCAAGGAAATCTCATCCACAAAGTTTACAACTTTTTTTTATTTAAAAACACATTTCTATGAAGTATTTGTTTTCAAAAGCTTCATAGAAGTTTATTTAATGTGTTTTTAAATAATAATTAATTTTTGGTTTTTTTTAACATAAAAATTTATTTCTTAATCTATTAATGATACATAAGGGATCGTCTCAAAATGTTCGTATGTTTTTTTTGTATAATTATACGAACGCTACAAAGTACTTCGTTTCGTGTAACGCATGTCATACGAAGTGCTTCATTAAAAATAAAAAATGTAAACGAAGTTTATACGAACTTTTTTAATATATGATACGAAGTTAAACAAAGTTTTTTTATCGTACAAAATGAAATGATACGAACTTTGAACAAAGTAAATTGCTATACGATCCTGAAACGAACTTCAAAAGTACGTGCGTAATTGCGCATAATTATTTCAATAAGAAACCAGAAACAAAAGAATTTAACGATTTTTTTAAAAGACGAAAAAGAAATGATACGAACTTTAAACGAAACCAGAAATAAAAAAAGTAAAATATACGAGGTCGACTTCTTTGAAAAGACTAGTAAAATTGCATATTTATAGGTTCAATCTACACAATCTAAGGCGATCTTTTCGCTTTAAACGATCCTGTTTTCATGATTTTTTAACGATCTACGGCGATCTTTTCGTTTTCTACGATCCCGTTTTCATAATTTTTAAACAATCTAAGATGATCTTTCCGTTTTCTACAAACCTGTTTTCATGATTTTTAAACGATCTACGGCGATCTTTTAGTTTTATACGATCCCGTTTTCATGAATTTTAAACGTTCCACAGCGATCTTTTCGCTTTCTACGATCCTGTTTTCATGATTTTTAAACGATCTACGGAGATGCTTTTGCTTTCTACGATGCCGTGGAGACGATCCATAAAGACCTTAGATAATAAATTCAATTAAAATAAACGAAGTTAGTATAACGAAACGAACTTTATAATTGTTGAAAAAATTTCAATATAAAACTATAGATAATAGTCCAATTATAATAAACGAACCTCGTATAAGCAAATTTTTATATGAACTTCTTTAAAAATGATACGAACTACATACAAACTTTATTTTAAATGATACGAACTTTATACAAACTTGTAATTTTGATGATACGAAAAAGTTCGTATTAAAAATAAAATGATACGAAAGATTTAATAAATCGATACGAAGTTTTTTATACAAATTATACGAACTACGTACGAAGATTTTGAGACGGTCCCTAAATACTAATAAAAGTAGTCCTTATAGATGCTGTTATAGATGTTAATTGGAAAAAAAACACTTATTTACGACATTGCAACAGATAAAATGTATTATATCCATACAAAGTTTAAAATTATTATCCTCTTACTTCCTTTTATTTGGTTTTTGTTAAAAATAATGACATTTACAAAGTTTCAAATATATGCAAGTCTGGAGGAAGTATACAACTAGCCTGGAATGTGTGTACATACCTCCATTCCTCATAATTATTGTCATATGGAATGGATATCAATTTCTCTTTAGCTGCGATATCATGAAGGGATTTCCAGGACGGATGCATAATAATGTTGTCCACTCGTTTTCCCCAAGCATCGTATTGTTCCAAAACTGGTTCATTACAACATACATTATTATGATGAGCCAGAATTTCACCTGATACAGATTCTCCGAAATTTTGTAGATCCACCTCAATATCATTAAATACCTGAGAGGTGGAGACAGGTGTTAAGTGCCAAGTCATTTTTAAATAAAGTACAACAGTCATCACCAACATAGTCTTCATCATTTTTAGCTTAACGTCTACTTTCAATGTTAGCATGGTTTAGACAAGCATACAATAATTTTGCTAAACGCTTTACTGACCAATTTCTTTTAATGAAAACATTAAAAATAATATCACAGCACTTAGGATAATAGGATAATAGAACAGTATTGCAAACATTAATTTTTGAAATGTTCAACATATAAAGAATAGAAAGCTGGAAAAAAGTTTCCAACTTTTCTTTTTATCTAGTGAAGATTAAACTTACGGACGTTTATATATTCTGCCGTTTTTTAACATGCCAATTGAGAATCTCTCGCAACACCAAAATGAGAAATAGTAATTTTGTAAGCAAGAGTCAATGAATATCGAAGACCCTGTGGAGGTGCATAAAGCTCAAGATGAAAAATACCCACATATCTTTTTGCATATTCATACATAAAATAGAACTGCTAAAGGCATATATTGCGATAAAATAAATGTAATTTTTACGTTCTTATTTAAAAAATATGTTTATATGTTTTTTCATCAATTGTGCCTTCTTACCGTATTTTCCGGTATATAACCCGCACATCGTATAACCCGCAGCTCAGCTTTTTTAGGGATTTATGAACAAGATGCTATCAGATAGCCCGCACCTTCGTATAACCCGCATAAAATTTCAATCAATGTGTTTTACCAACCCGCACCTTTGCATCATGTTAAGAAAAATAATCAGCGTATTTTTACTTACCCTAATCATTTTATACTGTGTGTGTGTTCTGTTTTTTCAAGCTGGAGACAAGTGGGGGACGTTTAAACTCGTGAACCCCAAACACGAGAACCAAGTTTCTGAACTAGCGACTCTCCTATTCTTAACTTCCCTGTCTCCGATTGGCGAAGTAATAATGAATTAAAATTAATTTGACAAGTCAATCTTCTGCTAATGCCGGCAGTACCAAATCGGACAATGCTGTTTTCTTTTAATTTTTAAACATTAGTTTCAGCCCATAATAACTCTTCCTGCTATTGAACAAACAAACAAATAAAAAACCATTCTATCAGGTTATAAACCTAAAGTAAAATTTCTGTTAAGTTTTTTTGGCATAAAAATAAACAACAGCGATGTGCGGAACATTCTTTTCTAATGTTTATAGAATTTTTTTATCTATTTATATCTCAGCAATCACAGTGTGCATGATAAAATGAATGGCGGCAATAAGGAGGAGATAGTTGCGTGTGTCTAATTAATTGTATTTTATATTTATTTTTCATAATTTCACCTGTTGCTCACCCTCGAAGGTAGCGAAGATAAAAAAGAAAATTATTATTCATACTTTAATTTTAACATTTTTCAAAATTCTTAACAGGAATTAATAATTAAGTCCTGGGCACTAGATTGTGAAATACGTGTCAATTAAACCTAAAACTGATACCTGCTATATTGCTTTATTACCAATAGCAAACCATTTCAATGTGCTCAATGTAATTGCAAAGATATAAATAGATTAGAACTACATTCAACACAAAAGAAAAATGATCTCCAGAATTGTGTTTCAGAGAGAGCTCGTAACATTAACAATGGCAAGCAATAGAAAGTTAAAGAAAGCAATTTCACTGTGTAAAAAAAAAATTAAATCACGTAGTTGAAGTAAGATTACGTAGATATAGGATCGCGCATGCAGTTATATTAATGTACGCATTTTATCCCGTGGGTACTATTTTCTTCATTAAATGTATAAACTTTAAGTTTCACAATAAATGACAGAAAATATAAAACTTATTACATAACCCGCACCACAATATAACCCGCACCAACGATGGAAGTTGTAAAAATCAACTTATAACCCGGTTATATACCGGAAAATACGGTAATTATCTACCTCTTTGTTTTCACATCTGCTTTAATTAAAAAGCTTTAATTAAAAAATGTACATGTTCAATATCACTCGTTCAGCCACTCATTATAAGAAATGGTAAGCAACAAACTAGTGCTGCTTAAATCAAAGCAACTGCCTAAATTACAAGCACAATATTTTTTCTAAAACAAAAGGTTAGCAGTAAAAAATACTTACATCAGCAGGAAGCAATTTCTTTAAAACACTTTTCAGCAAATGATCCCCTGTGAATTGATTTCCCACTTCTGGTTTGTCTTGAAAGAATGAGCCAGTGCAGCTTCCAGAGAAAAGAGAAGTATTTGCATCCGATTTTTTTGACATTGCAGTGGAAAATCGTTTCATCCATTGAGAATACAAATTCCATTTTCGAAGTTGATTTAAAGCAGAAAACTTTTTAATTTGTAACATATTTTAACTGTAATTTATATGACGTATTAAAACAAACATTGTAGTACAAATTAATAACATTACAGTTTCAGGAGAGGACTTTACATGTATATACCATATTTTTGGAACTGTAAGTAAACCTATCAGAAAATTAAATGCATTATATATAACAAAAACATTAATAAAAAAAAATTAAAACAATTTAAATATAAGAAGATGATCCGATGGTTACCCACATGTAATCATTACGCAGATACTTAGAGGACGATTTTTGCTTTTGAAAACATCTGAAATATACAGAAATAAACAAAACAATAAATACTACAATGTTAGCCCTAGAACCTCAAATATGACAAACCAATTTAATAAAAACCACAAAAAAATCCAAGTCTCTTGAAGTACTTTGCAAATCTCTATTTTTAAATTTGTGACTACCGCATTATGCATGCTCAAAAGTACAATCAAAATATGACCAGCCATTGGCTATTCATAAAACCGTGGGTGTATATTTTCTGGGGCAGTGGTAGTCACCAAAACTATGCAAAACAAATTGTGACGATAATGAATGTTACTAATTTAATCATTACACATGATTTAAATGTTTAAGAAAAGCTGTTCCAATGCTTACAATAAAAAAATACCTCCTTACTTATAATAGCCCTGTGTACAAGGTTGACAAGATCATACCCATATGTACATCTATATAATAATACGCTAGGTGTGTCTGTGACAGGCAAAGTAGATGTCTTCATTTTTCTTTGATGTTGCTGAAAAATGCATGTCTATTATGTTAAATTTTCTGATGTTAGGCGCGACGTCAATAATAATACTTTACGTCAATATCCTATATTAAATTGATAAAGCCATAACAATGCACCTAAAACTTTAAGGCAAAATAACTTGGAAACAAAGTGGCGACATCAAAAATTTTTCACAGCGTGGGTAACTAGGGACCACCTGGGACTAATGTGGGTAAGTTTCCCAAACCTGGATCCCCGAATCTGTTTCGAAATGAATGGGTTGATGACGTCATCAAAAAAATTTCAAACCCTAATACCTCTGCAACCATTTGTCAAAAGTACATGATCCTATACATTTTCTTGATCAGTACTTCAAGATCTATACGATGAAGGCAATGTGTATACAATTTTCTAAAAAAAGAATTTTGGTTTAGATGGGCCATTGCTGACGTCAGCGAAATTTTTAAACCCTTATATGTCATTATCTACTCATCACAAGCACATGATCATATACATTTTCTTGATCAGCAGTTTAAGCTCTACACAATAGAGGCAGCATGGAAACAAGGTTCCATTTTTTGGGGGGATGGGTTGCTGACGTCATCAAAATTCAAATGACGCTTCTTTTTCATTTTTATCCTGCCTCAGTGGATTTTTCCACGGGCTTTATCGACTAGTATTTTAATATTTCTAATAATTCTAAGTACCCTTCCACAATATCATTATGTCACCTTTGAGCAAAAAATTGTAGATTGTGGGTGTCACGCATGATACACGATACACAATTTGAGTATCTTCTTCGCTTCTTCAGGCCTTGTTATGAATTAAAGACTTTGCAACCAACAAAGTCTTTTTGTAATATTAAAGCGTAAAGTCTAGAATTTGGCGGAGAACATGGCAGCAACATTGAAGAAATATTTTTTCAATAAAATAGGGACCTAAAAAAGATTTGCCAACAAGGTGATTAAGCATAATATAATCAAGATCTGAGTAGCATCCATGTCCTTTGCAGGCACACAAGACTTATCTTTCTCGCAACATGTAAGATCAGTCCTACAGTTAGAAACCACTCCCAGTCCATTATGCGTCATATTAGGTGCGCGGTCGCGAGCGCGCACCTTGGCACGCTCCTAAAATGTGTTAGATGAGTGAAAAATAACTCGGCTAAAATATAAATTTATTTCTTAGGTGCGTGAACAATCACGCTCCTAATTAAAACTGTTGCGAGTAATAATTCTTAGAAATCACATCACGGAAAGAAAAAAGAAAAAAAATGCGAGACTGCAAAATTTTTCTTTTAAATAAGGTCATGCGATGTCTAGAATATTAAAGAAGAAAAAGATTTGCGTGTTCGAAAGTAAATCAGGAAAACTCATTGATCACTTTTTGAATGAACAGGTAAAACCCATTGATCATTTTTTTGAATAAAAAGGTAAAAACGGTAAAACTTCTTTCAAAAGAAAAAGAAGCAGAAATAAATTTCTTAGAGTACAGAATTGCGAGTAGCGTGGAGAGATGGCAACTGTAAAGGGAAATAGTTTGGCCTTAAAAACCTTTTTAAATTATGATGTGTCAGATGTAATTGGCTATAAAACCATTGAAAAAGACGGCACAAAAGTTGTTAATTTTGTGTGGTGTAAGATCTGTGCCAAATTTAAAAAGCAGATACAAAATTGTTCTACGATAAAAGGGACAGCAAAAACCACAATCCAGGCATATATTGAAGGAACAAGTTTTGTGACGAAGTATCAGGTATGCATTATTTCTTTATTGGTATGATTAAACAAGGACAGTCAAGCACCGTTCTTCGTGGTTATAGTTTCTGACCTAATTAAATAAATGTTCGGATAATACAGTGGCAAAAGTCTGACTGAAACTAGTGGTACTCTTACCGAACTTTTCGTTGTTGAAAAATGGGGATAAACACGAAAGGAAAGTCAGTCAGACTTTTGGTCCTTGTCTAAAGCCCAATTAAAATCTTTTCTCTTTGAACATTATTTTAGTAACTATGTATAATTATGCTTTTTCTGCATCCAACATTAAAATACCACTCTATTACTATCAATACCATGACTCCTAAGGGTACGTATTGCTATCACCAATCCTTCCCTGTACTGTGTCAATCTCCTGCTGAATCGTTGGTTCCTGTTGATTTATTGAAAATCCCATCGCTTTCCATATAGGCTTTGTAGCCCTGCTAATTCTATGGTTTTCCCTATGGTTTTCTCTGTGTCGATGTTCTGCCTAATCTTAGGCCACCGTCGAAAATATGTTTGGCGTCATTTGTAATTACAAAAGTGAGTCGTTCGGTCGGTCGGATAAAAACTTTTCCCAAAAATTAAAAAAATAATATATTTCGCAGCCCTATTTTGTTATTCATTTTTAATGTACGCCAGCTGTATTTTTAGCCTCTGTTTCAATGTTGTTCCCATGGTTTTCACTTGTATTGCCGTATAAATGCAAAGCATGAAAATATAGCACTGAGTAGCGCAGCGCAGTCCCCTATCCAAATATCATTCTGACGTAAAAACCGTAATTCGAAGACCTCTTAAAAGGTAAATGGTGGATTTTGTTGTGTGTCGAAGATTGTTTGGTTCATTTTTTACAAATTTACTGACTCCCCGACTTGACTTTCGCCTTTCAAAGTGAGTCAGTCGGGTGACGCTAACCAATTATATTTTTCAGGGTGGCCTTAGGATACTGCCCAATCTTTGGATGTAAAAATGCCAAGTCTTAAGACTGGCCGGCCAGTCTTAAGACTAGGCAAGGCATCACAAGATTAAGCAGGAGACCATGACTTTAGACTTTAGACTTGATGACTTTTAAATTTTAAAGAAGGGATGTGCCACATAAGCTCTGTTGTTTGCAAGACCCAACAACCATTCTCAGGCACATTAAAACATCATATTTGGGATATAAGATAAACAAAAAACAAAAAACTGTTGAATTGACCAAGCCAGTTTTTGGGCATAGTAAAAATCGTAGCTAGCTACATAGCTACACATTTTTTTATAAGCAACTGGTTGCTACAAAACTGAGGCTGAAATATGGGCAAAAATTAAGCAACTGCCCAGGCTGCATTTTGGCAGAGTGGTAAGCAGTCTTCCACAAGAAGAATCTGTACAACAAAATTCCGAAAACATCATCATAACCCTCCTCTGTTCTTGATATTTACTAAATCAGAATTTTTTTCCCACATTTTTATTTAGTAAAATAAAAAATATTTGGATGTTGATTTACCCTATTTGATGCTATTTTAAACTCATTGTCTGTGTCTGCATTTTAACTTGCTCAATGAGATTCAAGGTTATATTATAGATGCATTTGTACAGATGAAGCAACCATTAAGCAACTTTGAGGCTGAAATTGCAAAAAGGCCTTAGCAGCCCCAGGCTGAACCGAAAAATGCAGTTGCTTATAAAAAAAAATCGTGTATAGCTACTACGTATTATACATTCGACATTATACAGCTCGTAGTGACCAAATTTTTTAAAAAAAGGTTTATATATAAAGAATCAGATGAATCGTTAACTGTTAACTTCATTTTGAATAAGACGTTTTGCTAGCTAGCTAACATGCGTTCCTACGGCTCTCCATCGTTTTACAATATCTGAAAAAAGGAGGTAAAAATCGTGTTTTTATGACAGTTTGTTAGAGACGAAAGTGTGTTTTCTCCAGTTTTTTAACTTCCGGCGTATCAATTTTTTTTCAAATTTTCAGGAAACGGTAATAAAAATAAGATTCAACTTATGTGTACTTTTTATTAAAAACAAAACACGGCAAGAAAAGTTATCACGAAAAAACATGTGTACTCTTTACTTTAAGTGTGATGTTTACGCAAAATAAGCTGTGATGGAGTGTTAGTTTTCCCGAATTATCGTAAAGGTGTATTTAAAGTTCCTTTTAAGAGGTACAGCCTAAAATTGTCACTGTTCTCTTTGTTTTCCACAATTGCTCTAAGATTGAACATGCATGTCTATGGTTTGGTCAGTCCAGTAAGACTGGCTACCCATTTGTCACCATCAGAAGATTGGCCTGGCCAGTCTTAAGACGGGGCACGTTCCAAGATTGGGCAGAACATATATATTACCTGAAAAACGAAAACAGTTATATTTATATATATTTAAAACATAGCTATAGTAACTGTTATAACTATTTATGAGGTCTGTGTGCAATTTCTCAGTAAATTATTTTAACTAAAAATGTAAACGCTAATACACGAAAAATATATCTATCGAAATATCTATCTACTGTCTACAAGTGCGCTAAAGGATTGCACTTCTGCTCACTACAATTAGCATGAGCAAATCTTGCAGTTCAGCTACATATTACAGTATGCAATAAAAGTAACTACTACGACTAAAACGAGAAACATAAAATAGATAAACAACAACAAAAATGAATCAGAATTAGGTGCAAAACATGTTGAAGGAGCAACCAACAGCGCACGTGTAAAAGTTTCACTGAAATTGTGCCATGTGTAAGTTTCACGGGTGGTGTAATATACCCGAACGCCCATCCTCCCAGCGGGCGGCAAGAAAGTACCAGACGAGCATGCGAATCTTTATTATGGCACATCCGTTTGAAAAATCCAGGGAGAAACATTCTCAACAGAGAATATTTCACCTCGAATCGGACCACATTTCCTGTTAAAACATGGACACAAGGATATGATAAAGATTCACCTGTACAATTTTGATATATAAAATTCCAAAGAAATAAATTTATTTCTTTTCTTCTTAAATATTCGCGCGCGAAAAGAAAGTTTTATTTGGGTTGCCGACCGCCACTCTCGTTGTTATTTTTTTCTCGTTTAACGTAAAATCTTACTGCAAGCGGAGAACCTTTGGGTTGAAATAAACAAAACCACAAAACAAAAGTTGTGCTTGTGCTTGTCATATTCTGTTCGTGTTCTTTAACCGGAAATCAGTCATCTTAGCTGTAGGTGAACATTCCAGAGTACAGCTAGCAATTTATATTTTTTTAAAATGACAAGTTAGGCTGAGAAAACTTTAGAGGAAAGATGCCTGATGGTCGTGTTTGCCCTGATCAATTCAGGGGACACTTATGGAAATGGACAAATTATATTAAGGGATACCAAAAGCGATGGTTTGTCCTATCTAATGGCTTGTTATCATATTACAGGTAATCATTTTTGCATTTAATTTAAAAGAAAAAGGCTGCTGGGGGCATAATAGCTAGCTAGCTATACCATACCTTCCATCATATTAAATAGATAGATGTGCATATTTTACTTGGCTAGCCTTGCAAATATTAAGGGATATACCCTGCATATTATTTCCAGGATTGGCCATGGCTTTGATGGGGAGTCCTGGAGTATTTAATGCTTTCTTTGAGCTACGCAAACTTAATTAGGGTCAGCGCTCTACCAGACACAACATCTTACAATCAGTCAGATAGCACAGCAAATTGGGATATCATAAACTAATTAGACTAATTGCCATATTAAGAGAGGAATTCCTAACCTAACTTGGCTATGCTATCCTAATTGGGCTATAAAATTTTTTAAAAGCAAAAAAATCACCATTAAGGGGCCTTCAAAATATTTTTTCGAGCCCCGTTAGCGGGATATCGCTGCTAAGATTCAGACCCCCTGCCCCTCTCTTTTAGCGGATTTCCGTCTGTGAAATACACACATTCGGATAAATTTTTGGAAGGCTCAGGGGCGTGTTTTGTAGATAAAAGTTATCGGAATTGATGAAAAGAGAAATTATGCTCACGGACGACGAAGAATGTTCAGGCCACAAACAAATTTTTAAAATTTCTCAATCCTTAGCAGATTTTTTTTTCAAGCTTCAGACCCCTCCCTCCCCCCCTTAGCGGCCATATCCCGCTAACGGGGCCCGAAAAAAATTTTAGAAGGCCCCTAACGTGGTGGCATTTTTATTTCACTCTCTTTGTGCAACCAAATTTCAAAACTTTGATATTTGAAAAAATCGTCGCATTTGTATGACAGAACTAAATGATGTTGACCAAAATCGGCAAAATATTTTGCGCATAGTCTAATTAGCTTTTTATGGCCTAACTAGAAGATTTTTCCGGCCAAACATCGATACACGATCCACTATGTTAGGTGTCCTGATTCCAGTACTGTAGGTAATGTGCGTCTTAAGGTAAGCTCTTTTAACTGGATAATATTTTGAACACAGATATTAATAGAGACTTCCGTGTAAACGATTTGAGAAAAGAAGAAGCAGCTTTTAGTATTTTTTCACATAAAAATACTGGCAGTAGTTATGACGATTTTCACGATTTCTTGAATCTGCATATAAATAAATTTGTATTCTTAGGCCTAGGCCTAACACGAGATTCACTGTAGATTGTTGGTAAAAATATATTCTACAAATGAATAAACAATCTACAGAAACAAAAACAATTTATTAACTTAATCAAGATTTTTAAAATACAAAGTATTGCTAAAAATTTAAAGCTTCTGCTGATCATTGATTGGTCATTGCCTTTTACTTGATGCACTGTTTATGTGTAAGCTATATTTAATTCAACATAATTCAGATGTGAAAGATATAAAATATAGAATAAGAATCTTTGTTTTTAAAAATGCTTTTTATTAGATCTCCTGCTCTTTTTATGTGTAAGCTATATTTAATTCAACATAATTCAGATGTGAAAGATATAAAATATAGAATAAGAATCTTTGTTTTTAAAAATGCTTTTTATTAGATCTCCTGCTGAGATGAATCACACATGTCGTGGTACAATCAATCTGGCTGGTGCATATATAGATACAGTTGATTCGTGTTCGTTTGTAACCAACGGAGGAAGCCAAGTGTGGCATTTAAGGGCTGGTTCTGAAGTTGAACGACAAAGATGGGTTACAGCACTTGAGTTAGCTAAAGTTAAAGCTATTAAAAGTTTAGCTTCAGGTTGGTGCTATGTTTTCAATGGATTGATGCCTTCTTATAAAGGCAAGTGATATCTTCCTGAGTTTTTACTTTGTTCTTGACTATAAGAACATTACTAGTATTTGACCTCATTTTGTTCTTTATGGATTTCGTTGTTTTGTTAAGGATGCAGCTCTATAATCAGGATCATTCACAATCACACCAATGGGAATACTATTTACAGTTACTGTAAAGCCAGATTTTCATTTTAAAAAATGTAACAAAATCAGTTGATCTGATTAGACAAGCTTGATTTTCGATATGTGTCGATACAAGAAAAATTGGATTTAATTCAACATTTTTCTCATAGTACACCTATTAAAAATTATAAAAAAACAAAAGAATAATAAACAATAGTTATTTTAAACCAAAATAATACAGTATATGGTATGTTGTATTTATTTATATTCACAAGAAAAACAATTATCTGTATAGCTTAGAGAGAATTGCAAAAGAATTCATTAGAAAATACAGGCTTGCCTTGCTCTTTATTATATTATTGCAAAATTTAGCTCCTTCTTTGTATCAGTATGTTTGAATCAATACATTCAATGAAACATGCATTTCGCAGAAAAGATACTTATTATAATATGCAATTAACTGCTGTAGTTCCCAATAAAAACACAAACTTGGAGTAGAAAATTTATTTCAATTTTGTAAGAATAAACTGAGGATAATTTGGCGGAATCGGGTGAGGATGCTAGGCTGAAGAGAAGATATTGTCTCAAGCTGTTCCCAATAAATTCGCTCTTCTCCACTACATCCGGAACTCTTCTCCTAGTAGTGTTTTCTGGCTTAACTAATCTCTCAATCACATCCGGAGGTCCTCTCCTGTGATTCCATTTCCACTATCATACCTCACAAGACCCTACTCTTTATGAGCTCTAGCTCTTTTGCATTTCACACCTGTTATTAACCTCTTGGTGCACCACCTCTGACTGTCAGCGCCGCATCCCCTTGCTGTTATTTCCCCAGTCATCTGTCCTGCTCGCGTGGTGCACCGTCGTTCATCTCCTCGCACCTGTACTTAATTCACCATACTCTTCTAGGGGTACACGCACATCTCTACACTTTGTGGCTGCCCAGGGCAGCCCAGCACCCCCACCAGTTAAATTTAACACATTGACATAATT
This sequence comes from Hydractinia symbiolongicarpus, assembly GCF_029227915.1. Classification (NCBI taxonomy): domain Eukaryota; kingdom Metazoa; phylum Cnidaria; class Hydrozoa; order Anthoathecata; family Hydractiniidae; genus Hydractinia; species Hydractinia symbiolongicarpus. The sequence continues at coordinate 8,962,987 of NC_079887.1, forward strand.
GAGTAAAGTTGCATATTGCTTCCACCACTGGACTAAAACCTTGTTGGTCGTACTAAGCCAAACTGCGCCAATTCAAGGAAACCGTGTAGCTAAAGCAATTGGAAATTTCTTTATGCTCGATGACGTTATGTAGCCTCGATGAACCAGTTCGATTGTAGATAATCCGTTATCGTTCCAACATAGTGGGGCGATGATGCAGGTGTGTCACATAAAGAGAAAAATAAAATAAAATTAACCAAATATATGGGTGGGTGGGTGGGTGGGAAAATTATTTCAGTTAAGCAAGTTATTGCTACTACTGGTGAGAAGCTAAATCAGAGTAACTCCCTCCTATTTATAGGGCCCCTGGATTGTAGATTGGCTAATTTAGAACCTCCTAATATGGACAGACTATACCCAAACCTTTAGTCCCCTACTCTAAAGTATCAACAAGAAAGTTGCTTCAAGTTATGACACATAGCTTTGATTTGGTTAATTGAGACAAAGATGCCTTGGGTGAGCAAGACAACCTTGTGTACCCTTAATGATGCATCTGCTTAGCAACTATCAAGTATTGGGAACTGCAATTAACATGAGCTAAACTGTGTTTAGCTCCATATCATTTCAATTTTTTTGCTGCACAGTCAACAATAAAAAATTATCTTTAAAATTTATTTTTATTGACAATAAAGAATAAGATATACTTTTAACTCAATTTTGGCAGTTAAGTTTATTTTGGCAGTCAGCATTTTCTTTAATTATCATGTGAATTAGATTAGACAATCTGGACGATATTCTTATTTTAAGTAACCCACCCAAGTTTGTTTTGGTGTTTTAATTTTAATGCAAATTTTCATTATAGAATTCGAGATTTCTTCACTGACTAAAAAATTCTCACAATCTCCACATGCTTGGTATTTCAGAAAAAAGTGTTTGGTCTTCTGCAAGTTCGAGTTAATACATGTATACTTTAAAGACTGCAGCCTTGACTGTTATTGTTTTTTTCTAGATGATGACAGTGATAGTGACAGTGAAGATGAAATTACCATTAAAATGATCAGCACAAAGTTAGACGACCTTAACACATGCCACAATCTAGTTAACAACCATGGAGGAGCATTGCAAAAAGCTATAGGTGATCTTGTTGATAAGGATCCATCTCGAGCAGCAACACCTCTTGAAAAAACGCAAAAAGATATCAAAGATGTGGCTGCACAGAACATGCGTTTGGTTAATGAGAAAGCACAACTATTTCGAATTACATCGAATGCCATGATTAACGTAAGTCATCCTATGTAATCCCTTTAATAATAGCCGTATTTTGTCTGTCTGTCCGTGAAAACCACGTCCTGTTACAGAAACACGAAATGCGATATATAAAGGACGGGCGAGTTAACGGCTAGTCTATATTATAATACCCGTGAACATCTGTCATGTAAAATAGTACCACAAGTAGTGTTAGGTTTCACACAAGTAGAGAGACATACACAATGCGGTATAAAAAGGACGGGTGAGTCTTTGGTTATTTCCATGGGTCACTAACTAGTACTAAACTAATAGTTCTGTCTACAACAGGTAAAGATTATTAATTTACGTTAAATCTGTCATTGCAGACAATAAGCTTTTTAAAGGATAGTTGTGATGTGTTTTCCATGAGTCATAGTAAAGCCGGAATGCTCTTTTCTACTGCTGGTTTATTAATTGATAAACATACTCAAGGCTTTTCCATTTAGGATTTTTTTAAATTTCCCTAAAGATTTTGGGCAAACACTGATTTCACAAAGAAAAATCTTTTTTGTAAACAAGAAAATCAATGTGAGTCATTGTATATCATGTTCTATCCTGTTCAAGAAATGGTAAACTTTCTACAAGAATATGAATACTGAACAGACATAGCAGAATAATTTTTCATAAATTTTGTATATGTTTCTGTGACACTTTATTGCAAATTTGTATAACCTTCAAATTTCCTCCTTTGTAGCAAGTGTGATGACCAAACTAGAAAAGATTCAAAACATTTAACAGAAATCTTGAATGTGATATTTCTTTTTTCAACTCTTTTGCAAATCCTTATCATGCTTTCTTTCATTTTACATTTTCAAACAATGTATAAATAATAAAAAAAAGCTGTTCTCCGGTGTATTAGGTGTTTAATAATTTGATGTGATTGATATTAATTCAGATGTGTAAAATGTTATTCATTATTTATAAACTTACTTAAGAGAAGTACATCATAATACAAGTGATGTGTTTGAGGGAAGCTTGTTCATATATTTTGAATACAGTATATATTTTGAAAAAACGTGATGAGATTTATTTGCAAAAACGAAAAAAAACATTACTGTAAGTAAAGGAATAAAAAGAAAAAATAATAGATTTAATTTGTATGCAGAAAGATAGACATTTGAAATATAGGTGTAGACCTTAGAAAAGGTGAAAGTTTCATGTTCATAATTCCAACCTTTAGGATTTCTAAATGCACTGCTCCTTATCAAATTATTTTCTCATATTTTGCAAATTCATTGAAGGTCCGGGCTGTGAACAAACATAGTGTGGTATTTGTAGAATTTTTTAGGGGGAACTAACATTGCTTGCATTGTTGCATTACAAACACTGCATAAAAATTGTTTTCGTAGAAAACTTTATTCAAAGGAAACGAAAGTTAATTTATTCCATTTTGTCTGTTTAAATTAAATTGGTGGTTAGAGAATGTAAAACATATGTGACACAATAAAGAAGTGTCTACACATTTATGTGTTTACTACAATACTGATCTTTTGTGGAATGTGGAGGCAGTGCAGGTTTGATCACACATCACACACCTCTGCCTTTAATTGGTCATCTTTTTCCAACTTCTGCAAAAATTAATATTTTACTTATCTACTATCTGGCACAATGTTAGTTATATTCCTTGAGACAAACTGTGTCAACGTTTGTTACTATATCATCACACAAGCTCTAATGTGATGACAGCTTTACAATATCATTTTTAATACCCTTTCCACTCTCTCCATTTTTCTTTGTATGGATTAACAAACACAGTTGTATTTCTGATTATTATATATTTCCCTTGCTTCTAATTTCTTATTGCTTTTATTTATTTTTTATATCAATTATTTATTATATTCTCAGGATTTAATCACAAACAGCTTGAACTAATGTGTGATTCAAAACCTTTTTGTTTTGCATATAGGTGAATATTTATCATAGCACATCCGTATTTCATTCTCAACAGAGAATGGTTCGCCCCGATCAGACCTCTGATCATGACTACGTGCGGAATATGTTAGTGATGAACTCAGATAGTTTATCCGTATGGTGTGCTCCCAGTTCTGGGGACCGCGGATCGAATCCCGCTCACTGCTTGGCAGTATGTTAGTGATGAACAAAGTAGTTCTTCATCAATATGACTTACACGCATTATACTCGCCCGTCATGATCAGAGGTCTGATCGGGGTGAACCATTCTCTGTTGAGAATGAAATACGGATGTGCTATGATAAATATTCACCTATATGTATATACACCATCCGGATAAACTATCTGAGTTCATCACTAACATATTCCGCACGTAGTGTAGTGGGTTCGTCTGCGGCTCCCAGTTCTGGGGACCGCGGATCGAATCCCGCTCACTGCTTGGCAGTATGTTAGTGATGAACAAAGTAGTTCTTCTTCAATATGACTTTTTGTTTTGCTTCAGCATATCCCACAGTAAAAACTATCATGCAAAATCCTGATGCAAATTAGGTGTTTAAAACCGTCTTTTTTTTTTCTTTCGGAGCATTTTTTGAGAAAAAATCGACCCTGGGATTTCACATTCCTCTGAGAGATAACTGACTAACTAACTAACTAACCCTGTCCCAAATGGTCAATTGCAATGTCACAGATTTAAACTTCGTAATTAAGCTCCTTAAGTACTGGGAAGTCATCTAAATGACGTTTCAGGCCAAAATTGGTATTTGTTTTCTACAAAATTTGGCACAGTTAACGAAAAAAGTATGCTGAACATAATGGTGACATAATAATTTTGATTTTTGTCACCTAAATGTCATGTTAGGCCAGAATTGGTCCAAAAATTAAAACTACCTTATTTTCAACAAAATTTGGCACAGTTAACAAACAAAGTATGACATCAAAATTTTGATTTCTTGTTACCTAAATGTCATTTTAGGCCAAAATTGGTCCAAAAATTAAAACTACTTTATTTTTAACAAAATTTGGCACAGTAAACAAATAAAGTATGCTGAACGTGATGATGAGATCAAAATTTTGATTTTTTGCCACCTTAAATGTCATTTTAGGCTAAAATTGGTCCAAAAATTAAAACTACTTCATTTTCAACAAAAATTGGCACAGTTAATAAAAAAAGTATGCTGAAAATGATGGTCACATCAAAATTTTGATTTTTTGTCAACTAAATGCCATTTAAGACCATAAACGTTTCAATCGCAAGACTTTCAACCATGAATGATAGGCTGTATTTTTTGTTAGCAATTTCTTTTAAAATGTGAGTTTATTATGACACGTTTCGTTTTGTTTGCGTTTGTTGTAAGATATAATGTCACTCGTGTCCTTTATCTTCAGAGCTTCATGCACCAAACCTCTTCGAATGTTTGGCACGATAACACAACAAATTAGCAGGTTGTCATCAAATGTTTTGGTAGCGAGCGGAAATTCTTAGAGCCCCCAGGGCTTCTTGTTTTTCTTTGAAATCAGCCTAGAAGACCTTAAAGATATTTAATGTTCTCCATTTTAGATATTGTACCAATATGTTACTATTTTTTAAATACTTTCCTTTCCCTCAGTTAAAATATTTGATAAAGCCATCTTTTTGTCTTTTTCATCTTATCTTTTATCATATCAACATAAATTTCTTGTATCTGCGTGCTTAAAAACTTCGAACATAAAAAAATTATAGGAAAAAAATTTGGAAAACAACAACAAGAAAAAGAAGAAAACCTTGAAAATGATAAAAAGTTTGGCACATATAGTGTGTGGATGTTAATTGGCTTTTTAGAGACAATGCAACACCGTATGGTATTTGCAATACCCCCTATTTTTCCTAAAGTCATCCAATTTAGTTGACAAACCTCCCCCGTGAAGGCTAAAGATCTTAGTCTAGAGACTCCACATTGCTTATCCCTCTGTTATTATTGAGAGAAGTGGACATAGTGGAATTTACTGAAGGCTTTTACTCTTAAGTATGACATTCAGTTTGAGGCCCTGTATAAACTACTCTACTGTGTTATCTATTCTTTCAAACAGCCTTTGTACTAAATTTCACTAATTGATTTCATAGAAATCCCACATTCTGTCTGTCAGCATGGGTAAAAGTTCATGTCATGAGAAAAAATGTTATATTCTCTCTCTAATGGACTTTCAATTTTCAGTTACATATTAATGTTTTGTTGGGTTAGTGTTGAAAAGAAAGTGAAATTGATGGTAGCTATAAAAAAAACATAATTATCAATACTTTTACATTAGCGATATCCACATATTTGTGATAACAATAAATCTGAATTATTAAAAAAAATTTTTGTTAGTTTAAAAATATATTTACAAAAAATTCGTAAATTCTGTAACGTATAATCAATTTTTCTGCTGTTTTATGTAAAATGTCAAGTTTAAGAATGGTATTTGTTTGTTTGTTTATTATCAGACACAGGCGGATCTTCATGGTGACCAAGGAAAGGTGTATGCAACTTTTTTAATCGGAATTTAAATTTGTCTTTTCATTGGTTGGTAGATCATGCTGACAATTCTGTGTCATTATTTTAGCCATGGTACAACAATGTAGCATGGTTTTTATTTGCGAATACAAATTCTTCCATAAAAAATATAAATCAGCAATAGAAGTTGTAAGGTATATAGCAGAACCATGTAACAAGTAAATCCTGGAAGGTGTTTACTCTCTTCTTTTAATCATCTGAAAACTAGTGTTATTAGCTCTCCTAAATAAATACTTTGTCCCTTAGTTTCCTCTCAGCGCCAAAAAGTAAAAAGCAAGGTTAAATTATAAAGTGTTTTTGTGTATGTTGTATTTTATCAAAGATGTTAAAATGGTCTTAGTAATCTAATAAAGTAGGTGAGCTAAGCTGAATCATGTAGTTGTAATACGTCATTGGTATGTTACATAAATAGTCATGTAATTTTAGCGTTTACAAATTTACTGAATTTTTCATCTAATAAATTGACTTTCTTGTGAAATATCTGGCGTTTGTTATCTAATAGAAACAGTGTATTTGTAATACATACTTTATCTTCTGTTTTGTAGGCATGTGCAGATTTCCTAGAACTAGCACAGTCATACGAGAGAAAGTTTTCTCGCCTTCTTAATACTGAGCGAGGAAAGAGAATGAGACTGGAAGAGACAGTTGAAACACTTGCCAAGCAGCATATACAATTGGAGAGAGCCTGTGAAATTGAAAAAGTCAAAGAGAAGCAAAAGTCCTCAACAACGGTTGAAAGTCCTACCATAAAAACATTTGAAATGGCTGAACACGATACTGTTGAAAATGAAAATGAGTCCGATGATGATTTGTTTGAAGATGCAATGTCAGACTTTCCTGAGGCATTTCCTGGTCACACTTCCCCTGAAAAAGAGCAGTTAAATATATACCGGGACTTTGAAGAGTCCACTTCATTAAATGATGACTCGTCTGTCGCTTCTGGGGAAATTTCTATGCAATGTTTGAATGAAAACACTACTGCAAATTTTGACATTAAGAGATCTAACTCAGAACAAGTACTGACACAACAAAAGGATTCTGGTCATCGTAGATGGCTATCAGAGGATGTAACTGGTGGAACTTTTGGTGCAGTATGTAATTTTTTAGTCATTAAGTATTTTTTTTCTTGACTGCTTGATTGACGATGTTATAGATCGATATATCGATTGATAGATCAATATCTTTATTTTACCAGCGTCATGTCAACATATTAAAAAATGTATGTAATAATAAAAACTGTTTGTAAGAAAGGTAGATCTTCTGTGTGTTGCTTTCGAAACTGTAAGGGAGAAAGTTTAATCTCTTTTATTATGTTTTGTTAGGCCTGTCATGAATGTAATGATTTATTTAATTTGTAGTTGTTCCATATACTTGTAAAATGTAGGGTTTAAAAAAAATGTTCAAATTTTTATCTATTGCAAAATCTGACTCTAGTTTGTGATACTGAAAGGATGATTTTGTGCATCTGAAGTTTTTAATGCATAAGTTTAAGAATATCAGTTTTTTCTACATTCAATACAAGTGCCTACATTTCAATAAGATCCACCCATAAACCCAGTAAAGTTTGAATATTATGTTTTATAAAGCTCCTGCATGGTTAACTTACACACCCACTTAGAAGTTGCATCTTAGACATACATGTAACCTATGGAGGAGGGTCAGGTGAAGATTGACTCCAATTCATAATTGATTTTCATAATCTTCTTTTTCACATAGCTGATCCAACGAGAAGACATACCGGTTGATAAACCATACAAACATCACAGACGGCATATACCAAATCGACCGAACGCTAACCTTAATTTATGGAGTATTATGAAAAACTGTATTGGAAAAGAATTAACTAAAATACCTATGCCAGTATGTATTTAAGCTTTTTTTAAACTTTTGAGTTGATGGCCAACAGCAACTAAACCAACACTTTACATATTTCTTTTTAAAATAACAATTGGCCCTCTTATCTCCAAAATAATTCAAGGGACCTTCAAAATCTCTCTAAAAACCATTGTTTAATCAGAGTGTTTTTTGTGCAATTTAACTTTGTTTTTGTTAGTTTCGATATTTTTTGCTTTGTTTTGCTTCGTTTTGTTTCTTTTTTTATTTGTTTGTTTATTTTGTTTTCCTTTGATTCTCTAACTCTGAATTTTAACTTGCCTAAGTAAATTTCAGACCACAAACAGAGCAAATAATTTTCAAAATTATTTTTTTAGGTAAACTTTAATGAACCACTTTCAATGACGCAGCGTTTAACTGAAGAATTAGAATACTCTGACTTACTCGACCGTGCTGCATGTTGTGAAAACTCTCTCGAACAAATATGTTATATTGCTGCTTTCTCTATATCGTGTTATGCTTCTACAGCCATCAGAACTGGAAAACCATTCAACCCTTTACTAGGAGAGACTTACGAATGTGATCGATCAGCAGATATGGGTTGGACATCTCTTGCTGAACAGGTATTTCACATAATTTATTACTATTATTATTCAAATTTTCTTGACTTGGAAGGAACAGCTCTATTTTCAACCATTTAACTTAAAGTTGAGCACTGCCGTAATTGTTCGATTACCTGATTTTGTTCTTTTGCATGTCACTAAATTCAAGTAAACGTTAATAGCATGGATGTAGAATCTTACTTACCTAAACAAATACGTAAGTTGACACTGGTATTGCTATTTTGTTTTATATTTATTGCACAGGTCTTATATTTCTGAAATCATGAGAAGTAAGCTAATGCGTAACATTAGGGTGCAATCCCCACCCGACATAAAGTCTTTTTATAGAGGCTATGGAAAAAACATTTATAAGTCTAAAACATGGACAAACGGTTTTAATTATTCTACACAATGCAGAATACATCCCTTAGACGTCAAAAGAAAAATTCATTCAAATTTTCTCTCCATTTAAATCTAAGGCTGGTAGGCTGCAAAAGTTTCACTTTGGCAGAGCGTTAATCCAAATGAGCAACGTCAAAAAAATGTTCTGAGAAATTGAAGAATTAGGGCGTGATGACGTCAGCAAGAATTAGAACTGTTTAAGATCTAGACCAAATAATCGAAGATCCTAACTCATAAGTCCATTGTGGACATTGAAAAGTCAGTATGTGATACTAAGGTTGAAACAGCTTTTGGAATTGCTTGTGGTTATAATGTTCAATATTCTGCCTTCTTTTTAGTACGCGTTTTTAGTCGCTCCTTTTTTTATTTTTTTAACGTCTTTGTAAAGTATTTGCACCGTTTAGGCCAAGAAAATATTCATTTTGTTATTAACATTACGTTAAGTATGATGTTTTCTTTAACACAGTTGGACTGTGACATTTTGAATTTCTGGACCTAGGGTTTTTAACGTCAATTATTTTTTCAAACAGAAATTAGTTTAAGTTTTCCAAACAAATTTTGGGCCTAAAACTGTATTTACATGACAAAAACCCAAAATTGGACTGCCACTGTTATTTTTAGCATGCTTTTTGTTCTCACTCTCTCATTTAAAATTCAAAAAAAGTTGTATTTTTAGAATATTAACCCCCGAGGTCTTGTCCTGCTATGCAATGGCTAATAACCTTGATGCCTCCTTATTACAATGGTCTTATAGAAACATTATGGCTTAAAGTATTATTAGATAAGAAATAAAACATTTCCATTGGTTGTCCTTGTTTGTCGAAAACTTGTCCTTATTTATCGAGTACTTGACCTTGTTTACAAAATGCTTGCCCATGTTTATTGAATGCTTGTCTTGGCTTGTCAAATGCTTGTCCTTGCTTGTCAAATATTTTTTCTTGATTGTCAAATACTTAACCTTTCTTTGTCGAATGCTTGTCCTGGTTTGTCGAATACTTGTCCTTGTTTATCGAATACTTGATTTTTTTTATCGATTACTTGTCCTTGTTTATCGATTACTTGTCCTTGTTTATGGAATGGTTGACCTTGTTTGTCGAATACTTGTCCTTGTTTATCGAATACTTGTCCTTGTTTATCGAATGCTTGTCCTTGTTTGTCGAATACTTGTCCTTGTTTATCGAATACTTGTCCTTGTTTATCGAATGCTTGACTTTTTTATCGATTACTTGTCCTTGTTTATCGAATGCTTGTCCTTGTTTGTCGAATACTTGTCCTTGTTTATCGAATACTTGTCCTTGTTTATCGAATGCTTGACTTTTTTATCGATTACTTGTCCTTGTTTATCGAATACTTGACTTTTTTATCGATTACTTGTCCTTGTTTATCGAATACTTGTCCTTGTTTATCGAATACTTGATTTTTTTTATCGATTACTTGTCCTTGTTTATCGAATACTTGTCCTTGTTTATCGAATGCTTGTCCTTGTTTGTCGAATGCTTCTCTTTGTTTGTCGAATGCTTGACCTTGTTTGTCGAATGCTTGTCCTTGTTTTATCGAATGGTTGACCTTGTTTGTCGAATGCTTCTCTTTGTTTGTCGAATACTTGACTTTTTTTATCGATTACTTGTCCTTGTTTATCGAATACTTGTCCTTGTTTGTCGAATGCTTGTTCTTGTTTGTCGAATGCTTGACCTTGTTTGTCGAATGATTGTCCTTGTTTTATCGAATGGTTGACCTTGTTTGTCGAATGCTTCTCTTTGTTTGTCGAATACTTGACTTTTTTTATCGATTACTTGTCCTTGTTTATCGAATACTTGTCCTTGTTTGTCGAATGCTTGTCCTTGTTTGTCGAATGCTTGTCCTTGTTTATCGAATGGTTGACCTTGTTTATCGAATACTTGACTTTTTTATCGATTACTTGTCCTTGTTTATCGAATACTTGACTTTTTTATCGATTACTTGTCCTTGTTTATCGAATACTTGTCCTTGTTTATCGAATACTTGATTTTTTTTATCGATTACTTGTCCTTGTTTATCGAATACTTGTCCTTGTTTATCGAATGCTTGTCCTTGTTTGTCGAATGCTTCTCTTTGTTTGTCGAATGCTTGTCCTTGTTTATCGAATACTTGTCCTTGTTTATCGAATACTTGATTTTTTTATCGATTACTTGTCCTTGTTTATCGAATACTTGTCCTTCTTTGTCGAATGCTTTTCCTTGTTTGTCGAATGCTTCTCTTTGTTTGTCGAATACTTGTCCTTGTTTATCGAATGCTTGTCCTTGTTTGTCGAATGCTTGACCTTCTTTATCAAATACTTGTCGTTGTTTGTCAAATGCTGAATTTAAGTTTGCCTGTTATTAAATGGAAACAGTATTTTAAGGTTGGTCATGGGTCTTCGTTATTTAGCAATCTCGAGTATCGAGTTTGTTTTTACGTAACTTCTTTTTAGCCTTCCCAAATCTTCACTTTAAAGCCAGTACACAGCGAATGAGAATTTTTAAACTGCTTTCTAGGTTAGCCACCATCCTCCCTCAGTAGCTCATCATGTGGAAGGACGAGGATGGACGTTATGGCAGAACTTCACTATGAGCAGTAAATTTCGTGGAAAGTATTTGTTAGTATCACCACTCGGCACAGCACACTGTAAATTCGCGAAATCAGGAAATCATTACACATGGAAGAAAGTTACAACCTCTGTAAATAACATTATTGTTGGCAAACTTTGGATAGACCAGGTATGAAAAATGGCGCGTTCGGGTTTCTTATGTACCCAAAAGAATATAAAAACTGCCTATTTTACAATATATGTGCTACAAAGAGGAAAAATTGATTTTTAGTCTGGTGAGATGGATATAAGAAACCATACAACTGGTGAAAAATGTCATCTTAAATACCACGCGTACAGTTATTTCTCAAGAGACGCTGCTAAGAAGGTACGGGGTTTATTAAGTTTTTTAACGAGTTAATATGACATGCCCAATACAAAGGGTTGTTATCATAAGTAAAGTGGGCGGAAACTAATACAACGGGTTATTATAATAGTAAAGTGGGCGGAAATATTATAATAACTAAAGTGGGCGTAAAGTTATAAACGATGTACGGAACTGAGAATTTCGTTACATAATCATTAAGTGATGAATTATATCATCCTGGAAATCTGGAATAAAATAAGTAACAACAGAATAATAAAAAAATACTGACAACTTTCTTTCCTCGTTTTTTTCAATTTTTCGTAAAAAAATAAAGTATTTGATTTTAAAATTTATAGTCATTTCATAGGAACAAGTTTTCGCGAGTAGTCATGCATTTACACATTAACGAAATTCTGCGAAACCACTTCAAAATTCACAAGTAAATGTCCAGCAATCTTGAAAAGTTATTGGGCTACATTGAAATTTAAAAGACCTGTCCATAGGAATTATTGAACTGGTGTTTTTTTCTAATAATACTGCAATTTCTTGTTTCTGTTCACAGTTGTATTAAGCATCTCTTTACACAAAAACTTGGGCTGTACCAAACTTTATATTTTATTTAGGTTACTGGTTTTGTAGCAGATGTTAATAACGTAACGCGTTATGTTTTATCTGGTATCTGGGACCAAAAAGTAGAATGTGGAAAAGTTATTTACAAAGAGCCCCACTTGGGCGGTTCTAAAGCACCTCAAGGAATGCCCACGTCGAAATCAGGGAATCCTCAAACTTTGCCAGCTCAGTTGTTGTGGTCGAAAAAAGCATTGTTGTAAGTTGCTGTTTTTTGGTTGATTGATTAATTGGTTGATTGATTGATTGATTCGTTTTGTTTTGTTTTAGAGCTGGTGCAAAACAGATGTATTATTTTTCTGAATTCACTTGTTCCTTAAACGAAATGGAACCTGATGTTTGCCCGACCGATTCCAGATTAAGACCAGATATAAGAAAAATGGAAGAACAAAATTTCGATGAAGCGAACCGAGTTAAATTGCAACTGGAAGAGAAACAACGCGGAGTTCGTCGAGCGCGCGAACAGGAAGCGCAAATGGCTGTTGAAGCTGGAAGAGTGTACGCAGGTTACAAGCCAACCTGGTTCGAATATACTGAGGATGAACATAGTGATCTGGGCATATACGTCTACAAGGGCGGATATTGGGAGGCCAAAGAGAAACAAGATTGGGGAAATTGCCCAGATATTTATTTACAGCCACCGTAATGACGATTTATTTTTTAATTTAGGTGACACTGTCAAAGCAAAAATGTTTACGGAGATGCAAAGCATGAAAAATTCCCCAACGTAGAGGATTTTCGTATAACGTTTAGTTTCACGATGAAATTTTTGCTATGTTTTATACCAATACCTTCGTACTGTATTATCACGTATTGAGGCTTTTTCTGTATATAAAAAACTCTTTACTTTACATACAATCTTGAAACTATAGTCTTTATCCTCAAGTATAGGAAAAAAGATTTTCTGCAAGAAATCACTAGTTTATGTTTGCGCGGGGTGAGGGTTGTACTTTCAGAGAATAAATTTTAGGGAACCGAAAACTCACTATTCGCAAAATTTAAAAAATGAATACTAGCAAGTTTTAATTTTTTTCTTATTTAAAGGACGGTACACTGAGGCAGTTTTAATACATTTTTGGCACAGAAAGGTCCTGAAAAATGGTATATATCACAAAAACATTTTTTATCGCGATATCAGGACTTCCTTTGAAAAGTATTTCGAGAAAATTAGTTCTCGCATAAATGTTTCCCCTCTCGTAAATTTAATAAGAAAAAAACTGTCTTTCTCACCAAGACTATTTTTATTATAATTTCATTTGAAACAGTATTTCTATACAAGTTCGACTTTATGCTGAAGTTGTTGAATATTTTCCAATGTTATAACGTTTCGTTAATACGTCTTTTTGAATTTTTTTCTGTAGTTAGGTAGAATGGATCGGTGCTATAAAACAGGTCAATATAGATTATATATTTCTAACGAATGGAGAATTTATTTGTATATATATAAAAAAAAGACTAAAATTGTAACTGACTGATTGTGTACTTTATCTCGGTTTCAGGTCTCTTTGCTATTTTTCCAACGGAAGGAAAAGTTGACGGTGTATGTACCAAGGTTGTTGATCCCGTATTTTTGTTACCTCGATTTTGTCTTGCTTACTTTTGTGTACTCGCAAGGGTAAATTTTTATTTGTGCATATATTCGATTTTCGCGAGTGAAATATATTTTATTTTTGAATGGTCAGGTTAATTTAAAACCTGTTTTCAATATCTATGGATTCGGTCCGTTAATAAGAACTTAAATTCGTCGTCAGTAGTTACGGCTGCCGAAAGGCGTAGTAATTGCAGTATTGATATTCGTTCTGTCGGCGAAGACCAGAAGCAACAACTTAGTGCGAAACCTTTACAAGTTTTCGATAGCTTGCAATGAAATCAAAGTTAGTATCCATCACTGATCTCCAAACTAGATTTCATAACGACTAGAAGCCAGGTAAAATATTCTTGTCCAGTGAGTTTCGAAATTTAGGTAATTTTTATAGCAGGGGGGGAGGGGGTCGGTGCCACATTCCTGCAAGCATTTTGACGGCCTTTTTATCAGGTTGGCGGGCGTTTCGGCGGACGTTTCGAGGACCCGCAATCGGTTTTCGGCGCTGCTACGTGACGTCGGCGGTCATTTTGGCCGCTGTTTCTATGATTCGACCTGATAAAACACTGACCAAAATGATTGCCGGAATGTGGCACCGACCCCCATCCCCCCGATATTTTTATAAAGCAATAAATACTTTCACAAAAAAGCTTAAATTCAGTACCTTAAACCTAGTCATCAGAGAGCTTTTTAGGTTTTTTTACATTAGTTCCTTCCCAATGTAAAAAAAACCTACAATGCCCTGAGGATGAGGTTTCAATTTTTTTAATTTTATCAAATTCGTTCATAGGGCATCTTGTATCTTTTCTGACATCTCGGACGGCGTAGGTATCTACAATCGAATGGATTCACATAACAAATAAAATAATAATGATATTGTCTTTCAAGGCTCACACCTTTTCTTTAAAAACAAATTATGTGAGAACTTGGCTTCATGATGGCTTCAGAGATCTAAAGCAATAGAATATGTTAATAACAATTTCTTCGACAATATCAAGAAGAATTGAAATGTTCCTTTAAACTTCAAAAATCAGAAAATAAGAGGAAAATTAAAAAGAATAAAAGTTTTAATGCTTCAAATTGAAAAGAGCTAATAATATAAGACTTCCTTCATATCGTATTCGTTATTTTCAATTAAGGGATTTCGTGCATGGATTAACACGACCCAGTTTTCGCAGACCGACAGAAAATTTTATTTACTTAGAAAATGTTGGCAGATTAAATGGTGGAAGGTGAACCAATGGCGAAGTACAAAGCTACGTATTGGATTTTAACTCCTTGTGTTAAACAGAATTCTCAATTTTATATTTTTGTATTTTATAAACTATCTACAAAATTATTACCAGCCGAGTAGATGCTACACGTAATGTCAACCAACTCGAAAAATAAACTCGCAATAATAAAGCGATGAATACTCGCAAAATCATGCAGGCAAAAAACGTTCTATGAAAGTTTCATCAACTCAACGCAAACAAAATAAACACAAGACTCACTTCACGTATGCACGACCAACACAGAATAAAATTAAGAGCTATTTAATGCTGTTCTGTAAAAACAGGTAAAATACATCACGTAATAAATTCTTTAGAAAAAAATGTCTACTGAGATATATAAATACACATTATGTATGTTCTCGATGTTTTAAACGGCAAATATATTCACCATGGTTTCTTTGCATGAGGCGCCGATTTGTGTTACAATCATTGCATTGGTGAAAATGATGTCGGTTGGAGGATGTTCGCTCGCATGCTTGTAATAAGCGGAACTAAAAAAAAAAGAAAAGATTAACAAACCAAGTATGCCGTCACACTAGAATACATTTAGAAATTTAGATTTATAATAATTTTATAGGTAAATCTTCTTACCCGCACAAGTTTTTACCATAAATTACACTCACCCGTAGATGCTACACAGTCATCCCAGCCTGGTATCTGCCACATGTTTTCTCGTTCAATTCTACGATGGTTTAAATCGTTGTATGCTACAAAAAAACATCAATAAGGAGGTGAATGGTCATGGCTTCCTTAAATCTATAGGAGTTTATGGGCTGATTTTTTGATATTTTACTCGTGTTGTCCACACTTTGCTTAATTAAAGTTTTATGTTTGAAGTCTTAGTAAAAATATTCCTTCTTGACTTTTTGTGGCGAGAAAATAAAATTTCGCTGGTAACCAAAGACAACCGGAATGTGACATAATACTAGCCCTTCAGGCGGTTATGAATCACCTCGGCTTACCCGAGATGTAATGTGCTTACCCCAAATGTGATGGACTTGGTATAAATCTCCTACTTGTGAAAAGAAACCTCCCACAGCGTCTTTTCTTCGTATTTGAATTGCTTGACCCCTAAAACAGGTAACTACACAATAAATTGAAAACTTTTAGATCTCTGACAGAAAGCTACAAGCTAATTCAAAATGGTGGACTCACTGCACAATGCCTAACGCTCTACAATTAGGAGTTTAATCTGGGAGTTACTGTAACGTAGGTGAGGCCACTATGTGGCACTTAATGGCAATTAGTTACTTTGTTTAGCAAAATAAAAATAGAGATAATTTTTTTGAAAAGTTGAAATAAAAATGTGTATAACTGATATAATATATATTTAAGCGACTTTAATGCCTCTTAAAAGCAACATTTGAAATAAAAACACACAACAATAAAATGATTAATTTAAACGATTTTTTATTAATTTTCCGGCTTTAAAAAAATTTTTGAACTGATACGATGTAAAAAATGCAAAAAAAATATCTGCTTCTCTCTCTCTCTCTCTCTCTAGCAACATATTTTCTTACCATTTGTTTCCCCATTCAATCAACGTTCCAGGCTGCAAAGACAACAACATAATTTTACGAAATCTTCCACTTATTAACTTGTAACGCTGGCTGTTAAAATGCTTACGCATACAATTACTATTACTGTGTTTTCATTTACTGGTTGATATTAAAGTTTGTCCAGAATTTATTTCAAGAAGTTTCCATAGTTTGGGTGTGCACGTGTTTTCCAAATTAAAATGTTTTTTTTTTTTAAAAAAAAAAAGGGATTTCAATAGAAAAGACAATTTGTAAGCAAATCTTTATATCTCAAAAACAGTTTTGTCAGTATTCGTAAATCTTGTAATTCACCAGAAAATTTTAACTATGAGTTTAATTTCAAGTAGATTACAACAGTAATAGTCACCCTGTAAACACAAACGCTGCCCACTACATAAGAGAGAGAGCGCGCGGAACTCACCTTTAAGTTGTATGTCCTAAGTTCATATATATGAGATGGTTTTCTAGGCTTCGGTTCTCCCCAATATGAAAATTCATGACAAAGCTGATATCTTCTTCTTCGTAACCACTTACCTTTTTCAGCAGTGAATTCTTGCATTTCCTAGGAACATACATGCTTTTACAAGCATAACCCTTAGCGCACATTCAGGCTTAAAGGGGGGAGAGGGGGTAAAGGTCAAGCATAATGCTAAGCATATTGCCGAGCCTTGGTGAATTCTTCTAATGTGTAATTAGGTGTTATGGATATTTCAATTAGACTTCTATACGGCTTAAACATAATAAGAGTTGATTAACACCTCTGCACTGTCTGGAGTTGGCCTTGTGTAATTCTACCTTTAGTTTTAGAGTCAAATCAGGACCCTTGTTTTTCAAATAAGCCTAACATAGGCATACTCTAAACCTGATTGTATTTTTAAACATTGCTTATAATGCTTCAATTGCTTATAAAATATTTAAAAACATGTACAAATATTAATTCAAAAATAAATATATTTTAAAATACTGTAAATAAAAACATCTGTTACATGAGAAATATGCATATTATCTTCTTCTATAAGAAAGAGATTGAATTTACAGAAACAGGAAAACCCAGAGATTTCTTCAAATCTTTCTGTCTCCCTTTATATGATGCGTATTTTTAGGATGCCTTTTTACAAATACTTGAGAAGCATTATTGAAAAAACATGATGCTTATTATGCCTTTGAAAGATTTTTTACCTGAAGTTAAAAATGATATTATAGACAAGTTTTTATCAATTATAGGTATTTTTTTCCTGTTAGGCCAATTTCCAGCTCAATTCAAATTTAGCATGAATGATAGCCAGCTTGTGTGGTAGGCAAAATAGCTACAGCAATACTTCAAACATATTTGGCAGTAATTTTCAGATTTAATGTCTATGCTTGATAGGCAGACAACTTATTTTGCTTAAGCTAATATTTTTAGTATCATATGAACTTACTTTGTTTTCGCGCAAGTAATCAATTTTTTTCGAAGCGCCTTTATATCCGTCCTTATAAACCCAGAGATGAACTGAAATAAAAGAGAAAATCAGGGGAGACATGATTCAAGGTAATTACAAGAAAACTAAAGAAATAACTTCTAACAATGGAGTATACGTAAGGTAAGAAATTTACTGGAATGAGCACCAATGCTGTATAGAGCCCCCTTTCTTAAATGAGTACCTCCCTTTTGTACAAGTTTGTGGGTTTAAGTTTCACTCGACTAATCATCTTCAGAGTAATTGGAAAGCTAATGCAGGTTTATTACAATTATCAACCATAATTACTACTTGATGCAAAAAGTTATAATCCGTTAACCTGATTAATCTGTACGCATGAAACAAAATACATACATTTTTATAAATTTGGAAGACCGAAATTTTGAATAAGTTAAAATTGGGAATTTAATTAAACTTTTCGAACAAAAACCATCACTGCACGTATTTAGAGATAGTGCATGTTTGAAATACAGGTTTGGCCACATAGACTATAAAAAAATTTGCACATCTAACAAGAAGGTGTTTTTAAGGCTACATGTTAAATGTAGAAACCAGCAATTATCACATAACATGGTTATTCAAATAAGTTTTCAATGATTTGATTGCTTATAGCTTATTTTGACCTTAAGGGACACTATACAGATCATAAGATCATTATATTAAAATGACGCATAACAATGTACACAAGTTTTAATACTTCACCACTGAAAATGAGGCTGAAATGAACAATACTGTCAAAAAACGTACATACCAGCAGCATCACAATCACCGTACAAAGTTGTCCAACTACCTATTAAATTTCCTGGGTATGCTTCACTCTTATCTAGCTCTGAGTACATTTTAGACCTAAAAAATAAAGAAAGAAAATTTAGAAAGCAGAGTATAGCTACCAAACAGGATAATTATATGGAGGCGCTTCATTTTACATATTGTTGAAGAAAGGGAGACATGTTTTCTGCTGTATTTAAAGTAAAACTGTTCTAGAGTTTAGAAATAAATCCTAATGTGACCCTGTGTTTTTTACATACTATGGTTTATACCCATGTATGTTTACTACATAAAGCCTTTGATGGAAAAAGGTAACCAGGAAGGAGAGTAAGAACTTTAAAAGTGAGGGGGTTAGAACTGTATAATCAAAGTATAAAAAACACCTAAGCCAATATTATTGCTGTAATGCAGTCAAGAAAATTTTGAAAACAGAACTTTTCTAAATTGCTGATTTGTTTTGTCCAAAAACACACATTGTTCTTCCTCTTGTGCATTTGATTATCATTATATTCAACTTTAAAACTATGTGACTTACGTGTCATTTAAGTACTGCTCCATATACCCTGGTTTCACATATTCAACTAAAATATAAGAAATATAGTGTTAAATATAGTATAGTTCTAAATTTAGTCTTATTTACAAATTTATAGTCAAATTTACAATAGCGTGCAAATGTTCTGTTTCCTATTCTGCATAAAATCATTATAATATTACTGAAAATTTAGACATTTTTTCCAGGTTCTCATGTGGGGGAATTGTAGACTCACCCAGTTGAGTAGTTTTATGGTAAAAATCATTATAATGACTCTAAAGTGTCCTCCAGTTAATTCTCACTTGTAACAAGAAGGATCTTGATTCCCTGGATCCTGTCAGTATGTCTCTTTTCCAAAAATAGAGACAGTCTTTGTATTCAAAAATGTCTTAACAATTTCAGATTAATTGACAAATCACATTTGTTATATCCCCCATTATTAAAATACTGTTAAAACAAATTCAGTTCTTTGGAAAAAGGAATGCTAAAAATGCATAAAATAAAAGGATAGCCGGCTAAAAAAACATAATGTAGGCTACAAAGTTAAAATGAAGAGAGCAATTTTTAATTTTGCAAATCAGAAAGTTTCCTTGATAAAACCTGTTTACATTTTTGTGAACATACATGGCAGCCTACACAAAAATGTACGATTTGTTGATTTTTCAAACAGTGGATCCACGCATGCAATCTTAAAGAAATTGAATTTTCAAGAAGCAAAATCAAAACTAAATTTCTTTATTCTTGTACACAAGTTCCATCAAAGTTCACAGCCAGGAAACTAATCTTATATGTAGAAAAAATTGTAGGTGAAGTCATTAATTAAACTTTGTAACTACTTGTGAAACAATATATAAATTAGGTTACGGACAGTTAAACAACAGCTCATAACAATCTTTAACATTAAAAGGCTAAGGATGGGTCATAAAATTCATTAGTTAACGGAACATACAAATATTGCTGTACTTCCTTTTGCAATAATTATATATAATAATTAGTGCAGGGTTAAAAATTGTTTTTTAATATTTTTCCCAGATATCTTGTTGCGTGATTATTTTGTTTCCATGAAATATGTGTATGATTTTTCTTCACAATGGTTAAAAAACATTGACAATTGCCGTTGTAAATAGGATTAACGACTTCACTTTCTTGCAGCTGAACACCATCATAAATTATACATGCTCCACTACTAAGAACAGAGAATTCAAGCCTAAACTGTCCCACAGCGATAGAAAATTAAGATGGTATCCTAACTGCTTTTTCTAAAATAAAATATTGCTAGGCACCCATGGTTAAAAATATATTTTAATCCTAACCACTCATGTGTCACGCATAGGCTGGACTGAAAAAGCCTGAAAAGGCGCAATTTTGACAGCGAAGGTATAATTTCGCTAGTCAGGTTTTGGACCAGAAAAAGAGGGAAGATATGCCCGGCAGGTAATCAAAGCAACTCTAGCTCAATACTATTTTTAAGCAATTTGTTACTGACATTTTTTAAAAAATTTGAAGTAGAAGATTTTCACATCCATCAAATTAAAATCTGGCGAAGTTGTACCAACCTCACAAGGAAAATAAAAATCAAGAAAACATGGGTGTGGAAGAGATATGAAGCAGAGATCCAGTGAAATTTTCTTTGCTTATTGAAATATTTGTCTTTTTTATTAAAGATGGATTTATAGAAGAGGCATTAAAACCAAGTACAAACACCTCATGCACAATAGGGTGAATGGTATTTATTTCTGTGTGGCGAAATTGTACCTATGGCAAGCGTCAAAAATATTTGATGTTAGAGTCACCCGACCGACCCTAATTTTTGATCGAAATTTTTGATATACTGAGTCCAAAAAACTAAAATGACAAAAAATATTATACGCTTGTTGTTTCCTCACTTACAATTATTGTTGTGCTTCGCTTTAAAATGTGAAAAAGGTTCTGAGAACTAGGTAGTTGAAAACGGCGGGTGGAAACTCTATTTAAACGAGGTGCCAAAGTTATCATTAAATGTCAGCAATTTAATGGCGCGCGTTAATGGATACAATGTTTCGAATTTTTGAGTTATCATTCGCCGACTGACCGATCCACTCTATTTTTGGTGCTCAAATGACTCTAATACCAGATATTAGTGATATCCACCTAAGTGAAATTTTACTACTGTACTTTCACAGGGAGCTAGCTAGCTATCATCTCTAGGTATGCTAGTTAAAAAACATCAAAAAATGTCCTAATATTTTTCTGTATTTGAAGACAAATGTATAGCTTTACACTTCACCTTCATATTTGCAAACATTTTTGAATACTAAGACTGTTTTAAGAAAAGTGTTGTACTTTTTACAGACTGTACAAACTGTAGGGTGCAACACACATATGATAGCTATATGATAGCTACAATACAAACAACGGCTAGCTAAAATAATAAATAAAAAATTACTCACATTGAAGCTCGTAAGTTGCTGGGTTTGCCGTCAAAGTTTTAGAATGGGCGTCCATAATAGGAGAAACATCACTAAAATCAAGCAACTTTTGTAGTATTCCCTGTTTCTTTTCTTGATCTTTTCCTTTCGGAATAGTGGTCGATAGAGATCTGATTAGAACAGAACCATTACACTTGGAAAGCAGTGATCGCACAGAACATTGCAGTGCAGTCGCCATCTTGATAAAGTTTGTTTTGGTCTAATTTCAACGGTAGACGCATGTGCAACATTGGTCTACCATAAGCGATCCGTACTAAATTTAAAAAAGGCATATGCATTAAGTTAGCAGAAAAAAAATTATTTTAACACCTCATTAGACAGCTATATAGGTTACATTTAAATACACTTGGATTTATTTAAAGGTCTTTTTTAGAAACGAAAACTTAGTACCTATGTCATCGGCTGCCGTTTCTTTTGTGGCATTAATTTCCAGGAATATGGCCGCTGGACGCTTTTGCTTTCGAAAATATATGCAAACGGTTCATGTCGGAGATAATAATCAATTTTTCAGGGTCCCAATAAGGTTCGTTTCTACCTCTAGACCTGAAATAAAAGAAAGTTTTCCATGGAAACAACACTATAAAGGTAAATATTTTAGATAGATGTGCATATTTTACATGGCTAGCCTCACAAATATCGAGGGATATACCCTGTCTATTATTTCCAGGAGGGGCCATGGCTTAGATGGAGAGTCCTAGAGTATTTAATGCTCATTTTGAGCTACACAGACCCAATTAGTAGGGCCCACGCTCTACTAGACAACTCCCGGCAACATCCAACGGCTCACACAGTGTGCCATCTCCCCAATTTCCCTCACATGGCTTGGGTTAACCCGGGGCTATGGTAACATTCACTCGCCCATGTTGAATCGCCGTCAAGAGGAATCGAACCCCGGTCTCCCGCACAGAGTACGAGAGCTATAACCACTAATCTACGGCGCCACAAAATATTTTGTTTAAAGAATATTTTGAATTTTGTTTCTCTGACAAACACACGACAACAACGACAACACGGCTTTTAGAGGCTGTATACATGTACATAGACGCGCATATTTTATGGCTAGCCTCAGAAATTTCGAGGGATATAACCGGTCTATTTTTTCAAGAAGGGAAATGTCTCAGATGGGGATTCTTAGAGTATTCAATATTTAATTTTTAGCTACTGAAACCCAAAACTATTTTTTGGATTTACCGCAGCGCAAGTGGTGCAAGTTAGACTTTAAACCCTCTGTTCTTGGGAACGAAGCATACAGGAAGTACTAAACATGAAAGGCTCTTTTGGGATTTTTATCACCTATCTTTAGCATGTCTTTGTTTATATTTGGGCACCAGAATTAAATCCTAGACCCAAGACCTTATTTGTAGTGTTGTAATTCGTGGATTTTCAAAATACCTTGGATTTGGTATGTTTCAGAACCTTGTATAATTTTGCTACAAAACAAGGTAAAAGAGGCTTAAAATACAATGCTGATGTATAAAAATAAGCAAAAACATCTCAAGGTAAACTGTAAATAAAAGAGCCACTCCATTTTAGCACTTTCTGTAGATTTTGCTATGGAGAAAGAATGTGCAGGTTTAGGAGAGCGACATAAAGCTAGGACCAAACTAAATGCTAAACATTTTCAGATAGAACATATATAAACATTCTTTACGTTGATAGTATATGCAATTAGGTGTACAAAAAAAGTTTGTCTTTGTTGAATGACCTCAACATTTTGCTGTACTAGCTTCTAGACTCAAGGTCAAGAATATTATGTCAAAGCAAACAGAAGGAGATGGCAAGAATTTCAAAATATATACGTTAGCTATATATTAAATCAAAAATTTCATTTTCAGACAACTGCGATCACCATATTAACAAGCCAACATATATGTCACAGGAAACTAACTGATGATTGCTAAACCTCCCTAACTTGACTGATTGACAATTTATATTGATTCTAGATAGCTAACTACACCTCAGTTTGCCATTGCAAGTGAAATACACTCTGATCATTAGCACTGCATTCGAGTAGTATGGATATGGGATGTGTGTGAATACTTTTATATACTGTTGTGTGCTAGTTATCATGAACCATCACACTTTACACAGCCAGTATTTAAATTGAAACAAGTAATGATGAAAGCTGCAAGAAATCTAAACAATTTGTACTTTAGATGAAGTGTATTAAAATTTTTGATAAAAAGTAAGGTTTGATTAAAATGTTTTTGTTTTTAGATGTCTTTCCAAAAGATCGTTTATTTCATCGACTTATTGGAATGTTTCTTTTCCGACGCATGCTGAAACATGCAAGGTAATATATAATTTAATTATTTCAGTATATTTATTCTATATTGTGTTTGTAGCAAGACCACAACACATTAGTCAGTCAGGAATAGTTGCCTTATGACTAATATCAACATGATGTCTCATACTATAGTCCCATTCTCCATTCTGTCATTTTGGTGTTGTCATGTTGCATTCATATTCCTTTTTATATACATCATCCTAAATTGTTTTTAGTTTGAAAGCTTTGTTGTTCTTACTTTTTTTAAGTTTTCAGTCAAATTTAATTCATAGGTAAAAAGTTTTAGTAAAAAAATACAGAAATTATATACAAAATACGATCAGAGTGACTCGATATTTTGTTGATTTCTTTTCTCAAACTTGCTGAAGAAAAGAGTCTGTAGAGAAATAGAGCTGTAATCATATACAAGGACCTTCCAGTAGTATTATCCAACTTTCCAACTAGAAATAAAAGTTATAGCACTAAAATCAAGATAAATTAAATATTCCTTGATTTGAAAAAGTTAGTTTTTAAATGAATTTACAAACCATTCAAGTGTTAAGTATCTCATTGTTTTCCCCCTTGTTAATATTCTTCTAGGATATCATTTGACTTAAATGAATTTGCTGCTGGTGTCAGGGTGAGAATTGTATTTATTTATACATGTATTCCAACTTGAAGTATTTATGTCAAGAAAAGCAAGTTTTTAAGAATTAAATAAATTTTCTCCATAAAGAAATAATTTTGCCTCTCCAGGTCTGTTTTGTAATAGGTGGGTGAGTAAACGTCTTGCTCAAAATTTCTCAAATCTCCTCAAGTTTGAAGAGTCTCCTCCATAGTCCTTAAATTTTCCAACAGTATACCTATTGATGTTTTTCTTTAAAAATATGCCCAATTTTCCTTTAACAAAACTATTTATATATAGTTTGTCACTTGTTTTTATTTTCAAAATGCATAGAATTGCGACATGGGTACAGAAATCAGATTTGTGTTGTTACCTTTGCAATCTCCTTAATTATTTTAATTTGTTAAGAAAAATATGAAAATTTCCTCAAATCTCCTTAATTTCATTTTATGAAAATACCAGTATCTTCTAAAAAAACCTGGCAATTTCTCATTTAACCCCCTCAAATCTCCGGCAATTTGTCTCTTTAAAAAGGAGCGGCAACTCTGCCAGGTGACTCAGCATTGTTAGCCAGACTGTTAATCCAGTTTGTAGAACAGAAATTATTTTCGTTGCCTAAAAAATATTATTTTAGGAGGCAGTAAAGGTTGTATCAGTGTGTATATGTAACAAAGATGTGGATAGTTCATTGCAATCATTTTTGGGTAAAGTTATTCTATTGCGAGACATAAACTGCTAGAGTTTGTGTCATGCTTTATTAATTCTGTTATATATGGAATTATGTGGTCTGTGTTTATTCAGAGGTATGGGAGAACTGATGCTGTCTCAAAATAAAAGTTGTATATCAAACTTATGATGTCTTAAAATCAGCATGCTTTAAGAAAGTTATAGTGTCTCAAAACGAACATGGTTCCTCAATTCTCCTTAATTTTGAAAAGTCTCTTCAAACTTCCTAAAATCTCCTCTAAAAGTAAATTTTTTAAACAACTACATTTTGACATACACAACATTTTGGTTCTGTCTGTTTTTAGCTATTGTGACAGTTTTAGTTTCAGTCTTTTGTTTTTACAGTTTTATGCATTTTCATTCCTCATATTTATATTTATATTTGCTTTTGTTTTTATATTACACAGGACACATATGGAAAACAGCATTATATGTTGATATGTAAATATCCTGTATAAATATTAGTTAAATAAATAAATAAATAAATAAATAAATAAATAAATAAATAAATAAATAAATAAATAAACAAACAAACTTTCTCCTCAAATATCCACAATTTCAATTTTACAAATATATAGCCGGTCATATCTTTTTATTGTCAAAATGCGCAGAAATACTATACATGGGTACGACAATAATTCGTTCTGTAAATTTTATCATAACATTTTTCTTTGCAGGTTCTGTGTTATGCCGCCAATTTAAAATTGGCTATGGACAACTCAAGCAAGAAAATAAAGACTTATACCTAGTATTTTTATTTATTTTTTTAATTTAAAGTAATATTGTCATTCTTACTAAAGGTTATTTAAAAGGATACGTGACTCAATATGTTGCATTAGTAAGAACAGCACAATTTTTTATAGAGAGTTGTTGCTATTGCTAATCTTCAAATTGCAGGTGAGTGAAAGTTAAATAAATGCAAGAAATGTTCCTTCAGTTTACACGAAGTGAAGTAAGACTAGTTAACGGTCATCAGTGTCTTCTTTTATAAAATATGACAGAACGTCTACGGTGGAGTGTTTTGTACCAAGATCTACCCTACAGATAGATCTTGCGTTCTTTTACCGCCTTAGGATTTGTACTACTACGTTTAGTACCAACATAATTTACGCTGCAGTTTTACGAATGCAGTGTTTAATTAACCCATAAATAAATCTGTATTTTGTAACAAGTAATACTTCTAATGTGAGTCCACCTCTTTCAACAATGTCCCTGCCTCTGGCAGTCATATTGAAAGGGTGACCGTAAAGTCTAACCGCTTGCGACTCGTACTAGATGGCATTAAACCAAATAAACATTGGGCAAGGAGAAAAAAATTCTTACGCGGATATAGGAATTAAGTATTTTTTTAAAATAATACAAATGTAATGCAGAGCCATTGACTAAACTTAAGTCGAATTTCAAACCCTGCTTTCGAAGAAGACATTACTACTTGTCCTTTTGTAATAAAACAGTTACCAGAAAATTTGTGTTTTTTTAAAAATCTCAGACCTTGATAAAAAAACTCTTTTTTAAGGAGCTCGATTTTTACTTGGAAATGCTGATCCTGGAGATGAGTACGTCTTTGAAACTATGGGTCAGAAAATCATCCTAAGTAAAAGTGAAGTTGAAGAATTTGAAGAAGAACACCCTGGTAAAACTTTATTGTTGCGTATATTTATTTATTTTCGTTATACACCAAAGTAGTCAAAATAACCGAGATTTTTGGGAATTTTCATCTGTATTATTTCCAGCTTAAATATATGCTGGTGTTTGAACATTATAAAGTTCTCGGGTAACACGTATCTTGTGAAGGCTATACCTGGTTTGAACTAATTTATAGGCGATACTTAACTGAAGGTCGGTGTAACTTAATCCGTTAAAAAGGCAATAGTTACCACATAAAAGACAATGTGTTACTCGAAGTTTTTATAAAGGCGAAATTTTGCTAGAAACTATATAAATTTGAGGCCTAACACGAGCCGTTATAAACCTTTTCTATCCATTTATTATTTCTTTTATCTAATATATATTAATATCATTTCCATTTTTTTCTTTTCTTGGTACTAGGTGATGGTGTACTAGCTGGTTTTAAATATGGAAAACGGTTTGGAGAGGGAGCAATTGCAAAACAAGTTCGTTTTCAATTTGATGTGAAGTTTCAAACTAAAGAAAGGTATAGTTTTACATACGCATGTATTTCTTGCTCGAATACCTTGGTCAAAATGAGTTAGACAAGACAGCTAGTTTCGAAGTAATCGCGTAGGCTATTTCTATATTAAATTCACACATTTTAAACTTGTGCGAATGTTCAGAATGGACGAAGGACTTTAATCTTAGGCCGTTTGGTTAAGTCTAAACTGTTAAAATGTGCTAATTGTTGCTGATGTCAGCATGGCTATCACGAATTTCGGGGGCTTCGTGACGTGAATTATTTCGGTCCGCGGGCGTGCTAGAGAATGTGACTGGAACTTCTTAACGCTGTCTGTCTGGCCTAAGTGTGTGCAAAAGTAGCGACTTTGCAGACTGCCGGCTGCAGTGCATTGACTGTTTAACACACATCACACACAGCATCGCTTAGCATTTGTAACCATGCCTTTATGCACCAATTTTTGGTATGTTGATCTTTTTAGCATGTTAATTGGTACTGAAAAATATATCGAGTCAAAGGATCATGATGAAGCTGATGTAAAAGTATGTTATCACAAATGGACGTTCGAATCTCCTGTGAACGAGATTTATAACGATGGCACTTTGCTAGATTGGACCATAGTAGACATGAATGATTATGTAAAATATAAATTTTATTCTAAAGAAAAAGAAATATCCTAACAAATGTGGAAATGTTGAAATAATATATTAAATAAGTGGTTTTTATTTGGGTGTGTAGGTAACTGTGCATATAAAATGCTTTTATTGTTGGCTCTGCTCGGTGAATTTCATCTTTACCTTTATCATTTTTATTGATGTAAACTTCCATAAAATTGAGCACTTTTCTACTACGAAACGCAATTTTGTTACCTTCTTAAACAAAATATCATTGTAGAATTATTATGTCATAGTTATTTTTAGATTAGATAATGTCACTTGTTGCTGATTACAATTCTTCAGAAGAATCTTCCTCGGAAAACGAAAGTGAAAGTAAAAGCACAAAGAAACTTCCTCTGCCCTCATTGACTTTCGTTTCCAAGACGACAGGAAAAAGTTCCTTGTTTCTACAGGATCGGAAATTATCTTCAAATTCTGTGTATTCAAATCCCTATCTGCAATCGGAAGAACGTAAGATATCTATCCTAACGAAGCATGGTCCTCTTGTGAACACAAAGGAGGAGAGCGAGCAAGAAAAAAGATTTAATAAGAGACAGAAGAAAAAGAAAGAGAAGGAGCCGACGAAATTATGTCTTCATTTTTTTAAAAAAGGTACTTGTAAATATGGAGATGCGTGTAAGTTTTTACATTCTATAGCAAAGACTGAGACTTCTCACACAGACGATACGACGAACTGCAGAGTTGAGAAAAACACGTGTTATTCCCAGAACATTGAAAACTCTTCTGTCACAAAACAACCCTCGGTTTCGAACACGTTGAAAAAGAAGTCCGAACGCGTTTGTAATGTTGCTTATGTCCAAAATGAATGCACGGACGTAGCTGGAGCCACTGTTGATGATACCGACGATGTATTATGGGAAGGCAGTGAAAACAACAAGCGAAAAAGGCGGGTTGGTTTGAGTGACACTGTCGTACCCAGTAAACGCGCTATTAATGCGTATGAAAGATACTCCAAGCATAGCTAACATAGAAAGGTACTCCAAGCATAGCTAACAGAGTATAATTTTTGATTGAGTCAACTGTGAAGAAACGCCTGCAAGTATCCACCCCTTTAAAGAATATTAAGCTATGCTTAAACAACGGTATGAATCGATGAGCTCCTAATGATATGTTTGTTAGCTACATAATTAATTACCGAATTATAAAAATGCGTAGCTCACAAACACTTGATACTCACGAAAAGGTGACGAGAAAATATAGATAGATATAGGAATATCCACAGGGAGCAATTTTCGCAACATTACGTAGATTTAGTCCAAATTCAATCTGTGTAGCCCTGATAATTTTTTCTGCAAAGTTACCTAGTTTCGAATTAGCTTTTAAATAAAATCAGAACATGTTTCCTATATTTCTGACTCCTTGAGTTTACGTTTCTAATATTAAGAAAATGCTCGAAATTTATTACGTGAAATCTCACTCCTCAAATTTTGCAGTTTCTAGACTTCTTTGAGCTAAATAAATGCAAGTGATTATACCTTATGTTGCAATATGAAGAATCTTAATGAAGAATCTCACAGTGAAAACTCAGGCTGTTAAAAAGACAATAACGCAATTTATTTTTCTTATGACGCGCGCATAAATTATCACGAGTTTTGATTCTGTAAGAAATGAGGGCAACGATTTGACGAAGCAAAAGTAGGTTTATTAAATTATTTATTTTTTAACAAGATTCCCAATAGATTGTGGCATAAATTATTTCCAAAGGGAAGGCCAAAAAATTAAATAAATATATAATATAAACCCAATGCTTTCATTCTGTCACCTTCTTCGAAAATAGAAAAACAATCGATCCATAAGGTTCCGCGTGAAATATTTTCAGGATCGTCGAAATTTCGGACGAAGCGTGTTTCGGAAAGTTAGATGAAACAAGAAAAAAATACTCAATTTGAGACAATATATATTCTGTAAAACTAACATTTCACATTTTGTGGCCAGTCACAGTACTTCGCGACTGGGTTAAATTTCAAACCAGCTTGACATGATTTCACGCTTGCAATACCTCGCAGACAGTGGAAGAATTTTGAACAATCCTTCGGGTGTGCATAGATACCATCAGATAACCCTTGGCATGACACAGATGCTACAAATAAAAAGGAAAAGAGAACTTTAAATACAAATATAGAATTAATTTTCACGAGTTTTTGTCAATTTCACGAAATTTATTGGAAAACTCTTAGCGAAAACTAATTCCAACGAAATTGGATTTGTTCTTTTTTGAAAAAGATTTACACTATTTTTTTTTATATTTATTATTTCGATTTACGTAGAACTACATTATAACTTATATGTAAATTTCAACTTCAGCAACCTTTATTTTAATGTCCCCTGCGTAAACGCCATTGAAAAAACAGTATAAATTAAGAAATAAAATGTTATCAAATTCTTTTACGCAAAATCCGTCAGATTTAATTTTCGTGAAATATTAGGACTTGCTAACTTCGCGAAAATTAAATTTCAAATCAAAACATTTCTTGTAAAAATTAGTTAATTCTATCATTTGAGAATTAATTTCCTTAAGGTATAATAATATCGAATCTGAAAAATTTCAAATGCCTATTAAAACCTTGTTTGCTTGGACTTCTTTGCACCTTCTCCAATATATAGAAAAAGCAAAAAGGAGTCATGGGAATGAGGTTGCACTACACGTTTAAATCAACAATTTTGAAACCGTACTTGGTCTGGTTGGTGGTTTGGGTGGGTCAGTGGGTGCAGCAGTGCTTCCTTTGGATGGTGTCGCTTTCGTTGGTCCGGTGTAGGGTGGCAAAGTATTCGGTTTTCCTGACGGGATTGGTCCATTTTTGAACATAGCGGCGATGTGTTCACTGTAATGTTTTCCATCGATCACATTGTTTTGGTCGAATGATGCATCCCAAAACATGATACCACCAAAGCGAGGCTCATCTTTTAAATTCTGGAATGTGAGTAGTCAAAAATAACTTGAGTACATTTCGTAGTTTTTAAAAACTAAATAAAAAGTGTTTCTTTATTTTTGTCAACCGCAATAATCCTTTTATGAATATAATTCTAAGCAAATCATATTTAAATTTAGTTAACTGAGGTCGGGGACCCAAAACGTGACTATTTTTCTTATTTATTATAAAATGGATGAAAGAACAAGGAATTTTTTAATGTATTTCTCTTTTACTTCAAAACATAATTTATTCTGTGGGTCAATTTTCTTTTGTCTAAAGTAAATACAAATATTATATACCTGATAAATCTTAGCCAACTCACTAGGGGTACGGTAATGAAGTGGATTTCCCGAAGCTTTTTTATTTCCCGGTACACCAACAAAAATCATCGGTCCATCGGTTTTCTTGGAGTAGTCCACCCATTTTTTGACGTGATCGTAGAAGACGCGCTCGTTTCCTGTGTGGCACCAGTTGTTGTAGAATTGGATGTAAATTTCATCAACAAGCTTTGGAACATCACCAAGAACACGACCAGCTGATGGACCAAGAAGTCTATGGAGAGGGATCAAGGCCTTTCATCAGCTATTGAAAACACTGAAACAAGGTCCGAAGCGGGGTTAGCTATAAATAGGTGCCTGATAATATTGATAGTAAAGAATGAAAATTCCGTTAAGGTTTGCGTTGCAAAAAGCATTTAAGAAAGTAGTAAATATGCGCCAGTTTTACCCTTCCCCCCCCCTCCCACACATTCAATCGTATGAACTTAAGACTTCACCTTTTCTCTCCCTCCTTGCAAAAATAAAACAACATTTTAGCCCAGTCTGTAAAGCGTTCGACTCACCTCCTAAAGGTGTTGGGCGTGATACCCATATAAACTAGTTGTCCAATTGACCAAAAATTCCGTTACATTAAACTCCCTACAAAATTAACTATTTTTAACATTCGCCAAGTTAAATAAAAAACATTTGCTAGTCGCCAATATTAATAAATTTTAAATAATTACTTAACTTTAACGGAAATAATATATCCTGTTATAATCGTTATCATAGCTCTACGGGCGTACTCGTCCCCAGGTTTCCTTGGCCCCTGAGCCATTATTTTGGAGCGGCCAATATTGATATATTGCCACTATCAAATTAAACAAAAAAGGCGAAATTCCCTGATAACGAGGTTGCTTTGTGGTGTGCAGCAACAGTTGGTCAACTTTTTTTTTAATAAGAAGACCTACCTGTCTGGGAATGGACATTGTGGTGCTGCACCAATCAAAATCTTTTGACTTCCAGCTTTTTCAAGACGCCTCAATTCTTTTACGAAATCCGTGTAATATGAATAATAGCCATTCTCGATATCAAGATCGATACCATCCATGATGGCGCTGAAGAAAAGGATATTGCTGTATATTTGAAGAAAGGACCTCGACTTTTTTAAACGCAATTTCAAGGTGCTATGTTACGCTATAGGACAAAATTGGCGCTTTTTGAAACGATAAGGAAATCATTATTGTCCCCAGAGCTGTGTGCCTCAAAGAACTGTAGGTATGAAAAAGACGAGGGGTAAAGTTGAGCTACTAATCGTTAAAACAAAATTGTGAAACTTGAGGGACAGTGCAGAAAATAGTAACATCGGTTCTAAAATATTGCTCTTGTTTATTCTCTTAAAAACAGAATAAACATTCAATATTCAATAAAGAACAAAATAATAAATTTAAATATATCTCTAAAGCTATAGTGCCGTACTTACCTTCCAAAAGGTCGAATAGCTTGAAGGTCCGTACCTTCTAACAGTAAGTGGTAGACACGGTAGGCGAAAAGTTTAGCTTCATCAACACCAGAAAATCCGACCCGGCCTACTGCTCCACCCAGAGACATCAAGACTTGTTTACCATTCTTTTGACACTCTTTAATTCCTGCTTCTATTTTTGGACATCGAAACATTTTTGGATACTCAGGCGCGACGGGAGTTTCACAATGAAAGGCGAAGTTGAAGCCAGGCATGCGATCTGCATGAAAACAAAAGTGGTAAAAACACAGTGGATATGGCTATTGCTAGTGGATATGAAAAAGAAGAAGAAGAAGAAGAAGAAGAAAAAAGAAGAAGAAGAAGAGGAAGAAGAAGAAACTAACCTTTATTTTTCCGGTCAAAAAATACGTTTAAAAATGATAAGACGATAATGTCGTAGTTGTAATCCCGACAAAAGTCGACAAGATCTTTTTCCCAATACTGGCGTGGCTTCAAGCTGTTGTAGACGGCATTTTGTCCCCAGTAGGCAACAATCTTGTGTCTGTTAGACGCTAGAAGACAGATGGAAGTAAATCAGAATAACGCCAGATTTTAAAATCCCTTGACAATGACGCAGTTAGTACAAGACGTGTTTTCATAACCTCCTGTTGTTGACAAGAGTAAAACTTACATGATAATCAGTGCAAAATTGTTGAAAATGTTAAACTCTGGTATGTTGGCATCTTATTTTACATTATTAAAATCTTGAAATAGTCCTGTTGTGACAACTTCATAAAAACATGGTAAAAAGTTTACCTGAAACGCAGACAGCTAGACCGAACAAAAGAAAAAATATTTTCGCATCCATTCTGGCTTTTTCAATGTCAAGTTGAATAAAACAGAAAAACATAGCTTCGGTATTTATGCCTAAGTTTGATAGCTCTCTCCTCCTGCATGAAAAACAAACAAAATAAAACAAATTCTATTGAAAGAATAAAACAGACTATCATAATACGGAGGAGATTGAACGGTTATTTAAACAACTTCGTTAAAACTGGGGATAATATATCTTGCATATGTAACCAGCAGAAAAGATCAGTTACATCGTGTTGATTCAGGTATTTCATTTTAGCCTATTTTTTTTTTGCCTGTTGACTTAGCAAGTGTCCACACATATCATCGTTTATAAAAACAACTTAGCATCCAGGATTAATATATGGTAAGCTATCATGAAGGTAGATGGACACCTACCTGGTTGGCTGTTTTAAAAAACATTGATCCAGGTAGAACAAAAATCCTACAATAACTACAAACATTGTTTAGTCAAGTTTCAAACTTGTACCCAAAGTTGTGTTTCTGCTTTCTTTCTTTTTCTTTCTTTTTTTCTTTTTTATTTGTTCATGATTATTTAGCAAAAATGAACTTTCGAGTTTCTGCGAGAATTACTATCAGCGTGAGGGCCCTGTGATTACTAATTATGCTTTTAAAGCTCCAGTTTTTATTGTGGAAGCCATGCAAGCATAAGGACCATTCAAAACTGATCACGATTTTAGAACTTGAACAGGGTGTTACGGTTTTTTACCGAATGTCAACACTCTAAAAAACAGAAATAGAAATATTTTTTTTGGACTTATAGAACTTTTTTACTCTTATAGTACTATAAAAGGCTTTGATATTAAACATTCAATTCTTTGTATTCGTAGCACCTTATGTCGCCAGGGTGCAAACGTTGTCGCCAATAATGCCTAATTAATTTCATGACCGACCAAAAGCGGTCAAATTAAACCGCGCCTCCAGACAATTTCCGGCTCTTGTGACTATGCTTATGCACAATGTCGTCATTTCAGAAACTGTAACGTCATCATTTTTTAACCTTTTTTTACTCAAAAACAACACCTGTTTCTGCTGGCGACTATTTATCAGAGTTGTTGTACTTAGCTAGCCCGTCTAAGACAATTTACTCTGAAAATACAGGATTTAATTAGGAACCCATAAATGTTGTCGTTTTTATGTAACACCCTTTTAACAAATTAATGCACATCGAGAATTATGCTTAGGCAAGATACAAGATATCGTGTCACAATATTTTCTAGTATCCCGAATCAACTCTCGTTTTTTTATTCTAATCGCGAATATTTAAATGAATATACAAAAGACTTGATGTTGTCACATATTTCCACGGGCTAACGACTATCTTTATTATTATAGCTGCATTTTGTGTGTTCAAAATGGCTGCACGCAGCTTTATTTCGGGGCCCCCACTGGGTAGCTAATTTGTTGACAGGCGAACCCGTAGATTTTTCCATAGGTTAACGACTAGTCTTATATTAGAATTAACATAATTTCCTTAAAAAATAGAAGTAACAGAGCTGAAATATAAAACAAACATGTTTTAAAATCGTATATATGTTTTACTTTCGTACTTTATAGCAAACACGTCTGCTTCTGTTTTGGATTTAAGCAAGGATCATAATCATTTTTTGGTTATTAATTAGTTAAGGAGATAATTAGAGGATCTAAATCACCCAGTCAGATAACAACAATAATTAAAAATGTTTTTAAAGAACTGAATGCAAGCAATAGATTGATTAAAATCTTTCTCTCTTTTTTGTAAAATAAGCATGCTTGTTCATGGTTCATGACATGGTAATATTAAAATTATTTAACAACAATGACTGAACAAGAGTGGCAATATTTCTAAATTAAGAAAAACCCGCTTTGTCATGTTCACTTAAAAATGTTTTTTCTATACAAAAGAGTTCATGCCAGTAAAAGTTCGACATTAAAATCCATTATGAAAAAGAATGAGGTCTTCCACACATATAAGACTTTGATCTTTTTAAAGAAAAAGTCATATTCCTAACTATTGCGCAAGCGCTAGACTTCTCCATAATCTTTTTATTGATAATCTCCACAACAATAGCAGCTACTTTCTTACTTGTATTAAAAATAAAAGCATGACCGATTCCGTTTGCATCTAATCTGATGTCGACATCTGGAAATGTCTTTTTCATGTCAGCATAAAATGACAGCGGTGTCCAAGCGTCACTGGCTCCATAATAAAACGTCAGTTTATCTGCATGCTTTTTGATTACATCCTTCAATAAATCATGATGACCAATCTTCGATAAGTCTTTTGCTATTTGTGCAATGTTACGTAGTCCATTCGGACTGATTACAGATCTTATCCCCTCTGTTATCGCATCCACTGAACCGCAACTACACTTACGTCTCGAAGCTAAGGCATCAATTAATGTTTTTTTGACGAAAGGTGGCAACCTTTCCATCACTGATGTGGTCGTTACAAGTGGATTCTTCATGATTTGCGTCATGGGAACCCAAAATCTTCCACTTGTCGTTTCCATGGTTCTTTCAAATACTGGAAATAATAACACCGCTAGTAATATTTGACTCGTATCCGTCATCTGGTTCAACATTTTTAATGTGACGTACGACCCCAGTGAATGAGCTACGATGATTATTCTTCGATCAGATTTAATATATTGCCGAATAAAGGCAAGCTTATGCGAGATTTGTTCTTCCAAGGTAAATGTGTGTTTATGACTTGGTTTTATTTCTGGAAACCGTTCTTTGGCAACCCTTTTGGATAGACAACTGTTCTGCGGGATGAGATCGTGACCTTAAAAAAAGAAGCACGATATATTTTATTTAAATAGTACAGATCTCATTTGAACCCATTTCAACCATATTCGTGGCCCCTACCACTTCCCTTTTTTGTAATAACTTCTGAACATACCGTTTTAGGTGTTGAGATTTGACTTTTCATCATTTTTAGTTAGCTTCAAAAAAATATACAAGGCCACGTGTGTTGTCATGATAACTTTACACGAAAAAAATATCACAACCGTTTTTTCTTTGATTATTCTTATAAAGTTACAAAGTCATTTTTTATGCATCTTTTAAGTAATTATACTGTTTTGGAAAACTGTTTCCAAAATATTTGAAAATGTAATCTTGGACTGAATGACGTCATCGAAATTTTTTAAACCAAATCCCTCGAATGTGCTCACAATTTGTGCTAATTGTGACAATAGGAGGTCAAAAAAGTCTGGCCTTAGAAGGGTTATTATGCACTTACAAACGCGGCGCCTTTTATGAAAAGAGCACTACAATGATTTTTGAAATGAAGATGTTTAGCATTTATCATTCATATGCATAACCTTTGCCATATACCTTCCAACTGTTATAACTGTCGGCGTTAAATGTGTAAAAAAAACTTGAAAACAACGAAATTTAATGACAATTAAAAGTAAAAGAAAAGACAATTGAACAATAACAACTAAAAGTAAAAAAGGTAAAAAAAGTAGAAGCCTTTTTTTGGTAGACACTGACTGAAGGTATTAAAAACGTTTTTTAAATCACATAAATTAAATAATATTATTGAAACAGAAACAAAGCAAAAAAGAAAGAGTTTCTGTACGTTACTGTAGAACCAAAAAAGTTGAAATTCTGGAGCTAGACAACCTCGTACCCTGATTCTTCTATGCCTACGATCGTCTCTTCAGATTATAATAGGCGTAGAAGAGCCCTTATTACGAGTTTGGGAGCTGGAGTCTTCGCTTTATGTTTTCATGGTTTATTAGAAAAACTACTTTAGTATGGATGCTATCTTTTATGGTTGAGTCATTTTTTAAGTGGATTTAAAAAATTTTATGTTCCTGTTAGTATAAACAAATATTAATTAAAAATTGATTATGGATTTGATTGATATATATGTCAGTTAGAAACGTCAATGAGTCTAGGCACTGTAAGAGGAAGTTTGTGTTCAAGACATGCAACTTTTGTAAACAGACGATAAATGGACACCAAAAAACATCTCTTATTTTTTGCACATGTGTAAGTAAAATGATACTAGAATGCATTCAGATTTACCTGCATGCGAGATTCCAAAAATTGGTATCTGTACTTCTTTGTATAAGCATTCCAAGAATTTATCGTACAGCTCGATAGCTCCTGGATTTCCTGGTATAAACAATATAACTAGATTGCTTTTATTACACTCTGGTTGGATATAAGAAACCCATGTAATGATATTTTCTACATTCACAGCACAGTGTCTTATAGATTGTTTAGAATAACAGTCAATACTCGTATCGCTGTGCGCCTGTCGCACGAGAGGTTGCGTGACGCCTAGGTAGTCACGAAAAACTGACGAGATTGAGAATACATCATTTGTATGATCTTTTGTGTTGAGATTATGAGTATTTTTCTTTTCTGCGTTGTCTTCGATTTTAAACTGGTCCTCTGTACATACCTCTATTTTGACCTTATTTGCTGCTTCTTCCTCGAGCATGCCATATGGCTCTTTTGGTTGACATTTATGTTTTTTAGTTTGGACTTTGTCGGATACTCTATCAGTCATACTTGATGGAAATATATATCGCATATGTTTCAATATATGGACAGCGTATTATTATAACAGACTAGTTATATGGCCTAGATGGTCTAGTATAGTCTATTATAATAATGCTCTTTTTCCGTGTTATCACTCCCTTACAAAGTGTTTGCAAACCACCATATAAAAGTTGATTGCAGTTACTATATCCTCGTGTTTTATAACCTTCAGTAATTCTTGTAACCTCTGTAAAGTATCGGTAACCAACTTTTATAAAGGCATGTGTTCAGAACTGCTTTCAATTTTAATGTTGTTCAAATAAAGTTTCTGTTATTTTGTTTAAGTATTAAAGTGATGAAAGAAACGTCAATAAGCAGATTAAAAGATTATAGGTGGCTGTTCAACTTTGTAATTGACACTTAGCATCAATACAAATGAATTACTAATTAACTGATAATTATTTTCAGAAAAAGGAAAATTTTGTCTCATTGCTGTACTGTCATGATTATGAAATGTTTAGAATTGCTAGGGACATAAACGGAAAAGTTTTGAAAATTAACATAAACTTAAAAAAAGATAAAAGAAAAAAGAGTCGGTAATACTTTCGTTACTTAACAGGAATGTAAAAATAGTAGGCATGATATTGGATCAAAATTCAACTACGAATGACTTGCAAAAAATCATATTCCTTGTATTATTAACAGGGGCAGGAATGTGGTAAAATGACAATTAATCGCGAATCACATGATTCCTACACTTTTCACTTAAGAATTTGGTTATTTCTTGCAACGTATTATTTGCTGCTTGTAAAGATCTCAAATGTTTTTGATTGCCGCTCAAGTCATTTTCATAAGTAAGGGTACAAATTATCTATGGTCCAATCTGCAAAAAGTTTTTCTAAAAAACGTTTCATTTCTTTTATCCACAAAAATTTCTACCGCAAAATTTCATATTTCTTCGTACTTTGCTAGACCCAAGGCATTGAGTTCTTCGTTGTTCATTTGAAAATACTTCTGAAAAAATATGTTAGGCAGGATACTGATTTTTGCTAACATTCACTAAATGTTCAACATTCGCAGAAAGTAATTCCATTATTTTCAGGAAAATTTAATCATCCATAAAAAATATACTCCGCAAAATGAAGCATTTTGGCATATCCGCAACCACTTCTTCCTGAAATAATTTCTGCCCTTAAAGATAATATGCGATAATATATAACGATGAAGGTCTCATTATGTTCAAATCGGCAGCAGAAATCTTTTAAAAACAATAGATATAGTCACGTGATTTGAGGCGAGAATTGGAAATTTAAAAATAGCAGCATGCTGTCACAAAGCATTATTTGTTGAGCAATTACGCAGAAAACATGAATGCATCATACTATCAACGTAGTATAACTTTGCATTTAGAAAATATTTAGTATAAAAGAAGTTTAAAAATCACAACTGCAGCTTATTGGCCATGTACAGTAGACGTCCGTTTATTAAAATGCTGCTTAATTCAAACTTTCTGTTATTTCAAACAAATTGCCAAGTCCCTTGAGTTTGGTTTAATAAAATCTTATGTTTGGAGCTGCTTAATTCGAACTCCGCTAATTCGAACAATTTTTTAGGCCCAAGGCTACATTATGCTCGGTATTTCGAACTTTTGTGTATCAATAAATAAAATCTTATATGAAAATAAAAAAAGTTTTCATTCTTATTCATTTTTATTGCATCAATGGTGGCAAAATTTCTTTCGCTTTATCAATTAAATTAGCATTTCTAATAAAATGAAATTTACAAGGGATTCGGAGGCTTTGCCATCGCCAAGCAAACAACGTTAAAAGATTTTTATATGAATTTGTAGTAAAGTTGTAATAAAGTTATATTAGCATAAAACCTTTAAATGTTTATTAAAATTCTTGTTTTTTCTGAACTTCCGATAATCCGAACATTCGTTAATTCTAACAAATAATTTAGTCCCTTGCGTGTTCGAATTAACGGACGTCTACTGTACATATATTTAGCATCTTTTAGTTACTTTAGGAAGTTACGTATTGATAAAGAAGGTTATATACTGAATATAAATATAATTTAATTTTTAACAACAGGGTATACAGTGTTTTCATTTTACTTATAAAGCATGGTGAGCTCACATGTGTCTACCATTCCGCTTTTCTCTTGACGGGAATCGTATTTATCGTGTGTAACGCGCATAGTTGAATAAAAAAGAAAGTTGTGGAATTTATTTGCTTTACCCACACATAATCGCATATTATCTTTAAGATATTCGCAAAAATTTGATATGAATTAACTAAGAATTACTAAATTGGAAAGAATTAAATACATAATATATAGCTAAGGTTACTTTTTCTCTTTTTTTTAAATTTTTCTCAATAAATAATTTCTTTCCTATTGGTAGTTATAATGGAATTTTTGCAACAATGCACAGATGGATTTTTTCTAAACGTATTTGAATGCATCCTACGAAAAACAAAAATATAGATCGCCACTTCACGCCTGGAAAATATTATCCAGCTTTTCTAGTATGAAATCAACGGTTTTTTTTATATATTTAAAAAACAATAATGTTATTAGCCAAAAAAAGCTGCTGTGGATTTTATGAAAAGAAGAGCCCGGTGCGTCACAAATCTGAGCAAATTTACTTTAAAAATTGGTTTATTTTGATCATTCACCCAGCAGATAGTGCCATCGGACAGGGGTTAGAGTCAATGGAAATAAAAATGTGTCATAGTTGATTATGGAAAAATTATTTACAATGCTGTATGCTATGAAATGTGAATAACTTCGTGCAATATTAAAATATACACAACAAAAACGCTTAAAAACAACGCGTTCATCATTGTTTTTGTCACCTATAGTTGTCGACGTAGTTATTGCCGTCGCCGGCGTGATTATTATTGTAGCTATCGCTATTATTGTTGTTGGTGCTGTTGTAGTACCCGTGTGGTGCGTTCATCTTATGCTGTGAAAAAAATCAATTCTGTTATGATGAAACATTCTTCATTACAACATTGTTTGTCTTGGCGTTGTTGTTTCGTTGTTGCGCCGAACAACAATATCGAGATAGAATTATATTTTCCAGAACAAGAATTACAGCAAGTACGACAATAATGATTAACAGATTCCGTTCTTTATCGTCATCGTCATCTGCACTTGGAACTAAAATAAAAAATTTGTTATCAGCTGGCTTATTTGTTAACTTCAAAAATTTTACAATTGCAAGAATTATTTTAAACTAGTAGCCTATGGCAAAAACCTCGGGTTCACCTGTCATTTTTGTACCGTATTGTGAGCGTCTTGCTACTTTCGGCCCGTCTATACAATTCACCCGTCGCAACAAAGTGGATAAAAATATATCGGATTTGATATTCGTGTTTCCGTAGCACGATTTTCTAACTCAGCAGGGGTCTGCGCAGAGACAGACAGACGGAATGCTATTATTAAAGAGACTAGTCGTTAACCCGTGAAATATCCACGGGGTCGCCCGTACTTTACGTATCGCATTCCGTGTTTCCGGAATAACACATAGACAATAACACATAGACAGACGATGGCTATTATTAAAGAGATTAACGACGTAATTGTAATGGTCTGGGAACAATCCACGTGTCGACTCACCATATTTAGTGTATTCCACGTCAAGGTTTGGATCATTTCTAAAGTGTTGACATATTGGAAATCCTTTTGGTGGTTCTAGATGTTTTTCCTGTGCTTCGTTTATAGTCATTGCCATTCCTAAAAAAATAATAGCCAGCATAAATTGAATTATTTTTGGCTGTCAAGCATATTTAAATGTCCCGCAAAATTTAAGATTTAAACTACAAATACGGCTTTTTTCCCAATTTCTCAAGCATCACTGACGATTTAACTTTTATTTTTGGTGTCCAACGGTTAATTCTTTACAGTCGGCAGGCTGTAGAATCGCGACTTTTGCACATGCAGAAAAGGTGTACAGCCTTTAAAGATAACTTTAGTTTTTCACGAAAAGGAATGTAATTTTGAACGTAACACTAAAAAGACTAAAGATGAAAGCTCTAGTTTTAATTTTAGTATAAATTAAAAAGTAATTATATAAGTAATAAAAATATTTCTCCAACCTTGCATTGAATGAAATTCAATATGACAATGTAAAAACCATTTTCCCGGATTGTTTGATCTAAACCGAATAACAGCGTAAGCTCCGACTGGAATCATCAGCGTATCTTTCTGTGGGGGGTTTACAAGATTTAATCCGGGAACGTTGCCATACCCCCACGATTTGTTTTTCCACGTAGGATTGTTGCAAAAGTTTTCGGGTGTTCCCCCGCAATCAATGTCGTGATTTTGCGAGAGAAGCTGACCTGTCGTTAAGTTGTAACTGCCATATCCCATCTTTAGCACGTGAAAACTATGACCATGCAAATGGATTGGATGATGCCTTGTAGCTCCTTTGCCGTGATTGGTCCATACCATTTGTATTGTTTTGTCAAACGGAATGTCGATCTCATGCTGACAATAGCAAATTTTATCCACACCACACGATGCTTGATCGCAATCGAGATGTACATCGACATCTTCAGACTGGGTCAGCGAGCTGACACCTGGATGCTCGAATACTTTTCCGTT
The DNA here is from genome assembly GCF_029227915.1 of Hydractinia symbiolongicarpus. Lineage (NCBI taxonomy): Eukaryota > Metazoa > Cnidaria > Hydrozoa > Anthoathecata > Hydractiniidae > Hydractinia > Hydractinia symbiolongicarpus. The sequence continues at coordinate 9,005,714 of NC_079887.1, forward strand.
AATGTTCATCCCGCCTCCCTGAACAAAATTTAAAAAATGTTCTTTCGAACTTCCCTCGAACGCTGGAATTTTCTCTCCTCCTTTGGAGCTCAACTGGTCTATGCGAACACATTGGGTATTGGACTCTTTAGGGTAATAAGAAAATTGACAATTCAAAACATCGCATTTCTTTGCAGCAGTACATTTCGTGCGATTTGTAGCAGGTTCCTTGGTAGAGGATGCATCATACCGTAATATCGCCTTTCCATAATGGTCGGTGAAGTCTACCTATATAAGAAAATAAAACAAACGTTTGCATCATTAGATTTTAAGACGTCTATGCATATTCTGCAGTTCTGATATACTGCAATTAATACGCTGTAGTACTTTTGGTTGTGGAAGGTATAGTTTTAACGTTGTTTTTTTCAGTAAGATTATAGTATGATTCTTTAAGTTTGGACCTTCTGAAAAATGCAACAATCCCCTATCTAAGCGATTCCACGTTGTTTTGCATTATTTAAATATTCAGAGCGTTTATTTAAAAAGAAAAAAGTTTTATACGCATTCAGATGTTTATAATCGTGCGCAAAAACGCACAAGTTTTGAGGTCGTAGAACCATATCATGATAAAAGTCGAGAAAAGACATCAGTAACTAACCAAAAAAAAATACAAAAAACTAAATTCTGTAATTGAAAGTGATTACATTTTTATTGATGTTAGATCTGAAGGAAAATAAGTTTAACTTTCACTATCAACTATTTAAGCTCACTTAAAGAAAAAATCAACCCACATCCATTCCATCTGCTCGTATCCAGTAGTCTCCAACAGTCTGATTAGCGGTGATAATAAAGTCAAATCTCTCACCAGGATTGATAATAATTGATTCAAAGTTTCTCGCTTCCACTTCAAATCCATCGCTAGCTACCACCGTCAATATATGATTGTCAATGGATACCCGATACGGGTAAATCATACCGGAGCCGATTACCCGAAACCTGTATTTTCTGCCCTGGGTGACATTGTAAGTCATCAATGGTGGTTGCAGCCATTTACCTACAACAATACAAACTCAAATAGTAAAACTCTAGCAGGACCAATGCTTGGTTAGGTCGATGTAATTTCTACCTACGGCAGATTATCGACAACAGCATACACCTGTGAAAAGGTTGAATTTGTAACTTTGTTATAAAATATCGGGTAAAATATTTGTACTTGGTATAATTGATGTGTTAATTTTCTCGCCCTTCCATTTTCCATAGTGGAAACAACGTGATTCTGGAAAGCCAAGAAAAGTGGGTTCTAAACAAGTTTATTTATCCAAATGACGGAAAATTTCATTTTTCGCCTTTAACATTAACTACGTCACGTAACATATGCTTTATTATCAGCAAGTGAAAATCAGGCTGGGATATGCTTATGCGAAAAACACAATCAAGCTTTGAGTTATGAGCTATATGGATAAAATGGAATGGTCTTGTTTTTGGCTTTCAAAGAACAGCAAAAAACTAAGGGTATAAGACTAGAATACTCACATCCCACAAGCCACAAGAAAAAACACACATCAGAAGGAGCATATGCGTCCCTCCTTATCTGAACCTTAAACTTGTGGAACTCAAATAAATTATCATTATTTGAGCAATTCTAGAGTTCATAATTCACCTTGGGTAGTAAAAAAATGCATAACTAGCCATACCCGTGTGTTCGTCTTTGTACCTCCCTCTTCCTTCGATCAAAGTAGATTTATATATAAGTGGCGCGAAAAATACACCGTCCAACGTTTTAGGATGCACAAAACCAGGCTGACTTTTAAAATTTGCGTAGATCATCTTTGCATGCAACTAAAAATAATACTTTAATGTAAAGAAAACACCAACAAGCAGTCACATATAATATAAATAAATATGTATAAAGAGATCAAATTTATGATATTAATTCCGCTTTCCATCCCTACTTTCCGACTCCCAAAATTTTCGCCCCTATTATTTTCCGCTTCCATTACTCTCCTCTTCAATATTCTCCGCCCCAATATTCTCCGCCCCCGATATCTTTCGTCCTCTAGTAGACGCTTGACCGCCCTGTAATAAACGCTGCACCTTACAGCGCTGGGTTTTTTAGGAATTATGTTTTATATCAAACTCTCAAAAGAAGCTTAAAGATGACAAAGGTAGTAAAAGAGGCATTTAAATTTGGGAGTGACAATCGAAACGACGGGTTAGGCTACCAGTGATCAAGTGTTTAGCGCCGTGTTTAGCACTTCAGTGCAGGTAGACTATGCTGTACAACCAGGTTCATGGGTGCAGGTACAGGTATGCGTTGTGCCTAAAATATTAATTGGGATAGGCACTAAGTTGAGCATTTTTTACAAGTAAATTATTGGGCTCAAGCATAGCGAGTGCACTTTATCAGGCGTATCCCCTTCACCAAAAAATTAATCGCCCAGCTAAAAAAATGATTCAGCACTTTTATTTTGCGGAATAACTTTCTGTGAAACTTGTGTAATTGTCGTAAAAAGCCTGTCATTACAAAATTATTGCGATGAAAAAATTAACTACAAGTATCACAGCTTCATGAACTTTAGGTTTTGCGAAAGTTTACATTCCAGTACCTACCTAATTGCAATTAGTATAAGAAAGATTATTTGCAAACGTTGTTGCAGTCAACTTTGTTTGACTCTTTCACTACATGCAGCTGCGTGAAATCAGATTGGTAAAGACAAACAAAGCAAGAAATAATACTGTTTAAGACAAAACGCTCCTATGCGTAAATGAATATCAGGTTAGCTAGCTAACTACCTTCCAAGTTTACGCTTGTAGCCAAAATCTCTAAATTAGTTTGTTTAAGGTTGATAAACGGCTATAAAACGTGTTAAAATCTGTATTATAATAACCGTATACGACTGTCTGTCAAGCAAAATGGTAGCTTAGCTGCGCAAGTAGCGAGAAGCACGCAATGCAGTATAAAAAGGATAGGCGAACCCGTGGCTAACAACTAGTATATGAAAATAAACTGTTTCCGGATTACACACCATGTAGAAGGAAAAGGTTCAAAAAAGGTTAAAAATGGCTGCCACTCGCATCGTTTACCAAGCATTTTCACCTTTATGATGCAATCATTAACAGGAAATTTTTTTGGAAGATCATACATTAAGAACTAAAATTTTCGCCGCAAAAACTTTGGTGGTAAAACTTTCGGACACAATTTTTTATTTAAGCAGAAAAATTTTCGGACAAGATTTACAAAGTCAAAAAATGTATGGGTAAGTCTTTTGAACGAATTTTAATTAAATTTTGAAAATAACAATAACGGGAAATGACCATGGGCACCATGGAAGGAGATTACCAACAAACTAAAAATTTCAAAAGAGTGTTATTTTTTCCTTAACTAGCTAACTTACTCACACTCTCTCTTTTGCAATGGTACTCAAAAGTGTGTAAAATTTAGCATACTGTATAAGTTGATGAAAAATTAACAATTAAAGTATTTTTGCTTTTTTAGTCGACGTGTTAAAAGAAAGAATTTAGGGAAAGTTGAAAGATAACTACAGAAAAACATTAGGCAAACGAGATAAAGCTACACGTTATGGTGCTGGGAATAAGAAACTTCCAACATGTAACTTTTTTGCAGAATTATCATTTTTACACAAAAGCGTTTCTAATAGATTATGTACTATAAACGATCCAGACGATGCAGACGATGAGATTTCAGACGATTCTTTATTTGCATCCCCACCATACAAATATATAAGTAGTATTGCAAACGAAAGTCGAAGTGCACACAATGAATAAAAAAAAAAGAGCTTCAAACAATGATGAAACAGATATGCTTTTAATTCAAACTTTAGATAAACATTTATCAAGTGTTCCACCAAATCAGCTATCAATTGACGAAGAGGATGATGACAGGTTATTTTCTTTGAGTTTAGTCAGGAGATTAAAAGGACTTGACGCGAAAAAAAAGGTTTGGCTAAAATAAAAATCCAACAAGTTTTATTTGACATTCAATTCCAAGATTGACTTTTAGTTATTTTACATGTGTTTTACTATTGTATACATACACCATAGATACTGTAAGTATCGTAATAAAACTCGTAAAACGTATTATGTTTACTATCTATCAAACACATCCAAAGCAGAATGTACAACTTTTTGCTGCCAAGGTACTGACCCTTGGGTGATCATAAAATAAGTTGCTTCAAGTGAAAAGTTATTAGAACCGACTCTGCCAATGTGAAGTAATGCACCGTCAGAGCTTTTTACATCATTGCTCCAGCTATCTTCCCTAAGAAAGCCATTTCTTGTATCATCAGCAAACCCACGTGGGCAGTACAATTTTCCATCGTCCATTAAATAGCTGTGCAGAGCTACTACTGCCTTGGTTACTTCAGTGATATTTTGGACTTTCCAAACCATTGATCTACGAAGTATGCAAAACCTGGAAGCACAAATTCCAAATGTATTTTCAATGACTCTTTAAGCTCATGATTAACGATAATTGAAAATACGTTTTGTGATCTGTCAAAACGTTCCGTGAATATGGCTTTACTAGGTCAGTTTTCAAAGGGAAGGCTTCGTCTCCTAGAAATACAAAGGGGCATCATGTCGTAGTATCACCAGGTAGATGTGTTGCTTCAGGAAGATTTGACAGTTGTTCGTTGATTGTATGTCCTATATTTCCATTCGAAAACACACCCCTGTCACTTTGACGCCCACTGTCACCAATATCAACAAGCAAAAATTTGTAATCAGTATCAAAAATGGCCATTAAAACAATGCTGCAGGTTTTCTTGTAGTTGAAAAAGGAAGAACCAGTTCGGGCAGGGGCTTGCATGACAACATGCTTGCCATAAATAGCACCAACGCAGTTGAGAAATTGCCAAAACTTTTCAAATCTACGAGCTATTTCTGTCCACTCTTGTGTCCACGTTGTTGGATATTTTAAATAGCTTGCTTTCAAAAATTTTTTCCCAAATTGCTCCACATGTCTCGCTGACTATTCTACCAACTGTAGAAAGGCCAACACGATAACTACTGGCAATGGTAGTTTTAGCATTACCAGTCACTAGATACCTTAGTGTAATACATAAGTGTTGATCTGCTGATACACTCTCTCTTCGTAATTATGACTTTGTTATGAGTGGAGCACCGTATGATAAAAATTTCTCGTACTTTTGTGGCAACATTTGGAATTGTTGAAAAAAGTACTCGTGATCAAACAATCTCATGTCTTGAACAAGTAAATTGTATTCTCCTTTTTGTTTACGCTCTTTCAAAAGTTGACGTACCCAAAATCTTTTTTTAATTTTAGTTTTCTTCGTCTTCTTTGTATGTATTTTCTAATCAGTAAAGTAAGAAACAATGTAGGAATATTCGAGGCAGCCATATTTGTTTACATAGGATAAATAAGTATGCGCGCCAAGATCCTGTTTCGTGAGTGGAAATTCAGAAACGCAACGGACCGCAATCCAGTCCGGTCCGATCCAACTAAGTGGAAAGCAGCCTTAAAGTGTACATATATTTAATCAAGATTCAATCAAAAGGGTATCCCTGATCCAACTTTATAGATAGAGCCTCAGCCAAACGTGAAAATAACGAAAATAATAAGTTCAAAAACTTCAGTTTTTATTGATTTCCTGATTACCCTATATAAAATTTCTATGGACTGTTCCTTTTTTGTAAAAATTAAAAAAAAAAAAAAAAAAAATTCGGACAAAAAAATTTCAGACGAAAAAATTTTGGGATTTTTTTCGGACGAAAAAAATCCCAAAGTTTTTTCGGCCGAAAATTTTCGTTTCTAATGCAGTAACATATGCTACAGTCGGGAATTATAGTAAAGACTAATTGAACTGTTTGGCTATTTTCACGCTTCAGCCAGAGGTAGCTAGCTAACGGCTGCCACAACCCCAGCTGCAGCTGAGTAAAAATTAAATTGGCGCTGACATATAAAACACACAAAAAAATAAAGTTGGTTAGGATAATAAAAACTCTTATAAAGAACTTAACTTAAAACTTAAAAAAATAGTTCTAGCTTGGCTTGATAAAATTAATTTATTTTACGCTTGTATATTCATTTTTTATATCTACTATTAGGAACTGCAAGTTTATTACTTCATTTTATCTACTTTTACGCATAACTAGATGTGTACTAACATTTACACAAGGCAGCCAGATGATGTCTTCAGTGAACTTGACCAAGCCGGTCAGTGCAGTAAATCTAACCCTTAAGACGCTAAAGATTTTAGGGTGGCGAGACTTAGTGCCAAATGATGCGACTTTATTACCTCGGTAGAATGTGCGTGAAACCAATCAGAAACATGCATAATTTTATCTTCGATATTATTGGCTGGATTATTTTTAGGTTTTATGATAAGTGCACCATACAAGCCGTCTACACGTTGTCCTCCAATATGCGAATGGTACCAAAACGTACCTTGCGGATATGCCTATAAAATAAAAAAGCACATTCACAAGGATAGCACTTTTTAACGGGAATACTTTGCTGAGAACGCATTAAAGGAAAACATTTCTAAGAAAAACAACTTGAAGGAGACTGCTTTTAACAAGAATTCTTTCAATAACAACACTATTAAAGGGACCAATTATAAGAAGAAGACATTCAAGGAGAAGCATTTAAAAGGGAGGAATTTTCAGGGGAATACTTTTAATAAAAGCAATTTAAGAAGAGTGCTTTTATGAAGAACACTTTTAGGGGGAACACTTTTAAGAGGGACACTTGTGGGGTAAACATTTTTAAGGAGAATATTTTAAAAGGAGAGTACTTTTAATCACAATGCTTTTACGGAGAACGCTTTTAAGAGGAACACTTTTAAGGAAAACACTATTAAGTGGAACACTTTTGGAAAAACACTTTGAAAGAAAAGTACTTTTAATTACAACGTTTTTAAAGAGGACTCTTTTAAGAAAAACACCTTTAAAGAGGAAGTCCGGTAAATTTTCAAAATTTTTAAAATCACAATATAACATGTCTGTATAACAGCCAAAAAATATTTTTAAGCTAAAAGGTTCTAAAAGTCATAAAAAAAGCAATTTTGCCTCATATCATTTCTACTTTCATTTCATGATATATTTCCGCAACGAGTAGTCTGGACACTAACATTCTTCTGACGTCATTCGTAACAACAACAATATTCGGTGTGTTACTTTCTTGCAGTAGTAAACTTATCTTGAAGTAGTTATGTCATCTTCCTCTTCTGATGTAAGCGATGTTGAATTTAATGAAGATGAAGAATTTGGTTTATCTCCCTTCATGTTCGAACCGGAACGGAGTCAAAGTAAAGTGGCTGCAGCTTTAGAAGCTTTGGAAAGCAACGTTGGTGCTAAAAACTGCAATGTTGAAGCTGGAGATAGTGTTGGAAACGTTGAGTGGTGCCAGTTCAAAAAGTGTAAAACTATGGTCACTGATCGTGTATTTAACTTCCTTGTTTGCTACATCAATCACTTTCTGTACTGTCACAACAAAGTTTTAGAAAGCTAAACGTTGTTTATTGACACACGGGGGTACGCCTTTTTGAAGATCTTTTTTCTTTTTTCGCTTAGGTCATCCGTGTGTTACAAATTCGGATGAATTCAAAATGGTTTGTTTGCCGCAACCCGTGTTACGGACAGCACTAGGTGCTATTCACAACATGAGAGGGATTCGTCATGAACTTTGCAACAGATCCTATTGGTTTGCTGCTTATAAACAATATATATGGTGGGTGAATGGAAGACTGGGCATAGGTTATCGAAAGCCTATACCATCATGTGTTGTGTGGGTAATCCGTAATGAATACCCGCAGCCCGATGGGGTATACGTGCCATACACAGAATTAGGAATGGATTTAGACAAATAAAGTATATAAGAACATGTATAATTGTAAAGATCTTTTACAATATATGTTTTCAAAATATAACAAATGTCCCCCGGAATTGTAAAATAAGCGTTTCTTGATGTAATGCTAAATATCATTTATAAACCAGGGGGTTACTTTTAGGTAAATCTTGAACGCATATTCGAGACAACAACTTCCTTCTCAGGTTTATTTTTAATGCAATATTTCTGGGTGTTTCAGGCAACTTAAAAAATATAGGAGCTTTGATTTTTTGAACCAAATCAAACACTTCCTTCATCAAGTCCTCTTGGTATTTTTTTTCTTTCGGATCCATTAACTTTTTTGCCACCCACTCCTTCGTAATTTTGGTGAAAGAAACTTTGAACTTCAACCTCCCATCGGATGTAGTGGCTTGTTGTCGTTTTACAGCCGAGTTGTGGTCAAGCACAGCTAGTTGCGTCCTAGCAGCCATCCCAGCGTACGAGAATGCTAAGCGTTTGGGACAGTACTTATTCAACAGGGAATGGTAAACCTCGAGCTGTCCAGTGTGCTTGAAATCAGCTACGTATTTTAAATCGTTTAGTAGCTGTTTTTCATTAACAATTTTCTCCAGGGCGATGTAAGTAGAGTTTTCTTCGCTGAAGTTCATGGAACTGCGACCTACTTATAAAGTTAACATTGGCAGTTTCAAATGCTTCTTTCACACCTTGAAATGTTAACCCGTTGAACAATATTCCAGCAGACAGCCTTACCGTTCCTTCCGCAATTCGATTTAAGTAAGGTTGTGATCTCCAAGTCACTTCGTGGTTACCGGTGCAAACCAATTTCACAATAAGCATACTACCCTTAGTTATATATTTTTTGATAGCAGCTTTCTCACCTCATACAAAACAGAATTTGAAGAGCGACTTAAGCATTTCAAAGTGCACTAGAAACATTGTTGAAGGTGCAATCGACTGCGTACCTTCCCTAACATCGACATCTTGCTCATTAACATCAGTATCAGCCGTATCGGCACTACTATCGACCGTATCAACATCGCTACTGACATTGAAAGATGCATCTGGATCAGCGCGATCTTCTACTTCACTTGCGCAAAATGAAGAGCAATCTCCAATTTCATCTCCCTCTTTCGCAATAAGGTTGACTGTGGAAACGCTAGCATGTTGAGTTAATATAACAGTTTGCGTGTTCGTCGAAGACAAAGTTGGACTCATCAGTTTGCGTAATAGCATCCTTAAAATGGGGCTCGGCTTCTAGGGAAGGTGCTTCTGGGCCACCTGAGTTTTCTTCTGCCGTACAAGCTTCATCCACAATCAAAAGTTATGAACACATTAAGAAATTTTTATTCCTTAAAAGAACAAATATTTTTTCCAACTCCAAGATTTTTAAATCTGATCATTTTTTTGGATGAGCACATAAAAAAGACATTCAAGGCTGAAAAAGTGTAAAAAAAAAAGAACAACCAGACTGAGGTAAAATTTAGATGTTCTTATAAAAAACGTGTACAAATATGTTTAACCATGATTGGCCTGCTGGGTTACCTGGCGTTTTGTTTTTCTTTCGTTTCTTGCGATGGATGCAGAACGCTTTGCAGGTAGCGGTTTCGAGAATGAAAATACCGATGAAATAGCGTTTGGTAATAATTTAAACTTTCTCAGAGCCACAGAGCTCCGCCTAAATATTAAAATTTAAAAATGTATTTTACCCCCTGGTTATTCATGGACAAAAAGATCGAAAGACAGGTGTTCAGAAAATTATTGAAGGTGAATAAAGTTTCGCAACAAGCTTATTTACAAAAGAAATTATGTGAAAAGAAGTCAAGAAAAATTTAAGAAGTGCAAGAAATACCTTGAGATCGCGTTGAAAACATTCGGACGTGAAATGCATACCACAAAGAACGAAATTCGCGTCTGCTGGATATGGTGGATCTCGCTTCATAGCTGCTAGCCATTTCTTACGACGTTGTTTATTTTCTTTTTCGGTGGGAACGTTATGCCACCCTTTTACATCAACTACCGATTTTTTGGTGGAAGAGTTACCACAATTTAAAGCACCACAAATAACCATGATAACAGTAAAATCAATGGTATATTTATGACTTTTTTGAAGTGCTGTAATCGACAACTGAAGTATTCCGGCGTGCAGAAAGCTGTTGTCATAAATTACGTCACGATAAACATTAGAGCCCAGACCTTGATGATAACAACAAAAAGATGGCGCCGTTTGAAAAAAACAGTAACAATCCTAAACTTTGATAGACATTTATATCATTTGTAATACGAATTTTTTAAAAAAAATTTGCAGAAATTATTCAAACGATGGTGTTTATTCAACACACAATTTTTCCAGAGAAACACTTTTGAGGGGAACAATTTTGAGGGGAACGCTTTTAATAAAAGCAATTTAAAGAGAGTACTTTTAAATTACGATACTTCTATGGAGAACATCTTTATAAGGAACACTTTTAAGGGAAATACTTTTAAGTGGAACACTTTTAATAGAAGAGTACTTTTAATTACAACGCCTTTAAAGGGGCCCCTTTAAGAGGAGCAAATTTTGAGGGAAACACTTTTAAGGGAAACACATTTAAGAGGAACACTTTCAAGAGAAAAACTTTTATGGAAATTTTTTTAAAGAAAACACTTGTAGGTATTTATATAGCTTTACAATGAAGATACTGAAATGATTATATATATTTTACTTTTGAGCGCAGAAAATAATAGTATATAAATGAAACTGTGTAAATTTTCAGGTCGATTCTTCCTCATTTTAGCCTGGCGTTATGCACCGGTCTAAGACTTGAAGCAAAAAATACAGATACATACCTTGAAATTATAAGTAAATTTCTGTCCAGGTCCAATAGGGCATTGTGTGATGAACGCCACGCCATCCATAAAAGGTGTATTTCGTTGATGTAAACCATGCCAATGAATTGTAATAGATTCACTTAGTAAATGGTTACGCACGTGTATAATCAATTGTTGGCCTTCATACACGATTATGGGTGGACCTGGTATAGTTTTATTGACAGCTATGACAGATCTATGGTAACCGTCCATTGTAATCACCTCCTCCATTGGTACCTAAAGGTAGATTTAGATACCGATAACTGCAATTTAATTTTCTAATTTTTTATTTCTTTGTTTTCTTTCTGCCATTTTTGTTTCATATTACTTTATCGGTGGACAAAAACGGGGAAAGTGAGTAACTTTGTGTTGGCCATTTAAATCTACCTTAGGTAAAGGTTTTCCCCGACGGTAAATGTTCCAAGAACTTTATCATTAGCCTGTTGGTCATTAAAATGTTTCAACTTTGTTCCTACTTAAGTCAAATCAATTTGTTGTTATTATAAATGATGATGATGAAGGGGGAGAGAAAAATGACAAGGAAAAAAATACACACTAAAATCTTCTTTCTAAACAATTGGATATGTATTTTTTTTTTACTTAAATTAATAATAATAACTAATTACTGTTTCTATGCGTTGATGCCTAAAATTTTCACTGATTATTATTTTACCTGAACGCGGTTTCTTTCACAGATATCTCTATTTACGCTAAGCTTTTCTCCACATACTGCATTTTTTGTCTTTTTTTAATTAGCTAAGGGCACCACTTAACAACTTACCTTCATTTTGAACTTTTAAATGTTAATTAATATATAGTTTCGGTTACTTTGAAAAGGACACTATTGCGTACAGTCTGATTGGTTGAATTTTTTAGTCACAAAAGTAAAAAGTGGTTTAAATTTTCTGCAAGGGAATTATTTAAAATCAAATTAAAAACAATAACAATGCAAGAAACTTGACACAAACTGATTTTTCACGCCTACTCCCCAGACACGTATCTTCGTCAAATTTGTTTCGTTGGCATCTGCTATTGATTTACATAATTCTCTGGTATCATACATTAAGTTATAAAGATAATTAAAACAAGATCACACGGTTTTCCCGAAATAGAAATACAATTAACAAACCGGTGCTTCTTTGGCAACATCGTCAAATTTAAACAAACTTCCATTTTCAGCAACAACACGAACATTTTTCCACGTCATCGTAAGCCTTTCATCAATAGTCAACCAATACTCACAAACACTCTCAGATGGGGAGCATTCCTTGCTATAAACGTTTGCTATACCAATTACGATGCATACAATCCAAATGCATTTAAAATGGAGGGACATTCTTTCTGCTATCTATCTAATTCCTTTATGATGTCTAAAAAATTAAATTTTGGGAAATGATTGACGAATTGAAAAGTACACGCTAAAGTTAATCAGACGTTTAGTTTTACTCTCTCCCTACTCCCCTCTCCCTTCTTCCCAACCTTCCCTTCCCTGCTTAAAAATAAAAAAGCAAATAATATAATTTTTAGATATCGGTACTCTATTAAAACACAAGCACTTAAGCGGGCCGTATTTCAAATTCTGAATGAATATGCGCGGGAATATACAAACTTTTAGACATAAGAGACGAGGCTAGCATGATAGCTATTTAAAATATGTTTTCCTTCTCTATTGATATTCCCTAGGTATATGTTATATTTGTTACAATATTGTCGGTGTTATTTATTCTATCTCAGATCTTTAAAATAGGAAATCTATTGATGTATTTTTCCTTCAATATACGTAATAGTTAACAGTAATTCTTTTTATCCTTCGTGGCATGTAACTTAAAAAGTATAAATTACGAAGACAACATGAACTTATCTATATAACAATACAATGAATGTGCGTGTGTCTGTCTGTAACAGGAAAAATGAATTATATTTTTTACAATTTTCTTTAAAAACGTCTATAACATATCCCCTATATGTTAATATAAATTTACCTTGACGAGTGCTTTGTGATGAATTATTTTGCAGATAAAGCCACAGGCAATTAACGTTGATATTATTGTTGTCCTTTTCGTTCAAAAGTTTTAATTCATTGTTCGTACTTTTTTATTGAAACTGACAACAAATCACTTTGTGATATAAAATATAAATAAATTTTATATGTTTTTGAATGGATTCCTTCAGGGGTTTTCCTTTAAAACTTTCTTTCAGCCTTCTTAATGAAATTGCTAACAAACATTTTTGTGATAAGAAGCAAAATAAATTTTAAAAAGACTTTTTCTAACAAAAATAAACGTAGTCGTAGTGAAACATCTCTATAATAGTAGCCGTATTTTGTCTGTTCAAAAAGGTTACCGATATTCCTTTGATCTTTCCGCGAATTTTTAGAAACCAGGGGGTTGTTTAATTGGAAATCCTATGATTTATCAAAATAAATTACAGAAATTAATTTATTTCCTTACATAATTTAATTAATTTAATTGATAAACCTTGAATTTAAAAAACAAATTAAGTGATTAAAATGAATTCATTATTTAAATGCGCCATTTTTAATAATAATTTACCCCCGTGACCTTAATCGCCGATTCCGCTCAGGAGCCACAAAAAACAAATAGCATGGTTTTACTGACAGTTTAACTGACTTTGCTTTGACCGCTCGCACATGTATACCAATCAAAACGCCTGATTCTTTGAAAAACCAATCAAGACTTTCGCGGCCTAGACATGCCAACGAAGAAACATGATGACCATCTCAGTTTTTGAAAAGTAATGGTGGTCAGTGTTGTTTCTAAGTCTGTTTCACATTTTTGTCTTCTATAAGGTTTTTATATTTGTAATATTTGTTTTTTTTATGTTCTAAAATGTGAAGATAAATATATTGTCAGGTTTTTTTAGCTACGTGCAGATCTTAAACGCACCAGTTTTAGGATTTTTGGCTAGGAACGAGTATTTTGAAGGCTACTAGCTAATAGCCTTACTTTTTACTAATTTTGTTTGGCATAAAGGTTTTTCTCCAACCCAACATTTATTTTTATGTTGAGGATATAGCTATTTAGCTATCTCATATATTTACCTAAAAAGTGATAGTACAAAAATTCAGTTTGGCTATCAATATTGCAATATTCTCAGCAATAAATCTGAGGCTAAATGCAGTTTAGCTAGGTAGCTATACATCTTTAATTATTTTCTTAAAGATTTTTTTGCAAATAAAATGGCTGAGCAATTGATTTAGCTGGAGGGGTAACCGCAGGCTGTTTCCTGTGTTGTCATTTAAACCGAAGTTGTGATAAAGTTTTTTTGGAGAAGGGTACTGTTTAAGTCTGTTTAACTGTACTAAGCGGTCAGCTCAGTGTTAACAATAGTGTTAATAATAGGACTGTTTCTTGTGTTTTCATATAAATAGAGTCTGCAAGAAAGTTTTTTTTAAAAGGGTATTATCCCTATACACCTGTGTAACACCATTTAACTGTACTAAGGGCTTAGTCCGGTGTCACGATTAATATTTTAACTTTTACAAAAACTTATTCCGCAAAAAAAAAAAATAATATTGACCAATTGTTTTTGCTATGACGGAGTCACAACGGTTGTAACCTGTGTTTTTATTTCAGCCTTTGTTGCGGGAAAGTTATTTTTTGAAAAATATATTACAGTCGCAACACTATAATGGTGTGTGCGCATCATTTGATTTACGACATACTGCATACCTGTACTAAAGCGCTCCACCTGACTGTGTCGCACAGTTTGCAGTTCTTTTTAAGCGCTCCTTAGGGCGCTCAACAACAGTTACTTGTGGCTCATCCCGGCGATTCGACGCCGGCTTTCCCGGCTAGTCTCTTTAATAATAGCCGTATTTTGTCTGTCTGTCCGCGAAAACTGCGTCCTGTTACAGAAACACGAAATGCGATATATAAAGGACGGGCGACCCCGTGGATTTTCCACGGGTTAACGACTAATCTCTTAAATAATAACCGTCGTCTGTCTGTCTGTGTGTCCGCGAAAGCCGTGTCCCGTAACGGAAACACGAAATTTTTAAAATGCGCACCAATACCAAATGCGATATATTTCTGTCCACTTTGTTGCAACGGGTTATTTTAAAGGATGGGTGAACCCTGTAGATCTACCCACAGGTTAACGACTAGTCTATATTATAATACCCGTATACCTCTGTCCGTCTATCTGTCACGCAAAATGGTAGCTTAGCTGCGCAAGTAGCCAGACGCACGCAATATGCGGTATAACAAGGACGGGCGAACTCGTGGATTTTTCCATAGGCTAACGACTAGTAATAGTAAATAAAAAAGCATGCTTAAAATATTGATTAATAAAATATGGTTTGTGTAGTCACTTAAGAAGTACCATTATCACGCTAAATGGTTGTAATATATTTCATGTTATATATAATTCTTTCTCCTACAGTCAAAAATTAAAGTTACATCTTCTTTGATATTTTTCCTACACTTACATTGTCTCATAATTATAATTCCTGGCGTGATTTTTTAAGTCAAACAGATATATACTTACGAGTAAACACTGTTTCATACGAAGGTAAAATTTGTGCAGTTTTTCTTTCGTGACATAAGTTTCCTGTATCCGTTTACTTACTTAGAAAAATCATATTTTCAAAGGTCCAGTAAAACAAACAAAGAAACAATATAAAAAAAGTCTCATGACGTTATGAATCAATTCAGAAAGCTTAAGTTTTTATTCACCCTCACCCGTGGGTGAGAATGTTTAAAATGCAACGAGAGTTCTGTCGACAAACAAATGTTATTACGGCGTCGTTACGGATATTTTGATGGTTATTTGTCTATTTTTTTACGAAATTTATTTTTGACAGTTATAGCGCCCTTTTTAATGATGTAATCGCTTGTGCTCTGGTCACATTTTATCTTGCATGGTGTTTGTTGTTCTTACTACCTTATCTTTATAGAATAGTAGCCGTATTTTGTCTGTTCAAAAGGGTTACCGATATTCCTTTGATCTTTCCGCGAATTTTTTGAAACCAGGGGGTTGTTTAATTGGAAATCTTATGATTTATCAAAATAAATTATAGAAATTATTTTATTTCCTTACACAATTTAATTGATAAGCCTCTAATTTAAAAAACAAATTAAGTGATTAAAATGAATTCATTATTTAAATGCGCCATCTATATAATAATACGCCAGTTCCGTGTGTCTGTAACAGGCAAAGTGGATATGTTCATTTTCCTTTGATGTTGCCGAAAAAAATCTTTGATGTTGCCGAAAAAAATATGTCTTCTTTGTCGTGAAAAGCCGCGAGTTTTGTGTGGTTTGTTAAATGAAGTTCTAGCACAAAGTAACGGAAATTGTGTTTGCAAAAAAGATGGCTGTTCTTTTTAAGCATTTGTCTTCTCTTGCCTTCAAAATAAATCTTTACAAAAGCATTTAAAAAGGGGCATGGTATATAAATGAAGTATAGAAAGGTTTCTGTAAGGTTTGTTTATGTTTTTTAAAGTTTTGATGATATTATTGATGCGAGACATGTTTGTTAGCTAGCATCAACCACACCAACAACTAGCTAGGTAGCTAGGAATTTATAAATATGTAGCCATGTTCTTTATACTTAGCTAAGTCTCCAGTTTATATTTAAGTGACCAGCTATTAGCTGCTGTAGCTACCTTATGTTAGCTTTAGTTTTATGTTGCTTTTTACATGTAAGCTAATCTTAGTGGTCTTTGCTAAGAATGTGACTGTAACTTATTTTAATTGACATTTTAAGCTTAAATTAACAAGCCACAACAACTTTTAAAAAAGTATTACATAATATTTAAGAAGAGTTTAAGGACTGTTTTTAAGCAAATAATGTATTTTTCACAATTTGTGTATGCAAATAATGTATTTTTCACATTTTGTGTAACTAAACTTATATACATCGGTTACATGCAATATGACGAAACGATTTTTATTTAACGTGTAGTAATTCTGGTACCTTAAGTGTAGTGATTTTTGTTGTTCTAGATGTTCTGACTAAAATGTTTTTGTTTATGGCATTTTGTCTCAATTAAGAAAAGTTTCAACTTTTTTGAGGGAGTACAACACCGAAAAAACTTGTGTTTTTTTTATATTTTGTTTAAATTCTTACCAGGCAGGACTCTGTACAACATACCGAAATGACTGATCCCTCTCTATTTATAAAATTGATGCGTTCCAAATCACAGTTTTTTGAAATTTTGGGTAATATTTAATGAGTACAAGATGCAAATACTGATTTTTGTTGAATCAGAAGTATTTCCTACAACCATTCTTTTTTTACACTTTTGTGGAGAAAAAGTGTATGCGATATCATCAAAAAAACTGATTTTGTTGCAAACTGTTTTTCTTTTTCAAATTTTGGATTGAAATATTGTTATAAAGGGCATATATCAATAGACATATATATACCAAAATAATTAAATTCTGCAAACTTTGATTCTGTCGTTCACCTCTCATCTTTTATATTTTGATTAAACTTTT
Source organism: Hydractinia symbiolongicarpus (assembly GCF_029227915.1). Classification (NCBI taxonomy): domain Eukaryota; kingdom Metazoa; phylum Cnidaria; class Hydrozoa; order Anthoathecata; family Hydractiniidae; genus Hydractinia; species Hydractinia symbiolongicarpus. The sequence goes on from NC_079887.1 coordinate 9,022,835, forward strand.
GAGGAAAACCATAGGAATTATTTAGAATTTGTATTTTGTGTTGCAAATTTAGTGCAAAAATTTAACTGTTGTGAGGGAGGACCATATGCAATTATATATACTAAAAATAATAATTTGATATTCTACAAGTTGTATTTTTGTATGCACTTAAATGACTGCTTTTCTGAGTTGAATTTGATGGGTTTCATATCAATTTTGTGGAAGATTTTATGGCTGAAGACAATATAGAACATGCCAATTGAACTGATTTTTGTTCATATTTTGATTTGCTCCTCATAAACCTTTGTGTTCTACATTTATTGTAAACTTTTGTGAGGAAGGACCATATATATATACAATGTTTTCAAAATAATGATTTTTGTTGATTTGAAATTTACTCCTTGCATATTGCTTTTTCGACATTTCAGGTTAAAATGTTTGGTAAAGTCAGTACGGATCATTAGACAAAAAATTGTTTTGTTAACCGGTTAATTTTTACATTTTGTGCATATTTTTGCGGGAGAGGATGGTATGCAACCAAATAAATGATTTTTCAAAGTTTAACTTTTTGTTTTTAGGTGTTTTGTGTTTGTTTAAGTTTGGCTTTTTGATATTGTTTAAAATGCGTAAAGAACTTATTTCATAGATCTGTGCTTACTGTTGCAAGCCTTTCTTTTCGACACTTTAGATTAAAATATTGAAGGTTTTCAACATAATCACATAATAAGATGTATACATATTTGAGATATGTGTTATTTCTGACATTATTATTATTGTTGTCGTAACTGTCTGGGTTGTGACTGTCAATGTTGTAACTTTCTACTAACTAGATTTTACACCTTGCACGCCGTTGTTTTTCAAATTTTGTCTGAAGTTTTGTTGGGAGGATTTCATGCGATTTGACATTTGATATTTTGTGTTAGATTTTAAGAACTTTTTTGTTAAATTATGACTTATATACTTTCTTTTTATGCATTTTCAGATTATTTTTCTTAGTAAAAGGCATATTCAATATACTGAAATATTTGCTGATGTCATCAAAATTCAAATGACAGAACTTTTCAATTGTTTTTCTGCCTAAGTGGATTTTTCCACGGGCCTAATCGACTAGTCTCTTATAATAATACGGAGAGTGTGTCTGTTTGTGTGTCTGTAACAGGCAAAGTTGATATCGTCATTTTCCTTTGATGTTGCCGAAAAATGCAACTCTAATATGTCAAATTTTCTGACGTTACGGCGCGACGAAAATAACACTACTTTAACGTCAATATCCTATATTAAATTAATGAAGCCATCACAGTGCACCTAAAACTTTGAGGCCAAATAACTAGGAAACGAGGTGGTGACGTCAATGATTTTTCACCGCGTGGGTAACTAGGGACCACCTAGGACCAATTTGGGTTATTTTCCCAAACCTGGGTCCCCGAATCCGTTTCGGAATGGACGGGTTGATGACGTCATCAAAAAATCTTCAAACCTTAATATCTCTGAAACTGTTTGTCAAAAGTACATAATCCTATACATTTTCTTGATCAGCTTTTCAAGATCTATACAATGAAGACATTAGATATATAAAATTCTGGAAAAAACTTTTATGTGTGATTGCGGGTCCTTGCTGACATCAGCCAAATTTTCAAACCCTTATATTTTCTTATACGTTCGTCGAAAACCCATGATCCTATACATTTTTCTCACGAGGGTTTTAGCCTCTACACATTACAGGCAACCAATAAACTAAACTTCGCTAATTCTTTTTTGTATCTGCACTGCTGACGTCAGCAAAAAGTCTAAAATAATCAATTTTTACATTCTTTTCTTTTTTCTTTTCAATTTATTTAAAGTCGATTATTCACATATTTACAATAGTTTCCAAAAAAAAAAGTAATTAAGAAAACTAATCTAAATCGACTAAATTTTTTTTATGTTTACAATTAAATAAAATCATTTTTTTTATATATATAAACAATAATAACAACAAAGTTCTATAAAGGGACCTTACATTCATCACAGTTACATTTAGATCCGTCCCACATTTTAATCATGCTTTTAAAAACTTTAAGGTTGTCACATCGTTTCAAATGTGATGGTAGGTTATTCCAAATCTTTGGTCCCAGGGCTGATAAGCTATTAGTTCCAAAAGTCGCGGTCCTTTTCCTTGAGACTACCAAATTATTTGTATTTTGTTCTCTGACTGTCCTACCGTTATCATTTAAACAAAATATATCTTTCATAAAAAGAGGGCTGCTGTTATTTATAGTTTTAGAGATTTCTATACACAATGACCGTAGGCGATTTACATTCATGTGACTCTTGCTGGAATTTTTAAGTAAATTTTCGTATGTACTTACCGTATCATTATACAGAAATCTTAATGCTCGTTTTTGTATCATTTCGACTTTAGATAAAGATTTAGAAGAAGAAAAATGCCATATAAGGGAACAATAATTGAAATTTGCGTAGATAAAACTTTGAACTAAAATATATTTTGCTTGAAAGGATAAGAAACTTCTAAATCGAAATAAGGCATTTAGTTGGGCTGATGCTTTGCGACACAAATCACTAACGTGTCTGTCAAAATTTAATTTATTGTCTATAGTCACACCTAGTAATTTCACGTAATTTTCACTTTCAATAGTTTTATTTCCTATATTAAATTTTAGACCTAAATTATCTGCCTTATTCTTTGTCAGAATTATCGAGTGAAACTTTTCAGGGTTTGCAATCATTTTATTCTCTTTTAACCAGGAGAGGGCAGCTTTAGCTTCGTTTTCTAAAGTATTTATCAAATTAGGAATAGAATTTGAGAAGTTGGATATTGTGTTATCATCAGCGTAATTATGTAGCTTATATTTTTCTATAAAAAGAAACAAATCATTTATAAATATATTGAATATGATAGGTCCCAAAATAGAACCTTGTGGTACACCAGATAAGATAATTTGAAATAGACTATAGATCCCATTTATTCGAGTGGCTTGCTCTCTATCAGTAAGATAAGATAGAATGAATTGAAGAGACTTATTGTCAAATCCATAAGCAGCTAGTTTCGCAATTAGTAAGTCATGTGGTACACAGTCAAAAGCTTTTGAAAGATCCATCAAGATCGCACCCACCACATAATTCTTATCAAGTTTACTCTTCCATTCCTCTATTAAGCGAATTAGTACTTGTTGGGTACTATAGCATTTCCTATAGGCGGAGAGAAAGGTCGACAATTTTGATTCCATATAAGCGGTTATTTGTTCTTTCATAACCCTTTCGTAAAATTTAGAAAAAACATTTAAAACACTGACAGGCCTGTAGTTTGATATTTTAGTTTTATCTTTTCCTCTTCATTGTCCTCCTGCCTAAGTGGATTTTTCCACGGGCTTTATCGACTAGTCTATATAATAATACGCTAAGTGTGTCTGTCTGTGTGTCTGTGACAGGCAAAGTGGATGTGTTCATTTTCCTTTGATGTTGCCGAAAAATGCATGTCTAATATGCTAAATTTTCTGACTTTACGGCGCGACGTCAATAACACTACTTTAACGTCAATATCCTATATTAAATTAATGAAGCCATTACAGTGCACTTAATACTTTAAGGGCAAATAACTTGGAAACGAGGGGTGATGTCAATGATTTTTCACTGCGTGGGTAACTAGGGACCACCTAGGGCAAATTTGGGTTATTTTCCCAAACCTGGGTCCTCAAAGTCGTTTCGGAATAGACGGGTTGATGACGTCATTAAAAAACCTTTAAACCCTAATATCTCTGCAACCGTTCGTCAAAAGTACATAATCCTATACATTTTCTTGCTCAGCGTTTCAAGATCTATACGATGAAGGCAACAGGCATACACATTTCTGAAAAAAAACATTTTGTGTTCTGACATGTCTCTGCTGACGTCATCAAAATTTAAATGACGGTTGTTTTTCTCTGTTATCCTGCCTAAGTGGATTTTTCCACGGGCCTTATCGACTAGTTTTTAATAAAAATTTACCCCCGTGACCTTAATCGCCGATTCCGCCCGGGAGCCACAGAGAACAAATAGGATGGTTTTACTGACAGTTTAACTGACTTTGTTTTGACCACTCGCACATGTGTACCAATCAAAACGCCTGATTCATTGAAAAACCAATCAAGACTTTCGCGGCCTAGACATGCCAACGAAGAAACATGATGGCCATTTTAGTTTTTAAAAAGTAATGGTGGTCAGTGTTGTTTCTAAGTCTGTTTCACCTTTTTATCTTCTATAAGGTTTTTATATTTGTAATATTTGTTTTTTTTTATGTTCTAAAATGTGAAGATAAATATATTGTCATGTTTTTTAGCTAGGTGCAGATCTTAAACGCACCAGTTTTAGGATTTTTGGCTAGGAACGAATATTTTGAAAAAGTAAGGCTACTAGCTAATAGCCTTACTTTTTACTAATTTTGTTTGATATAAGAGGTTTTTCTCCAACCCAACATTTATTCTTATGTTGAGGATATAGCCATTTAGCTATCTCATATATTTACCTAAAAAGTGATTCAAAAATTCAGTTTGGCTATCAATATTGCAGTATTCTCAGCAATAAATCTTAGGCTAAATGCAGTTTAGCTAGGTAGCTATACATCTTTAAGTATTTTCTTAATTTTTTTTTTTGCAAATAAAATGGCTGAACAATTGCTTTAGCTGGAGGGGTAACCACAGGCTGTTTCTTGTGTTGTCATTTAAACCGAAGTTGTGATAAAGTTTTTTTGGAGAAGGGTACTGTTTAAGTCTGTTTAACTGTACTAAGCGATCAGCTCAGTGTTAACAATAGCCTGTTTTTTGAAGAGGCTGTTACGCCCACTGTGACAATTAATTTTTAAACTTTCTTAGGAATCACGCCTGTTCGAATGTCCAACAATGTTTACCTGGGCTAACCGATTAGCGCTGTGCAAGAAGCGAAGGACTGTTTCTTGTGTTTTCATTTAAATAGAGTCTGCAAGAAAGTTTTTTTTCAAAAGGGTATTATCCCTATACACCTGTGTAACATTTAACTGTACTAAGCGCTCAATCCGGTGTCACAATTAATTTTTTAACTTTTACAAAAACTTATTCCGCAAAAAAATAATAATATTGACCAATAGCTTTTCCTATGACAGAGTCACAACGGTTGTAACCTGTGTTTTTATTTCAGCCTTTGTTGCAGGAAAATTATTTTTTGAAAAATATGTTACAGTCGCAACACTATAATGGTGTGTGCGCATCACTTGATTTACGACATACTGCATACCTGTACTAAAGCGCTCCACCTGACTGTGTCGCACAGTTTGCAGTTCTTTTTAAGCGCTCATTAGGGCGTTCAACAACAGTTACTTGTGGCTCATCCCGACGCCGGGTTTCCTGGCTACTTTTATTATATAGTTGTTTGCTATCATTTCTGAGCCTGAAAACCATCAGAATTTTTATTTCAAGGGCTGATTTTAAAGCAATTTGCAAGTAGTAAATTCACGCTAGTCCTTCCAGCTGTGTTCAGATCTTGTAAAAACTGACATTCAAATATATTTCTGAAGCTCACAGACGACTTGCAACTCAATACCCTGTTTAAGTATTTCTTTCCCATACTGTATTTGCTTATACATTGCCCAGCTGCATTTAATATGCAGCGATGATATTGAAACAAATCCTGGTCCTATGCATGTGAAACTTGTCCTGAGGTAATTTTTATCATGGGGACTGAAAATTTGATAGCACCGCTGGTATTCAATGTATGTGCGGCAGGCGCGGATCCAGGGTTAGTCTGATAAGTCGCAAAAATGTTAGCAAAGCGAATAATGTAGACGATCCAGGTGTTGCAGACAGAGTGCGTTAAAAAATCGGATTGTAATTTATTTACGGCAAAAAGCCATGGTTCACAGCCCTCTCCATTTCGCCTATGGGGATGTTGACGTCAAAGTTGTGACGTTGCTACCATATAGACTGAGAGGGTTGCAAATTATAGCTTATGGATTTTGACTGATCCATTTTGACTAATCAGTCACTTAGTCAGTCAAAAATCAAATAGCTATGGCCCGCAATCCTCATCATCTCACCTAAGGGGCATGTGACGTCAAAATCGTGACGTAATTTTCACACTCTATGTGTACAATATGTGGCCCGCAGCCGCTGTAGGAAATTTAGGTTCCGTACTGCATGGTTACTTATAACCTGTTAGGCTATAGTTTGAACTGCCATCCGTCAGGATTAGTCAAAAACTCACGCTTTTGGCTTGGATTCTTTACGTACTATTGTGGCTACTGCAGACATGTTGGCGCGGGTGCTTACTGATTTAAAGTGTGATAATGTTGAATCTGTTCATAAAATTCAAAAAGAACTTTTAATCTCGGACATTTTTGTTGTCTGGGGATATTTATCCCTTGGTTGGTAAAAGTCTTCATCGGAATTCAGGTGCATATGTATACATTCCATCTGAGGCGAGGTGTGAAGATAAAGGAATTATTGTTTTAAGGTGAGAAGTATGTTTTTTACTCTCCAACACACCTTGTATTTATTTAAAGGTTTTCAGTATATTTGCTACGAAAAGCTGGTTGAGGAAGAGCTTTTTACAATAAACTATTAAAAACAAATACAAAAAGATTTAATTAGCTATAGCTAGCTAGCTAGCTGGCTAATTGTTTTTGTAATATGAGCTTTGAACAGAATTTTCAGCATTGTGGAGGAGTTCTTTCTCAATTAATATTTGTGTTGTTATTAGAAGCAAGAACTTGACATCTGGATAAGTAAGGTTGGTGATGAAAATAAACAACTCTTTGAATGGCTATTAGAAAACAAAGTTTGTTGAGTGAAAGGTCATGGTAAAAAATATTATTCTTAGATCCAATCCATCAGGAGACTGTCTGTACAGCTCAGCATTGTTGGTATTGGTATAGGTGATCATTCTCTTGTTGATGTTTTGAAAATCTTGACATTCATAGAAATTTTCTTGCATCCTTCCTTTTATTCCAATCTGATGTAGACTTCAAGCCAAATCATTACGTTCCCCTTGTTCCAGGTTGCAACTTTTTTAACTGAAAGTTGCATTTTCCTATTTCAGCATGCAAAAAGCAGTAAAAAGCCCTTCTTAATTCTTCTTTTAAAGTTCAAACGAAACTTGAGTTTAGCCCTATGAATAAGTTGAGGTTGAGGTGTGTTTGTATCATATCACATGTATGTATATTTCATCTTCATTATCCTGATCTTTCCATACCCTTATTGTTTTTGTTATTATTGTGTTTTAATTTGCTGTCCATGGCTGGTGTGATCATTTGATTCACCTAGTCATGCTGATGAAGCCTGATATTGGCAGAAACAGCAAGAGTTTATAAATAATGAAATATATTCACAATTGTCTCACTTTATTGTAGTTAATCCCTGTTTATTTTAGTGGTCTTATCTATCTAAAATAAGACGTGTAAGACGGAGATTTGATTCTTATAAAAGATGTCCTTAGGAGATTTTGTTATAGCTTAGCGTTTCTTTTGGTCAATTTTATTAATAAATAGATAAATCGGAAGCCAATTTTCGGCGATTTTTGTACCCGCAAAGCTTAATTAGCGAAAGATTCTGACCCCACCTGGGGGGGCTTACAGACCCCAACTTGCAAAATTTAGCAATATTTGGACTAAGTCTGAAAAACGTCTGAATCGGCCCCTGGTGCAATGCATTGCTGTCTTTGTGTTGGTCGACAATAAAAAGAGTTTTCAAGAAAAATGTTTATATTAAACCATCGCAATTGTGTTAACCATTTCATACTCCTCATTTCCCTAAATAATAAGTTTTATGGTGCTAAAGTTCTGTGCTCAAATATTCTGAGAGAACTTTACGGCAAAAAAGGAAGTGGAACTATCATTTTCCCGAAATACTTTTTGTGAACATTTGGATATTTAAAAAAACCATGAACAGAGGAGAAGTCAGTGCTGCTAGTAGTGGTAAGAGTGTAACAAAAAAAAAAGAAAAGTTTCCGTGGTTTTAAGTGTGCAGCCTTTGGATGTGGTAGCACTTTTATTATAGCAACAAAGAAAAAAACTCCGTTTCATTTTTTAAAATTTTCCTTAAATAATCCCGGGAAAAAGGTGTGGTGTAATTTGATTAAGCGACATGATGGTAGAAATGGATGTTCTGTAAACAAAAATACACGTCTTCGCCATTTACGCTTCAGAGAAGATGGAATATTTTTCTGTTGATGTTGGAACCCAGACTGATTTTTCCTTTGTCCATGATCCTTTTTATGCTGTAGAAGATAACGAGTTTGATACGCTTAATGATCATTCATACTCATGTGTCCATTAAACACAAAATATTTTAGTCAATATTTATATTCTTCAGGAGGATGTGTAAATGAAAATTAAGCAACTTTCTAATAAAATCTGTTTGTTACAGAACAGTGTTGTCAAAATTAACAATGAGTTGTTATATAAATGTAATCTAAAACATTGATTTTAACTTTCACGATGGTTCTATTGTACTCCTGCATGCTATGTAAAAGTTCGATGCTGTTATGCAATATTTATTGTCTTGAATTAAACCCTTTCTGAAAAAATTGAAGCGGTTTAAGTCGTTTGTATTTAACTTGTAACAAGGAAGCATAAAGGTGAATAATCGTAAAAGGGGGCGTTATTCTAAGGTCTTGACTCCATGGCACGTTTGCACACTTACCCTTGATTATGCCATAAGTATTACAATTATCCTCTGTGGACGTTACTGGGGCCTCAGATGGGGTTAAACTGTTTACTATGCGACAGTATATAGCATAGGTGCAAAGAATCAGGGCTGCTTTTGTACCTGATGTTTTTACTTTATATAAACGAAAAGTACAATTTTTTAAATCGGTTACACGTAAAGTTTTCAAGACAGTTTACAATTATTTTTTCTGAAAGGAATGACTGAAACTGCTGAAATGTTTCCAACTGACTAACAGTAAGCTAGGTTAAAAGCATATACTTTTGAATTGGCTCATAACTAATCTCGTTTTCATGTTATTCGGCATTTTGGTGTGTATATTCCGTGGGACGAAATAGGGTATGGAAATAGGTCTCTTAAATCTTACATACCAACTAATCTGTACACTACGTCACTTGGCTGTAACGTAGAGCAATCCTTCTAGCTGCAAAAGAGTTGTTAGTGATTTGGCTTTCTAGCAAAGACCCTTTTAGAAATATCCGGTTGTGTTGCAGAGCTTCGTCATTGAGCTAGTAAAAAACCTTCATGCATTCTTTTCTAAATCAAGTTTTAATATTTTATGTCTCTAGATTACTAAAGAATCGGCTACATACAAATTTTTAAATATGGTTCTAGTGTGGGCTATTAACAAGGGCTATTAAAACTTAATATAAAATACATTTTCAATAAGAACATTCCGCATGCGATCTGCCTGTGTGAAATATGCGAAAATGCGGTTTATTTTATGAAAGGGTACAGTCAGTGGTTTCCAAAAGATTCACAAATACCAACCTTTCCCCATGATATGGTTAAAAGATTTGCTTGCAACTCTGCTGAAGAAAGGCGCATGCCTTCAGAATGTCATGTGTGTGACATAACTGAACAAGTCGATGAAATATTATGCATTGAAGAGTTTGACACGAAGAACGTAGTATTTAATGAATAGAAGAAAGTCAACGATAGAGTTCAAAAGTTTGCAGTTAATGCTAAAGAAATATCTTCTCGTTTTAATTTTCACATTAAAATTTGAAACGTCACATCTATGATTCTAATTCAAGTTAATAATAGCGAAAACTACGCAAACACTTATCAAAACTAAATCCAAAGTGCTTATTTTGGGCAGCAGTGTTTTTCTGTCTTTACCGCTTGCTACTACCTAAATATAGAAGAAAATTCTGTTAATGAAAATATAACAGTCCCATCTGAAGCAAGTGACTTTTGGAGAATTGCAGCTCTGTCGTGTTAGTTGCGTGTACTGTCTTGTATTCGCGAAAAATACCCATGTTTACTGGATTCGTTGACCTTGCATATTTGGAGCGATGGGTGTGCAGGACAGTTTAGATCAATATTCGTTTTATGCCTCCTGTCGCAATTCGCCACTGAACACAATATTTTTTGGTACTACAACGACGTCATCGCGGCAAGGGCCCAATGGATGGCATATGTGGGACCATCAAGCACTGTGCTTTTCGCGATTTTAAATCTGAGAAGGGTAATATCAGAGATGCGAAACATTTTGCAAATTCAATCTTAAATGGAATTACATGGCTGTGAATGCTTGTAGAAATAGTGCTAACAGAACCGAAGAATGTCGCCAATGCGCCAAAGATTTCAAGAACTGCAGAGATCCACATGATAGAGCGGTCGTTCAATGGAGATGGTGTTTGTAAATTACAGTTTTTATATACCACGACCGACGAATCACCTTTCCATGAACAATGGTACAAGAAGGATGGCGACCCAGATGTGTGTGGTCATTTAAAATTACTATTGAATCCTAACCCGAGTGACACTTGCGCTCAAATGCCGCGGTGTTAACAGCAAAAGTGAAGAATGGATGGAATGACATCTTTGTCATCAGTGGTTTCAAGAAGATTGCTTTTATAAAAAAATATAATTTTTCTCTTGTCCTTGTTCCATGTACTTTAATATTGACATGATTAAAATTTTAGTATTGATAGTATCAGGTAAATTCGTGACGGACGGACTCGAATAATATCACCCTAAATTAACATTTTTTATTACTAATTTCACTGTAACAAATTGCACCGAATTTAGGACTAAAAGAAAATGGTTTTGTTACGACCGAAGAGCATATTTTACCTTTTCTTTATTGGATCGAAAATTTACTTTTTTTTGCTGAGTCCAAAAACATATATCTAATGCTATCGAGGTTTTTGGAGCGGTATACCGTCTCAAATACTACTGGATATTAAGTAGATATACAATAGGTAAACATAGGTTATTGAGATTTATTAACCCGAGGTGAGTTATATTCAACGACGCGCAGCGGAGTTGAATATAATATCACCGAGGGTTAATAAATCCAATAACCTATGTTTACCTATTGTATATATGTTTTATTATATACCCAAAAGAGATTGTTTTAATTAATATTACTTATTTTGTTTTGTGTTTGTTTTGTTTTCGTTTCATTTTATAGTGTAGATCGAAACATTTTTTTGTGAAATCGACATGTTTTCGAAATGTTGTTGAAATCGACACGGTACAAAGAGACAAAGAGTTCATTTCTTTTTTAAAACGGACCACTAAGAAACAACCAATCACAGTTAATTACGATAAAAATTAATGAGGCGGAAAGGATAAAATCAAAACATGCGTTTACGAATGTTTTGTCAAAACTATTGTTACGTCACAAGCATTGAATAATACGGGTGGAATACGATTATTTATTCAATGGCTGTTTTTGCTTACGGGTATATAATAAATATATATATATTTTCAATAACGAAGCTCTTAAATGTGATTCCCACATTTATATCATTGTAATTTATATCTTTCTTGAAATTTCCGAAAATCGTGACGGACGGACAGTATTATTGTTTCCTTGATTTCTGTCACAACTATTTGAATTATGGTTTCATAAAAGATAGAGATGGATAACAGATACAAGTGGGTATAAAATGAGCTAAAATCGCTGAGATGTCGATAAGAATAACTTAAAAGTGACTTTTTTGTCCGTCCGTCCGTCTGTCACGTTTCGTCCGTTACACACACTTAACTAATAAGACGACAAACTACAAGAAGAATTTCCTTGAAATGGTGCAAAAAAATTGTGAAAAAGGCAGCTACAATCTCTATAATAATACGTCAGTTCTGTCTGTCTGTCTGTCTGTCTGTCTGTCTGTCTGTGTCATCAAAAACTTTTAAACCCTAATATCTCTGCATCCATTTGTCAAAAGTACATGATATCCTATACATTTTTTTGATTAGCTTTTCAAGATCTAAGATTATTCCACGGACTTTATCGACTTCTATATAATAATACGCCAGTTCTGTCTGTGACTTTTGCAAAGTGGATAAAATTTCTTTGATAAAGTCTATAAAACATCGCCTATATAATTGTTCTGTAAATTAGCAAACTTTGACGTTAGAGCAATATTGACGTCAACGGAAATTATTAAGATTAGTGAAGCCATTGTATTGCATTTTTAAATTTAAGGCTAAATAACTTGGAAACGGGTGGAAATAACTGACGTCATCTCCTGCGTGGGTAACTAGGGACCACCTGGGACCAATTTGGGTAAGTTTTTCAAACCCGGGTCACCGAATCCGTTTCGGAATGGACGGGTTAATGACGTAATTTAAATTCTAATATCTCTGCATCCGTTTGACACAAGTACATGATCCTATACATTTTGTTGCTCAGCGTTTTAAGATTTATACGATGAAGGCAGCAGGTATACAAATTTTTTAAAAAAAATTTTAAGGTTTTGACGGGCCATTGCTGACGTCAGCAAAACTTTTAAACCTTTATATATTCCTAACCGTTCGTCAACAGCACATGATGATATATATTTTTCTCATCAGCGTTTCAATCTCTGTACATTACAGGAAACAAACTAAATTTCGGCAATTTTTTTTGTATATGCACTGCTGACGTCAGCAAAAATCTAAAACAACCTATTTTTTCCATCATCCTTCTGAATAAGTAGACTTCTCCACGGGCCTTATCGACTAGTCTCTTATAATAATACAGAGACTGTGTCTGTTTGTAACAGGCAAAGTGGATGACTTCATTTTCCTTTGATGTTGTCGAAAAAGTTATGTCTAATGTGTTAAATTTTTTGACGTTAAGGCGCGACGAAAATAACACTACTTTAACGCCAATATCCTATACTAAATTAATGAAGCCATTACAGTGCACCTAAAATTTTGAGGCCAAATAACTTTGAAACGAGTTGGTGACGTCAATGCTTTTTCACCGCGTGGGTAACTAGGGACCACCTGGGACCAATTTTGGTAAGTTTCCAAACCTGGGTCCCTAAATCCGTTTCGGAATGAACGGGTTTATGACGTCATCAAAAAACCTTTAAACCACAATATTTCCGTAGTAAAAGTTGGTCAAAAGTACATGATCCTATACACTTTCTTGATCAGCGTTTCAAGAGCTATAACATGAAGGCAACGGGTATACAAATTTCGAAAAAATAATTTTCTGTTTTTTTATTAGGCACTTTGCTGACGTCAGCAAATTTTTTAAACCCGTAAATCTCATTAACCATTCATCAAAAGCACGTGATTATACACATTTTCTTGATCAGCGCTTTAAGAGGTCTACACAATAAAGGCAACGTAAAAACAAGGTTCTAATTTATTTTGTGTGGATGGGTTGCTGACGTCATCAAAATTCAAATAACGCTTCTTTTTCATTTTTATCCTGCCTCAGTTGATATTTCCACGGGCTTTATCGACTAGTCTATATAATAATACGCCAGTTCTGTCTGTGACTTTTGCAAAGTGGATAAAATTTCTTTGATAAAGTCTATAAAACATCGCCTATAAATTTGTTTTGTAAATTAGCAAACTTTGACGTTAGAGCAATATTGACGTCAAAGGAAAGAATATAAAGATTAGTGAAGCCATTGCATTGCACTTTTAAATTTAAGGCTAAATAACTTGGAAACGGGTGGAAATAACTGACGTCATCTCCTGCGTGGGTAACTAGGGACTACCTGGGACCAATTTGGGTAAGCTTTCCAAACCTAGGTCACCAAATCCGTTTCGGAATGGTCGGGTTATCGACGTCATAAAAAAACCTTTAAACCCTAATATCTCTGCATCCGTTTGTCACAAGTACACGATCCTATTACCCTCTTGATCAACGTTTCAAGATCTATGCGATGAAGGCAGGCATACACATTTCTGAAAAAAAAAATTTTGTGTTCTGTCATGTCTCTGCTGACGTCATCAAAATTTAAATGGCGGTTGTTTTTCTCTGTTATCCTGCCTAAGTGGATTTTTCCACGAGCCTTATCGACTAGTCTCTTTAATAATAGCCGTATTCTGTCTCTTCAAAATGGTTGCGCGCAGCTTTTTCGGAGAAATAGCGCGGGCCCCGATTTTTACGGACCTCCTTTTTTCGGTTGGACGCAGCTTAATTTCGGAATAATTTCGGAATCACGTCAGAAGCGGATAAACAACATGCTACGGAGACCATTTCAGTTTGAAAGTGAGGGTGCCAAGTTTGGAAATCTGTTTGACCTTTTTATCTGCCCTAAGCTTTTTAATTTTATAGTATTTGTTTTCACATGTTAAGGCACATATATTTTTACGTTTTTAAACGTACAAATCTTAAATCATCGATTTTAAGAGTTTGGCAAGGAACGTAAATTTTGATTTGGCTTGGCGAGCTAGCTAGCTAGCTAACTTATCTTTACTTATTCCTGTTCTTTTGACGTTTTTATTCAGTTTGGTATACTATTATTCATTCGTATTTTGTGTTGTGGCTATCTAATGAGCTCTTTAGCTACCTCTAACTAAAAAATAATAATTATGCTAGCTAAATACAGTCAGGTGGCTTGCTACAGCTACTGTTGTAAAGATTTATTCTGCAAAATATAATTTGCTGTGTAGCCAACTTTTAACTAACCCCTGTGTTAACGCCAGGCTGTTAACTGATTTCTTTTAAAACCAAAGTTGCGATAAATAATTTTGAAAAATGGTGTTACACCTATACTTCTGTGCGACACAGTGTATCTGTACAAAGCGCTCAGTCCAGTGTAAACAACGGGCTGTTTCGTGTGTTTTTAAAAAATTATATTGAATATATAATTGTTACTGCTGTGATGAGTTAACAACAGATTTTAATCTGTGTTTTTATTTCAGCTTAAAATGTTGAAAGTTATTTTTTGCAAAATTTATTACACCGGAAACACCATAAATTGTGTGCGCTTCACTTGATTTATTACATACTTGCCTGAATGTGTTGCACAGTTGACGGTTATTAATCAGTAATTCGGGTGTTCAACGTCAGTTAACACAGTTACTTGTGGCTTACCCCGGTGTTTCGACGCCGGCTTTCCCGGCTAGTCTCTATAATAATAGCCGTATTCTGTTCAAAATTATTGCGTGCAACATTTTTCGGAAAATTATCGCGGGGGCCGATTTTTACAGTCCCCCTCTTTTTCGGTTGCACGCAGCATAATTTCGGAATCACGCCAGAATCTGATAAACAGCGGAAACATGCTCGCCATTTTAGTTTGGGGGTGATGTTGTCCCGTTAGTAAGTCTCCTTTTGACTTTTTTCTCTTCTAAATACTTTGTATCTATGGGAATATTTATTTTGAAGTTTTTACATGTTAAGATGAATATATTGTCACGTTTTCTAGCAATGTATAAATCTTAAGCAAACCAATTTTCAGATTTCAAGGCAGCATTCTGCTAGGAAGCTATAGGTAGCCTTATTCATTTCCATTCTTTGATGTTTTTATTCAGTTTGGTATATAAATATTTTTTTATGTTTTGGTTGTGGCTAGGTCTTCATAGCTATCTCTGGCAAAAAGTGAAAGTAGCCAAATGCAGTTTTTAGCTAGGTACAACAAAATTATTATGCTAAATGCAGTTAGGTAGCTAGCTACACCTTTTATTACTGTCATGAAAACTTATTCTGCAAAATTAAATGGCTGAGTGATATTTTAACTGGACAGTGTAACAACAAGCATTTTCCTGTATTTTATTTAAGGTATACCTTTTATTGTATCAAAAACGACGATCTTCCCAATGGTGAAACTATTTATTTTTCGAAGGGGAATATTGACTTTATCCAAATAACTAACTTTTTTTCTGATCGGTCTTTCACACCTTAAATTGAATAAGAGTTAGAAATGAATGTTTTATCATCCTCTTGAGTATAATTTTTAAAAATAAATTATATTTCCTTTTCGAAAGAAAATGACCATTACATCTTAAAAAAAAAACACTTTCATTTCTAAAAATGTATGCCATCCTGTTCTGTTTCTGCAACTCACAGAAGAATAAACGACTTAGAAAGTTCTATTTCTATGGTATTCTCAGTCACGTCTTTGCGAATAATAAAATTTAAAAGGACAACCTTCTGAATATTCATCGCTTCGGAAGTGTGAAAGTATCACCATCATTATGAGTATGCTTGAAAGGTGTGATATTTTAAAAAATCTTTAAAACACTTTTTCGTAGTGTTGGTTTTTTCGTATACCATCTATTACATTTCAAATTTCTTTTACAAAAGTACAGAAGATCTACAAAGGAGAGTGCTACCGTGCTGTAGCCAACGTGTTCATCTAAAAGCGACTTTTTTCATTTTCAAAAAATCAACGATTCTCTAGATATTATATCTTAAAGACGAAAAATAAATCAAAAACAGGGACTTTGTGGAAAATAATTAAAAGATCGTTTTTACATACATCTCACGATTCTATAGAACATCCAATGAAGTTTGGAAACGAAGTAGTTTTGTAAATGAAGTCACGTTCTTGAAGACAGGGTGTGTTTCAAAAATGTCTCTGTACTTTTCACGAGTTAAAAAGTTTCAAATTATTTTTATACCACTATTTAAAAATGCTTTTTGGTGATGTATGAATGAATAAACTTTGATTAACTATCGCTGAAACAATCGCGATTGTTTGTAAACTTTATTAGAGAAAGCTTGTGAAAATAATCAGAATTTTTTTAATACTTTTTTAGTCGATAAGGCCCGTGGAAAAATCCACTTAGGCAAAGGCATAATGGAAAAGATAAGTTGTTTTAAGTGCTTTGCTGACGTCAGCAGTGCAGATTTAAAACAATATTGGCGAAATTTAGTTTATTCGTTGCGTGTATTGTGTAGAGGTTGAAACGTTGATCAAAATAAGGTATAGGATCATTTGTTTTCGACGAACGCCTAAGAAGATATAAAGGTTTAAAAAATTAACTGACGTCAGCAAAGACCCGCAAAAGCACAAAAGTTTTCAGAAACTGGTATACCCGTTACCTTCGTGGTATAGATCTTAGAACTCAGAAATTTTAACATATTAGACATGCATTTTTCGGTAATATCAAAGGAAAATAAACACATCCACTTTGCCTGTTGCAGACACACTGAACTGGCGTATTGTTATATAGATTTTATCATCACTCTAGAGAATTTATTTAGCTTTCAGAATATATATTTGTTACAGCGAGCAGAGGAGATATTTTAAATATACTGTGTATGTGTCTGAGGGGGTTTTCCGTATCCTTAAAATCGCCATTTTTCAATTTTTAATTTTTTAACCGGTGGACGTAAAAACAACTACGACAATACACACTCCACTCTCATCGAACAATTATAAAAAAAAAAAAGATAATGTTGCAATGTAATAATGTTTTTAACTTACATCATGGAGGCTAACATTAAATTTTATGTTCTGCCTTACAAAAATATTATTAATAAGATTTATCTAGTATATTTTAAAAATGTGATCTAACTGTTAAAAAAATACAAAAACTACGAAAATAATGTACATAATTAATACGTCCGCAATAGTACAATCAATTCTTAAGGCGTGAGTATACGAAAAAAATGGGGTTTTTTTAAAAAAAAAAATTTTCAGTGGTTAGATAGAAAAAGATCTGGGCTTAAAGAATATTTTTAAAAAATGTATTTAAGATAGATTATTATCCCCCCCCCAAAAAAAAAAAAAAAAAATTACTTTTTTTATAAATTATTTTTTTGTTATGCGATAAAGATCAAATATTTGTTCACGCGTAATCATCTTGGGTATTAATTTTTACTACTCAAGTATGTTCAAGGTTATAAATGATAGCCGACTCAAAGACGAAAATGATATTCGTGTGTAGTTAAAAGATTCTTTTAAAGTTTTTCTCCTATTTCCCATAAGGATATTTTCTTTTTTGCCTTCCGAAGTTGAATATATTTTACTGTGAAATACATGGCAAAACCATTTTATAATTTAACAGCGAATAAAAATCGTCATAAATCGTTATAAAGCTTTTATATCATCAAAAAAAAGAAGAAAATCCAAAACAAAAATATTTGACTCGCCAACTAAAAGAAGATTAAAGCAAAAGGTGTCTACTGCCGATCCCCAAGCTAGCACTAGTCGAAAAGATGATTTTTTTTCTAGAGTTTGTTTTTGTTTTACCCATACTCAACTGTGTATAATTGCGAATGTGAGCGAACACGTGCAGCATAAGCAGAAGATGTGAAAAAAACCTGTTCTCTTTTTCACAGCGTTTTTAAGAGAGTATCACTTAGGTTTTAAATCTCTTTTACAAAACTATAAAGGATGTGGGATGGAGAGCACGCTTAGCGTGGAGAGGAATGTTTGATCTAAAAACGCTTTCTTTAATTCTTAGAACGCGAGTTATGACGAGTTTTTTGACAATTAGAGGTTAAAAATTGTGGAAAAATTTTAATACTAAATAACTCCAAAAGTTAAAAACATTAGGAAATTAAAAAAGAGTTTTTAGATCAATGTCTTGTGATCACAAAAAAGCAAACAGCAAACTTGAGAAATTAGTAGTTTTGTAAAAAAGATTGATAGGAGAGGGGTCATTTTTTTTTCGTGTCTATTAAACCTTTAAATTTTATTTTTTCTTAATAATTTTATACCATATATAGGTAATCAGATAGGCTTTCTAAAATTATATACAATAATATATCAAAATAAAGTTTTGGTGAATTAAAAGCATTTTAAAATATCACATTTTTTTTGTATACTCACGCCTTAAAACGCACAGATGTGTTTAGAAAGTCAATGAGTAATAGTATCCAAAGCTTAATCAAAGAGCTCTACTTCAGCTCGTCAAATAAAGATTTATAAAATGTCATGAAACGCTCTTAATTTTTTTTGGATGGGTGGTACAAATGATCTGAAAACACCTTTCTTTAACTTTATTTAAAATTAATAGTATGGGAGATGGAGGATGGTTATTCCGTACTCTCCTTTTTTACACATCATTGAAAAATAATTGATCGATCTGTCTGTCTGTCCCATGTTGGATCACAATATGTTTCCTTTAACCAAATCCACATTGTTGTTATCGATATTCCGTTATGTTGATTACGATGTGACCCGTGTGCTGGTGATTGTACGGCTCCTATCTCTGTCCTTAGGTCCTATGAAATGTAAACAAATAACTATACCATTACTGTTACTGGAAGAAACATACAACAATTGGTTTTTAATTTGTCACCCCTTGATAAAAAAAGGCTTCCCCTTTTCTTATTATTATCCAGATGAGTTTAAAGAGAATATATTTACTTGAAAAACGTTCAGTGAAATAGCTTTCCCACAGGAAAATGGTGATATATAAGACAACAAGACGAAGATTCTTGTGTGTATAAAAAGGTGTTGTGTTTAGCCTTTAAAAAGTTAAGAAAAACAAAGGCTGGTTTTTGTGGACTTTACGGCAGTCATGCACTAACATTTTTCAATGATTACTGAAAAATAATAGGTTACTTTAGTTTGCAGAAAGTGATATACTGTCTTGTGTTTGTGGAGATGACTTCTATAAAGCGTGAGATGTAACTTTTTTATGTCTAGTTTACACTACACTGTCTTACTAACATTTTATAAGCCACATGACACTCAATTTTTTCAAAAAAAAATTAACCACGAAACAACTGAGTAATAGCCATACTGAAGGAAACGTTTGATTTCCAATGGCGGACAAGCCTAAGCATGAAATTTCTTATACAGCCATCGCTTATGTGAGCAATCGAAAATTAAATGTTGTTTTCATAACGTAAGTAGTAAATAAAATAACAACCAAAAAATATCTTTTGTAAAAGTCCCTCATTAACTCTCATCAAAATTTTTGTTGTGTCAAAGCCCGGTTTTTGATATCTTAAAGATATTAAAATTAAACTACTTTAGAAACGTTTTCTAGTAAAAAGACCTCAAAAACCTTACTACTAGTCCGATGTCCCGATTTTTGTTTTAAAACAAATACTTTAACTTCGTACCTTGGCAGGCTTTAGACCAAGGTCTCAAAATTTTGATGTTGATGAATTTTCGTATTTCTCTTCTTGCTGCTGTGTTTTTGATTGTATAAAACACGAATATGCAAAATCCTTGGAAGGAATTAAAGATGCAGAACAACCATTGGAAAAAGGGCGTTGCCTTTCCAACAGCCACCACTCCAAACGCCCACGCTACACCCACAAGTATGATACACATGAGAGCCACCTTTGCTTGACCAAGTAGCGCGATTTTCGTCTTTCCTGGCTTTCCTTGTCCTGCTTTTCCATATGACAATTTAAAAATAACACAGATCAAAAGTCCTGTATTGACCAGCAGTATTAGACAGATAGGGAGTAGTACACCAAAGTAGAATGAATAACCATGAATAATGCATCTTAAAAATAAACATATGGGAAGACATTATAACAAGCTGTGGTTTTGTCTCCAAACTGAAAATAAAATAAATAAGGCGGAAACAACTTGTAAGGGGAACGTAAAAATTGACGCTGTCAAATCTTTGTGTCTACATGTTTTTTTTACAGGGAACTCAAACTTTTGGCTGAGGTTTGATGTTGATTGTTGTTTATCTGCTTAGAACAACAAAATTCACGTGTTTGCTTGTCAAGCTGGTGCATCGATTGAAATCAAAGTTCTGTTTAATCATGTTTGCTGTGCTGTATAAAACTCTGTTGTGGTGCATGGAATTCTATTATGGTGTATAAAACTCTGTTGTGGTGTATGAAACTCTGTTGTGGTGTATGAAACTCTATTATGGTGTATAAAACTCTGTTGTGGTGTATAAAACTCTGTTGTTGTGTATGAAACTCTATTATGGTGTATAAAACTCTGTTGTGGTGTATAAAACTCTGTTGTGGTGTATGAAACTCTATTATGGTGCATAAAACGCTGTTGTGGTGTATGAAATTCTGTTGTGGTGTATAAACCTCTGTTATGGTGTATGAAACTCTGTTGTGGTGTATAAAATTTTGTTGTGGTGTATGAAACTCTGTTGTGGCGTGTGAACCTCTGTTATGGTGTATGAAAATCTGTTGTGGTGTATAAAATGTTGTTGTGGTGTATGAAACTCTGTTGTGGTGCATGCAACTCTGTTGTGGTGTATGCAACTGTGTTGTGGTGTATGAAACTCTGTTGTGGTGTAGGAAACGCTGTTGTGGTGTATAAAATTTTGTTGTGGTGTATGAACCTCTGTTGTGGTGTATGAAACTCTGTTGTGGTGGATAAAACTCAAGTATCAGAAGCTGATGATGTTACTTGTTTATTTGCTCTTTTTTCTCTTTTTTTATCTACTCACTTTAAGCTAACTATTGCTTAAAACACTTGTTCTCGAAGAAATTGTGCCCAATTTTTCTAATAAGATGTTTTAGGGCAGAACACAAAGTATTCCTTAATTAAATAATATATAATTACTGTAGTAGGTTCAGATAAGAATTCTTCATCGTTTTAAAAAAATTGCGTTATGCATGTTTATTCAATCAGATTAATTACGTTAGACTTACATTCTGTCGTTTCCAAGATTGTTAGGTTCAATACCTACTGTTACAACAACTACCATAACTGGTAATCCTATAAAAAATCAAATTAAAGAAAGGTACCTCACCGCTAATAAATGTGGGCAAAGAATGACGAATTATAAAAACATGTGTTGACATTCACATCCACTGCCTACTCGCTTGTAATGCCAAAGGTAAGTTTTAAGTGAAAATTAAACACATTCTTCTTAATGCATTACAAACAGGAACTCAAACATCTAGTCTACGTTTGTTGAAATTTCTTTTAGTCTTACCCCATGCAAATAGACTAGCTTTGTAAATAAACTTCTTTTTTGACGCGTCAACAAAAACTTTAACGAAGCATCTATATAAGTTAATTCCTTCAACAAACATCCAGCAAAAAGTTGTGAGCATGAAATATTGAAGTAGTGCTGCCACGACTTGACAGCCAACTCGTGAGGATGTTCGTTCCGCACCGATGAGAAATGTGGTTAGCAAAGCCATCATTGAGATGCAAAGGCAGATTAGTATTCTCGGTGGGAGTTTTTTGCGTAATTCTCTAAAGAAACACAATTGACAATGTTGAAATTAAAACAACAAAGTCTCTTTGTGTCTTTTTAGGAGACAATTTGGATACCAAATTTGAGGAATAACAGAACCAGAAAAACGCTAATAGTGTCCCTATTTCTGTAAAATTCCTGAACTAAATACCTGCGAAATATGCCACAGCCAGGGCCTCGAAAATATTTTGTATTATAAAAAAGAGAATAGGACAAATAAATCGAGGCAGCCTGTACATGACTTCGCTCCTTAAATTAAAATTTCAAGGGCGAAATGAAAATTTCACTTCAGTCTCTTGTCTAGCCTTTATAAATGTTTACATGATTTTGGGCGAAATGGAATTCATTTCGGTGCTAGTTTTGTTTAACGCTCATAATATTTATGTAAACACGATTTACCGGTAAATGAAACTATTGCGCATGTGTAAAAAGCTATAGCGCATGTGTAAAAAGTTATTGTCCATGTTTAAAAAGTAATTGCGCAGGTGTACGAAGCTATTGCGCATGTGTTAAAAGTAATTGCGCATGTGTACAAAGCTACGACCTATCGCAAGCCTGATAAGAAATAACGTATTGTATTGTATGTTGTATCCACACCAAGTTATTTTTTTAAAAAAAATCAAATTACCTAAAGAACATGTATATCATTACTGTAAGCATTAATCCAGCTAATGATAATCCACAGCCGATCCATGTGATAATTTGTAACTCAACAGGATTGTAACCAGATTGACCAACATCGAGTAAAAGCGCAAAATTTGTTAGATGGTCACACAAGCAGGTGATGTAAATCCGATCTTTACTTACCAACCGGCATCCGACAGAAGACCAGTCACCAGCCGTACCTATATTGAGGCTCAATTAAGTTGTAAATGATTTTGTTTTTAAACATAAAGCAATAAAGCTGGTGTTTTAAACACTTACAGTTAGCTCAATAAGCATGGACAAAATATAATAAAATAGGAGAGATAATTTCGAATTTCGGCGCCACAAGTTATTAAATTGGTTATTTCTTTATTAGAGTTGCGCATTTTAAACTTAGAAATGTTCACAACGGACACAGGGCTCCGGTTATTTAATATTTATTATTCACGCTCTTAAAATAGCCTAAACTAACGTCAGCATGGCCATTTTCACAAATTTTGCGACATCTGTAACCCCCGACGTAGATTCTTTCGTTGTGCGGCTGTGTCATATAATGCCAATAACAAATTTTCAACGCTGTCTACCTGACCTAAGTATGCGCAAAAGTAGCGAGTTTTGGCGAAAAATGACGGAAGAACATCCTTTTCTTTATTAATTTTGTCCACGAATGTAACAAGAGTTGTAAACTTTAAAAAAGTCTTACTCATGCGCTTTTATTAATGTATATAACAAACATTGCTTACACAAACACAACTAAGATACATGCAGTTACTTTCGGCTTATAATTTTAAAGAAACGACAGGGACATTTAAAGAAAAAACATATAACCTTTGTTAAAATCCCAAAATTGACACGAATGATTTCCATCATGGGAAGGCAATTTTATCTTTTTAAATTTCAACTCCACTGGTGTTATCAAGTTATCTACTTTAGTGTTTCTTATAGACGCTGACAATATTACACTTTGCACGATTAATTTGTTGTTTTTCTTTTCTCGCAAGAAGAAACTATTTTTTTTGAAGGAATAGGAATATACCATTCCTTCTTCCTCTTTAAATGCTTCCTCTGGAATAGCAATAGTCACCAACAATTTGCCCAATTTTTGCGTTGTGTCACCAATAACAACATCCATAGTCCCATTTCTTTCTCTCGATTGTATGGTAATATTAGTCCTGGTACTTTTGACAACACTGAATCCGACATTTTTGGTGGAAATGTTGATGGCTATGTTGGATGCATTTGATATATCGCTTATTGTTTCAGCTAAAATGTCCAAACTGTTTAAAATAGAAGTTGACGTGTTATGGTTTCTTTGAGATTGCACCAATGTACGTGGTTCTACATCGATTAAGCTGTCTGCGATATTAACAATATCATTCAAAACCTAATGAAAATGGTAGTAAAGAGTTTAAATATACTATATCTTGCTAAATTTTAAAAGTGTAACACAAAGAAATTACCTCTTTTTGACTGCTTGCATTCAATGTCTGCAATTCAGTGACAATATTTGAGATGACGTCACCTATTGCTGACACTTCTTTTGAATTTACACGTTTAGAATCTGAGTTGGTAACGGTACGCGTCAGGTTTTTGGAAACTTCTGCAGCACTAAGACAATTTGTTTCGTTTTTTGCACCACAAATTTTAACCTAAACAGAGAATAGTAACGTTATTTAGAATAGAAACAATTCCCAATGGTAAGAAAAATTATGCTGGGTCACCTAAAGTATGGGAACACTAGATGTAATAATAAAATCCCATTACGAAAAAAAAAACGTTGCCCTATTGGAATATATTTTCGCAGGTATTAAATTTCGCAAATGGATAATTTGTAATAACAAATTTTGCGAGAATTTATTTTCGCGAATTGCTAATTTCTATTACATAATTTAGCATGTTTAATGTTTTTATTCTACACACTTTTTTATAAGAATATCAAATTTTATATCCAAGGTGGTCATCATTTTCTGTTGTTTTCTAAAGAATAGAATTATTGTTTTTAACCTTAAATTCCAGGCTTGTTTAACAAATGCTAGATCATGGTGTGAACATTTTGAAAATATATCTCGCTAGCTAATGCACGTTCCACGAAGATTTTCGATCATTGGAGAATTACTTCAAACATTCTAATTGAGCAATAGTTTATTGTCTCTTTTGTTTATGAATTGCTAATATATGCAATTTATTTATCTAGAACTTTCTTTTATGTACAGGGCAAAGTTGATTCTTAAAAAGCATATTTTTATATAAGGAAAAGCGTGTAGCGTATAGCGTAAGTTTACAGTTATGCAACAAATAGTTGAAGGCACTTTGTCCTTTATCAACACCAAGGTTTCTGTCTCAATCAGATTCATCAGGAATCGTCATCTCTGGCATTAACGCGAGAACTCTCGGACAGTACGTTAGCTTGCGAAATTTTAGCGAAAGAAAATACTTTTTCTGTTACTAAGATATATAAACAAACTGTCATGGCAGGCCGTGTCAAAAATTAGTAAATTTTCACAAACACAATGACTTATTGTTCTCAAATTTTGCTTAAACAAGGTTCTTGAAAAAAAATAATCTCGCGAGAACTTACTTTCTCTATAACGAAACTGAAAAAAATTCGCAAATGGCAAAAGTGTCAACTAAAGCATTTCTCAAAGCGCAAAAATTTGCGAAATCGCAAAATTTAATTCCTGCTAAAATTTATGTCATTTAGGTAATATGGTTGTTCCAGCATGAAGATTATGTTGACGTTCTGAGAAGGATAAGTAGTCCTAAAGTGTTATGTACAACAACAAAAAATTAAACATTTTAACAAGGTATTTTGTTTCTCTGACAAAAATTTTTCTTGCTGTGTGCCAGGCAATTTGAAAGGATTCTAAATTTCTTTCGGAAGTGAGACAAAAAACCGAATCAACCAACTTAGCTTCAGAAATTTTGTTACAGAAATTTTGTTACACAAATTTCCTGCCACAAAATTTGTTTCAGTGAAAATCCAGCTTAATTAAAGTCGATATCACCCAGGTGCGCTCACATTTTGTAAGTCTTGCAACTCCTGACTGACAGCTCTTGCTGATAAGCATTTGCTCATATCTACATCTGACCATCTTGGACCAAACTGAAGACTTGGCATACATGTCCTGTATATGGTATTTGTTAGATTGTGTTTACACTTGAAGAGTGCAAAAGTACCAACCAACGTTTTATTGTTTTCGTATAAGACATCATTATTACTTGATGGACAGCAATCTGAAATAAACGCATTCAGCAGTAGAAAAGAAAAAAAGAATTTTTTAAAGCTGGAGATTAGCGAAAATATCTTCAACAAAATTTAAGTGAAATTTTCAATTCATAAAAATTAATTTCTTTTTTCTGAATTTTTTTTTTCAAATTGAAAAAATGTTAAGATAACGACAAATTTGAAAATTCTAAATTTGGTCAACCAAAAGTTCTGTTTATACTTTAATAACAAGCACAATGTTGAATAATAGCACTAAGTGGGTAGGGTTGAAGCACTTTAAAAGGAATTCTCATTTAACTTCAACGACAAAATAAATGTATTTTATTTGAATCGTGAAATATCTTCCGTGAAATAATCTTTCTGCCCTTCGCAAAAATAACTTCCGCTAAAATTGCTATTCTCTTGAACACGATTTGCAAAAATATATTTCGCGAAAATTTCTAGTCCCTACCCTTAAGGTAGCTTTAGAAATTACGTTCAATATCTAGACCAGATCAAACTGTTGTGAGAAAAATCTCCATACATTGACCTAAATACTATTTTGTGATGCAAAAAAAATGTTTTTTGCCGATGACAATCACTAATTTCACTATTTCTCTTCACCTTTTATTTCTGCAAAAATGCAAGTGACTTGACCAAGAATTGTCGAGCTGTCAAAATCAAAAGATTTTCTCTTTCCATACGTTTTTTTTCAATTTGATCACAGAAAGAAATGATTATTTGACATTCTAGAGCTTAACACCCCTAACATTTACCTAAACTTTGAAGTTCCACCGTTGTAACTTTTATCTCTTTCAGCGTTCCCACGTTTATTTTATCACCAAATGCATCACAGAGTATTAAACGCTTCACTGGAGATATGTTTGTATACAGTATGCGACACACAAGTTCGACTTTATCTTGCTGCGTTGGACTGAAAATAAAAAAAGAGATCCGCGTTGAAACAATTACGAATCACATTTTATTTTAGACTTTGACTGCCCCAGCAGCTGCGCTAGAATAGCCTTATTATCAAGGGTTTCTTTTCTTATTTAGTCTTAAACAAACAACAAAGAAAAACATTGCATGCACCAATACAATATAAACTGTTTTGCCTATCTATAACAACATTTCCCTAGGTCAAAAGTATAGTCCGAGCTTGTGAGGTTGTTATGACCGAGGGTAATATTTCTTGGAAGAGATAAATAAAACAGTTTAATTTGTATTTATTAACTGCTAGCTATTTTGCTTGGGTTCGTAGCAACCAAAATTATTTTCTAAAGATTTAATTTTGACAAGGTTGTAAAAACCAGGTTTTGTTTAAAAAAGAAAACGTTCGATTTTTATTTCATTGATTGATTTTAAAAACAAAACATTAAATAACCGAAAAGAAAAGTCTACAACACAAACTTGACGCCATTGTGTTTGTTGCTCATTGCGCTGATAAATGTTTCCATAAAAAACGCAGTGAATTTTTTCAAAATATTCACATTTCTTGCTGTTTTTCTGGCGAAGTGATTCGAGATATTGCAGTTATTGTAACTTTGATTTTTAGGTCTAGCTATATGTAGCTAGCTATGTTACCAATTCTCTAACGAAGCTGTTTGTTTACATTGATAGCAAGAATTTAGTTTGCAGTGAGGTTAAAAGTTATACCGTGCTGTATAAAGGCTGTAGTGAAGACTTTTCATCCAAACAGCGCAGCGTATTTCCCGCACAAACCGGTTGAAAGTTGTGATCAGTTAATAAAGGCGAATATAAGTCATAATATTTAATACAACTTTGAATGTTATGTATCTACACGGATCATATTCCGCACACTATATTGAGAATGAAATGTTGCATTAATCATCTGTGGGACATAATTGCTATATACAGCATACCTTAGTTGGGTGACGCTTACAACCACATCTTCATGTTTATCTGCTTTTGGTAACAATAACTTGATCTGAAAAAAACGTTGTTTTGAAGAAGTGTAGCTTTAAATCCACGGGGACACGAGACAATTTTTACAGGCGATGGTAACAACTTTAATTTTGTTACTATCGCCCGAAATATATATTGTGTCGCCACATCTGTGCAAATGCAACATCATTCAGCAAAATTGCTGCGTTGTGATTTCTGCGCAACATATTTAATAAAATTTACAGTCACTCAGTGAGTCACCAAAGGTTCTGAAGTACTTTAGTCAGCCTCCTATCTACCAAGTGATTATCCATTATCCAGTTTTTTAATTTTATAGTAATTTCATTAAAATTTGTTTATTAGTTAAATATATTAGTGCATAAGTTATTAATTTGTAACATGAGAGTTGCTTGCTGGTGCCTAATTTCTATGGCAATAATCTCCATTATAGCATTCGTTTTTTAGGTCATATTAAAATTCACTTTCTTTATTTAAAATAAAATGCTCTTACTTTATTTTCGATTCGACGTTTTTCTGCGGATGAATTCACGTTGTTGAATGTATCGTCAATCAGAAGAGTGACAACAGTGTGAGAGACATCTTTGTAGAAAATGAGGTAAATTTTCTTATAACAGACAGACAGACAGACAGACAGACAGACAGACAGACAGACAGACAGACAGACAGACAGACAGACAGACAGACAGACAGACAGACAGACAGACAGACAGACAGACAGACAGACAGACAGACAGACAGACAGACAGACAGACAGACAGACAGACAGACAGACAGACAGACAGACAGACAGACAGACAGACAGACAGACAGACAGACAGACAGACAGACAGACAGACAGACAGACAGACAGACAGACAGACAGACAGACAGACAGACAGACAGACAGACAGACAGACAGACAGACAGACAGACAGACAGACAGACAGACAGACAGACAGACAGACAGACAGACAGACAGACAGACAGACAGACAGACAGACAGACAGACAGGCAGACAGACAGACAGACAGACAGACAGACAGACAGACAGACAGACAGACAGACAGACAGACAGACAGACAGACAGACAGACAGACAGTAGCTAATATGGACTCATTACCTTTGAGTTGTACATCAATAATCTGTGAAGTGATGTTTCGTGGATAACCAGAAATTTCGACTACAGCTTGATAAAAGCCTTGATTGTCATAGCTAAATGCACTCTCATTTATGGGCGAAAGTTTAAACAAATTTTGTTGTGGTAACGCAAAAAGTTCGCTTTTTATTTTATGGACGCCATTTTTTAACCAGTAAGCTTGCAGATTGTCATGCGGTATCGAAGAAAATATTGTGAATCCTTCGATAAATAGTGATTCGTTATTTCTTGTGGGTATTTTCACTGTTGATATATTTGTTTGAATATGTGGCTCTATAAGAACGAAACATGTTATATTAGAAAACCATCGTAATAAAATATTCCTTATTTTGTGCATGGTAAAAGTATTGTACTTAATGCTTTTTTCTTTACAGTTTAACATTCGTGAATCAGCCATTTTGAGATATTTCAAGAAGGGTTTTTTCGGGAATAAACAATTTCAAGATTTGTTTCCAACAATTACTTTTGCGAATCGATTGGTACCTTTTCGTAATTTTTTAGACAACATAGCAGTTCATTGAATTTACTAATATTAACAACAGAAACACAATAAACCACAGTACTTAAATTCATCAGAGAAGGTAACAAAAAAACTGTCACTACCGTAAATGCTCGATTAAGCGCCCAGCCTCGATTAACGCCCACCCTCGAAAAAGCGCCTCTCTTAAATAGACGATTACCCATTTTTGCGATTTTGTTTTATGAGGCACCGCTGAAATAGGCGTGTAAGGGCCGTTATCTGAATATACTACTAGAGCCAAAGAGGCGCTAATTCGAATATTTAGAAATGAGAAAAAAATTAACCTTTTGCTCAAAAACAGCCAACTTCTCAAAATCATCTACAGTATGAATTTCATGTTTTTAAGAAATTCGGTATTAAGTACAAGTTCGAGGTATGCAGAATCCTTGGATGTAGAGAGATAATAAAACGAAAATGAACACTCGTGATTATTATCTCCGTTGTGCAAAACGTACAAATAGTGTAAATGACTGATCAAGTTACAGAAGAGTGCGAAATCTCGTGTCGTATCACATTCGACAAGCAAAAGCAAATTACATCCGCTCACTTTTTCGGGAGAACGGTACCAGCCCGAAAACTTCTGGAAGCAAATCATAAAGTCGCATCCTGTAAAAAACAATGAAAGTGCACCTAGATCATTTTGAATTGGAAATGAAACTATCACAGATAAGAAACTAATAGCTGATGGATTCTGCTACTTTTTTGCAACAGTAGGATCTACACTTGTAAATTCCATCCCATCTATCACGAATGGTTGCCATTTGATGGATCCTTTTATCTAGCTAACTATAATCCACAACATTTATCATTCAAATTCCATCATGTTGAAATTTCAGAGACGATCAAAGTGTTGAAGGAAATTAATTCATCAAAAGCTTCCGGTATAGACGATCTCCCAGCTTTACTTATAAAAGGATACAGCTGATGAACTAGCAGCACCGCTATCATTTTTGATTAATCACAGTTTCGAATCTGGAATTTTTCCAACGATCGAAAAGACTGCCAAAGTAACACCTATATACAAGTCAGAAGCAAAACATTTGCTCTCAAATTATCGTCCAATATCCGTCCTCAACGTGATATCGAAAGTAGTTGAAAAAATCGCCTTTGATCAACTATCACAGTACTTTGAATCGAACGGCCTCTTCAGTTCTTATCAATATGGCTTCCGTAAGAAAAGATCCACACAGCATGCTGTTACCAACCTAGTCAACCATATACGTAATAACATGGACAAAGGAAACAAGACTGGAGTACTTTATATGGACTTTCCTAAAGCATTTGACACCGTGAACCATTCATGTTTACTTCGCAAATTACCATACTACAGTATAACAGAGAATGAGCTATCATGGATAAGTGACTATTTATTCAATAGATCCCAATCAGTAAATTTTGAAAATACCAGTTCTAGAACGGAGAGTATCACTCATGGTGTTCCACAGGCATCCATTCTTGGCCCTCTTTTGTTCATCATTCTTCTAATGATTTGCATTTTCAATTAAAGAACTGCTTTATTTTGAAATACGCTGATGACACAGTGTTGTACTACTGTCATAAAAACGAACGTCACATTGTATCCGTTATTAACAAAGAAGCTGCTGTTGTACAATCTTGGATTAGAGATAATTATCTTATTCTCAACATGAAAAAAGGAAAAAACGAATTTGTTATGTATGAAAATAGATTGTCAAATGTGGATTATTGTAATGTTGAAATTTTATCTACTACCATCAACCAGTCTGATAGTTACGAATATCTTGGTATAACGTTAGATTTTCATCTGAACCTGAACGAACACTACAGCAAGGTGTATAAGAAGATTTGCTCTCGTATATACTTATTGAAGAAATTACGACATCAGACTTCTCCTGTAGTAGCTAATTCCATATATAACGTGTTGATCAAACCAATATTTCACTACTGTTATCCTTTATATTGCAACCAAAGTAATTATTGGAAAATGAAATTTAAAGGACTTCATAATCGTGCTAACACTTTCATTCTTTATACTGGAAAACATTCGATTCTTATTGAAAACGAATGTAAAAGAAAAGCTGTCACAGATGTTTTCAAGATCCACCATAAAATTGATAACGTTAGCTATATTCAATACGAGCTGGTGAATCATAATATCAACACGAGAGGTAACAAGTCGCAGATAAGGTTACCAAAAGTTAGAACAGAAGCTGGCCGAAAGACTACGAGCTACTATGGTGCACAATTGTTCAATACACTGAACTTGGTTGTACGAAATGAAAAATCTTTTGTCAATTTTAAACGGTATATTTCTAAGCACGAATGGTAATCATGATGATGATGATGATGATGATGATGATGATGATGATGATGATGATGATGATGATGATGATGATGATGATGATGATGATGATGATGATGATGATGATGATGATGATGATGATGATGATGATGATGATGATGATGATGATGATGATGATGATGATGATGATGATGATGATGATGATGATGATGATGATGATGATGATGATAATGATGATGATGATGATTTCAGTTTTACTTATCTTCTGTTTTTATATTTTACAGCCATTATAGCTTCCTTAAAAGAAAGCTTTAACATAACAGAAGAATGAGATATTTTTAAAGGAGCCCCTTTTGATTTACCCCCTCTAGAAAAGTGAAACTTTAAGTAAGCATCTGGGTGCTTAGTCCAGCAAGGTAAGGGGGCATTCAATAATTACGTAACACCCAAATTCGCCATTTTAAACCACTCCCACCCGTCGTGTAACGCATGGTAACAAATCTAGTACCACCAAAAAATTCTCTGCTACATAACAATATGCTCTGCCCCCACCCTCCACCCCTCTTTCTCAGTTTTAATAACATTTAGTAACAAAAATGATCATTCCCCACCCATCCATCGTAACTATTGAATGATCCCTAATTTTTAAGAACTTTATTTGCCACGAGAAAAAAATACCACTCTAGTGATATACAGAATTCAAGCATACCTTCAAGAACGACCTCGACAGTGGCATCAGAAATTTCCTCCTTTGACATTAAATCGCTGTCGAATATCACGCATTGGAAAATACCACTCATGTTATAGCTATTAATACGAAGAGAGGGCATGACGTATTCGTTTTGAACTAACTCATCAACAGTTTTTATACTTTGTTCAAGCGGTTTGCCGTTAAGCAACCAGTATGAAGGTTTTGTTAACCTTCGAGTTGAAGTATATGAACAGCCAGTTACATAGACAGTGTTGGCTTTGTTTGCAGTGAGAACTTTTGGATGCCTTGTTATAATGACTGTAATTGCTAAAATGAAAGGAGAAACAAATTGTGTTATAAGAGACAGTTCTGCTGCTAAGTAAACAAAAAACAAACAAACAAATAACGAACATACAAACAAGCACACAAGAAACTGAGAAAGCAATAACCGAACTAGTTTGTGATGCTTTTCCTCAACATCACCTACCTTTAAAATCAACATTAATAACATCAGATAACATCGGTTTTTTCATCCATTGTTTTGAATAGATAGCACATTGATAACGTCCACGGTCATTTAAACTGGTAACAGGAATTTTTAAAGAACGAATTTGAAATTGCGATCCATGTGTGTTAGAAGCGTAACTGGTATTCACACCGTTTACCAGCCAGTAACTTTGAAGGTTAACACCTGGTGTGTGGTTATATACACAGCCAATAAGATCGAGGGCGTCGCCAGCATAGATAGGCAGCACAGATACAGTTGGATTTCCAATGTTTGCTAAAACAAAGTGCCAAAGCGTAGATTTTGTAGTGGTGCCCTGAACCTTTATTAGCAGTCACTGCTGCACAATAATCATCTCCAAATGTGTGACCTCCAGCTTTTACTAGAGGTTATAGCTTTAGAGTAGAAGGTTAGAGTAAAACGGTATGGTCAAAAACTCTTTGAAAACAGTTAAGGAAAAAATAACTATAAAACTTCCTACCTTCCATATTTATGGTAGTAGCGTTTTTAGAATCAACAGGTGTTTTCATCCGCTCAGGATCGAACACTCGACATTGATAAAAACCATCTTCAAAAAACACAATGGACGATAATACATAATGTGTTGAATTAAGTAGCGATATATCAATGGATTTTTTTCTCTCATCGTCATTGTTAACCAACCAGTAGGCATGACCTTTTAGGCTTACACTTGAAGTGAAGACACAACCAGATAGGCTGGTTATTGATCCTTTATCTTTACGCTTCAATGCCACTGGAACAGACGTTATTCGGACATCTATTTCTAAAAGCAAATGAAAAATATGATTGTGTATCAAACAAATTCTTATATTCACGTCACAGTTCTTAATGTTTCCTAGTTTCCTAAAGTCTGCAATATGCTATGTGTTATTTTGGTTGAAATGTTTAGACGTTTTATACTGAACCGCCTATTTTTGTTAGGGCGCTGAAACGAGGGAGGCAGGGATACTTTTTAAGTGATATAATATGAAAGAAAATGTCTTGAACAACATTAAAAAGTGTAGAAAACAAATATACATCTTGTATTGGTGTGGAACCTAAAAATTCATTTATATTCACTTTATTAGCTATAATTACTACTTCTAACGCCATGTATCAACAAAATCTGCTGAAGTTTTTATTTTTTGAAGCTTGGGGAGATAGTTTTAGCCTACCTAAAAACGGAATAAAATTTTATTTTGCTTACCTCTAACCACCAACTGGATTCCATCCGATAAAATGATGCTCGTATCATTAACTTTAATGCCACATTGGTAAACACCTTCATCCTGGAACGACGTTGATTTTAATACAATATTCGAAAATGAGAATATATTGGTTTCAACGATTGGTGATGCTGTAACATGAGTTTGAAATGCCGTACCATTTTTGAACCACAGCAGGTTATCATTTGAAATGTTACCAGTTGATGTGAATCTGCACCCCGGGATTACTGCTTTTGTCTTAACCAGATTTGGTATTGTTGCAATGCTTGGTGAAAATTTGATATCTATACAAATACAATAAAATTGTTCATATATTCGAAAACAGAAAACAGAAAACTCAAAGCCCCCCTTTTACGTAAGTAATGCATGCATAAATTAGCTTAATTAACTTCTCGGTCAAAATCTTGAGCACAATCTTAAGATTTTTCAAAAATATAGAAAGATTAATAGACAGCTTTTCAATTTCTTTCATATGAAGTCAACTTGTTTATTCACTATCACTTTTTAGGGTTTTGCGTACATACTTTTTGGGACCAGAAATCTAACCACTTTTTTACCAAATCTTTAACTATTCTCATGAAGATGGTACCAGCGGTTGAATAATGAATGGCGAAGGGAAGTAAGAAGTCCTTGTTACATTAAAATTGAACATTGACAAATGCAACACTCTCGTCCCAAGGTCACACGCGTAAATTCATTTCGAAAGAGAAATTCGTTACAAAGCTTGAGAGGCTTATTTGTCCAGTTTTAACAAGTGTAATTCTCATGTTGTATTTTCTCTTTATTGTGCAATTCACATTTATTATTTGACGGGAACATAGAAAAAATAATAAAATGGGGAATAAAGTATAAAGGAACAGGGCCGTCGCCAGTGCGGAGGAGGTTGGGGGGGGGGGTAAGGTTGACAGACATGGCGTACGTCCCCTCCGTTTATTTCCTCGGCATCGTCTCACTCATCGTCTTAAAATCAAGTATCGTTGTTACTTGGAAAAATATGCGATTATATAGGGGTAAAGCAAAGAATGACTCAACCGTTTTCTCCGGGTAATGTTTACAAAAATTCGTTACAAGACAATGCATGTTACCAAAACAACAACGAACACATGGCAATTTCCACTTGGATGATGCAAGTGGTAGACTTGATAAAAACACGTGTGTGGTAAGAAATCACATTTCTTTCCACTTCATCATACATCAAAAAGTGCTAAATATATATATCACGTGACATATATTAAATACAGACCACTGCACACAAACATGCAACACAGACATGCAACAAAGAACATCAAAACTAATTTATCCATAAAACCATTTTGTTTACTTATAAGTAAACTGAGCCAGCAGGTAATTTTCTAAAGTGATTTAAATTATGCAAACGTGTAGATATTGTAAACTGGCTACCTGACATATTTTCAACCTTCGGAGTAAGCAATTTATTACTTAAAATTCGTTTATTATAAATACCTTATTCCGTGAAATTAACAAGTCAAGAAATTAACGCGAATTAAATTAACGGTCATGAAATTAACGCGGTTCAATGAAATTATTTTGAAAAAGGCATTTAATTAACGCGGTTGTGCGAGGTTGTTTTTAAAAATCCATTTAATTAACGCGAATTTGAGAATATGCGATATCACACGAAGCAAAAATTACGTCAACAGTCGAATCCACGGTAGTGAAGCGGTCTCCTCTATTACAAGGCGGTTTGGAAATCGAAATAAAAGTTTTCGTTGTTTGGAAAGACAATGTTAAAAATTTAAAGAAGAAGGGTTTGTTTCATGATGTCAAAGACGCTAGCGCTTACTTAGCCACTAAAAAGACCCTGGCGCTAGCTGCTTTTCATAACTAGTATCGGTTACTATAAATAATTCATGAATTGTCTCATGTTACAATTTCTGCGGCTAGTAAAAACAATTAATGAAGTCATCGTTTATCACTTTCACATGTGGAGAAGGACGATTGATCTTAGTTGTTCATGTTTTTAGCGCTTTACTTTTAAAAGTTTTATTTTATTTATTATTTTGGGGGATATACTAATATATAACATAACTATCAAGTCAGCTGGCTAGCTTTTAAATTTAACAATTCGTTTATATAAGTCATAGATTGTGGCATCTAGAAAAACTAAACAAAAAATGTTTTCAACGTCTAAAAGTTTTAGCTGAATAATTTTTTATAAGGAACCCAATTTGTTAAAATTAGGTTTAAAATAACATAAATGTTGAGCAACTTCCTTATCAACCTTTGAGGCCTCACATGGCTACGATCCTTCCCATCACCTAGCTAGCAACTTTCTTAGGTGAACTTAGCAAATGTCTTCCAGGAAGCTTTAGCATGATATATATTCACTACTAATAAACATAATCCAAAGGTTAAAAGTTCACATTTTTATTACTGTGCTGGTAAAATAATTATAGATGCAAAAAATAACTAGCTAGAAAACTTGTGACTAAAAAATGCTTTAGCAATGCAATGCCTGACCCAAGAGGTTAGAGATTAATCTTCTTCTTTATCATCTAAATATGTCATATATTGTATAGATAGTTACTTTCATTCTTTTCTTTGGTTCGTACATTTTTCGGATCATTATCAAGATATGTCTTTTAGAAATTTTATTTCAGTTGTAAATCCTTTATGTGGTGTTTTTAGACCCAATTTTTTTTAAAACGTGACATTTTTCCAGCTAGCTTACATATGATTTGTGTGGCTAATTTTTGCACAAGTGTTATATGACTGCTAGCTATACATAACAGACCAACAAATTTTTAAACTTGTTGTATTCACATCAGTTGTTTAGAATTGGAAGTTTCAATTTAGATGGCTCGACTAAAACTAGAAAATTACGTGTTTTTTTAAAGTAGAATCTTTTATTTGCAAATACTTTTTAATAACAGGTTATTACACCTGCCTGTGCACATGTTATCAAGATAGCTAGCTAGCTACATGTCTTTTCTCATCTAGCTATCTAAATTGCCAAGTCATGTTTTTTAAAAAAGCTTAAAAAGAACCTTCATTCTCATTTACAATGTCAACAAAAAAATATCTAACAAAATGCCTTATCGGTTAAAAATATGTCGGACTTTTATTTCGTTGGTTATAATATTTCGTCGGTTAAAAATTCCGTCACCTGGTTTAAATTTCGTCATTTTTTACCGACGAAATGTTTTAATCGAGTAGAAAAAAATGCAATTCTTTTTTTCTGCTTCATTCATCTATTAAAATAACCTCCACCATTCTCGCTGTTAATTCGTTACTAGTATGTGTTTAAGCAACCTGTTCCACTCCATCCACACTTTTCAATGTTATGTCGACATCAATATCACACTCTTCAACTGATGAACTCAGGTCATTGTGAATTACTCACGTAAAGTCAAATGAATAAAAATCTTCGATGAATTTTTTCATTTGATCTCAAACCTATTTCTGGGGATATGAAAAGTTCAACAGTAATGGAACCTCAAGTCCTCCAGAGGGAATAGGCGAAGGCTTGTAATTGACTGATTTGAAAACACCAGTGACACTTCCTTCTTCTTCTTCTTTTGATAAAGAAGTAAATGTACCTGGATATTTCTCTTGGTACAT
Source organism: Hydractinia symbiolongicarpus (assembly GCF_029227915.1). Classification (NCBI taxonomy): domain Eukaryota; kingdom Metazoa; phylum Cnidaria; class Hydrozoa; order Anthoathecata; family Hydractiniidae; genus Hydractinia; species Hydractinia symbiolongicarpus. The sequence goes on from NC_079887.1 coordinate 9,060,477, forward strand.
GCCCAACAGTTTTCCAGCCAACAAAATTTTAATTAAAAAACAATTTAGGTAAAAATATTCGCTGGATAAAAATTTTTGTCAGACTTTCACTTCGTCGGTTAAAAATTTCCTCACCTGTAAAATATTTCGTCACTTCTAACCGACATATTTTTAACCAATAATGTTTTAGATATATAAATATGTTTTAATATTGTTGTGACAAAAGTCTGCCATTTTTGTGAGCAAATTGATGCATATATTATGACGCAAGTTAACTAAGGTTTGTTCCATTAATTGATTCATGAGCAACTTTGTCCCTAGGGTCTTGTGGCCACTGAGCCGTTACTACGAAGTGGCCAAAAATGGCTGCTATCCACTTCATCAACCAGGCAAAATGCCCTGGGAACGAGGTTGATCATGAATTAACTAATTTCCGGAACGCTTATTGAAGTATTTACCAAACAATAATACAATAAAACAATGTCCCCTACGACGCACAACTACGTCAGAATAACATGCACTAGCCATAAGTTGTGATTAGTCTACTTTCAGATATCAAAATGGGATTCAATATTAACTAGAATTCAGTTTCCCTTCCGGTTCTCTATTCCCGCGTACAATGATAACAGATAGTCGGCAAAGTGAAGCAGAAGTTTTAAGCGTTTCCTAAAAAACCTGTGGCGTCTAAGGGTTAGAATGTTCAAAACGCCAAATAATACAGGTATTGTGGAACGTCAAATGATAAACACGCGGAAAAAAGATATCGAGTAGGTCGTCACTCAATAGCAGTGGATCACACAAAGGCGCGTTACTACCGACTATGTTATACCGGCTATAAGCTTGCTCAAAATAGCACGATAATAACTATGGATATTAGAAAATAGATTTACGCTTGACCTGACCTATGTCGTTGACCTAGGTGAGCAGAACTTACATATCGTAAAGTCAGTTAAGTGTCTTCTAGGTGTAAAGTTTCTTTTAGACGGTTGAGGCCACAGTATCTTGAAATAGGAACAAGCGCTCTACCACAAAACTACAAGTTGGCTATTGATCTATATCACCATAAAAACTTGAATCCCTTCTTCCAATGCACGATAGTACTATGCCCAAATACCTTAAATTCGACATGCCTTAGGAGTTGGTGAAATTGTGGATTAGTTTTGATGTTGATTCATTAGCAGTAGCAACATAAGTGATTATACCTTAAACTCCATTGATTAACAGAACAAGGTGTTTACAAAAACAAATTGTTATATCTACCGCTCAAGTTTGGTGTAATAAAATAAGGAATGAACGTTTTTATATGTTGTTGTAATCTGCTCTCAATACATCACCGACAAATTCGACATGTATTTGTAAATTAGGTGTGGAATTTGTTCAACAAAGATACCTTAGGCATCAAAAATAAAACAATTACCTTGAGTTGTTGCAATTTTTAGGAACGCAACTAAAACCAATAAGTTTGGCATCTTCTTTTCATAAATGTATTACTTCTCTTCGTATGTCTTTATCCTACAGACAAAAGTTAAATTACTGCATAAACTTAAAAAAACAGGAGTAAATTATAGGTCATTTAAAATAGATCTAATTTAATATAATGAATTACTACAAGACAAAGGCGTTATGGGTAATATGCAAACATGTATAGCGATGAATGTCTCAGTATGCTGATGTCAACATCGAAAATCCCGCAATAAAACAATAGACATAGTCACGTGATTTGAAGCGAGAGTTAAACTTTTTAATACCGCAGCATGTTGTAAAGAAACAAGATACAGAACATAGCCTAATGAACTGAGTTTTTTTCGAGGATATCAAATTCAGTTTCCCTTAAACAAAAGCTTAGGTGCAGACAAATGTCAGGGCAAATCTCAAATATTTAAATCTACCTTATAGCAAAGCCCTAATTACAACCAACCAAATCTTCACAAAGTCGGAGTGGTCACGTTTTCCTTTCTTAAATAATTCAAAAATTAATTATACTAGGTGTTAACCCATGGAAAAATCCACGGGTTTGCCCGTCCTTTTTATACCGCATTGCGTGTGTTTTGCTATTTGCACAGCTAAGCTACCATTTTGCGTGACAGATAGACAGACGGACAGACGTATACAGGTATTATAATATAGATTTGCTGAGTTTTAATATGATTTACTTACAAGTGAATAAATGATTATAACGACAGAATTATTTCCTTGTCACTAAAGCTAGCAGGCCTTGTGGTTCCCTAACCTATCTCTGCCATTATAATTATTCTCGAAGGGATTTGTTGTTGCCGTGAATAACCCGGATTTTTTAATTAAAAAAGCTTTGAACATTACCAAGAAAAAAATAGCTGAGTCATTTTTTGCTTCGCTCTTGATAATCGCATAGTATATTTAAATCAGCGTTTACATTATCGGATTTTGTCTGACAGGTTTTGTCTAAAGTTTTCTCATTAATAGTTCATATTGGATTCTTGTGTGTAAGTTTTTATCAAATGTCGATTTTTTTTTTTTTTGTTATTAACATGGTTTCTTACGCGAGAAAGCGCGCTGCTCCCGCAATCGTGATAGCTGTTTTTCTGAAAAAGGAAAAAGCAACATAAACTGAATGGGAGGATTTTGATTCTAATTTGTCGCAATAGCGGATAATTGTCTTTGCTTTCTCATCCCTGTCTTCGTACAGAGGATTTTTTACATTTCATAGCGCTTCTTACCCTTTCATAAGTTCAATTAAACTTTCTGTTTTTGTCATTGTGATTTCTTAAAAGATTTTTTTTTCTTTCGTGCTTTCGAAATCATACAAATTTTCAAATCAATAATATCATACTTCATTAGTTAATTCTCTTCAAAACAAAATCTGAAAAGTTGAAATTTTCAACTATTTAGATTGTGTTTGACGACAAATTTGACAACAAAAAAACGTCCAATTTTTCTGTGTGCAATATTAGATTTCGTCGAGTCAGATAAATTTGATTCGACAAAATCGTTGCTTAATTGGTGTTTAATCTCGATAAAATACAACTCGTTCCTGGTAATATTGTGACCTGCACAACCTCGTATCCAGCAATATTGCTGGATACGAGGTATAAATTACAGACCTACACAACCTCCTTCCAAGGAATATTGCCCTTGCAAGGAATATCGAAGATACTCTGAAAAATAGCTTTAAAACAAAGAAAGAAATATAACTTAAATGTCACTATTTTAAACGGGTTGTTAAATTGACATTGGTCATCGATCTTCAAATTGATGGTGACAATGACAAATTGATTTATCAAACTATGCTTGCTGACTTATTAATTTGACATCGCTATCTAATCCCATACATAAATTGCTCTGTATTGTTATTAGAAGTGGATGGATTGTCTCTGCTACTATCTGGTAGAGTTGCCAAATTAATAAGTTAAAAGTTTCTCAATTATGTATTTAATATTGTTAACACCTTTTGTTGCATTGTGTGATCAATTTACTTATAGTAAAAACATTGCTGTATCATTGTATCGCGAGTTGCAAAGAATATGCTGACATACTTTCGTGTCATAACGCGCTATTATTTTAAGGCTGTCATTATGAAAAATGGAATACTTGTTCGTTTTTACCATAGATAGCACATCCTATTGCATGACCCTCTTTGAAACCAGTACTAGCAAAGGAAACCTAAAAGAACATTTCGGGTAGATAATCATAGATGAACAATTAAATGTAATCTTGATGCATTAACGCTAACATACATCTAAACTTAAAAAAAAACACGGAAAATTATTAAACTAAAAGAAATTATTATTACTGCCGATAGTTATAGATTGTTATGGTAGTCATTGTTGTTACTCTACATAAATGCTTCTGGTTTTGAATTTGATGAATTCATGGCTAAGATAAGGTGGACATTCTTACTAAAACCGTGTGTACAAAAGTAGACCATTTTATACCGACTATAAGCTTTGTCAAAGTATCATGATAATAATCAACGGATACTGACCGATTTTGATGCTGCAATGTAAAATACAAAGCGCGAGGTTAAAAGTACAGACCGATCTTGCGAAGCCTGTGCCCTTGACGTTATTTACGTTTTTACGTTACAATTTTAATAATGGCTTCCAAAACCGGTTAGTATGGCTTCATACAAAGACCTGTTAAAATAAGTCGTAAATTAATTAAATTATCGGATTTTTGTCATGCTAACCATTTTTTGTATCGGTCAGATAATAACTATGGATACTTAAAAATAGTTTTACGCTTTACCTGATCTATGTGGTTGACCTAGGCAAGCAGAACTTATATTTTGTAAACTCAGCTAAGTGTCTTCTAGTTATTAGGAGTTTATTAAGTCATATTCTGAATTGGGGACTTTCAAACGATCATCGTTCAAGAAGGAAAAAATGTCCGCAGAGTTTGGGTACGTGAAATTTCACGACTGCAATCTAAAACGCAAGGTGTTGTTAGATGTTTACGTCAAGTTACATAAGCACACAAATATTTGGCGCTTGTGAGTGGGAGGACGTTGACAAATGTCATGTCAGAAAGCGAATCATAAAAAAATTTGTTCGAATCAAGCCCATTGTGAAGAGTTTCGAGAGGTATAAGGCTACTTTCGAGAGGGACGAGGCTGCTTTCGAATGGCATGAGGCTACTTTCGAGAGGGACGAGGCTGCTTTTGAGAGGTTTGTGGCTACTTCCGAGAGGGACGAGGCTGTGACTTTAGTAAAAAAAGAATGGTCTACGCTTCTTTTTAAAAACATTTTTTACAATAATACAAGAAAATTGATTTTTCAAATCCTGATGAGTGTAGCCACTAGTTAAAATTCTCATGGGAAAACCAAGTATGTCAATTTTTCCAAAAAATGTAATATTTAGAAAGGACTGATGAGTGAACCATTCAGAATAAAAGACTGACACAACCGACTTGCGACTTTAATTAATTGTAATTGTTTATGAAGTAAGCTTTCGTTATAATACCTTAATTTACTGGTTTCTAAACTTTTGTAATAAAAATCAAATTTCAAGTAATGGAGTTTCGCATCACGAAGCGTAAATGTCGGAAAGGCTTAACAACATCTAATTCATTTGACTATACAAAACGTTCGTATTATAAAGCTAATTATATCGTTATGTGTGGTCGCAATACACTATCATGATTCATCGTTACATGATAACGGACATAACAAATGAAAAGTTTACGTCAATTCAACAAAACGACGACGCTGACAAAAAGAGTCACAGCAACAGCGACAGCGTGATAGTATGACGGAGGGGGCAGAGATAAGATAAAATATATATTATTTAATCCAGGGTGGTCACTCAAACCTTAAAAGCAAGTTCTATCAGATCTTTAGCCAGGAGTGGTACGAAAAAAACAGAAATTTTAGGGAGTAAAAAAACAAAACAGGAAAAGCAGTTGATAATCCTATCACGAAGCAAAAAAACCATAGATTCAAAAAACTTACTTCCTAAAAATTCTCCAAAATCTTTCATTTTGTATGTTTTTCAGAAGTTTTTCTCTAACAACATCTTCCATTTTGAAAAGTTTTAAGGGAAGGGGGTTCAAGTCGTGACAATTCAGAGTCCCCACTTATTTTGCAACTTATTAGGATGTTTAGAAGGAGGATTTTAGCTGGGTTTTTTTATTGAACACATACAGAGATTTTAGGGAAATATAAATTAGAATAAATTGAAACTTTTATCATAAGAAGGAATAATGTTCAAAGAAAGAAAGAAGAAGGATAACAAATTAAATTGGCCATTATTCATTTCAGAGCTAGCTGAGGCAGAATATAAATATTGTGGACCTATATTCTATAAAATTTCCAAACAAAAATCCATTAAAAAATTGATTTTGACAAAGTTTTTTTTGGAAAGTTTTTAATTTGCTTTTTTCTTTGAGGAATTTTACGTTTTAGGATATCAAGGAGTCGTTGGAAGCCTGCAATCCTATTGACCAGATCTTCTTCAATGAAAAACAGCTAATTATCTCGATGCTGATATTTCAAGGTAACAAGTCTACACATACTACATACAACTCAAAATTTCAACTTCAACAATGCTTAGCTAAGCAACTTCTCATTTTCAGTAAAGAGGAAAAAAACACTTTAACAGACGCAAGCCTAGCCGATCCATGTTTAGTTTTGATTTTTAAAAAAAAATAGGGTCATAAAATTCAACTACAATTTTACTAAAGTCCGAATTTCCTTAAATTCAACTTTCAGTATCGCAACTACAAATTAAAGCTCGATGAGCCCCAAAATAATAAAATTCTAAAAAAATTAAATAAAGTTTTGACTAGGCGTATGTATATGAACAAAAAAAATTCAAAGGACTCGCATTCGCACCACCACGCACAACTATTCCTTACCACGCAACCCTATTTAAAGTTTGCAAAGACATAAAACGGTTGGGATGAACAAGCCTAAAGCGATGAGGACTGGGTACAAGTAGGAAGTATTGTCTTCTAATTCGTAGGGATCTTGGACTTTTGGACCAGATGTTTTACGATTCTTTTTGTCTTTTGGGACTTCCTCTTCTGCCTCCTCGTCTCGCTCCTGTTGTTCTTCTGCATGCTGTTCTAACGGTTGAAGGCGGGGCACATCTGAAATTCATACAGAGCACAAAAATGTCATGCCTTATCATGGGAAAAAAAGTCGGGGGAAAATTCAATCGGGTTAAAATTTAGTCGGGGAAAAATTAAGTCACTTTTTTGAAGTCACTTTTCCCCTACTAATTTTTCAAATAAGTCACTTTTCCCTGACTAATTTTTGACATACCTGTAGATGACCCCCAGGAAATTTGAATCAATTTTTTTTATTTATCTATGTATGTTTGATACATATACAACTACGAGAATAAGTACAAAAATCTAGTCCAAAACAATTATGTCCCCGATCCTTTTTTGTAATCTTCCTACCAATTTATTAAGGTGGTAACAATGAGAAAACAAGTTTAGCATTAAAAAAAACGTCGGGGAAAATTCTTAATCAGATATAAAAAAATCGGGTAAAAGTACTAGACAGGGTAAAAATAATGAAGGAAAATTTTGGTCGGGGAAAAATTAAGTCACTTGCCAAAAATTTAGTCACTTTTGCACGACTTTTTTCCCCGATAAGGTAACTGATAAGTTGACTCACACAATTAATTGAATGGACAGATTCCAAATCTCATTTCTATGAACTTTGTAATTAAAACTTAATTAAAAAGATTTTTGGGTAATTAAAATTTTTATGCGAGTCATCATGAGAAACTGGCTAATTTTACGTCAACCGAGTGACTTTACAAATCGCTTTTTGAATTTTATTTTTAATTCTTGACTTAACACATAACAGTAAAAATCTGGCGTTGTTTACATTATAGATTTCTTCTAAAGACCCTTATCACCTGCGCTCTGGCAGGTGGGAATGACTTAATGAAACAACAAACGATATAAATCGATATGAAGTGATTAAACATAGTAAGAAAGTTCTATCTTGATAGCCGGGTTTTCAGAAAAGCACGAACAGTCGAAGATCAAGAATTAGTCTGCAAAGAAATCTACCCACCTTCAACTTTTCCTTTGAATATTACTATAGCATTTATTTTAGGGTTGTCATGATAAGTCTAAAAAGAAGATGGAGAACTAAAAAACATAAATACAGTCACCCACGTATTTACCTCGTATACTACTTCATAATTTCCTAACTTATTAATCAAATCTGTAAAGTATTCATCTTTTGTAAAAGATCAAGCCAATTCACTTTTTTTCAATATGTAGTGATGTAATTTTATGTGTTAGCCTTATTTGTTTTGTGAGATATACTCTGTCAATTATTTCCAGAAGAAAAGCATCCATTTGAACTACTAAAACTTTTGACATTTTTGCCCAACTATAGATAACTGCTTGATTTGGAGACCGAACACACGACCTCTGAGTCGGACACTCTATAGACTTTAACTACCGACACGTAATGCAAGAAGATCAATGTAATGAAATGAAATGTCATTTACAGCTCAATTCTTTCACGTGGACAAATAAAATGGCTGATGTGAAATACTTTTTACCTGCATGTCTTGTTAGCATGTCGGTATTCGTGTTGGCGTAAATTAGAGAGAATTAATGATCAGATACCCTCGTTCACGAAGGCAAACATAGAGGTGTTTTTCTTGTGGCCTTTACACGATTAAATAGAATTTTAAAATTTCCTACCTTTACAAATTCCACATACAGAGTACCAGGAAAGGGAGATGTATGTGGTCCAACTTGAAGTTCACCACGCTTTATACTGAAGGGCACATACTCGTCATGTGCAACACCATATCCAACACGATCATATATATCAAGGTCTTTTATCACAACATGTTGGTGGTTTAATCTCACATCGAAGACCTGTAGGAAACAATCAAATGATGACAAGACATGTGGTTAAAGGTTTAGCGATGAGCATTATGTTCTACACACGTTTCTTAAAATATGTTCTTCAGGGGTCATCAAGGTTTGATTGAAACAAACCACTTGCTAAAACACAAGTTGAACTTGTATAAAAAAGCTAAGGATGTCCAGAAATCTTTTCTTTTTTTTTCGAAAATTTTTTATCGGTTTTCCTACTACAGGACTTGGAAAGTTTTGGCAATTCATACAGAATAATACAGAAACTTTGATTATTTTATCAGACTCAGAATTTTGTTAATATATTTATATAAAGCATTACAATAGAGATGCAGCTACACGTTCTCCATTGTTGATTGAATTTTGGGTGATGACATGTATGCAGGAAGCAGTGGTTGATTTTGCCGCGAGTATATAGTTGTGTAAATCGTGCTATGAATTGCAATGGTGGCTGTATAGGTGGAGATAAATTACGGTGAGTTTGGTATTTCAGTAAAAAATTTCAGTTCTCAATAACATTTTCAGGATGTTTTCTCATCTATATCTTTAAGTTTTTATAATAAAATAGGGACAAAAAAGGAAAATTTGCCAACAAGTTGACTGACTACACACCCTCAATGGACAAAATCACAAGGATGGACAGACACCGAATTCTAAAGTTTACTACAGTGCTTTTCTGCGGATTTCATTATAATTCCACTTTTACACTGGTAGATCGTTCCAGGGTAAAAAAAAACATATATAATTGAAGAAGCGTAAACTACAGCTTTAAGCATTCACTACCTATTCAAAAACATTATATATATATGTTGAAATTCGATATGATTGACAAGTGGATGAATCATGTGATCAATTACATTTTCAAAATTAGGCTGGAATAATGTAAAAAATGTAAAAAAAGATTAGCTGAATTTAGCAATTATGGTAAATTTTATAAACATGAAAGCTACATGATAAGGTTCAATTATCTTCATCAAACAATACTTACCCCAGATATAGCCCCCACCGTGATTCTAGACAGCCCAGGAAATCCCTCCCACCCTGGGCTACGGAATATTTTAAATTTAAATGTACCCCAGAATGGAATGGTAAATCCCAAAATACGGGGCATTTCTCTGGGGTCTGTCCATCCTGTACATACTAAAAAGGGTAACACCCTAGAACAAACTAGAATAACCTGGAACAATCTAGAACAAGCTAGAACAACCTGAGAACAAGCTAGAACAAGCTAAGAAATAAAACAACCCAAAATATAATACTCTCTATGTCGATTCTGTAAATAAATCTGGGTTTCTAACAAGAATATTTCCGCCATGTTTCCCACTCGCCAAGTTATGGGGGATTCCCTTAGTTTAGTACAACAATAGCATTAACTGTCCAGGTATTTTTACCCCTAAAGTCCAATATCAGCATTTAGCTAGAACGATAGCTAGTTATTGCATTTCTTTATTATATTGAATTTTACCATTTTAAGTGAACCCCTGGTCTTACGACGATACAGTTCACTGCATCAAAGAAATCAACTTCTTTCTGTCTCGCCACATTCAAAATGTTTGAAATGAATGCAAAGAAGGAAAACTATTAAATTTTTTTCTTTATTCAAATCAGTTTTCAGAACACAGAGCGTTTACGCTATTCCGCACAGAATTCCCATTTCATTTGCTGCCGGTTGTCCGGTTGTTCTCTTTGTTTACTGTCAGCTATCTGACTGTTCTGTGAAACTGGTAGTTATACCTAATTTTATCTTTGGGTAAATAAACCTTCAAAAACACCTGTTGTTTAAAAAAAAAAATAGAAACCAGGTCACCCATTTTGTAGCGAGATGTAGGAAACACACATTCGATACTCATTTCAACATTTGGCAAAGCGCTATGTACAGGAGCCAAACTTTAAAGGTAGATAATTAACTTTGTTGTCTACCTCGACGGTCCAACTGACATATCTTTTTGTTATTCATTCAGCAGATGTTACAATGACAGCGCTTCTTATGCTTGAATTTTTTTTTGTACACGCAACCTGATCTTTTAGAATGTTTTCAGATAGGACTCGCTTGTCCTTATTGTTCCAGGTTGTCCTTAGGTTGTTCTAACTTGTTCTAGGGTGTTCCCCTTTTTAGTATGTACGCTGTCCATCCAGGTACAAAATCCGCTTTTTTTGTTGTCAGTCCCCAGCTACCTAGCTAGTTTGATAAATAATCTTAGTGTCCCTGCATGTCGCCTATGGAATGGACTGGCACAACACCTTGATTATAGAATTTACTTTATAATTAGTTTTCTGTGAGAAATTTTACCTTCATTTTTGATCCACGAAAGTACACTTCAGAAAACTTTAAGACTAAAACAAAATTTCCTTCATCCTTAATGGGTATCGTATATCCAAAATCAGCTACATGATAGCGTTCAGTTTGATATAATATTTGATCTGACGGTGCTGCTCTGTCTATTTGCAAGCTTTTACCATAATCAGAAGCTGTTCCTATTGACAATTTATCTGTTTGATAATGTACTCCATTTAAATCTGTATGTGGCCCAGTACCACCACAATTAACAGCATATACAACTTCACCAATACATTCTACATAGGATTTCGAAAAAATCAAATAAATGCACAAATAGAATCGCAAGAAATTACAAATTGAACATTCTCTTCCTAACAAAGAAACCAGCAACGAGGTCGCCATCTTGAACGTGATTCTTCCTTCGATTCGTTACCGTACAGCAAAGTAGATATTTGTTTCATAATTACACAAAAAGTAGCCTGCCCGGCTTGAGCAGTTTACGCCTCACAAACACAAAAACGTTAAATTCGCGTTGGGCATGTGGTGCGCTAATTGAAGTTAATTTTTTAACGCTTGGCTTTATATAATAGAAACGTCGATGACTAATCAACGCACCTGCCTTAAACTCAAACTAGCGCGCGGACTAATGTTTTTGATATTTTAACAGGAGTTAGCGCAAACACACTTTTAAAGAAATTGAGCATACAAAAGCCATTTCTACAAAAGCATCTTTCTTTAAAACGGCGGACAAAAAAATTTGTTTTTAAAAGATTATACATTAATTCTTTCCAGGAGATGGTAATATTCTCCATTTTCTTGTTTTGTTGTTAAAAATCACGAATCTAAGCTCCTTGACCGCTTTTTTTTATTTTTTTTAATTCGCATCATAAATAAAAATCCATATTGAAATGTCCTCATCGATGTTATTAGACGTTTTTATCAACGAAAAAAATTAAAAAGTATTAAAACAGCTTTCATTTTATTTGTAATAAAAACATCCTTGTGCGCTAATAAATACTCAATATAATTATCTCCTGAGAGCAAAAATTTACCGCGTTTTAACGCCACATGGAAGCAAAAACACCAAGGTGTTGCTTAACGCCTGCTTTAACGCGCAGACCCTGAACATATATATTAATTTAATTAATAAATATAATTTAATATTTCAATTTCTCAAAACTTTATTACACCATTACTGTGTAACCAGTTTTAGCATGCGTAAAGCATTTGGCGTTTGCTAAAAAATAAATGATAGGTTCTGAGATCATTGGTTATATATACAAACAGTTTTGTTTGACTGATTGTGTTTAGTTCTTTACTTTTACATAAATAAGAACTGTTACTGACATCAAAAACATCGTTGGCGTTTAGGAAATTTTGACAAATATAGTAATGGTACCTATCTCCAATTTTTTGCGTTAGCGTTGTATTGAGGTCGTGTTTTAAGTTTAACGCGTGTTAACGCATTTTAATGCGTACTAAGTGTAGTGAAGCTGGGAGAAAAAAGAACATTCTGGAACGTGTTATGCATTTTCCTTTTTATGGAAATCAAACTTTTCATCAAACTTCCGCCCCCCCCTGACGGTTTTTTTTTAATAAGTCCTGATTGCTTTCCTATATAGCTATGATACTTACTGAGTTTTAACATTTATCTATTAGACACCTGTATGCTAAATTTTTAGGTCCCATACCTTTCAGAGGCTTTGATATTGGCCATTACTCGAAACTACCCCTAAAATCTCTATGAAATCCTTATAATGGGAAAAATATAATAACTCCTGTTAGGATTATCCTTAGAACTTGAAACTTGCAACACAACTTTGTTTCATCAAGAAGAATCATTTTGAATAATTTTGACACGTGACTTATCCGATTTCCCGATTTTATCGGGTTTTACCCGAAAATCGAAAAAAAACGGATTCTCGGGCAATTTTTGGCAATTTTTTATCCGATCCATGTAAAAACCGGAAGATATGTTAAAAAAAATTTATTTAGCTTTTAAAAACTTCAAACAGAATGTAAAAATTCACTCTAGAAGAAAAGTAATTATATTTTAAGCAGATAGTATTTTTAACAATTTTCAAGCTTCTCATGACGTCACAGAAAATGTGCTGACGCAAACAAAAATTTATTGCTGCCATTTTGTTCCTTTTATGACGTACTATAAGTGTGCCAAGTTTGATTCAATTTGATCAATCCTATGAAAAGTTATTGAGGGGGGGCGGAATCCACCCCCCCCCACCCCCGGTCATAGTATGTTCGAAAAAACCCGGACCGAATAGGGTTAATGCCTGTTTGACGTATTTAAGTCGAATTTCATCAAACAGTCATTTTTAATAACCGCGATGAGTGCAAAAAATGTTATTAAAGTATCCCTTTTGACGGAAATGAAAAATTCGATTTCATCAAACACTCGCAGTTTGACACTCGTGAATTGAATGAAGTTGTGTGACTCCAGAGGGGAGACAGAGTGGAGACTCCAACCTGAAACCTTATGATTACAAGTCGAATGCGCTACCACAACACCATCTCCGCTCCGACATAGGATTTAAAGTTTCTAACTGGTTTCGTCCTAAATTTTGTGCTGAGGCTCTTCTCTACGCCATGATGGAAACAGGACGGCATGTTTATATCTTTACTAAAGATCGGCAATAACCTAATGTAAACTATTTAAAAAGATCAAATGAGAATCTATCAGCTTTGTTTCCTGTGCCAACCTTGTCTAAAGGACTTGCTAGGCTGTTTATATTTGGACGGCCTAACAAGGCAGGTTGTGCAAACATAAAAATATAAAAGCCTAACAAGTCCTGGGGACGAGGTTGTCCCTGGTCATCTTGCGTTTTTCGGGACCGCGATACGAAAAGATACAGGATGTCCTGGGGCGAGGTTGAGGGAATTAATTAAAGTTTTTATTTAAATTTAAATTTTTTCGGACAACAAATAAGCACCTAACTTGTGTTCAAAACCTTGCGAAGTCGAAATAGAATATCATTAAAACAGCTAACTGCGCTTAGTACAACCACGATCCCAGGGTCAGTAGCGTTTCTTGTCATCTTCATGTCAAAAAAATGATAGTCCCGCTGGGATCAAGGTTGTGCTTGGTAATTGAAAATATAAAACCCATCTGAAAAAAATTAAGCGCAGAAAATAATTAGAAATTTTGGATGAATTTTAATTTTTTTTAGAACTATGATTTCTTTTTATTAAAATGATAAAAGTAATATAAAAAAGCTATACAAATATAAGAGAAGCGAAAAAACGATTTCAGGGCTTTCTTGAATATTAGTCGACTGTAATAAAATGTTAAAAAATAAGCGACTGAGTAATTTAAGTTGTCATCTATTTGTAGACTCATATTGAAACCTTTTTTGAGATAAAGGATTTTTCATTAAAAAAAAAGAGATTTTTATATTTCGGTAGGGTAAGGAAAAATTTTTTTGACACTTCCCAATGCGAAAAACCAAGTAGTTTTTAAAGCTAAATAAAAAAGATTTAAGGAAAAAGTTGTTAAAAAATCTACTTTTGAAGGAGAATTAAGGAGTTTTGAGGAGGCGTGGAAAAAGGGAAAATAATATTTTACGCCAATTTGGCGGACCGCGTTTGATTTTTGCCAAAAAATGGACGATGGGCGTTAATTACAGGAGGCACTACACTATTAGAAAACAAACAAAAACACAGAACACCAGCTAATTTTTCGAGCATAGAGAATATAAATTGAATTCTGTTTTAACTGATGAGAACAAGCTTAATTTTTGGTCAGGAACGCAAGGGGTCTTTTAAAAGCTTTGCTGCAAAAGAATAATGAGAAAACAAAGCCATACTATTTAAGTTTGTCATAAGCACACAAGTCATTTGTGAATGATTCCCTACTTGCCGAATAGGAAGAAACAATGATCAAAAAAATATTTTTAAATATAGCTGTACAAAGTATTTTCTGATTATTTTTTTATATAATTAAAAGACCCAAAATAAAATTATTCAGCTCCAACTACGGCACGTCGAAAAACTCAAATGCAAAAAATTTAACAAAGCAATTAATAATTCAAAAAGCTTTCTGCACATGATATATATCGAGGGAAATTTGGAAAGACTTTTGTATGATTCGTAAAAACATCGTAATGCGAATGTTTATAGAATCCTGTAATCTAGTGACTGCAAGCAAAACTGATTATCTTACGGGTTTAATTGTAGCAAATGTTATCAATTTACATTTTATTTTTATTTATATAATTTTTTTCTGTTGCGCGCGCTTGAAAAAGGTGCCTGTTGGCCCGCGAAGAAATTATTATATACACATTCAAAAACAGTGAATTAAAATTATATAATTTTAACTATCAATCTACATTTTCAAAACGCAGCGCCAATAAAGCAAACGAGAAGGTATGTAGCTAAGATCTACGACACCATCTTTTTTGTTCCGCATTTCGTTAACGTTAAGGATACCATCTTTTTCGTTTAAACTTCGACAACATCAAAATACCGACTTTTTCGTTCTCACCTTCCAAACATTCGAATTACTATCTTTTCGCTTCGCACTTTGTTAACGCCTAAAATGCCATCTTTTTCTTTTTAAATTCGTTTTTTCTGGTGTGGTTTCAATTACACTAGGATTACGTGACATAGAAATATCTAGCTTGCTTCTGTTCGGTGTTATACTTGCTCTTAAAAACCTGTTACTCACTACAGGCGAAACACAATTTTTGGTACGTTGCGGCGTTGTTTGTTTATGGTCTCTGTGAATATGATTGCTCGGTTTTAAGTTTACACAAAAGTCACGTGAGAATATACAAGGCGAAACAGTATCTGTTAGAGATGACAAAGACGTGTCGGGAGAATTAAATGTACCTGTCCCAGTAACACAATGTGGTGTCTTACATGACGTACTAGCGCTCACTTTAACGTTATGTGATTGTGTAGTCAAAGCGGTCGAAGGAGAAAACAGAGAAGAGAAAAAGTCTACGCCTTCATCTTCAATCGACAAATTTAGTGTATGGTTCCTGCTTAAATTTTCGGTACTCTTATTGGATCCGGTCCTTTTAACGGTGGTCAATTCATCGACAACTTCATTTTCCCCTTCCGCAGTGAAGCCTTCACTGTCGGACGACAAACGTCTTGCCCTACGTCGACGCCGTGTAATTTTAACGGCGGAATCATTAAAGTCGCTAACAAAAGACGGCATTGTGTTTTTATGACGAATTGTGCTTGTCGTGTACCCACCAAGATCATCGTCATCTTCAGAATCTGATAAACTATATTTCTTTCTCTCACATTTTTCTTTTGAATTTTCAAGAGAACTTAACCGTTCAGATTTACGTCGTTGATTTCGATTTTTTGCTAACCGTGGCAGAGACGATCTTGTCTGTATTGCTGCGAAATCAGGGGAGTTACTCCTGGTTGACATGTTACTGCTAACTACTGAAGGCGAACTGACGCTATCACGGGAGCTATAACATAAAAAAAAGAGTTATTTCAAAAAGGTGGCGACTATTTTAGTATGGTATAAAGTTTTCGCTGAACGGTCAACAAAAATTTTCTAAAATCAACTATTACACATAATGAAATATTAACAACAACTATATGGTGATGGTGACCATGATGGTGTTAGTAGTGGTGGCTGTGATGATTGTGGTGGCTGTGATGGTTGTGGTGGCTGTGATGGTTGTGGTGACTGTGATTGTTGTGGTGGCTGTGGCAATGGTTATAGTTAATATGGTGTTGGTTTTGGTGGCAGGTGGGGTGATACTCATAACAACAATAATTATAGTTTTAAAAATTAATAATTCATTAAACAAAATGACAGGACAACACAAACACCATAGAAACATTGACGCTTTTTATTTCGCAAAAAGAAATATATATAGATATAAGTAGAAAAAATTTAAATTTTTTTTTTTTAAAAGCAAGCAAAATCATTTCCTTAAGTATTAAAAATGTTGCCAATGGCAACTGATATTTTTTGGTAGCAGGTGAGAGCAAAAAAGGATAAAAGTTTGTACCAAATAAATACAAAAAAATAAACAAATAATAAAACAATAAAAAGGACATGCCTTGATGACTTGCGGCTCATGTCTATCCACCCTAAATCATTTGCAATGGGATGCTTGAATTTCGAACTGTGACGTTTTGGTTGGAAAGTAATACATTTTCGCCCTATAAAATAATGCATCAAATTTTACGATCTGGCTAATAATAATAATAATAATAATAATAATAATAATAATAATAAATATTTAAAGTGGCTAGCCCAGAAAATCACAAAAACCTATAGTTAGTGGATTGTTTCCACTGGGGGCCACTAGAACAAAAAAGAAACAAAAAAATGATAAACCTTAGACTGCCTCAGCTCAATCAAACATAGTAACATTTATAATCTGTGAAAATTGAAAAGAAAAAGAATAAAAAAACAAAAATTAAAAAATTCAAAAGTGATCTCCATTAGAATTTGCCAAATACATTAGAGATGGAAGTCTTAAACGAAAGCAGACTTCCATCACAGGTCACTTGGTCTGGAAGATTATTCCACACTTTTGCAGCTCTAAATGGGAAGGCTTTTTTGCCAAATTCCGTGTTGACCAAGGGAAGTGTGAACCTGTTTTTTGAAGCTCCTCTTGTTTGATGATTATGACAGTTTTTTGTCAAAAGGAATTTTGAGCGCATGTAATCAGGAGCAATGTGATTCATGGCTTTGAAAACTAATATGGCATCGTTTTTGATGAGTAAATTATTCATTGAATATTCCCTCTCTTTCCCAAGAAAGGTACGGACACATTTTAATCGTTTTTCTAGTTTTCCCAATCTACCTTGGGTGGCACAAGCCCATGCCGAGGAGCAGTAGTTGAAATATGGCATGACAAGTGCATTAATTAAAAGGTTTTTTGTGTGAGGTGTTAAACAGGATGCAATGGTTCTAATTTTAGAATATTTAATTAGTATTTTTCTATTTATGTCATTAATGTGCTTTTCCCATTGCATTTTTTGATCAAATGTTACCCCAAGATATTTAACTTTTTCGCTCCTCTTCAAAGGAATACCCATATAGTTGATAGTTTTGTTCTCAACTTTTTTTAACTGGCTGTGGTTGCCGAAAAAGATTGTTTCAGTTTTGTCCGTATTAATAGTCATTTTGTTATTATTCAGCCAGAGGTCGACTTGCGAAAGTTCTAACTCGACCTGGGAGACAAGGGTATCCAAGTTTTTATGAGACGAAATAATTATTGTATCATCCGCATATAGATGGTGGTAGTTTGAATTGATGACAGATTTTAAGTCATCAATATACAAAAGAAAGAGCAGGGGCCCCAACACAGATCCCTGCGGCACCCCAAAAGCGTCTTCATGAAGCAGATCTGATCCTGTGTCGTTTACAAGAGTCAGCTGCATTCGGTCCGTTAAGTAGGACTCGAACCAGTCAAAGGCAGCATCTCTGATGCCAAAACACCATAGTTTTTTTAACAAAATTTTATGATCAACAGTGTCAAAAGCTTTTTTAAGGTCAATGAGCACAGCACAAACAAAGTTATGTTGGTCGAGCTCAGTAAGAATAAAATCAGAGACATCGACTACTGCAGTTTCTGTGGAAAAGAGTTTTCGAAATCCGGACTGTCTGTCATTCAGGAAGTTGTGCTCAGAAATAAAATGAGACATTTGCTCATGCACTAACTTTTCAAAAACTTTCATAGGAATTGGCAAAATGGAGATAGGCCGATAATTAGTAGGATCTGTTTTATTGCCACTTTTAAAAATAGGCGAGACCCTTTTAGTCTTCCAACATTTAGGTACATAACCAGTAAATAAAGATTTGTTGAAAAGACTTGATAAATAAATACTTAAAACTGACGAACCTGCTTTTAGCAGTCGTGAACCAATTCCGTCCAAGCCTGTAGCTTTATTAAGTTTTAGTGATCTAATTATTTTTTCGACACTTTTGGTCTCAATACGAGCCCACCGAAAATCGTGTCCGCTAACAGGTGGATTAACATTAGTAGTGTCAAAAGAAAATTTAGAGGCTAGTTTGGCACCAACACTGACAAAAAATGAATTGAATGTGTTGGAAATTTCTTTTGGGTGAGAAGTTTCTGTACCATCGTTTTGGACTACTCGCTTTATCGAGGTAGTATTGCCTGACTTATCAGGAACCAGTTTTTTTAGGGTTTTCCAAAGTTGTTTTGGCCGTTTTTGAGAGTCCTGCAAAACGTCATTATAGTACTCGTTTTTGAGTCGATTTTTGAGACCTATTACCTGGTTCCTTTTTTGTTTGAAAGCTTCCCAGTCTATGATGGATTTTGTTTTTGATGCTTTCCGTTTCAAGAAGTCTCTTTCTTTGATGGCTATTATTAATTCATCAGTGACCCATGCCTCAACACGGCCAGAAAATCTATGTGTTTTGAAAGGGGCATGTTTGTCAGCCACTGTTTTAACATTTTTATTCAGTTTCTCACATGCTTTATCAAGGTCATCATAATTATTAAAATATGACCAGTCTAAATTCCTGAGGTCCTTCAGAAAAGCCTCTTCACTGAAGTTCTTGTAGCTACGAACCTTGCATGTTTTAGGTTCAAATTTTGGCCTTTTGAATTTTCTGATCACATAAACTAAATTGTGATCACTGATGCCTAAATCCATGACACCAGTTTTAGAAATACAAGAACTGTTAGAAAGTATCAAATCTATAAGAGTGCTACATCAAGTTTTGTTTGATGTAGCAGAAGTTTAACATAGTCTAGTTTGGATGACAGACCATTAATGTTGAGATGGGCCATTTTTAAGCCCTTCCCATTTCTGATTGCCTCAAAATCAAAGTTTTCATCAATAGTAATATTGATGTTGTCCGGAATTTCGTCACCAAATGACTCCTCATTAGCAAAGGGCAAATTACGAGAAAGACAGGGACTGCAAACGAAAAACAGTTTATCTTCAGGAGTCTTCATAAATTGTTGATATTTTTTATCAGAAATACGCTCACATTTTTTATGAGCCCATAATCCACACTTGTCACAAGAAAGTGCTTTGTGTGTTTTTGCCACAGGTTTTAAGCATGAAGAACAGGGATACTTAACAGGACCTGGGTTGAGGCAGATGTCCCCTGACAAGAGGATTAAAAAATAGAAATACTTGTGCCTGCTTGGCTTAAGTTTTGATAAAGCCATTAATTTTAATTGGAGAGTGAGCTGGCTTTCAGAAACTCTATTGCAGGCATCAAGTGAAGAGATAGAAAAGAAACTCCTATCTAGTCGACTCATTTCGTTGTTGTTGGGTGAGCTACTTTTGAACGAAGGTTTTGTATTGCTCAAAAATACAACGAATACAAAAATCAGTTTTAGCGTAAATGTGGGGTTTCCTACCTGAGTAAAGTTATTTTTAAGTCGTAGAGAGATCATTCTACGGTTAACCTAGATACGGCTAACCTAGATATCCAGAGTAGTTCGATCATTGTGAATTTTTAGGGATATTCTTAGGGAAATTCAGTAGGATTTTGGCTGTTTTTTCGGAAATTTTTTTAATTAGCAGGAAAACACACACAAAAATTTAAGGAACTTTAGGAAAATTTGGTTTAGTAGAGTGTAATTTAGAATCACAAGAAAAAAGAATGTTAAAGAAAATTGAACAAGGTAAACACAAATTGAATTGATCAGATTCGTTTCTACATTAGCTGATGCAGACCATATTTATTTTGACCTTGAAAAGAAAATTCATTACAGAAATTGGTTTTGACAAATGGACGTTACCTAAAAATTTAGGAGGGGTGGAAGTATTGAAATTCTTGAAAGATTTTGCAGGGTTTTTTAAGGGAAATGAATAGCCAGGCATACAGGGGAAATATTAGAAGTTTTAGGATTATTCAACATCGTGAAGGTAATGGTAAAGTAAAACCTGACAAATAATTATTAAACCTGACAAGTATATAATTATTAAGTGACTGACATAAAAGCTAAGTTGAAAGGTTATAAGAACTTTGACAACAACTCACTTTTTCTTTTTCGTTGTACTGGTATCTCATTTCCATTCCCTTCTTGTGACCTATATGGGAATGAAGGAAATCGTGAAAACAGTTTTCATATATATATAACTAAAACAACCAAAATAACGCAGATCTTGCTACAAAAAAGAAAAGCACACACAAATCTAAAAGAATTTGACTTCTCACAAAAGCAAATGGAAGCTGTGACTAATTGGATAAGGCTAAGAATATGACATTCTCATGATCTCAAACATTTATGAAACTCTTTTACAATATCTTAAGATTTTAAAATTTTGTCCTGCTAGTGCAGTATATGTAACTCTGTAATTCTCTTAATTCATATACATACACAAAAATATTTCATTAACGTAAATATTAGCAGACTGAAACATGAACATTTATCCACTTAGGCAAACAAATAACTTACATAAATTGTTCTGTGTTACTGGAAAATGACTCTTCATTTCTTTGTACACCAACATGTTCTGTTTCAACAAGTTCTGACAATGACTCTGTTTCATCATTTAATGGATCTGGTGCTGTTAGACTACCTTCTTCATCGTCTGACGTCATTAATAAATTATTGCTGGTTCGTCCGATTGAATGCTGTCTCAACCTACCAGCATACTGATTGGCTACATGTAAGGGACGCAAACGAGAGGATGTTGGTCGACTTGACACAAACTGAGAAAGAATTATATAAATAAATATAGATAAAATATAAGTAAAATGAATGAATTAGGAGCAAAAATACTTTATAACAAATGACAACAGTAGAATCTACTTGATATTGTAATAAAATTCGCCATGTTTAAATGTATTTAAAAAAATATATATTTCATTTTATTAAAAGTAAAACCTTTTCGACTTACACCATCATCAGTACATAACAATGATCTCTAAGTAGCTACGTGTTTGTACATATATACATGAAAATGTAATTTAGTAAAATAACAAAAGGTTAAAAATTGAGGGAATATATGAATAGGCAATTTACAAAGGTGATGGAAATAATAGAAACTTCATATTGATATTGTTCTCATTGTTGAAATTACACACCTTTGCATGTTGTGCACTATCTAACAAAGCCCAAAGCATCACTATCTATATACTACATACCCTTGTTTCAACTTCTGGTAAAAACGTTAGATCAGCGTCATTGTGATCCTCTTCACTTTCGCTTTCTTCGCTTTCATCAGCTAAACCCATTGCTACCTCGAAATCATCTTCATAGTACATTACATTACTCAAGTCCTTATCCTTTATTCTGAATTTTTGTGGTGGTGACCCAATCTGATTTACATGAATCTAAATGTAAACAATAATGAATTGAATTTTGAAGAACTCCTTATGTATTTCAACAAAGACAAACAAACTTTTGTGTTGTAATTTCTACAGAGATGCTGTCATTTTGAAATTCAAGCATAAAATAAAATCAAACTGCTTAAAAAATGGTCAACAGGTACTTACTTTAGTGATACAGCGAAATTTAGCTTTACATAATGGACATGTGTTGGTATTCTAAAGAAATTATTATATAGAATTGGTAACATTTGCTTTATACCAAGTCCCACCTGCCTTTTTGTTCATAGCTTTTTACAGAGTATATAAATATAACAACAACAACAACCAATTTTTGATTTTCATCAATAAGGATCTAAAAAAAAACTCCCATGAAATGAAGAAAATATCGATGATCATATAAAATATAGATATATACATATATGTACATATCCATCCTAAAGTGACCATAATCTTATTTGTGACCCATCCCCAAAATGTATTTTGAAAAATAAGTTAAATAATTTTAAAGATGGTAATAAAAACATTGAAAGTGACATATCCCACCAGAAGTTTAAATTTAGACATTTTGGAAAAATTATTTCAGACATAAACAATAACAAATTGCATCTATCCATTTGAATTCAACAAAATATACAACATATAATAATACAAAAACATAAATACCTTGGACCACTCATAAATACATGCAAAACAATACCAATGATCACAGAGACTTAAAACGCCTCGAATTGAAACCAAATCCAAACAAATGCTGCAGGTTTGTGGAGTTGTATCTTCATGACGCAATCTTCTTCTCTTATGCACTGAATATTCATCAATTGCTCTTTGCTTTGCTTTTCTGATAGGTCGCATTGATATTTGTTGAAAATCTATGAAAAGAATGCAATACACATTTATTTGTTTACTAATGTATAATAGGCTAAGGAATTTCTGTACCCAGTGATTAATATAGAACTAGCTAGTAGCCAGTGGATAATCCACAGCTTGGCACTTTCTTTGATACATACTACAATTAGGATTATTGCCAGTAAGATTTTGATGTGTTTAGTGAAGCTTTTAGGTGTGCTCATAAATTTTCATTTTGCAAGTGTTGTTGATATCATTTCGAGCATGTGCATGGTTCCCAAATCAAAAGTTTTTAGATCAAAATTGAGATGAATTGTGAAGAGGAGAATTAAAAATCAAGGAAAACTAAAGAGATTTGGTTTAAATTATGGAAATGTCAAGTCAGTTTGTAAAAAATTGCTGCCATTGATTCTTTGTTTGTTTATAACAAGCATTAGAGAAATAACCAATTATATAAGTGACGGTTGATGAAAACATGTGATTCGCATTTCTAACATTTTCTTAATGGATTCTGTTATTTGTTTACTTTTCCCTGGTAAGCTCTATGGCTCTGGAATTTTCGTGGCAGGAGAAGTTTTTCCTGAGGATTTCGTCTCACGAAAACATTGTTTAGGTTATAAACCATATTATCAAGTGTATATATATAGATTGATGTCGTCTAATTTATTTGAATTCATTTAAAGTCCTAAGAATGCCTCCATATGTGATGACATGGACTGTTAATTACTTTGCTTCACCTAGCACCACCATCTTTTTTCCTGTCAAGCAATAGCTGAAAATGTAAACAATGAAATTTACCAGCTAGAATGATTTAGACTGATAAATTTGGTATTGACTTAAGTATTCAAATAAGCATCCCCCCCTCTAGCTTTAGTAATACAAACCTTTTTGAATGCTTACATTTTTCGCAGTAAGTCCTTTGGGCTTAAACAAGTGCGGCGCATAAGGCAGGCAAAAAGATGCGAGCACTAGGTGAAGTGTGATGCCTGCACACACACAGAAGACTTTTTCTTTTCGAGTAGATCTTTCTCAGAGAAGTGAACAGGATTCTCTTCATTAAATATTAGTTAGCTAGCTAGCAAATGACAAATTTGTGGTATATACCATTTAAAAACCAAAGACATTTGTTTAACAGGTTTGAAGTAGTTAATAAAACATTTATAAGATATAAAAACATTACATTGCACCACCAAGTCAATAAGCCACACGAAACAAGCTTTTTTGTAAGAGTAAAATATAAAAAGGAAGTCTAGCTGGCTACCTAGCTACCTATACCTAGCAGGACAAACCAGGCCAGGAAAAGTGAACAGATTCAGGAAGCTTAGCTGGCTAGCTTTCTCACTTTTAGGTTTTTCAAAATACGAGAAGGGGAAACAAAAAAATTCATCTAAAATTAAATCAGCCACGACTCGATTAGCTACGTGCCTTATAAAAAAGTTTCGAATGTTTTTGTGTTTTCGCGCCGCAAGACCTGTAAAAACCGTTTTACAACTGGGTTATAAACTGATTATAGCGGACCTCGTACCCAGAACATGTTATCTTTTCTTGACTTTAATTTTAAGTTTAAGAAGACATGCATATATTCGGAGTTGCTTTAATTTTATATATTTTAAACATATAGGCATCAAAAAGAATTCCCCAGGGCTTGTTAGGCTTAACATGAACTGGGGACGAGGTTGCTTGTAATTGTTCCCAATTTCATAGATGGGTCTCTGTGCCAAGCGACCTGGACACGAGGTTGTATTTCTCTACTTCTGTGACCCCTTGATCTGGGGGAGAAAAGGATAAACCAGAAAATTTCGAGTCAATGAATTTACGCAAATAATTTCTCCAGATCGGAAAAGTTTTTGCAATCGCGTCGTATTTATTTAAAAAAAGATGATATGATAGCAAAAATCTTTCGCCAACGGAGAATTTTCTGTAATTTCGCGAGAAAATAGTTTAGCGATATTTCGATTTTATAAATTCGAACATAAAAAATAATTAGCGAGTAGAGTCAAACATAGCGATCAATATGTTGTGATAAGTCCGCGAATCGCAACGAATAATTTATCACAGCAGCCATCAACGCATAAAAATGTTTGAACATACAAAATATTGTAGCGAAAACTAAGTATGAACTATAGTACTTATAATATTTAAAAACGCAAAAAATATTTGTATTGTCACGGCTTTTTTCTATGTTTTTACCAAAGAGGTCATGTTTTGCGAAAACTTAGTATGATATTCACAAAGGACTGAGTAAGCACCCTTTTTTATCAAATGAAGGATTTTTCCAACTTTCTAACGCCCTTATTTATACCAGTTTCCAAAACGACTCATTAAAACAATATCTCTTTCTTCTTCTGAGTCCACATGCAAATAAGAAATTTAGCAGCGTCAGTCTCAAGACACGTAGTGTGAATGCTCAGCGCTAATTTTTAACGTTAATTCGCGCTAATTAGCGCCTAGTGGGAACCATGCTTCATAATATTGCTATTTGCTTTTTTTAGAATGAAATTTGCTTTTAAAACGGTCATGCTGTTGCCTTGATAACTAAAACCACAGGAAGTCGAAAAGACCCATCAAATGTAGGTCCGCACTTGTTTATTTTTGCTGAGTAATTAAAACAGTCCTTATAAGGAGCAGTAATAAAAAATAAATAAAAAATGCTAATTTGCTATTTTCGTATATTCGATATAACGTATGCACTACGAGGTTATGAAATTGTTTTTTGACAGATGGTTTTGCTTGACGACTTTAATATATGCTCGAATTTAAAAATAAGTTAAGTGTAAACAAATAAGGTAGGTAGGTCGGGAAGCTTATTGTCTGCATCGATTGAATAGCGAATAAAAATATCCTTTTTCGTCTACAAGAGAACCGCACTGATCGCCCGCTTTTTAAGCTTTATACCGCAAAGTTCCTTTTAAATTTTTTTTTTACTTTCAAAAAGTATATAACTGGGAAAAAATATTATTATATTATTATACCGTGCTATGTTTTTTACTATTTCAGTTGTTGTAGAAAACAAAGCATTTTTGACCCAAATACGGTATATAGGTGATAAGAAACCAAATTTTAGCGTTACCATCTTTCTATCGTTAACGTTACCATCACCAGTCTGCCAAATTGTAAAGAAAAGACAGGATTTTTAAACAAATTTTGACTAAAAACCGCATCAAGGTAGAAGAATTTAGCGTTTTAATACCACTTCATTTGCAAGGCATGCTTTCTTTCTGTTTATTGTTTCTAATTTTGTCTGAAAATCATTTTTAAATTCTGGAATAAATTAAGGTTTAATTGGTACTTAGGTGACAAAAATAAAAATTTTATGATAAATTTTGCCATAGCGTTATCTACATGATCAAATCAACATTTTGAGATCACCATCATATTCGCTATGTTCTTTCGTTCCCTTTTGAACCTTTTCAAAACAAAAAGAGATCCCATCAATAAAACAGATACAGAAACCTTGGCGTTCGAATGATAATGTTAACAAAACAGATACGTTGGTTTGAGTTAAATTTGGTACACCTGGATGCTGAAATAGATAATCCTAAAGTTCAACCTTGATCCCAGGGCTCTTTATCTTCTTTTATAACCGGCTCGCCGTCCCTTTACAAAAAAGAGACAAAAAGCCCTGAGATCGAGGCTGAGTAAAGGCCGGCAATGTTTCACGTAACTTTTGAGTTGTTCAAACAACGGAGCGCAATTATGTTTTTCTGTAGATGCTTGAGATCCTATAACTCAGATTTTCAATTACTTTCAGCTTAGTTATTTCTTCTTGAAAATGGGCGCATCATATCAGGTTGAATAGCAAAAGCTATATTTACAACAAACATATACAGGAATATACTTGATTGATCATATCCAGATAATGCTTCAGGATTAGAAAGATCTAGGAAATTGCTTTCAATCACATTTCCAAGTTTGCTGTTGCTCTCAACCACTTTAACGTCCTGCATCATCAATGTCTAACAAAGTAAACTCTTATTTCGAATTACACATTGTTAATAAAACAATGCTATAGGTTTTTTTGGAATTAAAATAGGTTGAGCACTTCTAGCTGGAACTTGCATAACTATGTGTTTTCCATCCAGAGCTCCTAAGCAGTGTGGAAAGTTCTATTCATTATAAAACTCTTTGGAAACTTTGGACAACTAATCTTCTTTTGACTTCGGTGTAGTTAGATATCCTTTTTCTAATAAAACAGACAATCTATTATCTGGAGAGACAACAGCACGTTGCCACTCAAGTTAGATTTGTTAATACACCTTTCCCGAATTTAAATTATCGATTACATCATCGCATGAAAACGAGGCACTTCTTAGTAAACTTTGTAAACATTAAAAATACAGCTGGCGAGTGTGACACTTTTATGCGTTGTGAAATGATCTTTTATTGTGTATTTTTCTAAAGGATTGCAGGTTTTTCTTAACGAAACTACTTATAATGTATTTAAAAATATACTTGTCTTGTAAAAGAAGAATATGTATTTGTGATGGCGAGTAGCAATCAGAAAGGTCAGCAAGAAATTTATCATAATTTAATCTATCCAGGTATATCGACCTCTCGACCTGGTAACTCTTGTTGCGTACTGTTATGCAAAAGTTCTACTGTTAATAAACCCAGAGTTAAACAGGCATTGGAATGTTTTCATTTCCATCGATTCCAAGTTTGAGAAAACATTGGGTAAGCATCATTTCAAGATATCGTTGAAGGGGAGGTGTGATGTGTTCACAGTAAACAAGAACACAAAAGTATGCGAAGTCCACTTTGAAGTACACTGTGTAAAATTAGGTTTTGGTTGTGAACGGAAAACATTAATCAATGGCTCTGTGCCATATATATTTACGTTCAAACAAAATAATACAACACAAAAAAGAAAAAGTCCGAAGAAAGAGCCCTTCCAGTAGTAGTCGAAACAGATTCTGAAAGCACATATGAAAGTTCTTCATCTGATTCTGCTGAGATCACTGAAGAACAACCGGGTTTTTTTACTCCTGATGAATTAGAAACTACCAAAACTGAGAATTCAATGTTAAAAGAAAAACTAATTGATGATACTATAAACAACTTTACTGAACAGCTAGGTGTGTGTAGCTAATGTTGATTTAATTTACCCCAATCTTTTGGGATTAATACAGGATTTACATCAATAAACCCATAGGGTTGTGTTTTGTTATGTTTTGATTTATTTGAAGTATTTGATATATTAATATTAGTAACAATCTTGATGGTATGTTCTAACGGTAGTAGTTGGTGTGACAATGTAGATCGGACAAGAAAGTTCGCATATTTAATGTTGTTTTTTCATTTTCGTGTACTGTCAATACAATGAGCAAAACCAACCCGTTTGTCAACCATAAGCATATCTTCTTGCAGTTTTAATATTCTTGGATTTATGTTACACAAACTATCATTAATTCTAGGATCATATAACGTTAGATGGATACCTTTTTATCAGCATTACTTTTTACAGGGCTCACCATAACTAAGTCTTTAAAAATTCCGTTTTTACTTGGAGCAAATGTAGTTGTTGATGTGAAAATGCTATCAGCAGATATGTATAGTTCATCCCTAAACTTTCTGCCACGCTCCAAAGTCTTAATAATTGCCACACCGTGCTGTTTACCACTATTTTGTCGATGCATTTCAATTTCTTTTATCGTGAGCGGTGGCATTCCCTCCATGTTTTCCCTCACGCTTTTTCTTCAGTTTCATCGAAGACTAAATCTATATTTTCCTCTATTATTTTAAGCAAAATATCTCTCATAGTATTGTCTTCCTCCATGTTTATATGAACGCGAATAATGTTTACCAAGATTTGCCTCGTTTTCATGCACGCAATATTTTACAAAATATAAATTCGGGAAAGGTGTATTAGAGGTAAAACCCACGATAAAACATTCTCGAAGGGTCCATTCTGAAGCTTTTAAAAAATTATTCTCCGTCGAATAATCGAAGGTCCTTAAATAGGATATTAAACAACACTTTTTTTCTTGCCAACCTCATTCCGAGGGTTGCTTTCCCTGGCGCTCCCCAAACATTTTACGTACCAGTTGCATATCAGTTTTCTTCGATAAAGCAGTAGTAATTTCTTTTTAACAGTAATTATCGATTAATGGCAGATGCATTGAAAGAGAAAACGTTTAACAATAATTAATAACAATAATTCCGCACAAAAAACATCTCAAAAGGAAAACCGGCTTAAAACAAAAAAACCACCGAAAATGGGCAGCGTTTTCTCCATTTCAGAGATATTCCTTGAAATTCCTTCGTCTGTCAAATTTTTTCAGTAAACGCATGGTTTTGTATGTAAGTTCTGATTCTTTGTGATCAAACATAAAGATTTTAAAGTGTTTTTAAATTTTGTGACTGGTTAAATCACCTGCCCTAATTGTGTCAACACGACGAATAAAATCGCTCGCGATGAAGCGCGCAAAACCTCTATCGTGGAGCAGAAAGTTACAATTCAACAATTATCGTTGTTCAGTGCAAATCGTGCATAAGTCTTGGTTGTTTCTTTGAGTCAAATTTGACATTTAAAGTTCTCTTACATTTTTCACATAGGAGGAGAGCAAGTTCCCCCTCCACTGCCTATTTTTTTCTAAGAAATTAATATATTAAAGTTTATTAACATACATATGCTAGTCTATCAGTGGAGCACTTCCCCGCATGTGTTCTTCTTGCAAGCCGACAAATGCGTAATGTAAAGTAGTTATACTTTCCCAACAAATATTTTCAACGGAGGCGGAGAACTGCATTGGTATATCTTTTCTCCACCCGTTTGCATTAAGTTTTGTATAGTTTCTTCGTGTTTCACGACTATTCTCATATGACGATGTTTTTATTTTTAACACATTACGAATTATTTTTTGGAAATTCATTTCGAAATCTTCATATCGATACAACGCGTATTCGTTCGTAAAACGTAACTCTTTCTCGCAAAATTCGAGATCGCTAATTAAACGATTACAGACAAATTCCACTTGTTCGCGGAAATCAGTTCTAAAAACATTCGTAGGTACACGACCATGATGCGAAAAGTCGAATAAAACAGCCCGCGGATCCCGGACTAAATGTAATACTTTTAATGAACGCCTGATGTTGTCTTTTAAATTTTGATATAATATCTGCAGACTGTGTAAGCTCTCCTCGCTCTCCTTCACAATAACATTGTGCTTTTTCATACTACACATTTCGTTTATTTTCGTTGCCGTAATATTAAACACTGCGCATGTGTATTGAGCTTGTCGTTGAGAACACCGCAATAGCTTTCTTATAGCACCGGACAGCATGAGCAAGTCCGGACATATCTTAGCAGCTTTGAAAATAAAGGGTTCGATTTTTGATGAAAATTGACATGAGAAAAGTTCGTTGTAAAATTCGGCTGTGCTGTTATAAACATTGTCGTTACGATCAGAGTACTTAGAATTTCTCAGGGGGTCAATTTCGTAAATTTTTATGTCACTACCTGACCACCGCTCATGTATTCTTGCCCAAATTTTCATTGGTTCATGCCAGTAAATGACGTCATTGTTGTTGTTTATGGCATCCAATGACATTGTTAGTTCCATGCCTCCAAACGTTAATATCAGCAGTTTGTACCGCGTTGTTGTTGAGTCGACGCTTTGATTAAACTCAATTTGATTTTTTGTAAACGAATTGGTTTTTTGTCGCGAAGTAAACTCGCGGTCTGTAACATCTTCGTTCCTAACTTCAACTGATTGTTTATGTAACTCACTGCGTTGTTTTAAAATTTCGTTTTCTCTCAGTGTGTCATCTGACATTCCTTTAATAGCGATTCTAACGTTCGTAACTCGCTTTTGTAGCGACATTTGTATCGACTGAAACATCGCTGTTACGACAAGCATGGTTAGTAACAATGTAAGCGCCACTTTTTTTCGATGCACGCGTACGATATGCATTTTTTTTCGAAACTAAAAAAGAAAGATGAAAGTTATTTAGATTTTTTTCGTTCTGTTCTTTGAAAATTTTGTCTTTGCTTGGATTGATTCGCATAACACTTTTCATGTAAACCGTGAATAAAATATATTTAATGATATTCCGATTTGTTATGTTTAGGTTAAGGCTTGGTGTACACAGACAAATTATATTTTTACACCACCATATAAAATTAAAAAAAACCTTCGTCATAAGGTTTTTTGTCGCATAATCAAGTTGTATTCTGTGAAAGTGAAATAAATCAATTCTCCTTTCTCTCTGCAAGTTTTATGTTGCAACCTTTTTTTCTGTGGTGTGTAACTAGCTTTATTTTTATTGCTTAGCTTCAAACAAAATTACCCCATGGGATAAATTGTAAGATTTAGCCAATTATCGGGCAGGTCAAATGCTCTCCTTTGCAGAAAAAACATATTTGTGCTTAGAAATGAGAATCCGATCTCTGATGGAGAGTAGTTACAAAATTCGATATATTTTAGAGGCCTCGTTTTCAAACTTTCTCTGACTAATTTGATGTATGTGCCTCATAATAGCAGGCGTAAATATCGAGAATTATAAAAACATATTCAATAAAATTTTTTATATATAAATAAATCTTATTGATCAGCCTCAAATGACAAACATGGAAAATGACAATAAATTTGTGCAGTTGTTTCATCCATTTAAATCGCGACTAGATTGATATTTTGTACATTGTTCTCTTCCAGGAAGGCTCATATTTTGTTGTTTAATGTTGAGAAATGTACTTTTCGTTCCGTTTTCTATGTGGTTGTTTTCCTTTGAAAGCATAACAAAGGAGTTTAAATGACAGTAGTTCTTCTTCACTTTAAAAAAAATCTCTCTACTAGCGTTTTGTTTTTGTTTTAAAAGCGCAACGTTGAAGTGAATACTACTAACCTTCTACTCAGGCTTGTTTTTTCCAAGTGACAACGATCAGTTTTTTTGCACAGCACAGGTATCAATCCAAATTTTTTGTTTTACATATCATCAGATTAAAATCTTTCTTTCCGTTGACCCGGCATTTCTGACGCGTATGCGCGACAGGATATAGTTTCATATACAAATAAACCTTGTCCCCATGTCGCTTCTATATAGAATACCGGGATTAATCTAAAACTTATGCATATAATGAAAGATCTGCGTACAAAGTTGACTTTAACTATATTTCATGTTTATATGAAACACTCCATCCCTAGTCTTTTTCTTTTATAATTTTTTTTATTAATTAAAGAGGTTTGTGTATGAGGTTTTCACCGTCAGAATGTTATTGGGATGTTATTTGATAGAAACTAATTCTCAGACAGTTCTCACTAATCTAGGTTATTATAGTCAAATTTAATGTTAACCTAAATACAATGCTATGGAGACAGATAGGCGTTTGGATGTGACACACTGTTTTGATGTCAAAGAGATTAATCTTCATAACAGCAATTAGTGAGGTGGAATGCGTTGATATATTGGTTGTCAATTCAACCTTCAGTATAAGATTTGAGAATGAAAATCTGCTGAACATGGATGTATGGTGAACATTTCCATATATAGCAGCTAGTTTGAAAGGTTTACCAATGTGGAACTTGAAGGTTTTAGACTAAGGAAAAACAAACAAAGAATGCTTTGAAAACCATTTTCCTGCAATGTAGAAACTAAAATCTAAAACTTTTAACATAGGCAAGTAACTTTTGCACTTAAATTTTTAATTGAACCTCTCAGACCTAAAAGCATGTCGAGGGACTTGTATTTACGTTCGGTTACCGTTGATATGTCAATGTTGATTTTGTATTTAGTTTCTTCATTGTGCACGCGGCTACGAATGTTATGTAGGAGTTGTTCTTGATAACCTGAACTCTGGAGAAAGCCATGAGATTGTAGCGAGGCTCTTCAAGAAAAGTTGTTGGATTTTCATAAACTTTTTTAATACTATTTTCTTAGCTCTAAATTAACGAAAACTACGTCACAAAAGAATAAGGAGCAGAGCTTGAATAGTAAGTGCTACGGTAAAGAGATATTTGATGTACTAGCTGGCTTGGACTTGGCGAGAAAGTGAATTATCGGCGATGGAGAGAGCGTTATGCTCAAACGGATACAACTTTTTCAATCTCCTGTGTTCCAAATATATTAGTTGTAAAAATCACAGATTATCAACAGTAAAATGAGTAAGAAAAACACTTGTTTCAATGAATGGGCAAGACAATCACGTGGGCTTGTTTAGGTATAAGTAGTTTATTGTCTTTACTCTTCGTGATGAGGAATAAGAAACAAGTCTGTGCAAAAATCTTTATCGCAATCAAGTTTTTGATTTAGCTTATCTTATATCAGTTCGGCTTAGCTTTCGTCTTTTTGTTTTGAGATTTAAATTTTATATATAATTTCAATTTTATTTTAATACAACTAAGAATCTAGCTCATCTGTTATGTTGGATGTAGTTTCGCGATAATTTTTGTCTACCATTTTGAAAAGGATTGTTTTCGCGCTCTGGTGACTAATAAGGACTTATACGGCAACCGAGATGATTGTAATTGGCAAGAAATAAGTTAATATATGCTATTCATATTAAGTTTGAATTAGATAAATTAATCCATTATTTTTAAAAGTTATGTTAATATATGTTAACTCATTTAAATGACAAGTTTATATTTCGTTTTTTATTGCCGAAAGAAATTCCGCATGCATGAAAGTAAACATATCACATTTCGGCGCAGGTAATTCCTTAATAGCAACATTAATCATTTTTTCCTTTATATGTGCATACTACTGCTCCATTAACTTGAGCATTCTTATTCGCCTGTTCGCATGAAGTAATAAAATTACTCTGTGATGGGGGATCCCAAATAAAAGTTGTAGCACATAAATATACATGTGCTGATTTCTTTTACCCGTTTGCAAAAATAATATTTGCTTTTTCTCTGTAACCGGCATGCCAAAAGGAAAGCGAGGCAAGATTTGTCACTCTTTTCAACGTTATGTTAATACTTTAAACACATTGTTTTCATATTTGTCTTGTTGATTCAACGTATCGTGATTTCGCTGCTATATTAATGATGCTGGTCATACAATCCATTATTGCTTAATCCACGAAAATTAAAAAGATGGTTAAAAACGGTTTCGTATTATTTTTTTCAAAAAAGTTGTAGTTTAGTCCCGGAGAAGAAAAGTATTCTCTACAGTACAATCAATTTGGCTTAAAAAAATTACATACTTGAGATCCTATAACCTAATGTCATTTGAAACCTAAGAATCGCAAGAACACAACGAATGCTCAACATTGAAGAAAATATATTTCTGGGTAGTATGCAACATGGGAATATTTTATTTTTTTAAATTTTTGATTAAATTAATTTTTCAAATTTGCATTTCATGGTTAATAGATGAAGGTTGTGAAGTAATACAAAAATAGCCACACAATAATCCCCAACCTCATCCCTAGTTCTTTCCTACACCTATGATATTTAGACGGGACACTTCCGTACCTGACGATGAGGTTGACTACTCCCTTCAGTTAAGCACATTAGTCGTGGAATATTATTTGTCGGGGAAATAGTTATTTAAGAAAATCAACTTAGTGAACAATTTTTGTTGGGAATCGTAACTTTCCCAAATAATTTTTTTTCAGGTAATGCAAAATACTGCGACAAGAAAGTTATAAGAAAGCTGTCGGTTTTCTGGAAAATTAAACAACACATGAACACGCCCTCTTCCTCCAGTATTTACCCCCCACACACGCTGCCTCCAAGCACTTACCCCACCTACATCAACACATACCGACTTCGTGGTCACCGGCTATATCATAA
The DNA here is from genome assembly GCF_029227915.1 of Hydractinia symbiolongicarpus. Taxonomy (NCBI): domain Eukaryota; kingdom Metazoa; phylum Cnidaria; class Hydrozoa; order Anthoathecata; family Hydractiniidae; genus Hydractinia; species Hydractinia symbiolongicarpus. The sequence continues at coordinate 9,094,910 of NC_079887.1, forward strand.
GTTTTGTACAGACGTTAATGTACACCTGCGCACATCGATGTTGACAACAGTGCTTTGACATTGTCTAACACAGATTGTTGAATGCTTACGCATGCGCAAAAATCCGATAAAATCCACGATATTATTGGCTGATACGAAAAACAGGTTCCGGCTGAAATCCAACCACATCGTACAGAAATTGAGTGGAGAGAGGAAAGGCCCCTATTGGAAAATTCGATGCTAGTTGGGGATTTGTGTAGGTATAAATGATCTCGTAATATCATCTCACAAGTCAAGACATGAACAACAAGGCGGTTCAAGTGGACCCTTGGACTCTAAAGCATATACGTGCAGCCAAGGGGCTGGGGCTGCGCCCTATGTGCTCGATTATGGGCTAGATAATTTTATGACCCAGAAATGCGTAGCAGGGCTGTTCCAGATAAGGTCAAGACCAAAGTTATATGCAGCAGGGCAGTCGATGCTCATCCTATGTGCTGAAGTGCGTCTCAGATGAGTTCAAGACCTCAGTGCAACAAGGCAGTTGTAGAAGATTCTTCCTTGCTCAAGTATGTTTTTCATAGGTCTAACTCTCAAGACGTGTGCAACAAGGCTGTTAAACATGATCCCGATAATTCATATGTTCCGGACTGTTTCATGATCTGGATAAATCTTAAAACGTTGTACAACTAGCTGAGTGAACATTTCCCAGACCAGTGCGATTACGAATATGATCGATGCAAGTGTGGTCGGAGACTGTGGTGGATGAGTAAAATAATTTGCTATCAGGAATGCAACACGTATAACGGGGGCAGTTGCGTATGCCATGATGTAGGTCTGTATATTACCCGAGGCTAGTTGGAGTTTGAAGAACATAAAATAAAAGAAGAATGTTAAAATTTAGTTTCCTGAGGACGATAAATATGTGATTGGATATCTTGTTTAAAAAAGCCACTTCCGCTGTTGATATAGACTACAAAATCATCTACCCCATGGTATAATACAATATAGCGAGGTTTTACGTTGACCGTGTTATTAGATCTTGGTGACTACCCCATGTTTTTTGGCTAAATATTCAGTATTATTATTCAGATCTGGACCAAGGTAGAGACGCTGGTAGGGCATAGCTTCAGCAACACGAATCTAAAGAAAAAAGGTACATATTAATACTGAACTGAAAGAGTGAGAGGGAAACATCAAAACCAACTTCTACAAGAAAAAGGTACCCCAGGGACCTTGTAAATGTACATCAATCATCAAATTGGGGAGCCTCTATAGACAGGGGTAAAACTATTGTGCACAGAAGTATATGGAAAAGTGTAAGTGAAAACATGTTATTAGCTATAATGGTAATGAGAGCAAATTGAAGTAAGGTTTTGTGGGTTATGCATTCCTACAAAACAAACAAAGACGTTCTTAGGCAGGAGGCAGCGATGTTATGCATCAAAGGGAGATCAAAGATATCAAAAGAGGAAATGGAGAGAGCCATCTGCATTGTAGTTTTTTTCAAGACCTGTTCCTTACGCTTTTGTCTATCTCATAACGCTCCTTTTTATCAAAGTTGTTCACGATGCGTTTCACTCTTTGTCTCATCTTGTCTGTTAGCACCATATAGCGCTGCTTATCATGCATAACCAGGTTTAATTCGTAGTAGTTTACGACGTCATTCATGATAGCCTTGGAGATTAAGTCAATAATTTTAGCTTGAATTCTTCGATTAGTCTTATATTTTCATGTTTCTGGGCATCTACTGTAATGTGTACCATTCAGGACATTAATAAGGCAGTCTTCGTAACATTTTAATTGATTGAGTTCAAACTGAACACAAAGTGAAAGATAAAATTAACGTAAATTTGACATTATTTTAAAACAAAGAAACATTATAAACAATACAAGCTTACCAGCCTGCCACTGTAAAACACTGAGAATGTGAAGTTTAAAGGCACTATATCATGTAAAATGGAAGCATTTTACTACTTACAGCTTCATGGTCAGAAGTTAAGTAAAGTGATAAAAATAAAGCACAAACCATAAAATATATAGCCTTATCAAGCAATTAATATTCCCTAATGACACATATTGATACATAGAATTTCCTAAGGGACTGCACAAACATGAATAGAAAAATAAACAATTACTACATAATAGAACTAAAATAAAGATTATGGAACATGGTTTCTACAAGCAACAAACATAACTGGCTTACTAACATTGAGCTAGACACAAATATAACCTGGTACACACATGCACAAACACCGATTAAAATTTTTGATATATATATATTATTGGTAAAGACACAACATCTACTCCCAATTATTTCGATGCATTCCTCAGATCTGCTTGGCTGATTCCAATCGCTAAGGCTTTATCTCCCAAAGCAATACACAGCGGCGCGCCAAGCCTTGTGGCTAGTGCACCAGGCCGCAGCCAGTAGTTATGACGCTAACTCCCGGTATTTCGTGATCACAATATCTTGCCCATGTACCATGCGTCCTAAACTAAACTTCTTCGCAAGTGCATTACGCTCTTTGATCTCCTTGCTGAGGTACTGCTGAATTTCTTCGATCTTTACTCTAAAAGCACCTTCATTTTTAAGTGCTGTGAAAGCAACATTTCTATCGTTATGATACTCGTCGGTTAACATAATCTTGAAAGGTTGATCGGGTTCTCGAAATTGCAGGTGAGCATATCTCCCCAAACCGTTTCTTTGGCAGAGATAATGGCTAGAAACTTAGCCTTTTTGCCACCAAGGAAGCAATCGTGCTTATACAGCTCGGCTCAAACAAGTCGTAGTCGAGTTTAGGGATCGGTCATGTACCATCCATCACAGTCTCCCTTTGTGAACATCTTTTAAGCTGGAGGCTCAGGCAGACCCATAAGTTCCTGCAGTGGTCAGTGCATGACTACTTTTAATCCATTACTGACAATGACTCAGCAGAGGCCATTCTTAAGCGCAAAGACCATGCCTTTTCCATTGGCTTGCTTGTTGATAATAGTCACCAGATCCTCGACTCTGTACAAACCGCTTATGGTCTTGATACGGATAAAATTTTGGTCAGATTCCCCCTTCCTGATGGTGAAGTTGTTGTTGCTGTAGATAATTAACCTTTTAGGGCGAAGACCCATCGACTTTAAAGCGATCCCGGTACACTGATCTAGGTGGTGGTCAAAGATCGTGGGTTTGATTATACTATTATGCCTGCAAGAAGAACTGACGATTTTGAGCCACTTGCATGGTCTAGGAAGCAGTAAGCCAGATAGCAATAATTTAAGGTGACATGAAAGACGAGTTTGTAGACTGCCCACTTTGAATCACTTGTCTAACGCCACAAGACCCGTGTTGATACCCAGGGCAGAGGAGAATAATCAATGGTACGCCAAGGGTATTACAAAAGAATGTCTTTTTCTCACGAAAACCCTCAGAAAGACAACGGTAAGGTAATAATTACAGAATACCCTTATGAAGAGTTAATATGGTACTCACAGAGACTTTAAATGCAAGAGTTCAGCAGAATTTGCTTAGGGAGCGTGGCTGTATCGAGGTCAAATATAATCGTTTAAGACATTATAAACTTGGTCGGAACTACAAATACCAGCGCCTGTTGCAGCTAGCTGATTAAACAAAAAAGTCTAGGTTTTTGTATGGGCTTTCCATACACAATTGTAGTTAAACTTGTAAATATAACAAAAGATGTCTTCTTCTCAACTTACCCTGTTCAACGCCGTACCTGCTGGGGTCATGGAAATGCTAATTGATAATAGCAACAAGCCATGGATACATTGTGCACAATATGATAGGCAGCCTAATTTTTGCAAAAATTTGCAAATTAATACAAGATGATTCTCAGAATGAGTTTCTTCTAGACGAAGCTGCGTTTCGGACCCTTTTTTAGATAAAATACGCTTTAGCTCTGCTACGATACGATCCAGTCTATAGCAGAGATGGTGTAGTGGTAACGCATTCGACTTTTAATCTTAAGGTTTCAGGTTCGAGTCCCCACTCCGGCGTACTTTAACCGCTTGTATAGCAGGCAAACAAGTTAGAGCAATGCTATACGTATCTCCAGCGGCATGTATTACTAGTCTCCTCAATAACCAAATCTTGCGCAACTCGAGATTTGAATAGTCTCTCCGCAAGGACCTGGTTTAAAGGATCAACAAACGTTGTAACAGCATGATGATATTTGGTCATAGAACGATTTATTTTCACACTTTTGCCTTCTAGCAGCTTTCCGCACCTGACTTGCACACAGATTTGTGATCACATTGGAAGGTCTTTGGAAGTGTGGAGGTCCTGCTTTGTAGATATTTTTGATCATATTAACTACTTCTGATGTTTCTTCGTGCGCAGGAGTCTTGGACGATATGTTTGAGTGTGAAGGCACAGTCTGCTGTGCAATATCCGTTATCTGGATTCAAAACGATCAATAAATTCTTGATTCTCTTAATTTCGAGGACTAAGATTTGGTACCATCTATATACATTGCTTAAGGTCGGCAAGAAAGTTACCTCTTACGTTGCCCAGCTGAGACAGCAACACAATCACCGTTTCTAATATTTTGGTTTCCAAACACAATGCCCATGCTCTCTAGCATGGCACTCATATTTCGCTACTTACGGAAGGCGGACTTGTACACGGCATAACCTAGGAGAACCAAGGAACCAGCAACGAAAGTAAGTCTCCCGTTCTTCTGATCTTCAGAAAAAACGTAATAGTCGTAAAGCTTTGAAGTCGTCTTAAGCGTAAAAATGCAGAACTTTGTCATATTCTCCTTCAGCTTAAAGAAGTCTGTGCCTGCCTTGCGCTATCGTTCACTTTCTTCAATGAACCAAGTTTTTCTTGTCTATCTTTATTTCACTGTGTGTTTGTTAAACAGCCTGTAGTTGTTTGACAGCCTCACCATGCATTTTGCGTTCTTTTTCGCCATGCGCTGAAAGTTTTCTGAATAGGTAATTTGTACTAAAGTACGCAAGTGCGTTGATGCCTGATCCTGCGAAGAGAACTCTGATTGTAGCCATGCTTATTCTGTAGTATAGCGGTTACCCTTGATCATGTTTTCACTTTCCCACATAGACTAAGTATTAGTACAATGCAGCCTTCTGGCTGCTGCCTCGATTAATGATTCCTCGCCGTTTTCAAGATAGTTGATAGGAATTTTGTGATCGATATGTCAATCGCCTCGATTGTCCCAAGACATCCCTAGGACGCTTTATGGGTCTTCGAAGCATATCCATATTGCACCCTAAGTACTCTTGAGAACTAATTTCCTTATTTCCCTGCAGACCCTTGCTAGTTCGGTTTCGAACAAATTTAGCAAGATGTCCAGCACAGCCGCATATGGGGCATCGACTTCTTTCCCTGTTATATGCACAGATACTGACGCCTCCACAATTCTAACACGTGGATCTTATCTTATTATGTTCGCATATATACTAATATATATACATATATACCACCATCGCAGTCTTTACATCGAGTCCTATATCCCTCATGTTCGAAGAAACTACTGCCCTTTAAGGCTTAGCATCTTGTGCGTTCATTTGACACCTTGGTACTATTAGGACACTTTCTGCATTATTTCATCTGGTGTTAATTACCCTGGACCCTGAAATTGTCTACAGATAAAGAAGGTTTATAGCGCGTGCAAAGCCTTTCCATGTCCGTTGTGTATGCCTCGGGGGTAGACGTACAACTTCGCCGGACATGTTTTCCCTACTTGTTAGGCACAATGGAAGTCAGAATTCACCTATTCTTTACAGTAAACTTCTAACCCGCTCTCCCCACGGCAAAGTACCCTGACATTATCAATACTTCTTTCATGTCCATTTTGGCGAATGGTCTTGTGATTCCTAAAATCTTCTTCCCTGCTGGGGCATATTTCAAGGTAAACAGTACTAACAAAGTCTCCTTTAGCTTGTCAATTATTTCTTTCTCATATGATACTCAACGCATGCTAAAAATGTCATCCTCAAGTTGCTTGCACCGATGAGCCGAGCTTCCGGCTAATTTTGTGAAAGAGGCTTCTGCATGAATTTTTGTCTTTTTCTCATTCACTTTTGCTGGCGATCGCGCTTACTTGCCATACCTAACTGCAACTCGCACACGTGATGAAATTAGAATGATCTTTCTAGTATTATCTATACTAAGGCTGCACGCCTTCGTAAAACTTGTTGCCATTCTATAGTGCCCGTAGACCTCCAAATCGTAACTTACGTGCAATCCTTTAGGTACTTTTGACAATTCCCCACTTTCTCTTCTTCATCTACCCCCTTTATATCTTTTTCCTAGACAACTAATTTATGAAGTTAAACCCTCATAACAGCAACCCCTTGATCATACTCGTAATAAACAACCTATTGCATCCAGGGTCAAGGATTTAACTTTGGAAGGCGCCTCGATAAGATATTATCTCAAACGACATTTGTGCTTCAATGACATTGAACCAATCTCCTAATTTAAAACACTCATCTAATGCAACTTTCACCTAGTCCAAGCCTTTTATTCATTTGTCAAATTCTTGATGATCTGGTCGGGATTTTGTAGTATTTCATAGTTGTTCAACTTTATTCGAGTTATCACTTTCATTTACGTCTTCCATCTTCTTTCTTTGGGTCTTCCTTCCTCTTGAACAATTCCGTATGACTGAGCGTATGCCCCGTAAGTATTAAGGGGTCTAAAAATGTACGAAATGCACAGTACACAAGGACCTTAGATATGCTACATTATCATTGATGATAGGGTCGTCCTGTATGTCTTGCTTTAGACCTTCCACACTGTCGAGCTTAACAAATTTGCCCATATCTTTCGCGTAAATGCTTATTACATGCGCAGAAAGTGCTTTAGTCGTTTCTCTCCATTCTCGTATAGCCCGCGCGGAACAAAATCTGCATAAGTTTTCTCTATCGCTTTATCTGGTACATTAAAGAGGCACCCTTCAGTACACTTCTTCAGTAAACAATGCACCTGTTCTTGCTGCAAGGCCTCTCCTAGAGTCTGATGTTAATTGACAGGCTTTTTCATTGTATTCACGGCCTCTGCGAGTGTACCGAAATCGCCAAACACTTTCGCGATTGCACTCATCTTTCCTATCAGATTCCGATATCTCAGAGAACAAAGGAGAACAATATGTAAGCTAGAGCTATGGCGATTAGCAGACATATTACCATATTTCGAGAAGAGTTTCGTGGGTTATACAATACACAGAACTGTTTCATATCCGTATGCTATCATTTCTTCCTCGAGCATAATGGCCACGAGCTAGTGTTCAAATTTGGTCCGCCTGAACAAGCCTCTTTTCATCAGCTGGATTTAGCGCTATCTTGTTTACCCCTTAAGAGCAAATTCGGTGCTTCTTCTGCTGAATAAGCACCTGGCTCGCGTATAGTCAATACCATCTTTCAGGAATCGTTTGTAGTCATCAAAAACGATAGATTTTTTTCACACCATTCACCATTTGATTTTGTTTACTTTCCGGCTCCATGTAACTCTTGTATGCAAACAGTTTGCGTTTTAGTGCTATAAACTCATAATTTTTCTGTCCAACTCTTAATTGATCAGTTCACAACCTTTTTGTTTTTACCCGTGAGAAACAGACTTGCGCCTTCTTTGCTATATGCGCTTGTATAATAGCGTTTTTCCACATCTGCAGCTGTATCACTGTAGAAATCTTTTGCTCTAATGCGATACACAAAGCTGTACGTATCCATGTAACAAAGTTGAATCGTGGTTCCATATTTTGGCTTCATATAGTCGTAGTCGTACATGATCAGTTTAGAGAGGTTGAATATTGCTTGTCCATGATATACAGGCTAAAGCATTTTGACCCCTGTTTTCCCCATATCTAAACCCATGAGATGCTCGCTAAACGGTAAAATTCGGCTTCGATACCATCCAAAGTTACTACTCCTAATTCGTTATCGGTTTCATATTCCAATAGTTCTTTCTTCCTTCAAGTTTGGTATGAGCTTCTCTACCCCACTGATCTTCATGCGCTTTGGTAGAAACGGTAGGTCATTATGTTTATTGTGCAGCACCTCTGGATACTCCATAATCACATTAAGTACGCAGCATTGCCCGTTTTTCTTGGCCAGTTTATGGTGTAGTCCAGTGATAACGATTCACTTGAAGCACTCTTTGTCTTAAGATTGATGATGGCTTTCCTTCTAGAGATCCAAGCAAATAGTTCTATTTACGCAGATCCTCTTGTGAGTTTCAACCTATGAGAGTCTACATCCAAGTACAGGATCCTATTTGTGTTAAACTTACTCAGTGGCAGACCTGGGTGCGCTCAATGCTTCTTTATCTGAGCAAACATGATATGAAACTACCCTGGAAACTTTTCCTATGTACCTATCAACGACAGCCCTTTCAACGCCTGAGATCCGAAACCTTCAAAAGTCCTTACGTCTGCGCCAATGTTTCTACGTCTGTACTTGCGATAGCTTACGCGCATGAACGATATAGTAGCCACGTGATGTTTTGCTGATATCACAAGAGCTTGAATAATTTATGTTAATGATGTCATAGGTTTTAAAGGGGTAGCTGAGGAGGAGCGCTAAAAGTGGGTCGTCGATGTTAGCCTAAACAATTGAAAAAGTATCTGCAGAAGGAGTCCGAAACAGGATTTCATCTATGTGTTTATGCCATAGCTTAAGCTGATGACATCACAGGTTTTAGAGGGGGTGTCAAAGTACCGATAGCTAAAACTACAGGAAGTGAGGAGCTGCTCGATATACACAAAAAGTCTGTATTGAGTTACCCCCTGCTCTAGCTAGGTTTTCGTTCTAAGGGTAGAGATATAATATATAAGAACCCAAGTTTCGTTTAATTTGAAGATTTAATTTGAAATGCTGAGATTTAAATTAGTCATTTTGATAATATCTGTAAAAAATTATGGGAATTCTTAAGAGCTATTTAGGAGCAGAAATTGTAACGGATGATTATTTACTGCCGAATAGCCAAAGATAAAGGTAATGTCGTTGTTCAGTCACATCTATCCATGAACATTATCTTGTGTAGCATCATAGGATTTTGTATTGTTGGTATTACTTCACTTGATAATTATAAATTTCTTGTGTTTGAAAGCCAGTTATAAATCAGTTAAACTCTTCAACAGTTTAATTGGCTAAAACTATGTGGCAATACGTTCCACAAGCTAGATAATAATAATGACTTAAGCACTATTTTATAAAAAACAATAAATTTTTAAAATTTAATGTATAGGCTTAACGTTTACGAGGTCAAAACAAAATTTAAACAATACTATAATACGCTTCTTGAAATAATAAACGAAAAAACTTTAGTGTACTACTCTGATTATAATTTGTCAATCAAGATAAACAGTTTGTACTCATTACCAACCCATTTAGAGTTCCAGACGAAGCAGTAATTTGAAGAACATATTTGGTTGTTTCGAAGGAGAAACAGAATTAAATTTATATGGCTTACAATTTATTAACACATAATTGAACTAAAGTCTTGAATCCTTTTTGAACACCTTCGTTTGTACGCCCTGAAACATTAAATTGTGGTATATCTTGCGATAACAAGTTTTGTTCATCGAAAGGGAGACATACTTTTATATCTATCTTGTTTCTAAAGATTACGATGGGGACGTTATCTTTTGTTGTTCGTTGTATATCTCCTAATAAGTTGATCAATTTGATATAGCTTGCACGGTTGTCTATAGAATAAATAAGCACATAACCGTCTGAACGAAGAATTTTTTGTTTATATTCCTGAACTGTTTCTCTGCGAAATATTCCGTTTGAAGTTGTTATATGCACATCATATTCTTTAATACATTCTTTTTTTCCATCACCCAAAAATACATTTGTTTTTATTGGTATATCTCCTTTTTCTTTTTCTTGTACGCTCGATAATTCTTCTCCTGCATATTCTGAACAAATTGTAGACTTTCCAACACCTTTATCTCCCAGAATCAAAATGTTTACTTGTCCACAATGTTCTATACCCATGCCAGTTGAGCCGGTGGAGGAATGGCTGCCACCACCCGAACGTGAACGACTTATTCGTCGAACTTTCTCTTTCACAGTTAACAACATCACATAATATTTATATCTTTTCTATGTTACTTGCTTATCGATGTTCACTCACTTATCTCTTTCTATTACCATACAATTATGAGAAGATAATGTTGTTGTTTCAGCGCATAGCTTAATGACATGCTGAGTTTAATTAAAAGCATATTTAAACATTAACTAAAAAGTCTTTTAAGATTCTATTGATTTACAAAGAAATTATAACTTAAAAAGGAAGTATTTACCATTGCTATTCTTTTTCGCATTATAGGCAATTTATTTCTATCTTTGTTTTACTTAAATACGAGATACACGGAAACACAAGTTAAAGAAGTAATGAAGGGATACGAAACAGCCATTCTCAGACAAAAACCACTGGTGGCGAATTTAGAAAGTGGCTAACAAATTTCTACATTTGCGGGTAAAATATATATGGGTCAATACTGAATGCTTGTAAATTAAATGCATAAAGAAATCCTGTGAAAATGAAACCTCGAAAGCCATTTTGTCGTTTCAGTATCGGAGTGGAATCATATCACTTTTTGAATCAGATCTGTATCCTCAACTTGTGAATATGTTATTTAAAATTGATTATTGCAACGACAGAGACTTCATTTTAGATGATGAAATAAAAGACGAAGGCATTATCTAATTATTTCTTGTGTATAAATTAAGAAATTTGTTAAGATACTTTTTCTGGTAAAATGACCTCGTTTATTAGTTGGCCGTGTCATTGGTTTCTTATAAAAAAAAGTGCATTTTGTAGGATAAATTTGCATTTTGTAGGATATATTTTATTCTGACAGATAAATGGCATGTGAAGCTGTTAAAATACCGGTGAAATGGGTCTCACATATGAATCTGATTAGTCAAATACTTCGCTGAGACGTCACTTAGACTTGTTCGTACAGGAAGTTTTAGGACACGATAACAATAACTATGTTATTACATTGCTTCCAGCAAAGTCACCAACCAGGCACATAAAGAATAACAAAAAAAATCGTTAATTTCTTCTAAACCATAAAATCAGCAATTTTCACCCGTTGTCTTGAAGAATTAGAAAACACCTTTGCAGGCCTCCCACAGTCAGTTGAGAAAAATAATCCAGGAATACAGGACAGAAAATGGTTTAAAAATGGACAATACAGGACAAAAATTTACGAAAATACTGAATTTAGTGTGAAAATAAAGGAGATTTTTGACAATTCCGAGAAATACATGCAACAATTATCTAGTTTTTTGCTAGGCTTAATAAAATGTCAACAAAAGAACCAATATCAACAGTTGTAAAGTTAAATGTGATATCTTTGGATAGTTCAGTTTTTTTCTCTTCAGACCTATAGTAATCTTGAGACCCTAGGTTTGCAGATTTTAGATGGCCCTTTAAGTTGAAACGTATAAAAAGCAAAGTTCCAACGTGCTCCATGGTAATCGAACAAACGGTTTTAATTTCGCCAAAGCGAAAATGGTTTAATTTCATGAAACATAGCCTGGGGTTGGGGTTAGGGTTAGGTGGTACTGTGGTACAGCTAATGCAGTACCACAGTACCACCTGATTGATTAATTGATTGATTTAATTTATTTACCGTCGGGTATTATATACAATAGTTCTTTAAAAAAAATAATATTTTGCAAAAAACTAATCAAAACCGACCATCACCTACCGACCATCAAAACTGTCCATCACCTAACCTAAGTGTGTTTCGGACGCAATATTGCATGGGCCAGTTACATATTTTGTTTAGAACCTGATCAGAAAATGCTAAAAAATGTTAAACCGAACAAGAATGGTATCCATCATCAGTGTTCCACTTTAATGCTTTGTAATAAAGCTAGCTAGCATAAAACTGCCGATTTAGTTCAAATTATACTAAATTTTAGATATCATATTAGCTAGTTACTTTAAGAGTTAGCTAGCTAGCAAAGAAGAGCACGGTGCCTTATGGCTAGCATCAAAACGGTTTTGTCAGAGTTTCTTGTTCCATTTTGCCCTCTTCTATAAAAGTATCTACCACTTGAAAGTTTACCTCCCGCCACAAAAAAAGTTTACTTAACTCGAAATACATTGAGAACTAACAATTTAAACATGATTTTGTTAAATTTGCAACGATATGTAAGATATAGACATGAGTTTACCTTGTGTTTACCCAGCTTCGACCTCACTTATCAGCCATCTTTGAAGAATTAATATATTTAGACGTCATCTGCTGGCAATGCCAGAATAATCGACCCCCGGTAAGAAGAGAGAGAGGAGGAGAAGCGCGAAGCAGTGCCCTTGTTAACTCATTTTCAGTAAAAAAAAAATAGTGGGACTTTGATACATCAGTTTTTTTGAAGATGTCTTGTGCAATGCCAAATTGTTATAATAATAATAACAAAGAACGAAATCATTCATTTTTCCAACTGCTAAGGGGAAAAAAGCAAAGAGATGCATGGATACAATTTTTAAAGCTAACAGACACACTAGCGAAAGTTGTCGTTATTTGTGACGAACATTTCACTCCAGAATGTTTTGAATTTGGTACAGGGTTCAGAACAGAGAATAAAAACCAGGTTTTTAAAGAATATTCATATAATTTTTAGCATAGCGCTACTTTATCTCATGGGTACTGGTTACGAGGTTGATAACGGGTGATAACGATTGGGTGATAAACTCCTGATGCTATTCTGTCGATTCGCCCCAATGAACCAAATGAGCAAAGGAGCGATCTTCAGGATTAAATATTAGCCGTAAAATGGTGAGAATTTTCAAAATTTAATAGTAGTATTTAGTAATCGTATTATCAACAACTTGTATTTTAACATAGCTCGTTGCCGAACTACTGAATAAGCATGTCCCCTCAATCGATGACATCCAAGTAGATTCTTCTGTCTATTTCAATGAGAACATAACATGTGATGCATTTAAACAAACAGAAGTTTACAGAACAAAAGGCGAAATCGGAGCATTCAACGGCACGCAACGAGAATGCATCCTTCAATAGCAGTTTCAACAAAGATTGGATAGAAGCATCTGCAATACGTTGTGAAAAATCAGATTCTGATTTCATACTGATTGACGATAATGAAGATTTGAAATTGATGTTGCCTAAATCAAATTTGCCGTTAGAAGGGAAACTGTTTTTGGTGTTCGAGAAGAATCTCGAGGAGCTCACGAAATATTGCAACACATGTGGTAGCCCAATTTCAACAATTAATAGAAGATTACAACTGGGAACACAAGTTACATATTTCTTCACCTGCCTATCGGGTTGTAAAACGAAATGGAGCTCGCAGCCGAAGATTAGTGCAACAAAGGGTAAGTTTCGTCTTTTGTATTTATGCAATGTTTAACAATTGGCGATCATTGAGCTCACGCTTTTATTTATTTAGGCGTTGGAAATCTTCTTGTTATCGCAGCTGGCGAAATGGCAGCTATTCCATTTTCTAAGCTGAAGTGCTTTGCGTTTATTCTAAGCATGCCGTTTATTGAAACGACAACATACTACAGGTTGGGAGGTAAATGCTCATTTTTGTTTTGGTGAATATTTGCCATGTTTTCCACTTAAAGTACTAATATTTGACATATTAAATTTAAGGAGATTACATTTTCCCAGAGATATACAAAGCGTGGGATAAACACCAACAACAGCTGCTAACAGAAGCTAGATTAAATGAATTAAATAAACTTACAGCTATCTATTGTCGGCCAGTGTGATAGCCCTGGCCACAATGCTACATATCGCACTGTGTCGGCAATGGATGTTGCGACTAACAAGATTCTAGTCTACCAAATTGTCGACGTTAAGCAAGCGGCTAATTCGCAGGGTGATAATAAAATTTGTTACATTACACAATAAAGTAAATACTTGACGTATCAAATAAAATTTATTTATTTATTTAAAATTTATGCAATATAGGAATGGAGAAATCAGGTTTCATTCGCACAGTCGATAATTTACGCGAGAATCATAAAGTTGAAATAAAATTGATATTAACAGATCGCCACATACAGATTCGAAAGATGATGCGAGACAATCCAAAGTATCAATCCATTAAGCATCAATTTGATCCATGGCACATTTTAAAAAATATCCTAAAAAAGTTGATAAATGTTTCAAAAGGGTTCGTTCTACTTCTTCAACCACTCTGAGGCGGCATTTTCACGGCGCTGTTTTACCGTTGTATTAAAACCAACAAATAGACAAAAAACGAATCCAACGTTGACAAAACGTCGTTTGATTAAATCAGAAAAAAATTAAAATATTTTATTCTGCCTGGGTTTTGAAAAACTTGGTAAATCGGCACCCGCAATCATAAACCATATGGAATGGAGCATAAGTACGTGTAATGGCAATCCAAAAGAATTGATAGAGAGGTTGGCAGAAATTTATTTTTATCACGCAAATAACACAGGAGGACATATTCATTGGTTCCCTCCGAACTTGTAGGTTTTTATCCGTCGTTCACCCCGTTGCTAACTAACATTCTTTTCCTGGTTTATGTTACACCAAGTGTGAGCATCCACCTTACACGAAAGACGGATCCAAAGAAAAAGATTGGATCAAGCCTGGAAGTCATGCACACAAATGTCTCATCAAGATTCTTCGCCAAGCACAATTGGTTAAGGATATGCACCAAATGAATGAGAATATGTCTACAGCTGGTCTGGAGATATTCCATTCATTAAAGATCCGTTTTTTGCCGAAGAGTATCTTCTTTGAAAAAGATAAAATATTTGCAGCAACAGCTTTGGACATAATGGATCACAATCTCAATGTGGATAAAAAACAGGTATCTAAATAGCCTTAACCAGCCCTAATTTCTAATGAAAATATTTTAGTTACTTCGTCCGTATTATAGACCACGTGTCGCAAGAAGAACGCTGAAGGTGATTATGTTCCGAAATATCACGTGTAAGGTATTCGAAGGCCACGAAGCGCTTCACTGCATTGAAAGTAAAGGTCGACAAATCGTATAACTTTATGCGAAGAATTGCCGAAGCTTCGTATTTCAGAGCTGTAGATTCGGAAAGACGAAATAAAACGGACACAGATTCCAGAAAGAGAGAGTTGTGTGTGGCACCAGAGGAAAGACCGTCTCGAGAAGAAACAATTGAAAACTCCCGCCTAAAATAAATTCAATTACTTTTTGTACTTTCTATATATTATGCTCACTCGAAATATTTTGTAAACACTCGGCATCCACCTCGAGAACATGCACGTGTACTCCTACTGTATATTTTTAATTTTACGTAGTGGTGGAGACAGACATTACTACTCATTTTCATCATTGATTAATTTCTAGCTCAAGAATTTCATCAGCGTTTTAAGTTTCGCAGGGGGTAAAGAAATGCTATTATATTTTCACATAATCGGGTTTTTACGCATTACTAGATGACGTCATTCAGTCCCAGATTGCCAAAGTTATCATTATCGGAACTCGAGATGGCGACAGGCTGCACACTTCTTTATATCAAATATTCTTAAACTTTTGATGGCAATATAGCATATAGGTAATATTTGAGCTAAATAAATGTTTTTCTTAAATACTGTATTAATATAAGTCGATTTAGGCAAACTTTTTTGTGGCGAGAGGTATGCTTTAATGCTTTGTAATAAAACATTTTTTTTCTATTTTTAAGTTAAATTCTGCTCATATAGAAATATCAGATCTTTTTAATTTGTAATTTGTATAATATTTACAGTTTAACTAGGTTAAAACAAGAAACAAGGAAAGGTTATATTAAGTGCAGATTTTCAGGAATACAGGACATACAGGACAATTAATCAAAATACAGGACAATACAAGACACTTTTGACAAATACAGGGCGTGTGGGAGACCTGCCTTTACTTCCTTCACATTATCGACTTTACCGCAACTTTCTGTTGCACTGTGGTATCACATGATTTTAAATCGCTACACTGTGGTATCACGTGATTTTAAAATGCCACACTGTGGTATCACATAATTTTAAAACGCCACAGTGGTATCACGTGATTTTTAAACGCCAAAGATGTTATTCTTATAAAAAACAAACATAAACAACCTCGTACTCTCACAACTTACGAAAAGTGAAATATAAAGAGGGCGTTGAGGAAAAAAAGAAGCTTATCGTATAAAACCTTTTTGGTAATTTCATTTCAAAAGGAAAATATATACAAGATTATCTCAACCGTGAAATCATTACATCAACTAAGCCAGCAAAATAAGTTTTGCACAGACCGAGAGCATTTCTAAACTATACAATGTTATATCGTCCGAATATAAATTTACAATAAAGTTCTGTTTTCTAATAAAAGCCGTTGGTGCGTGCAGTTTTAAAAAACAACTGCTAAAAGAACTCATCCTTTGCTGTTCCTAGAACAGAAAGTAATGACAGAGGGTACGAGGTTGATAACATTCAGTTTTTGCACTGACACAATCTAATCAATCATCAAGATTGATGATTGAAGATGCAATCTCCCAATAAGCACTCACAAACACACACGCTTTGCTAACCACTCTCCTCCGCTACGTCACACTATCACTTCAGTATAGCACACGAGAGACACGGCGGAGGAGAATGTGTAGTTACTACAATAAATACTACCATTGTTTACACGAGAGTTAAAACTTTAAAATTTTCTTAGGAGGGATACAAAATCAATTTTTAAAAAATACTAAATTAATATTTATAATGTCTTAAATTCGAAAAGTAGGGCACAATATATATATATTTATATGCCAAATACATTTGTAACTCCACTCACAGTAATGTACAGTCATAGATCAAAATCGAGGACAGGGGTGAAACTTAACATTAAGAAAAAAACAAAAAGTTCAAAACATGTTTTTCTTGAGCTCATGATTGACTAATAAGTTTCGCGATTCTTTGGCCTCTAGCATTGTTTTCTACGATTAAAGAAGGCAATCTCACAATAGCTTCGCTATTTTATCAGGTTACTTGAAAATAAGAAAAAACCCGTCAAAATTGCAAATAAGACAACTAAAATATAAAAGTTAGCTCAACTAAAAATAAATCCACAAAAACAACAGAGTTTGACAGAATTTTAAAATCTGTTTTCTATTTTTATTATTAAGTATTTAATTTTATTACTTTTTAATTTCTCTTCATTTACTTTTTTCCAGAAGGAAAAAAAAGAAAAGGATTTCAGGGTAAAAATTTAACAATGGGTAAAGTTCCCCTCGTACTATTCAATTGTATTCATCTATCATACAAAGATATTCAGTTATCTACAAAATAAACCGTCGCGCAACAAGTGGAGTTCGTTAAAATAAATATAGCCAATAAGGTTAGCACCGTAACATAAATAACGTTGGAAAATTGAATACATTAAGCTGGTACACCCGAAATGTACCGACATCAAGACAAATGTACCGACATTAAGACAAAAAGTTTTAAGCAAGTTTTCGTTTTTTCTGTCTGGTTTAAAGCGAGTTATTCACCATACACCAAGTAACGTTGTGTTACGTCGTAAGGGCGCGGAGTATCTCCTGAGTTGTTAGACTAGTTCGTGCATGTACAGGTAAACACGAGCGTCGGCTGCCGGTTGCCGGGTCAACGTTTAGCCAAGATAACATATCAAAACGTTCAAGTATAAACCTGAATAAGTAAGACAAGCAAATTAATTGCACAGGTTTTCCATTATGCAATAACAAAGTCAAAATAAAAAGAACGATTTTCGTGTTTTAAAGGAAAGATATATTATGCAGAAACTTGGAACTACTGAAGTCTTACTTCATAACTTCCAAATAATTTTTGCTATCCAGTGGATGTCCATTTTTCATTGACTGTTGATTAGATGTCATGTGAACATGTAACTCAGACTATGAGGGACAAAATAAGAAGAAGTCAATATTGCAGCAATATATACAGTGAATATGTTTTTATATTACAAATGTATATTAACATGCACCAATCAGAAAACAACGAAGTATGCTTAAACAAACAAACAAATAAACAAACAAACACAACAAACAATATCCAGTGACTAATTTGCAAGTTTCAACTTCGAGCATAAAATTTGATAAAATACGATTTATTTCATTTTTGTGCCACGGAGACATGAAGCAACTTTTTCTGGCGATAGTAACAAATTTACACTATCGCCTAAAAATGTTAACTTGTGTTATCAGGCTAGCTACTCGTTGCTTACAGCATTTTTTGGTTACTCGCAGCATGTTTTTTTTTCAGTAACAAGATACAAAATCAAATGTATTTGATTAACAAAAAATAACCTGTTGCTAAAAAAATTCTTTGTGTCGTGTCTTAAGAAATGAAAGGATTACAAAGGCAGGTTTATATTCCTAGGTTCTAACTAATTAAAACAACAAACAGCAAACTATATTCCAAAAACATCGGGTAATTTTATAATATAAAAAAAAGCAAGATATATGGAACGAAAAAACAAGATACATACCTTTATCACTTGAGGTCTACCGTTACTGTCAGTATCTGCTTCCACAGCTGTGCCAGACAACAAAAAACCAATGGCAAGTCGACCTTTGTATTCACTTGAGTCAGAAACTTGTACATTTTTTGTTGGCGATGCCATAAACATTTGCTTGTTAGGAATAGGTTGAAAAGGGGACAGTGAAGGCATCGGCGCATTGGCTTGATACGGAGGCGACAAAAGCTTCGTGATTTCGCTTGGCGGTGACGTCTGAAAGATGGACGCATCCGATGGTGAAGGAAACATAGGTAGCATCCCATGGAGGGTATCACGATCTGGATCATCATCAAAAGAGGTGTTTATCAATGAGGAGTTCTCATATCCATGAAAATTCGAGTTTTTCGAAGGTGCACGTGTCGAATGCAATTTAGGGGATGTCATGACAAAAACTCTGCTTTTTATAGTATCTAAATTGCGTTGTCTTTTAAGAGGTAACAGTTTAATATCACTCTGAAGATTTATCGTGCACAGTGAGATGCTTTTCACGGTGGCTTGACCTGTTCTTCTTTGATTAGCCGCACAAGGTGCACATACATCTACGGGAGGTGACATTGGTCGACTGTTTGGCGTGCAAGGAACAGCTGCTTGAATTTCTTTTTGTATTAACGTCTGTAGTTCTAAATACAAAAAATTAGTTTGTAAGAACAACAAAACGATAAAACAAACAGGAAAGCATATAAAAACAAAAGCCAGGAATCAGCAAAGAAATATCTGTTCATCTACCTCGCAGTTCCATGTGGCCAACATCACCAAGTTTACTCAGTACAACTCTCCACGAACTAACACTGTATGATATCACACCAGTTATAAACTCCCATAGTTTTCTTAAAGCTATACTCCAAATCGAAGATTTTTTGCTTCTTCTAGAAAGAAAAAAAACTGTTAGGGAAACAGTTTGCTACGTTTGTAAAAAATAATAATTAGACATTGTACAGATTAGGTTCGCATTGCATTGAATACATGGCAGTAGTTTTTGTTAAAAAAAGAAAGATGCTGCCATTCGTTAGCAATCTAAAAAAACTGAGGCGCAAAATTCCCAATGACCGGCTAACAGATTTATTTGTGGAAAAATCCGTAAAAAAACTTTTACAGATTAAAAGTAGTATTTCCCTTGCTTAATATAGTAACAGTTGCAAAAAAATAAGTTACGATTACGGAATACACCATTTCCTTTGACTTTTTCAGTTTTATCCTGAGAAAAAAATAAACTATCTACATCGTTCATGATAACCATTGAGACAAGATTCCCAGCCTCAAGTGCATAATGTTATCGAATGGCCACCTAATGTTCTATAAACGTACTCAAGGTTAGGGAAACTCCTAATCAAATTTAGTATGTATACCTTTTCGGGTAAGTTATCTTTATCAAACTTGTTTCGTGAAGTTCGCCTGCTTGATCAGTACACGTCACAATCAACCACTGCTCGTCAGTGGAGATACCATAGCAACAAAATAGAGTATTGACATTACTTTCTTTGAGTTGAAGTGCTGAATTTGCAACACTGGAGTGAGTTTGGTTTTTCAGATATTCTGTTGGTATTGATAAAATGAAAGGTGGAAGATAAACATATGGCGGTAAGTTATTCTCAACCTAAAACAAAGAAATGACAATATTATATGATAAAAAAACGTCAAAAACAATAAGGAGGTAAGCATTTGAAGAGTTAACACTGGGACTGATTTCCGCAACACTATAAACATCCAAATAATCAAATACATGGCTATTTACGCTATTTATTTCCCCAGCAGTAAATTTGATGAGATAAATAACTTCAACAAAAACGAAAATATTTTATTTATAACAAAAAAAATGAATAAATAAATAAAAAAAAATAACAGACATAAACAAAAGACAGTTTCAGAAAAACTTTTATCCAGGAGTTTTCTCATTTTTTCAACTTTTATATTTTACCTCCAGAATTTTTAAGGAGTTTACAGGAGTAATGACTACCATGTCAAATATGTCAAATTCCTACTCGATGTGCAAATAATGTTCTATAAAAGCACATATAACGCGTTACAAGAATTTTTTTTCCACGCAGCTAACATACCTGTCTTCTTCGGACTAAATTATCTCTATAATTACAAACTCCAAATCCCGTCATGCACTTGTCAGTTTTTTTAATCCATGTCATAGGATTGCCACGACATCTGGAATATACACTCAGTGCAAGCTCTTTCAATTCAGAATTGTGCGTGCCACTATTATTTGAGCTTGTGTTGAGATTAAGTTGCAATATTTGTTCTAACGGAATCACCTGCAGATAAATATTATAGGAAAGATAGAAACATTAAAATGAAATAACTAAAAAAAGAAAATAGAAAAAGATAATTCAGAAAATATGCATGCACATGAATTTACACACACGGAAAGAAACACGGAAAGAAAAATGATCAACATTAATGCAAGAGTTTTACATAAATGAAAAGTAGCAGATGTGCAATTCTTGGAAGCAATCTGTAGTTTTTAGTTGGCGATACAATACTCAGCATATTTACCAAAATACAAAATGTCAAAATACAAACAGTAGTCTAACGATGAAATATTTTGTTTTGGTGATTGAATATTTTGTCCAAAATCAGACAAGCTAATTTTAAAACCCAAATCGATCCGACTTAATTTTAGGTAAAGTTTCCAATAGTCTCTTTTGTCATCCAAAAAAGAAACGTTACCTGCAAAAGGATGTTATCTTTCAGTTTATCAAAGTTCGGACTCATTTCCACAAAGCATTTCAACAAGCCCACATATGACCATAACTTTGAAACGTTCTCTTCTTGCGATTCTTGATGGAAGGGATCCACCATGTATATTACCAACGTAGGTGGGCACTCTTTTGTGGTGTCAACAGGAGTTTCGTCATACACTGTGGCAGTACCAGTGTTTCCAACAGAGGAACTATTTAAAAATAAAAAAATCATTTAATATTATTTCACAAAGGTATGACATTTGACGTAATTTTAAAAAAGTTTGAAAAAAATATCCTATCACTTCTTCTCAAAGTCAACAATCCAGGCAAAAAAGGGCCTCATATATTTAAACATGTCCATAATTAAAAAAGTATTTTCATGGAGTGTTAACTTACATGTTTTGGGAACTATATGAAGAACCTGCTGCTGTTGCTGGAGAGGAGGGATTTTGTTGCTTTAATGCAGAAGAAATAGCAGCTGATGAAGCACTTCGTTCAATTTCTGATTTACTAGTGTACAACGTTGAATCCAGAATTAATGATGCCAAATATGGTCCTATAAAACCATCATTAACAGTTGGTAAGGTAACAAATCAGATGTCTACACACTGCATAAACACCTGCAAACGGAAAAAATACAAAACAAAGAAATTACCAAGCTGATGTTTACAGAATTGAGCAACGACTTTTAACTTTGCCATCAATTTTGAGTCATTTTGACTGAACCAATCGCTAACTGATGACGCAGAAACCTTCTGAACTGATTTTTGCGTAATTCGAAGTAATCCATCGCGAAGATCTTTTACGATTGGCCAATGTGTACCAAGATTTAAGGACTGCAGTAAATATTAAAAAAGCGTCTCAATAACCATTACAAAATAATAGAGAAACATTGTGAAAAAGAACTGAATTATTGAGTAACAAAGTGATCTCTATCGTTGCTGTTGTTGTTCATTTGCATAAAATGATAAAAACTGTGCTTTGAAAATTAGATAACAAAAAATCAGATACTTTTGTCAGAAAAAAGAGAATTGTATAAGAAACACACTAAAACATTACGTAAAAATGTTACAATTGTTACAATGATTAAATAAAACGTTTGCTAATTCGCGATTTATTTTTACAAATTTGTGACCACGGTCTAACATAATTCGTTAATTTACTTTCTGCATTAAATTGAAGATAAATCTCCTTCAGGGAATGTGCTAACAGTTAGGTTTACAAGTTACAGGCTAGTCTTGAAATAATAATGAAATTAATTTTCACCTCATAGACACAATTAAGTTCTTTGAAGAATTGCTTTGTACTATTAACTATAAATTCACTCTCTGGTAGCGCAACAATATAAGCAATATTTCGTCGTCCTCCATATGGTTCCAAGTGAAGAGACTGCCAATGCTTAACTGCCACAGGAGATGTGGCAAGCATGTCGCCATCATAATTAAACAACAATCCATTAGCTGATAACGCGGACTGCGAGTTGTTTTTGTTACATAAATCAGTCAATTTTTTAAATGAAAGTGGACCATTAACTTTTGGATCATCCCATACAGATTTTTTAACAGGGCCATGTAAAGCTTTTTCAAGACGACGTTGTAATTCTTTTAGTATCGTGTTACTTTGTTGGGTTAAATTACTAGTCATTTCACTTTCCTTTGGTTGTTTGGTATAATACTTTGTAACAATACCATGTAAATATTTGGTGGCCAGTGGTGTTGAAATATTTTTCAGCAACAACTCTATGTCATTTGGTAACAAAAGGAACTTTGCTTCCTCTACTTTGTTCAATGCTTTACTTGAAGTTTTTTGTTTGAAACAACTTAGAGGTTGCAAAACAGAATCTTCAGGAAATAAGGTAGAGGTAGCGTCATCAACAGCAGTTTTTTTCCACGTCACATTTTGGTATGCCTTGAATAACATGTAAGTCTTTTCTTGAAAAAGCGAAGCTAATGACGTGTTGGCTGCAGTCCAATTTATACACGAGTCTGCAATTGTTAAGTTTATAATCAAAGCTTGATAATCCTGCATGGTAATAGGTATTGTGGAAGAGCTGGGAGTAGCTAGCTCTGAAATTTGTCTCTGCAGTAATGCTGACGGTGATGGAATGGTAAGTTTAAGTTTTGAATTATTTTGATTTATTTCTTGTGCATCATCAGAACTTGATGAAACTCTGTTTCCACTTGGTCTACGTGAAAGTATTGGTGGGTGATGGTTGGTGTCCCAGCTTGGAGTATATTTAACCTGGTTAATTCGACCAAAGTCAACTTTTCTTTGAGGTAAAACAATTGGTGCATATGCTGAAGGAATTGTTTGAACTTGAAATTTTGGTAGAATAAATGTTGGAACCATTCCCTAAAACGTAAAGAAGATTCCACAAAATACTTCACTTGTAATGACATACCAACGTTTCTTCAATTGATACAAATTTAAATGTGCTAGTTATCAGATCATACATATTTAAAGTATATTCAACAGCTGAATATATACAAGTTTTACACAATTAGAAATGTTTTACTCACACAGAAAGCCACATAAAGGAATAGTGGTTACTTATAAAATTTCAAAAAATTAGTTGGTGGCCCGTGGAAAAATCCAGCTTGTTTTTTTATACCACATTGTGTGCGTCTCACTACTTGCGGACAATATTGCGTGATAGACAGACAGGCAGACGTATACAGGTATTATAATATAGATATGTACCTTTAGTGACGGCTTTTCAATCTCCATTTGTTCACTTTCTGCAGCTGGAGTATGCTGTGATGTATCAGGTGATACAAGAGACACACTGTTCACATGAGCAGGATGATGGTCACTATGAGTAATTGTTATTGGTGATGTTGTATTTTTTGGAGGAGAAGGAGGCGTTGGAAACATTTGTGCAAGATCCTGAACAGTCAGTCCAGTCGCAGTTGTGGTTGTTAGATTAGATGTAGTGAGTTGAGGACCAGAGTCTGCCAATCCAGAAGTAATAAGAGGTTCACTGACTGCAGGAATCTAAAATTTAAAAAAGAAATAAAGGTCACACAAAAAATAAACAAAAATAAGGACAGCAAACACTTTTCAAAGTGCTTTTTCAAAAAATCTTCAAATCTGTAAGACTTTTTATCAACAATATGTTGACATTGAAACTAATTTCTGATCACCTGCTTTTTTAATGTTGATGGAATACGTTTAATATGGGACCAAATTTGGATATGTTAAAGTTGAGTACTTACGACCAGTAATGATTAGTAGGCATTATGTCAGTACTTGGCTGTGTTATAATGCCAATTAAAATTTAATAAACAAACAAACAAAAAATTTCAGCCTTTAAATTTAGTTATATGTTCACCAGTCAGCTTTCGTGCAGCATACTGACATGAATTAGAAAGGCTTATTCTAAGATCAGTTTTATTATTAAAATTAATATGACTGATGGTAAATAAAAAGGCAAGAAAAATAAATATTAGACCTTTTTCAATGAAATGTCATCATCGTCATCATCAGGATTATCAAACATATGGTCCAAGTCATCAAAGTTTGGCATTAGCTCTTTTGTAGTCATAATACTTACAGACGAAGTTGATTTATAAGGTGGCGAAGGAGGTGGTTTGGTTGTACTTAGATTCTTACTACTAATACGAGTGCGTTTTCTTGGCCTACCAGGCCCAGAATGTGTGGGTGATTCGCTTCTTGGAGAAGTGATGGGACTATCACGTTTTCGCAAATTTACACTACTTCTTCGTCGAGTGTTTGGCAAAAATATATCATCATCGGATATTTGTCCAACTCCTTCTGATGGAGAAAGTACAGAGCTACGCCTTCCTCGAGGTCGTCCTGGACCTCTTTTTGGGGGGTCACTCGGTTCTGATTTTATCTTTTTAAACCCGACATCTTCAAAACCAAATACAGGATCAACATGTTTCTTTATCCTATAAAGATTTAAATAAAAACAAATTAACAAAAACAACAAGTATTTTGACTACGTCACAAAACTGTAGCCTCTATGCACACCTCTATAACATTCGGGATGACTTCACAACATGACCATTAGAGTCGCTGCCCACCATGACAAGATCACTGTCTCTAAATCTTGATGTGACTGCAACTCATAAAACTTATTTTCATCTTCCTCCCTGTGGAGAATTATACTGACATAAAAGTTACAATTCTATTACCTATCAAATCCTTGCCCTCCTACTACAAATCTAAATGAAGTTGCTTTCCACTTTCGACTGCCTGAACAAAAAACATATCAACAGCTCTACGCTCTAACATGTCAACTACCTCACCTGGTCTAACTCTCAGTGAATCAAAATTTACACTAGCCATCATCAACCTAAAGTTATCTACCTTGTGATGAGATAGCTGGGTAACAGTCTGACGATGCTTACACCCGACATCTGTCCTACCATGCATAACACCTTCACTCCTCAAAGTTTTAGTCCTGTTTAAGCAGTTTGTCTCACCAGCTGTTCTCAGGGCCATTTAATAAAGGGTTTTGGCATTGTTTTACAGCTGGATGCCCTTCCTAACATCAACTGTTCACAGACTGGGTGTTTTTTAAAGTGACACCATCACTATGTGGCATTTCATGGGACTTCCACAATTGCCCCTCAGGTATTGTTCAACCCCTTTCTTGTCTCTCAAGAGACCTTCACCATGGAAAAGATATTGCAAATACAAAACTACTTTTATAAAAAAGAATTTTAAAATATAGCGTTTAAAAATAAAAATAAATGTAACATACCCTGAGCCTGGCAACTGCTCAATTTTCAATTCGTTAGGTTCGTCTAAAAATACAGGTGTTAAGGCTCCATACTCTGACTTCACAAGAATAGCATCTTGGGCAGTTTCACATATAGTTTCCCTGAATCTTGGTTCTATATTATTTCCAGGAAGTTGTGGTCTTTCCATATTTAGTTTTTCTGGTAATTTATAAACAAACATCTTTTTCTTGACACTGAATTTTACAGAGTCTCTAGAAAGAGTTGTTTTTTCGCGCATAGAAAGTGCTGGAGCAACTAAATTATTGGGAATAGACGAGTACAATTTTCCATTGTCATTATTTTGCAATGATGCTATGTTTTCTTTCTTTTCTGTCACGAATGGTGTACATTTTTGATCTTCACTTCCCGTTGATGTGTGAGTGCCAAACGGTTTCGTGGATCCACTAGGTAAAGGTGTTACTCTACCACTCAAGGATGGTGTTAACTTTCCAGTTGGTTTTCCAGTTTTCAGTACCCGTTGATGAAATGATGAATATGAAGCACTTTGAGAAACCTTTTTAACTTTAGCAGTTGATGGAAGATTTGCATTTGAAGCCTGATTGTGGTTAAACGTGTTGCTAAATGGATTGCCTGTAGTGGAACTTTTCACACTACAAAACGAATATAATGAAAAAATTATCACTTAAGTTTACTTATACCTAACTGGTTCTACAAACAGTAAACATAGCACGAAAAAATTTCTGCATACAACATCTGAAAATTATCTCTAAAAACGAAAACTTATGCTGCCTTTTTATGAAACATTTATTGTCTTCCTGTTGAATACAACTTACGTACCGAGTTGTGTTACTGTTTGACGAACATCCACAAGCTGAGTGGTAACAGTTTTCTTTGAAATCCCATAACTGAGTTGATGGTAAATGGAGTTCTTCTTTTTGTTTAATGTTTTCCCATGCTTTGTTGACAACTTTCGTGGAAAGGATTCTTTTTGATGTCTTTGTGATAGCTTCATTAAAACTACTTGTCTTTGTCGTGCTCCCTAAAGGGTAAAATAAACAAAGACTAAGAGAAAGGATATCATTTTGCAATGCAACAAAACATTACCTGTTTAAGATTTAGAGAAAACATAATACAGCACCTAATGGGCAATGACTGCTAAAGTTCATGCAACGAAAACAACACATTTTTTTGTCATGAGCCTAACATAAAGTATATAACAACCAAAACTCTGAGCAAATGAACAATCAATATTTACATGGAGCTTTAACTGGATCATTTAAAACTAGTTTACATTACTTAAGGGTAAATTAAATTGGTAATTTTTAACTAGCATTAAACTGGCAATTTTTATTTAATTTATATGTCGTTTTTCTCGCCAGTGGTTAAATTAAACATTTTTCTTTTGTAAAAAGAAGCATTTTTATAAAGGTATTGTTGCATTAATTAAAACAGACCCTAACATTGATGCAGAATTACCATTATTTTTTCAGAGAAAATAATTGTCTGTAGAAAACTTTTGTTTCATTTTGTAGTGAGAGTGCATCTGTTTTGGCTATACCTATCAGTAATAACTAAAACAGACCTTACATAATACGTAATAGGGTCACATGTCGGAAAAAAAACATTAGTTAGTTTGAAAAATTTTAACAAAGAAGGCTGTAATAGCAGTGGGAAGTATGAGTAAGTATAACAAATATGTAAAAGGCTATATCTAGAGTCACACAAAGTTTTAACAAAAAGTGGATATATCAATAGGAATTTTCTAATGCAAATCTTCTTCGGAAAAACATGGTGTTAAATATTCTTTGTTTATCTTAGCAAAACGAGTAATGATTTTTAAAAAAAGGAAATTACCGTTTGTTAATGTAAGAGGTACCAAAACTAAATGTGCAGGGTATAACATCTTTACTTCACCAAGATTAACTTCGACAACCCCACAACAGGTATGTGACTTCAGTGAAGAATCATAATCTTTCTTGCTAATTGGAAAAAACTTCTTCCATTCTTCAATTATTTTTACAGCTCGTGCATCTGTATCTGGCAAACTGTTACCAGTAAGGTGAGCATCGAGACCATAAGGAGCCAGTAGAACTAAAAACAAAGAGAGTATAAAAGTGAAAGTGAAAACAGACTAAACAATTGTGTATGCTGATTAATAGAACTATGTCATCATTTTTTTACATTGAATTTTTCCATTAATATGACGCGTATAAAATAAAAAAAACTAATTACTTTGCTATGTAAAAAGTAAAATTTAATTTTGATTTTCTTATATGTGCTGACTAGGAAACTTCTATAGTCCAGTCGCTTAATTCAATTATACCCCTGACCCGTTAAGTATAAAATGGCCTAATTCACTACATTAGATATATAATATGTTCATATTTGAAAATGTTAATTTTGCAACCTATTCCAGAATCAAAAATGGGGCTTTTTTAGGCCATTCTATACGTAATGAAATCCCTCACAACATTAATCCTTGCCAACTAAAGCAAAGCTGCAATACCTTTTGATTCTTTGTTTGAAACATACACAGAAGTTTTCTGCCCATCTTCAGGACAAAGATTTCGTATAGCATTCTTTTCTTCCACATCAACTGCTGCAACAACAGTACTCTCACCATGTATAAAAAGTGAAAAACTGAATGCGAGAGCTCTAAAACATAAATAATTTACCTTTAACCTTTCCATACAACAACCTTTAAATTTTCTAATAAAATTAGGAGTGCTTGATGAAACAGTTTATGAGGATAAAAACTCATAAAAAAAACTGTTTAAAAGTGCTTTTTCACGCTTCGTATTCCTTCTTCAACGTCAAAACCATGCCCTTGTAACTTAACGCTGTGGCAAATACTCTTTTAATTTGCCATTGGCTTTGATCAAAAAGAAAAGTAATAACCTGGCAGGTGTATTTGATTTATCAACATCAATAACTGGTTTTGTAAACCATTTCCCAAGTCGAACAAAATCGCTATTTAAAAGGTTTCTAAAAAACAACATATATAGTAATAAAATTGTGTAAGATTGTGTAATGTTAGAAAATCTTTATTTCACACCAGTGTAGTCTATACACTCACTTTTCAATGATGTTGTAAATTGATTTAAAAAACAAGTCAAGGTTTTCTGGCGAAATTCCATCTTCATAGCTTCCAGTTTCAACTTCTATAACAAAATTAAGAATGTGTTGTTTATTGTCATACCCACAAATAATCGAGAACAAAATAAGTAAAGTAACGTAATCACTGTTTAACATGCTGCTAGATATAAAAAAAGTTTTGCAATGAAATATGACAACACTTAGGCTTTGTAAGAATGCATGTACAGTAAAGTCTGGATGTAATCTACCGTGGACGTGAGACTCGCATGAATATTTACACAAAACAATGACATTGATAGCTTTTGTTTTTTTAAGAAAATGCGTCGCAGCGACTCACTGGTAAACAATGACCCCACGCGATTGATTGTTTAATCACAATAGGTTGCAAGATCAATTTTAGCAATCTAATTTGCGCGAACTCTTTTGAAATTTTTAATTGCATTAATTAAGCGTTTTTTAGATCGCATTTTAAAAGTTTATAAACGTAAAGCGGCGATAGAAATGTTTTTTTAGATCGCATTTTAAAAGTTTAAAAACGAATAGTGGCGATAGAATTGTTTTTTAGATCGCATTTTAAAAGTTTAAAAACGAAAAGCGTCGATAGAAATGTTTTTTTTAGATCGCTTTTTAAAAGTTTAAAAAGGAATAGCGGCATTAGAAAGGTTTTTTAAGATCGCTTTTTAAAAGTATAAAATCGAAAAGCGGATAGAAATGTTTTTTAAGATCACATTTTAAAAGTTTAAAAACGAAAAGCGGCATTTAATAGTTGTGAACGATGCTTCTCGTATGTTTCTTAAATTAAACGAGCTGGAATCTTTAAATCAACAATACATTCTCACCCAATGTATTATAAAACTTCACAAAAGATTTTTATTATTTAATTACTTCACGCTAATACTTAAAGGAATAGCTTATTAATACATTTACACAATGCACCTTGCTATTAAAAGAAATATAATAGCTCCGATATTTCTTCGCGAGCGCATTGTTTTTTAACACGCAAATATAAACTCACAAAACCCTTAAGGGATTTAATTATAACAAAAGACAAATGACTGCCGTCCTCCATGAAAAGGTGAGATATTAGCGTGTACGCGGTAGATTACATTCAGACTGTACTGTATATGCTTTTCAATCCTATTTTATTTATAAAATTCTACTTTCCTGATTCCAGGATCAGATTTAAGATTTAAAATATATGAAGTAAAAAAAATCTATTAAAATATAATATTAAAATGTTTGTAACATTACAAAGAAACAATTATGCTATCTATTTTTGTTGTTTTAACAATTTTTATATATAAAAAGCAATGTTATTTCCTCAACTGACAGGGAAAGAAACAAGTCACTATCTAACAAATTATCATTCTTATTAGTTCTCTTGTACTTAAACAACTGTATGTTGCATACCTTGCAGCTGTGGTCCCGGTACATCTTTTAACACAGGTTCTTCGCCATACCAAAAAATGATCAGCTCCTTGGCACAATTAAATAGACGGTTATCAATCTCTTGAATCGGGACACCAGGCTGTGGTATCCTTTGCCATACACAAAATACATCTGTCTTTAAAGCAATGGTATATGCTGTAAGAATAGGATCATCAGATGTGCTGGCGCTATTCAGACATTTGCAAGTGTACTTTTTCCATTTCAATCCACGGGTATCAGTCTATACAAAAAAATAATAGGGATTAAGTACAGAGCAACCCAACTTTAAGCTGAGGCAGTTAGTTATCAACATTTCTATGTCATCTTTGATTTCAACTTTTCCTGACATCTAAAAGCAAACATACTTCAAAACACCAAGAACAAATAGAAACTAAACAAGTCCATGACATATCAACTACAAAATGAAAAAAAATCCATATTCTATAAGAGTAATAGAATAATCTATTACTTTGTTAAAAGTTAAAAAAATGTGGGCTATTTCAAACACTTCTTTTAACTTGGACCAGAAAATATATATCTTTATTTATCAAAAACTTCAAACAGAATGTAAAAATTCGCTCTAGAACTTAAATGCAATTTTGGAAAAATTTCAACTTTCCGATGAAATTTTGTTTCTTTTATGAAAAACTGTATCTGTATATGTACCAAGTTTGATTCAATTTGGACTAGTCTATCACAAGTTATTAAGGGAGAGGGGGAGGAGGGGGGGGGGGGTATTGCCCTGTACTTGATCCCTTATGTATATTCCAAACAATCATAGTTGATATTTTGTGATTGTTAACACAATTTAAACACCAACATCACACCATTACATTAAAAAAGCCCTTAAGCCTTTCATTTTATAAAATGCCTAAGTCTATTTATTTTCAGAAAGTCAAAAAAAAATTTTGTTTAGTTGAAAGCCCTCTTCAACTTTTTACTCTCTATGCTGTGTTTTTGATTAGTTATGTTTAATAAATTTATTTTGAGTTGATTTAACTCATTTTGTACATTATATATATTAACCAGGGACTAAAAAAGGATAAATGGACTTACTATTTAATAATAACTTTTTAAAAAATATTTAACAGTACTAAGGTATTTTGTAAGTAAGTGGGCCCAAGAAGTCTGTTAAGTTTACATTAAGGTAAGTTTGTGCAGGTAAAATTTATTAAAATGTTTTATGAACTTATTTGAATATTATTAAAATGGACTTAGGCCATTATGAGATGCAGTTTAAATGGACTGAGGCCTTTTCACGAATTAGGCCTTTTTAAAACATAAAGATGATAATGTAAACGGACGTCGGCCCAGAGACCTAAATTGCTCATGAAGTTAGGCCTTTCAAAATTAAACAATGATATTTGGGTAAACTTAAGACCAGTTTTGAGGACTTTTATGACATCAAACCTGAACTTTAAGCATATGAAAGAAAGCAATCAGCCCACAGATTGAAAATAAAGTAATAATCTAAATTGTCACAAATTAGGACTTAAAACTAAGGGGTACCTGGACTTGGATTATTTAAAAAAAATATGAGGGTGCAACTTTCAAGTCTTAAAATTCAAACAAAAGTTTTTTCA
Organism: Hydractinia symbiolongicarpus; assembly: GCF_029227915.1. NCBI lineage: Eukaryota > Metazoa > Cnidaria > Hydrozoa > Anthoathecata > Hydractiniidae > Hydractinia > Hydractinia symbiolongicarpus. The sequence continues at coordinate 9,126,866 of NC_079887.1, forward strand.
TATATTATTGTTAATGCACACAATTATAGATAACAATAGAAACATGAAAAATACATGTGCAACAATAGAAACATAAGTTTCTTTATGTAAACATGACTTCATTAGCGACATCATATGGGTGTACATGCAACATTACATTCGGGCGGTACTATATTTTTCATATCTATATATATCTAATAATTTCCTATTTCTGAGTCAGTATACTGCACGTTGATGAAGGACAATGTGTAAGATAAAATTAACCAAGAAACTTGTTCTTGGTGTAGATTAAGGGGATTCAACGAGGTGGCTTGAAATATCAATTGTGAAAAAAAAAAACACTAGAAAAGGCCATTTATGATTGTTAATTCTTAACTTTGATCCTCTGTAATTAAATAGATGCTTAACATTATTTGACTTTGCCCTATGATGGGACAAGGATCTCATAAAACATCACCTTCTAAACTATATCATGAAATAAAATGATAGCCTTCAACAATAATACAATCATTGATATCTTCTTTATAAGCCTTTTTGATATGCATGTTGCTTAGTTAATTTCAATAAGGTTCACAAGACGGTTCTTAAATGTGACAATGTACAAAACAAATAAAGGTGAAGACTATCAGTGTAGAATGTTGGGAGCTAAAAAAGGGTCAGAGTAAAAAAGGCAAAGGCGTTTTGCTTCTGGGTTTTCTCTGGAAATATGATAGTAGGAAAGTTGTGCAAAGATTGTACTCAGAACTTGTATCCCTTATGTACTACAGGAGTGTGATTACTACTTAATTGGCTGCAGAAAAAATATAATCTCATCACTGATTTTGCTTTTTTTGAAAAGGAAGAATTGTTTTTATCAAAAGTTGTGAAATTCCACCCCACCTCCAAAAATAAACAGCTGGGTCATTCTTGTTTAAGCATTTTAAAACATTAAATATCTAATATATTTCATAAAGCGATGTTACAAAATTGCATTAAATGCAAAAATGTGTTTTTCTTTTACACTTGTTTGTCACATTCTCAGTCTGCGTGTAAAACATAACTGGCATTATGTAAACAAATTTGCCGTTATAAATGCAGAATTGAGAAAAGGTGAATTATGGAATTATTATCCACAGCAGATATATTTTTGATACAAACATCTGCATTCAAGGGCACCCTTTAAATAAAATTTGTTTTCTTCTCATAGCTACCACATTTTTTAGAATTACTACAACATTTACCATTTGCAGAATGTCTGCTATTATGCTTTTCATCAAATTTATGTGCAGGATATACAGTATGGCCCCATTTCCTGCCGTTATAAAACAGTCTCTCAAAAGAAAGGCATGTTCGGCGCAAGCAGTTCTTGTTTTTCAGAATTAGCTTGACTCTACCTAAAAATAAACTTTGAAATAGACTGGCCCAGGCTTACCGCCTAAATTATATTGCCTGTTGGTATTTGGGATTATAAACAACACATGCCACCATGTAATGGATGAGGACTTTTTTGCCGTTAAGCCGCATACGCTGTAAAAAGGGCAGGTGTTTTCTGCGTTTTGAAAAAAAATCAAGTATTCGCCTAATAAAACGCGCATAGACCTGTAAAAAGCGCCTTCTTCTAGCTTTCTTCCGCATGGTATGTTACAAGGAATTGCATTCGGGAAATGTTCTTGGCAAGGTCTGGAAAGTACAGGCGGTTTTGGAGGACAACCACCAATTTAATTCGAGAAGTCCCTCGAACTCTGTATATGTTGGCGTTTGTGGCTTATCTGACCCTCTTCCCTTACACAAAATGAGGGTTTTTATTTTCAAAATAGGCTTTTTTGGGTGAACACTTAAATTTGTTTTGATACACCAAACTTGTTTAAAAACACTGCACTTTTGACAACATATGCAGCTTATCTGTACCTTCATATTGCTGAGGAAAGAACTTATAAAAGGAAATCTTGTTGCTGCATAACATCACTAACTGGAGACCTGCCTTAACATAATTATATAAAAATACTGGATCAAGAAAAAAACAACTAATAGCTAACTACTAGTAAAAAAAGTCTTCTTCAAAGCTAGCTATAGCTAACTATTTTTGTTGGCTAGAGCTAGTTGTATAGCAAATGTTTTTTTTAAAAACATGTTTATGAGTTCCTTAAAAAAAGAGAACTTGCAACGCCTAGGATAATAAAATTGTTTGGTTCCTGCTGATATATTACACAGAAATATGTGTAAAATGGCATTAGTACCCCGAATAACGTACATCACAATAGTGTGATAGCTAAGTCGCTTACCAAGGAGAAAACGTTGGTTGTACATTCAGCTAGGAAATCTTCATTATTGAACGTCGAAAAGTTATTCATAGTAACACATATTTTACTGAGTCACGAAATGTGACTATACCATAACAATTTATATATTTAGTAATACACCTAAAAGTAAAATAAACTTCTTCTAAAAATTTCTTGTTGTCGAGAAAAGAAAATGGCTGCTTTCCCTTCTCAGCGCGGTACCCAAATTCGTTACCAGACTCTTTTGCTATTTCTAAAAATTCCCCGAGACAGATTTGCCGGTTTCAGAAGATCGAAGTTGCATAATTGGATGGCGTATTATGATCACGTGTATTGTTTGGCATATTGTTATCGTGTCTGGATTAACAACGCTGTAAACAATAACATATTCTTTTATTTCTAAACATAAATTCCCCCGAAACGTTTTTACAAAAGGGAAGATTGTTTTCTGGGAAGTTGGAGGAAGGTTACCCAGAAGTTTTTTACCAAATAATAAATATTAAACAATACGAAGTATGGCGCGACAACATACATTTCATCAACCACAAAGGTTCTATTCGTAACATAAGTATTCAAATTTTTTGAAATATCTTATTACGTAATTTGACTGACATTGTACACCAAATAATTTTTTATACAATTTTTTCCTGGAACGTTTAAAAGTGAAACATACAAGATACAGAATACTCTGTTGTTTTTATTTATCCAATCCAAGTTTGTTAAAAACCTTTTTATACTTTTTGATGCACGCTTGCTTTATAAACTCAACTCTCGGCGCCAACTGATTGCGGAAGGAATCTCTTTTTGTCAACCATAACAGCAGCAAAAAAGACCCTGAATACTCTACTGTATGTTGTAAGAGTTTATTTTGGCGAAAGTGTATGTCAAGTTAAAAGCTAGAAAGCACTCTAGCTTTCCACAATGTCCTCAATTATGGGCAATTCAGCATGGATGGAACCTAAAATTTGGGATAGATTGGGGCATAGTCAGCAAAAAATATTGTAAGGGCATAAACTTAAAGTTTATTTTTCTTTGACGCTGCGACCTTTTCTCGGACATCCCAATTTCTTGAAGCAGTATAATAGAAATAGGCAGACTTTCAATTACTATTAGAGAAAAGAAGAGAAAGAGAATTGTTGCCATTCGCAAAGGATTTTCCCCTGCAAATAAAGTAAATTTTGATTTTGGCGAAATTTTTTACGCGAAATTTGTCCAAAATTAAAATTTGAGAAAGTTTTTGCTGAAGTGTCTATCCGTAAAGTAGCGGACCTATTATTAAGATTACAGATCACTCAATTATCTTTAAAGTATCTACTAACTTCGAAATTCTGCATTTCATTCCACTAATTTACCTATGTACAGCATTGTAGTCTACGAAATATGATGGTAGACTTTGCGGTGATGCGCTGTTCAAAGTATAAATGCAAATTATTCATTAATACATAGATTTATTTATGGTTAAGTCAACACTGATTTTAGCGCGAATCTAAATTAATAATTCAATAAGATCTCCTTGGGAAAAACCTTGTGAACCTTGGAAGATTCATTTATTTTGTATCTGTAGCATGTTACTTTTACGTTGGTCTACTTCCCCTAACGTAGCTAAATGAAGATTACCTGGCCATACGATAGTTGCTCTTCCTTATATCGGGACGCCGAAGAGACAGCAGGCGGCGGCAAGTATTCCGGGTTGTTGTACTTTGCATAACGACAGAACAACTATGTGACCTAATTTTATATTTTCTATCATAAGAATTAGTTATAGCAAAAAGTACGATTCTTCTCGTCGTCAAATTGTTCAAACAGGTGAAATGTGATTACGTTCGGAACATTCAAATTAGTTGCACTCGCTTTTTATCGTCAAAAAAACAATAAAAAGTCATTAAAACGTGAAGAGCTAGGTGTCAAAATACCAAAAGGGGGTATGGGGAAAAAGACAAAAACCAAAAAAAATAAAAAATCTACTTTTGCGAATCTCCGCAGGTAATAAATTTTCGCCATCTTCTCCAAAATGATCGCGCCGAAACCCGATAATTTCTAGCGTCTAATTTTCGAAGATTAAAGAAAACCTAACCCGAAGCACGCTTCCCCTATATAAAACCTCCGGCATATTTAACAAGTGGGACTTATCAGAAGATTTGAGGGAGGTCGCTCATAAAAGTCGATATGAGAGGGCTTGGATGAAAAATTAACCGAAACTGCTCCGCCAGAAAACAGGTCTTTCCTAGTAATTCCTAGACTGTTTTTTTAACATTAAAAGTTTGCAAGCTAAGTCATATTTAGATAATAAATTTTAAATTTGTTCTATATTTTTTAATGGTTCAATTGGAAGCCCATCAGCTTCACCAGTTTCTGTTTATATGTATATATATAAAATAATAAAAAAACAACAACAGAAAAAAAAAGCAAAACAAAAAAGAGAAAACCAAACAACTTAAAAGGGAATGTTTTAATCTCCTTCCCAGTTGTCATGAAGCAACCACTATATTGACGCAGTTTATGCTAAAATCTCACACATCTTCATGTGTATCAAATATCAAAAGTCTCCTTCATTATCCGACATTAATCTGTCCATCGCCTTCGTTAACTCTTCGAGTTTATCAGCAAGATCATCGGTTTTTCTTTCCATTCCATCCAGTCGCGAAGTGAGCACGTGGAAATCTCGTTGTATGTGTTGTTTATCCGTGCTGCTTTCTCTACCAATATGCGTTCTCTCTCTTGAGTTTCTCTTCGGTGAAGGTACTGTATTATTAATGAACGGTAAGAGAAAAAAACCTTTGACGTAACTTAAAATAAATACGACAATAATCAAGATGGCAACTTGTAAAGGATATTTCAGCAACAGGTCGATAAAAAACCAAATCACACCAGTGACTGTAAGAAGCCTAAAATAACAAAAAACATTTTTATAAGCAATATGACAGACAATAACTTAGACAAAACAGCGAGTGCTTGAACTTTATCTCAACCATCGTTTCCTTAGCAAGTCGGAAAAGAAGCAGCAATCCCGAATAAAATATAAAAGAAAAAGAAGGAACAAGTTTGAATATTGTAATTACAAGCAATTAGAAAACAGTTCTTTTTTTTAAGTAACACGTATTCCAAGATTACTTAAGCTCACATCAATGTTCGCAGCAGACTAACGATCTTAGGTTATTTCACTAGACTCGAAATCATGAAAGGTACTAATTTGGGTGAGGTTCCATAACACAGATATTGTTGACAGTACAGCTAGTGCATTTTTAACATTGTTTACCTGGACTGCTACCTTGCAAAGTAAAACTTTTACAACCTACCGACTAGAGTGAAGTTGACCCTCGTTATCTCGCACTTCCCGCTGTCTCAAACAAAAACTTTGGTCCCGCCAGCATTTATACCCTCGCAACTAGAATTTGTCCCGCTGACCCTCGTTATCTCGCACTTACCGCTGTCTCAAACAAAAACTTTGGTCCCGCCAGCATTTATACCCTCGCAACTAAAATTTATCCCGCTGACCCTCGTTATCTCGCACTTACCGCTGTCTCAAACAAAAACTTTGGCCCCGCCAGCATTTATACCCTCGCAACTAAAATTTGTCCCGCTATCTGGCTTATAGAAATCAGCCCAACACCGCAACTTGTAGAAAAAATTGAAACTCCGCTATCTTGACTTTTCTCTTGGTGTAACCTAGCTCTCTTAAAATTTGCACTATTTTGAACTTTTTGTGCAGTCCATTGAGAGTTTGAGATAGCGGGACTCGAATGAAAACTGACCAAGTAATGTTGTAAAGTCATTTCAAGAAATAACAAAAAAAGAAATCACTTCTACAAATATTATGTTAAGAGTTGAATCGCGACAAAACGTTTAACTATAAGAAATATTAGTATTATATCTCGTTTGCCGTAGGTTCATATTTTCTTGATTTGTTTTTCAGTTCTTTAAAACCATTTCTTTTAATGGGCTTTCACTTTTACACGAACTTATCACAATACATTCGACAAACGTATCTAAGTTTGAAAGCGTTTTTGCGCACGGAGGTCTAATAGTGAATTTCCTCAGTGCAGTGAGATGGAAGCTCGACACTGTAAGCAAGTAACCAAAGGAAGTAGTAGGTGTCAAAAATGAAGCCGTTAGAACAAAATACAAATGTAATTTGATCTCTTTTGTTTGCTAGTCAACGTGGAAATAAAACTGGCGCCTTAAACTGTAATTGAGCAGTCAGTGTGTCTGTACAACTTTGTTTTATTTGTATCATGCAAGGTTTAAAGATCGACTTAAATATCGAAATTGGACCCTAAGTTATAACAGTACTAACAAACATTAAAAACACTATCCTAGTAAGTCACCATAAGTAAAACACATAAAAGTTAAATACTTAAAGTTTGAGAAATCGTGTGACAAAAACACAGATGACGTGAATGACACACGATCTGGTCTAATTAGCATATGTAATCTTTTAATTCCAACGTATACACGATGTCAAGTGTTTTGTTTTATTATGGATTAAGATGGCATCTCCATGACAACGGATTAACATTCGCGTCACTATCATCCAGGTTTACATGTATGAAATTCCAACTGTCGGAAATTGTTTGTTTGTTTCTTGATAAGCCAATCTCAATCGTCGACACAATTGACGACAAGCGAAGTTAAAACAGCTAAGTTTGGTATATTTTTTCCGACACTTCGCCGATAAAATCGGCGTTTTTATATACGACGCGCATAAAAGAAGTCGACTAATATATCTTGTTTCGTAACATACATCAACATATATTAACCCGAAACACTAATTCAATTTAATGAACAAGAGAAATATGTTAATTTAACCTCAAGCAATCAAAACACGAACTATGACGCAATACAAGGAAAAGTATCGTCACTTTCTCCATTTTTTAAACAATAATTTGGAATCTTTATTATTAATCAAAAAGCAAAATAAAAATAGCATGGGAAATTATTACGACATATCATGCGATTTGAGAAAATCGCATGATATATCTTGATATATCTACGATTAGTAATCTTTTTTCGTCACAACGTTAGGGAGACTATTTTTTTCAAAAAAATTTTAAAAAATAAGTAAATAATAATTTTAGCAAAAAAGGAATTTAATTACGTTTTTCCTCCAATTTATACTGCGCTATAAGGACTTATCAACCTCTACCCCAGTGCTTGTTAGTTTTTTTTATTTAGATGGAAAAAAAAACATAAAAACCTCTGGAGACGAGGAGAGCTTTTATGCAGAAAACAGGAAATATTGTGTTAAAAGTTAGAAATTTGACTTTTTTTTTTTTGACAAATATCTGTAGCAACATAACCTTTTTATTACGTACCTATGAAATATTTTTTTTTAGCACGTTGAGACATTAGAAAGAACGAGATTAGTCGATAAAATAACTTTTTCAACTGATATAATTGAATTATTATTTTTTTATTTATCCTTTTCATTGAACTCATTTATTATTTTACTGTCACGATAAAACACATCAAATAAAGAAGAAGCCAAATTTGCATTTTACAAGTGCGCAGTAAAAATGATAATAGCTTATTTCATAACATATTTATATATATATATATATATATATATATATATATATATATATATATATATATATATATATATATATATATATATATATATATATATATATATATATATATATATATATATATATATATATATATATATATATATATATATATATATATATATATATATATATATATATATATATATATATATATATATATATTCATCATATATAATTTTATGATGAATAAAACAATTAAGTAATAACATATTACTTTGTCAAATCTGTCTAAAGAGGACGAAACAAGTACACAATATCTTCCATTCTCAGCAATCTAGACGCAACATTAGCTTGACAAATGATGCGCTCAAATGACAAAAATAACGCAGTATTAAATAAACTAGCGGGACCCGGCGTTTCAACGTTGCCAGAAGTGACTGTGAGTCTCTCCGTTGAATGACAGAATGAGTGTTTCAGTGCAGGTAAAACGTGTCGTACAGCAAGATGCGGCTTTAGGAGCGCTTACAGCGATAAAGCCTTTTGGGTGTAAAGCGTAAAAAGTTCTCTGCTGAATAAAGATTTAGCGTGATTTAGATCTTATTTGACTGTCTCAAATCAATGTCCTCAAAAAATTTGGAAATTGAGAATTATGATAAGTCAAAAAAATGTTGATTCTATTTCATTAAATCGGTCCAAAATCATACCATACCAAGTCTAAAGTCATTAGTTCAACTTTTAGAGAAGCTAGAGGATATTTAACTTTAACGAAAAGTATGTTACCAGTAACATCGAATTTGACACCGGGACAAATTAGTTTGGAATTATTTTGTAAAATTTTGACAAGTTCACTGCCTTGCACTAACACTAAAGTCCTAAGATGATGTATCATAGCGGTAAACAGTAGTAAAAGTAGCTAATATATATTGGTAGCTAATATCAGTATTTACCACCGGGCACTCAATTTTCTTTATTTCACAAAGTGTCCTTGCTTAGCATAAAAATACAGGCTGGACATATTAGCCATTGATAAATGTTTACCTGTACTTTTAAATTATGTTAAGTTGGTAATACACTTAGCAGTACCTAGCAAAAGCATTAAAACCGCCAAAAATTATGTGGCTTGCTAAGTATTTTCCCTTCTAAACAAAATAAAAAATGAGGAAGGAAGGTAGTTAAAAATCACATTGGAAATTTTGTAATTATAACAGCTAGATATAACCACAGCTCACAGTTGTAGTTTAGTAGGAATCAGATTGGGGAAGATAAAAGAAAATAAAAAATTGTTGGCTAGCAAAAAAGGACTTGTACCGAACTACATAATAAGGCTAGCTAGCTAGCTTTTTAGGATGCTCACTCAAATCAACGTTTGTAGCCAAAATTCTAAAATTGATTTGCTTAACATTTATACAAGCTAAAAAACCTGTAAGAATAAAAATAAGACTTGAATAATTCTACAACACAAACCATTTAGAAAAGAAAGAGGTCTAAAAGGACCTTCAAATTGGCTACCGCTCCACACATCTTCTCCTAAATATCTCCCAATTGGCTAGAACGTGTTGTAATCATGATTAGAATCGGCAAAATTACGTGGGTTACTATTCAAAATAGCGTATGGAAATAATGCAATTTTCCGAATAATAACCCGCCGGCTTTAAACACACAGACGGACGGACGGACAGACAAAGACGAGTATTATAATATAAATTAACCCGTGGAAAAATCCATGGGGTCGCCCGTCCTTTATATATCGCATTTCGTGTTTCAGCCACGGGAATCGCCTATCGCGGACAGACAGACAAAATACGGCTATTATTAAAGAGAGATAATTTAAATTAATATTCGGCTTGTGTGCTATTAAATATTTTTACGATGATAAATTTCAAACGAAAATCCCTGCCATTAAATCATTCAACATAATGGCAACAAGAGTTTCAAACGAGAGAAACTATTTGCACGTGTACGAGAGTTTCTAACGAGAGAAACTATTTGCACGTGTGGCTACTCCTATTTTTTCACTGCAAAACTTTTTTGGATATCCAACATAAATGCAAGATGAACGATACTAGTTTTTGCCCCCCCCAGTCAGTAGTTAGAAACAAATTGTGTCTCTCTTACAAGTAACATTCTGGCTGACTGTCAATTTTTAACCCTATTCGGTCCGGGTTTTTTCGAACATAGTATGACCGGGGGGCGGATTCCGCCCCCCCCCCCCCCCCCTCAATAACTTTTCATAGGATTGTTCAAATTGAATCAAACTTGGCACACTTATAGTACGTCATAAAAGGAACAAAATGGCGGCAATAAATTTTTGCTTGCGTCAGCACATTTTCTGTGACGTCATCACAAGCTTGAAAATTGTTAAAAATGCCACTATCTGCTTAAAATATAATTACTTTTGTTCTAGAGCGAATTTTTACATTCTGTTTGAAGTTTCTGAAAGCTAAATAAAATGTTTTCAACATATCTTCCGGTTTTTACATGGATCGAATAAAAAATTGCGAAAAATTGCCCGAAAATCCGTTTTTTTTCGATTTTCGGTTAAAATCCGACAAAATCGGGAAGTCGGATTAGTCACGTGTTATGGGACCTAAAAACTTAGCATGCAGGTGTCTAAAAGTTAAATGTTGAAACTCAGTAAGTATCATAGCCATATAAGAAAGCAATCAGGTGTTATTAAAAAAAAACCGTCAGGGGGGGGCGGAATCCGCCCCCCCGGACCGAATAGGGTTAAGGCATTCGAATTATCCCCCTATTTTATGAATGCTTTTAATGTTTTTTTTTCGCTGCAATTTTTGTCATATTAAGGTAGTTTAAAGCATAAAAAAAGCCGAAAATGGAACTACAAAACATAAAGTCCCACCAGAAAAAAATACTACAAATCCAGCAAAATACTACTAGAAATTAAATAATATTTACAAGCTTTCTTTATATTCAAAAGTTTTTGATGTCTGGGAAACACACCTAGCTTAAAAATAGAAAAAATAATCCCCTAATAATTGGCTGTTATTCTAGACAGTTTTAGTAGAATATAATATATAATATATAACGTAATACCACAAGCAAAAAATGGAAAATATTCTTAAAGGATACATGTGGATTAAAAGGCGATATAAATAAGTTTTATCGTGTATCAATTTTTTCCATGTTTTCATAGTTGTGTAATGAAACATTAAAATGAGAATAATAATAAGTTTGCCAAACTCCTGCAATCTCCAGAAGTTTTAGTCTAAAGAAATTAAGGACCCATTCCTTTCTTAAATTCCCCTAAACCTGAAACTTGCAGAGGGATACAAATTCTAATGCTAATAGATTGAGCATTTCAAATAAAAATGTCCACAGCTCACAATCTTTGTTATTCACCATATATTTCGGTTTCTTATATAGGCTTTCTAACCGGGTGTCAGCAAATTTAAGATTTTACAATTTTAGAGGTTTTAGAAGAATTTAAGATGATTTGAAGACAAAATTAAGGAGAAAAAAAGTAAAAAAACGTAAAAAACTACAATAAAGGTAAAACAATTTTAGAAGATTCTAGGAGGAATCAAAAATATTGGGTCCAATATTAGCTTCTTTAGGAAATTTAGGAGGACTTGCATTTTTTTAGGCAATTTGGGAGATTTTAGCAGGTGTGGTCACCCTGTCTAAGATCAGAATAATGCATTATATTTGGAAGGTTATAACAAAAAGTAAAAGCAGACCAATCGAATGCATTCACATAAAAAGTTGACATACCATTTAAAGACAAGGTACTGTCCTCCAAAAGAATATGCCAAAAACACACACGCAAGATATACCATAAAGTTCCACCAACTGAGAATTTTCAGGAACACAAATGATAGTGCTATGAAGTATGCGAATACAACCATTGAGAGTTGTTGTTGGTTTTGTTCCATCAACATATTCCATGGATGTAACAGTGCTAGATGAAAATAACACAATGTTGGAATTTAAAAATTTGTGCCTAAAAAACATTGAATGATTGCTATATAATGGTGAAAATTCACTTAGTCATAATGGCATTACTTTCGTTGACAAAAAAGAATGACGAAGACAACGAGCAAGGTTGATGTGTTTGTAACTAAGAACATTTACCTTAGACTCAACATTTAAAGTACGACACTGACCAAAAATGTTTAAACAATGTAAAATAGAACAGTAAATCTAATTTTTTTAAATTAAAAAACCCCATTTCGGTTGTACAAAGCAATGTTATTTCATCTTTGGGCGATAAGCATTTAGTAAACCTGGAAAAAAGTATTTGAATTATATCTCCAGAAAAAGTTTATTTTTGTGACATATGGCAACAGATCAAAGTAAACTAAAAAATGTTTTTTTCAAAGAATTATTACCATATTTCAAATACTACTAATCAAATACTACTGCCATTTATAGATGTGTTATTACTCGCTGGTCTACAGACATATCAGTAATCTGACATAGAAACACACCAATGACACTTTTTTCTAAGTGAAATTATCACCCTGCCCTAAAATAAGGAGTTGTTCTTACTACACGTATTGCCTGGTGACTTGATAAAACATGAAAGATAAAACATCCTGATTACGCTATAAGCATACAGGTAAAGAATGTATGTGTCAAATATCCAGCCTTTATATTTCCCATCACCACTTAACGTAGTAATGAAGCAGGCAGGAAAATAACCTACGTTAGCACAAAAAAGCCTAAACTTGCTATTTCATATAAAGATAAAATATTGAGGAAAAGAAGAAAAATTTCAAAACTTACACATACCATTTTTACCAATGTATATATCACATTTTTTCTTCAGAAACTTCAGGAAAAACAGTTGCGCCGTTCCTGTGGTGTCAATAATTTTGATGCATGGTAACACAACAGCAGGCCAAGTTACTTTACGAACAAAATGGATGAAATTACGTAACCCTGGGTTGTCACGCAATTGCTTCCAATCAGTGTCAAATTCTTCACGAGTATATCTTCGTGCTAAATCATATATAATTAAAATATATAATTTAAAAAAGGAGGCAAAAATTTCAAAGAAACAATCACCAACAACAGTCTATTTAAGGTGTAACAGGAGTAATTCCCAACCAGGAATTTATTTCTGCCTATTGCGTAAGTCATATTTAATTGACCTATATTAAGCATGTAGGGAGAAAAATTTTTCTCCAATCTTATAATTGACAAGTATTTTCCGACAGATAAACTTATAGGAAATAAATCAAACAAGATAAAAATGTGTGACCATGAATTAAAGACTGGTGAAATTTTAAAGATGATGCTATAGATTTTTCCAAGACCAAAAATTTAAAAGCAACCTTTTTAAATTTTCTTTTGTTTCTACTATAACATTAAATTTGCAGTGTTATTCTTATTCTATTAGGCAAAAAGCGTGAATATAACTTTAATGAAAATGAAAACGTTGCAATAACAGAATTATTTCAGTCCTACCTTCAATAATTGTTATCTTTAAGCGAGTGCTAATTTCTGTAAAAATACTTTTAAGTCCTAGATTATCATAGATATCACTGATAATGTGAGCAAAATCATTATTTATAAAATTCTTTGAATTATCTTCTTCATCCTCCAGCTTGTCATGATAACGGGTACACCACGTTGTCTCAACCAAAATAAGTATTGCAAGAGAAACAATGGATATATTTACTTTCATATTGTGATTAATGTCTAAAAATAAAGTTGATTAGAATACAACTCCATACAACTCCATGTATATACAAGTTTATTAAAAAAACTTGACATGACATTTCAGCATAACACATACAAATTTTTTTGATACACATGCATACTCTGCATTTTAAAGATCTCTAGAAATTGCGCACAGCGAATTAAAAAAAGAAAACATTTTACTGTTCTGAATAATCAAAGGCATTATAATAATAATAATAATAATAATAATAAATAAATTATGATTAAAATTTAAAAATATTATGATTCGAAGAAACAAAAATGTCATGGTGGTGGACCAACAGTTCACCACAGGTTTCTGAAGTAAGTACTAATACCTTGTTGAGAGGCTTGGCTTTGATTGTATTTAGTATTCAAGTGTCAACAAAGATGGCTACTAGCATCATTGAAGGATATACTTTAGAAACTCAATGTTCTTCCAAACCTAGAATGGTAGACTACTGAAAAGTGTGGTCACAGGGCATAAACACTATGGGCCCTCAAAGTAACTAACCAATACTGTTGTAGATCCAGGCCCCTAAGATTGCCTTGCCTACCTATAAAATGGGAGTAGCTAAAGTCAAGTCAACTAGTTTCCATCATCATATTTTGATAATAGTTGGTTTGGATGTTGGGCTTCCTTGGATGGATGGATGGATGGATGGATGGATGGATGGATGGATGGATGGATGGATGGATGGATGGATGGATGGATGGATGGATGGATGGATGGATGGATGGATGGATGGATGGATGGATGGATGGATGTGCATATTTTACATGGCTAGCCTCACAAATATCGAGGGATATACCCTGTCTATTATTTCCAGGAGGGGCCATGGTTTAAATGGAGAGTCCTAGAGTATTTAATGCTCATTTTGAGAGACGCAGACCCAATTAGGGCCCGCGCTCTACTAGACAACTCCCGGCAACATCCAACGGCCCACACAGTGTGCCATCTTCCCAATTTCCCTCACATGGCTTGGGTTAACCCGGGGCTATGGTAACATTCACTCGCCCATGTTGAATCGCCGTCAAGAGGAATCGAACCCCGGTCTCCCGCCCAGAGTACGAGAGCTATAACCACTAATCTACGGCACCATATGAAATGATAGACAAATGCCGTAATCATAATGTTCTTGTAGTGAAACTTTCATAAATACAATACAGTGCCGATCGCGAGTAAAGCTACACATTTTCGAGAGTAAGAGTACAAAAATAAAACAGTGAGAGTGCGAGTAATTCACTCCCGAGTACAACGCGAGTACAACTAAAATGATATTACTCGCATTTTTGTTAATCATACTCTCAATGATTAATTATATTTTTACTCGCAAGTGTACTCACATAAGTACAGTTTTTAAAGTCAAAGTAATACGCGCGTGAACACATTTAATTTTTTTGCGAGAGATATTAAATTGTAAACGTTAAAAAAATCAAGTTAAAAAAATTAAACTTTTTTTGCGAGAGATAATAAATTGTAAACTTTAAAAAAATTAGGTTAAAAAAATTAAACTTTTTTTGCGAGAGATATTAAATTGTAAACTTTAAAAAAAATTAAGTTAAAAAAATTAAACTTTTCTTGCGAGAGATATTATATTGTAAACTTTAAAAAAATTAAGTTAAAAAAATTAAACTTTAATTTTAAATAGTGAAAAAGACTGTGTTGTTTAGAAAGTAAAACAAATTTATTGTGGCATAAAAAAACTGAGAGTAAGAGATTACATGTTTTTTTTTAATTTTTTTTTTGCCTATTAATAAAAAGTCTGTGCCCAGAACTACGTTTCAATATCATCAAAAACATTGAGGATAAAAAGAGAAAAAACAAACAACAACAAAAGTATAGTAAAAAATGTATTAGTTGTTAAAATGAAAGTATATATACAAATAACTTTTACCGTTCAGTTTGAATGTTCAGTTTTATTACATAAAAAACTAAAGGCGATGCAGAGGACGAATATTGATGATGACGATTTTCAAATAAATGAAAGATTAAATAGAAAAAAATACAAGGTGGACACAGCTCCTACTATAGAAATTCCGACCGAATTCTGGCCGATAGCCAATGAAGTGAGACAAGGGGCGACATCTTTCAAAAACTTTAGCTATCTGTTGCTGGCTAAATTATTTGACCACAAGGAGCTTGTAGGAAGAAATTGTCGAGGAGTTAAAAAACCTGCGATTGATGGCTACAAACAAGATATTGTTAAAGCTTTTTGTTGGAAGTTTTATCCAACCAACATGGCTGCACCGGGTGCATGGAGGGACTGTCAACGTGCAATTGATGAATTTATACGACGTAGCAACAGAACAAAGAAAAATTATAAATCATGCATGTTGCAGTCATAAAACTCTTTCAGTTAATAACTTTTTTGTAAATATTTTTTTAGATGTAAATATTTTTTATTTTTAGATTTTTTTAAAAAAATATATCATTAAACATTAAACTGTTTTTTTTTATAAAAAAAATCCCTCACGTTATTTTGTTGCTTCGATCTTTAAACATCCCAACAAAAACAAAAAGATAACAAGCTTAGTGACGTCCTGTTTCTACGGCGATATTTTAAAATTATACAGATTGTTGTCTGAGTTATAAAGCAATGTTTGTTGAAAAATATTCAGAAAGCAAAGTCTGCATGTGGCAATTGATCACCATAACTATAATTAGATATCATTCTGACTCTGTGTTTGCGAAAGAACATGCTGGAAGTGATTTCACATAACGAAAGTAGCGAAAGCATTTAAAGAAGAGACACAAAAGTTGAACTTAAAAATTTATTTTTTAATTATAAACTAAATTAAAAAAAAATTAAATGGTGAATTAAAATTAATGTCTTATGTTTTTCTTTAATATAACTCGCGAGTAACATGATATATTTTTTTAAAGATTTACTCGCGGGTAGTTTAATTATTGCGTACTCGCGTTATTAAAAAGATTACTCTCGTTTATTTTACTCGCACTCGCATTGTACTCTCACTCTGAACTATTTTACTCGCATTTATTTGCACTCGTACTCTCAAAGATGTGTAGCTTTACTCGCGATCGGCACTGTACTGGATTTTTCAAGGAATTCTTCTTTTTTTTAGTCAAATTTTTAATATGTTTTAGATAGATATTGCTTAATCTTTGTCATTCTGCGACATTTAAAAGCCGATTTTGCTTGTAAATTCTGGTCCATATGATTTCTAATGTGAAGGTTTGACCGTGAAAAGTCCACTTATACCCTAATCAGAGAGCAACAAAGGGAAACATTCTGTTCGCAAGAATTTGTTAAAAAATTATAAGGGAAACTTAACAGCAAAGGTTGCTAGCGCAAGATGAAAAAATTGAATTCGTTTTGTGATTTAATTACTATTTCCAATTCTCAACATGGTAACTGTATCCATATCTGTACTTCATCCGGAACTGAGAACGACTGTACTAAAAATTTCCCACATTGAACTTCTTCTGCAATGATGAAGACAACAGTAAACTGAGCTACTTTTTCCTTCAGCTTTTGAAGAAAGTGACCCTAAGTCGAGCATTTATGGTATATAGAGTGTTCTACAATAAAGAAAGTTAAATATAGCTACATACATTTTATCTACAAAACACAACAAGCTTGTATACTCTTTCGTTTTATGTCAGCAACCCGTAAACAATTTCTTATTCTAGAGTAGTACCGCTACTCGGTCGCTGTTTCCTTAAAACGATAGCAGAACTTACGACTCTAGGTGCAAATGGTTTCCGCCCATTTGCTACGTACAGGGTACCTCATATTCAGGCGCAACCCGATAAGACATTTTGACAAATAGGAATATTATATCGATTAATAGGATAAATTTTTGCGGGGATTTAATTTCGCGCATTTCGCGGATTTGGGTACTATCCACGAAAATATGTCCCTTCGAAAATTTAGAAACAGGCTATCCGCGAAAATTTTGAAAAATTGCTCGATCCGCGAAATTTTAAAATTTTCTGTTTCTTTGTTTTCAAAGTCTGAGGTTTCCTTTTTTGTAGGCTTAATTAATTAACCGAGTACTGAAGATGAAAGGACAAGGGAAAAGGTCTCGAATCAGTTGACCCTTTCAAGGATATTAATCCTTTGCTCCCAGCTTCTAATGCAGATGATCAACCGAATTTGAGTTCTCTTTCCAGCCTTACGGATGAACAATTGAAAGCTTCTCACACTCCAAGAAGTGAAATAGTAGTGAATGTAACGAATGAAGAATCAGCTTTTTTTAAATCAATTAGAATTTCATTTTGTTTTTTATCTAGTTGTGCTTATTCTACCTGACGTTACAGTTGTGTTGAAAGAGCTTTGAACTAAAATGCAAAACTACATTTTGTTTTGGTCGGTGTAGAATTGACCAGTGTAACGAGGGTTGATGAGATAGTGCCATTTGGCCCAAACGCTTTATACAACTTATTTTGCTTTCTTCAAAAATTGCTATTATGACCTCATCTGCGAAAATAAGTCCCCGGGAAATGCTAAAATTTCGCGGATAAGCTTTTAACATTTTAAAGAAGTTTTGGCGCCGTAGTGGTTACTCTCGCACTTTGCTCCAATGAATAAAATGTTACTGTGGCAAGGGTTAACTCAAGCCATGTAAGGGGAATTGGGGAGATGACACACTGTGTGGGCTATTGGAAGTTGCACAGAGTTGACTAGTAGAGCGCGGACCCTTATTGGGTCTGTGTAGCTTAAAATAAGCATTACATACTCTAGGACTCCCCATACAAGCCATGGATCTCGTGGAAAAAATAGACAGGTTGTCTATGTAAAATATGCACATCTATCTATCTAATATGTCGAAACGCTTTAAAATTACACCTATTAGCCAACATCATACCCAGGACATTTTTTATCTTTTCTGGCATCAATACGGCAATACTAAAATGTTCGTGTCGTCGTCCTTTGGTTTATAAATTTTTTGTTTATAAATTTTTTTGAAGTTATTATTTCGGTTTGCCTGTTCAGTATCCATATTATTGCGGAAAGTTTATCATATCTTGAACATGATAGTTTAATAGGTGACGTTTCGGGACACCCTTCCCCCATCATCAGGCAAAGTAAAATGATGTTGAGCATCTATTACTATAACAGCGGAGAATCGAAATTCAAAAAAAATTATTAATCAGGAACAAGCTGTTAATTACAGTTAATTACGGTAATTAACATTTTTGGACCTAGATGGAAATAGCTGGATGGAAATAGTAGGGCTGGTAACCAAACCTCAGGAAGTTGATAACATTTATATGTTTGTCACGTTCATGGTTCTACACTGTTTGTGGTTGTTCTGAATTCTCTGTTAATGATTTCCTGCCTGTTTCAATTAAACTGAAGTCTTCTGCTCCAGCTGTGATCCGAATTTCGTCTTTCTTCACATCTCCGTTTGTCACTGCGCGCATGTATTCTAAAACTTGTTGCTTGAATTTTCGCATATGTACATTGCATCACAATTTTTTCACAGGATATCTTAAAGAACATTGCTTTCTTCTTCTAGGTTAATTTTGTCTTTTGGTTTAGACAAAGTGCTTCGTAGGGTGTCTTTAGAGTTAAGATAACATTTGATCTTGTGTTGCTTTAAAACTCGACGAAGCATCTCGCTGGTACCTGGCACGAAGGGTAGGAATGCTGCTACGAAAACATTCCTCTAATGTTTCCCTGTTTTTCTCGGTTGCATCTTCTCTTCATTCTTTTTTCTACTTGCGTGGACTTTATCACTGTCTCCCTTTGCGATTAATGTATTTCTTACACGTCGAATTTCTTCTTTCCTCTCCTTTTTGTCACTACGCTGTTGGCACGATTCAGTAATGAAGATGTGACACTTTCTTTGCAAGATTTCTGATGGTTTGATTCGAACTTAAGTTACTAGTCCGTGTGTGTTGGTTTACAATACACTGAAACTGAAATGGTACCATTCTTGCGGTTGACGAAAGTCTCTAGGAAAGCGATGCTTCCATCTTGTTTAAGCTTAACAGTGAATTTGATTTGACGATGGAGACCGCTGCTGTGTTCATGGAACTCTTCTAGATGGAATATTTTGATTGTGGTGAATACGTCGTCTACAATTTTTTCCCAACTTTTGGACGTCTGTCTTATGTGACTGTGTCATGTGCTTGCATGTATATTTCTGTAACTACCGATGATGCAGGCCCTCCCATGGCACTCCGTCTGTTTGAGTGTTGAGGTTTTTATTAAACAAATACCATGTTATAGTCAAAACAATTTCAACCAAACGCAGAACCAGATGGTACTAGAATCTTCGTCTTTTCACCAAATATCGCATTGTTTTTCATAAAATCTTTAATAATGTTCAAGGTGTATTTTATGGAAACATTTTTGTAGATGATGCAACATTAAATGATACCATGCATTCTTCATCTGCTATCTTTATTTCTCTGATGTATTCCGAGAATTCTATTGAGTTTTTGTTTTGGTCACTGACTGTAAATTTGCTGAGGAGGAGGCAACAAATTTTGATTAGTGGTGGTCCGTCACAAGACTTCAGTCGAGAATACTTCTTATCGTCGATGTATTTTTTTCTCTTTAACTCCATTAAGATGGTTCCTGGGTTTTTGTTTGATGACTTCTGTAAGATCCTTTGTCCAGTTTTAAGGCAACACAAGATCAAGTATATTCTTAACTCTAAAGACACCCTATGAAACACTTTATCTAAAAAAAAGACAAAATCAACCTGGAAGAACAAAGCAATGTTGTTTACGAAATCTCGTATAGAGATCGTGAAGAAAGACGAAACTTGAGTAGAAGTCATCGATTTAATTGGGATGGGAAGAAAATCTATGACAGGGATTCCAGAACAACGGCTAGCCATCAACAGTACAGAACGTGACTAACACATGCATAGCATCTTATAAGTCCAAGCAAGATGAAGAGAAAAACAAGGCAGA
This sequence comes from Hydractinia symbiolongicarpus, assembly GCF_029227915.1. Taxonomy (NCBI): domain Eukaryota; kingdom Metazoa; phylum Cnidaria; class Hydrozoa; order Anthoathecata; family Hydractiniidae; genus Hydractinia; species Hydractinia symbiolongicarpus. The sequence continues at coordinate 9,147,172 of NC_079887.1, forward strand.
GGTTTCTCGACCGCACGGCTCTTTTTGGTTTAGCGGTTTTAGTTATTTATGGTATCTCGACTGACAAATTCTAATAAGTAATTCCTCACCTTAAACTTTTCATTTTGTTGTTTATGACCTTAAATCGATTTTGTTAAATAAACCTCCTGGGTTAATTGTTCATTTATATTATATACCTCTTTTTAAACACAAAATTGTGACTATGGCTATTGCTTTACAAGTTTCTTCGTTTTTTGAACGATTGAAGGGTCATGTTTCTTTTATAAAACGTTGCTTATAAAACAGCAAAATAATGATGCGTTTATATTCAAAGCTTAAGCAAATAAAAAGAAAAAATACATTTGTTAAGAACGTTCTTCCACCATCAGTGTTTTTTTAATGTCAAAAGGAAAATGATAGCGAAAATGACAGCGAACTAAAACTAATTACAAAAAAATTTAACGCCCGCTACTATACAACCTTGTACATAGTGTTCGAGACAATCTTCATTGACGTTATTCGCTGGCTTGCCAATATTTTAGAGCGGATCGAGCTGGGGTGACAAGTAGAAATGGCCTCACACATTCTTAGGGCAAATAATTTGTTGCGACAGGGCTTACGTCGTTTTTCTGCATTAGCTGGAAAAGAATACCAAGAAGCTTTGTTGGCGGAGGAAAAACATGCAGGAGGTAGATGACTAGTACACTTTCCTTTTTCCGTTCTTCTTGTTTAGCTAGATAGCTACCTACACTTCACTGTCTTCTTGTTCTGTTTTTGCGCTTTTAAAAATAGCTTGGATATCTAGTTAGTTAATTAGTTAGCTGGTCTGATGTTAGAATAACCCCTTTTTTCTTTTTGCCAAAGAAAAAGCTGGCTTTTTTGTGGCATAATAATCAGTCTTTGTTCACTTATTTTTTGTTCTTTAGCTAGCTAAATGTTAAAACATTACCCAGGTGTGGATACAAGAATGTCAATAAGTTAGCTAGTGTGATTTTTTCATGTCACTTAGAATTGGGTGTAAACTATGCAAAGCGTTCTCATGGGCTGTCAACAAATTGGTTTCTTCACAATTATAGCAAAATGGCTGTACAGGGTCAGCGACCTTGCCGTCATAAAAAAATGATTAAAAAAAAGAAAGACAATTTTTTTGGCATTTATTTAGGAAGTCTAGTGATAAGAATGTTTACCTGCTCTGTTCTGACTCAACTACAGATGCCAGGCCAAATTTAGATGCAGAACTGGCCCGTCAAAAGACAGGTTGGTGCGTTCACAGATAGGATGGCCCATCTATTGACCTAGGCCTGGCCCACCTTACTTACTTTGAATACTTACTTGAAGTATATTTTGCGAGATCACGCATCCAACTTTAGTGAGTTCAATGCTCATCATGTCAATGATGCTGTTCGTGTTGGCCTTTCGAAACTTATCATAATTTAATATCAGTGGCTCATCTGGAACAGTAGAAAGAAAGCAATCCAACTTTGTTTTGAAACAGTCTATGCTGCAATCAAACAGATTGCGTACTACCTTTGGTAGACAGTTAAACAATCATACTCCGTGAACAGCCAAGCTTGCGCAACAAATCTTATAAAATGGCCCTTTTTTTCGCTAAAGGAACAACACATTTTCAACCCAAACAAACATTCCGTGCAATGCTTCCTTTCACAGTTTCCTGAGCAAAGTTTGGTACTATGTTTTCAATTACTTTTTTACAACTTTGGACAAATTGGTCTTACACTTTGAAAAACTGTATATCAGATGGGACAGACCAAGCTTTCCACAAGGACTGTTGCAATTTTAGAAAATGTGTCTAGATGGGATAGGCCCATTTATGGACCAAAGACTCATGCTTTTGAATATTGTGTCATAATATGGGACAGCCAAACCATTGACAAAGGATACTTGTGCTTTTATAAAACTGTGTCATAACATTGAACAGACTGTTGAAACTTTACACTTAAGATGCTGCCAAGGCCTAGGTCAAGTTGAACACTGTAAAATGAGCTGGACCCACTGTGTCTGAATTTTAAAATATAGAAGACATTCCAGGCTTTACTGGGAAGAATACAGTGTATGTATGAGAGGACTAAAGAAGACAAAAATGTCTAGAGGAAGAGAATTGAAAATCATCATTAATTCTCAAAATATAATCTATCATAAATAGAGCTAGTTAAACTAATGATCAATACAAATAATATCCATATGTCATAAATTCTGCTTTCATTGAACAAACACAAACATATAAATTGAAAAATAGATTTGATAAAATAAGGATATAGCTCAGTCGGTAGGGTGTTTGTAGCGCATAGATTACTGGCTATAGCTCTTGTATACTGTGCGGGAGACCAGGGTTCGATTCCTCTTGACAGCGATTCAACATGGGCAAGTGAATGTTGCCATAGCCCTGGGTTAACCCAAGCCATGTGAGGAAAATTGGGGAGATGGCACACTGTGTGAGCTGTTGGATGTTGCCGGGAGTTGTCTAGTAGAGTGGGGGACCTAATTGGGTTTGCGTAGCTCAAAATAAGCATTAAATACTGTAGGACTCTCCATCTATAAGCCATGGCTCCTCCTGGAAATAATAGACAGGGTATATCCCTCTATATTTGTGAGGCTAGCCATGTAAAATATGCACATCTATCTTCACAGTCCAGATCAGATTGGAAGAGGGTCATTAATATACCCCGTCCAACCCATGCTAGCATGGAAAACAGACGTTAAGCCGAGAATGATAATGATGATGAATCTGTAAAGGAGAGCACACATGATTTTTTTTCTTGAAATGATTGTCTAGCCTATCTAGTTTCAGAATAATATATAGTTTTGTTTTGCACAAAAATAACAGAGAATAGTTATTTTACAATTCTAAGCAACATCGTTTTCACTGCAGTACTGCCCATATAACTGTTTACCCTTGCTTGGTTTTTTATTAACCAGGAAAAACTTAACCACTTTCTATGTCGTTTCAGATAAATTGTTTTTAATTTATAGCTACAGCAAAGACATGGAAAGGCATCTCCATATTTGTAGCTGTACCTGGTATGCTTTTGTGTGCTTATCAGGCTTACACAACTGAGAAAGAACACATGGCACATTTTGAACGGCCAGAATTTCATGCGTATGAACATTTGAGAATCCGCAGAAGTGTAAGTCAATAATTAGATTATTGCTGTTGTTAAGATTTTTTTTGTTGTCAAGAAGGTTTTTTTTTTAAAAAAGAAATATTACTTGTGTAAATGCTTTGGTTTACTTGTTGGTAAACTTTTGGTCGAAATAAACATTTAATGATGTATATACATATTGAATAGAAATTGATGATTATTCAATGGAAGATAATGTATTGCAGCCAGAAAATTTCAAGGGAGGGGACAAAATTATGGAAAAAAAATTTCCTTTTGTTTTTCATAAATTCATATTTTATACTCATCATGTGAATATATGAATATGATTATATTCATTCGTCATATAGAAATTTTTTTATAACATTTACGCATCAATCGTTAAAATTAAAGTACTTTGCAAACAATAATCCACATGAATTGCTACTATTAAATTGTCCATTCTGCTGCTGATGAAATATTTTGCCAATAATATTAACGAAACGAAAATTATGAATACCCACAACATGTAATTTTTTCGTTGCTTAGAGATTGCTACAATTAAGGTATCCGTTCTGATGATGAAAAGGGATATTTTGTTCGTAATCAGTTGTACTAATTTGGATGCCAGCATGTAAACATCAAAATTAGTTTTATGATGCCATTAAAAATAGCATCTTTTGAGTCCTACTGGCCAGGGTACCATTTTCGTCCTATTTAATCAGGGTAAGGTAGGAAATTTTTATTCAGATAAAATTGAATAACAATACCCACCAATAACTAACAATATCCAACAATAACTGACATTACTCAACAATAACTAACACAATAACTAACAATATCCAACATTAACTGTCAATTCTCAACAATAGCTAACATGACTCAACAATAACTAACAATACCCAACAATAACTGACAATACTCAACAACCGAACAATAACAATCACTACTCAATAATAACTAACAATGCTGAACAATAACAATCAATACTCAATAATAACAAACAGTAACTCACAATAACTAACAGTAACTAACAATAACTGACTTTACGCAACAATACCTGACAATACTCAACAATAATTAACATTACCCATCAATAAACAACAACAACTAACAATACCGAACAAAAACAATCAGTACTCAATAGTAACAAAAAATAACTCAACAATAACTAACATAACCTAACATAAAACAACAATAACTATAAGGCCGAACAATAACAATCAATACTCAATAATAACAGACAAAAACTAACAATGCCGAAAAATAGCAATCAATCTCTATAATAATAGCCGTCGTCTGTCTGTCTCTGCGCGGACCCCCCGCTGAGTTAAAAAATCATGTTACGGAAACACGAATATCAAATGCGATATATTTTTATCCACTTTGTGGCGACGGGTAAATATAAAAGGACGGGCGAACCTGTGGATTTTTCCACAGGCTAACGACTAGTACTCAATAATAACAAACAATAACTCAACAATAACCAACACTACCCAACAATCAACAACAATAACTGTAAGGCCGAACAATAACTATCAATACTCAATAATAACAAACAATAACTCACAATAACTGATAATAACTAACCATAACTGACATTACTCAACAATTACTAACAATACTCAAAATAACTAACCCTACCCAACAATAAACAACATTAACTAACAATACCGAAAAATAACAATCAGTACTCAGTAATAGCAAACAATAACTCACAATAACTAACAATAACGAAAAATAACAATCAATACTAAAAAATAACAAACAATAACTAACAATAACTAACAATAACTAACATTACCCAATAATAACTAAGAATTTCCGACAATTAAAATGCATATGTGTTATATGTTATTTAGCATCTAAAACAAGAGTATTCGCTTCTCATGTGTGCAAATTAAAAAATTAAAAAAACATTTATTATCTTTCAGCCATTTCCATGGAAAGACGGCAACCACTCGTTATTTCACGGACACAATAATGCTTTGCCTGAAGGCTATGAACATTAAGTTGGATAAAGCTTTGTAAATTTCTTACCTGTTAAATGAAAGAATAGAATTTTAAGGTTGTTTAAATGTTATTTTTGGTCTGTATGATTTGGTGAAATTTAAAAGCGATGCCTACATGTTTATGAGCGAGGACAACAGATTTTTGGATTTGGAAACTTAAAATACTTTAAAATTGCGTGATTTTCGCCCAAAGCTTTCAAAAATCAAAACAATCGAAAACATGCTTCGTAAATCCGCGTAATAAATTCCCGCAAAGTTTGGATTACAATTTTAATCTCAAAATTAAGTTATAAATTTAATTACCTTCCCAATTATATTTCTTCCCACTCGTGTTAATGCTAGAAAACAGTGTTTTTCATGAAACACAAATCCTGAACATGGAAATAAGGGTATGTATGTTCTGGGTCGTCGCGCTTTTTTAAAAACGCTGCAGCTCCACCTACCTAGGACAGCGACGTGCACCTATACGAAGATACTCTTGTGAGTTGCAATTTATGGAGTATACGTACAGATGCATGATTATTCCTTATCTTCTTTTTCCACATTATCCACATGCGCAGCTATGCATAGGCGGATTCCACGTCCTTCACTTGATCCTAAATGTTTTGACGCCGGGTATCACCATACCAATAAACCCGTCAACATCGGCTTTGATTATACAAAAAATGCAAAAGCTTCAGAAGGTCCTGTACAGAGCATGCTCATGCCCTGGTTTGATTGAGGCATGGCAGGCAGGCATGGCAGTGAATGTTCTCTATATCACGGAGAATAGTATCAACCTTGCTCCGATCATCGCACAACATCACACGCGAAAATCAGCTGAACCTGCTCCTCTTCACAGACGACAAAAAGACTCCCTACACCAGCATCAAAAACCTTTGAGGCTAATAGGCAGCAACAACTCTAAGAAGATTTGAAAAGTCTACTCATCCCCGTGCACCATGCAAGAGAGAGAGAGAAAGACCAAGAAGCTTACCAAGCACGTGCTTCATTTTTGGTGCACGTACAGTAAGTGTGCGTATGACAATGTCACCAGTCAATTGACGCTTCACCGCGACAAAAAGTGTACAGAAAAATTTGTAGACCATCCTGAAAACGAGACGAAGCGAGTGTACGATACATTACCGCAATAGTCAATAACAGAGCTCACAGATGTATTGAAGAGGGAGTGCAACGAGGCGACAAAATGTCATATTTGCATGAAGCCTTTCGACGACCCTACATACAACCTCAAGGCATGTGAGCACTGTCACTATACGGGTCTCTACCGAGATGGAGCTCATAACAACTGCAATCTGAAGTGCAAGTTCCGAAACATATTCCCATCATCTTACATAATTTAAGCAACTATGACGCGCATCTCTTCGTATGGAAGATTTAAAAAACACACAAGACAAAGGGTGCTTCGGGAAGAACTCAGAGATCAGTTTTAAGGTCAAAGTCGAAGTACTTGCTGCAGGCATCAACAAAAGACCAAGCAGCTATAGATTTATAGGGTCTAGATTAAGCAAGCTATCAAGCAACCTGAGCGGCACGGGAACCGGCGGAATGAATTGCAAAGAGTGTAAGCAATACTGCACGAAATTTGAGGACATATCAAACAATTAGGTCGCTGGATTTAGGTGTAAGTACTGTAAGCTAAGGAGTACTAAGGAGTTGAAAAAAGAAGAGCTAAATTCGAACGTATCTTCCATGGCATAGTTTTTCAATAAGGTTACCTTCAGGCTGATGTTTTAAAAACAAGTGTACCCACATGAATACATGGACAGTTGGGAACGTCTCGAGGAGATCGAGCTGTTAGGAGATGTTAATGGCTGAGGGTATGAAAAACAAAAATCGAATTGTATCACGCCAGAAAGTGATTAGGTAGCGTGTGATTACAACATGTACCTTGCTACTGACGTGTTGTTCCTGGCAAATGTGTTTAACAATTTCTAAGATGTCTACCTTTATAGCTATAAGCTGGATCCTGCGCATTTTTACACTGACTCAGGACTAGCATGGACGACAGAACTAAAGTATACAGGAATAGGGCTAAAGCTTCTAACAAACAATGACATGCTCCTCATGTTTAAAAAAGGTATTAACGAAGGTATCACGCAAGCGGTACATTTTCATGCAAAGTTATACAAAGACAACAACAAATACATAGGCGAGCAGTACAAATACAGATCAAGAATCCTTTACATTACAAGCCTTTACATTGATCTGAATAGATGTCTGAGAACTGAAGCTAAAGCTGAGGTGAGAAGGACATTTTTATGCTCAATCTGGTTAACATGTATGCCAATATTGTGAGTCATTTCAGTGTGGATGCCCTAAGATATTTAACAAGACGCCAACTTTTAGTAATCAATGTCATACCTGCGCGTTCTTGTGTACTGCACTTCTGGGAAATTTTAGTAAGTAATACGTTGCCAGAGCATACGCTTAATTATTCCAGCACTAGCAAAGTATTATAGGAACAAATTTCCAAACCCCACATAGTGTAGGCATTTTCTATGAAAAACATAAAGCTTGAAAAAGTCTTAGCAATTTCTTCCATACAAAACAAAAAAGAGCTAAACATACTATTTGAATGATGGGAAATTTCCTTCGTTGCGCAGGAAAGAAGGAAATGAAGTTTATTTCCTTTCTCGCAGGAGGAAGTTTTGCATCTGCGATGGAGATGTCTTCACGCATGTGCCGTGAAGACACGTTTAAAAAGGGCGTGTTTAAACTTGTGAGACGTCGGTTGGTTGGGACAGCATCAAAGACAGTCGATTTTTGTTTTGTATTTGACTAAAATATATTTCTATTTCATGTGTCCATGACAACAAGCAAGTCCAGCACGATAAAGAGAATGAGAGCAACCAGTCAAGTTATTCAAACGACGCACAGCGCCACACAGAACTAATATAATTTATGTATAAACGAGTTTAAGGAACCCATGCACGATTGGATAGCAGTACTGCATGTATCGTGTGGATGTTCCATCACAGAGATCTGTTTTTGGTTTCGCTCCCGGCTTTACTGCATCAGTTTCTTGTAAAAAATATAATGTAAAATATGAGTTGTCAAAGAACATAACGGTTAGAAATTAACAGAATGCAAGCGTTCTGACGTGAAGTGCAATTTGTAAATAAACCGTGCATGCTGTCTTCACCAAATTTCAAATACTCCAAATACCAACAAATACAAAAAACGGATGTTTTTATTAATTTTGTCTGTATAAGGAATAGGAAAGAAAGCAAGTCTAAAGTACAAATTCAATTTTGTGTCAAAATTTTTCCGCATTCAAGGGATAATACATTTGCAACGTAATTATCGTCTAAGTACTTTTTAATGATCAGTTTCATTAAAAATTAAAAATCTAATTAGAAGTTAGGTTTTACTCAGTTTTTTTATATTAAGCGGAAATTTTACAATTAAAAAATGCGAAATCTAATTTTTCACCCACTCAAACACAAAAATGACGCAGTGAATCACAAGTATTTTTATGACAAGGAAAAGTCCAATCAATTATCTTACATAAATACTCAACTAGCTCTTTCACCAGTTCCAATTTTAAGACAGTTAAAGATTTAAACGAATGATGGATAGATATATTGTTTTATATTTAATATTATTATCAGCTTTAATGTTCGGAAGAAATTTTGTGTCCACATTTCCACTGACTGAACAACAATCCGTCAATAGTACTGTTAACATAATAAAACAACGAAATCAGAATCAATCAGATTCTTGTGGAAAGATTTGCCAGCAAGTAAGGGTAATGCGAAAGAGAATTAATGAATTATCAGAAAGAGAAGCCAGATTTCCAGAGTGGTTCTAAAGGAAATGTTGTAAATGTGTTATGATGAAAAAATGTGAAACTTTAAATGTAGCTTTACACCTTCAATGTAACTTTATGGCAACTCAACTACCCTTACAAGACAGGCGCATGTTATTAGTTACAGCTGATGTATCTATCTGAGACGGGCACCTGACATTGGTCTGCCTAAAATGTTTTTCGCATAAATGGTACATAATTCTACTTGTTTTTGACAGATGCCATCTCTTCGCAGTTCTGTGTTTAAGTTGCGCTGAATCTTAACAAATAAATCATGACGCAACAAAGGCCAACAAAGAAGTGAAATGCTTTGCATAGACGTCTTCTAACAACAATTGCTTGTGAAATATGGTGGCGAAAATATTGGACAAAAATGTCGTTAAAAGTGTGAAACATTAAAAAAAAATTGTTAAGATGTTAGTGATGATACCAAATGAAAGAAAACACCTTTCTAATGTAGAAGATTATCTTTTTAATGGCTGCCTCATCCTTCCTTTTGAGCGTAAGTTAAAAAAACAAGGATTACTGTTTGCGTGACGTGCAAGTTGATTCGCGGTTAGTAGATGACTTCAAGTTTACTACGCACGGCAAGACGATAGCTGAAGTAGGGCAAAAGAGAAAAATATTTGTCCCGCCTTTGAATAAAAAAAATGATGTTCTGGGAATTTGTGTTTGAATGTAATGTATGTTATCAAATTGTAACTGAATGAGGCCAACTTTTCATTTAAGTCTTGCCTTGACGTGACTAAAGCATCCTGCAGTACGATTTCACCCTGCAGTATGATTTTACCCCGCTGTATGATTTCACCCTGCTGTACGATTTCACCCTACGGTACGATTCTATCACAAAAACACGACATTTTTAAGAATAGCTTTCCAGGGCAATCTGCACCCCATCATCTTGTCTCTACAAGCGTGGTTTAAAATTAAAAGTTTTATATAGATTGATAAAATAAAAACAATAGAAATTACACAATAGACAATAAGCATGGATTGAATGGTTCTATTAAACACCGGTTTGTAACGGCCCAACCAATTTTTTTCCTGAGGCGAGTTTGAGATGCGGTAAATCGAAAAAACATCAAAGGAAGGAATATCGATACAGAATATCACTTTGTATTTAATAGTCCTCTGCGTCCTGTGAGGAAACCACAAAAGTAAACTATGGTAAATCAAACAGGTGTACAGTGTTAATGTTTAACAAAATAATATGTTATCGTTTTCTGTCGTTAAATAAATGATACTTTCTTTTTTAGTTTTATGTTTTATCACTACCCAAATAGGCGCTGTGAATATTTTAATTTTTTTGATTATTTAGTGCGCAATTTTTTTTTCGAAATTAAGTTAGATACACTACATACATACTACAGTATTAAGTGATTTTTAGAAGTAAGCGAGGATTTGTGTCTTCATTCAGTTTTTCGTTTTTTTGATATTTCTTATTTGGTGTATTTTTCGTTTAAAAGATGAATGCCTGCATTTTTTCTATGGAACGTTTTAATTTAAATCAAGTTGGAAAACCACCATGTATAGGTTAACTGTCCTTCTATTTCTGTGTTAATTTACTGCGCGCTTGTTTCTTGCTTAGACACAATACGTTTTAATGTTGTTTTTACGTCATGATTATACCATGCATATATTGACGGGTCAGCGATTGAATTTAAGCAAATGATTACATAACCGAACATAAGGATACTTTCTCCAATTGCACCTTTGAATTGTAATATAAACAAAGTTGCTGAGGGAATCCATGTGATTAGAAATGATGCCATCAATAGCATACAGATACGCAGAGATCGTATTTGACGTTTTAACAAGCGACGTTTTTCTTTTTTTTTATCATCAGCATCTTTTGTAACAGTTAATTTTATCATTTTTTTGAATTGGGAGCGCGTTTGGTAATAAATCGAAGCATGAGCGTACATCAAAATTCCAGGAAACACAATTGACAACACGCAAACAAACACCACCACAGGTATTTCGCCAAAATAGTTCGTGGTAAAAATAGTCAATGCTATTGCAACCACGCATGCGCATAATGCAGACAAGAGGAATGTTCTTGCTTTAAGTCGCTGATAGAGGTAAGGGTAACGTATTGCAAGAAAGCGATCAAAAACAACCAAAATCATGTTAACGAATACTGCTGCCCAAACAAGTAAAAACAGACTACTAAACCAATATCTGATGGTTCCTGTTGCTGCAAAGGTATGGATGCCACCTTGTTTGGTTATATTTACTAAAACAGCTTCAATGATATTCCATACACCATTTGAAAAGTGAGAAAACAATAACGCCATGAACAATTTATTATTTCTTTGACTGCGTAACTTCCGTTTGGATATTATGACAACAAATACAAAAGTGTTGACAATTATGATTGCTAGAAATTTGAACCAACAAAAGTACCTGTAATAAATTAATACATTGTCTGGAAATTGCTCTTTTTTACGGTTCACAGTGCTGTTGGATGTATGCATTGCTGATGTGGTTCTTTTTAAGAATAAAATCCACTGGCAATTCTTATAGATGAAATCTTTTTTGCTTTAATTTAGACATTTTCAATCGCATTTATATGCTATGTACAGGTGCAAAGTATTATTGTGGAAATTTTTTTCCTTTGAAGGATTTTTGTAGTCTTTTTATTGTTATCGGTAAAAAGCAATTATATTTAGTTTAATAGAAAACCTACTAACAATTTAAAGAAATTTAAACATCTTTTTACACTTTCCCACCAAATCTTTGTTACAAAGATATTGGTGCTTGAAGGTTTTTTGATGACCTCCTCAACCCATCTAATCCGACAAGTATGAGTTGATCCCACTTTCGGAAGTTGGTCCAATTTCGGTCCCAGGTGGTCCGTGGTTATCAATGTAGAAGATATTGGGCGTTAAAAGGCCTTTCGATGACGTCATCAATCGTTTGTGCTGAAACTGGTTAGGTCCCAGGTGGCCCAGGTGGCTCCTAGCTATCCACTTGGAAGATGTCGTCAGTTATTTCCACCCGTGTCCAAGATACTTAGCTTTAAACTTTAAAGTGAAATGCAATTATGTTATCGACGTCAGTTCTAAATGTGTCATTATTTTTATAACGGATCTTTTCGATTGTCCTTCTGCCTAAATGTATTTTTTCACAGGCCTTATTATTTCAATCCTGGATTTCAGGTTAGTATGTAAGCATTCGCACATAAGCAACTACCGAGCGCTCATTGTCACTTTCGTTCTATTACATACCTTTAATTTTCTAAGAAAAACGAATACTCGGATACTTCCCTGCCAGGCAGGTAAAACATGTTTTAGAGAAACAGGAAAGAAACTGTTCCTGATGAAGGACGTTTTGACAAACCGATCTTTCTCGTTATTTTAACAGTTTACATCTATCGTTTTTCTTTCGTTCTGATTCACTTTAATGAGTTGTACTTCTTCTTTAATTGCATGCCGCTATAATGCGCTAATATTTATCAGTTTACGAGCGTTGATAGTTTTCAGTGTTATACTTTTTGTTTTTTTAACACTCTTTGTTTAATTTTTCCGCAGCTTTTTATTTAATATTATACCTTGATATTTTTTTACCTTTTCCTAATATTTTTTTAGCTATGAAACATATCCAAATATGTCGAAGTGGTGCTGTAGAAACCATCGAGTTGATGGGTTACCAACAAAGCTAAAATAAGCTTTTTCTATAAATGAACATACATTTATAAAAAAAACAATTAGGACTTTAGTTACATTACGAACTAAAATTTTTGGCGGAAAAACTTTCAGACACAATTTTTATTTCAGCGGAAAAATTTTTGGACAAGTTTTATAAAGTCAAAAAATGTGTGGGTAAGTTTTGTGAACGAATTTTAACCAAATGTCAAAAGCATTGATTACGGGAAATGACACAAAAAAAAGGCTAGAAGCATTTTTCTATATTATAATGCCCGTATACGTCTGTCCGTCCGTCCGTACGTCTGTCTGTCACGCAAAATGGTAGCTTAGCTGCGCAATAGCGAGAAGCACGCAATGCAGTATAAAAAGGACGGGCGAACCCGTGGATTTTTCACGGGCTAACAACTAATTTATATATATTCAATCAAGATCTAAGAAAGGGTCTTTAAGATCCAACTTTATAGATAGAGCCTCCAGGTAAATGTGAAAATAAAATTTATAAGTTCAAAAACGGCATTTTTTATTGATTTTCTAATTACCCTATATATATTTTCTATGCACTGGTCCTTTATTAAAAAGAATAGAAAAAATTTCGGACGGAAAAATTTTCGGACAAAATAATCCAAAATTTTTCCGCCCGAAAATTTTCGTTTCTAATGTACATAAATTTAAAAAAAAGTAAAACACATTTTTAACTGGGATGTTTAACCAAAGTTGGTGAGTTTTTCCGAATTTGAACAAACAAAAACTGCATTGCTTACGTCTTGTCATTGTTCACACAGCGGGAATTAATGCATAACATGCGTGAAAGCTTTTACAACTTATCTATAAAAACAGGAACAAAGAATTTTCATTAAATGTCTAACAAAGCCACTGTTCATATTCGTAATTTCTGAACCTAAACGTCTTGCTTATGTATAGCAAAACATGTGCTTTTAAAGAATAACTACGCCTCCTCAATCACCATGGGTCATGCGAATGTTTACAAAATCTTGTTCGGAAACTTATTGGTAGTGAAAGTGAACACGATGTCACTATAAGAAGAAGTAAAAAGTTGAAGGTAAGATTAATTTTAAAAAATAGTAGCTCTCTCAATACGACTTCGAGACCAGGGCTTTTTTTGTTTTGTCCTCTTTCTCAATGTAAAAAAAACCTTAAAAGCCTGATGAGGTTGCTTTACAGTAATGAGAAAAAATGATGAAATAAGGTGATATGAATACCAGTCAAAACCAATAATTTTAATGAAAGTTAATTCCTTTTTTTTGAAGCAACTGGCGCCATGACAGTTCAGAAAGACAAGTGCATTTTCTCATGACATGTGAAGCAAATATTTCATTTGCGTATTATTTTAAGTTTGTTTTCTCCCCAACCTTCTTCTTGCCCCACGCGGTTGCTCACGGATTAATGACTATTTTTAATCACACTCGTTGATTTTATTAACATAATTTTTAACTTAGTTAGCTAAAATGAGTTTCTCTCCTACAAAAATTTAGACGCAAACAAAAGCGTCAGAGGAAATCCTTAATTCGAATCGACCAAAAAACATAAAATATTTTCCCATAGCCAAACTCCCATATAAACCAACTAATCAGCATAAAGCCAGTGTCCTACATTTAATCCTTTTAAATGATAGGGGAATTAACCATCTTTGTTCGGGTGAGTGGGAACATTCAAGTTAAAACATTAAAAAAGAAAGGATTTCCCGATGATGATAACGAGAGCAAACAACAATGGAATTAACCAATCAAAAACCGCAGAAAATTTGTTTGTAACCTAGCGTAATTTTTCCCACCTCCACTGTTCCAATTTCCTGATGGTAAGAAAAATTATGTTGGGTCTCTTAGTTTTTAAAGGCGGGTACAAACAGCCAACATGTGGTTTTAGCCTTTTTTTGACGATGATGTCGGCAAACATTTATTGAATATTGGCCAACTTTTTTGACTATTTTTTCCTTACCCAATATGTTGATACCTAAAGCAAACCGAACTAACATGCTGGCCAACATTTAGGTCAGCGAGTGTTGGTCAAAATGTTGGGGAACATGTTGCTTAGATTGCGTCTACTTTAAGATAAGGAGCATAAAAGTTTTGCTACTTATGCATGAACCAATTGTTGTTATCCCTTCTAACTGTGACAACTGAAAAATTACCGCAAAAAAATTGCCATACGTTTATATGTTTCAAATGTCAAAGTATACAACTCTGAAAGAAGCAAACACACATGACACTGCACTTTCTTCATAATTTAAATTTCAAAATCTTAAAAACCGATCAAGATTTATAAAAAATGAATTAGTGAGATTGATTTTTTTTACTTTACCCCACCTACAGTGACGTAAGTCTTAATTTGATTATCATTTTCAAAATGGTGGCAGAGCGAATTAAACGAAGGTTCCTGCCTCGAACAATCAGTGTTTTTTTTTTAAAAAAAATTGCTTCCTAATACCATCTGCTTTAGGTAGGTTTTTTATTTATTTTTCTTTCCTTGTTACACAAAAAATGTTCGTAATAAAAACGTTTCTTCAATTAAAAATTTCCTTGCGGAAGGTCGTTTATCAAATTAGAGAAACATCGTGCATAAAATAGACATTTTTTAGTTTCTTTTCCTTTTTTCTTTATCAATGCAATTATTCATATTGTTATTGGAGCAGGGAATTTGAACTATGCTTAATCATTCTTCCGTTTTTTCCTTTAATTATTTATAAAAACTTAATAGGAATTATAAAAAAAATAATAGATGATTTTGAGGATTGAACTAGGGCTACAGAAACAATTTAATCGGATAATGTTGGCTGGAATAAAAAGCTCTTATACAAAACTGAATAAAAATTAGAAAGAATAACAGTAAATGAAAGCTAGTTCTAGCTAGCGAGATGGCTTCAGCAGGATGCTGCCTTGAAATATACGTTTGTAGCCAAAATTGGTTGTTTAAGATTTATACATGGCTAGAAAACGTGATCATATATTTATCTTTGAAAACACACGAAAATAAATATTCCTATAGATACAATGTATTGTCAACAAAGAGTTGCCAACTCTCGAGTCTAAGGTACATGCATTTCAAGCTTATCTCATAATAATCCGGCTATTCATCTACTCTACTGTACTAAAACAAAGTGTCTTGGTTTTAATTTTTAAGGTCTAGTTTTGAACTTCTATTATAATTTATGTCATGCTTCTCCGTTGTACTTTTTTACCTTTACACTGTGATAAAATCTTAACAAATCATTTTTTAGAAAAAAACTAGACACCCTTTGAAAACTCAGTAAGCGCTAAATCATTAATATTTTAGTTTTGCTTTCATACTGATAAAATTCTTGGATATTTAAGCCCAAAACGTAGAGGTGTTCAAGCAAAAAATGTTTATTTGAAATATCGAGATTTAAACTTTGTAAGCAAGTATAATCCTATTAAAAAAGGAACTGAGAAAAAAATGTCCGTGATTTTATATTTCCCTTTTTATTTCCTTTTTCTATCAAAAAGCCGTAGCTATATTTTTGAATTAAAATAAATATTTTATGAATTATAATTTTTCCAACGATATAAAAAATAAAAAAAAACGACAAAAATAACGAGTTGGGTGTATTCATGTATCCTTAAAAAACAAAACCTCGATCCCAGGACCTGTTGTCTCTTTGTGCATATCAGCTGGCACCTATCAATAAGCACAGCGCCGATGAGAGACAAAAAGCCCTGGGAACGAGACTGTAAAAAACGGTCTTCAAAGAAAGTTCATTTTCCAGACCAAATGCAGCCAGACAAAGAAAGTCACATACCATGCAAGCTCGGTCTGCGCTTATAACCTCAAGCTTTGTATTTTACAAAACAACATCAAAACTGGTCAGTAAACCTTTTATTATCGTAAAAGAACCTCTTTCTAGTTAGTTAAAACTTATTTGACAAATTTAAAATGTGAAGAGTTTACTGTTTACGGCAATAGAAAAGTAAAAGATTATATTTCTTTTAGCATTGAATAATATAAAATTTAGTCGCATTTACGGCTATTAAAAAGTTCAAAGTCCGGGCTAAAAACTAAGACCGAGCTTGAGATAGTTATCACTTGTCGTGATATGTGTTCGATTCTCTTTTTTCGCCCACGGATGATACACGTTGTGCGAAAAATAAGATTTTTTTCTGTCCTATTACCAATGTTTTATTAAATTGCATTGCGATGGGCGTTTCAGGTTGTGAATGTTAATTACCTAATATATAAAAAACACAAGTAAGAAAAGATTTATCAAATCTATATTTATTTACTTGTGCGGTTTAAGCTAGAAGAGAATGGCAATTCACAAATAATCAGAAGTATCCTATATCTGAAATAATTTTTTAGTGAGATAAAAATGGTTAATTGAATCATCTCTTGTAACTTTCAGTACTTTTTTTTTATCATTTTGGAATAAAAATTGAAAAATATATATTAGAAAAAAATTTAAACTGACAAGGTTAGTTATGAAGCTTCTCGCACCACGATAAACCTGTACTTAAGGTTTAATATCATTTTGGACTTATTATATATCCAACCACCTAAGCGTTTAGCTAGGAGGAAGTTTAAATAGTATGGGCGTTTCTTTGATAATGTGCGATCAGGTAAAACAAACCATAGTAGATCTGGCTGGTGAAATTATTTTTAAATTCTTTACTTTTAATTTAGAAATCATGGAGTTACGAATAACTGTTCTATTTCTTCTCGTAATATCCGCCAACGCGTTTTTTAAAATTGGACGAAAAAGATCTCCACCGTCAATACTACAAGAAAAAAAATATGAAGAGTTAACTACAAGATTAAATCAAAATGGAAAGCTTTTAGTAAATACGCTAGTGCTTCAAGCATTTCGAGAATTATTAAAAAAACATACACAAAATGTTCCAGTTCAACATGGTATAACAGTTAACAAAAGGCAGAGGGTCAAGTATTGGCGAGAACAGCAATAATGTGCGTAAAGCGAAGCGCATGCGCTCATCTTTGCAATCATATCAAAAATTGTTTATAGTTCTTGGCGTAGTTTTTATTATATTTATGAAGATATAAAAAGTAAAATAATTATTTGTTTTGATCTAATTCTTCTGTATTTATTTTTATTTATATACACACAAGAAAAACATAATAATGTACTGTGGGAATGTAGTGTAATTCATTTTTTTATTTCTCATATTTTCATTTCATATAGATTTGTGTTATTTCATCGCAGTCCAGCATGGATGAATACATTATGTTAGGCCATATCCATACTTTTAGGGTCGTTACGTTCTGGAAAAAATATTTCATATGGCCTTGTGTCGTTGTTGTTGTTGTTGTAAGATTTGTATGGTACTATACGGGGCGGGACGTGAAACAAAATCTTTCGGCGCTAAAAGTGTAGTTAGGTTTACATGTATATATTTTAACCTGTCTCTCACAGTATCATATTTTCAGGCTAGACCTCTATATCTTAACCATTAAATAGCAAGCTTGAAATTTGTTCAAACTGCTACTACCTGCTTAAAATTCAAATACTTTAGTTCTAGAGCGAATTTTTGCATTCTGTTTGAAGTTTCACACTTCTCTTCTTAGTCAAAACACTTGTCTTTTTAGTTAAAACACTTCTCTTCTTTCCTCTGAAATCTTCTCTTCCATTCGAAACACTTCTCTTCCAAAGTGAGAAACACTTTTCTTCCATGAACTCAAAAAATTCACAGACCCAATTCCGATCCGGAATATTGCTTGAGCTAGATTTCGCTAACCCACGCTTTTTGAATAAATGACCGACCCGTCACCTCCGGTTTTTTGTGTTTTTCATATATTAGGAAGACGAGAGTGAATAAATGACGTATCCGTTTAAGGCATTCGTTTATCTTTCTTAATACGCACGTTCTTATAAGAATACCAAAATTTTAACCAGGCTGGCCAATTATTTCTTTATTGTTCTAAACAAAATACGTATTGTTTTAATCTAAAATCCTAAGCCTGACATTTTTGAAAGGAAATGTGCTTTGCTTGGTTGACACCACCATGATTTTGAGGACTCTCGGTACCCATCTATTTTGCCATTTATTGTGTCTCTTGATAAATAAAATTAATTACTTTGCTACTGATCTGAATTGATTCGTGATATTATTTTATGCATGCACATGCTTCGGAACCTGCTACAATATTTTAATAATATTTTTATTCGTAAATTGAGCACGTGTTAGCCAAGTATGCTTCTTGCGAAAAGCGAAAAAAATTATACAGACCATGGGTGTAAAATTGCGGACCAGATTTTAAAATTACTTGTGAAGAGAAAGTTTGGGGCCACATGCAGTAAAGTGTTAAGTGCAGAAGAGAAGTGTAAGAATATAGAAGAGAACTGTTTGGTTCATAGAAGAGAAGTGTTTTTAAATTGGAAGAAACGTTAGCCACAGGGGTCATCGTAGATGCGCATTGTTTCCCCACTTTTTAAAAGCAAACTCATTTTTTTGTGCTCGTGGTTCTAAAAATACGAGCAAAATATGGCACCAATGAGGTTCTGTACTAAAATTTATTAACTTACTTAAACTGCATTCATGAATGTCTCAACAGAACTTCAAGTTGGTTATACTAAAAATATTGTCACAGTCATAAGACATAAGGTTGCCGTTCTTTATTTGTTAGACTATTGGCAATGGTGATTTTCAATCTCCTTTCAATAAGCCAGGTGATTCTGATATTCAAAATGTCGGATTGTTTACCAACATTGTCAGGACGTCGACGTGACAATTATCTTAATAAACATTTTGTGATTTGTTTTATAAACAGAAGTTGTCATGAAATGTCAAATAATTGATGAGGAACAAGAAGCAAAGAAAAGCAGAAAAAGACAACAATTTTTCAGTTTCAGATTTTTCTAAGGTATGCTTTTTTGTCACGAAGGAAACACGGTTGACACATTGCGTCAATGTTAATGAATCCCAGTCGTTAATATATTTAAGGTGACGGCTACTTTTCTAGCATATTTGACAATTTTGGCAAGTTTGAGTGGATGATATGATGACAATTGAGGGAGAACATCACAACAAATGCATGTTATATTTGATCATGTATTATTTTTATATATTCAATCAGCATAAAAAATTCAAAAAGAAAATTGTAGAAAGGTGTCGACAATTATTTCTTTCAGGTAAAGGCAAATAGTTAGATTTACGTATTCTATTATTAGAGGCAAACTTTTTTTATTGAGACTATACGTTTGCAATAAAAGAAGATATATCATTAATAACTATTATCATATAATCGTATTTCTGTATGTTAAAATATAGCAAAAATGTCTATTTAGCAAAAGTTAAATATTTTATCTTTAATTTTAGGTATTGCACTGTTTGAAGTGACGAGTATTATAGAAAACAACATACTTACGTTTAATAAATGTCTGTTTTCATGAAAAAGGACTTACTACAACAGGACAAAGTGTTCAATCTAGGTGCATTTAATGATTTCGCTAAAAATGTTGATGCTAAAAGATTAAAAAGTGTAATATTGCGTTATATTCAAGGATTTTGCAAAAGAAAAGTGGTGAATACGTGTTTCTCACACTCGATGGCGACATTGGAGAAGCGATGTTTGTTTCGTCAATGGATTTCAGTCAAAATGATATCCAAATCGTAGCAAAATGTGCAATAATCACTAAAAAACTTTTATTTGAAACAGCGCAATATTTTACGGTAATATTACAAACCATAGGAGACTCGGCATCGCAAGCCGGATATAACACCACAGAATAAATATCTTTTCTCCATTTTAATTTGTTACGTCATTTCCTAGGAAATCAATTCTTTCAGAAATAAGTCACGCACTTGACACATGCATAAAAGACAAAAAATTCAATTTTTTAAACCGTAGCGGTCATATTGTCATGATCCCAGGGTCCATTTTGTGAAAATATCAAAATGCAACAAGTTGAGTACAAATAGGTTTATTGCGTTGAACGTTTTTATGGAGTGCTTTTAAACCAAAATAAATCAGCATAAAAAAGTTTCGTAATAGCTAAACTTTCTGAGTTTTTGAATTTAGGCATGTTAGGGAAGGGCGACTAGACTTTATTGAGGAAAAAGCTCTAGAATCTTTTAAAGCTGGGTATCGCCAAGAAACAAAAAATAACACGGAAAAAGACTAAACAAATTCACTCTTTCGTAAACATACAAGTGTGATAACGTGAGTCTATCACATCAGGGTATCTGTGAATGGAACCAAACCAGTAGTTGAAGCGTTATTTATTCGAGGTCTCATTTTGTCTCGTATTGGTACGCAATGTTGATGGTGAGCAAGCAATAAGAGACAAGGATTGGATACAGTATAATTCAACTTCTTCTTGAAAATCCATATTAAAACATTCTCTATGCCATTAAGATATTGCTTGAAGTTCATTAAACGTAATATATTTGATGTAAATGTATTTTTCCTGACGTAAAACATAAATACATCATGACTGCCGAGATATTTTTGATGTCGTTCGTCACAGTTTGGACTCTCCCTTGAGTAGTAACATGAAGTAGTAGCCGGTTGTCTTGTAATGGCGTACATTATTCTCTTCTCCTTCATATATTTATAGGGAATTTGATCCCAGCCTTTTCCGAATAGAATATCTTGATGTCCAATCATAATCAATTTACCTAAAAGACACTTAGATGCATATTCAAAATACGTCTGTAATGAAACCGTTTTATTTTCTAAATGTAGTACAAGCTTTTGACTGTTCTGTAATTTCAGCGAATGTAAATATCGCAAGGTACTTTCTTTTTCCAGAAAAACAAAAATCTGTTCAACGTGTGGATGATTTAAGTTGGACTGTAACGTATGTAGTAATTCACTCAGCCTTGCTTTAAATTCTTTGACAGTTGGTGTTCTGTTGTTGTATATTAAACGCTCTGTTTTGTACGACTCCTCGTAGATAGGAACAAAGTTCGTGAGAAACAATGCATTAGAAATGTTTACAATATGGCTTCTGTTGGATTGAAAGCATCCTTTCAGACTAAGTTGAGCATTGTTTTTTTGACCATATTTCATCCGTGGGATGAGAGTGTACCAGAAAATTTCAGTTTGTTTTTCAGAAACTTCAATTTCAATAGAATGGTTAAATGGTTTGGTCATTTTTATGCCTTTGTCGGCACTATTTAGTCTTTTCGAAAGATGTTTTTGCGCGACTATAAAAAGTGCGATGATGGATATGATAGCGATTATACGAATGACCATTTTAAGATTCATAGCTACTAAATAATTTAATTATGGTCAGCGCCCCTGAAAAAAAAAAAGGTTGGCGTAAAGGTTAAATGACGTCATTCCACTGGATTATTACCTTCTTCAAATTTGGCCTGTATCTTATCCCTAATACCCATGTATTTCCTTGCCTTCCAAGAAACTGTTTGGAAAGGCAAATTTTGTACAACTTTTCTGGGACGTCCTTAACGAACAGGTTGAATTTGTAAATTTGTAAAAATAATATATTGTTTTGCGACGTTAGTGTTTTCTATATAGTTCTTTGAGAATTTAAAAATAGTGTTTTTTATCTTATCATCTTTAAAAAACTGTTTTTTCATCTTAACAGTGTAATATATCTATGGACCGAAAAAGAGTTGGCAAGTGTGACTTCTTTACAGTTATCGTATCACAGTTTTACGTTAGTAAGTGTATAGAAATTGTACAAGTGATCTTTCTTTAACTAACTTTAAAACCATTCTACGCGCTTTCCATTTAGCGGTGGGTAGTAAATAAACAAGCCAAAAAAAAATGCGCATAATACAAAATAGTTAACTTGTATTTTTGGTGTGAAATAAAATTTAAAATCAAAGACCAGTTTAATAAAGAAACAAAAAATGTTTAACAAAACCAAACAAAACAGTATTCGTTACTTTTTTATTTTTTTTTATATAAAAATCTTTTTCAGTTGATATAATACATATAATTATGAATATTAAAATGTCAAAAATGAAAACTTATACCTGACCAACTAAGTATCTTTCCAATCTTCAAGAAAACTGTTTCTAATTTTTTTATTCTTTAAACTTTGCTTTGTTTAACTGTGATGATTATTAAATACAAGGCATATTACATTCCAATTCGAAGAATTCACGCAGTTGTGTAGCATATCAAAACATGTCGAAAGGAAGTTGACAAAGAATGTTTTTTTAAAAAAAGTTATTAGTAACGTCAATATTTTGAGTGGGAAATTGTGCTTTTTAAAAAAGAGATTATGAAATTTTTTTAATTTAGGTTTATGATTTGTTGGAATTGATAGTTTAGTAGGCGATGTTTGCAGAGGGTTAATACCCGTATTATGCTTTAGGTCAAAATCGGGTCATGCTAACCACGCACGAAATCTTCACGCTGCCAATAACAAATACGATATATTTTTACCGACTTTTTTTATTGTTCGCGTGTGTTGTTTAAACCAATCACAAAGCATGATTTTTACAGATAACCAATCAGCAATTTCTTTTCAGCTATCACATGCTGACGAAGAAACATGACACAATTAGAGCAACCGTGATGAAGGTCATTTTGAAAGCTGTGGTATTTAGGTTTGTCAGTCTGTTTTTGTTTTTTTTATCTTTTTGTCATTTAAAAGCTTTTTTTTGTTCGATATTTGCTTTTTATATGTTTTGACAGGTTAACACAAATATACTGTCGCATTTTCTAGCTATGAATAAATCTTAAACAAACCAATTATAATATTTTGGCTACAAACGGATATTTTTAGGGAGCATCGCAAATCCAACCAGCTAGCTTATACTTATTGCTAAAGTTTTACTTACCTTTGCATAACAGATTTTTATTCCAGTCAACCCATTATTCTTTGTGTGTTATATTTAACAATCTGATTTTTAATCAGCTGCACCTGGACTTGTGACTTCTGTCACCTACCTCTGGCTAGAAAGTGAAAGTAGTCAAACACAGTTGGCTGCAACAAAATTTTTAAAGAAACGTATGCTTAATGGCGCTAGGTAGTTATCTTATGCCGTGATATTGAAGTCAAAAGTTCATTGATTCAATGATACAACAGTCTCGATTAACCTTAAGGTTTACTTTTTAGCGACAATTAATTTTGTAATAACAGGCTGTGTTTTCCTGACAATGAATTTTAGCTGTTTTATTTAAACCAAAGTAAGTACTCCACACACGGATGTGCGACATAGTTTACTTGTACTAAGCGCTTACTCCAGGAACTTATTCCGCAAAATAAGAAAATACTGGCCGGTTGTTTTCGCTATAACAGGGCCACAAAAGTTTGTCAGCTGTGTTTTTACTCAAGCTAAAGTTGTAGGAAAGTTTTTTTTTATAAATTTGTGAGTCAAGATAAAAAGTAGAAAAGCGTTATTAAAAATGGATATTGATACTTAGTTGTGAAATATAGTTATTTATTTGTTATTATAGTAGTTATCTTAGTAAATTTTAGGACTTAGAAATCTATATAATTTTTTTCTCTCTTAAGATTTGTTTTGTGGCTGCCACAAAATAATCTTCTGCTCGCCTGTCCTGTCATGCAAACCACGTGCAACAAAGTGGCTTCTCGCGGCGAGTTTCGTCAAAATATTTCGAAAGTTTTATTTTGCGCGTGAATGAGCCAATCGGAAGGTTGCGATATATATTTTATTCACTCAAAGGGTCTAAATCGGGACTTTTGCTCGATCGCGATGGGAGAACGTTTTAAATGAGTGTTAATAATTTTCGTTTTTAAATTTTAATCAAGTCAATATTTATAACATTTTTAGACACGAAAAGATCTTCCCATATTTCTTCTGAAGATAATACCTTAGACTAGCCACTCTCCCCAGACTTAAAATCTGATCGCAATAAAAATAACTTGAGTGTGACCCACTAACAAGTCCTGCAAAATAAAGTACAAAGCGTTTAAGGAGTCGGAGAAAGGAACTGCTCTGCTACCCGATTCGGTGTACCTAGCAGTACCTTGTCAACATAAAGAAAAAAACAAGGACGAAATATTCCATCAATATAACAGTGGGCAGTTATCAAAACGAGTGAAGTGAATAAAGATTTCTACAAATGGTTGTTTTTGTTACGAAGCGAGATTGTTCATATCAGTGGACCGATGATAAAGGAAAAAGCCCTGGAGTTTGTTACAGAGTTGGCTGTTAAATCATTTAATGCTTGAGAGGGGTGGCTTACAAGATGGAAAGAAAGGTAAGTCAACTTTTCATTTTTATTTGAAAGAATTACACAATGTTTCACAAAAGTTTTGTTAGCTTCTGTTTTAAAATATCAAGGAAATTTTATTCGGCGAGTTTACACAGAACTTTCATCCAGAGACCATCTGCAGCATTTATGGTCTTTCCAGTGACGATTATTGTGCATCCATGGCTTTTGTCAGTCTTTAAAAAATAAAAACAGTCTTTGCAAACTTTCCAGATCTAGAAAACAAGAGATGACCAATAACTTCTCCATCGTCTTTATTGACAGTTACTGCGTATTTGTCCATTATAATTCTCGACTCCATAAAATCTTGAAATTCATCTCCGACTGAGGGGGTCCAATTATTTTTATAAACGTGATAACCCATTACGGAAGCGTTAATTTCATATGGAATAAGTCTGACAATTGGATGTCAGGGGAACTCTTTGAGGACTAGGTACGTGAGCTTGATCAGAAATTTGCCATCACAGCCCACCCGCATGTTGAAAATCTTAAATGGGTAATGGTAGCGCATTCGACTTGTAATTATAAGGTTTCAGGTTCGAGTCACCACTCCGGCTCACTTTAAATGCAGTGTGGTCATTTACTGACCGCTAACCGGCTTGTGTGGCATGCAAGCAAGTTAAAGCAATGCTATACGTATCTCTGGCGGTAATGTAACATAGTTACAGTCGGAGGGGAGGAAAAGCCAACTGTTAGGATGGAATCCTCAAGGACGTTAAAACTTCCCGTTACTTACTTACTTACTTACCTCCAAACACAACATCACACACACAACCAATGGATCAAGGTATCATTCGAGCCTTGAAAGGAAAGTATCGTTCACAGGTCGTTTGTAAGCTCATCAATGCTTTGGAGAAGATTGAGCCGATCTCAAAATTCTCTACTCAATCAGTAATGCACATGTTGAATAAAGCCTGGGACAATGTTTCGAACCAGACATTCACTAACTGATTCAAAAAATCGGAAATTTCGCAAAAGGGTGCTGAAAAGGCCATCAATAAAAAGGATGATCTATTTAAACGGTTTGGAGATGAAGAAGTCGAAGATGTAGAAGAAGACGTTACTCAGACTATGAATGCTAATTTATCAGTTTTTAAAGAAAAGTTTGCTGGCCAAACCGACACTGAAATCTCAACCGCAAATTATGTGGATTTCGACATCGAAGTAACCACAATGCATGGTAGACTAACAACTACTGATGTAATTGTTGAAGTAACTGGAACCAAAGAAGAAAACGAAGAGGATGAAGAAAATAACGAAGAAAAATATGAAGATATAGGAACCAAACCAACGAATGAAAAACTGCGGAAAGCTATAAGTGTTCTTGAAGATTTCAGCGTCTTTTCAAATTTCGAAGAGGCAATGATAAGAGCACTTAAAGGACTTAAATCAATCTGTTGAAAAAGATGTCCTTCATACAAGAAAGCAAACTCTAATTTCAAATTTCTTTTCTTCCCAAAAATAAATCGTTAAGATAAATATTTTTTATTTTTTTAGTCCGTTCTTAGCCTACAGGGTCGAGATGTCGTCCCCATTTCATATAAGGGAGAGAAAACACGCTTAATTGGAATTAATGGAAAATTTTATACTAAAACTTGGAAAAACTCCCAACTCTCTATTACCCGCAGCTCTCTATAACTCGAACGGTTTCTGATTCCCCGTGGCTGTTCGAGCTATAGGGAGTCCACTGTATTTATAATTGGTTATATATATGCGCAACATATTTTCATTACTAAAAAAACTGATGCGATAACAGCGTTACCATTATTTACTGTTTTGTGTTTTCGAACCATTCCGAGTCAATTGTGGCAAATTAAGTGTTTAAAATTCCCCAATTCGTGAAATTTCAAAGTTAACACATTTAGCACTAAGAGTTTTTTGTGACCATTAAAACTTCTTAGTTGTAAGAAAATCCACAGCAGCTGTACAAGAAACCCATCCTTTCAACATACAAATATATTATTAAAAACATATACCAAAATACAAGGATTAAAAGTCAAACGAGGGAAATGTTAAGACGAAACGGTACTGGGACAATATTGAATAGGCTACTAACGCATGGCTTTACATGACTTGGCATTGTTGATATGTTTACACCCCAAAGGAACGCAAAACTAGTGAAAAAGAATAAGCACGGGTACTTATTGAAAGTCGATGTGAATTAGCCATAAAACTGCTTAAAGACATATAAACATGAGTTGCCATTTTTTCCAGAGAGGATGACGATTGCAAAGGTGGAAAAATTGGTGTCAAACCTCAGAAACAAGCGCAAGTATATGGTGCATTTAAAAGCACTCAGTGAAACGCTAAAACATGACCTCATTCTGAAAAGAGTATACAGTGTCATCCAGTTCAATTAGAGTTCAATCATATAAACATTAGAAAAAGTTGATAAAAGATGTTAGGGCGTTAAAAAAATGCAAAATTAAAGAATTCACATTTAACGATTATAAAAGGTGTTTGGACGAGGGTATAAATGTTTATAAAAGTCAGGAACTCATCCAGAATAAAAATCATCAGCTGTACACAGTAAAAAGCACTAAAATTGCCCTTAATCGTGATAATGGCAAACGAATTGTGCAAAACGATATGATGTCAAGACTGGCCCGTGGATATATTAAACTATAAAAAAATTTAAATTTTTTTAAGGTCATACTTTTGTAAGGTCATACCTCACAAAACAACAACAAAATGACATGAAAGAAACTAGGAATGTATGCGCTGCAATCACTCTTTATTTTAGAAAATTTTAGGATCAAGGGAAATGGACAATGGACGAAGAAATGCATTAGGTGTCTGGATATCGCAAAGCATCAAAGGAACGTAACAAACGTCCACACAAAAAACGACGACAACATTGCCCATTGTGATACGGAGATTTCCTCTACGGAGTATCTAGGGTGCGACATTGTAATACTCATGAAGCACATCTAATCACACTTTGGGGGCGGGATGAACTGGGATAATAGAGGGCGGTGGAAGTTTTACCATAAAATACCGATAAAATAGAGAAAGAGGCATATCCCAGTGAAGATGAACAAATTGTAAGGCTGCACTACACCAACATGCAGCCTATGTGGGTTAAGAATAATCAGACAAAAGTCAATCGAAATATCTCTGAATAGTGGGAAAGAATGTAATAGTGTGGCTGATCAAGCAAAACTTCAATAAATGGAATTTTGTTTATTTAATGCAATAATTCTACCTTAAATAATTGTACTGATGTTTTTGATCTAAAATTTCAACGTATAATAAGCAAAATGAGCGAGCTTGCAAATACACCTAATTTTGTCGATACTCCTGCAGCAGAAGCGACGGCAAATAAAAAAAACGTCGTAGACAAAAGTCCAGCTTTCAAGGAGGCTATACGTAAGGGCAAAGGACATCTATTACCAAAAAATATGAACCTGGACAAAAATAGAAAAATCACCAGATGACACGATCGACAAGACTTATTCTGAATATTTTCAACGTGAAATCCAAGATAAGGGAGAAAAACGGCTAAGGCACTATCGTTTCATGCAATTAGCATGTACACCAATGTTGTAGGGAATGTTGTGCAGATCGATAGTGCTGAAAATTTTTAGGGGTCGACCTCCCATAAAATAAATGCGCAAGAGTACACAACAAGGTACAGAGCAAATAATTACAAAATCAGTAGATAATCCAGGTCGAGGGGTGCAAGGTCACAAACTAGCAACACTGATAAAGAAAAGGAATGAAGAACTTAAACACTCTTCTGGTGAAAGTTCACTATCAACTACTTGGGCCAGTAGTTCAATAAGTACTTTAACAAGCTCTACCGCATGTTTAGGAGGAACAGAAGCAGTTATTATTGTGATACTGGGAGGGTTTGTCGTCCATTATTTTAAACAACACAGAATGCATCAACATCAGCTTGATAATAAATCATCAGAGCAACCGCCTGTTGAAAGCAAAGTTCAACCTCAAAAATTATTTAAAATCAATTAAACCCATATAATATGAATGAGCACAAAAATATCACCACAACAGAAAGAAGTTGTTGATTCCCTATGGGAAGCTGCTCGCTTAGTATCATGTACTATATTTCTAGCGTTGGGTGCAAAAAAGGCACTGGGAATTTCAAGGCCAGGGGCTAAGATGGTCTGAAGCTTGGTGGATATATGACGGGAGCTATATTGTTTGATGACTATGCGAAAAAAGAAGGATGGTACCAGCTTTCCCTAATGCCCCCCTAAGTAATAAAAAAAAAAAATAATAAATTATAATATCATGTCAAGTAAATTTTGTGTTTATATTGAATATAAATAAAATTGATTGGTATAATAACCAACGAGAATTAAAAAGACAGGCTGGGGAGGATATCAAAAAGTTTGATGAAGGGATGCGTAAGCACCATATTGCAACAATCAATAAGGAACCAAAATTATGTGATTTTTACACGCCTTTTAAACAACAACAGGATAGTGAATTAACATTTATCATTGTCTCCTTGGCCCTTCTGTGGGTGGCTGCGCATAAATATTCGTAAAAGACGCATACTTTTTGACATATAAAAAACTAAGCAGTATTTATTGCAACTCAAAACATCTTTGAGTTAGACGAAAAGCCGTTAAAATACTCTCCTCAGAGAGTAGACTACCCGAAAAGAAAGTCACACACTTCGACATATTAAAGGTCCAAAACAGATTGATTACGCCCCTTTAACACTACATTACACCAATTTGATCTCGTGAACATGCCACTATGGCAATACATACAAGTATATTCTAATGGGTATCGATGTAGCTTTACGGTTCAAGGTGGCAAGACCATTAAAAACAGAATAAAGCCAGGGAGGCTGCAGACATGATTAAGGATATTTATAAACCTGGTCCTTTAAGCTATCTTACGAATTTTCAGTGTGGTAATGGTTGGGAATTTAAATCGGATGAAGCAAAGCTGTTAGAAGTTGGGGATTGGAGATTTATAGGGCTACCACCAAATATCATCAAACCTATACAGCGTTCGTTGAATCATATAACAGAGTGCTTGAGGAAAGACTTTTCAAGCCCCAGGATGCACAAAAATTGGTCACTAAGGAGACTAGCAGTTACATGGGTTAAACACCTGTACGCTTTAGTGAAGAATTCAAACAACACCAAGACTGCAATGATTGATATCAAACCGTCAAAGGCTATGAAGTTGGATGATGTGCCACCTACAAAAAGTAAAGAATATGCGGAGGAAAAACCACTCCCAGAGGATGGGTTGTACAGGAACATGGTGATCAGAAAAGATGCGCGACTGACGCTTTTTGGAGCAAAAATATGTATAGGCTGGATCACATTATAGCAGAGCCAAGTAGTCGGGTCCTGCATTATTTGAAAGACGGACCGGATGGAAGTTTTGTCGCAGAAGAATTAATGTTGATTCCTGAAGATGTCTAAGTACCTCCAGAGCATGCATGAAGTGGTGGATTTTTAGTTATTTTTGTGGGTAGTTGGCGACTTCCCCCTTGGGAGATCGTTTTTATGAATTTTGTATGGCTTTGAAAAGCCATAAGAAATTTTTAAGTCCTCAATCATCATCTTCATTCCAATCATCATCATATGTATCATCGTCATGTGGATCATCTTCAGCCGGATCTCGCAAATAATCATAACGATGTAAGGTATAGAACGGATATCCATAGGCGAATCATTTAATAACAGTTGGCTTGCCATCAAGATCGATGTCAACCAATCGTCTATCTGCTATAGGAAAGTCTAGGATATCGCTTATTTTTTCCAAGTCCGCCAAAATCGGATAGCCATGCGTCGTTATTTTGATTACCTCATAACATATAACACCGTATATGTTTATATCCGCATCAATAATACGCAGTCCTAGGCGTTTTATATCATTCTCTAACTCTATGTCGATCGCCTTGCAAATGGTTTTTATGCTTTTTTGCCTGCTCCATCGGATGGGCCCCCTTAAAGAGAATGTTTTTTTGGGTGTACCCGCGGCGGGTACACTGATTAGTTAATACTTGTAAGCGGTGTTTTGTGAGTTCGAAGGCTATTTCACTGGTCTCCCGTAGGAGGAACTGCTGAGTTGATACTTGTAAGCTGTGTTTTGTGGACCAAATTGATCCATAAAACATCATTTACCTATCCGCATGTAGGCGTTGAAGGTTTTCTACGAACCAGCTCACCGTCAAATAAGTAATTGGTTCCGTGCATAGGCAGGTGGTCCCTGGTAGGCAGTCTACGAACACCTAATTCGCGATGCCTGAATTCATCCAATTTTTTTCGCTTTGCTCCAGTGTTTCTCGGTGTCCCGCAGAGTAAGACAATAACCAATAATAGTATAATGTTGTGGAGAATTTATTGAGTATATATGTATTATAAAATTTGATGATCACTTGAGAATTTTATAGCTTCTAGGGTGCTGTAACTTTACATAAAGGCATGCATGTTTTGATTTTTTCAGTTGATCCTTGATATCTTCCCAGTCACCGATAAGATTTGTCTCTTGATCAATCAATTTCATATCCGTCCGTTGATGGGGGCACCAAAGGAAAAGCTGTTTCTTTTGTCTTCTCAAAATTTTCGGTAAAGCAGTATAGGATTGAGTTAACAAACAAAGACTATGTTTTCGATGTCTACCTGAAATCGCTAATTCAACCAAAGGTTGTCGTTTCTTATCGAGATTCTTGTCTGCTATACAGTCATCAATAATAAACAGACAATCTTCGCCGGCTAACAGCGACAATAATTTTTCAATCTATTTAAACAGTTGATCCTTGGGATTGACCAGAAAAACGCAATCATCATCCCAAAGCGAGGATCTCTCTAGGTATGTGTTGTTCCATTGCATAGTTGGACACAGGATAAAAATGTTGTGAAAATGTTTCTTGCATTCACCGTCGAAGAGATCAAGAACACGCTGAGTTTTTCCACAACTTGTTGGGCCTGTAAAAATCGCTGTATGGGGCTCTTTCACTGTATCTAGAGTCATTTATTTGAAACTTACTGCATCCTTAAAGTTACACCGATTCCGTAATTAATCGATTGTCCTTTTACATGCTTTCGCTCGCCCACATAGGTTGAGTATTGGTGTAATGTAATCTCCTAGCGACTTCAACAAGCAATGGAGCTTCCTCATCTTCTTTATACTTGAGTGGGAGCTTGTAGTCTATAGGCCACTCTTTACCGTAATTTTCCCAAGACATTCTTTCCGTGAGCTGAGCTTCAATATGTGCTCGCAGTGTCTTTATATCTCACCCTATATACTCTTGGAAGCTCAGCTCTTTCTTTTTATATAGAGCGTGCCTAGTTCTACTGTGTACAACATGGGCAAGATGCCCGGCGGGATCGCAAATAGGGCAGGTGGATCTTATCTTCTTATGTTCGCTGCAGATGCTTCCACCTTTGCATTCTTTACACTGTAATATTATCCTGCCATGTTCGCTGCAGATGCTTCTACCACCGCATTCTTTACGTGTTGATTTTATCCTACCGTATTCGCAGCATATTTGACTTCCATCACATTCCTTGCATTTAGGTATTTCCTTTTGATTCGGGCAACTTGTACGTTCCTGTGACGCATTCTTTATGTCGAGGCATCGGATGCATGTCTTCGTCCGTTGCCCACTTCCATTAACCTTGAAAGTTTCTAAAGAAAGATAGTGATTACAAGCTGTACATTTCTTAGCCTCATCCATGTTGTTTTGTGTTTGCCTATATGACAAACACAAATTTCGCTGGACACTATGATTCCACGTTGTGGAGACGTCCATTTAAGAGATTCAACTGGGCATCACTCAACAAATAGATATAACAGCGAATATTTCCAGTTCCATCCGTCTTCTTAGTTTTATTCAGAGTTATACCATCACTCAAACGTTGAAGAAGGCGCTCAGAACCGTGCAGAGTATGATTAGGAGATGATCGAAAATCAACAAACAGTTCATATCTTTCAGTCATGAACTGACCTATAGTAATATCAGAATCATGACAGCCAGAAAGATTCACAAGTTGCTTAAACTGATCTTTTGCAAGCACAGTTCATTAGGCTCACCCTCAACAGTGATCAAGATTTTTTAAATATTACGGCTTTAAAATATTTCCTTAGCACTGCTGTAGAGCTTAACCTTCGCTGGATCTGCAAAAAGCAGTAAAACGCCCTTAAAACTTTTCGCATGAGTATCGATTTGTAAATTATAACTGGTATCTTCTTTTTTCATCGTAATCACCTTGCTGCGTAATACTCTTTCGAAAGGGAGAACGAATTGACTATACTGTGATGCCATAGCACCTGCAAGGCAAGGCCCTAGTGGTTGACTTTATCATATTCCAGTGCAATATTAGTGATTTCATAGGTAGCATCTGCCTTTTTGGCTGCAGTATACCCTGAAGCTGATGTACCACCATCTTTGATAACATTCCTGTACGGTGAAAAATGGAGAACGAATTGCAAACAATCGTGTAGGGCAGATTGATAGAAGGGAAAGTCTCTTACTAGTTCAAACATTTTTCCGAGGGGAATACAAAAAGTATTACCATAAGTTGCGGCGATTGCTTTTTCTTCAATATTACCCACATGATCACTAGCCTTCACTTGCAAACTGCAGATCGTAGGTACCATCATTTGGATTGATCCTTTCCTGGATCAGGGTGTTCTCATGTTCAAATGTTGATACCCAGAGATCGCAATAGAGAGCGAAAACTCTGTAATCGTTAATGCTTTGAATTTCATGACTATTGAGTACAATTTTCAGGTTCTGTATAAGACTTTTGCCGATATTTGAAACGGTAGTACGTTTTGTATTGGTGCCAGCTAGTTCCAGATCAAATAATAGTCAAGGACTTTCAGGGATTTTTCACATCGTTTTGTCCCATATTGGGACAAAACGTTCCATATAGATATCCTCGTTTTGATTGATTGTCGATGGAATGTGGCTTACCCTTACAGTTTTTCGTTTGCTTTTCATGGCAAACATTGTTTTGGTTTCAACGTATGGATCGAGTATTTTTCCAAATATGGTACTCATAGCTAATGTATTATTAGATGATTTTTTATTAAAATAAAATGGCTTATAATCTAGGTTATGAAGATGACGGCCGTTTTACACGTGAGGGTGATATTGATGACGATGATGATACTGTAACTTTTAATAGATATGAGGATCTTGCGCGGCCTGGCACCAGCTTGACGTTAACACCTGCAGGGCGACAGAAGCATGGCACCAAGTTAAGCTGGAAGGAATGGCTTAAAAGAAAGAAGATAAACAATCTTTAAATTCATCTTGAGAAAACATTAGGAGCGTCTGATGCAAGATATTACAATGATTTTCGATTGGATGAAGATACAGGTCACCTTATCTTTAACGGTGTAGATATAACCGACGATGTGCATAAAAATAACGGGAAATTCAGATCTGTCAGTGCAATAGCAAGGAACCTGAACGTTGAATTAGTGAGAAAACTAGGCTGCACAACCTATACTTCTACGCCTAATAAAATGGATGTGATTTGGCAACTTTCGAATAAAATAGATAAGGTGATCAGTAATGCGGATGATATAGCAATGATGCCTTTACAAAAGAATGTTTTAGATGAAACGGAAACCATCATAGATAGTTCCGTTGCCGGCGAAGTTCAAACCGAGCGCGAGAGAAAAGGAGTTAGTCACGAACTTCAAACAGTGGGAAGGAATTTAAAACTCATGATTAGTAAAATAATTTATTATGACATTGAGATAGATAGGCTTGAAAATAAAGCACAGCCTGGATATTCTGAAGAACAGCAAGAGAATTGAAACGAAGCAATATAAAAACTGCAGGATTGAAAAGAAGCAGCATGTTAGGCTCATGGTCAACTAAAACTCAAAGCCAACTGAAGGCAATTAAAGATACAATAATAAAAATCGCAGGGGATGATACATAACTGCTGGAAAAACTCAAGATTTTATTCAAGGAACAGGGGGTCACTATAGCAAGTATTAATTCCGCTGTTGGTTTACTTACATCCGCCATAGTGCTGCGGCGGCAGGAAGCGCTGGAGGTAGTAAAAATTTGTACAAAACACCTGGAAAGACTTGGAAATCTTTTTAAAATATTTAGCAGGACAGGCAGATGCACCACTACCCCGTATCATTGGCGGCACAAGTTGTTGAATTTGTGGCTAAGCATCCATACATTGCTATTGCTGCTGCCGTGGCTCTTATTGTAGGCTATATGGGTAGGACTAGGAAAGGGAAAAAATGTCAAATATTAGTCTAATTTGTTAATAAAACACACTAGACTTTTTTTACTTCTTCAACAATATGTATAGTAAAATAACACTTATTCCGGTCGTAATCAACGCAGCCTTGTTGTCAGCCTGTTGTTCTGCCTCTCTGTGCTTCTCATGTTTAGGGCGTGTTCCTGTCACTGTCTCTGGCGTATGGCTCACATATGCTTTATAATAACGTGGCTCGCCTGAGGAGGGGGCGTTTAATATCCACAATGTCAACCTGTTTGGCGTTAATCTTAGGATTAATGCCGATAGAGAAATACTTTACTAATTAAAATTTTATTTGTAAAATTCACAATACTTCCAATGTGCAAATTCATATCACTGTGGATCATATATACGCCATGGGCAACACTAAAATTCACCTTGGATTGCGCATATTTCAACACATTTGGAAATTGGCCAATTGCCTTAACCGTATCGCTATCCTTGGTTATTAAATCCTCAAACGTTGTCACATACAAGCGTTGAGCATCGATCGCACTACCTTGATTTCCAATTATCCCAGATCTTGCATTCGCCTGACTCTCCAGTATTAGGTAAACATAAAATCTTACACTTTCCGATAAGCTCAATACCAATGCAAGTCAAGCCTTGACTTTCTTTAATAATCCAGCGAGACGACGAGTCTTCATCAAAATAACTTCGGCCTGAACCAGGATAATCTTTCAGATGCACTTGCCAACTACTAAAAATTCTTTCATTTCTCCAATTTTGTTCAGTGCTAGAGACTCCACAATTCATAATCAACAAAAACATTTTGATATTTTATAATGAAAGAGGAACCTTTATTATCGATAATGATAATCTGCATCGTAAGGTCATTCCCAGTAAGCCGTTCCAGATATCGACCATCATTATGAAACAATTGTACATCAGTGATATCAGAAAACCTACCTATTTGATGCGGATAGCTTAATCTTTAGATTGATAATCAATTCACGATAAGAAAGGCAGTGTCAAATGATATTGTTGTTCGGATCTTCGTCGTGAAAGGTTTTTACAAATTCGAGGATATTGCGAGTATAATCAAAAACAGGCTAATGGAAAGGTAGAGATTTTGTATTGAAAAATGGATACTGCCGACTTCGTATAAATGATGGGTTTGAAGTTGTTATTAATAGAACACTACAAGAGGTTTATCAGATCCACCCGGTGGAAAGTACTATACGGCTGGAGATTATGATGTATACTGCATGACTGATATTTATCATAGATTACGTTTTTTGTGCGCTCAGTTTGATAAAGATGATTGCTTGCTTAATGGAACAAAATCAAAAATGCTTGCTTTGCTCCCCACCAAAGAGCTAAAGTCCTGGGGAGAAATACTTACATGGAATTTTGACATCCTGACCCATCTACTATTGAAAGGATCGACGGATAGGCTCGATTTCCTGCTGAACGATCAAAATCATCCTGAAAAAAATGTTGCTTTCACAGGAATAACGATGCAATTGCTTATAGAATAAACAAAAGGCTATGGATGATAGAATGAAATTATATCCTACATTAACACCAGTCGCACCGGGTATAATGAACGTCAGCACCAGAGGTTAAAAACGATTTAAGAAATCAAACAGTCCCTTGGAAAAGAAATAAAAGAGTGGGATGGACTCGCAAAAAAGTTTAACATGCATGGCACTTGGGTTCGTTACTGTGACCATGAATTATTGAGTGTCAATGTCATCACTACAGGAGCTAGAATTGGGGTATTAGCAACAGATTCTGGGGCTCCACTATGTATTGCTTTGGGAGGTATTGCAATAGGTATGGGGATTGGACAGACTGGCCTACTGAATTCTTTGAAAAGATTAAACGCGAAATCGCAAAAACATAAAAGTATTAGGTTTCTTCCTGAATCAAAGCTCAATTCTGTAATGGTGCAGTAGTATCCCTTGTACGTTGATATCAGTCAATATACAAAAATAAACAGCTAATACGTAAATTATTACTAATTTCAAGAAGTTGGGAAGATTTAGGTATATACATCTATCAATCATACAAGTGACATTTATAATACCGTACATCTTGTAGATTGTTTCGGATCACCAATTCTTCCATGCAAAGTCACGCAATCTAAACTTAACCTCCCCCTATAAAGCCCGGTCTAATTTTTTTTTAATTTCCATTAATTTGGAAAGAAAAAAAAAACACTTGCTTACCTGTGATAAAATAGTCACGTTCAATAATCTAATGATTTTTTTGATTTCTCCTATAAGTTATATTTTGAGAAATTATTTACTTAAGAAAATGGTTTCCTGAAATAAATTTACGAAAGGATAAAGTACTTAAAACAGCTATCCAAATATTTGATTTACAAACAATTAATATTTTCCACTTCGCCCCAAACAAACAACATGTTTAAATAATCTCTTTAATAATAGCCGTATTCCGTCTGTCTGTTCGTGCGTCTATTTGTCTTTTTATTACGAAATACACGAAATGCGATATATAAAGGACGGGTGACCCCGTGGATTTTTCCACGGGTTGACGGCTTCTATATTATAATACCCGTATACGTCTGTCCTTCTGTCACGCAAAATAGTACCGAGAGTAGCAAGACGCACGCTATGCAGTTTAAAAAGAACGACAAGCCCTTGGATTTTCCACGTGCCACCGACTAGTCTATATTATAATACCCGTAAACGTCTGTCTGTCACGCAAAATTGTGGCTTAGCTGCGCACGTAGCGAGACGCACGAAATGCAGTATAAAAAGGACGGGCGAACCCATGGATTTTTCCAGGGGCCACCGACTAGTCAACAAAAAACTTCCCAAAAATTGTTTACTCATTGTTTATTTTAAAATTATTTATTTCATTTTTCATTTATTATTTATCACTTCATCGCCTCAACAAATTATTTAGTAATTTTTTCGGAGTTTAGCAATTAGGGGGAGCAATTGATCCCCATGATTAACTGTTATATTATATGAAGTGCCTTAAAACAAATGAAAATGTTCTGTGTTCTTCATCATGAATTACATACACCTCTTTATGAGAGAGTATTCTCGACAACTTTGTCATACGATAATTATAAGGAACAGGATCATTTGATATGAAAAATAACTTGTATGTCACGTGATTCAACATCACGTGTGTGCCACGTGATTCACCTTGTTGCATATAAAGTAAGTTCTGCAGTACTTAATCATTTGATACTGTCAATATGGTTGTGTTCAATTTATGCTTATTCCTTGTTGTCCACGCTATGGTACTGGAACACGTATTTTGCGCACCAATCGATTTTGTATGTTCACAAGCATGTTCTGCAGATTTTCAACAGTGTGTTTCGATTATAGAAGACTTGCATGGGCATATGACTTGCTATCAAGGAAAGAATATATGTATAAAGGCATGCTAAAAGAGAGAACATGTTTCCATGTTTCCATGTTTCTTTTTATTGTTATTGGAGAGATATTCACGTTGTTTAGTAAAACATTTTTATTCCTGGCTGTGTAAATTCTTTAAATTTTCGTAAAAAATATATATGTGAAAATGCATCCATATGGTTGTACAGTGGTACACTATTTCATTACCCTCCGCATAGAATGGTAATAACATTTTGAGATATTTTTCTAAAGAGATTTTCACGAAGGTGATGGGACGGTGAATTCGCCGGCCAAGTGTATCTGAGTATGCGCGCTTTTTTATGTTTCGAAGCAGCTTCTGATATTTAGCGAAGAAATTTTTCGCTGTGAACTTTTAGGGAATCAGAACGCAATTATCAGTGTTTATTATTAGAAAAACCCATAATTGGAAAGAATTCAAAGTAACTGTTTTTGTTTTTAATACACAAACATTGCTTACGTTCATTGTTTTAAATTCGCAACATGTTTTACGTTTTACGCAGAAATCAAAGAAATATTTTCCAGACAATTCTCAGGCCGTTCACAATTCACTTCGTGTAAATCCATCTTTAAGAAGTATAACGCCAATCATTTCATTATGTTGTCGTACTAGAAGATCGTAGACGCGCTTCTATTTATTATTAAAATTTAATTTTAAAATTTGACCCTATTCTTAAATTTATATTCTCTCACATCGTCACTTGCATTGTTATTTCTAAACACGTCTTAAGAAAATTTAGCTGTACAGTAAAGCAAATTAGTTAAGAAAGCCTTGGTTCAGTTATCCCATAAAAAAATTAGATTCCGTCAACGTACTTTATTTTACTTTAACTACATAAAACTTTCGCTATCAAAAATTAATTTATATTTTTTATAATTAATTTTTTTTATGTGCTATCAAACTGTAACACCTTAGACATGAAATATTCGAATAACGTTGTTCTTGTTCTAACCAACAGTTTTAATTAACCTGGTAATCAGTGACTGGCAATGGTCAACACGCCTAAACATACCATAACTATTGTAAAGAGAATTCCCTCAGTTTAACTGAATAATCTCTTTCTTATCACTAGACCATTATGATATTTGGTAACATCTACTATAAAAATCCAGTTGGGAAGGAGTAAGAGATGATTGGTACAACCAGTTAAAAAATAACTTTCTTTTTTTCTAATGTTTTTATTGGGTATAACTTTAAAGGCAGATCAAAAGAATGCTTGACGTCATACTCCTCCAACAACAGCTAGGGAGATATTTGACCTTCCAATTTTATCGACGTCAAGCACCCGTCAACACATGCTAAAAAATAATTACAATAATTATTATAGAGATAATTAATTAATTATCTCTATAATAATATGTAGTGTGGTTGTGCGTCTGTGTGTCTTTAACAGGCAAACTGGATGTCCTAATTTTCCTTTGATGTCACCAAAATTTTCTTTCAAGTCACCCAAAAAAGTATTTCCAATTTGCCACAAATATCTTTAGCGTGTAATTTAGGAAACACAAACGAAACAAATGTAACAAGGGCTTCTTCGCTTCGAAAAAAGTGAAAAAAGCAAAAAGGTGGTGTGTTAAAAGCATATTAAACAAAAGCATAACTGAAGCAGTAAAATCGCAAAAGTAAAGTTAGAAGCCACGGGAAGTTACTTCAGCAGTGAAGAGTGGAGCTAGAAGTAGCATAGTAAAGTTAGAAGTAGAAAAGTGAAGCTTGAGTTTAAAGTCCATTTGAACTCACAAATAGTAAAAACTTTGATATTTGTAGACGTTCAGTTTTTATGTCGCTAGAGCTACGTGTCAGGCAGATTAGCCTTTTCCAGGAAAAAGTCACTTAAAAGCCTCAGCTTCTTAAAGTTTAAAATTTTCTGCATTTTTTATCAAAAAAGTTAGTATACTTGTTTACATTTTTTTTTGCAAAATAATAGACCCCGGTGCGTAACTAATGTCCTACAATTCAAAATGCTACAAAAAGCTGTTAGCAGTCAACCAAGCAGATGTGCTAGCGAAACAAAAAAATTTTTTTTGCTGAACTTATTGCAAATGTCATAAATTTTATATTGCTATTGTCTCTGTTTATATGTTTTTTATTAAGCATAACTAGCTAGCTGGTTGTATGCGTCTTCCCAGTTTACCTATATTTTACTGGGTATCTGTCTTAGTTTTCAAGCTCCATAGCTAACCGATATTAATGTTGTTATTCCCCTATTAAGGTATTTATATCTGTCATAGTAGTCGAATTCAGGGATTTTATTTGAGCACGAATTATGATGTAACAAGCAAAAAAT
The DNA here is from genome assembly GCF_029227915.1 of Hydractinia symbiolongicarpus. NCBI lineage: Eukaryota > Metazoa > Cnidaria > Hydrozoa > Anthoathecata > Hydractiniidae > Hydractinia > Hydractinia symbiolongicarpus. The sequence continues at coordinate 9,187,742 of NC_079887.1, forward strand.
CTTGCCCAAAACTTATTGTACTTTTAAGATAGTGTGAGAAATAATTAATTTCACGTTTCCAGTAAACTTTACATATATTAAATATGTTTATATTGTTTGTGTTGCAAACTGCTTTTTTAAAATACTGTGTAAACTTTTGGGGAAAAAGACCACATGCAATATACTGAAAGAACAAATTTTGTACTATTCTGTGTTATAAACTTTCTTAAACTTTAAACTAACTGTATGTGATGTTAATTTTGCTGGAAGAAAATTCTACGGTTTTGCGTTTTTGTTTTTGTTAAGAATTTTACAAAATATTTCGGAAATAAATATTTGGTGATAATAAATAATTACTGAATGCTCGGACTCAAACTATTTTTGTTCTTTTGACGGTTCATGTTTAACTTTTGTGAGGGAGGAACATATGCAATTATATATACTAAAAGAAACAATTTGATATTCTACACTTTCAAAGTTGTATATTGTATGCATTGAAATGAATGCTTTTTTCTGTAGTTTAACTTGAAGTATTTTATATTCAGTAGATGGTATCAGTAAAGACAATATAGAACATGCCAATTAAACAGATTTTTATTGATTTTGATTTTTTCCTTAGAAATCTTTGTATTCTACATTTAGCGTGAACTTTCGTGAGACAGGATCATATATACAATGTTTTCAAAATAATGATTTTTGTGATTTTAAATTTTCTCCTTTCTTATTTCTTATTTTACATTTCAGTTTTAAATGTTTAGTCATCATTAGATCATTAGACAAAAAAAATTGTTTTGTTAAACCCTTAAATTTACATTTTGTGCATGTTTTTGCGAAAGAGAGCTGTATGCAACTGAATAAATAACTTTTCAAAATTTACATTTAATGTTTTACAATCTTTGGCTTTTTGATATTGTTGTATATGGACTTAGGAATTGCCAATTTTTTTTTGTATCAAATGTTTGTGACTAAAGACTGGCTTTTGTTTGACTGTATTTTCGGTTAAAACGCAGAATCACTCACAGGCAATTTTATAACGACATAATTCGTTATCTAAGGTATTCCTAAATGTTTAAGCAAAGCAAGCAAGCAAACTGTAGTGACATTAAAATTAATTCATTCCTGTGTAAAAAGCGTAAAACATAGATAATATAGGTGGAAAATTGAATATTGATGCTTTGCTGTATAATTTACCCAATTTGTCACTCCATTGAACTCTGATATAATTTTTGGTTGACTTTATACAAAGTTTGATACGCATAAAGAAACCATAGCCTTAACTCACAAGAATTCAAACAATAATGTGAAACTGTTATGTGCATTGTGCAACTCGTAAGTTTTCCCTATATCTTAAAAATTTGGTAATCATGGAAGTAATGGCATCTATCATGGAAATAATGGCATCTGTCATGGAAATAATGGCATCTATCATGGGAATAATGGCATCTATCATGGGAATAATGGCATCTATCATGGAAATAATGGCATCTTTACTATATTTGATATCGTAACAACTTCAATTACCAATAAAGTTGTTGGTTATTTCAAATAGGTACAAGAATTACATCTACTACCCAGCTGCAAACAGGGTTGATTAATTTAAATCCTGCAGAAATTTATGCATTATTTGCCTTATTAACTTTTGTGACACAGGTAGTGGTCGTTGAAGGCTCTGCTTCAGCTGCCACTTAAGTAATAACACCAATATTATTCTCTTCTGTCTCTCCATCGGATATATCGCCTTTGACATTGTCAATTAAATGTTATTTATGGATTTTATACATTTAAAGAACTCGAATAGCACAATCGTGGAGTAAAGCAGTACCCCTATATATTGGATTAGGTAAAACAAATAGATCCAAAATGTACTTCCCACAAACGTTTTAAGTAACACATTTTACCTAAAAATAATGAACTCATTGGACCACATAAAACGCCCGTTTGTAGCCTGTATTAAATTCGGTTTGTAGTAAGAGTTAACCACAACGTGGAAGGGGACAAATTGTAAATTTTTGTAAAGGTTTAAGAGAATTTGTTCACTTGATGAAAATATAATAAGAATAAGTAAGTAAGTAAGTAAGTGAGTAACTTCCATGCCATAACACATTAGATTTTATATCTTTTTTTGTAGAAAATGCACAAAGGGAATTTAAGTGTGGCCGAAAAAAAGTGTACGTGGTAGTAGCCACAAATTAAAGTGTAACTGGACGCAACGATGGATGTGGTAGAACACAAAAATCGTCGCTCCACCGTATTAACCTAAATTGCATATATTTTTGATTGTTGTATATTAACTTGTAAATACAACCATGCTAGTGGAAATATGAATGCACCTTTTCTCAAAAAGTGATAAAGTTATTTTCATTGTTGACATATTGTTATTCTGTAGACACAGTTATAAAAACTGTTAAATGCAGTAAAAATTATGAACAGTTTTTTTGTTTTTGATTACACATTGCATTGGTATGAAAGGACTGAAAAGAATATATAATTCTATATAAATATATAATTTAAGCCTTAAGAAGGGACAAAAACGGGAATAAGGACAGCGAATATACTTTTCTACCCTTCAAAAAAAATTTATATCTGTACTAAATGCACGCACACAGAAAAACATAAAGGGAGTGGTAAATAAAAAAGGCTAAAAAAGACAAATCGGCTAAAGCATATCGCCATATATATTCCTTTACTTTAAATACAAATTTATTAAAAATAATTTCCTCTTGTATGTTGTTGTTAAATGTCAAAAATGAATGTGTAAAATTTGGCGAATAGTTCCAAAGATAATCCTTACAAAAGTTAGAATAAATCCTAGATTATAAGGGTTTTATGGAAATTTAAAAGGTTGCTTCGAGTAATGGCGGATTCCCGTGGTAATGAAGGATTTGTTATTTACAAAAATGGGTATTATACCAGCGGTCACCATGAATTTCATAAGTATCCATCGCATTTGTTATTTCGTGCACATATAAGAATTTGTGTGTCTGTAGGCAGACTTTTTCGAGTACACTCACAGGCAAAAAATTAAAATTACTAATCAAAAGGCAAGCAAAAAACTGACCCGTCTTAGGAAAACAAACGAAAAATAACTTTTATTCACTATCTGTATGTCAATTGGCGAATCAAATTACCAAGTAGAAGCCATTTGACGTCTGCATGTTAACTAACTTGACAGTTCCTCTACTGCGTGTCGTAGTGAAAATGTATTTTAGTATTAAAGACTTGTTAAAGTCAATGTTTTGATCAAAATGAAAATCTGGGCAATTTAAACATTCCTTGAATTTCATCATGTCGTATTTTTTCTTACAGACTGACCCAATGACACCAGATTAAATGTTTACTTAATAAAATCGCACACTTTTTTTCTGTGTGTGAGATAAAACGACCGTTTGTATTTCTTGCTTTTTAATGTATATTTATATTTTACAGATACTTAATTTCGTGAATTTAACCAACATTGAAAATGAATAATGAAGAAAATTACTAACACTAGTCCGTGTCTCGTGGAAAAATTCAAGGGTTCCCGTGTCCTTTTTATAACGCGTTGCGAGCGTCTCGCTACTTGTGGTATCATTTTGTGTGACAAACGAGGTATATGGGTAAATAATCCTATATTATAATAAGATTGTGCGAGTGATTATGTAAGTCCACGACAGGCAAATCACGAGTGACTTTCTTATGACATGGCGTTACGCTAAAATTTGCTATAAAAATAAGTAAGTCATCAAACAAGAAAGCAGGAGGTCTATTTGTTATTTATGCTACAGCACTGTACGTAGCTGTAATTTTTTAACTAATATAATTTTACACCCTGTTTACCACGCTTGTGACGTATCACAGGAAACAAGTTGTTTATCAACTGAAAAAAGAAATTTGAAGCTAAGAAGGTTGTCTTTTCCATAGCTTTTGTACTCATTTCCTTAAAATTAAACCTGAAAAAGTTATTTAAAACAATGCATGCCAATGATTACTCATCATGAATTTAGCTTAAAGTTTATTTATTTTTCCATATTTTCCATTTTGCTTATTTTTATACAAAATCTATCGGTTTCGTATATGGAAGTAATTTGAATCAAAAATGTAAAAAACAAATTTAGTTATGAATCTTTCTTAAAAAGCACGACGCACGATGATATAGCATCACAAAGAGAATTGATTGATTTGCAATTAGATGTAGTAACTTATAGCAGGCTTTATTTTATTAAGGCATTATACATTTGCTAACCATAGTCATGCTAAAAGCTTTAAGAATAATGAGGATGTCAAAAAAGTTAAGAGCATATTGAGGCTAAAACAAAAATGCACTATCCTTATAAAAACAGCGTGTATATCCTAGAGAAGAATTTATATCAACTGTAAAGAAGTAATTTTTCCGTTGTTATTGTTTTTAACTCTTCAGAGTGTGGTGATTCAGTGTTGTTGTCCTAATTCTAAACATAACCAAATGTAAGCAAACTTCAGTCAATGTTTACTTCTGTTAAGTTACAATCTTTTGAAGTATATTCTATTTTTAAATTCGGAAACGCTGCATTGTTATCATGCACGGCACGTTTGCGCTGTTTTCTTGATACATAAATCAAAACAATTGATTTTCTTGATTACAAGTTTGCGTCTGTTAGGCAAACTGTTCCTTTAATATTTTGAGTGAAATTTGCAATAGATATAAAATATAGCGAAATGATTTTTATTTTTCTACTTATGTGTTAAAGGTACTGTCCGATTAAAAAACAATATCTTTTTTTTTGTTTTATTAAGTATCAAAAATAGCGAAGATTGCACTCTTAAACAACAAAGATTTATATCCAATACTTAGCACCATCGTTTATTTGTTATGATCTTGTCTCAATCGCCTACCATCTTCACGAACTTTCGAACGCGGCAAAAGGACTGGGTAAATTCATTATTCAGCACATTTTTGCTTGTGACGTAGCTACCTGGCTTCTTATTAGGCGAACCCCCTGACTTCCGCATCGAACGACTAAATGTTTATTTATAATTTTTTTCCTTTGCTTAAAAAAGTTCTTCATGAAGATAGCAATGAATGAAAATAATTTGCAGGTTCTAGGATTTCAATTCGAGCCGGAAAGAGTAGGGGATGATGAGCTAGTTCCGACTTTTCAAGACGTAGACGAACATAACATTGCCAGAGACCTTGTTGCTTCTACTCGCCTAAATGTTGAAGCAGGTCTATGGTGCCTGTGCGATAAATGTGAGAGGATGCCCTCTGAAGTAGAATGTTTGTGCTGTCACGAGATATAGATTCTATTAAATACTTTCAATTACATGGTATAAAATTTTCTACTCCTTCATAAGAATTTCTTAGATGCGAGTGTGATTGAGTAATATTGTAATATTTTTCAGATAAAAAATGTATTACGGAACACGAAGATTTCCGAGCGGTGGTTTTATTGAAGAATACGCTGTGGACAGCTTTGGTGGCACTCCATGACAGAGAGAGCAGAGGATTGTTGAAACGTGACGAAGTATCAAACAAGTAAGCAATAAAAAGACCCTGGGTTTGAAGTTGTTTATACTTACTCATTTTTTTGCACTGTACAATAAACTATTTACAACTTTGTTTAGATCGTACCGCTATGCCGCTTATCGACAGTTTTGCTGGTTCGTGCACAATCGTTTGGGTAGGGGGGTGCGACGAGTTATACCAGCATGTGCGGTATCCAAGATTCGCGAGGAGTTCCCTAGTGCTGACGGCGTTTATGTTGGTTACAAAGACGGGGTAGAAATTCCAGAGCTTAATATTTCATGGGAGGGGGGAAATTATTTAAACGGAAGCCTAATTTAAAAAAAGTACAAAATCTACAACTTAATTCTTTTAAATTGTTGACTCTTTTCCACGATCTTTTCTTTTGGAGGTCGTTCTTCAGGCGCTATCTGTAAAGAACATTGGCGTTTTAAACGAGATTCACTCGTCGCTTTTCTCTTCAACTGAGTTCTTTTTAAAATTTTGCGAACGATGTAGGTCAAGTATTCATAGTTTTTTTCCTCTCGTACAACTTTCGCAACAAACCGTTTATTGGGCTTGGAATACGCGACTCGACATGGCGGAATTTTTTCGCCTTCCTCATCCGTTGTACACTTCTATAATAAAGTTATAAATAAAGTCATTAGTTAGGAAAAAAAAATTATAAAAAAATACTGACATGGTTTATTTCTTGAAAATCCTAAATATTCTTACCTGAGCCCGATCAACGTTGTTGTTATGGTCTAGTATTGCTAGTTGAGTCCCACCAATCATCTTCTCCATTCTAAAGTAGGTGGCTTTGGGTAAGTAACGGATCTTCAGCGTATGAAAAACCTCCAGTAGGGTGGTGTGGATTTGCTCCGTCAGTTGCTGTAGATCCTTTACCAACATTGGTTGGGCAACGATTTTTACCAATTTCTCGTGCGCAGCCAACCCATTACAAGCCACTCTTTGCGAAGTGCTTCTTCTTCTGATAATGTAGGGTGGTCGCATTTTTTGTAATATTTATTGTATTTCCAAAACTTCGTAGCAACACAAGATTGCAAAGTATTTTCATAAAAATTACGACACGTTTTATTTTTAACATGTTTCGACTTTACCAAAGTCATTTTCAGAATATTATACAAAAGTTGATACATACATTCTTTATACAAAAATTTTTTCGAAAGTTATTTAAATATTTCCCAAAAGTACAATTTTATATGAATTATACACAAGCTAATCCATATTGACAAAATAATATTAGATAAACTAACAAAAGTTAGTTAAATAAAATTTATATACACAATTTGTTTAAGACAATTAAATATTTCCCAAAAGTACAATTTTTTAAATGAATTTACACATGCTAAATCAATATCTTGATGTCGTAATTTTTATGAAAATATTTATTGTGTGCGAACACATGCCTGTTGACTGAATGGTGGTTGCTGAAGTAAATCGCTCTGCCAACTCCTCACCGTTTCCGTTACACGTTGCGATCGACCAATATAAATGATTCACGATTTTATAATTCCATATGAATAATTTATAAAAAGCGGTTTTTCACAATTCAGGGGGTAAAATTACCAAAATTTTTAAACATATAATAAAATATCAGCCTGGCCCACGTTTTATTTATTTTGGTCAGTTCGGCGCGCTCCAGGTAAATACGTCACACACGGCATATTATTTCAGCCTCGCTTTAGTGCCTATCATCCACCATTTATATAAACAATCGAAGCGAGAGACCGCATACATTTTTGTAAACAAGAATGAGATGTTGTTCAGTTGGTTTTAGGTAAGAAAACAAATAATTATTTAATTCTTTTATAGAAATTAGTTACAAATAAGAATTTTTTGTCAAAATTTTAGTTGATTTTTAATCGGACAGTACCTTTATTAAAAACTGTTGATTTGTCTTATAATTTGAGTAAAGTTTTGGGAGGACTGCTATATGCAATAGACCGAATAGCTGATTTTGGTATGACGTGTTACAAACTGTACAGTGTGGATATTTTGGAATAGCCTTTTTTGCATGACTTAGCGCAATATGTTGAATTATTTTTAATTTCTGGTAAATTCTTTCCCTGATGTCCTTGTGCACGGCAAAGGAAAAGTTTTAGCAGATATTGCTTTTTAGGTAACGGTCGTTAGACACATTTGATTTTGTTTGGACATTTTGCATTTTTATTTTTTAATTATTCTATTTATTTTTTCTTGCACCTGCTAATATTTCTAGATGTTTTCTTTTAGCGGGTATAAATATAGAATAATGCAGATTGTGAGAATTAAAAATGAAAAATACTGTGCCGTATGTTTTTGTTTGATATCCGTTACACGTATTCAACGAGAGATTCAGTGGATTTTTTACGGGGAAGCGGCTACTATAGATTAGGCCATAATTGTTTAAGCTTTAGCAAACAAAGCAAAAAATGTGAAGCAACCATTTGCTGCATGAAGTATGTCGCGAGGCTTACAGACTTTTCATCTTTTTGAGGAAACAAACATATAAAATCGGATGACAGAACAATACTAATATCTTTCCATTAATAGATATATATTTGAAATACACAAAATATAGAGAGTCAAACCAAACTAAAGAAACTTACCATTTAAGGAACGCTTTTGCCCACTTATGCACTGGATTTTGTTATCACAACCCCCTATTTTTTTCGAGTTTTTGATTTTGGTTTTTTTCGGATTTTAGTTTTCATGAAAATAGGAAGCTGAAAACGGTGCTTAACAAATTATCAGAAATAATTTGTATGTTTGTTTCAATTTCTATACTACCTATCCCAATTAAAACATATGAAGCTCAATCCTTGTAAACATGTTACAGATTATAATTGCTGACAAAATAAAGCCACAGTTCTTTAAAATGTCTAATGCAAAGGTGTATAAAATTAATATAATACAATATATAATTTTCGGGAATAAGAATAATTGAAAAAAAAATCCTCGTCCCCAGGGTTTGTTATCGCTTACTTGACGGCTAAACAAGATCCTGGTATAGGCTGCATTTCATAACCCGTATAGTGGATTAACATAAATAATTAATGAGTTTGTGCCGCTGTTACAGTTTCTGCGGCCAGTTAAAGCAATTTGATCAAGTCCTTTACACATAGCGGGGATGATGTCTTTTGGTTATTTATATTTTTTAACGCTTCACTTTAGAAAGTTTTATTTTAAACCAAGTAATTATTTGTTACCCTAGAACTATAGTTTATCGTGATTAAATCTGTTAAGAAGCATTATTTGTCATATATAAACAAAATGTGGTAAGTTGTGATTAGATAAAGCTGATTTTGTTAGGACATACTGATACAAGACAGCCTTACTCAATTTAGCTAGCTAGCTGCTATTTTACAAGTCAAAATGTGTAAGTCTTAGATTGTGTTATGTAGCTAGTTATATGTCCAATAAGAAAACAAAACTAAAGCTAGCTTAGATAGCTGATTATCTAAGTTATAAAATATTTTTGTCAATGTCCTATAAATGTTAGCTAAATAATTTGTTATAAGCAACCCTGGTCAAGCCAGTTGAAAATATTATATATATAGGTTTATATTTGGGTCAAAATTAACAACGCTTAGCTACCTTTAGTCCTTATATCGGTAGACTACGATATGATCACTTCCCTCAGCTATCAACTTGCCCAGTATAGTTTTTTTACAAGCAAATATACTGCGTTTAAGCAGTAATATGTGATCCAAAGTTCATATTCCCAATTGTGTTGGTAAATAAAGGTGCTAGGTGCCAAAAACAATTAGCTAAAAACTTACAGCAAGGCCTTAGCAATTTAATGCTTGACACAAGACATAAATTAACTTACTATCACTTTAATGTGCTATATATCGTATAGCATTAGCCATTTAATGATTTCGTAGCACCCAAAATAAGTCATTTTGTTACCACTCCCTATCTCTTGTAACCAATCATAACAAATCTAGTATCACACACATCCCACACACACATTTTACGTAATATCTCAAATTTTAAGACCTTGTCTATTCATTTCCATATTCATTGCATACCAAACGCAAACTAGTGCTCTAAAAAAATATCAGGGCCATTTATTAAGCATACAAGATGACATTTGTGGTACTTTGTGTAAGTCAAAAGCCAAAAAACAAATCAAGATATAGATCCGGCACTGAAATATCTGACATACATAAAAACTAAATCTCTTTTCTTTGGTTAGTATTTTTCAGCTGTAAATCCTTTTTGCGGTGTTTTCAGATACACATTTTTGTTCGAAACGTGACATTTTCTACCTATGACTGGTGTTGCTAAATTTTGCACAAGTGTGACGTTTCTGCTTGCTAGCTATCATGACAGACCAACAAAATTTTAAACTTTTTAAGGAGTTACATTATTTGTTTATAATAATTGGAAGACACATTTTAGCTAATCTGACTAAAACTATACTTTAGGAAGAGCACTTGTCTTTTATGTAGAAAAATGAATAAAAAATACATTTTTTTTATTTCGTAATGGCTTTTTAAGCTCGCCGGTGTACATGCAATACATCTCTTTAAACCTCCTTGGCACATGTTACCAAGATTAGCTAGCTAGCTAGTATTTTCTTATCCAGCTAAATTGCCAAAGCCATGTTTTTTACAAAGTCTTAAGAAGAACCTTATTATCAATCAAAATGTCAAAAATGACATCTTTCCTAAAAATATTTAGCAACCGTTTAGTTCACCGTTTTTTGCACATTTCCACATAAACTTTCAATGTAATCAGCCATCTTTTATTTATCTATGTCTGATGTAAGCCAATCGCATTGCAGAACTCGTCGGCCTCTACCAGTGGTAATTTCGACGTCCGCTTCAATTTCAAAAGGGCAAAAACCGTGGGGACAAGGTTGAGAAAAAATCTTCTTGCATTCATGCGCCTTTGCTATGATATCTTCCTATCATCGCTCGGAAAAGTCAATAGTCGAATTCCCAACTTTTTTTTTTTTAATTTCTGGAAATTAATCTGGAAAGAAAAAAAAAGACTTGCTTACCCGTGATAAATAAGCAACATTGAATAACCTAATGATTTTTTTTATTTGTCCTATAAGTTATATTTGAAGAAATTATTTACCTAAGGAAGCGTTTTCCTGAAATAAATTTACGAAAAGATAAACTACTTAAAACAGCTATCCAAATATTTGATTTACAAACAATTGATTTTTTTGCACTTCGTCCAAACAAACAACATGTTTAAAAAATTAAAAAAAAAATCCCAAAAATTGCTGAGTCATTGTTTACTTGAGTAAGCATATTGTTTTATTCAATAATTTTATATATACAATCAGAGACATACAATAATTATGAAGAATAGGACGCTTGATATAATTCGTACGTAATTCAACATCACGTGCCTGTCACGTGATTCACCTTGTTGTATAAAGCGTAAGTTCTGCAGTACTTGATCATTTGATACTTACTGTCAATATGGTTGTGTTAAATTTATGCTTTTCCCTTGTTGTCTACGCTTTGGCACTGGTACACACATTTTGCGCACCAATCGATTTTATATGTTCACAAGCATGTTCTGCAGATTTTCAACAGTGTGTTTCGATTATAGACGACTTGCGTCGCTATATAACCTGCTTCCAAGGAAACAACATATGTGTAAAGGCATGCTAGAGGAAAGAAAATTCAAAGTTTATAAACAAAAGATGTATCTTCATAGCTGTTTTTTATTGTTACTGAAGAGATGTTCACGTTGTTTAGGAAACACATTTTTGTTCCTGGCAGCGTAAATTCTTTAAAGTGTTCGTAAACAATTATTTATAAATATTTATCCATATGGTTGTACAGTGGCATACTATTTTATAACCCTCCGTATATAATGTTTATAATATTTTGAGATATTTGTTCTCAAGAGAATTTTCTCGAAGCTAATAGGACGGGGAATTAGCCGGCTATATGTATCTGAGCATGCGCAGTTGTTTTGGTTTCGATTCACTGCGCCAAGTTGAAACTACTTCTAATATTTACCGGCGAAATGTCTCGCTAAACTTTTAGAAAATTGGAATGCAATCATCAGTGTTTTTATAAGAAAAACCCATTTCTGAAATTTAAAATAACTGTTTTTTGTTTTTATTACCCAAAGAGTGTTTACGTTCAATATTTTAAATTCGCAACATGTTTTGTTGTTTTTCGCGGAAATCAAAGAAAATTTTCCTAGGAATATGTTTCGTGAAAATCCACTTTTAGAAAGTATGGCGCCAATCATTTCATTATGCGATTGTCCTATGAAATGTGTCTGGAAGATCGTAGACGCGGTTAACTTTGCCGATGTATGCGAAAAATTTAAAAAAATAATCCTATTTTCAAGATTTAATTCTGACAGATCGTCTGTCAATTCGTAACCGGCGTTGTTATCTCTAAACATGTCTTAAAAATAATTAACTGTGAAGTAAAGTAAATTAGTTGAGAAAAAAAAGCCTTGGTTTTGTCACTCAAGTTATCCCATAAGGATTCTGTCAACGTGCTCTGTTTCTTTAACTTTGTGGCTTTACAACCCTTACGAATTTTTTTATTACAGTAAATGTATAGCATTGAGCTAACCCAAGCCTGCAATTTTGGACTCTCAGGGTAATCTATAGCGCGAAATTCAAAACGAGTCAGTCTAACAGACAGAAACAACAACAACTTTAAGAGCCGGATACAATACAATTTTTTTTGCATATTAAAACTTGACTTTTTAACCATAGCTGATCTTTTTTCCGATACATTCCTATTAGCTTTGTGAAATTTCTATTTAGAGCGAATACCTCAAAATGTTCTTAACATTATATACGGAGGGTAAGAGAATAGTATACCACAGTACAAACACACGGTTCGTATTCATAAATAATTCTTTACGAACAATTTAAAGAATTTACGCAGCCAGGAAAGGAAAATGTTTTTCTAAAAAACGTGAACATCTGTCCAATAATATTGAAAAACCAGTTATGATGATACATCTTTCGCGTATAAACCTCTTTCCTCTGGCATACCTTTACACATGTGTTGTTTCCTTGGTAGCTCGTTATATGGCCACCCAAGTCGTCTATAATCGAAACACACTGTTGAAAATCTGCATAACATGCTTGTGAACATATAAAATCGATTGGTGCGCAAAATGTGTGTACCAGTGCCAAAGCGTAGACAACAAGAAAAAAGCATAAATTTAACACAACCATATTGACAGTAAGTATCAAATGATCAAGTACTGCAGAGTTACATTTTCTACAACAAGGTGACTCACGTGACAGGCACGTGATGTTGAACCACGTGACACACAAGTTATTTTTCTTATTAAGTTCTCCTGTCTCCATGATTATCCTATGCCAAAGTTGTTGAAATAAATACTTTGAAAAAAAACAATGTGCTTACCCAGGTTAAAAATGACTAAACAATTTTTGGGAAGTTTTTTCCTAATTATTTAAATATGTTGTTTGTTTGGTGCAAAGTGCAAAAAAATCAATTGTTTGAAATCAAATACTTGGATAACTGTTTTAAGACCTTTATCTTTTCGTAAATTTATTTCAGGGAAACGCTTTCTTAAGTAAACAATTTCTTAAAATTTAACTTATAGAAAAATTAAAAAAAATAATTAGGTTATTTAACGTGACTCTTTTATCACGGGTAAGAATGTGATTTTTTTTCTTTCTAGATTAAAGAAAATTACAATAAACTAGCTGGAAATCAACTATTGATTTTTCTGAGCAATGATCGGAAGATATCATGCCAAAAGCGCACAAATACAAGAATATTTTTTTCTGTAATTAAACTTATTCCCGAAAATTATATATTCTAACCACCTGTTTCCAGGAAATTCCTCTTGTCGAAAATATTTTGTGAATTTAGAAAAACCACAGTTGTGGCTTTATTTTGTCATTATAATCTGTAACATGATAACAAAGATTGAACTCAACATGTTTTAATTTTACTTATTTAATTTTATCAATTGCCTCACATATTCGTAGCATTATGAATATAACAATACTCTTGTAGTATAATAAGTTCCAGCTTTCTTCTTGGTGAATCGCATGATCGAATTAAATGTCGTGGAAATTTGACTTAATAACTGTGACAAATGAGACCTTTTTTACTAGGAGAAATACCATTCTTTCAAACTTGGAATGACTGCTTAAACTCCGCAGTGACATTGGGGAATGTGCTAGCGCATTAGTAAATAATTAAAATGAATCAGTAATTTTTTCTTGTGGTACCACTCCTAGCTTCAAAATGCGCTGAAAAAGTGAAAACAGTTTTCAAAACCGAGATTCCTAACTTTTTAAAGCAGTAGCAATGCGTTTGTAATACAAGAATTACGTCGCATATTTGTACCAAGATGAATTTAGCGATAATCTTCAGATGTTATTAGCTTACGGCGCTTTTAACGGTGAAGCTACTCGCTGTGGGGCACGAGTGATATGAATGGAAATTTTAGCGTAGTAAATGTGATAAGAAACACCTTTCCATAGCAAGAAATAATATTTTTCAAAGCCTTTAATAACTGCTTAAACTCGACAGCGAGATTCGGCGCTGCGCTATCGTTTAGTAAAGAAATAAGATGAATAAGTCTTTTTTTACAGAGGTACCACTCCTAGCTTTACACGGGCGCTAAAGAAGTTAAGACAGTTTCAAAAACCGAATCACATTGCTTTTATAACGGTACCGGTGCGTGATACAACAGTTGCGTCACTTATTTGTACCAACATGAATTAATTTAATATTGACCATGGGAAACGAGTGAAATGATGGTACACTTTAGTTTAGTAAACGTGATAATAGAGTTACCTTTCCGCAGCAAGAAATATCATTTTTCCAAACTTGGAGTGATTGCTTGGAAAAATCCACTTGGGCGGAAAAACAATGGAAATCTTTTGATTTTGAATTTTGATGATATTAGCAAATATGTCGGTATATTGAATACCGCCTTTTACCAAAAGAAATAATCTGAAAATGTAAAAATAAACGTTTGCAAAAAGTAATTCCTATTTTAAACAAAAAACTTCCTTAAATCTTTTACACAATGTCAAATCACACGAAATCTTCCCAACGAAATTTCAGACAAAATATAAAATCAACGGCTCGCAAGGTGTAAAATCTAGTTTGTAGAAAGTTACAACATTGACAGTCACAACACCCACATCTACTGCACCAATAATAACAATGTCACAAAAAACACATCTCAAATATGTATAACTAGTCGTTAGCCCGTTGAAAATCCACGGGATCTTCCGTCCTTTTTATACCGCATTGCGTGCTTCTCGCTATTGCGCAGCTAAGCTACCAATTTGCGTGACAGACAGACAGACAGACGTGTACGGGCATTATAATATAGATATATCTCATGTGATTATGTTGAAAACCTTCAATATTTTAATATGAAGTATAACAAAAAGGCTTGCAAGACTACGCATAGGTCTATGAAAATAAGTCCTTTACGCATTTTAAACATTGTCTTTTCCCTAACTGCTTATACAACAATATCAAAAAGCCATAGGTTGGAAAACATTAAATTCAAATTTTGAAAAAACATTAATTCGGGTGCATACAATTCTCTCCCGCAAAAATACGCAGAAAATATAAAATTTAACTGTTTAACAAAACAATTTTTTGGTCTAATGATCCGTACTGAATGTACTGAACATTTTAAAGTGGAATGTCAAAAAAGCAATGAGCAAGGAGTAAATTTAAAATCAACGAAAATCATTATTTTGAAAACATTGCATATATAGTCCTTTCTCACAAAGTTCACACTGAATGTAGAATACAAAGATTTCTAGGGAAAAAATCAAAATCAATAAAAATCTGTTCAATTAGCATGTTCTATATTGTCTTTACACATAAAATCTTCCACAAAAAGGATATGAAACACATCAAAGTCAAAGTCATTTCAATGCATACAAAAATACAACTTGGAAAGTGTGGAATATCGGATTAATTCTTTTAGTATTTATACTTGCATACGATCCTGTCATGTCATGTCAAAAAAACGAAAACAGTTTCAGTCCGAACATTCAGTAATTTTTTATCATAACCAAATATTCATTCCTGCAAAATTTTGTGAAATTCTTTACAAAAACAAAAACGTGAAACCGTGAAATTTTCTTCCAGCAAAAATGACATCACATACAGTTAATTTACGGTTTAAAAAAGTTTATAACACAAAATATATGAATAAATCAACTTACACAACAGCTCACAGTGAAGTCTAACTGTACAAAAATTTGTTTTTTCAGTACATTTCTTGTGATCTTTTTCCGCGAAAGTTACACAGCATTTCAGGCAACACAAGCAATATAAACGGACAACCATATCCTCTTCTCGGAAATTTTTATCACAAATGTCAAAAACACATACAAATTTCCCCAAAAAATGTCAACAACCTTTGTAAAAATATCAACCACCACTCTTGCAAAAAATTATAAGCTGATGATTTGCATGCTGGCTTACAAAAGTTTAACAAAACAATAAAACTTACTCCAATTGAGGCATATACATTAAGCTTAACAAAATCGTTGCTCCTAAAGAAAAGTTTACAGAAAACGTGAAAAAAAATTAATTCTCGCACTATCCTAAAAGTTCAATAACATTTTGTAAGATTTTATGGCTTGTTACATCATAATTCGTGATCAAATAAGATTCCTAAATTTGACTACCAAGGTTGATAAAAATAGGTAACAAGAGGAATAACAACATTATGGAGATTGAGGTTAAAATTAGCTAAGACAGATAGATACCCAGTTAAATATAGGTAAACTGGGAGGACGCGTATAGGCAGCTACAATCCCGGTCAAAAATAATGGCAGTAAACCCTTTTTTCATGTGTAGCAAGAGCTTGATAAGTACAAAGCCCCCTTTCCCCCAGTATCAATGTTCAAAAGTTGTGCTAACGCGTTTCCAAGTATTGATAATGGGGGAGAGGGGGTAAGAAAGGATTATACTGCACTTTTTGTAGCTTACTGCCAATATATTTTGACCGGGATTGTCTCTGAAATTTTAGACTTAGAATTTTTTTGGCAATTTTTTGCAGTAATTTTTTTGACTTACTTTTTAAATTAATTCTAAAGGTGGATACTATATATATGTTTTGAAGTATGTACCAGCATTGTTTCTTTTGTGCCATGCTAAAATTGGAAACAAAAGAAATGCTAAAACAATAGATGACGAGGCGAATGGGGCATTTTTCGATAATCGCGAGACATTATAATATTCCGTGAAAAATTGTAGTTAGATGAATACGTTATTGTTACTAATTTTTGTGGGTATTAATTTTGACGCAGTTGTGCGAAAAAAAATTAGTACAGAAGCAACGCGCAAAATGTTTTGGGAGAAAAGTACTACGCGCAAAAAATATATATATACCTTTTCAAGAATGAAAGGGTACATGTATATTGAGTCAAAAATTTAGAAAATTAGTACCAATAAGGTAGTGCTAAGCTCTGTAAGGAAGATCGAACTGAAAAAAGGACCTTGTTTATGTTTGTTTTGCATGTACATAACTGCCAACAGAAACAATGATAACAACAACATGTATATTTTCGTTTTTCTAGAAAGATATATATAAACATAAAACCAGCGCAAAATCAAAATGTCCCCAAAAAACAGTCGGGGTAAGTATCAAAAAATGGACCTACAAACTTCCATGAAGTTGAGGATATTGCATCAGGAGAACGGTCTGAGTTGTTATGAGCTTGTCAAGCGTTATGGAAAACAGTTTGCAAAGCGGACCATTTACAGGCATGCAAAAAAACCTATGAAAATCGCTGCCCCGTTCGATCCACGGAAAGAAAACCAAGGTCGCCCTCGAAAGTTGTCTATCCGTATGGAACGAATTATTGTCAGGACTGTGGCACAATTGCGACGGAATGGGGTACAGTTCTCCTCGAAGAAAGTTCAAGAGACAGCAGGACTCGGCTGGAAGATAAGTAACAGAGACATACGACGTTGTTTGCAGAAACATGGTTACAAGTATTGTCAATCAAGGAAAAAAGGACTTTTGAGCGTGAAAGACAAATCCATTCGCACAAAGTTTGCTAGGCAACAGTTAAATCTCCCGGCCGAGTACTGGACTAAGGAGATTGGGTTTAATTTGGATGGGATTGGATTTGCATTTTAGCCCAAACCGGCTGGAGAGGCGAGAACAGTATCAAGTATGACCTGGCGTAGGCCCAACGAAGGTCTTTCTATCACAACAAAAGGACAAAAAGAAGGCAGTGGGGGTAAGATGGCAAATTTTTTTGTTGCGATTAGTTTTGGTAATGGGGTTGTCATGTGTCACCATCATGACTGGAAAATCACTGGCGACAATTTTGCCAGGTATGTTATTGATGAACAATTCCCCACTGCCTTCGCGAAGAGCGAGTCTGCGCTACCGTACAAGTTTCTTCAGGATGGATGTCCTAAACAAAATTCAAAAGCAGCGAGGGTGGCCTTGGAGCGCAAAGGTTATGTCATGGTCAAAATACCAGCACGCTTCCCGGATATAAACCCAATAGAAAATTTTTTCCACCTGGTTAGGACAAAATTAAAAGAAGACGAAATGAAACAGAACATCACAGCAGAAACATATGAACAGTTTGTGAACAGAATCAAGCAAACCATGTTGACAGGTATTCCAAAACAAACTATTGACAACCTGATATCATTAATGCCAAAAAGGTTGGCACTTGTGCAAAAGCACAAAGGTGCCAGAACAAAATATTAAGTTTTTAAAGATATTTAGCTGTAAATTCTATGCGTCACAGTGCGTCACTCGGTTTTTTGCATGTGTTTAACTGTTAAATGTATGCGTCACATGCGTCACAACATTTTTTTTAAAGATATATATATACTATTCTTTTAAAACTTTGGATGTGACGCATGTGACGCATTAAATTCTTTTACAGCATAGTACTATATAGCTTGTGACGCATATGTGACGCACTTGTGACGCATGGAATATAATAACTTTTAAATGCGAACATAGTTTTTATATATTATACATTTTACGCATCCATGCCTTGGATAACCAGGGTGCAAAAACAGTGCGGACAAGGTTCTAAGTCTTTCATCGATTCCTTTGGGATTTCTTCAATGAATTTGAATTCTCGCCACCTTGAACTCATCATATCTGTTTCGCGTTGGTCTCTCTGGTTATATTTTCCAACATGTTCAATTTAACCTTTGCTTGTAGCCAAAATTGGCATGGAATTGTCCCTGCCTATAACCATGTCAGTGGCAAACTGGTTTTTAGGCCTTGGCAGGTGAACAGTCTGACCTTCCAACAGGAGGAGAAATTCGTTCCATGCGATTAATTCCGCTGACCACCTAAAATCATTAAGGTAGGCGAGTTCACATTCATCGAGGCCAACCCATGCGTACTTGCTGCTTGCAGGATTAACAAAACAATTGAAAATTAGTTCTACAAGGTTCAACAAGAATGATTTTCCACAATTTGTTGGTCCTGTTAACAGGATATTGTTATTTTTCTTGCGACCACGCTTCAGACATTCTCGCAGAGCATCAGCAAAATATATTGATGCTATTGTTTCTCAACACTTGCCTTGCACACACCAACCAAGTGCCGTTGCATCCGTCTACGCAGGCTGTGTTTGATTTTTTTACCACAACGTCAAGTCTACATTTTTGCTGTCGCTCGATCGCTTTAGGGGCACTGTGCATTTTCCAAGTTACAGAAATGAGTTCTGAGAGTGCCTTTGAAGACTTATTTAAGATAAAATTGAATAAGTCTGGCTGATTCTCAGCTTGTCTCCGGTTTGCCACTGACATGAGCTGAGTGTCATTTTTTATGTCGTTTTCAACAAGAAACTTGGCAACATCACTATTAGATAAGCGTCGTTTAGCTGAAGCTTCCGGTTTTTGTACTGGACCCTCCAAACACCGGCGTTTCTTTGAATTTTGGGAAAAACGAGTGAAACCCCGCTTTGACACTGGTGATTTGGCATTCTTTAAGTTTGGGTGATTTTTGCTGTGCAAAACTGACTCAAACGGTTTATCTTTGCAAACATAACGGTATGCAGCAAGTACCCATAGTTTTTGGATGAGAAGTTCACAGAAATCTTACGTGTCTTGTAAATGTGCTGATGAATGGGGCGCCAACGACGGGTTCCACTCAGTTTCAATGTCATGTGGTAGTGTTGATGCTCACCATCTGCATGAACCTCTGTACAAGTAGCCCAGTGTTCGACATTAGCCTTAGGCGTCCCTATGGAAAATGCCTCTAATACGATGTCTGTGAACGCCTTCTGATTTGGAAAAACACTTAGATCTGCTTTGGAGTACGTTAACATATACGTTCTCAAGCTCCTTATCGCTATTTATATTGTTTGCCATTCTATATTAGGTTTTATACTTTATTTTATACGTTATTTTAGGCTAGGATGAGAGCTTATTTCTTGTGTTGAATATCATTTGATTTCACTTTCGTTTTCTTCGAATTTTGGCGCCTAATTTTTATTATCATTTCACTGGATTCGTTACAGAATAGTAGTCTCATAGAAACTAGGGTCAAGTCCACGTGTAAATTCGAGTTACAGAGGCCTTTTTGACTTTCTCTAGGAAGAAAAAGCCACAACTTTTGTCAAATTTTTTTCTTGAAATTCAGACAATCCCGGTCAAAAATAATGGCAGTAAACCCTTTTTTCATGTGTAGCAAGAGCTTGATAAGTACAAAGCCCCCTTTCCTCCAGTACCAATGTTCAAAAGTTGTGCTAACGCGTTTTCAAGTATTGATAATGGGGGAGAGGGGGTAAGAAAGGATTATACTGCACTTTTTGTAGCTTACTGCCAATATATTTTGACCGGGATTGTAGCTATTTATGCTTCGTAAAACACATATAAAAATATGCATTAAGTTCAACAAACAAAAATTTTCTGTTTCGCTAGCGCATTTGTTTGTTAGCCAATTAACTGCCTTATCTAGCATTTTAAATTTTAGGACAAATTCATTTGTGACGCAAATGAGGCACATTAATTATGCAAAAAATGTAAGCAAATATGCTAACTTTTTCTATAAAAAATGCAGTAAAATATAAAACTTTAAGAAGCTGAGGCTTTTAAGTAACTTTTTCTGGAAAAGGCTAGTCTGCCTGACACGTAGCTCTAGCAACATAAAAACTGAACGTCTACAAATATCAAAGTTCTTACTATTTGTGAGTTCAAATTGACTTTAAACTCAAGCTTCACTTTTCTACTTCAAACTTTACTTTACTACTTTTAGCTCCACTATCCACCGCTGAAGTAACTTCTCATGTCTTCTAACTTTACTTAAGGGATTATCTTTCTTCACCCAGAATTTTCTTCACTTAAATATGCTTTTAACACACTACCTTTTCACATTTTGCGCTTGTTTTAAAGTGAAGGGAATCTTGTTACATTTGTTTCTATTTTGTATCCAGTGTATCCTTGTTCCGAAATCAGCCATTAGATATCTCGACATATTGAAAATACTTATTTCGGCGACATGAAAAAAAGTTTCGGTGACATCTAAGGAAAATTAAGACATCCACTTTGCACAACGATAAATGAGAGCTTTCCACTGCGAGAAATGAGATTCTTCGAAAATTTAAAGGACTGCTTCAACTCCCCAGTGAAACTGGGCCCTTTGCTAGCCCTTCATTTAAAAATTATGATGAATAAGTCAGTTTTTACTATGGTACCAAGCCTAGCCGTTGGCGCGCGCTGAAGAAGTAAAAACAGTTTCCAAAACAACATTTCATTGACTTTCTAACGGTACCAACAGTTAGGGCACATATTTGTACAAACATGTATTTACTCTTATTCTTCTGGTACTACTAGGATCTATTGCTTTTAACGGTCAAACGATTGACTGTGGGACCCGAGTGAAATGATTTTGGACATTGGCGTAATACCTGCGATAAATGAGACATCTGCACTGCGAGAATTAACATTCTTCCCAATTTTGCATGCGTACTGGATCTCGTCAGCGACACTGGGTGCTTTTTTAAAAAATCGAGGTAAATAATTCTTTTTTTACTGTGGTACCAATCCCAGTCATTGGCACGTGCTGGAGAAGAGAAGGCCGTTTCAAAAACTACATTCCATTGACTTTCTAACGGTACCAATCTGTTTGAGATTTTAGCGCTACAACGGATTTTAACATTCTTTTCATGCAAAAGGTTGCACATGGCTTTTTTACTACAACAAACTTTTTAATGACTTGTATTATCTCAAAAAGTAGACCTTGCAGGAAGCAAATAAACAAGTTAAAACCTGTAAGAGATTCCAATAAAATATCTCCTCCGAAGAGAATTGTATCATGTGCAATCTGTTTTTACAGATAAGCACTAGCTTTTTCAATAAAATCTTTTTTACATTAATAAAATATTGAGAAACATTCAGCGACACGCACGATCTGTTTTAAACCATAACTGCTGATGATTCGCTACAACAATATGTCTTTGATTTTCAACTTATGTCCGTTCTTGGAGTACATAAAAGAGTAAAAGAATAGCGGGAAAAACCAGCCAGGAGAATCGCTGTAGAAACACTGGGTTAAACCACCAATAATAAAGGGCAACCCGGCGTTAAACGCCACGTGAGCGTTTAAGTGAAAATAAAGCGAGTCTAAAGGGCTTACAGGTATAATTTAGGGGTTACTTTACAGGTTATTTTACAGATATACATGTAAACTCTACATCAAACATATACTGCATTATTACTTAAAAAAAAAATTCCTGCAACATCGGTTTGTCGGTTGTTGTTTCGCAGATACTTTGTGGTAATTTTGGCTTAAATAAAATTACTCGTTAAACCTTATTCTTACCCCGTCATAGCACACACAGCTCTACCATCAAAATTCCAGCAAAAGTTGAAAAAGAAAATGAAATCAAAAACGATGTAAGCACTCTAACATGATTTGCCATGTCGCTAACTTTGGGAGGGAGCCATGCCATTAATGCTCTCATTCTGGCGTAATGTTTGAAAAAAGACGCTTTCAACAACTTTATTTCAAGCAAAAATGGTTACAACATTTTCTGTTTTACCAGAAAAGTACATCACCCAGTCGAGTGACTGGGTGATGAACTGTTGTTTTGTTTGACACGCAAAGGCTAATCTGGATTCTTTTTAAGTATTAAAGATTAGAAAATTGTTTACATATTGTTCAAAGTACAAACACAAATTGTATCTGCTTGCTTTAGCTAGTAGTTCAAGAAAAATTGACCAGGATAAAGTGCATTTGTACTAAACTAAAAGTTAGTTAGATAATTAGCTAGCTAAGACTCTGATTATCCAAAATTTATTTATGTTCAGAGGATACTAACACTAGTGTGTTAAAGCTTTGTGACTAGTGAAGCATATAATGAAAAGTATTTGCAAAAGAAAAAGGCCAAAAAGAGCATCTGAAACTCACATCACCACTTCTGAAACAAAATCGCCTTTTTGCATGTTACTGCTAAAATGTCGAGGGCAGGAAGAACTTTCACTTGTTATCAGTAAAAAACGAGCCGTTATAGTTCAAATCAAACGTAGTAAAAATTTGGATTCGGCGCTATTCCAAAGTAAAGCTGCGCGGAACCGCTACTCTGGTACCATTTTAATTTTATATTATCAAAGATATTATGCTTTATATATAAGCTGTGAGTGTTTTGTGGTAACTTATCTCAGTTTTTAACATTTAAATTTTTTTTTATTTCCGTTGTCTAGTATTAGAAATCTTTTAGATTTTCAACAGTTTTAGTTCTTTCTGACATGTGAAAAATCTGAACCACAAAACAGATTTACAATTAATACTTTTAAGGTTCACCTGCTAATTTTCAACTCAATTTAACTACAATCCACCACCAAGATATCGTTACATTTCGGTCATGTATAAAAGTAAGCAAAAAGCAACAAGTCGCTAATTCTCTGCAGTCTACTTTTGTAAGTTCGTATGTTAGGTAAGAAACTTTTGAAACCTGCTATTCACAGTTCCTAACATGCTGGCATTCTAAAATGCTGACGAACAGAGTAAAATTAGGAAAAAAGGCTAATGCTGACTTCGTCTTAAGAGACATGCCCAAATTAGGTGCATCTAGTTATGGAAATTACTACTTATGGAGACGAAATTTCGGGCTGGGCTACCTTTTTTGACGTAACTTCTAAGGGTTTGTAGTTTTGGAGTAGATATGAAATTCGACATATACACGAATGAATCTTGTAATAGGTCCGTTGTTAACATCAGCTACGTGAAGAAAAAGTTGCTGTAAATCAGAAAATGTACTTGACAAGCGTGTATGAAGCTAGTAGCATTATTGACAACAAATGCGCATGATTTTTCATGCGCATTTGTACGCATTTGTTATTCTGCACTGCTGGATTACTACTTACAGCCTCCTAGATATTGAAAAAACTGAGTTATGCGGTAGAATGTAATAAAAGTGACCACTACAATAGGTATTGTTTTGAATGCATGATTTTTTTCTCCATTGACTCTAAAAGTTACAATGACTAAATACTCTTGCGATACTACTTCCCTCTCAAATTCTTTCAATACCATACATGGTGAAGTAAATTTTCTTTTAATTGTTCTCGCAAGCGTGGACATGTTTTTTCATGGATTGAATGTTGTTTCGAAGAACTTGCAGTCGGCCATCTTGATTTGTCAGAGAGTCGTCAACATTGGTGAGTACGTCTTTCAAATCCTTAAAATAAAAATATAATTTGTTTTACTTACGTTTTTGAAATAATTTAAAGTCTTTTGGAAATTAGTTTTGGTTCATGAAAGAGGTATAATTTTATGTATAATAATTGCCGCTCAAAAGATTTGTTTTCGCGTGATTTTGTACCAAATCTCGTTTGCAGGAAAGCACGAAAATTACCAAATATAAATAATACCAACCCTATTCGGTCCGGGGTATTTCGAACATATTATGACAATAACATTTCATAAGCTGGTCCAAATTGGATCAAACTTGGAACACTTAAAGTACGTCCGAAAAGGAACACAAAAGCGGCATCAAATTTTTGCTTGCGTCAGCACATTTTCTTTGAAGTCTTTAGAAGCTTGAAATTTGTTCAAAATGCCGCAATCTGCTTAAAATTGAATTCCTTTAGCTCTAGAGCAAATGTTTTTTCTGTTTGAAGTTTCTGAAAGCTACATAAATGTTATTTAACATATTTTCTAGTTTTTACATAGATCGCATGAACAGTTGCCAAAATGTTTTAAAACAAAACGATTGAAGTAACAAAAAAATGTGATTTACAAACATCGCGACAATAAGTAACAAATCTTCGAGCTTTAAATTCATTAAATCATACCTTTGAACAATGATAGTGTATTTCAGCCTTAAGTAACACAATTCCAAATTTAACTTACCCGTTTGATGGACAAAAGCGTTTTTTGTCCATCGTCACTTTCGTGTTTGGGAATGATAGATCGCTTGTACCCTTGCATTGCATTTTTATGAATCAAATCTGTGAATTCCAGCACTGTTGAGCCTTTCTCTGTTTTCAGCATATGATTCAGTTGGTTTCGAAGAATTGGCAACGCATATGAGTCCTGTTTGTTAATCGCTTCTTCTGATCGCTTTGTGAAATCATTTAGTCCTAAAAGAACGAGAAGAATTGGGATATTTTTACGTTGCAAGTCCAGAAATAAAACTAAAAAACGTAACATATCATTTTAATAACTTTTTTTCACGCCTATGCATTTGGCTTAAATGTACATTGCCTTTTTTTACTAAATAAAATGGTTGTGCAAATCATCAATTTATTTATTCTTTGACGTTAAATTTTCCAAGAAATTAACCATTGCTAAATGTTTCTTCATTCTGTGTTGGCTAGAATATGTTGACCAGTTAATAAGTTAAGGTTATTTATTGTATTGTTTCAGACACAAATTCAGTATATTCATTATTTCTCCAAAAAACTTAAAAAAAAAACTAGTTATTAGACATAAAAGCAAACTAAATTGTCCATAAGATAATATCAGCATAAAAACTATTCTTTTCTTCAGGTAACCATAAATCTGAATTTTTACTTTCCACTAAAACGTACAAATTTTCCCTCCATTTCATTCTTTCATTGCGTAGTAGATCTTAACCAGTTCATTATTACCCTAGCAACAATGCATGACCACATTTATTCAGATGAGCGCGTTGTTGGGTTTTTTTATAAAAACTGGTGAGAATATTTTTTTTTGCTTGTTTTTTTGTGCGGTAACACGTCTGTGTTATTAAATAAGCAAAACTTCATTTGTGACAAAGTAATTTGTATTGATGAGTACGTGTACAAATTTTTGTCGAGATTCTTTATCATGTCTAGATGTTTTAGCGAAAAAGAAAAATGTAAATTTATGGCTACCTGGAAAAAAATCATATTTATATTATTTCATATACAATTTCATTTGCTTTTATATTCAATGAATAATTTTGTAAAAAGAAAAACCCAGATGTTTCGAGAAATAACGAATATAGTGAATATATGTCTGGACCATTACAGTATCTTCAATGAAAAACATATTTCCTTCCCTACTCATACATAAATCAGGCGCGGATCCAGGGTTAGTCAGATAATTCGCATGACTAAGTATAAATTTGACGAAAAAAACAAGCAAATGATTGCTACGTTCTGGGGATTACGATACGGGTGTTGGAAAGAATCAGTTCAGATTCTAATTTTTCTGCACCAAAAAGCCACTGTTCACAGCCCTCTCCATTTCGGCTATGGGAATGTTGACGTCAAAGTTGTAACGTCGCTACCATATAAACTAAGAGGGTTACAAATAATAGCTTACAGATTTTGACTGATTTGTTTTAACTAATCAGTCACTCAGTAGTCAAAAATCAAATAGCTATGGCCCGCAACCCTCCCCATCTCACTTTAGAGGTATGTGACGTCAAAATCGTGACGTAATTTTTACACTCTATGCGTAGTCCAACAATATGCGGCCTGTAGCGGCGTAGAAAATTTAGGTTCCGTACTACGTTACTTATAACCTGTTAGGCTATAGTTTTAACTCCCATCCGTCAAGATCAGTCAAAGACTCACGCCTTTTTAGCTTGCATTCGTTCGTATTAACATGGCCTGATTTAAAATGTGCTAATGTTAAATTTTTTCGTGAAATGCTAAAAGAACTTTTAGAAAGTGTTCATTCTGGGAGATTTTTGTTTTCTGGAGATATTTATCGCTTGGTTGGTAAAATTCAGGTGGAGATAGCTAGCTATATAGCTATATACATTCCATAAGGCGAGGTGTGAAGATAAAAGGAATTATTGCTTTAAGGTGAGAAGTATGTTTTCTACTCTCCAAAACACCTTAACTTATTTTAAAGGTTTTCAGTATTAGCTACGAAAAGCTAGTTGTTGAGCTATTAGCTATAGCTAGCAGGCTATTTCTTTTTGTAATATGAGCTCATTGAACAGATTTTTTGTTTTCAATTTGCTTTTAAAAACCAAAGGGAAAATTTTTTATATATATCTAAAAAACGTTTATTCAGATTTTTCTTGTTCCATATTGTTTGTGACATGACTCTTTCTCCCGAGGAGACAGTTAAAGCAGAAGCAATAAACAACTGTACCCCCAAGACATGGTTGCCTTTTTTGTTAATACTTGCCTTGCCAACAATAATAAAAAGAAAAATTAACAATAATTTGTTGAATTTTACAGAAATGATTTGCCAAATCGTCTGGTCTGATTATGATGGTTGCTTACCAGACAATGTTATTAAAGTGTTAAAAGCTGTCAAATTTGATGGCTTTGAATACATTAAGGTAGCATTAAGAATTTCAGCCACTTTACCGTCATATCCTGTGAATGTGAACGTTCCTTTTCTTCTTAACGTAGACTTTACGACTACACTAGGCGCATCATGGTTTAGGATCGTTTAAATGGAATTGCGCTCATGTACATCCATAAGGAAATCATGCCTAACATAGATGCTGTTAGGTCGGTATACAATGAGCAACCGAAGGTTAACTTTTTCATAACCCTATTTTTCTTCGTAATTGGCCATTGTTTTTGTTATGTTTGTGTTTTATTGTGCTTTCCATGGTGTAATCATTTGATTCACCTAGCCATGCTGATGAAGCCTGATATTGGCAAAAACAGCAAGAGTTTATAAATATTGAAATACATTCACAACTGTCTCACTTTATTGTAGTGAATCCCTGTTAATCCCTGTTGTTGTTTAAGTTCTACATTTCTTTAAGTTCTACATTTTTAAGAAACTTTCCAGGCTCAAATAAAGAAAATTAAAAAACATTTCAGGCTCAAATTATCGGAATTTTAAGAAACTGTACACTCGACCAAATGCTTAGGTTTCTTATAGAAAAACGTGCAAGACGAAGAGTTGTTTCTTACAAAAACTGTTCTCAGGAGTTTTTCTAATAGCTTAGCGTTTCTTTTTGTCAATTTTAACTGGATGAACCGAAAGACAAATTTCGGCGATTTTGTACCCGCAAAGCTCGAATTAGCGAAAGCTTATGGAGTTTAGCCCCAGACCCCACTTGGGGGCCTTACAACACCCCCCAAGACACCCAGCTGGCAAAATCAAGCCTTATTGCACAGCAATATTTTGACTAAGTCTTGAAAAACTCTGGTTCCGCCCCTGTAAATCTATTGACAATATGCTTAAAACTCAATTAAAAAATGCTTTACACCACAAAGCAACTCTCTAGCTCTTTATCACCAAGCTTAAGGTAGCAAATCCAGATGTTTAGATAGCTTCTTATTAGTGTCGCTAACTAGTTTGAATTATCTCACTTAAAAATGCACCCAGTTAGATTTTATGTTTTATACCTTTGTCAAGCTTGTTGTACCAGAAATATGCGTCTGATTTTTCTTCATCTGTCAAATTATGCCGTTGTTCTATTAACAGAAATAAAACATTTTGTTGTGACTCTTTGTATACAAACTATACAATTTAATAATTTCAAAAATAAATATAAATCCTTTGCTTAAGTTTGTTTTCGAACTTACGGAGAGGAAGAAATATTAAGTGTCAAACTCGAATCTTTTTAAGACAAATAACCCTTGGTAAGAAGACATCTTTTACTGTAGATATTATACAAAAATGGAAGTAGCTACTACAAAATAAAGGTAGCTACTACAAGATAGAGGTAGCTACTACAAAATAGAGGTAACTACTACGAGGTAGCTACTACAAAATAGAGGTAGCTACTACACAATAGAGGTAGCTACTACAAAATAACGATTTGTTTAGGTACCTAAATTTTGAATGTTTGATTTAATGGTGTCAATTTTGCTTCTTTCCTGACGGATGGTATTTTTCAGCATGTCTCTCTGCTGTGTAATAGACTTGGATGAAGATGTTAATCCATCTGTAAGACCTTCATAATTTTGAAGAGCCCTTTTTACTCGTTGACATGGGTTCATATTCGATTCTATAGGTGGTCAAAAAAGCATTGATACATACAATATCTTAAAAACGTGATTTATACATTTATATATCATTGCATATGATAGACACGGTTAAGGAATAATTGTTACCAAAATCAAGAAGTGTTCTTTTTGAACGAGTGACCGCATCATCTTTTAATGGCAAAGAAGACATTCCAAGTAGTGGTATCTCTTCGAGCTTGAACCAAGGATGAGGTGCAAATGCAGCAATAATCTCTTCTCCTGGAAAATATGGTGCATTAGTTTTATAAGATATTACAGTGATGCGTTCTGATAGAGTGAAAGCATAAAGATGAAAGCAACAGTTTGGTTATTACAAACCTAATAACTTGTTTAACTGACATTTCTTGAAAAATAGAAAATATCAAAGCATTTGAACCTGACACTTTTGGTACAAGCCGCAATAGTTACTTACGTCTAGCATTGTGATTAGGTAGAGGTTCGTTCGCTGCTTTAATATACTTCATTTCTTCTTCAGTTGGAACTGTAGTACGTTTTGGAAGTTTTTTTATGAATTCTATAGTATCTGGATGAGGAACAGTACCCCTTTTTCTTTGCATTTCTTCGTCATATTTCTTTGCAGTTTCAGTAGAAACCTATGGTAGCACAATGTGATAAAAAGTAACAAATATAAATGACTAAAGGGCTTAATTAAATCGCTATATGTACATCTATGTTAAGGTTGAGTTTCTTTTCGATGAAAGGTGCGATTAAGGTACCCGCATGGTAAACATTTTACGTACTGATGGGTTTTGACACTCGCAGCCTGTGGAAAAACATGCTTAGGAATTAGTTTGCGCTTTATTTCTTTTTATTAAAAACCCAAACCTCGACTGCTATACTAAAATAAGCAAAATCTAAGTTGGCATTCACTTGAGCATGAAAAAAATCCCTTGCCTATCTTATTTTTTCTTATCATAATAATTTTTTTTGCACCAAAAAAAGATTTTTGGACATTTCATTTCTTTTATGCTGACTTTAATCTTATTCTTCTTTTTGTATTATCCCCCCCCCCCCCCCCCCCTAGCTCTCTAACTGACAACTTTGGAAGGTAAGGTTAGTTAAGATCAAAACATTTTCAGCAGACGTCTTTCTTAAAGTTAATCAAAATATTAGCCATCTTAGTCTATCAAAGGTTGAGTATATGGAGTAAAGTACTGACTAGTGTGAACTGTGGTTTTAGAACAATTTGTGGAATTTGGTTTCCAGGAAATAATTTTATAGCCACTACTATTAAAAGAGAATTCTATCTTAAAGAAGTTGGTGTGAAAGTGACCAATATTTTGAATAGACTAAACTTTTTTACTGCGATGTTAATTTACTAGACTTTAATTTTTCCGACTAATTCAGTTTTAACCGTTTTTTTTGGCTGTTTTATTGGAAGGTAGAGCTTGAACTTGTTGTGTTGAAAGGGGACAGGCGGGAGGGCGTGCCTCACGTTGTACGTTTACAGCCAAAATCTTAAAACTGTTCTGTTCAAGATTTATATATAAAGAGATATACTCAACTTAACATGTAAAATCATATTAAAATCAAATATTAAATGCAAAAAAAGTTGAAAAAGAATCTCAACACCATAACATTTAACATGAAACTTCAAGCTAACTAAGCTTTCTTCGAAGGTCTCAAAATCCTGTTTCCTTAACACAAAAGCTAGACAAAGAAAATCCATAATCCAAATGCACAAACCAAAAAATACTTTTTCAGCCCCGAATTAAAACCACTCAATGAGCACAAAACCAGAATGATTACCTCTTACCCTCCTTACGGAAAGTAAATACGTTTTTTTAGGTGAGTGCTACTTTCGCCCAAAATATATAAAAAAAGACTCCAGATAATGATAACATGTAAACAATAGATGTAACCAATTGAAAAGCGAGGTCTATATTCTGACCGCAGAAAAGGCAAGCTGAATCTTTTAGTTTTATTCATATTTATTTTGACAAAAGTCCGACAAAAACATGTATTAGTCGTTTTTTAAAATTGCACTTTTGTCCGTCGAAAACTAGTATTGTGGTAAATATAGTTCTTAGCGCAACAGAAAAATATTGGTTTAAATTTTTTTAACAGTCTAAGTTACCTCTGACTCAGCGTCCTTTTCAGCATCTGCTAATTTCTTCTCAGCATCTTTTAAAGTATTTTTCTTCGCTTCTGCTTCCTCTAACTTTGTCTCTGTTTGTGTGATACCTAGAAAAGAAGTAATTTAAACGCGATTTATTACTTGAAAAATTATTAGTAACCCGTTGAAAAGTGTTCGCGGTCCTTAGATTTTCGCCTGTCGCACAGATTTCTCGCAGTGGTATTATATGCATTTTATTTACTTGTTAACATAAAGTATTGAATTACTCAGACGAGGTTTAAAGTAAGCTTCAGGGCAAGCATTTTCACCAGACAGACAGAATACGGATATTATTACAGGGTTAAATGACAAGTAACTGTATGATCCAACGTTGAAGGTAAGTAATGAATGAAAAAGGGCCGTAAACCGGACCACACCTCCAGGTGAAGCGCTTTAACTCCAGTATACAGTACGTCGCAAATAGAGGGAGTCACACACAGCATTATGACCTTTTCGCACATATCAGAACCAATGCATTTACCTTTGCGCCTTCAATGATGGGAGGTGAAGAAGTAGGAACAAAATATAAAAGACAAAACGTAAACACTTCAGCCAAAAACTAACTCAAAAGATAAATATATAGTCACCTTTTAAGTCTGGTGGAGAGCCTTCCCCGTCTGTCACCCTGCCGACTAATGATTTCATGAATCCTAAATTCAGACAAGCCTCCCCATCCCCTTCGATATCATGACCAAAAATTGTGCAGTTAATCTTGTATCCAACGCAAGCATTAAAATCGGAATCCATCCTTGCTGAGAGTTGCAATTTTCTGTAATGCAACAAAAATTTTATTATAAAGGCGGCAAGGTTCATTAAGTAGTGCATAAAAATAAAACCACTTCTAACCTCAGGTTAAATAATTCGAGGGCTTTATCTGCTAGCCATTCTAGCGCTTTAAGGGCGCCTTGTACAACTGCGCCAACAAAATCTTTGACATCTTGTGCAAAGTCTATTACTTTATTTGCTAAATTCAAGACACCATCCGCCATTGTAAGCAGTCCATTTGCTATATCACCCATTGCGATGGCAATCTGAAAATAATAAATTAATCAAGCATTTGTTTATAGCGATGGCAATGGCACAATCATGTTACAGGGATCACAATAATTTTACTTCGCACATAAAGAACGAACTTGATTTCCTCAGTGTTCCTATTTAGGGAGCTGCCTAAGCCGGTTAAATAAATAAAAATACTTTGCATTATATATGCCTGCCGCATGTTCGAAAAACAAGACAACACAAAAGACAAAAAACGTTTTTGTGTACTACCGATTTCGTTGTATAACCTGTCAATTTGTATTCTATCTGACCAGAAAATTTGTATTTGACCTGCAAATTTAATCAACTTGGTCAAGTTTTGACATAACGAAACGTATAACATACATGTTTGAGTGTCTCAAGACAAGTTTGCGTGTCTCAAGACAAGTTTGCGTGTCTCAAGACATTTTTGCGTGTCTCAAAACAAGTTTGCGTGTCTCAAGACAAGTTTGCGTGTCTCAAGACAAGTTTGCGTGTGTCAAAACAAATTTGCGTGCCTCAAGACAAGTTTGCGTGTCACAAGACAAGTTTACGTGTCTCAAGACAAGTTTGCGTGTCTCAAGACAAGTTTGTGTGTCTCAAGACAAGTTTGCGTGTCTCAAGACAAGTTTATCATCTTGTTTGCAGACATCCAAAATGTATTCTACTGGAATCCACAAGTTTGGCGTAGAACGCTCTATTTCTCTCTGGGGTTTTTTTCTCGTTTATCAGTAGTGCACTCATTTAATGGTATAAAGACTTACCTTTAGTCCGATTTGCTCAACCCATACAACAAATTTTTTCCACAACTTGTTTATTTCACATGAAGCCAAGCAAATGATATCATCAATCATTCTAAAACAGCTGTTCCAGTAAAGACATCCAACCCAATGACCCCAGAACTTCCAACATCTTGGATTCCAATCCAAAAATCCGAAGCATACTATCAATAGAAGTAAAAAATTAAGGTTTTAGTGGTAGTAAAAATGTACTACTTGTTAGCTAGCTAGGCTACACTTCAGGACGCAGAAATGTATGAAAAGCCTAGACATAAAAAACTGTAAAGATGTTACTACTTATATGTCCAGTCATTTTCATTTGGTAATATAGATATTAAGTCAGGAATAAGCCAGTTTATTTAAGGTTACATTACGACAGCTACAGCTGTCATCCACAGTCGAGTTAAGAACATAATTAGAGAATCAATATCAACCAATTAGATCACAGGAATTAAATTCTTCATTGTTCACGTACGAAGATGAAAACATTAGATTAAAAACATTCTTTTTTCTAAAAGTTCGCTTTTCGCTTTTCTTAAAGTTCGTTCTGTTACGTTTCTTTTTCCAAAATTTCACTTTCAGTTGTGTTTCGTACCATTTTGCACTTTTTTGTAATTATTTGTTTTTCAAATTATGGGTAACCATATTTCTTGAGGTTGATAGGAAATACTATACTATTGTATTTCTGTTTATACTATTTATGGTTTCATTCACTTTTCTTGCTACAGGAATCTTGGTCTATGATCTTCTTATTTTCCTACTTAATCTCATTTTTATTTGTATCTGCGTTGCTCACGGCTCTTTTTTATGATCTTGCCCACGTTGTTAAAGCATTCGTTTCAATTCATCGACATAAACAGCATCTCAATCCTACACAGGTTTTCGTATTTGTCTATTGATGCGACAGTATACCACGTAGCGTGTTTTTAGATTGAAACACATGCTTTATGTTATGAACTTTTAATACCCTACGAAGTATGTAACTTGTCTAAGGTATATATTGGCATATACAAGGGAGCAACTGATTCGTTTTCTACATTCTCCCCGTCACCGTTCTTATCAGTTCCTGTCCTGATTTTCTTGCAACCTTTTGAATGGTTTACAAACAAAAATGAGACCAAATGATAAATAAATAAATAAATAAATAATAGACTGATTGTCCGGCTGGACAGAAAAAAAGTGAAAGGAACCATAAATAGTATAGACAGAAATACTCATATCAATTGTATTTCCTATCAACATCCAGAAATATTTTTTCTAGCCCTTTAGAAAGCGAATATTTAGAAAAAGTGCAAAATGGTTCGAAACGTAGCAGAGAGCGAAATTTTAGAGAGAAAAAGTAGCATAAAGCAAACTTTTAGAAAAAGGAAAGATTTAATCATTTTAATGTTTCCATCTAGGTACGTAAAAAATATTATTGAGAGTTTTTATTAATTGTATACCTTCGGGACACTTGCTCTTACAATCTACTTGCATTTCATTTTTTCTCCTCTCAAGTTCAGCATGTCTAGCTTTTAGTTTAGCTTGCCATGCGGTGACATCTCCTTTCCAGCTAGCCACCATTCCTTTTGCTGCATCCACCTTTGATCTGGCAGCATCAAATTCAGCGTCTGCGTCATCAAAAGCTTTCTTGGCTGCTTCTCCTGCCCTTTTGCAAAATTCCTTAATGGCTTCTCTTAGTTTAAGCATAAACTGACTGGTTCGAACTTCGACGACAATCTAGAATAATATAATAAAATAATACTGCTTTAACTCTACTCTGACCTCTCTCCTTTATAATGTTTTATTTTCTTCAGAGAATTACATCACACACATTTCCTCTTTACTATCTGCTGCTCATTTGCCAAAACCACCACAAATTATTTTTCATCTTTTTTATTTTTTAGCTTTTTTTATTTTATTTTTACTTACATTTTATTTTTCATTTCTTATTTTGAAGTAATATTTAGGACCAGTATATGGTGGTAATAATGACGTCATTGAAGACATAATAATAACTTCATTGCTCAGTAGGACGTCGTGATATTCCAATGTTGTAACGTGGTAACAATATAGTTGTAATACTGCGCGATTTTGATCGTCTTTGTTTTAAAGATTAGTAAAAATTATCACTTTTAAACGAAGCTGCATTGTCAATGAAGGGTTATTATTACGGATATAGGGATACTACTAACAGGGCTCGACTTAGCAAATCTTCAAATATTTTGCTTGCTTATTAGAAATTCAGTGAAAATTATTTACAAAGGACACGCAGTCCCTAAGAGTCTAAATGAAATCAATATATCTTCTTTGATTTTATAGTGACTTCAGCTTTAATTTTTGCACTAAACATTTTTATTTATTTAGTCTAAAATTGTGCATAGTTCAACGTAACAGCAATTTAATTTCTTCAAAATTGTTGTGGGAGTTAGAAAAGGCGGAAAATATCAGCATGAATAGGTTTAAATGACATGAGGCGTATACCTGGGATGATATAAGAAGAGCATTTTACACTACGGTTAGGCGAACTTCAATTACGTAATAACCTTTTACACATGACATACGCATTATTCGAATGCGCAGTAGATTTATTTCGAGTTAAATATGTCATTTCATTTCCTTTTGTGTTAACCCTATCAAGGCGGGGGACGGCAGAAGCGGTCCACAATGGTCTGTAGCATTTTCAAAGCGTTGTAACTTTTCAACTTATAAATTTATTGCAATGTCGTAAGACATTTATCAGAGAGGATCACCAATCTAAATTCAATTTTTTTCAGATGTTTTATATAGGGAGCATATTAATTTAAAATTTATCAGTATCTTAAATTTTTACTGCTTTCTATCAATTATTTGATATAAGAAGCAGGTGGTAAATTTTCAGAAAACCGAAGTCACTTGTCCTAAACCAGACTTGACTATGGGGATGCAGTCTTTTTTTAACACGCCCTATCTACATTTACGATCAACAGCGACGAGTGCAGAATGCTGCAGCCAGCGCTTTAACTGGTCACTTCTTGAATCAAATGGATGTTTTTGGCTTAAAATGGCTTCTTATTAAGAGAGATCCGAATTCAACATTTGCAAAATTTGGAGGTAAGTCAGCTTAATTGCTAAGTCTGACCGAAGTTTTAACTAATGTCGACACCACAAGAATTTTTTTATTGGAATAAGAAAAACTAACAGCTCGCCAAGATTTATTTTCTAACTGTCTCAATTCTTTAAAAAATATCAGGTCTACCCTTCCCCCATTTCTTACTGAACGTTAAATTAACTAAACCAGGTGTTGGGTAAAACTAAGCTTTTAATTCAACTTTAATGTTTCTTTGCTTGAAAAACAACAGGAACTAACGCCTGACGGCTTCTTAATGGTCATTAGTCCGCATTTAAAGCAATAACAAATATTGATAATTATGAGATATATTAAATATCTATATATACTTACTGAAAAACTTAAAGTATCAATGCTTCCATACGACGCTTTTAATTCTATCGAGGCATCAAAAATTCCAGGCCACATTGTACCACTAACTCTAAATTCAAACTCTGTATCACTGACCAGTATTTTTATTTCGCCATTTATTCCCAAAACCTCGGCATATCCTTCGATGTGGACTTCAAATTCATCCTATTGAAACGTAATAAATTATGTTTTTTATAATTCTATGATTCTGTATTGCACTGCGCAGCACTGTGTCAGAATTAATCATTGTTAAGAAAAAGAATCTTGCTTGTAAACCCTCAAGATTTAAGGCAATTCAACCAATCCTCCTTTTACAAAATAAGAACCAGTAACATTAAAAAAAACTATAAAACTTATTAAAAATATTGAACAACACTTCAATTTTCTGACCTCCAATTTTAATATTGCAAAATAAATAATCATGAAGTTATTGGTTTTCGTCTTTTTTACAAAACAATAGTTACATACCGCGCCTGCTTTGATTTTACAAATTGGACCATTTTTGCTATCGTCTGAGTTCCGTTGCACCTTGATAAGCCCACCCACCCAATTAAGTGGTGCCATTTGAATGTCAACGTCAAATGAGTCAGTATTAATAAGCACGTGACCTGAAGCTTCGATATCAAAAATCTTTATTTTTCCTTTCAAGTAAAAACCAGCTTGTACTTCTAAGTTAATTATTGGTATACTCCTTTCTAAATAAAGTAATATAGCACGTGAAAATTAGTGAAAACAAAAAAGTTCCGAATGAAAACATCACGGGTATAACACTCCAGCGAAAAAAGACTCGTTTTTTATGTTACAAATATGTTAATAGTCCAAAAACGCATTTTTTATTTATTTATTTTTTCATCTATTTTTTGTGGCGTAGCTATTTTTAAAGATTTTTAAATAAATAGTTCTTTTTTTCTTTCAAATGCTTGCTCTAATAAACTACAAAAATGATACTACAATTTAACTTTATATACGTATCTTATACGCTTTTGCTATTAACAATACTGCGCGAAAATCAATAATATTTCTATAAATGATCAAGTAATTTGGACTATTGTGCGGTATTGGATCCTGAAGTCTTTGTAACAAGAGAAAATATCCACCTTAAAGTAATTTGCCGACTACGACTGACCGATCTAGATTGTATATTAACATTTAAGCGCTTGTGGTTTTTTAAGGACTGTCTTCACTAATTCATTATGAGAATGTGACCTAAGAAGCGGGAACTAGAAAAAATTAAGGCGAAAAAGAAGCTTTTAAAAATGTATTTTGCATCGAAATTCCTTCCACGTGAGACATTCACTACACTTACCTTTCAAGAAAAATTATATTTCCAAATAGTAGAGTTCTTATAATGGGAACTTTGTCTTTTTGTGACACCTACCTTCCAAAGAATACGACAGAGTTATTCCTTCTGGAAATCCCGAATCACCAATGCTGGAAGGTATGTTACATTTTAACTGGAACGCGTCGCATATTTTTTGGATTGTAAGGGCATTAAACTGAGCATACACCCAGAAATCTTTAGGATTGTTGGGATCAATACCAAAAGCTGCTTTGATTTTGATAGCATGATTGTTTTCATTTGGATCATTTTTGATCAACTTACCCAGCCATAGCTCCGCTGCAAATTCTATACAAACATAAAAAAAATTACTTACACATACCTATAGTTGGGCTAATTGGGCTAACTCTGACATAAACTTTTGTATCTAATTAGATCCCGTTAAGTAAAATTTAAATCCGCAGTACAACCACTGTAAGCCAGATCGATAGTTACCGTAAAACATCGATTAGTTGCTTCGGCTGCTAAGTTTATTCTTGCAGTTTTGGCTAGGCGCTTATTAAGGGACAGAGCTGTAGAAAAGAAGTGTGTGGTATAACAGTATTTACCATTTTACCATTTGTTATAACAATGAGATTAAGACCACAGTTTTCTGCTGACAACGCAAACTAAACATCGACGTCTAGGAGAGGTTTTATCAATAGACGTTTTCCGAATTTCCTAATTATTCAAAATTCAATAAAAGAGGTCGATACTAAAAATGATTCTCATCCCAAGTTACTTAGCAAAAGGTAGAACAAATTACCTAATTTCGTAAATATTTTTATTCGTTAAGTGCCTCAATTCAGAGCTGAAATTTACGGTCAAATACTTGATATAGCCGAACTTTCAAAGAATAGCCTCGTTTTTAATATAATTGTCTAAATAAAATCCAACCAGAATATTATATTGCTCTAAAAACTTCATTTTTGTCAAGATAATTTAATATTCTATCTGAATATCTTTATATAAAGAGCACAGAAACATTATAAAATTTTGGATGACGTTATAATTATTATATATTATGAAATTCAGAAAAGATGTATACGTTGAGAAATGCAGCTGGATTTTTTGCAGTTAACTACCGGTAACTCGAACCTCCAAGCGCTTTGGTTTCGT
Source organism: Hydractinia symbiolongicarpus (assembly GCF_029227915.1). Classification (NCBI taxonomy): domain Eukaryota; kingdom Metazoa; phylum Cnidaria; class Hydrozoa; order Anthoathecata; family Hydractiniidae; genus Hydractinia; species Hydractinia symbiolongicarpus. Next base: position 9,226,330 of record NC_079887.1, read on the forward strand.
AATCACACAATCCCTGGTTCGGTCCACAGGGCGGGCATGTTTAGCACGTGTCTTTACCACAACTACGGGTCAGCCCATGCCATGTAAGAGAAATTGGTTAGGCAATGGCAGCGTATACTTAATGTGTATATTCCGAACACAGGACCCGCATTAATAACAATGTTCAAACATTCAGTGGCTATATCCTGTTTAAATATTTGGAATAATAATAATCGAGGAAAATTGTTCGAAATAAGGAATGTTCGAGTTATACGAAGTGCCCGTTAAGTCGAATTTAGTCTAAAATGAAAAAAAAAACCAAAAATGGGTAATGAATGTTCGAATTATGATCGAAGGTTCGGACGAAAGTTAAGGAGACCCAAGCAAAAAAATGGTTCGAGATAATGGAAGTGCAAGTTGTCCGGCGTTAACTGCATTGCGAATGAAATAATACCATGCAGTCTCAGGTATCAAAAATTGTAATATTCTATGAAGTGAAATGTTTTTTTAATTTCAATTTTTAATTGAACATAAGTTATGTTTTTATGTAAAATCTCGTTTTACACTGTGTAGTGGCCCTTTATTAGAATCAATCTCTTGCAATTTGTTCGTTTTCAAAGTTGGTTCGTCCCAAGGTCTTGAAAAATAAGAAAAATAAACTCGCTAACCATTAAAACCTAATATTCAGTACTGTAGCTATTAACTGTGACAGATTGTATAAATATGAACATTGATTCGACAGTTGTTTGCAACAAGCAATGGTTTAGAAAATAGCAAAAACTTTTATCATGGATAAAACTAGTGTACCTTTCTGACCAGGGCAATCATGTTGGGGGCTAGATACAACATGAGGAATAATATGAGTATAAGAAATTTAGATTTGTCTGACAGACTAAACTATCTTCGCATCCGTATCTCCAAAATGGTTTGTTTGGTTCCATGTATTCCTGCTTGCGGCAAAATGTTTTTAATTTTAGTATCTGAAATCGTGTTAATAATAAGTTGATTTTTTAAAAATAATATCTTACCAAAGCTCGGTAAGGGAACAGGCCCGAATGAATACCCTACAGACAGGTATAAGTTTCCAAAAGCGAGGTTTTCATTTCCAAACGGCTGCTCAATTATGCCACCCATTGCAAACTCTAAACTAATTGATCCTGTAAACGCAATTTCAATCGCACCTGGAATGTAAATATCAGAATTATGAATTATATACAACCTATGTACAACTTTTATTTTCCTTCATCTTTTTTGTTGATGCAGAAAAAATTTTATCAAGTTACTAAAGATATTATACTCTTAATTAAGAGAAAGCAACAAATTTTACTTTTCTTACCCATAAAAATAAGTGGATTTTCTGACACTTTTGTACTTTCGTATTTCAATTTGCATTCCAGTCTCAGACCAGGATCATCTAGACCAACTCTTATTTGAAACATAATGTCAGTCAGAGTAAGCATACTGTCTTCTTCGTCCACCAATTTAACCTCCATTATTATTGTGGCGGATAATTCTATTTTTTTCTTGCCAATATATCCCTTTATTTGAATGAAAAAATCGCTTCCAAGGTTTTTAGCCATCCAGAGACATAATTTATTTTCAAGACAATTTTCTGTGTCTCCTGGTAGCTGATAAGTCAGTAGGAATGTCAATCCTAAGATGTAACAAGTAAGAAGTACTTTAAACAGATAAATGTGGTAAAACTATGTTGTTTATCTTTATTTACTCATCTATCCAACAAAATAAAGTTTTCAATGAAAAAATGATATTATATTCATACGGCAGCCACAGACTTACCAGATTGAATAGTCGTTTCTGGCATATCGATGCTAAACTCTAGATCAGGCTCCTCTTCTTCCTCATTTTCTTCTACTGCTTTTTTACGCACACCTACAGATGTGATTTTATCAGCTTTGTTTCCGTGTTTTTTCTTTTCCTGAGTTACATTTCTGTTTTGGAAAGTTTTTTTTTCCTGCAATGAGACATGTCTTTTAATACGAGGAATAATTTTCTAAACAGAAATTAGTATAGATGATATTAATGAAGATTAATGTAGATAAAGTTTGGAATTATCACAGTGGGAATTTCATATCTTTGTATATAAAAACGTTGATCACGTGTAAACCAAAACCCTACATAGAATTTTCGTCCAAATTTAAATTCTTGATGCATGGTAATAATATCTGCTCATTGACTGCATCTTATCTCATTTTTCTTTATTTCATGTCTGTATTTATGATAGGAAATAAAAAGGAAAATAATTTCCATCATCTTCTTAATTATATATCATAATAAAACAAATGGAATAGCAGCCCAGCTTTCAGATCTCTTGTCAAAACATCTGTTTGACACAAACACACTCTTCCACATTCAAACAGATTTGTGTTTTTAACAAAGCGACGTTGGTTTTGAATTATACGGATGATAATACAGATAAGAAGTTTATTGGTGGTGACCACTACAAATAGTTGTATTATTCATTAAAACAAGCTAGTCTTAAACGAAGATTTTTAAAAGTCTTTGTGCATACGAGTTACCTGATACAGTGAATGCCATTCAGTTCCATTATGATATTTTTTAGCATGTGATGTATTTTTTTTAATATTATTTTTATTTTTCGGTTCTATAGATGGGTTAGGTGATAATTTCGACAGTGATCTTGATGTTGTTTCTGTTGATTCTGCTTCCTCCTCCTCTGCGTCTTCTCCACTTACACTACCCTTTGCATTACTGACAGCAATAACTAGAAGGTTTAAGACATTAGGGAAAATGCTCTTTTTCGTAGTTTATTTAGAAATTGTAATAGCTTATTAACGGCACTTCTTAGTCTTCTTAAGGTCACAGTACCTTGTTTGGATTACATTAATTTCCTTAACCGGATATTCCAAAATATTTCTCAAACCATCACGCATCAACATGCAAAATAAATATAATTCATCGGCTATAAATTTATCCAGTTTAACATACGAATTTAAGAACATTTTTTTTCTTTCTTAAAAAAAAGAGTTTCTTAACTTGTTATATCAAATTTGTGACGGATCGATCCTTATATAATAAAGGCAAGAAAATCTATCTCTTATAATAATACGGAGCTTCTGTCTGTGACTTTTGCAAAGTGGATAAAATTTCTTTGATAAAGTCTATAAAACATCGCCTATAAATTTGTTCTGTAAATTAGCAAACTTTGACGTTAAAGCAATATTGACGTCAAAGGAAAGTGTATTAAGATTACGGAAGCCATTGCATTGCACTTTTAAATTTAAGGCTAAATAACTTGGAAACGGATGGAAATAACTGACGTCACCTCCTGCGTGGGTAACTAGGGACCACCCGGGACCAATTTGGGTAAGTTTCCCAAACCTGAGTCTCCCTGAATCCGTTTCGGAATGGACGGTTTGATGACGTCATCACAAAACCTACAAACCCCAATATCTCTGCAACCGTTTGTCAAAAGTCCATGTTCCTATACATTTTCTTGATCATCATTTCAAGATCTATACGATGAGTGCAACGGGTGTACAAATTTGTGAAGAATTTTTTTTTGGAACTTTTGGTAGGGACTTTGCTGACGTCAGCAAAATTTTTAAGCCCTTATATCTCCTTAAGCGTTTGTCAAAAACATACTATACTATACATTATTTTGATCAACGTTTTAACATCTACACCTTACAGACAACGAAAGGACTAAATTTCACCAATTTTCTTTTTGTATATGCACTGCTGACGTCAGCAAAAAACTAAAGCAACCTATTTTTCCATTGTTCTTCTGCCATAGTGGATTTTTCCACGGGCCTTATCGACTAGTATAATAATACGCCAGTTCTGTCTGTCTGTGACTTTTGCAAAGTGGATAAAATTTCTTTGATAAAGTCTATAAAACATCGTCTATAAATTTGTTCTGTATATTACCAAACTTTGGCGTTAAAGCAATATTGACGTCAAAGGAAAGTATATTAAGATTAGTGAAGCCATTGCATTGCACTTTTAAATTTAAGGCTAAATAACTTGGAAACGGGTGGAAATAACTGACGTCATCTCCTGCGCAGGTAACTAGGGACCACCTGGGACCAATTTGGGTAATTTTCCCAAACCTGGGTCCCCGAATCCGTTTCGGAATGGACGGGTTGATGACGTCATCGAAAAACCTTCAAATCCTAATATCTCTGCAACCTTTTGTCAAAAATACGCGATCCTATACATTTTCTTGATAAGCGTTTCAAGACCTATACAATGAAGGCAGCAGGTATACAAATTTCTAAAAAAAAAATTTGGGGGGTTTGACTGGCCATTGCTGACATCGGCAAAATGTTAAAACCCTCATGTCTCATTAACTGCTTATCAAAAAGATATGATCATATACATTTTCTTGGTCAGCGTTTTAACATCTGCATAGTACAGGCAACGAATAAACTAAATTTCGCCAAATATTTTTGTAATTGCGCTGCTGACGTCAGCAAAAATCTAAAACAACCTACTTTTCCATTGTCCTTCTGCCTAAGTGGATTTTTCCACGGGCCTTATCGACTAGTATAATAATAATGTAGCATGACAAAATTGTGACAAAAGGGCACGGACACTGAAACCCCAGGTTGTAACTTATGTTCTACTTTGCACATATGTTTAATTTTTGCTATACCGAAAAATTACTAACCTGCGGATAAATTTGACAGCCATTTTACTGAAATTTGGCTTGATCCCGTGATCTTTTGGAAAATCCATTCTAAGTCTACATGTTTGAACAAAATTGCGAATGCAAAAGCATGTGCAGGTTGATCATTTGCTGTTGGATTCTTTGGCTTCCAGTATATCGCCTCTAGATGAGCACCATCGTAGCCAAATAGGATTGGGTTTCCACTAAACCTGCAAAAATAAAAATTGCATTCTTCTTATATGTTCTGTAAAAACGTTACTTCTATTTTCCCCTTTCATATTTATCATTCCCCGAACATCTATCTTGTATCAAATTTCATTAGTGTATCATTCTTAAAGTATAAACCAGTACAGTGCTAACCGTCTTCGCCTTTGGACTAAAAGTTTAGTCAAGAATAGAAACTTATCGAAAGAGGATAATGGAATCGGCCTGTGTCATTTTTGATGGGTCAATTTCTGACTGGAGGGGACTGTATTAAATTCTTCTCTTTCTATGGCTTTTCTTATCTCGGTGGGATTATTTTAAGCACGCATCATTCCTTTTTGTGTATTTCCTTTCTTAATCTGATTGTGTTAGAATTTTTTGCATTACTGTAAAGAAAGCTTCGCTAAAGACTTATAAAAATGCTTTATTTACCTTAAAATTTTTGTCGCTCCAAAATTCCATTCAAATTTGAAATCCTTTATACCCCAATTATCTAACTCGCTTACACCTGTAGGTTTGACTTCAACGTTTTCAAACAGATCCAAAACGTTTTGCAATGTCATAGAAGGTATTTCAATGGCAAACCTCCAGTCACCTGAAGATTTTTCAAGTTCAAGATTTACTTCAATTTCATTTAGATGAACTGTTGTTTTTGCACTGAAGTCCCATCCATTGTCATCATTTGTAGAGACACTTGCTTCTAACGTACCAATTTCTATGGTAAAATTTACATGGCGGTTAATAAAATGTGTGGTTAAATGAATTGCACAAGTTCCACGAGTTTATAGTATGTCTGTATTCAACTAGTTAGCTTTAATTTAGAGAACAAAAGAGTGAAAGGTGATGGTGATTTTAGTATCAATGCTGCGTGGACAATAAAAACAAGCAATTCCGAACTTGTCAACATTCAATAGTCAATATCCACAGCGGACTAAATTTTAAATTGTATATTATTTTTTATGTCAGCATGGTCCAGTTTCTCAATATTTTAAATTTTTCTGGGTCGTTTATCGGATTTTTTATAATGCAGCATTGTAAAAAGAGGTAACGCATTTATTACGTTGCTTACTTGGCCAACAACCCTCCCTAAGTAAAACTGTTACACCTTACTGACCAAGCAATGCTGTTTTGTCCTTTCGACAAAACAGCTAAAAACGACAATTTCCACAATTATATGTCCAGGTTGTAAGTTTGTGTCGCATCTCCAACAATGTTTAACGCTTATGAATGGGATAAAAACAAAACCTAAATGATTTTTCACATGAATATTAATTCGATTTTTATTAAGATTTTTATAGGGAAACGTACAGAAAATGCTTCCTTCAAAGATACAAGAAAATTACTAAGTATGCTAAAAAAAGAATATTACCAAAACAACTTCTTAATAAAAACTAAATTCTTAATAAAAACTAGAAGCAATCATCTAAACATAAATTTTACACATACCAATTTGAGTGTTTGGAATCCTTCGGTATCCTTCTGGCAGCGTTAATTCAAATGCAAGGTTAAATTCTGTTTTTGAACCTTCCTCTTCTTTGTTGGCAGGAGTGTAGTCGAAGTCTATCAATTTAAACACTGCATTTTCTCCATCTCCGAATAAACCCGAAGGAAGGCTTACTGGTGAATTTACACCCATACATTGCAGAGTAGCATCTATTGGTGTATTGAAACGTGAAGGTACTCTATTCTTTACTTTAGAGGAGCCCATGGCCATAGTTAGAGTGAAAACTTCTGGAAGATCCTCAACATCACTGCCGCTTGCACCACAGTCTTGGATGGTTTCTCTTGATCTGATCTAAAAAGACCAGACAGATTTACTAACGACCTGGTTGACAGAGTCGTACGCATTGATAGAAAATGAAGGGGGAAATTTAACACAATAGTATTTCTTTCTCATATGTACCATAATATTTTGCACACTCTTTTTTTATCGCCTAAGTAATTAGCATATTTTTAATACTGCTAGAACTTGACCTGTGTTTAATGAACGAGTTGTTACTAACCGGATATTTTATATTACAGCCTGGCCCTGAACAGACTGTTTCTCCTTCTTCTGGAGGAGAACAAAGAATTCCTGCCCCATCTTGTAATTTTGCAGTGTCCATAAAGTCTACTCTCTTTGGTGCTACAGTGATACACCAAGGACTATCCGCCGGTTTTTTTAACATTGGAATGTCTTCAAGGTTTTCCTTTGACAAAACGTGTTTAGTTGTTTCCATCAGATCGGCACCAGCAGGTAATCTTACAAACAATGAACCATAAGGTGTGCCAGCTGCTCCACCAATGTTATCGAATCTATAGTTAAATAAGCAAAACAATTGACTTTCCCTGGTGGATTGATGTTTATGCTACAGGTCAATAAGTAAGCGATAATACACAACAACTACTTACCTGTTCAAAAATAATTTTATTGAAGCGCCATTTAGGTTAAAAGGTTCGTTGTCTCCATCAGCAGTGACATGCTCAATAACAAGCTGAAACTCTTCTTCTGGATTAAATGCGCCATAACCAGTCCATTTTTTCCATTGTGTTCCTGGTAACCAATCATGCCTAAAGTTGTCTCCATTTCTTGCAATATCTGTAAAAAAGAACAGTACTTCAACATATAACTTAAAGGCAAATGCAAAAAAAAATATTTATTAACTTCCGCAATTTAATTTATTTTTAGAGTTTTACTCATGACATAATAAATATGCTCCACAGCACAACAGTCTTAGGAGCTGTTCATATGAAGTGATCTAGCCCTGAAAAAAATACACAACATAGAAACTTTGTTAAGAAAATCTTAGTATTTATCACACTAGAATTTAACTTGTCCACAAAGTTGATTGGATTTTGTTCGTGTAGATCTTCTTTCGGGTTTATCTTATTCGTTTTGTGAGGTATTTTGTGAGGTATATAGGTGTGTCACATGCTCGAAACGTTCCAATATCTCAGCAAAAAGCTATATCTGATTCGGCATCAGCAAAAGGCTATATCTGATTCTGCATCAGCAAAAGGCTATATCTGATTCCGCATCAGCAATTACCTTTTGGAGGTACTTAAGAGTTATTAAATTTTTTGTACTTTCACTTTGTTAAATCAACAATACGCCTATTCCTGAAACCATTTTGCTGTAAATAAAAACAAGGCCATACGTTTTGTAAACAAACAGGGCTTGAAATGAAAGTAAACAGTACCTCCTTCACGTTTAAGTTAAATTAAGAATTATCTATGGACAGCTTAATTGATAGTTTTTTATAGATATGGTGTTTTAAAGTTGCTTTAGTACTGAAAAAGTTATTTTGAGCTAATATGGTAGAAATACTCAATACCAAGGGTAGTTTTAAACCTTAAAACTTTCATTATTTTTTCATCTCTGGATTTATCATGTATTTTAAAATTTTGGATTTTGTAAAAGAGTAGATGATGTCCAAATTATACTCCTCCCCATAAAAAAGAACCGATCACAAGTGCTTCACGGAAGTATAACCATATGTGTCGGCAGCTGGTTTACTATAAAGTTCTGTGAAAGAATTACAGAGAAATAAGATCCCTTTAAAATTAGTCAATCACATGCTAAGGCAGAAAATATTTTCAAAAATATCTTTATCCACTTAGTTTACCAGTTCTCTTATACTAAAGAATTCAACTTTTTCCTTAGTCTGAACTGTTGACTGGAAGAGGTTTAGGCCTCTTAATTATTACTGTCTAGTGGATCAATTCTCCATTCTCTGGTATTTTTTGTAATAAGCTATAGAGGTTTCAAAAATATTTTTTATCAATTATATTGTATTTCATAAACAACGTATTTATGAATGTATACCACATAAAGAAGTATATGACAGTAAATATCTTTTTGATCATAAACTTTAGTGAAGAAACATAACGAGGGGAGGAGTTTTTATGTTAATGTTCAGTGTCAGAAAAGTAAAGCAGTTATGCAGACTGTATTTGCAGAAGTCAGTGGTGATATATGAAGAAAATGTAATTGCAGATCAGATCAGCCACTATCAATGGCAACAATGTCTTTATCTTGTCCATTAGACGCACAATTCCCAGTTGAAAACACTCCTTCACTTTCCCAATCAATCATGGACTCTTTGTACATTCTAACTTCTTGTGTGCCCAAATTATTTACCATCAGTCAGTTCAAGTAGAACTTGAAAATGATAACAGCTGGGTTAGGAAACACAATAAGGATTTGAAAATTTTTGACCAATGTTAGAAAAACTTACTGCCGGGTTTTCTTTCTCCAGGTAACACCAGAGTAACTTTGCAGTAACAAGGTTTATCTTTTTTTTTCCAACACGAATGCAAAATTAAAATTATCAATTAAAATGCAAAAGTTATTTTCCGCACTTTTTTGGGAGCAGAAATAACTGTTCCGCCTACAGCTATCAACCCGTTAACCAGCCTTGGTATGGAATAATAGATTTTCATACAACATTTTTATACCACTCTTGCTAACTATAGGCAAAACCTATTTATAATAATTTGAAATAAAGACTTGACTAAGCATTGTAGCTAGCTAGGTAGCCAGTTTTACAGTCAGTTTTGTAAGGATGTATATTTGTATTCAGCTCCCTAAAGCTATGTTAGAATAAGTGTTATATTCTCCAATCTTTCTTTGTAATTAAAAAAAGATTTAAAATTTTGCCAACAACAATTACAAGTTATTTTGCCGTTCAACTAGTCTAGTTATCCATATCTAGCTTCTTTTAAAACAAACATTTCCTGTTTTCTGCCACTGTACCTCTTTTAATATCAATGCTAAAAAGGATCAACAGCATTTTTCTTTTTTATCAATCTATTTTATTGAAAAGTAAGTTAAAGCACGATAATAAAGCTTTAAAAGTTGTAAACAACCTATCTTTTATTATTTGCGTGCACACAAAAAAATGCTTTACAATCGCTAAAAAAATACAGCCTCGTTTTAAATTACAGCAAAACGGTCATAAATAGATATTTTTAATGTTTGTTCCAACATCTATCTAATATCAACTATTTTTGATCTACCCTTATAAAACATATCGGATTTTTCATTTAGTTTTCTCTTCTTCTTGAGCTACACTTTTGCAGTAAAAGAATTCCTATTCCGTCCTTAAAACATTCCTCGCGCGTGTTTCAGATTAGCACTCTAAAAATCACGCAGCAACAGATGCAGCGTCAATTATAAAAAAAGCTTGATATTCTTGCTTCAACGCATCCTTCATATTTCACTTCTGTTTCACTTGCTTTATGAGTGTACACACAGTACTTGCTGTTGCTTCTACTTTCACGTCTGCTTCGGAGGTGTGAACCAGACATAATGTTGACACTGTAGATGTTAGCCAGTTCAATATTAGTTGTTACACAAAAAAGGCTTCATAATGAGTTAATATTTTACATATCATTTGTCCAGGATTGTAGTTTGACGTATAAATTTCACCCAAGTCAATATCAAAATAAGATTTTTTATGGTGTACCCTAATCCATGTCAAGAAAATAATTAGATTTCAGAAAAAACTGAAAATTATTTTGTACAAATATATAGATGTGTCATATTCTAAGCAAAATACGTAACATTGCACCTCTATCATATGTCTTACTGCACAGACTTTGTGAAAGTGGGGTGTTGGACTGACTGGCAGGGTGTTGTATTTGATAATCAGAGCAAGAAAATAAGAGAGGAAACAAAACTTACCGGTAAGACTGACATGAAATGTACTTGCAACGGTGGATAACCTAATTGGAGCTGGTGATGTGAAAGATTTGATTTCGAACAGTTGCTTCCCAGAAGGCTTCTCGATTTCAATCTGCAATATAATTAATTTTGCAGTTAATATGTATAACAATAAAATTAAAAATCTACAACAAAAATCAGAATAGTAAGGGCATGTACAAGACTTGGAAGTTGTAGCAATTTACTGTACCACATATTACAGACAATGAATACAAAACCTTTGCAATAAGTTAATCGTGTATTTCTAAATTTTACATAGAAATTTCAACCAGTTTATTGATTTACCCAGTTGCCCTGAAACTTACTGTAGCTAAGTTTTTATCTTAGTAAAAAATAAAGGCTGAAATATATTTTCACAAAAATGTCAAGGTGTTATTCCACGCTTATTTTTACAAGCTCTTTTTAATATTTTCAAATTTCTTGATATATTAGCGATTTTTTTATTTCACGACGTACGTACGTTATAGTATTTCATAAACCTTATGCTCTTTGCTACAAAAACTAATTTACGCCTAGGTTATTAATACTTTCCTAGGTTTACGCTCATTCACACCATTTTTTTTCGTTTTTGTAAGTTTAGTCCCCTGTTTAATAGTATCTGAAATTATCTATCTGGTTCAAAGTTCCAATCAAAAATGCACAGAAATTACATTTTATTAAAAAGATGTTGTTTTTAACTTTTTATTTAATTGGCACCTTAATAAGTATGGCCATATGTCTATAGTGTCACTGAAAGATTTAATATCTTTAAGCAGATATCCATAAATTTATTTTTGTGTTACTGCATACTTTATTTGAGGTTTTGCACTTTTGATATTTACGGAATTCGCCAATGGCACATCATACATTGAAAAATATTAATTGTCTTGCTAACTTGTATATCATCTTTATTTATATATTAACCACCAAAGGCCCATTTTAGAAATATCCCATTTTCTGTCGACTTGTGGCTTCTCAAAATTTGTACTGCGATTGATGACTGAGGACAAGACCTAGTGGAGTTATGCTTGGTATCGTTCGGTAGCCCAATTTATTAATTTCTAAATCTTTGGGCACCTTTTCTGACAAACTTGTCTTTGAGAGTTTGCGTTTAAATGTAGGGCTATACCTTGGCTATACCGGCCCTGCTTGTTACGTACTGATTCCGTTGGTATGCATCACTGGATAAAAATCTCATGATTTAGTGATATTGCAGGTTCTTTGGTTGGATAACATCAATTTTTATGCAGTGATAGAGACACTTATTGGCGAAAAATAAAACATTATAACTTAACAAAAAAGTGAATTCTATGTGAGATTTTTTCATTCTCTATAATATGGGAGAAAACTGTTACGAAACTGGTTTGGTTAACACAATTATCGAAGGTTTTCTCAGAGGTGATCTTTTTTAAATAAAGAAATGAGATGATAGTATCTCTAATGAGTGAAGGGGTCATCTTGTGGTGACTTGGTACAACGATCAATTTATAATTTTCAGTGCTTTGGAACAATTGAAAGAGAGAAATATACAAAGCAGCCATGAGAAAATAATACATTATTTTGATTGGTCACAATGTTATATCTTTATCTTCTTACCTGCGGATTATGAGGTCCAATTGTGGCTATGCCCTCCAATTTAATTTCCAAACCATGAAGAGTCATGGCCTCTCTAGAATCCCATGAAATTTCCATCGTTGTTGGTGCATATGCAGGTCCACCCAAAGACAAGATTTCAAAAAGTAGAATGGGCAAATTATTGCGAACTTTTGTCTTGATTTCCACAAATCTATTGGTTTTGTCAATCTTGATACTTTCAACCTGGAAAAAAAGCCCGTGTAAACATTAAATAACACCCATGGCGCAGTTACTTAGTGGTTATGACTTGTTTCACTTTCTTTGGCGGCAATTTAATATGGATGAGAAAATTTTACCATAGCCCAGGCTTAACCCCAGCCATGTGCGGACAATGGGGGCTGTTGGATGTTGCAGGGCGTTGCCTAGCAGAGCGAAGACTTTAATTGAGTCTGCGCAACTCAAAATGAGCATTAAATACTCTAGGATCCTCCATCCAAGTCATTGCCCCCCCTCGAAATAATAGACAGAATTTGCATATTTGTTCGCCGTTTTTATTTCCTATACTTTAAGTTCGTCCGTCCATCCGTCCGTTTTCCTGTAATTTTTTCTTTTGTTTTATTGATCGAGAATTAAATTTTTTACCTACCCCAAATACATCCCCATCTAAAATCTTGGTTGCAGTTTGAAAATTATTGGGTGAGAAATGATTATCTAAAAGCATTTTTAGCGACGGCGGGTTGCATCCATTCTTCTTGTCAAGAGTTGCTGTTATAGTGTTGTCAGCCGTTGCTAACACAAGATCGCACCAAGTGTCTCCGAAGGTTAATTTGCCGCTGCCAGACATTATATCCGTTCGTTTTCCACCTATAAAGTTTAAAATATTAATTTAAATGCAAAGATAGGGGGGTATTTCTTCCAGATCTCAACACAACAGGCATTCTGATGTTTGAAAGCAAAAGTGAAAAAACTTTTCTTACCTTTTACATCGTTTTCAATTTCTTTGAAAAAGTCCGTACTATCTATAATTTCGCTTCTTCTCGTTTCATCATCGAAAAAATAGATAGAATCCACAACTTGGCATATTATCAAGGTAAGCATAACTTTATTCAGCCATTGCAAAGCTGCCATCTTTAAAATGCCTAAAATGATAATTTTAAATGCGATGTTAAGGAAATATTGCAATAATTTACGAAAAGCTAACCAGTAAAATACATTATTTTGCTTTGCTTTTCGCGCATTTGCGCAAAAAAACCCAACTGAATACACGGTGGCATTTCAGCCTTTTTTTTTGGGGGGGGGGGGGGGGGGCTGTAATAATTTATGGAATACTTATAACCGATCAGGTATAAAAACAAAAGAACTAATGTTTGAACGGTTTAGATAATAGAAATACAAAACATCTGCTAAGACCAGCAAGTTTCGCGATTTTCACGATTTTTAAAGCTTTCTCCGAAATCTTTTGTTTTAAAATATTTTAAATAAAAAAAATCGTGAATTCTATATAACGTGAAAAAAATCGTATATTTCCCCTCCTTCCTCTATCCCTAACAAAGTACTAAATCACAATGAAAGTGGTGATGATTGAGAAAAAAAGTTACTGAAATAGACAATTGAGTTGTTTAATTGTATTTGAGGCCGTTTACGAAAATCTAAATATCCTAAAATGCGAAAGTTCGAGTTTCTTTTCCCACAATTCTCTTTAATCGTGACAGTGTGAAATTATCAAAAACATATGATTATTCGCAAAAGTCTTAAAATTCACGAACATTCTTTTCTTGCAAATTTTGTACCAGTTGAGTTATGTTTCATCAAATGTAAATAAACAATAAAAAACTGGGTTCTATTTCCTAAAAAATGTTTAGTTTGCTTGTCTTTGAAAAACACAGAAAAAAACTAGGTGTCTGCCTCTTTAGAATACTGTTAATTAGAGATTTTAATCCAGTTATCAACGGGAATATGTAGTTGAACGCTCGCATGTTACTGGAACATATTTACATGACGCTGCCTGTTGTTGAACAACCTTCCAACAAATGTCAGAAGAAGTGAAGCTTTTGGGTACTATTGCCAGTATGTTTTAGAAATATTTTTACGATAGGTCTATGGCACGATAGTTGAAATAATCTATATATTTATTTCCTTTTTTAATTATTTCTCATTGCTTCTGTTCATCATTTTTAATCTTCGGATTATGGTTCAATTTCTAACTCGCGTGATTACTAGTTCGGTCATTAGAGTCCCTTCAAATTTAGGCGATTGCGAGAGCGTTAGAATTTTCTTATTTGTTATTTTGTTTATTGTTTTAAACAGTATCGTAAATTGCTTGTAAATCATTCCTTTTTACGACATATCTTGTTTACATCTATATTTGTATACTCGTAATTACACGTAGCAGTGTATTAAAAAATCTTGATGATTCGAAATATTTGACGGAAACACGAAATTTTTAAAATGCACACGAATATCAAATGCGATATATTTTTATCCACTTTGTTGCGACAGGTAAATTTAAAGGACGAGCAAAGGCGACGGCGACCCCGTGAATTTTTCCACAGGTTAACGACTAGTAATTATATAATGGTCCTAATTTTCATAGCGTGATGTAACGGTGTTTGAAAGCTGCATCATAAACTGTATATGCCTTATACCCTAGAGTGATACATATATAATTGAGTTTTATATCCTTAGAGTATAACGGTTTTAAAGGTACAATGGTTTTATTGCTGAACAGCATATATTGTGAAATTGCAAGTTGCATATGGTTATTAACTTTAGTTGATACCTATAATAATAGCCGTATTTTAGCCATGTTTCAAAGTAACAGACAAGTCGTTACTTTGTGAGAATGCCTGGCAGAAATGCGATGGGTGAACCCGTCGATGTTGATGTGATCTTAACGAGACAATGTTGCACGATGCAATCCCTTGCAGGTAAAATTACATTTTATATCTCAGTTATCTTGAACTTTTCCTTTCTCGAACTAATTTCCCGGTCCCTTAACTTATTTTATCAAGTTAACTCTAACATTTTCCCTCATTTTTTAAACAAAAACAATTTATAAAAGATTCAATTGTTGCATAAAACAGACAATCAATATCATTGATGCTTTTCACCATTTCGTCAGATTTTGCGAGTGCTCATGTGTAATCGATTATGTTTTCTTTTTTTATCTATTTTTTATCATCACAACAAGACACCAGTAATGCTTAAAAATGTGTAATGGTGCGCAGTACTTGTAAACGGAAGCTTTAATCAGAGGAGAGTGCACCACCTAAATACCTAAATATTTAGTCAAGAACACCTGTTTCCGTTTTAAATCTTCGATCAATGTGTAAAAACATACGGCAGCAATGTAAAGAGAGTTCAAAGACGTACGTGTTTTGTTGCCATGCTTGCGCGTTGTTAAGAAATACAATTTTTTTCCCGTACTAGCACTGTGAAAATCTAATAAGGCACGCTGGCGGTTTTTAACTTCCTGTCACGGAAAATAGATTGAGTTAAGTACAAGTATAACAGGAAAGACAGGGCATCAACAAGCGGCTCTTACAAGCGTTTTCTTATACGTCCGGACCTTTTAAGCAACCTGACTACTTTTTTTTTGAAAATTTTGTCTTTGTATTCTTGAAGCAGTTAAATTTCAATTGAGACCGTGGGTAACTGACTAGAAAATATTTTTTAGGCATTAAAAAATTCGGTAAGACTAAACATTTTAAGATAATTCTGCATTCCCAGTGAGAAATTTACATGCGCGCCTGTTTCAAACTGAGAACCAACAACATTGCTGTGTATGGCAAAACTACCAAATCACCAAGTGAATAGTGGGGAAAGTTTATTACACTCAAACAATATGTGTGTCCTCTTAAATCAAATATTTAATACAATGCTTACTTTAAAGAATATGGTATCGTTCCCTCAGATTTCCTCTTTTTCTCACGGTTTGCTTTACTACCAAGAATAATTAAGACTGTTTTCCTTTGCTTATTTGATTTAATCTTGTTTACGAAGTAACAAACCAAAAATCTTTTTTTCTCAAATCTAATATGCCATTATTCAATAATCTATTTGTTTTAGAAGCGGGAGAGTAGTTATCACTTTCGCATGATTTTAATGCACCATGGTATTTGTTTACAAACAGATAAATAACTTAAATATCTGAAAGCAAAAAAAATGGATCACACTCTGTATGCATATCACGCATCATCGGTCACGTTTTCAAACACTTTCAAATTCCAAAATTTCCCTTCTAAACAATATTTTTAAAAAATGTTGTTAATGCGCTTGGCCAATAACAAATTCTGTACCTTCTTCAATGGCTTTTTCTTTTTAATAAAACAGAAAAAAATGTCATTGAAAATTATATAAATCATTCAATTTCAATGATTATTTTCTTATTATTATTATTATTATTTTTACTTTGCTGCCTTTTTTAAATTAGGAATTTTTCAAATATATATTTTTTTTCTAATATTTAAAACGTTACTTGAAGAAGCTAAGAGCAGAGCCAAAAAAAATCGGCTAAAATGATCATCAAAAAAATAAACGTATAAAAGTTTAGATATGGATGGTTTAAGTTGAGTTTTACATGCCTCTGATTTGACAATTCTCTTTCTATGTAGACAAAAGAAGTGTCTTTTTAAGCTGACTTTAATTACCGATGTAAAAAGCAGAATTAAAAATTGTAAGGGGGTGCTTACTAAGCTAGTAGAACAGCATTTTTTTCCCATGTTTCAAATTTTATGTTATAACAATTGCTTTTTTACAAAATTTTTCTTTATACTGTCGTAAAAGTAAAAATATGCTCAATTGTTAAAACTGTATGCTGCAAATTGATCACGTGCATTGGCTCTTTCTGTTTTTTTACAAAAACGAAAAGGTATGGTAAAATATAAGTACTGTATACTTTATTGGAAACTAAAAAATTTTTCAGACAATAATTAGCAAATATTTTTATTTTCTCACGCAGTACTATTTTCCAATAACTAGGCTAGCAAATAAAGTCTTTTTCAACAGACAAAGTCTTCTGATCTTCTGGTCTTTTGGAAAATGCATTTAATGAAATTTCGTTCACAGCATCGCATTAATTATCTTACACTTTTGTAGGAATGATGGTGCTAATGAAATGTCAATGTTATCTTTAAACTCAACTTCACAAACGAAAAGTTTTTTTTCGGTATGATATTGTAACAGTACAAGCCTTCTTAATTTTACACTAGTGGTAAAAGGCCCGTTGTTAACCAGAACATATACGCACAAATTGTTGGAGAAATTTGATTTGTTGCTGTATGGGTCTAAAAGGATTGTGTAAAAATATAAAGACAAAGCTATTGCAAAATAGAAAATGCAAATACGTTGGAGGTGCGAATGTGTTTATACGAAAACATGTACCATTTACGTCAATGCATATGCATTTATAGATTATTCTTTTCAGTGGGAACAGGAGTTTACTTTTCATATTTTCAATCAAGTTTTAAGACGTGAAATTAATAGTTTGTGTGATAATGGAAGTACTATAAGAAAAATGAGCACTAGAACGGATATCAATGCATGATTCTTTTCTCCATTGACTCTAAAAGTTACAATGACTAAAATACTCTTGCGATACTACTTTCCTCTCAATTTCTTTCAATACCATACATGGTGAAGTAAATTTTCTTTTAATTGTTCTTGCAAGCGTGGACATGTTTTTTTATGAATTTAATATTGCTTCGAAGAACTTGCAGTTGGCCATGTTGGTCTGTTAGAGAGTCGTCAACATTGTTGAGTACATCTTCTACATCCTAAAAAAGAAAATAGCATTCCCCTTTTCTAATTAATTTCACAGTCTCCAATTACTTCATATGGCGTTGAACAAGAAGATTTAAAATATTTTAAGCAACAAGAAATTTAGGTTAAACCGCAATATTGCTAAAATTACTCATGTTTGGCGATGCTTGTTTTTTGACTATTTATTTAGGAAAACAAAATTTTTGTTTGCTTTTTCCCTTTGACTACTATACCAATGAAAACTACACCTTACTTTTGAACACGTGTTTCTGCTGTTCAAAAGTTGTTGTTGTTTTTATTTAAGATTTCAGCTTTATCTTTAGGCAAGAAGAAAATGCAGCATTGTAATATAGCTACAGACAACGAACATCGTTTCGAACTAAAAGTAATATTTTAACGTTTAATATCGTACTTTAATAATTATTGTTTTTAATACAATCACTGGTTCTGAGTAAAAAAAATCAAATCGCGGTTGTCAGAGAACTCTATTTAAATGTCGACCGACAAAGTTTTCCATGTGACGTTCTAACAATTTCAATGGACAGGCAATGCGATAGAGAAGAAATTATAGCGCACTTATGTTTTATCGGTTTTCCAAAATTGTGGAATGGTTTAAATCCGAATTTAACTTACCCGTTTGATAAACAAAAGTGCTTTTTCCCCATCATCACTTTCGTGTTTGGGAATGATAGAGCGCTTGTAAGCTTGTATTGCATTCTGATGTAGCAAGTCTGTGAATTCCAGCACTGTTTTCAGCATATGATTCAGTTGGTTTCGAAGAATTGGCAACGCGTACGAGTCCTGTCTGTTAATCGCTTCTTCTGACCGCTTTGTGAAATCATTTAGTCCTTAGCATTACTAACAGTGATAACTAAATGAGAGAAAGATAATACATTACTCTAGGATGACGTACACAAATTTAGTATCAGAAGATTTTGACACTCGCACTTTTATTTTTATTATCACTTTTAGGTTATAAAAACTTTCAATGACTCTACCGCTTATGTTAGTGTAATAAGTTTGCTAAAGATATCCACAGTTATGATAGAGCCTCTTTTGACGACTTTAACTTCCAGAAAATTATGATAAAGGAACGGTTTCGTTGTTTGTAGTGTCTTTACGATACATTAATTGGTGCGTAATAAAGGTAAAAATAGGTGCTTTGTATAATATTATTTACTGCAAACAAGTGTACGAATTTTGTCTGCAATGGCCATGGCTTTTTTTGTGAGAACATAAAATTGAGTTACTGAAATGCTTATTGCAACATATCTGAATGTACGCTGCAGGCTTTCAATGTTCTCATATCTTAATGGGGTTTGATGAGAAGTTATGCTCAGCCCTTTGACAATGACAATATGCCAGTTATGTTGCCAACTTGGTGTTGGGTGTACTGCTTTGTGTGTTTTGTGCATTTCCTTTTTATGCATTACGTTCTGATATAAACAAAAACTGTGCTAAAGTTAGATTTTCATTTAGTAAAAATAGAGAGTAGTTATAATATACCTGCAGATAAGTCTTTCAACCTCTGGAACTTCGCTTGATGCGGAGACCTTTTTGAAAATCCATTCTAAATCTATATGTTTGAACAGAATAGCGAATGAAAAAGCATGTCTGGGTTGGCTTCTTGCTCTTGGTCGCCAATATATCACCTCTAGATGCGCACCATCATAGCCGACTAGGATTGGATTTCCGCTAAACCTGTAAAAAATCTTATTTTCTCAACATTTTTTATGTATCACCTTTATCTCAATTCACCCAAATATTCTCACATATTTTGTTCTATTTAGTAATAAAAATTATTATTATATACCCGTAAGCAAAAACAGCCATTGAATAAATAATCGTATTCCACCCGTATTATTCAATGCTTGTGACGTAACAATAGTTTTGACAAAACATTCGTAAACGCATGTTTTGATTTTATCCTTTCCGCCTCATTAATTTTTATCGTAATTACCTGTGATTGGTTGTTTCTTAGTGGTCCGTTTTCTGATTGGTCGATTTCCAGTTGAATATAAATCACCTCGGGTATACAAACACAAAACAAAATAAGTAATATTAATTATAACAATCTCTTTTGGGTGTATAATAAAACATATATACAATAGGTAAACATAGGTTATTGGATTTATTAACCCTCGGTGATATTATATTCAACTCCGCTGCGCGTCGTTGAATATAAATCACCTCGGGTTAATAAATCTCAATAACCTATGTTTACCTATTGTATATCTACTTATTATATAATTATGTTGTGTTTTTTAAATTGCATTACAAGAACCATAAATATAAATAACAGATATTATTACAAAGTAAGAGAACAGTGAAAAAACAAGAAAATCAAATGGTTCGAAATGGTGTAGAGGGCCAATGGGACACTAAATGCGCTTGTTAAATGCTATTCGTAAGGTTGGTGACAGTAGACCCATGCTCGTGCAAAAGTATGCTTACAGTAGTATGATCACTATTTTAATCCATTAAAAGAGTGAATGTGATCACCCACGATTAACTGATACAACTACTGAGTTTGGCTTTGACTACTGGTGTAGTTTTCGTCACTCCATGAATCTACGACGGATAGTGCTTTGTACCTGTTTTTCACTTTCTAAAGGTTGGCGAATCTTATAGCTTTTTATGTGGCAAATATTTTTCCCTACATACTAACAAGGGATCATGATTACGAGATCAATATCACTGCAAAGTAAATTCACTACGAAAGTGTAACTAAAATTAAACTGCTTGCTTCTGTAGAAAAACTACGCCTATATTAAGTCTGCAAACTAAAAATCAAAAAAAAACAACGACATTACTTTAAAGTAAGTTCAGAATGTTTGCAAACGTGCCTAAACTTTGGTGACAACGCGGTGCTGCACCTAACTGTCTTTGTAGCGGACATTGTAGTTTTCTATTAATTCAGCTCTGGCTATGTAACCACGTAAGAAAAAGTATCGAAGTCTACATAAAACGCTAGACCTGCAAAAGTAAGTACGTGTTATTGACAGAATACAACCTAACAGCACTTATTGTTTTTGTGTTGAAGACAACCAAACAAGTGAGTCCTTTTAGATTACAAACACCAAAAGCTTCGAATATCAATGTGCAAGTGAATTCGCGTATCAAGAGAGTTATAAACAACATCGTTTTCTAGCAGTGTCAAGACAATCTACCCGTAGCGAATAAGTTTGTGAGTTGTAAATGTCAAAAATCATTTTATTATGCGCCCGGAGTATAACTCACAAACACCGCCAAAATGTCAAGTTGGTATGCCCTATCATATATAATCTTTCTACCAAGCAATTTAAGCGCATTGGTTGCAATAAAAAGGTTTAACCTTTCGAGTAACCTCTACAACTTTGTGCATTATTAGAGAAGATGGGCGGAGCTTAGCGTCAAATTATTGACTTTTGATTGAGATATCCCTCACTGTATCTATAAATTGAGATAGATTGTTTATAATTCTTATTTTTTCGTGGTTACGTATCTGGGTACTCACTAAAATCTTGCTGATATTAACCCCTTTATTAATCAGTACAATAGCTTAAATAACGCTTAATTGGTTCTACTCTCATTTACATTGTATTAAAGAGCAACGTGAGCATGTTATTTGTGTTTTATCACTCGTAACAACACTTTATTTTACCTCACAGTTGTGTAGGTCACTTCTGGTTATAAAAAGAAAAATATCGGTAAGAAAATATTAAAAATTATGGGGCCTAAGATTGATCCTTGCAGCACACCTGAAAGAATCATTTGGAAAAGACTGTAGTGTCCGTTTATACGAGTAGATTGTTCTCTATTTGTTAGGTATGACAGGACAAATTTTAGGGCATTAATTTCAAATCCATATGCCTCAAGTTTAGCGATTAGTAAATCATGTGGCACGCAATCGAAAGCTTTTGATAGATCCTTTAAGACTGCACCAACCACGTAATTCATATCAAGTTTTTTTTTCCATTCTTCTAGTAAACGAATTAAGACATGCTGTGTATTATAGTTTTTCCGATAGGCTGACAAAAACATTGAAAGTTTCGATTCTATGAGAGACATGATTTGATCCTTCATTATGTTTTCATAGAATTTTGAAAATTCAGTCAAGGTCTAAAATTTCTAATGCTATGTTTGTCTTTGCCTCCTTTGTCAAGAGGTGCTACCATTGCACGTTTGGCTCCATCGGAAAAAATACTCAATTTTATGCTGCTGTTTATAGCATTTTTCAATGGGCCAATCAGATATTCACTAGCTAACTTCACAAGCTTTGGGGGTATTTTGTCTCTACCTGGAGAGGAATTTATGTTTATAAAAGTTTTTTGATTGTGTTGTCATATACCTCCTCAAAGTTAAAAAAATTTATATTTTCGTTGCAGGCTTTAATTTTGACAATACTCGGATGACTCTCGTATGTTTTAATTATCTCATTAATTAGTCTCTCTTTGTCTATGTCTGGCTTTGTCTGGCTTGGTTCCACTACTTTTTCCTACAATGTTTAAATAGTGATCATTAAATAATTCAGCAAGCTCACTGTCATTGGTTATCTGAGCACCATCTTTGATAATCATAATGTTATCACTGTTTAAACCACTTTTATTGGTTATAAACGGCTTAATAGTTTTCCAAAAAGTTTTATTTTCTACAATCCCAGAATCTATAACATTTTTAAAATACATTTTTATGGCTTTCTTTCTGAGGCCAACACACTTATTTTGTTGTTGTATGATAAACGCTACGCCTTCTTACTTTCAAACTAATATGGCCCCTAAATTTAGTAAAAGAACAATAGCAAAGTTATTCTCAACAATCCACACTTGGTTTTCTTTGCCAGGTTACTTTTTAACTTTTCTTATGGGCATCTCTTTTTCATATTTTGGACGGTTTTAACGTCAAACAAATGGCCTGCCGGAAAACTTTCAATTCCAATAATTTTTTGGATACTATTTTTATTATATGTAAGGCAAACAGAAAAAGAATAAAATTAGTTTTATTTTTTATCATCAATCAGAAAAAGCCTCAACAGGTCATTGTCAAAGCTTTTAAATTGTGAAGATATACATTTCTATCTTCCGAGCATCAAATAAAATTCTGATGCACGGTAAAATCTTTCTGCAGCGAAAAGCCTCTATAGCGAACGACATCAAAAGAAATCCAGCTTTTGTTTCAGACAAGTTCAAGGTTTTAAACCGCAATCTTTTCAAATCTCACTCATCTCACTTGGACTTTTTTCTGCGTAAAAATTTGGGTAAAACAAGCATTAGATGTTTTTTTGCCCCTCTTTACTTCTACGTATTATGTTAAATTATGTTAGATTATGTTAAAACAGACTTTCTCTCTTCCGTCCAACACAAACTACAATAATTTTGTAACAAATATTGTAAAAATTAATTCTCTTCTAATGACCAACAGAAAAAGATAGCAAGTTTGGATAAACCTTTTTAAACGACATTAAACTATTAGAAAATTGTAAACAAGAAATTTAGGCAGAGATCGTATTTGGAATTAACATTTTGATGTCGCGTGGTGTCAGCTTATTATTCAATTCTTCCTATCCTTCTGTTTCTTTTCCTCTTACCTAATATAGTTTTAAGATTTTGGCAAAACTTGAAGATAGTAATGGACAGTACAAGGCATAATTCACAGGAGTGTTACGATATTAATATCATAAATCCTCAAACGCATTTTTCACAAAGAAATGAATTTCAATAAACTTTTTCTCTCCATGTTCAATGAAAAAAGAAAGATACTAAACTTCCTTTAAGCCACAGATGTTTTCCATCAGGTTGTGAGGTAAGTTTGAATAAGTAACAAGGCCGTGCACAGTCCTATAAAAAATTTGTCCTTGGCCCTCAGCCTAAAAACCAGATACCACTAGCTAGAAATAATGAGGTCTAAGCAAATTGTTTGTTAGTTTATTTGTTTTAAAAGTATCTTCTACAATGAACGCTGATAATCCAATTGATGCCTTTTCATAAAAAAACTTTAGAAATAAGGTAGGCCAAGGAAAATTAAAAGTACATCATTTAGGACATAAGCACACGAATAAATGGAGTATTGTTCACCTTTATATCTATTTTTAATGGTACAAACGCTAACTTATCCTTTCATAGTCTATTTATTTATTTCCTTACCTCAACTTCGTGCGGTCCAAGTGTGGCTAAACCCTCTAATTTGATTTCTGTATTGTTAAGAGTCATAACTTCCTGTGAAAGCCATGAAAATTCCATAACAGTTGGTGTATCTGCAGATCCACCCAAAGGCAATAGTCCGAAGAGTTGCAATGGTAAATTATCATAAATTTTTGTATCCATTGTCAAACGTCCACTTGAGGTCACGATTCTGATACTCTCCACCTTAAATCATCAATGGGAATATTGGATTACATTGTGTATTGTTCTTGTTCTTGTTGCACCCCAGTTTGTAATAATTGCCCCAATTTGTAATAAACATTGCCTCAATTTGTAATGCTTGCCTCAATTTGTAATGACACCTTGCCCCAATCTGTATTAATATCTTTTCTCGAAAAAGTATTATTTGGAAAATCTATTGTAAAACTTAGAGGGGGGACTTGCCTTTTATTTATTGTTAAGAAACCCTCGTACAGGACCAGACGGAAAATAAACATTCAATTTTTTTCGTGTAACTTTAATTTATTCATTTCATCTTTACATCGACTGATATTAATAGAAAGAAATAGGATCGTAATGCATAAAAACCAGGTTGCGTCGCAATGATCGATGTATTAGTAAATAAATGAGATTGGCATAAACAACAACATTAACGATGAAGTTACTTTTATTCTTTCCTATCTTGATATCTTTAACATTATCGAAAAAGGATTATATACACCTGCTTGGTGACGAAGAAAACGCAGCGATTGTCAAACTTGCAAGTTTTAGCACGCCTGATAACTTATCGGTTAAAAATATGTCGGATTTTTATTTCTTCGCTTAAAAATTTCGTCACCTGGCCTAAATTTCGTCACTTTTAACTGACGAAATGTTTAAATTATTTGCTTTATTCATCTATTGAAATAACCTCCACCATCATTGCTGTTAATTCGTTACTAGTATGTGTTTTAGCATCCTCCACTTCATCCACACTTCCCAATGTGATGTCGAGATCAATATCACACTCTTCAACTGATGAACTCACGCCATCGTGAATTATTCCCGTAAAGTCAAATGAATTAAAATTATTTCATTATTATTTCATCTTCCCCGTCGCAAATTACACACAAAATAGCTAATTTTATTAAAAAACAATTTAAGTAAATATTTCGTCAGTTAAAAATATTCGCCAAATAATTTTTTGTCGGACTTTTGTTTCGTCGGTTATAATTTTTCGTCGGTTAAAAATTTCGTTACTTGTCAAATATTTCGTTAATTTTAACCGACATATTTTTAATCAATAAGATCAGGGATTAAAAAAACGCTGTTGTGAAATTTCGGAGATCGAAGGAAAGATTCACGGTAGATGAAGCCGGACATGTTTTGTTACACAACAATAGGAAGGTATGGAATCATTATTTATAATAAATAAATTTTTATAAAACACCAATAGCATTGAAAATAAAATGAAACAGGTTGAAAGACCTTCAACTCAAAGGCAAAGTTGTTCTTATTATATGAACAATTTTTGTTGTCAAAGATATTCGGTTAGTTAACATGTGGACTTGAGCGGCTTATGGCTATGCTGGACTGAGCAAGAAGGAAATATTGAAGGTAACTGAAAATGATGGAAATTTTAAACAGTTTAGTGTTCAGTACACGAACAAAGCGACCTTTCTACTTGTTCGTGTAAAAGACGTCCACGAACAACACCAGATTGAGTTAGTTGATCTAAGCAAAATTAAAATTAAACATAACAGGGTTTCCCTAATGGACGTATTTTCAAGATTCCATTGTCTAGATTCACTGGAACGAAAACTATCACAACATGTGAAAAGAGAGATTCAAAAAATCTACTCTATTCTTGGCGAACCAAATCGTCTTTAAAGTGACAATGGAGGAAAGTTCAAGAAAGAGGTTGTAAGATATTATCGTGATAAAAAGACAACAATGATAAGCGGCCGCACCACCCCCAAGTACAGGAAAAAGTTAAAAGGTCTCATTGAGTACTACGAAACAAAATTTATCACGATTTGTTGAGTCAAAATCGAAATGGTATTAACTGGGTAAAAAATCTGCCTGATTATATGCGGTGTTTAAATAACGAAAAGCGTGAGGAGTTGGGATGGCGAAGTGAGTTTAAAGTACATTTGGATGAAAATCTAACGAACTTGTCAACGCAGGTGTTTCCATGAAGAACCAAACATTATCAATAGGACTTCTAATCCACCATCTCCAAAAGTTATCAATAGAAGAAATGATAAAATCAAACACCTTCGTAAAACCGCACGTGAATTTAACAAGAGAAAAAGGCTCAGGGCTCATGCTCGGAAAAATTCCTACAAGAAGTACAAGGTTGGCGATAGAGTTTTTGTACGTATCGAAAGCAAGAAAAAAAATGAGGTACCGAAACGGCAAAATTTTATTCCTGGAAAAATTTTGGAAAAGCATAGTATGACATTATAATATTCCCAGTCACAAAAAGTATGTGTGAAAGAATTCTACGTTAAAGACATTGCTGACTTCAATTCGGAAAATAAAAATGAAAATATTGTCAAAGAAAAAGGAAGAGTCACATCTATCAAACCAGCGTCGTAAAACTTTTCTCATTCTTCTCACGCTGGAAGATAGATTACAAGGGGTGATGTCAATTATTAGTTTTTAGTTATATCCTATGCATTACAAGAATATGTTTTTTATCTTTACCAAAAGATGACTGCGAAGAAGTGTGCGATGGAAATAGATTGGTTGATGAAGGAGATGTTAGCAAAGAAGTGTTCGATGAAAATGGATTGGTTGATGAGGGAGATGGTAGCGAAGAGGTGTTCGATGAAAGTGGATTGGTTGGTGAGGAAAATGGTAGAGAAAAGGTGTTCAATGAAAATGGATTGGTTGATGAGGGAGATGTCAGCAAAGAGGTGTTCGATGAAAATGAATTGGTTGATAAGGAGATGATAGCGAAAAGATTTCAAAAAATGTTCAAAACCCGCCTTCAATGACGGTCAGAGTGAGACATTTAATTGATGTCAGCGGTGGAAGATGCAGTTGTTTTTCATTGCATTTAAAACAGATTCTATCGAAACTTTAACCCACCACGGAAATTCAGAACAGGTAGTTGTTTATCTGTCAACATACTTAAATGATACATACATACCCCAAATTCATCTCCATCGAAAATCCTAATAGCGGTTTCAAAATTATTGCTTGGAAAATGATCATGTAAAACCCTTTTTATTGATGGTGGTTTGCATCCATTTCTTCTGACGACAGTTGCAGTTATGGTGCCGCTAGAAGTTGACTACGTAAGATCGCACCAAAAGAATAATGTTAGTATTTAAAACTTTGTTTAACTTTTATTACATGTAGTCAGTACTCGCATGGCCAATTATTAAAATTGACGACATTACCAAGAATCGTTCCAATACCTTTCCAATCTCGTTCAATTGATTTAAAGAAATCCGTGCCATCAATGATTTCACTTATTTTCACCTCATCATCAAGAAAATAGATAGTTTGCACAAATGGAAATACCATGATGCATAGTATTATATTTTGCCATTGCAAAGCTGCCATCTTGAAAATCCTTAAAATGTTGCGTAAAATTTATTCGGCAATACTAATGCGATAATGGGTTTATAGTTTAACTGGAAACTGCCTCTGCTTTTTTAAAATTCAGTATATTCAATAGAAATGAATCTATACTTTTTCTCATTATAGCTGTTAAACATCGCCGATTTTTGATTTAACAACCATTATAAACTTCGTTGCTTCACCTTCCTCATTTATCCAACTATATTGCCATCATTTCATTTTTTCTTGTTTTGCTATTATGGGCTTGTGACGCATCTATGTAGCGAAAACAATTTTTTGAATTTTATTTAGATGTCAACCACAAAAGATGCGCAGGATTATGCGACTTTTGAGAGTTATATTAGAGGTTGAAGACTTTTTAAAACCAAGCAATCAACATAGTTATGGGATTCGGCGAATCAGACTAATTCTAACCTCACATGGAGAACCATTTGTAAATTATGGATGCCAAATATATGTTTAAAAAAAAAAAAAAAAAAAAACATGGGCCCAAGTTATTTGCCTTCAAAGTTGCAAAATGTTATAGTTTAATTAATTTTAACCCTTTAGTCTTAGTGTTAATAATATAAGATGTCAATTTTGAGTCTGACTTAGTATTTTAGTTGAAACATTTTGGTTTAGCGTATTATTATATAGGCTAGGATTGGAGCGTGGAATTATTTATTTCATTTGTGAGGTAAATTTTGATGATGTTAGCAATAGACTGCCTATATACAAATAAATTTTTTAGATTTTAGATTTTTAAATTTTTCTAGCCACTTTCACTATTGTTTCAAGCTTGAAACAGTGAACACTATTTTGGTTCCAGGTGGTCCACGCAGTAACAAATAACTGCCGTTAACACTCTGTTTTTTTCGGCTTATTTGGTCTCGTAGTTGCCAGCGCATCTTAATAGCTTCATTTCAATGAGCTGTTGACGTTAAATTTCCGTTGTTGACGTCGTGACGCTGGATTTGTCAGTCAACATTTTGAAGGAAAATTAACCCATTTCCATTATCGCATTCACATTGCCCCGCACAAACAGACAGAATCAGCGTATTATTATTATAATAGACTCGTTTATAAGCCCGTGGAAAAATCCACTTTGGCTAAAACAATAAAAAATATGCTTTATTAACATACAGTTGAACTCATGTAATTCGAATCTCCAAGGGGATTCAAAATTTGTTCGAATTACATGAGTTTCGAATTATAGGAGTTTGACTTTTTTCGGCCGAATTTTGGCGCTATTAATTATCAATGTTGTAACATCCTATGGAGTAAAACGACGCGTAGTATTTGAGAAATAAGTGGCTATTTTCATGTAAAACAAGTGTTACCAATTTTTAATTATCAATCTTTCTCATAAAAGTCCATGATTTTGGTCTGTCTCCTATTAAGCAATCTTCCATGGTTGATCTTATCGGACATTTGCGACAGCAGAGTATCACACTTTGGATCGGTCTCAAACAACGTCAGTTTCTTCAGAGTCTCTATTGCGTCTTCAATCTCGTATTGCGACTGTGGTGAAACTGGATCGTCGTCGTCCTTTTATCATCAGAGCTAGCATCAACATCAACAATCTCGACCTGATAACCCTTTGTTCCTTAGGCTGTGTACAAGAAGTTGTGGTGGGTGGTAAAAATTGCAAATTGATCGCCTTTAATCCTGTGACTTCCGGCTGAGCAGGACAATTGTCGACAACTAGAGTAATCTTTCTGCCTTGCGAATCGAATTGACGGTCGAGCTCTCGTACCCACTCTTCAAAAAGTACTCCATCCATTCATGATTTATTTTGAGATCGGTATCGTCAGGGAAGGTTGTGCACGTTCTTGACGCATCTCGGCTTTGCAGATTTTCCTATCACAAACAACGCGAGTTTTTTGCCAATAGCGTTGGACGCAGCCTAATGGTATGGCTGCGTCCAACGCTATTGGTAAAAAACTTTGCTATGTTTTCCACCTGCGCAACATTTGCCACGAAAATGTAAAGACTTGGAGGGCAGTGCTTGGTAAAACAGACCAAATTTATACGCGTTGAAGATGTCCTTCAAATTGTACCTGGCAAGAATAGTTGGGAGGGTTGTTTCTTCCCATGGCGCTGTCATCTCTTTGGTGACTTTCTCTGATTCGCTAGATACCTCTTTCAAAATGATTCCATATCTATAAAAAGATTGAAATTCCTCATTGTTCTGGCTATTTTTCATGACGGGATACATTCGCGAGAGTGATCGAATACAGTAAAGGTACATAGGATATAATTTACCTCTCTTTCCGGCCTCTTAACCACTTATTTTGATGCCGTGAAGTCTTCATATTGAAAATCTTTCGCAAATCTTTGTGTTTTTCCTGACAAGATTGGACCATTGATTGGGATGTTGTTTCCGCGCTTTGATTTAAACCACTTAAACGGAGCGTCATTTAATTTGTCGTATTTATCTGCTTTAAACCTCCGTTGGCGTTTCTATTTTTTCCTTATTCTTCTTCCATGTTGCCAGTGTGCTAGTGGGAATATTGTATTTCTTGGCTACATCTACATCTACGTTCAAGCGCCCCTTTTCCAGATCCTTTAAAGTATTATTATTATTATTTCATTTATTAAAAGTTGGTTTTACATAGTAAGTGGTAAATACTAATTTACACCAACTAAAGTAAAAAATAAATAAACAAGAAAACACAAAGAAAATAAGAGACGAGAATAGGCGGCTTATGTAGCCTACATGTGATGAAAAATTCGAATTACATGATCAAAATTTGCTTACGGGACTAAGAAAACTGTTCGATTTACATGATTTTTCGAATTACAAGAGTTCGAATTATAGGAGTTTTCTTATAAGGATTTTAGAGTAAAATTCGGCGGGACGGAAAATTCGTTTGATTTAAATGATTATTTGAATTATAGGAGTTCGAATTACATGAGTTCAACTGTAGCTTCAACCATCCGCCTCCCTTTGATACCAAAAATGTCAAGTATTAGTTAGCTTGAAAATAGCTGTAGTAACCTTATATGTTGTATCTGTTCTATTGGCGTGCTAACTAAAAGTTATAATTGTTAATTTGTCGTTTTTTTTCTACGAAACAAAATACAATCTAGCATATGATTCATTATAGCACCAACTTCTGCTTGCAATAATAGGATTGCAATAATAACCCATGTCGTTTAACCCTACTACTTCTGGGTTTTAGGGGAGGGTTCAAAAAAGAAGGGTAAGTAAATCCTGAACCCACCTTCAAAGGTGACTATAAAACATCGTATTGCGACTTAAATGGCACTTAACAATTTGGACAGAAAAAGTTGGATAACGTTATTCAGTCCAAGATGGAAAAAGGCTGAAACGGTGGAACATAATCTCTGAAACTAAGAAAAATCTTGCAAACCATTTACATGTTTAAAATACTTAATAAGCTTATAAAAGGTTTAATTATGACCTTGCATTTGTTAATAGGGATGTCTAGATAAACACATGATTCTGAATTTTGTCCTAAACACCTATTTACTAATGAGTCACTATGACAACAGCAACGTTACGTCATTAAATGTCCTAAAGTTGACTAAATTTTAACCCTAAAATAATTTGATATAAAAGTCATTACAACTAAATTGCGAGGGAGGTGTGAGGTGTTTTTGCGATTCCCCACAAAACTTCAGTGTAATAACGTGCCATAGGATATTATCAAACTTCTAAAAAACAAAATTCTGTAAGTTTGTGGGAACACGAATAATAAAAAGACTATATCATTGAAAAGAGCATAATGGACAAACCCGCAATATATAACACTTCTGCTTTTCATATTAATATACTATAAATAAATTTTGAGGCTTAAAATTTTCTGCAAATTTGTTTTTATTTGGGCATGCTAGCTTTCTCATAACTTTGTTCATCAGTTAATGGCGACTAACTACAGGCTTTCTGACAAGAAGAAGAATATATACTAATAAAAAGAAAGACTGTTTAAAATAGCTGCTTAGTAATTCAAGCTGAGTGCGTTCTTAATATGTTATGTATTTTTGAAGACACAATTCTCACCCTCAACCTTCTTATAACGTGGGTTCTTATATAAAACAACATGGCTTTAAATAATCTCTGCGTGCCGCTAGAGGTTGCTTATGCAAATGACATCTTTCTAAAACAGTTCAGGAGCTCCTGTGCTGAATTTCTTTATGGTTTAAAAACTTTAATTAGACCTCCAAGTTTAGACAAGCGGACATTGCATAGCATTACCTTTCTCAGTTAACGGTTGCTAGAGACTATTAAAAAAATATTAAATTTTATTTAAAATATCAGAAGGATTTGCGACACTACGGGTTTTTTGCCAATATCAAAGTTTTATGATCAATGACAGGGCCAATTTAGCCCATCATAAGACTAGTACGCAAATTTCACATATTTTGACCGATCTGGCAAAATTTTGTGTGATTAGCTTTTCCAAAATCCGCCCCCCTTTAATAACTTTTCATGGGGTTGTCAAATTGAATCAAACTTGGCACACTTATAGTACGTCATAAAAGGAACAAACCGGCAGCAATAAATTTTCGCTTGCGTCAGCACATTTTCCGTGACGTCATCAGAAGCTTGAAATGTAATAAAAGTTCCACTATCTGCTTAAAATTTAATTACTTTTGTTCTAGAGCGAATTTTGACATTCTGTTTGAAGTTTCTGACAGCTAAATAAAAGTTATTTAACATATTTTCCGGTTTTTTACGTGGATCGCTTAAAAAATTCGATTTTCTGGTAAAATCTGACAAAATCAGGAAATCGGATTAATTACGTGTCTAAATTATGCAAAATGATTCTAATAAAACAAAGTTGTGTTCCAAGTTTCAAGCTCTAAGGATAATCCTAACTGGAGTTATTAAATTTTCCCTTTTATAAGGATTTCATATAGATATTTAGTGGTAGTTTCGAGTAATGGCCAATATCAAGGCCTCTGAAAGGTATGGGACCTAAAATTTGGCATGAAGGTGTCTAATAGATAAATATTGAAACTCATTAAGTTTCATAGCCATATAACATAGCAAAAAAGAGTTATTAAAAAAAACCGCCAGGGGGGAGGCGGAATCCACCAGTCTGTCACCGAGTAACCACCCTCCCGAATAAGCCCCCTCCCCGAAAACTAAAACTCATTTTGACAAATAAGCCCCTACTCCCCGAATAGTTATTGTTTTTATTTTTTTGCACACTAAATTTTTGCTGTTTAATGACGGTAACATGTCACTCAAAAATGTTGTTTGATACAAAACATCAAGTTCGAATATAACAAAAAAAGTTAAAACCGTTATGTCAACTATATCCTACCACCATATAATATATATCCTAATTGGAAAAAATTAAAAATCCATAATGGCGGACATTTCTGGGAAAAAATCGACAAGCGGTTGATAAGAACACCTTCAGTCACTGTAATTGTATTAAAACAACAGATATTTTGAAAATCCTCATACTTGGCAAATAATATGATAAGTGTGCAAATACATTAACACGCATAAAAACAGAGGTTGTAATTGGTTAGTATTGGTTAATATGGTGTTTTATAGGCAACTGATCAAAGGTAACCCAGCAACCTCCATAATATGTAATGTTTGTTGTACTCACAGTGTAAAAAGAACTCCTTTGTCAGCAGAGTTTTTCGCTAGTGTAGATGAAGTAACGAATTAAAGTGTATGATCAGTAAGAAAAATTGTGGCACTGGAAGACTATTACACATGAAGGAAGTGCACATGACGAATATATATGACTAGCCCGTAGAAAACCCACAATAATTTACCCATCGTCAAATCTATGGGAATTCAACTGTTGCTACTTGCAGCTACCATGTTTGCCTCACGGGGGACCCGGCGTTTCGTGTTTCTTTTTTGCGCAATTTATTGTTGGTTTAAATACAAAAACACATCCTAAATCTTGTTGTTACAAAATTAATTGCGGGTAAAAAAACCTAAGTACCACACAGGTTAATTAAGACTATTTTCTCTTTAAAGCAATAAAATTTAAACTTTCGTTTGTATAACAGTAATAAAATATGTAGCTATTTAACAGCATTTGGCATGAAAACTATAGATTAAAAATTTTTTTGCAACCAAACTGCATTTGGCTACTTTCACTTTTTAGCAAGAGGTAATCAAAGAGCAAGCTAGTTAGTCACAACCCCAACTTAAAAATAAATAATGTTGGCTAGGATAAAAAAGCTCTCGTACCTAACTGACCAAAAACTTTAAAATAATATTAATAAATAAAGCTAGCTATAGCTAACTTCTTTTGTTTGTTTCTTTATTTACTTTATTCATTCCTAAAGCCAGGTAGCTAGCTATACCTTTCTAGCTTTAGGATACTGCCTCCACATAGCAGTGGAGCTTAAAAATTAAATTTGTGGTACGTACTGGATGCTTAAGCTAAATTCACACTGAAAATACAGTTCCTCCCGGCGGTGACTTCTGCAATTTTTTGTTCACAGTAAATTTTGAAATACTTTGTTTTATTTTTGTATATAAAAGAAAGAAACAGGTCATTCCAAAATATCAATGAAAAATGCTCATTTCAGCATGTGGCAACGCAAAACGCTGTGGCAAGTTTGTACCAAATCCAAACTTGCCGCACCATCATGCTGCAAACCGAAAGTGAGTATACGTCTTTTAGCGGCTACTATATATGGTGAAAACGCACCGCGACGCAGAGAATTTTTTTTTTAGTATGAATTTAGCTACGACGTGTAGAATGTTTAACCTAATATACGTAATATCTCTCCAGTGTATTCATTGAGGTAATTTTTCATTTCACAAATCACTGAGGCGTGAATTAAAAAATAAACACGAAATAACGATCAATGAAACAAAATACTCTATGTTTCCAAGACTAAAAACCTGGAAGTGCATTTACAATTACCCGGTATTGCCAGAAAGACTGAAAATATACAGCCAGGGAAAAAAAATGGGCAAGCCAAAATAAGGCAAAACAAAAAAATGAAATATATGTTTGCGCCTCATCAATACAGAAACGATGAAAATTAATTTTGTCAAATTATTAACGCAACTCATGTTTGCTTAAAACTTTTACTAAACATCTTATGATTAAATGATTTTACAAAGCGATCAAAAAAAGCGTTTAACAGACAGGACTCATATGCGTTGCTTTTTTCACATAAGAAATAGCTAACTTAGGTTATTACAACCAAAAGGACGCTCCACATGTATATGCATGGTTTGTATGTACTAAGCTCTCCTCCTGGTATCACTCACGATAAATTTTACGGACACTTATTCCTCAAAATAAAAAAATGCAGGTAGACTGTTTTAATGAGATAACAACAGGTAACAAAAGATGGCTTAATTTCAGGGTAAGTTGGAAAAAAACAACAACCTAAACGCTGGTGAGGGCTTCTCTTTCTTGCTACATGCCATACTTGCACTAACTGCAGTCAAGCGCTAAATTCCGCAGCTAGAACCAGACGCTTCGACAGCGGGTTTCTATTTTACAATAAAGTTGAATCTTGGTAACTCAAGAATTTCGTTTTGCCGAACAAATTTGTCTGATTTTTTCTGTTCCCTGGACCATTTCTTTTCCGTACATCGAATACTGCACTACCTTTGGTTTATAAGGGGAATCGAATGCATAGTGCTTTCAATAAAAAGTAAATAAATGAAATAATCAATTAATTATTCACATATGGTCCAAAATTCGGCGGGTCTAATGAAATCTGCCCGCGAAACAGAGGTGTCCGTATCCAGAGAGAATACATGATTTCTTATATAAGAACATGCCTTTTAAAAAAACAAGCTGGGGTTTCAGGCTGATGTCGCGCGTAAACGGTACGGCCCACTCTCTCTATCATACCTACCCTAAAAATACTGACTTATAATCAAATCATCACGTGACATCTGACTGGAAAATAATATCCGCTAAATGGGGCTGGTGCCTTTCTGCGGGAAGCACTTCATGGAAGGATCCATATAGTCTGTGAATATGTCGTATACTTGAACCTCTAACACAACCTCACCTTTACCCGACATTGTCGTATTCCTTTCCTCACGACAGCTCAACTGCATCCGACACGCGACGTTAAACAATTTATCAACGTCGTGATGTTGTTAATACATACTACTGCCTAATGTAATATCTTTGTAATATACAGTAATACACTGTAGTACTTAGTAATATGCCGTATTGTATACTGTAGTACTTAGTAATATGCCGTATTACTTTGTAGTATCCAGTAATACACTGTAATACCTTGTAGTATTCAGTAATACCCTGTAATACCTTGTAGTATTCAGTAATATACTGTAATGCCTTGTAGTATTCGGTAATACACTGTAATACCTAGTAGTATTCAGTAATATACTGTAATACCTTGTAGTATTCAGTAATATACTGTAATGCCTTGTAGTATTCAGTAGTACACTGTAATACCTTGTAGTATTCAGTAATATACTGTAATGCCTTGTAGTATTCGGTAATACACTGTAATACCTTGTAGTATTCAGTAATACACTGTAATGCCTTGTAGTATTCGGTAATACACTGTAATACCTTGTAGTATTCAGTAATATACTGTAATACCTTGTAGTATTCGGTAATACACTGTAATACTTTGTAGTATTCAGTAGTACACTGTAATACCTTGTAGTATTCAGTAATATACTGTAATGCCTTGTAGTATTCAGTAATATACTGTAATACCTTGTAGTATTCGGTAATACACTGTAATACTTTGTAGTATTCAGTAATATACTGTAATGCCTTGTAGTATTCGGTAATACACTGTAATACCTTGTAGTATTCAGTAATATACTGTAATACCTTGTAGTATTCGGTAATACACTGTAATACTTTGTAGTATTCAGTAATATACTGTAATACCTTGTAGTATTCGGTAATACACTGTAATACTTTGTAGTATTCAGTAGTACACTGTAATACCTTGTAGTATTCAGTAATATACTGTAATGCCTTGTAGTATTCGGTAATACACTGTAATACCTTGTAGCATTCAGTAATATACTGTAATACCTTGTAGTATTCAGTAATATACTGTAATGCCTTGTAGTATTCGGTAATACACTGTAATACCTTGTAGCATTCAGTAATACACTGTAATACTTTGTAGTATTCAGTAATACTTTGTAGTATTTAATAATACACTGTAATACCTTGTAGTATTCGGTAATATACTGTAATACCTTGTAGTATTCAGTAATATACTGTAATACCTTGTAGTATTCGGTAATACACTGTAATACTTTGTAGTATTCGGTAATATACTGTAATGCCTTGTAGTATTCGGTAATACACTGTAATACCTTGTAGTATTCAGTAATACACTGTAATGCCTTGTAGTATTCGGTAATACACTGTAATACCTTGTAGTATTCAGTAATATACTGTAATACCTTGTAGTATTCGGTAATACACTGTAATACCTTGTAGCATTCAGTAATATACTGTAATACCTTGTAGTATTCGGTAATACACTGTAATACCTTGTAGCATTCAGTAATATACTGTAATACCTTGTAGTATTCAGTAATATACTGTAATGCCTTGTAGTATTCAGTAATATACTGTAATACCTTCTAGTATTCGGTAATACACTGTAATACCTTGTAGCATTCAGTAATACACTGTAATACTTTGTAGTATTCAGTAATACTTTGTAGTATTTAATAATACACTGTAATACCTTGTAGTATTCGGTAATATACTGTAATACCTTGTAGTATTCAGTAATATACTGTAATACCTTGTAGTATTCGGTAATACACTGTAATACTTTGTAGTATTCGGTAATATACTGTAATGCCTTGTAGTATTCGGTAATACACTGTAATACCTTGTAGTATTCAGTAATACACTGTAATGCCTTGTAGTATTCGGTAATACACTGTAATACCTTGTAGTATTCAGTAATATACTGTAATACCTTGTAGTATTCGGTAATACACTGTAATACTTTGTAGTATTCGGTAATATACTGTAATGCCTTGTAGTATTCGGTAATACACTGTAATACCTTGTAGTATTCAGTAATACACTGTAATGCCTTGTAGTATTCGGTAATACACTGTAATACCTTGTAGTATTCAGTAATATACTGTAATACCTTGTAGTATTCGGTAATACACTGTAATACCTTGTAGCATTCAGTAATATACTGTAATACCTTGTAGTATTCGGTAATACACTGTAATACCTTGTAGCATTCAGTAATATACTGTAATACCTTGTAGTATTCAGTAATATACTGTAATGCCTTGTAGTATTCAGTAATATACTGTAATACCTTCTAGTATTCGGTAATACACTGTAATACCTTGTAGCATTCAGTAATACACTGTAATACTTTGTAGTATTCAGTAATACTTTGTAGTATTTAATAATACACTGTAATACCTTGTAGTATTCGGTAATATACTGTAATACCTTGTAGTATTCAGTAATATACTGTAATACCTTGTAGTATTCGGTAATACACTGTAATACTTTGTAGTATTCGGTAATATACTGTAATGCCTTGTAGTATTCGGTAATACACTGTAATACCTTGTAGTATTCAGTAATACACTGTAATGCCTTGTAGTATTCGGTAATACACTGTAATACCTTGTAGTATTCAGTAATATACTGTAATACCTTGTAGTATTCGGTAATACACTGTAATACCTTGTAGCATTCAGTAATATACTGTAATACCTTGTAGTATTCAGTAATATACTGTAATGCCTTGTAGTATTCGGTAATACACTGTAATACCTTGTAGTATTCAGTAATACACTGTAATACCTTGTAGTATTCGGTAATACACTGTAATACTTTGTAGTATTCA
This sequence comes from Hydractinia symbiolongicarpus, assembly GCF_029227915.1. Lineage (NCBI taxonomy): Eukaryota > Metazoa > Cnidaria > Hydrozoa > Anthoathecata > Hydractiniidae > Hydractinia > Hydractinia symbiolongicarpus. The sequence continues at coordinate 9,264,668 of NC_079887.1, forward strand.
GTAATATACTGTAATACCTTGTAGTATTCGGTAATACACTGTAATACTTTGTAGTATTCAGTAGTACACTGTATTACCTTGTAGTATTCAGTAATATACTGTAATGCCTTGTAGTATTCGGTAATACACTGTAATACCTTGTAGCATTCAGTAATATACTGTAATACCTTGTAGTATTCAGTAATATACTGTAATGCCTTGTAGTATTCGGTAATACACTGTAATACCTTGTAGTATTCAGTAATATACTGTAATACCTTGTAGTATTCGGTAATACACTGTAATACCTTGTAGTATTCAGTAATACACTGTAATACTTTGTAGTATTCAGTAATATACTGTAATACCTTGTAGTATTCGGTAATACTTTGTAGTATTTAGTGATACACTGTAATACCTTGTAGTATTCGGTAATACACTGTAATACTTTGTAGTATTCGGTAATATACTGTAATACCTTGTAGTATTCAGTAATATACTGTAATACCTTGTAGTATTCGGTAATACACTGTAATACTTTGTAGTATTCGGTAATATACTGTAATGCCTTGTAGTATTCGGTAATACACTGTAATACCTTGTAGTATTCAGTAATACACTGTAATGCCTTGTAGTATTCGGTAATACACTGTAATACCTTGTAGTATTCGGTAATATACTGTAATACCTCGTAGTATTCGGTAATACACTGTAATACTTTGTAGTATTCAGTATTACACTGTAATACCTTGTAGTATTCGGTAATACACTGTAATACTTTGTAGTATTCAGTAGTACACTGTAATACCTTGTAGTATTCAGTAATATACTGTAATGCCTTGTAGTATTCGGTAATACACTGTAATACCTTGTAGTATTCAGTAATATACTGTAATACCTTGTAGTATTCGGTAATACACTGTAGTACTTTGTAGTATTCAGTAATACACTGTAATACCTTGTAGTATTCAGTAATATACTGTAATACCTTGTAGTATTCAGTAATATACTGTAATACCTTGTAGTATTCAGTAATACACTGTAATGCCTTGTAGTATTCAGTAATACACTGTAATACTTTGGAGTATTCAGTAATACTTTGTAGTATTTAGTAATACACTGTAATACCTTGTAGTATTCAGTAATATACTGTAATACCTTGTAGTATTCGGTAATACACTGTAGTACTTTGTAGTATTCAGTAATACACTGTAATACCTTGTAGTATTCAGTAATATACTGTCGGATGTCGTTGGAAGAATACGACAATGTCGGATACGACATATTCACAGACTAAATGGATCCTTCCATGAAGTGCTTCCCCTTTCTGCACGGTTGACCATGGTGCGAATTATAGGTCATGCCCTAGCTCCACAATGTTTTGATTTATTTTGAAAAAAATGGTGTCCAAACATATGCTGTTGCTCAGACCTTTATCTAATGCATTAATTTACAAATTTACAAGGCGACAATTTTCAACACGGTGAGTAATATACTCTGTCTGCATTCATTTCTTAAATCGTCAATTCGGGAGAGGACACATAAATATAAAAAAGCAATGCTCTGGGAAAACAGTATTTCCCACCATTAAGGGAGCTGGCGTATGTCATGTGCGTGCTAAAGGTTCTTGTGCTGTGAGTTCTTGCAAACAACACAATATTAGCTATTAGTGTGCACTGCCTTCTCCACATCAAAATTGTTAATTTTAGAAGAAAGATATGTTATATATATAGCTATATATGTGTCTGTATCATCGCTTATTATTTTTTTTAAAAATTCTGCTTTGCATATATCTAGCTATAGTTAGCTATAGATAGATATAATCTTTGTACCCCCTACCATTACATTTAAAAAAGTAATGCTATTGGAAGCCTTTACTTTTCGTTTATATGTTATTACGAACTATAGCTAGCAGTATCACAACAACTCTTGAAAGTGTTTTAAAAACATGCTGTATATTTAATATTATTAGATTGTCTGAGGTTGGAAAATTTGAAACACCGAAAATCCAAGGAAAATATATAGCTGGACAGGTAATTAAACTTTTGGTCAGTACATGTACCAAATTTTTCTAACAATTGCTATACCTTTTATTTGAAACAGTATCTTGGAGATTTAAAGTGTTTCACTATGTAACCTTTACATGGACTCAAATGTGATTTACCTAAAATTAGATTTTAAGCCTCAATGAAATTTGTTGTGTTTACATGGAGTTTTTTATCGGATTTGCAAATTTTTTAAATATGTACAGTTAGCTTTGTATATCAGGTAGATTGTGTTTTAGGGTGTGTTTGGAAGATTTGCCTACAACTACTAAAATATAGATTCTAATTCATAAAGCAAACTCTGGCAAAAAGTAAGATATTTTTATGTAAAAAAAAAACACTCTGTTTTAAATGATTTAGTTGTTCCTTCATCGTGTGTTTGGATACCGTGGTGTAGTTTTGTTTCCATGGGTTGCAAAAGTATATGATAGAGACCTGATTGCAAAATCAAAAGAAAAACCGTAAGTATATATATATAGCTAATTTTATTAGCTTTCTAATGTTTTAAATGTAAATTTTTATCATTCTTTTGCCTGTGTATATACTTATTTATTAATGCCTGTATTTTATTTGTTTATAAATGTATTATAGCCAGGCTTTTCTACAGGACAAACAAAATAATGTTGACAAATTTTGCTGTAGAAAATGTGTACAACAGGTAAAAATTACAACAGGCGAATACCCATTGATTTTTCCACGGGCTGTTATCACAGTCTTTCTCATGTAAGCTCTGCAATGGAATTAAATTTCAAAACTATTTTCAAGCAAAACCTATCCTGCTAATAGCACTTCTTCTAAGTTGATAAAGTTTCTGCAACCCAACAGTATAAAAAAGAACCATATAAGTCTTTTTAGCCAACAAATTTTAATGAGTTACTTACTTTTTGACCAAAAATCTATATTATAATTCCCCGTATACGTCTGTCTGTCACGCAAAATGTTAGCTTAGCTGCACAATAGCGAGAGGCAGGCAATGCAGTATAAAAAGGACAGGCGAACCCGTGGATTTTCCATGGGCTAACGACTAGTTAATTTAAAAAAATTAAAATTACTGAACATGTGGTGCGGGTAATGCATGCTACTGACCTCAATCAAATTTGTGTGAGTCAATGACAACTATAATTATTGGCTAATAATTTAGATTATTAGATGAGGTACCAGGACCAGACATTGAAAAAGATTTGCACTGCAATATATCAACATATTATCAAGTCTTGATTGATCAAAGAGATTCCCCATATATTGTAAGTTTATTGTTGACTTTGCAATTCGAACTTTTACAGCAACTTGTGACATTTATGTAGCAACTTGTAAATTTTATATATCCGCGTGTAAAACTATTGTGCTAACTTGTGAATTACAACTTTCAACTCTTGTTTTAAAAACCAGCAAGTAACTCGCATCTCATGAATTTAATGCTCCAACTCATAACTTAAATAGTCTCAACCGACCATGGAAACTCCTTGATAGACATTATCATTTTTTGATGATTTTTTTTATCTCTAGGGACTTTTATGTTTGATTTTATATTTTTTTTATATTTTATAGTTTCTATCTAAGTACCTGCTGATATTTTTGCATCACAGATTGTTGTGTTAGCGCTGTGTTTTTAATGGATTCTATGTTTTAATTGTGATGATAATTTATTTTTTAAATTTTTTGAATGTTATTGACAAAAGTTATAAAAGGATCTGTTTGATATAAGATTTTGTAAGTAAGTACATCAGTCCTATAAAATGTCTATCTCAGAGAATGTAATCTTTCAAACTTAAGACTTGATAAAAAAACTTATGTTATAAATCTTCTCACCTTGGAATCTCTTTTATATTGTAAAATGCTTATTTTGTAATTTTTATTATTTTCGCCATTTAAATAAAGCTTGTCTTGGATATGTAAGTTCTGCATTGTAAACGTTTGATATCATCTTACAACAGTTTACTCAAAATTTTATGTTGTCACTATGCACCTATATATGTGCAGGGTTTCCGTTTCTATCTCTTAATCACCTTGAAACACTTGTGGTGGAGATTACAGCGTCCAGCATTCATTTCTCTACTAGGGACGTAATAAGAAGAGTCGGATTAACTATGCATTAAAGTGGATATGTATACTATAACCTAAAACTGAGGTGCTAATAAGGATTTATTTTTCTTTTTCTTTGTGAATCCTTTTCAGCCAAAAAAAAACTAAAAAACTAGAATCCGAAATATTGAAAATTCTTTAAACAATACTCAAGAGCTTTATAAGTTTTGTTTTTTAATTTTTTTTGTTTTTATTTTTTTCCTCTTTCAAAATAAATTTTGACCTGAACATTTTTAATTAACATCATATGCGAAATGTCACAAAATACGGTTCGAAATTATTTTCCTTATATGATAGTTGTGTTAATACTTGCACTTAAATGTTTTTTATGATTTCTTTCATAGAGAGCTCAACCTGAGGCCGTTACTTTTCTTGGTAACAAAAGAGACACTTCGTTATATGCAGTACCAGGTACCTCTACTTTTTCTAACAATTTTGTTGCAATTTAAGACACTGTAGTATAAAGTTGCGGAAATAGTGCCTGTAGGTAAACGAGTTATTGCTTCTCTTTTCGTCCAGCAACCCGTTTGTTTAAAAAAGAAAATTATAAACGCTCGGAAATTGATAAAAATTAGCGCGCCTGAACGTTACGCAATTAAACAGAGACTATTTTAACTCATATTGAAAAGAAACAGAACGAAAAAGATAAGATAGGTGTAGATTGTTAAAACAATGAGAATAATCGGTTTGCCGAAACGGCCGTAATCAGGAGCAGGTACCGATTCTTTTCTATTTCTGTAAAACATGTTTCACCTGCCCGACAATGAAGTATCTGATCAAACTCCTTGCAATTACAAAAAACCGCGTTCGTTTTTCTTTGAAAATATGAAGTGTGTAATAGAACGAAAGTGAGAATGAGCGTTCACGAGTTGCTTATGTGCGAATTCTTAAATACTCACCTAAAAGTGGGAGCGGGAATACCGATACCCGGAATGCCGGTAATGTTTTTGTTGTCAATTTCTTGATATTTGTCGGACGCAAAATGAAGCATAAAAGCGGGCATTATGGATCCTAACTCTTTCTTCGAATTCCAGGGAATTTAAATGTGTCTGCGGACTTTAATTTAAATAAAAAAAAATAAACAGCTTTGAAAAAGCTTAAAAATAAATGTAGTTGGACTACAGACAAGTTGCTCTGCAAGCAGCATATGTTTTAAACTTGACGACATATGGGTGCTTATCTTTGTTTTTTCTTGCTGTGCTTAGATTTATTTACATTTTCTGGCAACTTCATTGGTTTATTCAAAACCTCATTTAAAACCCTTCTCCTTTGTTGCTAAAATTGCATTTTAGCTTGTTTTTTTTCGGTAGTTACAAATGCGCATGCATAAAGACAAAATCCGAGCTAAAAGGTCCGCCAAGGCGAAAATGCGTTGGATGGGTGTAAAAGCGATTATAATACGAATTTGTTGTATCTGCTGACTGGCCAAGTTTACCCTGCTGAGTTAAATTAATAAGTCTGCATGCATGTGTGTCTTATTTGTTTTATAGTACGATTTTTTTAATATTAATGCATGTTATTGCATTCTTTAGGTTTAGATTATGTGAATCACGAAGACGTCTTACCCTACCTATCGAACGAAGAATCACCCATACAGCATGAACTGTTCGACAAATTTTTGACGAAAGATGGTCAAGGTAAAATGATAATTTGTTTGATGTTGACATTTTAGGGAATAGAACAAAGCAGTCAACCTTGGTAGCATGTTGTTATAAAAAAAAGATAAAGATTGGAAATTTAGATTTGTGCCAAAATTTATACAGACGAAATATCTTTAACTTTCTGGATAAAAGTGTCTTGTAAGACCAAGGTTATATATGTGTGCTCTCCTCTTGTTCAAACTACTGTTAAGCAATATGCAATAATATAATAGAAGTGCATAAAATATGGTCTGTTACCACCTCAATCGACGTTTGTGTAAGTCAACGAAAAGCACACTGAGAACACCAAGATTTTTTCGACTAGAGCAACAATTTCTGGTACTTTTTTTAAAAAACCATTAGGGACCCCATCTAGCACGCCGGGACGCGTATTTTACGTTCCCTGCCTAAAGTTTTGGTTGCTTATTAGATTTCCCCGCCATGAGCTCGTGCTAGCTTTTCTTTCTGTCATATTGTCCACTGTAATAGGACCAAATAACTGCCCTTGTATTCCAAACTCAAATTTTGTCTTCTTACAGCTAGTTCGTCATTGCATATATGGCACGAAAAGAATCACAAATGGTTAGAACTGTCTGATGTTCATCGTGAGACAACTGAAGATATTAGAGTTACGATTATACCTTTCTATATGGGGTCAAGAGTAAGTGATATTGATATTTTTGTTACATTTACTGTTATGTCTTCTTTTGCGATTGGGAAGGCCGAGTAACAAGTTTTTATCTTGAAAATAAAAAATAAGAACAACAAGGGAATAATAGACGTTAGATTTGTAATTATTTAATAAGGTGTCTTATTCTTCTGTTTTAGCTAATAAATAAAAGCACAAGTTTCTGGGTAAGTGGTTCTTGGAGACAGTTTATTTTTCATTTTTAAGGAACATGCACTGAACACCTTCTATGCCGAACATTTCCCCCTTTTTTGGACAAGCACTTCTGTGCACTTCTAACTTTCCTCTCCCTGTAACTGCATATGCTTCCTTAATTTCTAACTTTGTCTATTCTAAACAAGCGAGCTCGAGATGAAGTCCGCTGTAATTGATTTAATAAGGCCAGGTTTTTATTCTGCAAGAAATTTGCGAAGTAAAATTTTCGATGGACGTATTATTATGTAAATTCAACTTGACGCTCCTTCCTGGTGATTATTAGCGCTGAACGTCGAACATGTCAGAGATTTTTGGAACTAAAGGAACTATAAAATAGGTTGTTATCTTGCCTGTATGGGTGCGTAAGATATTTGAGACTTGGTGTTGATGGCACTGGTACAAACTCTGTGTATATATCAATATGGGAATGTCTGGATGTATATCTGGTGCAATTTCAGAGTTGACAAAAAAAAATTAACCTGACGACTTGCTGTTTAAAATTACTTTTTTCTTTCTATAAATCAAGTCCCAATTCCCAATTTAAATGTCCCTAAAATCCACGAACCATCAATTTCGTTTCGCTCAAGTTGCAAAAAATTTCAACGGCCTAAGGTGTCGCTTAAATAGTGTTGTGGACCTTCTGTTATTTATCTTATCGAACATTTCAAACCGTGCGCGTTTTTACCCCTCGTGTAGTTACAAATGTGTACGATAGAATTGATAAAGTACTTTTTATTAATTCTTATTTTTGACTATTTAGTGGAGGTATAGTATCAGACTTGAAAATCTTGGATCGAAACCTGTTCAGTTACGCGAGCGTCACTGGAGAATATTCAGTTTATCGGGAACACTTGAAACTGTGCGTGGTCGCGGAGTGGTCGGTCAGGAACCTGTTCTCTCTCCCAAAGAGCCAGCATTTCAGTACAGTAGCCATGTTTCTTTGCAATCAGCCAGTGGTCACATGTGGTAACTAAATTCCTGCTATTTTTATCGGATCAATTTATTTTATCAATTTTCTGCCTTTTCCTGTCCTACTTCAGTTTTAATCATTACTATGCTCAGAATTGGTTGTAGTGTAGTCGGAGCCTTCTTTAACTGCAGCTAAGCAACACAGGATTCAGGCTGAACAGCAATCATTTGAAGTTCATTTTAGTATGAAGCTGAGCGTCACCGGGACTCAGTCATAATGTGCTAAAAAATTTAAGATAAGGTCTATCTTGATAGATATTACTCTATATGCGGTATCTGCCGTTTCTAAGGGAAATGGAAATTTGTTCGAGTTACGAAGTTCTACTGCTTCATAACTCGGAAGTTAGAGACTTGGAAATAATAGGTCAGTTAAATTCGAGTTAACGATAGTTTTCTGTCACGCGCCTAGAATGGGTGATGTACGGAGTATAATTTAAGGACCGCGTGGCGCTTTGCATTTGTCAATCAAAATGTAAAAATGTATGAATAACGAAGTGTTTGACGATGTCTGGGTTAACTGGCAGTTTTTATAGGGAAAAATTAAGGTAGAAACTAAAACAAGTGCCAAAGTCTTGTTTTATAGTGGGAAGCCTGTGTGTAGGAGTTAAAACTTTCTATTGTAAACTATCTATATTTTAGGGGAACTTATCGCATGGAACATCGTAACGGAGAAATGTTTGACGTTCGCATTCCACCATTTTCTCTGGAAAGTAAAGAAGACACGTAAAAAACTGTATGCGCATGCGCTTAGTCTGACGCCGACCCGAAGAAAGCAACAACTACAACAGAACAAACTCCTACACCCGTTCATGTTTTTATATAATAGTGTTTGTGTATTTTTAATTTTACTCAAATCTCCACTATGTAAAATATTTAGCTCTGACCTAATGAAATAAAGCCTCGAGTTGGACAATAGCCTCGGTTCAATACAGATGTGGGAATCGCAAAATAGTTGTTCTGAGGGCAAAATACACTAGGTGGGGAATTGAGTTTTCTTTGCTCGATGCTTGGTGCGTCGTTTAACTTTTATGGGAAATGGATTTGTTGAGATTACCTCGGCAACATTTTAAAATCCTGAAAATCAACTATCATAAAAACTTTTCCAAATATTGTAAACAATATTAGTCTACTTTGCTGTATTAATATGATAATCCGTTTCGGATTTTTTTAGCAGTTTCTTTGTAACGGAATCACCGATATACTACAGTGTATTTTATATTTTTTGTAATTTTCTTTTTACAATTAAAAAACACTAAAGAGGACAGGAGACATTATACGTGGAAAGATAACAACTGTAAACACATAATATAAAGATCGACACTACACGACTAACGACGTTGAATTTTGCTTTCTTGCACGGCAAGTTCAATATCTCCGTCTAAATTATGTGTCTTTTCAGACATCGATCGTGTTTCTCTGACACACAACAACATGGAACGAATTAACGAAAAATTCAATCGGGTCTTTATCCAAGAACTAACAATTGATTTCGAAAGCTTGCGTTTTTCGGCAATTAAATCCGCGGCATGCAAGTAAAAACGACTGCATTCCCTCGACATTCCTCCGAAACATGAAAACACTAACGGTGTAAACGAACCGCGATCAACATGATAATTCGTTCATTATTTGATCGTTTTTGTTTTTCGTTTTCATTCTTTTTATGAGCATTTTGAAGTGTCAGATTCTTGTGACATTTGGCTAAAGGGTTAAAAACCCTTACATCTGCATACGCCATTTGTCCTTTTACCCAAAAACATTTTGCTGCAACATCAGTTCTTGCTTCATTGGTTGTTATTGCAGTCTTCAGCTTAAATATATCACCGGTCGAAGGCTGTGGAAGCGGTTCCACAATAACTTCTTGGCATACCTCTTACTATTTCCGCTGTGCAATTTCGAATTTTTTTGTAAATAAACTTTCTTGTGTATGAGATTTTTTATTATTTCAATCTTAAATCAGACAAATAAACTCCACACTTTCTAACAATGACCAATTCGTACCTGTCCTAACCTGAAAATGTTGACAAGTCGAAACACACTGTTTGGTTCCGCACTCTATTCTTGCATAAATTTTTTTCTGTCCTCAAGAAGTAGTTTTGGTTGACAGATATGAGGTAAAGCCGACAAGTTTTGGCAGACAGATATAAGGTAAATCCGACAAGCCCCTTCGCAGCACCCTCATTAATAAGAGTTCCTATAGAAACTGAAGAGGCTACCCCGGGTAAATAATAATAATATTGATTTAAGAACAGACTATTTTAACAAATCTATATATTGAATGGTGATTTTAATAAATTGCAAAAATATACACTATTATAATTATGACGTATAATAAACTAACCAATGAAAGCTGACATATTTACATAAATTATTTATCTCGTCACTCAAGAAAAAAAATGCTACTGTTTAATTTTCTTGAGCAAAAATGTTTCATTCTGCAAAATTCATCCTTCTTTTGATAAGAAAATACCTTTCCTATTTTTTGACTAAGTACAACTACATCACTAAATATGGGACTAAATTTACCCCTAAAAATTATGTTAATAAATTCCAAGTGTCTATTTCACATGCAGATGAGGTTTCACTGGGTAAATGTACAAGTGGTGGGTATTTTGATCTTTGTGTTTTGAAAACAGATTGGCGCGTCGCAATACAAAGGAAAAGACTCGTGACATCATATTTTAAAACAAATGAGATATCAATCCAATCAGCACAAGATCACCTTTAAACGACCTAATTTTATGTAAATCGCGTCTAGACCTTATAAACATCTTAAACATCTTTTATGGGTCTCTCAAAAGATGATCAAAAAATGTTTGTACCACTGCATTTTGAAAGACATTTTTTATTTAAGACATCTTTTTCAATCTATAATGAATCTTCTAGAACACATCTTTTCAAAACTGTATCTACAAATCTTACAAATTAAATCCGCAAGACCCATCTTTCGGGAAAAAAACTCTCAGCAGAAAAATTTTTTTCACAGATATTGTGTTGTCATTGTGAGAGTTTTAATGTTGTCAATTCTTTCCTATTTTTCAATTTATGTCATCTAATAAGTCATTTGTATAACTTGCAACACAACAAATTTGTCAAACCTCCAATGATCTCCTATTTTACGTGACCGATATGAGCGATGAAATGTATAAAAAAATACCTGAGCGAAAACATCCAAGAACAAGGCGCCTTGGAAAAAAATCGTTAAAAAAATAAAAGTATAATAACAAAGCATGCAAGACGTCATAGACATAAACAGCATAGATATATCATCAGCTCACTCAATCGTCAGGAAGCTTTTATTTTGTATGTTAAATTCTGCATTTGCCAGTTATTTAATCGTTATTTATAAATTACTGGAGACGAGATAATCGCCCTACAACTTATTATCCTGATTCGATAAAAGTTTCAACATTTCAACGTTGTCATCTTGATTATTCGTTTTAAAAGTTTCGTTCTCCTCCGCCTTGCCCGTTGTAGTTTCACTCTCCTCGTTTAACTTGCTTTCGCTGACCTTGTTAACTTCGCACATGCGGTTGGCATTTTCTTTCTTCTCCAGGATCTCCTCCAACTTTTTGATCTCCACCGTTTTGACTTCTTCATATGACTTTGCCATCGCTTGCAGTTCATGTTTCTGTCTTTCTTGGTCAGAATGTGACGGGGGTGAGACGTGAGGGATGTTTAAATACTCGTCATCGCTCAACGCGCGACTGTTTGGACGAGTTTTTTCGCGATGAAGTTTCAAAACATTTTCTAGGGCAGTCTTCCACGATGTTAGGGGAATCACAAAGGCGGAGATGTCATCGTAACTTGCGGTTTCGTTAGATAACATCCTCCATCCACGTTCGCCCAACACACCCCTCGCTTCGTCGACGAGTCCTTGCGCAGCTACGATGCATCTCCGAGGTTCATCAGCTTTTTGTTGTTCCAGCTTGCTTTTCAATATGTTACCTGCCTTCTCGTTGCTTAATTTTTCCCATAATCCATCAGAAGCTAAGACTAATACGTCATCCTCGGTAAAAGCAGTGTTTAGATCATACACGGTCACTTCTGGAGCCGCAAGTAAAAACGGTTTGATTTTTATGTTGGCAGCGTACGGAACTTCTAAATCGTGATCACCGAATCCTCGCGTCGTACCGATCGTATCGAGCAATCGAGCCCGTTTTCCTTCACCACAAACGACCTGTGGTTTTAAGTCGTTTTTATCAATCAGCTTCAACGCCCAACCGTCCATATTATGATCCCTGTAAAGTTGACGCGTGCCGATATCTTTTTTACGGCAACGATGTTGAAACTGATAGCGTGTGTATTCATCGCACAACAAGGCCGGCTTCAAATAAGCAAGCATTTGGACTCGCTTGCGTTCGGATTCGGGATTGTGGTCACGTGACAACGGGTGAGGAATGTCGTCTTTATACAGCACTGCTCTACAATCACCTGCGTTACACACGAAGAGTTTACCTAAAGACAGGAAGGATAAAAAGAGATAAAAAAAGACTTTCTTCCAAATTTCGCGTTTTTCCGTACAATTCGCGAAATTTTAAACTCGAAAATTTAAATTTACACTAAATTACACTAAATTCTCAGAAAAATATTTTCCGCTAATTTTTTTTGCAGAAAATTCCCAATAATTAATCATTTTAGTATGGTAGCCGACAACTGCCATGCAAAAAAAAAAAAAAAATCTAAAAACAAAAAAAAAAATCAACTTTGTTTTAGATTAAATGAAATAAAACGAAATGAAATAAACTTTGCTTTAAATCAAAGTACAATGAAACGAAGCGAAATCAACTAAATGAAATGAAATTAATTTAGAGTATAAATGTAAAAGTAATTGCTCGAAACAACAATTTTTTAAAAAATGACATTATTTCTTCCGCGGGACCTTATGTACGACGAGGCTTCTGAATTATTACAAAGAAGACATCCTGGGGTAAAAAAGAAAAGAAAAAAAATTATGTCAAGAGGATCTAATTGTGTTTTTTCAATGAATGGCTAATGCGTTATCAGAACAGTACTACCCATTTATGGTTGTAGAGATACTGCCAGTAGAAAAAAATATTATTAAGAGTATGGACCTCAAATTCAGAGATGGTTGGCAGGTGGTATCTGGAGTACCTATACGAATCTGGGAGAATTCCAAATTTTTTAAGATTAGACAAGGGCACAGAGACATCTACTATCCGTGTTATGCAGTGTTTCTTAACACAAACTCTATGGATCAAAACATAGATGATATCCATTCTAATGTACTGTCCCCATCATTGTTGACATATTTGGAAAATTCGCCTTCGATAAAATCCTCTACCATTACAAAGGAATATTCCCCTGACACTTTCAATAGTTTCCCTAATTTTTCTATGCGTTATGAAAACTTTCTTCTTTGCTAGCATCAGCGGTTAATTTCAACTTTAACAGTTCAGCAAAGTTTAGTGCTAACATATGCATTTCGTGATAAAGTTTCCTTATTTTCCTGAATTGGTGAAGCTTTGTTCACCATGTCAATAGCATCGTATGTGTTCTTCAAAATCTTCTTGATGACCAGTTGTTTACCAGCTAAATCTTTAGCTTTAAAAACAGAACGAAAACCTCCACGGGCAAATGGTTTTTTCTTAATGAAATATTTTTCTTCAACTGGCTGACTCCAAGCCATTGAACTAATGTTGAATTGAAAAATGTCATTAATTTTAGATGCATCTGAAACTTTGAAGACCAATGTGCCCAATCGCAGCATTGATGATACTGTTAAACTTTCAGGCTGCAGTCGCTTACTGGATGACACTTTCGTGGAGGATGAAATTAATGATAAACTTTGACGTGATGATGTATTCCTTCTATGCCCTTTTTTGTTGAAATTTATTGGTGCATTCACCATGAGTTTGCTTAGCACTTCTTGGTCAAAATCATTTTCCTTCTTCATAGGATGGTTGCTTAAAGTGTTTTGAAAAAATCTAACGTGCATCTATTCTGACACAAGATGGTTCATTTACTGATTTACTGATTTACTGATCACACTCCATATTTCTACTGGATAGCCTGTCAGCAAAGTCTCTCTTGCAAGCAATTTTGACATTATCAAATGTTATTTCTTCGAAAGGTTAAGTCAAACTCAAGAGGACAATATTTGGATGCTTCATAGAACTACCTGTTGTTTCACTGGCACAACGCTGAACAATCATTTCTTTTTCTGCCAGAATTCCATTGACAAGCTTTTTGGTTCTTTTCTTTTTCATTTTACATGCAAAGTGGTTCCACTTGTCTGCATCCTTATTCGCCGCCATTAAGTTTGAGAGTATTACATCTGGCTTGTGAATTTTGGAGTCAATAGCTATACGTCAAAAACACATTTTTGACAATTAACAATTTTCCATAAGCCAAAACATCACATTTCATCATTTCCACAAAAAAATATGTAATTTTTTAAAAAATCGTTGTTTTTGATTTAAAGCAAAGTTAATTTAATTTCGTTTCATTTCATTTGATCTCGATTGATTTAATTTAATTTTGCTTTCAATTGATTTATTTTTTTAATTTTAGATTTTTTCTTGTTTTGCATGGTAGTTCTCGACCACCATAGCGCTTAAGCCACAATTTCTTAATGATCCTTCAGCTCTTTTAGTGTTGAATGCACCATGCAACAAAAATTATAAAATGCTTCACTGTGCAAGATAGGCTGCAGCATGAAACACAGACAACTGCGATGATATATCAGAAAAACAAAGGTTAAACATTTCTTATCATATTTTGTTACAAACTGCATATCATGGGTTTGACAACTCGCTTTTGCTTTGTTTTCTTTATCCAAAAAAACTGCAAAACATGTTACACTTTATGCTATATATTCCTTGAAAAATATGTTGAGATATCTCTTGAAACAGGCACACAAAATAGCCATATAATAGCCATGGCCAAAATAGCCACATAATTCTCCCCATTTGCACAGATTTTAACCAGATAACGCATGCCCATTCTTGTAGAATATTACATTTATCTCGGCTGCCATCTCGCGTAGAAAAATCTTCTTACTTAACGAATGGCATGTGCTACGTGTTTAATTTGTTGAATATATATGCAACTTTTATACGATACGATTTAAAAAAACAAACACAGAATCAATACCTTTCATAAATAGAGCAACCAAAGCTGTACAGCCACCTTCAATTCGAAAGTCATAGCGTTGTTGCTGGATTTCCTCGTCCATTGCTATAAACGCTTTCTCTAGTGCACCCATGATCAACTTTTCTGCATCAACTGAAGTGATTAATCCAGTCATCAAATACTTTTGGTCCATCTCTTCTTGTGTTATTACCAACATATGAGAGATTTCAGTCAATTTGTCTTTAATATGGTAGTGTAAGCTGTGGTAAGCAAAAAGAGCTGATCCAACTCCTAGAAGTAGAAAAAAGAAAACTACAACTTTTAACCCATAGACAACATGTCATGAAAATATCCGGAAAAACCAAGCAAAAACTACCGAACAGTTAGACATTTTTAAAAGATTGTAGAGTTCGTTTTTTTTTTCAAAATTAACCTAATTTACTTATCCGCAAAATTAAATCCACCTGAAATATTCCAGAAGTGTCTCAACCGGCAAATAAAATCCATGCAAATTTTTGTCATCCATGAAATTAAATACATGCTTAATTTAATTTAGGTTAATCGACCTTTTTTTTTCTTCAAATATTACCTTAACAGAATTTTACTCTTACAAATATTTCTGATCATTCAACTACATTTTGATTACTCTTATTGTAAACAATCGAATGGTTCCCGTGAACTTTATACGCTTGAAAATTTTTAGAAGGAACCAATGCTGGATCCCATTGTAGCAACTTTTAGCATGTGATTGCTAAGCGAAAAATTAGTGTGCGTTCAATTTCCATTTGTTTAAATTTTGGCTGGTGATTAAAAAACGAAACAAAAACAAACAATAAGTGACTTCCACGATAGATAAACCAATGTCTATTGCATTCTGTTGTATTTATGAAGAAAAAAAAGTGGAGAGAAAGCAAAAAATATTTTGCGTAAGAAAATTTTACACGCAAAGAGATCTTGCTTTAGACTTGTTTTCTTAGCCTTCGTATCCTGAGAAATAATCAACGAATCAGTTACAAGACGTAAAGGAAAGAAATTGTGGAAATCTCACCAAAGAATGGCATTTATACCATTCATCATAGCCTAAAATAACAAAACAGCTTATATTTTAAATTTTTTTCCTAGAGAAATCCTGTTTTACTTCAGACATCTGGGTTTTTTTATTATCTTTTAAAAAAATGTGGACTAAGTGTCTCCATTTCCTTGGCTTCCTACTATATGACATGGTGGCTTAGAATTAAAATTTGGCTGGGAAAATTAAAAGTCAGAGAAGATCATACTTACCAGCATGTCCATCAAAAACACCAAAATAAATACATGGTATTTGACACATTTCTGTCGTCCAGGATTCGTCTCGTTGATTCACGGGCACGGTAACAACAAAAGAATTAAAACTACTTTGGTCTTCATTAACATGTATCGTCTTTCCAGCATTTATTACTTCAGCATAGCCAGCCATCATAATAAGTGGCCTCTTAGGATGCATCACTGGTCGAATTTCATGATCAGCAGATGCCTGTGTCGCTTCCTCATCCAATTCAAGAAATGCAGGTCTCTCATATTTGTATTTATGTGGCAGTGAGTATCGTGTGTATGCAACCAAACTTGGCTGAGGTGAATCCAGTAGATATGAGACGGCACGGGTTGTAAATTTCTTCAAAGACTGAAAATTTTGTGACACTGACATCTTGAATGGATCACAACAAGAAAAACATTTTCTTTCCATTTACGACTGCATACTCAATAAACTAAAAGAGAATGCCTGAAAATATTATAAACAGACAACAGTTAAGATTTTCTTTAATCAATTTGTTTGGCTGTTTCCGAAAAATATTTGGCTTGCAACATTACCGTTTTATCTTAAATGTTATCTGGTAGATATAACAGTCAACACAATTTAACAAAACAGCCATGTGTTTTTTCAGGCCCCTGGGTAGTTTATTACAAAAAAATTGTGCCTCTTCAGGCCCTCAGGTAGTTCTTTGCAAAAAAAATTGTGCATGAATCTGTCAATTTTATTTTCAGACTTTTTAGTTCAGATTTGTTTCTATCAGCAAAAAAATGTCGATTTGTATGCTATAAGCCTGCCTACTTTGTTAATACGTTGATATTAGTGTTGGCATTAGCGTCACCATTTGCTGCAAGCCAAAATGAATTAGAAAGGTTGATATTGGAAAAAAGATTTACTAGAACATTAAGACATTCAGTTAGGGAAATCTTACAATTGCAAGATTCTATTTAAAAACACACATGCATGTTTTTTTAATTATTCTTTTTGAACAGGAAAACCACATGCCTGTACCCTCCTCCATTATGCTTATTTTTTAATGTTACAGGTAGTAATGCTTGGGCAAAAAACATATGTGCGATTACACTTATATGCTCATTTAGCCCTGTTACAAAGAAGCTGTTGTAACTTCCTCTAAAATATGCAGTGCAAAATATGTAAATTTCAAAAAACGATAATTTTGGCTTTGATATTTACATATTTTGAGAGCTAATGAAATATATCCCCTTTCAAAAATTGTATATTTGAAATTTCAAGCAATTTTTTCACTAAAAAAGTTTTAAGACAAGGTATTTTTCTTGGAAAAATTTTACTGACAAATTTTTATATTCTTAGGCTCAATGATGTGTATAAGATAACCACTAGTTAAGCCTTTACAAGACTTCACGAAGTTTGTATATTCAATTTTAGCATATTTTTTAATGGATGCAAGGCTATGGGTAAATGCATCTTGTTTCTATCGTCCAGTTAGCTAACTTATTGAATTAGAGCACAACACAAAGGTTCCATAAACTCCATCTAATCACGTATATACACAAATGCATACATAAAATAAGCTCTCGACTTCATTTTCTGCAAAGTCAGACAATTTTGCAAAACATGTTGGAGAAAATGGTATCATGGTACTAAAAATATGACCTTTGACACAGATATATAACAAAAATATTGGAAATAAATTAATATTTTTTTACATGGGCGTTCAGATGTATGCTGGTGGCAGCAGTAGACAAGAAACTATGATATAATCTATCCAGCCTAAGTGGAGCAGGAAGAAAAGGGTTTGCTTTCTTCAGATTTTGATAAGATAATATTCAGAAATTCATGACTGTGTGTTTTAGAGAGTATTATTGGACAGACTGCTTAAAAATGAAAGTTGGTTGTTAATAATATATTCTAGCTAGCTAATTCCAATGTTTTTGGCAACAAACACCTAGTAATGACATAGGTGAATATTTATCATAGTACATCTGAATTTCATTCTCAACAGAGAATGCTTCTTAATGCTTCACCCCGATCAGACCTCTCTGATCATGACAGGCGAGTATAATGTGTTTAAGTCATATTGTAGAAAAAATACCTTTGTTCATCACTAACATACTGCCTGGCAGTTAGCGGAATTCGATCCGCGGTTCTCAGAACTGGGAGCCAGTCCTGGAGACCGCGGATCGAAACCCGCTCCTGCCAGCCAGAATGTTGGTGATGAACAAAGTATATCTTTTACAATATGACCTAGTAAGGAATTTGAAGAAGTATCTTTAGGTAACATCATTGGCAAAACTTTAGCTTGGATAGCTAGCTTTAGCTATTCACTATTTAGTTTAGCTAGCTAAATATAACAGACATTTGGCTTGACTGACTAATAACTGTCAATTCTGATCTTGAGAAGGAGCCTCAATGGCTCAAATTATAAGGCTAAGGTGAAATTGTCTTTTCCTGTGATAAAAAAGCATTAACATAAGTAAATATAAACGTTCATAGCAGCCAGTGCACAAAACAAAACCAAATTTGCTAGCTATCTCCAAATCCACTGCTTAATATTTGGGGAGTTTAAAATATGACTTTTATTTCTGAGGCCGGTACCGTAGTGGGTGCGGATGACTCTGAGCGGACGTAAAGTCCCCGGGGCTCTTCTACGCCTATAATATTCTGACGCAGAAACTGGTGGTAAGACCCTAAAAGAACATAACAAATGAAGCAAGGCTATATGTAAATATTTATGGGTTATGGATATTCCATCAGACGGCATGCTTTGATCTTTAAAGTGTTTAACTTAAACGCCGATGAACCTTAAAGCAGTGCTTACAATGAATGCATGAGAAAAGAAAAAATTTTAGGGGGGGGGGGGTGAGTTTGAATTGAATTTGAAGTTTATATTGTTTCTTGGAATTGCAGAAGAGAAGATTGCGAATTGCGTACTTTTTTATAAAAAAAAATTGCGGAAGAAAATATTGCGAATTGCTACTCGTGGCTAGAAATTGCGGCTAAATTCACAACCTTTTCTTGTGCAATAATTTCTTCTCTAAGTACCGCTGCTACTTTCATGACACCTGGCGTTATTATCACCCGGTACAAAAAGGTACAAAAAACCAAACCAGACCAGACCAAATTTTTTCTAAGTGACCAATATATAATTTTTACCGCTTTTGTTTCATCCCACCTAAGATTTTTGCCGGTTTTTTTTTTACTGACCACCATTCTTTAACTATTTTTCCTTTTTCAGCCAATTTCAATTTGTTTGACATTTCATTACTTCAGTATCTATATGAAACCATAACAGTAACAAAGAGAAACTTCTATCAGTCTCTGCGCTCATCTTCTTTCAAAATAAAGTTTCAAGTGACATAAGGAAAAAATGAAAGTGTAAATGAAAGAAAAATAACAAACAATTATTTAACTCAACCGACTTATACAGTTGTTATTGTCCTATTGTTGCAGTTTTTATTGAAACGCTTAGATGTTTAGTTTTAGCTAACAAAGTTGTCTTCAGCTACAAGAAATTAAAAAGATTGCAGGTAAGTTTACAAGAGTTTTAAGGAACTCAGAGGCTACAATAACAAACGACGCCGAAAACTTTTCACAGCGTTTATTTAAGTCGCCTTCATGCTTTTAAATACCAACCTCGTCCCTAGGCCCCTTTCGCTGTCCGATATCGGAGAGTGAGGTTGTATAAACCCACAAAATGTATAAACGCACAAAACGGGCATGGTGCTAAAGGCCGGTTTCCATACAGTTACATTTTGCGCCCAGTCGTAAAATGCGCCGCGACCGAACTATTTCCATTTAGTGATTTTTGCTCACGTGTTTTTTTGCAAAACATGGATGATGTAAACAGACGATATTTGTTGCTGCAAAATTTGAGAGTAGTCCTAGCAATATTTTTATGGCGTAGAAATAAACAACGTTGTAAAATACGTAAGAAAAACATGTGGATGAGACGACTTTCCATAGAAAGAAGAATCAAAGGACTATACAACGTTTTGCTTATGGATTTAATGTTGTCAGATCACGAGTAGTCTTTTTAAGTTTGTTTACAATGTTGTTTCTTTGTGCCTCCACAGACCCATTAATGTTATTTTGTTTTTCATCTACTTCACTTGATTGATATATATTCTGATTCTCTACATTCATTTGGCTTTGAAAAAAATTTAACACAGAAACGAGATGTTGTTAGTCATATTGAAATGATCTAATTAAAAATTCTTTCGTAATTCATGTAGATTGCTACCTTTTGATTGGCTGTTAAGCTGAAGCGCAAAATGTAGCTCGCAAAAAGTAGACCCTGTTCAACTTTTTTTAAATCGCCCCAGCGCATGCAAAAGCGCGAGGTCAGCGGCATTATTCTGATAATGCGCATGCGTAGATCAAAGTCACGGCGCTTTTTACGACTGGGCGCAAAATGCAGTTGTATGGAAACCTGCCTTAAGTCTTATAAACGAAGAAGTTTTAGGCATAAGTTCATCGGCATATTTTGTGCGATTTCGTCCTGAAATCACAAATCATTCGAACATAAATCATCCCCAAGCCCTATTGCCTGAAATCAACGGCACAACCGCTTGCTTGAAGTCAAAAAGAGAAGAAACGCTGGGGACTAGTTGCTTATTTTTAAAAAAAAATTTTTTGTCATTTCCGCCAGTTCTACCTTTCCACTAAATTTTCTTCCGGAAAAAATGTCTTTTCTTGTAGCTTACCTCCCGCAAAAAAAAACAAAAAACAAATTGAGCTCATTTGAAAGGCAATCGAAAGTTGTCCAGCATTTTTTTTTTAATTTTTAGAAAACTCCTTGTTTCTTATGATTACGTATTAAAAATTTCGCTAATTATGCAAAATTACAACAATAGCAACTAGCTCTAAAAAAATGTTGTTATTAATCATAATTATAGTCACCTTCGTCCCCAGGATTTTTCCCTATTTGATATGAGAGATAACGGCGAAAATAAACATTAAAATTTACGTAAACAAAACGCCTAAATGGCCAAAAAGCATAAAATTACAGACCAATTTGCTAATATTCCTGACTTCTCCCTGACATTTCTCAAAATCGTGGATTTGCAGAGCAACACAACAATAATGACCAGCATTAAATCGAATACACAATCAAATGTTTGACATTGATTCGAATATACAATCTAAATGTTCGACATTGATTCAAATGTACAATCAAATGTTCGACATTGATTCAAATATACAAACTAAATGCTCGACAATCCTTTTAAAGTGTTTAAAATTTTGCACATTGGTTAAATAAGAAAACTATCCTACACAGACAGTTTGTGAGAAGGTTGGTAAACTTATTGTAAGCATATTTTGGTGTAAAATAAGATTTTTTATTAGTATAATGTTGGTTTTAAAAGGTTGGATGGAAATGTTTTTGATTTCCGCCAGCGAAGGCGGAATCTTAAAAATCGTCTGAGGAGATAGAGAGATAGAGACAGCGCAGCTAGGCTGGGCGCCCGAAATTTATCCAGGCTAAAGATTTTTTTCTGATAACGAGGTTAAAATGAGTTTCAACCAATAAGAATCCTAACAGTGCAACAGATTATTATCCAACGAACAATACTTTATTTTAAAGTTTATATGCTATCGAAAGTTACAGCTCGTGCAGTGTAGCATAATGAAGATAGTCTTATAATGCGCCATCTTTGATGTTACGTCATTCTTCCTGTAAAATTTTGCAAGCACATAGACTAAAGCTATATTCAGCAGAACTAATTAATTATTCATGCTTTTATTATTTATTTATTGAGTTGTATTTTAACATTGCAGGTTAGTTACAATAATAATTGAGAATACTCAATGATTTGTTTACCCCATCATTCTCCGTTTTCAAGATCAACTTTAAATTTTAAAGTCTTTTAGGCTAATGGCGGAAATCTTCAAGCCCCTGGGCTTCTTGTTAAGCATAATAAATATGATATTAAGTTAAAATATAAATAGTGAACTTTCTCTCTTTATTTAACTACGATGGCCCTCAGGTGTCACTTCACTTCTGTATATTTTTTTATTACCCTTCATCGTTTTTCAGTTCCCTTCTGAATTTTTCAATAATTTTGCCATTTCCCTTCAGGATTTTTGGGATTTTCCCTTCAGGGTTTTTCTATGGCACACATTTTGTGACCTTCTGCATATTTAAAAAGTGGTGAAGGGAATTTTTTTAGTTGACCTTCGCTATTTGAAAAAACAGTGAAGGGAAATTTTTGATTAGCGTACCAGAGGTCTCTATCTGTGTGACACGTTGTTGACGAAGTGTTGTTCGGTGAGTCATCAAATTTTTACACCTACTGTTTTTTGTCTTTGTTAATTTCATTTCGAAAATCTACACCTCTCTGGGGAGGAGTCGAAAAAGTTTTTTGTTTGCATCAGCAATAATTGAAGCTAGGAATCAAATATGGCTACCTATTTGCTGTGTGTTAGGAGCGAAAGCGAAAGTTCAGACAACAGCCTTGACAGCTTTTTGGTAATTTTTTGCTATCTAGAGTGGTCAGAGCAAAATGAATGGAAACAAAAAAGTTGGGACATATGGCAAAAATATTATAAATCAAGGATAACACATGTCTTTTCTAAGATAGATATTGTTAGTTATGGCACACAGTGTACACACAGACCAGACACATAAAAACTTTTAAAGTGTCGTCATTGAAAAAAAACAAAAAAAAACAAACAAACAATATCAAAGCGATATAAACAAACATGGTTTATAGCTAATATACAGCTTGGTGAATAATTACAGTAAAAGTTCAATGATTGAATAAAACATTGGTGATATGTTTTACAATTTTTACCATTTTTTAGGATATGGAAAATCTGGTCAAAAGAATCGTGAGGGACGAAATGCAGAATAAAGATGACCCTCCAAATAAAATAAAAAACAAACAAACAGAGACTCGACTTGGCAGCCTGTTGAAACGTATTCGTGCCTCAAACTCTGCTGATGATGTTAAAAAGGAAGGTAAGGAGAAGCATGTTAATGTCAAGTGGAAACGTGCAGATTTGTTAAAAGGTACACACACAACTGTAACGCAAAAACACGGTGGTGGCCACCGCTTTGTTGTTGTTAATGATTTCGATACTGTTGAATCAATCAAGGAAAAAGCCATCAACCATTATTTTTCTGAAGGAACAAACTTCTTTGGTGAAAGTCGAAATGATTGTGAAATTACCATTAGAGATGCATCTGGTGTTGCGATTGACGAATCACTAACCCTCAAGGACTGCTTGAAAAATCGAGGTGTCTATAAAAGTAAATTTTACTTTGTTTTACACACAAAATATGGTTATTTTGATTCAACCGTATTCGAAACAGATGTGTGTTCTGTAAGTTTTTGTCAAATGGTTGGTGGGATATGTAGAATCTGTTATCCTTCTGTATATCAGACAATAAGAAACATTGATCCATTAGCAGCATCAACCTCAATTCCCTCATCCAATGACATAGTATTTTCATCGTCTGTAGAACAAAGTTCAATAATTGAAGCTGATCATGAACCTTCATCTGACCACCAAGGTTATTTTGGTAGTTCAAATGATCTCTTTCAAAATTCTGATCACCAACAAGATGATCTTTTGAATACAGATTCTGGCACTTCGCAGCATGAACCAACCGCACCTACACCAACTAACGAAGCACCAGTTACAGAAGTGCCAGCCGTACATGCATCAACATCAACCACAGAAGCACCAGCCGCACATGCATCAACCACAGAAACACCAGTTGTACATGCATCGACTACAGAAGCACCAGTTGTACATGCATCAACCACAGAAACACCAGTCGTATACATGCATCGACTACAGAAGCACCAGTTGTACATGCATCAACCACAGAAGCACCAGTCGTACATGCATCAACCACAGAAACACAAGCCGTACATGCACCAACCATTGACCTCACAGAGAGTGACATAGAAAAGGAAGTTATTGTTCACCGTACAAATATTCGAGCTGATATGGTGGAAGCATTCAAAACAATAACAGTACCTCAAAAAATCAAGTTTGTTGTTATAGATGCACGAGGAGAAAAAGAAACTGGTATTGGCATAGGGGTTGATCGTGATATATATTCTTCTGTTTGGCAGGACATATTAGATGGATTGTGTGTAGGACATACAGAGCGTGTTCCATTTGTACGACATGATTTTTATTTAGATGAATGGAGTTCTATTGCTACGATATTGGTGAAAGGGTATTATGACACAAAGTATTTTCCTATGCAACTATGCAAGGCTTTTATTATGTATTGTTTGTTTGGTAGTGTTCAAAATGACAATCTAATTCAATCTTTTTTGAATTATTTGACTCCAATGGAGTCGAAGATTGTTGATGATGCCCTCCATGGAAAAAACAATGGTTTATTTGAAGATGAAGAATTCCTGGATATTTTGGATCGATTTAATTGTAAAAGCCGTGTTACCATAATGAATGTGTGATATTAGAGATCGCACGTCAAGAATTGATACAACGATCATATCTTATGGTTTGCTCTTGGACAAAGTCAATGAATGTTTTAAGAGATTTTCAGGAATTTAGCACTTTCAATGACATCAATTTGTTTTACAAAAAAATACTTCCAACTAATCGTAAAGTTGTTAAAATACTCAACGCTGAACCAAAAAATGCAGCTGAGAGGGAATGTTTTGATTACCTGAAGCAGTTTATGCGTGGGTTGGATGAAATCGGACTTAAAACGTTCCTAAGATTTTGTACAGGTTCAGATGTATTGTTGGTAGAAAAATTAAGAGTAGAATTTGTACTGTGTTCAACAGCAGCTAGGCGCCCGATTGCACACACATGTGCACCTATGTTGGAAATGCCTTCCTTGTATTCTAATTTCTGTGAATTCAGGGCAGAAATGCATAACATCTTATCTGCATCTAGTTGGAGCATGGACATTATATGAATACAAAACATATGGACTTTGAGATTTTTTGTTATCATTATATGTGTGAAATAACTTGAATATAAGTTTTTTATTTTGTTTATATTTCATGATCAAACGTAAACCGATAGATGAGTATTGAAAATTTTTAGCATATGTTCTCTCCTAAAATAATGTTGACATACAGTAGGCTCTAGTTCACCTGGTTACTGGTTAACCTGTTTTTTTTTTGCATTTCAAACTGAGGTATACTGATGTTCACAGCTATGTATACAGTTAAAAAGAGGATTTATATAGCAGGATACATCTGATATAATATGTTATGTTCTATATGTTGCTTGATAGTATGGCACTTTTTGTTTGTATTTTGTTATTTTCAGAGGATCGATAGTTGTGTTGAAAAAATGCTTTGTAACATTGAAGAACATTGAATTTTTCTTTGAAAGGTATGAAAAATGTCTTTTCAGTAGATATCCTCAGAAAGAACTCCACTTGCTGTGATTAACTGTTGAATAAAAAACATATAATGACACAAAAAACCCGGACTTAGAACAAAATAAAGATATACTGAAAAATACTATGTCGGAAATACTAACTATGTTCGGCAATTTTCTCAAACAGACGCAAATACAAATCAAATCCTTCTATTATAGTTCCTGGGATAGTAAGTCCCTCATCGGTCATAATTGTTTGAGCGAATTCTTCAAATTCCGAGGAGAAATCGCGTGGAATTTGATCAGCGTCGATTGAGAACTCATCTACATCATCATTTGATATATTTTGGATGTGATCTTCACATTCGTAAAGATGCGGTAAAAAATACATTGTATCAGGTCGACCTGATGGTCCTGCATTTACGCTCTTTGAAATAAGATGTTGGTTCCACTCATTACTAATATCTCGCAATTCACGGCGTAAAATACCAATAAAACAGAAGCGAAGACAATCGATTAGAACAGGGTCAGCTGGATCTAATATATCGAGGTCGATCATATCTTTGAAGAATGCTTGCCACCAACCCATTCTTCCTTGACGTAACTTGGACCAATAAGCCTCGATACGTTGATTGTGTGGTGATCGAACGATAGAGAACGAAGTTAAAGCATTTTGGTCACCGATCAAGTCCCGAAGTAATATATGCACTGGTTGAATTAACGAGTGTTCTGTTCCATCATCAGCTTTGATCTTTTTCGGCACACCTTTTAAATTTTTGATGGCGTCTAAATAAAACTGCGCAATCAGTTCAGGCTTTTTGTTGGACGAAGATACTTCGAGCCAAATAATCCGTCTGGAGAATCCGTCTATGCACCCGTGTATACAAAATCCGTACGGCTTAAGTTTGTCGTGACCATCTATATGCCAGACGTAGTTTGGTCCGGGACTACAATATTTCCTCCTTCGTAATTTTCGTCTTCTTCTTTGCAGCACTCCTTCTGGGTTAATGCTCAAAACGGCTTTTCTTACGTCTTCTCGCCGAACTAGAATACCTTCAGTCCGCAAATGAGCCCATAATCGCCTATAACCGATGTTCGATCCGCTCCCAGCGATTTCATCTCTCACTGCATTATGCAATATATCATCGTCTACTCGTCGATTAAGCAAAGGTCGTCGAAAAAGCTTCAGTTTTTTCAAGTGCCTTTTAATTGTAGATAAGCTAACTTTTTTTCCATGCCGAGTATTTATAAATTCTTTGATTTCTAAGTAAGTGAATCCCTTTTCAAAGTACTTGGATATTAATTCATCTAAAGTAAGATTACCAGTATCATCACTAATACAAGGTAAACTTGGCAATGACAATGCCATATCAACAGCAAGGCTGCGTGTGAAATGTCTCTCCGTTATTTCCTTCAAAAATTTTTTTATTTCTCTTCACAAAAAAAATATACTGAAGAGAACACAAATATACTGAAATTCAACACATTAAAAAACGCTGGAAATATTTAAATATGGTGTAGATAAATACAAAAAAAGCTCTGAAGTGAAATAGAAAATCGGTGAAAATAAGAACTAAAAGGCTGAAGAGAATTAGAAAACTGGTGAAGGGAATTCACAAAATGCAGAAGAGAAATAGAAAACTGGTGAAGGGAATTCACAAAATGCAGAAGAGAAGTAATAAAAAGCCAAGAAGTGAAGTGACACCTGAGGGCCATCGTATTATCATTTAAGTTTGGTTTATTCTAGATCTAGATAATGTTATAATTTAAGTTTGGCGTCGTAGTTTGGTTTATTCTTGATCTAGTTAAATACGAGCTCTAAATTGTGTTGTTTATTCTAGGGATAAAAGCTGACACACTGGGTAGGGGGGGGGGGGGAGATTCATTTAATATTATAGCTATCTTTACTCTCTTCCTGTTCTGCTATGATCAATGCATGGCCATGAGCACTGTAGCTAGCTAGCTTATGCTTTGCTTTTATATTTTAGCTAATATTGAATAGATAATATTTTATCGATGGATAACGTTTTGCGTAAAACATTCGAACTGAAGTAAAAGCTGTTTTGAATGAGACCAGCAACAACCAGGGAAGTTCCTCAACAGATGATAGCAACCATCCTGTTGGCGATGAAAAAAAAAAGAAAAAAAAGAAAGTAGAGCACAGGTTGAGTAATTTGTTGTCAAAAATAAGATCCACACCAAAAAAATCAAAACCCCAGTCAAAGAAAGTAAAAAAATTGCAGCTAAAGTATGAAAGATATGATTTTGAATCGTGCGACTACAAACTGGTTAAGATGAAGAATGGTGGTGGACCACGGTTTATAGATGTGGAGCATCCCACCCCGATCACTTTCAGGGAGATAAGACGTCAAGCCACATCTTTGTATTTTGACAATAATCACTGCAATTTTTCTTTTGAACATTTCATTAATTGTGATGTTGAGCTATCTACAATTAGTGGTCGAAGTGTTGAAGAAACCGAAAATTTGTGGGACTACATACAAAGAAAAGGTGTTTGTTTATCAAAAACAATATTTATGCTTAGGTCTAAATATAATGAAGGACTAGGTGATGAAGATGAAGACGACCTTCCAGCAGTACTTCTAACACCTGTGGATACTTCATCTGCCACTCCAATTGATGATGCTAATGTCGATAATTTATTATCCAGTTTGAGACCATCGATTAGAAGAAAAATTTGTCACATTTGTCATTGCACATATGTGGGACAGGAATGTCTTATTTGTCTGCAAAATACAGAGTTCTTTGAAAGTTTGAATGCAGACAAGGAAACTGAAGTGGATACTTTCAGTCTAATGATGCCTGGGACAAGTGGTGTTGATGAATCGAATGACATATCAACTCTCACTCCTATTCCAGAATTTTCTGCAAATCATGTTAGTGAATCTGAATCAACTTCACCAAATGACATTTCAATTATAAATCCAACTGTTGAAGAATTACGGCAGCAACGCCTTGATCATTTTATGCAACAGTCAGCCAATCAACAATCCCTTTTGTTATGTGCCCATGCAGAAGTTCATCGTATGAACTTGAAAGATGATATGATGAAGCTCTTCATGGAAGCTCAAGTAATTATTTTAAATTATATATCTCATCCTTTTTTTGTTCTATATTGCAGTGATGACAAATAAGAAGTATATAGTCATGAACAGTCATATGAAGACTGTGTTTTAATAAAATGAATAAGTGTATATCCCTTAACAAGAAATATTCTCTTGGTTGGGCAAGTTGGGTGTTTTTGTTGAGTGTGTATGAAATGTGTGCAATCTACAAAATTTTATTTGCACAAAAATTTACCCTTTTGTGGTATAATAATGTGACAATTTCTTTTTAGCCCAGTAGAAGAATCAGTTATGTGTGGATTGACTCACGTGGGAACAAAGAAGCGGGTATCGGATCAGGAGTAGCACGCGATGTGTATTCAACTTTTTGGAAGGAAGTTTCAAATTCATTTTTGATAGGTGAAAAAGAGCGTGTCCCCTTCATTCGACATGATATGTACAAGGAAGAATGGAGATCAATAGGAAATATTATTGTGAAAGGTTTCAAAGACACTGGGTATTTTCCGATCAATATTAGCAAAGTCTTTGTTTATTTTTGCATACTTGGAAAAATCATAGAAAGGGAACTGATTCCTTCATTTCTGAATTATCTTTCAAGTGACGAATCACAATTGGTAGAGCAAGCTCTTGCGAAGAATGCTACAACTTTGGAAAGTGACGAGTTTGTTGATTTTCTTGACCAGTTTAACTGCAGGAGTAAAGTAACTATAGAAAATGTGAAGAATGTTGTATTTGAGATAGCTCGTCAAGAGTTAATCCAAAAACCTCACCTGATAGCGACTTCATGGCAAGAATGTTTTCAAGAATTGCGCTCTGAACCTGAGTTTAGCACAATTGATTCTGTAAAGCAATTTTATGACGAAAAAGTACCTTCGACAAAAAAAGTTATTGCATTGTTCAAACATTGTGTTCCTGAAGATAATTCACAAAGAGATTCGTTTAGTTTCCTGAAGCGGTATATACGTGGTTTAGAGTTGACCATGTTGAAGAAATTCATGCAATTTTTGACCGGTTCTGATATTTTGACAGTCAACAAAATAGATATTGATTTTATTAAACCTGAAAGCGTATTTTCAAGAAGACCAATTGCTCACACTTGTGGTCCATGCCTTGAACTGCCAAGTACATACAACAGCTTTTGTGAACTGCGTGAGGAATTTCACAAGATACTCCAGCAGGGGGATTGGGAGATGGATATTATGTAATTACTTGTGTTTATAGTATATATAAGATGAAATGCTGGTGGCAATTCTGTTCTGATATTATGTTTGTTTATATTATTGATGCCTATTTTTGTTTTTTAAACTTTCTACATTTTTGATAGGGCTTGGTTTAGATTAAAAAAGTTTTAGAATTCATGCATCGGATGTGACTTCTATTTGAAAATTATATTTACTTGTTTCAGATGTTGTTTTTGTTCTAGCAATTTTGTTAATGTATATAGCCCCACATGAAAATAATTCAGTTGTCTCTGTGGAAATCAATTGATATCCCCATTGCACATATTCCCAAATTTCTTCAACTTCGTTCCGGGGGCATTTTGCCTTTGTGATAAATTTGATAGCAGTGGAAATAATTGGCTGCTCTTAATAACGGCTCAGGGGCCAAGATACCCTGGGACAAGGATAAAATTTCTTCTTTTTTTATTCAACATAACAACTGAGTGTGAGATATGAAATATATATGAGTATTTTCTATATTTTATTTCTATTTTTATTTTCAACCATTGTATATATACATTGTAGATTGTTTTTAACATCATTAATTATTTGCTACCACTTAATAATTTTGTCATTGTTAGATTCTATACCTCTCCATGTATGCAACATAAAAACGTAACAATGTTACAAATAATTGCTTAGTGCTCTGAACTTATTTTTATAGACTATCAGGAAAAATGTGCTATTTTTTCGAGTAAATAAATGTACAGATTCAAGGCCTCTTCAGGGTTAACAGGACGATTTAATCCGTCTCTTGCAAGAAAATACTCTGCGAATTCTGTAAATTCGCTTGAAACATCTAACACGTTGTTTTCGACCACAGGAAAAAACTCATCGACTTCTTCTTGATCAACTTGTTGTAAAAAGTTTTCTGCCTCATATAAATGAGGGAGATGAAACATACAGTTTGGACGGCCACTAGGACCATTGTTTCGACTTTTAGAAATTATGTGCGAATTCCAGTGTGACATGATTGAGCACAAATCTTTTCGAATTAATGGCATGAAACAAAAGCGAATGCAGTCGAGTAATACCGGATCTAATGTGTCAAGCATATCGAGGTCAGCTAAATCTGCAAAAAAGCGCTTCCACCAACCAATTTTGTCCCTTTGTAACATAGCCCAGTATGATTCAATTCTTTGATTTTGTGGTGAACTTATTCTACTAAAACTGTCATTCACATTTTGTCCTCCTGATAACGATCTAAGGTAAATATGCATAGGCTCGATTAGTGAGTGCTTGGTACCGTCATCTGCTTTTATCGTCAGTGGCACTCCCTTTAATTTAGAGACAGCTTCGAGATAAAATCCTGCAACCACCTCTGGAAGTTTATTGCTTGCTCCAACTTCCAGCCAAATAAGCTTCCTAGAAAAGCCGTCTATGCATCCATGAATACTGAATCCATAGGGTTTAAGCTTATCATGACCGTCAATGTGCCCCGCAAAATTTGGACCGGGAGATCTGCATTTGCGGCGGTGAAGTCTTTTTCGTCGTCGTAAGTCAACACCTGTTGGGTCGAGTAGCTTCATAAACTTTCTCACATCTTCCCTTCTACATGCAATGCCTTTTGAAATCAAAATTCTATGAATTCTACGATACCCCACTCCTGCACCACTTCCGCTCAGTTCATCTCTAACAGCTTCCCTAACCGTCATACGAGGACTTCTGTTATTTGATAGAGGTCTTTTGCGTAATCCAAAATAACGTAACCATCTTTTAACAGTCGACAAGCTTACTTCATAGTTATGTTGTATCCTGAGAAATTCAATAATTTCAGTGTATGTCAGCCCTTCGTTGAAATACTTTACCACTACTGTTTTTATCTCATCTGGAACCGTCGCCATGTTTGAATGTTGTCATGAGACAATAAAAAAAGTGCTTGGAGTGAATTTTTATGTAAGTAAAAAAAAGCGAGAAGTGAAAAAAAAAGCTGGAAGTGAAAAAAAAAGCGGGAAGTGAAAAAAAAGCGGGAAGTGAAAAAAAAAGCGGGAAGTGAAAAAAAAGTAGCGGGAAGTAAAAAAAAATTAGCGGGAAGTAAAAAAAAAATCGGGAAGTAAAAAAATTTGGTGAGAAGTGTATGACCCTTCAGGGCCATCGTAAGTTCCACATAAGAGAAAGTTTGGGACAGAAAAAGTTACAAAACAGGTCAGTGTTTGATAGAGATTGGAAATAAAACTACGGGGCAGCCCTTTCCTCCTCTTCCCACTCCATCTCCTCCCTCTCCCCCTACCCCTATCACTACTGTTTAGTCATCGTCTCCTTTTTCTTCTTTTCGTTTTGAAACTTAATAGCTTTCGGTCGATATTTTAAAAGTTCTTTTCCAGCGAACCTCATTGCGTCAATCTGTTCGCCGTCGGGATCATCGTAAATTGTCGATATATAAACATCTTTTTCCGCCTTATTTTTCTTCGCGCAAGCAGTCCTATCGAGTTTCTCACCATAATAACCCAATCCAACTTTCTCGCGTGCGGATTGTCCGACTATGTCTAGTGGTTCCGATATTCCTTTTCGGGATGAACCAACGCCATCACCTTCTTTCCAACCCGATTTTTTTAGTATACGACTACCAAAACCGGTTGAGTGTTTTTCAAATTCTGCAAACCCGTTATTCATTCGGTCCCTGTTTTTTCTTTCAGTCCTTCTTATTTCGGAATATTTCTTTGGTCCATCGTTTTTTCCTTGTCGTCTTCGTTGTTCTATTCTCATTTTTAACTGGTCTCTGGCGGCTTTATCACCGGCGCCTATAAACAAAACAAAGTTTTAGTATAACACAAAGATATTCTACTTGAAAATCTGGCGCTGGGAATCCGAAAACTTTCTGCGGAAAATCTATAGCTGTATCTTGTATCTATTATTGCAATAGAAAAAAAAAATACATTTGCTTCAAATTTTTACAAATCTTTCTTAGATGGTTGGGCAAAAAAACAACCCCATTATTATACTTACCATATATATACTCATGCTTGTTGGTTAGAACTAGAATACATTTAAGTTAGCCTAAGTACTTAGTACTTCTTGCACACATGTTCTTACGGGTGGCGGAAGAGGGCGTTATGGAAAATGGTAAAATTGGTCATGGTGTTAATAAAATGAAGTGACTCGTTATTTTCCGTATTTTTTAATACAAGTGAGGGATGATAAATTAAAATTGGTGGCAAAATCGTGGTCCCACCCACCCACTCACCACCTCCTTTCTCCCTAAAATTATGTTACCAAAGGTATCAACGGAGACTTTCAAAAGAACTCACCATCCTCATAATATACACTATAATCCACATCCCAATCATCCACCGTATCTTCATCAAAATCTTTCCCCTTCATCTCGTGCCAGTAGTAGGCGTCAGTATAAAACACCAGCCCACTGCCTCCCTTCTCCCACTTTACTTCTAAGTCTTCCTCGAACAGCCTCTCTTTAGGACGAGCTTGATTATCCACGTCGTCATGTAATGCCTCGTGTCGTTCCCAGTCCTCTGCATCATGATCTTCACCTAAATCTTCCACATCGATGTTATCGCCCTTTTCATTCGAGTCTTCATTGTCGCTTTGATCACAAGAATTTTGATGGGAGTCTACTACGCTAGCATTTCCTGGACCTGCACCGTAGCTCATATAAACCGAGCTGTATTGTTTTTTGCGTCCACTTTTCGGAAAGGTCAACCCTAAACTCTTTATCACGCTACTAGGTAGCTTGCATTGGCTAATTAGTTTGTGAAAGAATTTACTCGGTGTCCCAACATTCCCATGCGGCATCACTGCGTTTGGAGGATTAAACTCGATAAAAGTTTTTAAATCCTCTGCGTATATCTCCTGACTATGCTGGTGAGTTTCGCTTCGTAGTTCTCGTTTCGATTTAAACCGCCCTAGCGGGTTAGGGTTCGAAACAACTTTTACGCTTGTGATATTAACGAGTCTTTTGTGAGATAAACCTAATTTGTTAGCCCAAACCTTACCTTTGTATCTTTTCGTAAAATCTTTCGCGTATTTCGAATATATTTGCACTAGACAACAACACGTTTCGGACTTTTGCTTTTCATTTTCGCCCGAGATTTGCGACGCTGTTTCGTTTATTATTATCTGCGTTTCGGGACGATGTCGGTAGTGAAAACATTTTAACGCTTCTTTTTCGATAAACTCTGCAAAAAAATGTCTGAGATCAGCGGAGTGGTAATCTCTTGGTACGTTTCCAATGTAAAAGCATTCGAAGTTACTTGCAAATTCTGTGTCCAAACCCACATCTCCGTTTTTACTTCCAAATTTAATGTTTTTAAGTGACATTTTTTCGCTAAAGAAGAAAATATATTGTATGTAATTTTTAACTTACCAATAAGTATTGCTGGTTAATAATTTCTTCACCAAAAAAAGTGATTTGCTCCAATTTTTAATTGGCATTGGTTGATTTCACTTGATTCAGAGTTTTCTATAGTTATTGTTTAGCAAAATTCATTCTGGAATGAATTTTGCTAAACAGTTTAAAACTCCAGGGTATTTTCTTTTATCAACGCTTCTCTACGAAGTCTACGAACAAAAACATGAACACGTTTGGTCGCTTATTTTGGACAAATATTAACGAGAGATAAAATTACAGCGAAAATGCGTAACGGAAGAGTTTTTAATGTTTACAAAACTCCATAATGTACACGAATGCGTGGAGGCAGAAAAAGCAAAGCCACATCGAAAACAATGACAAATTACCTCAATTTATGGACCTTTTTGGAACACAAAATACCAGGGAAATTGATTTCATAGCTATTGTCTTCATTTGCAAGGATTTTAGCAAACCTCCTTTGCTGTATATGCGCACACATTGATATCTACCACAACTTTATGTCACACAAAAATCGACATTTGCGTGAATCTTTTTTTGAATATTTTACACGGTTAGTAAAAATATCAACAGCTTACTTTTAAACACTTGTGATTTTATTTGGACAAACGACTATCAGAATAATCTGAAGAAATACTTTGATAAAAAAAACTTGCAACTTATCGGATTTTGATTTTGATTTTGGATCATTTCACGATTATAAGTATGGCTTTTTCTTAATCAGTAAAGAAGGGCCTGTGATCGCAGTTGACACGTTAATTTCCTCTCGCGTTAGGGCTGGTCTACACTTCAAGAAAACCTTACGTAGAACGGAACAGACAAGAACAGAACAGAACATGCTAGTAATTTCCACTTTATACCACTTGGCACATTTTAACACAAACAGTGTACAACTTTTCGTAATTCTTACGAAACAAAGTAACCTGATTGGCTAAGAAAAGGTTAAATTAAATTCTACTTTCCACGGAACGGAACGCACAAGAGATTTTCTATTCACGTTTGTAAACATCATAAGTACGCATGTTCAGAAACTTTCTGCTCCTTTTTGTTCCGCCGAGAAGTCGTAAACGGCCATTAAAGAGATTTTTTGAAATTCACGTTACCTCCAATTAATTTTTATTGAAAAATTATTCAGTAAAAATAATTATTTGAGGAAAAAATCATCATTAAAACAGGTCTAAAAGAAAAATAAGGAATACGTTGTGTAGCAGGAGTAGAAAGAGTATAAACCATTTTCCAGAATAATACAGTTACAAAAGTTACAAGTAGTTACAAAATAAGCATTTATAATCTCTTTTACTGAACAAATGTAACATATACAGTACTCTGCGTGTGAAATAAAAACCTAAATGCAAAAAATTACACAAGGAAAATTCCTTGTACAGCCATGAAAAAAACAGTTTAGCGTGGTGTGTTTATAAAGACGCCACATAAATAAGAAAGAAATAAGAACAATTTAGGCTCAAGTCAGGAAAATAATAAGAACATTAAAGCTCACTGAAATTTTACTGTTTCTTATAGAAAAATATAAATATAATACGACATAAAAAATATGATATAAAAAGATGTAATCAACATTAGTACAGTTTTATTTTATGCAAAAAGTGATTTATTTATATAAAAATTATACAAAAATATTACAAAAAGTTATTTTATAATAAAAAAAAATTTAAAAACGGAACGCAAAATGTTACTTTTCTGAAAACCTGAAGGCCTATACGTTGTTGTTGTTGCAAATAGAAAGTATTTGTCTAAAAAACTGAAACCACAAAGCAGCTGAACTATGACTCAAAAACATAGTGCGATACAAATTTATTATAAAAAAAATTTATTATATAAAAATGCTTGAATCCAATAACATACAAGAACTTATAATACTTTAATATTAAATACGAATATTAAGGATTGGGCATATAGAAAACAAGAAATATATATGCACTTTGAAATGATGGAATGGTGTTTAAACATTTTCGCCAAAAACTCTAATAAATTATTATTTATTAAGCATGATTTTAAAAACATATTTCAAAGGTTGGTAGGGGCAACCATTAAGATGTAAACGCGACGTTAAAAATAAAAAATAAAAAATTGCACATATCCTCTCAAATATCTGACCTAATTATTTACCATATTATACCATGGATACTATCTATAGTATCCATGGTATATGTATTTAACATCCTAGGCAGTCCTACTGGTAAAATTGAATTTTAAACTACCTAAATTATTTTTAAGTTTCTTATAAAAAGTTCCAACAAAACGTATGTCTTGAGACACTCACATTTTACATGCGCCAGTAGTTTCAACATCTTTTTTCCAAACATTACTAGACAGCACACAGTCTATCCACCACACCCCTTTCGTGGAATAATTTCACCGCTAACATTTACAAATAACATCGAGTAAACACAAAGTACTTACATACCGAATTCTCTCTATTTAACGCCCACTCTCTAAGCAACACTCCAATTAACGCCCACCCTAAAATCTCGAAAATTAATTAAACGACTAGGGCGTCAAATAGAGAAAATACAGTAATATTACATTGGCACACACAAAAAATATACTTACCAATCCAACTTTATAATAATGGGCGTTACCAATGTGGTGAAGGCTTACGGAAGTCTTTTACCGGCCAATGCCAGTTAAAAAATTTCATGTTCTCGACTCAGAAAACAAAGTTGAAAGTTCATCAGTTCTTACGTAATCATTCTCTTCCGCGTGCACTCGCTATTAAATGGAACAAAAATTAATAAAAAATGGACCCGCCAAAATTATACGTTTTTTGTTTTAAAATATATTAAAACCAACGTTATAGGGGAAGAGTCGACCCTGAAAATAGATTGACAGATTACCATATTTTCAACAGGAATTGTTGAATCCGCTTGTCCTGTTTTGTTATTATTATCATTACTAGTCGATAAAGACCCGTGGAAAAATCCACTTTGGCAATAGGACATTGAAAAAGTTGGTTGTTTAAGACGTTTTGCTGACGTCAGCATAGCAAATCCAATAATAAATTGGCGAAATTTTAGTTTATTCGTTGCCTGTAACGTGTAGAGGTTGAAACGCTGATCAAAATAATGTATAGGACCATATCTTTTCTACGAACGACTAAGGACATATAAGGGTTTAAAAATTTTGCTGACGTCAGCAATGGCCCGTTAAGACGCGAAAAATTTTTTTCAGAAATTTATATCCCTGTTAGCTTCATCGTATAGACCTTGAAACGATGATCAAGAAAATGTATAGCATCATGTACTTTTGACAAATGGTTGCAGAGATATTGGAGTTTATAGGTTTTTTGATGACGTCATCCCTAATTAAAAACTAATCACAATGTATTTTAGTTACATTTAACCACAAAAAACCCACATTTAATCACAAAACACCCACATTCAACCACAAAAATCCCACATTTAACAAAAAACCCACATTTAACCAAAAAAAACTGGCATTAAACCACAAAAAACCCACATTAAACCACAGAAACCCACATTAAACCAAAAAGAACCCTCATTTAACCACAAAAAAATCCTCATTTAACCACAAAAAACTGACATTAAACCACAAAAAACCCACATTAAACCACAAAAAACAATATTTAACCACAAAAAACCCTCATTTAACCACAAAAAACCCACATTAAAATTATGAAAAACGTACCTCTACAACTACATTGTTTCCCTGCTTTCTTGCTTTTATCCACAACTTAATTAATATGAAAAGAGACACGCAAATAACAATTGATAAAACAATGATTACTATAAAGAAACTGCTAAAAGTTGTAGCAGATTTATCCAATTCTAAAAAAACAACATAAATAACAATGTTATGGCATGCATTGATTAAAAATTTGTCAAAAAACTACTTTTGGGCATATAAGTAAAACAAGGTGTTCACTAAAGCTTGGTTCTTACCTGGCACTAAAGAGCACTAACAAGGAAAATCTCAGCGTTGAATTTTTTTTCAATAAGTGAGAATCATTTTCAACGCTCGTTAGTGCTTACTATCGCTCGTTAGTGCTTACTATCGCTTGTTAGTGCTTACTATCGCTCGTTAGTGCTTACTATCACTTGTTAGTGCTCTTTTACATGCACTAAGGCGTAGTGCTGTTATCAAAATATTTTGATACTAGCACTAAAAATTAGTGCTCATTCCATTGTTTTCTTTGAAGATCAAAGGCGTCGTATGTTTATGCTGAAGTGTTTGTACAGAACATAATTTCAAAATTTTAGAAATAACCATTTTTGTAAATACTTGTTTGGTTTTGTAAAAGTTTACGCTGTTCAAAATAAATTATACACGAAAATTTCGATGGAAAGAACTACACGTAGCCAACCGTGGTTTCTTGCTGAGGGTGAAATGAAGCAGTGAGAAAATCTTTCAGGGCTCATACAAATACACCTAAAAAAAGTATTCTTTGTGTGAATCACTTTGAAGCAGACGCTTATTTTTCAGTGTTGCTTAGTGCTCAATAACTATCGCTTGTTAGTGCTCTTTAGTGCCAAGTGAGAACCAAGCTTAACTGAAACCAGATCAAGAATTTCCTGACTTTTTAAGATTTTCCCTGACCCATGCTTTTACAAGGAAGGTATGTGACAGCACAAGCAAAGCCATACACAAAACGCATGTTAAGATGCGATGTTGATAACACATAAGAATTTATATGCTAAAAAAAGGTTGACCAATGTACACCAAAAAGGACACTTAGAAAACTTGATGTGTGCTTTTTGGTGTACATGTACTAAAACCCCTCCTGAAAATGGCTACTGACCAATATAGAACATACCAATATAGAACATTCTTTTGCCTAATATAACTGATGAAGATAATAATACACGTTATTTTATGAACCAGTAATATCCAGCCTAAGGGTTGATGCCTTATTTTATTTATTCTTTGTTCAGCAGTAGAATTCAGCCTAGATTTGTTCTTAAAATGTCTATATATAGATTTTGTGTTTTTGTTGCTGATGAAACTCTATAATTGCGCTCATGATCAATCAAGCCGAAATGAGTATTTTTATGCAGTTATTGAAAGTGAGACAAAAAAGTGCTGTTCTTATTTAAGGGCAAAACTCAGACTCTGATTGTTCTTATTTTTAAACCAATAATTTCAACCTAAAGCTGTTCTTATTTTGTTCTTATTTTTCAGAGAAATCCAAGGCTCGTGTAATTGTTCTTTTTTTCTTGTATACATGTGAAAATAATTAAAAACATAAAAAAAGATGTTTAGTAATACCAGCATGTCAAAAGACTGTACAGTTAACACTGGATTTTGTGTTGATTTTGTGTTATATGTTACTATATGGTCGTTTTGGGTTCAATATATATATTACGTGCATGTTTCGTTGTTTTTTTATGGTGTATTGCATAATTAACTTTTGTCTTATGCTTGTGTCTCAAGTGTGCTATTTTCATTGATAGAATTTATATACCTTAGGAGTACTAATTTCCGCGGGTACATTTTTTCGCTAATTTCACGTTTTTTGACCATTTTCGCGAAATTAAATGCCCTCAAAATATTTCACGATGTTAAATTCGCGAAAATTAATAGCCGCGAATTTCTTTTTCAATTGAAATTTGCGAAAATTAATACCCGCGAAAAAAGTTAAATTTATCAGGTAGAGATGATAAACAAGACAACATTAAAATACCACTCAGAATGGAAACCTGAAGGTGATTCTGATAATTACTCAGCACTAGAATCAGATGATAATGGAAATGCGTTTGATGCATTCGACCATGGCTTATGATTAGTAAGAAAGTGGCAATTTTGTTAGAACATGTGTTTTAATTGCTTCAATTTCCAATTTCGGAAGGTTTCTCGTGGAATGTAAAGTTAATAAATTACATTTTTTTATTTAAAGTCTACTTCCGCGAAAATCAATTCCCCCGAAAATTCGAAATACGAACAATTCCAGAAAATTAATACTCGCGAAAAATCAAAATTTTTTCGATTCGCGAAAATTAATACCTGTGAAAATTAGTACTCCTAAGGTATGTAGTTTTTTCACGTTTATTTATTCATTCCTGCTTAAAAAGTCAAAGTAGCAAGTTTCAAATATAAAGTTTAAAAGTTTTTTTAATCAATATATATTCAAATAATAATTTACGTCAATTTAAGAAGTTTGAAGATTTAAATCACAACGATGTTCATTCTTTTACGCCCTGTAGAAAATAGTTGGTATATATTTGTTATTTATCTTAATTATACATTGTTTATTTTCAAATTTAGGCGTTGAAAAAAAGTTCCAAACATTTCTGTCAGTGTTTTTTTGTCATCCCGCAAAAACTTAACAAAACCCTTTCACAGGGGCCT
This sequence comes from Hydractinia symbiolongicarpus, assembly GCF_029227915.1. Taxonomy (NCBI): domain Eukaryota; kingdom Metazoa; phylum Cnidaria; class Hydrozoa; order Anthoathecata; family Hydractiniidae; genus Hydractinia; species Hydractinia symbiolongicarpus. Next base: position 9,304,903 of record NC_079887.1, read on the forward strand.
TGAAATCCTTTTCTTGGCCAGATAAAATGCACAGTATTGTTTTTATTATTCTGCTGTCTTTTTGAAACTAATAACATACCTGTCGCTGAGCGTGTTGGTAGAACATTCAAATATGCACTAACGCTGTCACTTCCTAAATGGTTACTGACCAAGCAAGTGTAATACCCAGCATCATTCAATTTAACATTTACTAATGTGATTTTAGAACCAAAAAAAGTTACTCTCTCCATGTTCGATCTCATGGCATTAGTTGTTCGCTTAACTAAAGTACTATTCAAAAGTTTGAATTCATTGTATTCAATGTCATTTGTTCTTAAATGTTTTACTTTTCTCAAAAATGTCTTGTTCAAACTACTTTTCCATTTTAACCAACCAAAATGAATTGACTCAGTGTGCACAGTGACTGTGTAACATGATATACTTGCATTTTCCCCAACATATCTGGTCTGGTTTTCAACAGTTCTCTCAAGGTGTGGAGTTGCCCTGGGAATACCTAAATGAACATAAGTACACCATTATAATCGCCCAAGCTTTGGAAATTTCTTTCAAGTACCATATGCATGGTAAGCATGTTTTAAATTCGTAATAAGAAACTTTTTTCATGCATGCTTTACATAATTGTACAACAACAAAATAAGATCAGTGTGTGTAAAATATACATTGCAGCTTAGTTAAAAAACAAGTTTGACAATGCACATACCATATACATTAAGTGTATAGTTAAACTCAATAAAACCATGTTTGTTTTCAGCACGACAGGTGTAAACTGCAGAATCTGATGAAAATACTGAATTTAATTGCAAGACAGACTGGTCATCAATTAACGCTTCTCTCCATTCTCCGCTCAACATTAATTTATGATTTATAAACCACTTGTATGTAATAGGTTTGTCACCATCAGCCTTACAGGAAAACGTAACTTGTGCCCCTGAAGGAGAGACTGTGTGACTACTTAGATGCATCTCCTTTGGATTCGAAAAATGAAGCTTTTCTCCTAAAAATAAATCGTAAGCAGAAATCTGCTTGATGTGTCCTTGAAAACAAGAATTGCAAATTATTTTGGTGTGTTTGCTAACGTTCAAAATAATCCAATAATTCAGGACTAGTGACTGCAAAAGTTTGCTAAGTTTCCTATGAGCACAGACTCTGCTTGGTAAAAAAAGCGAAAATGTTTTTACTTAAATCTTTCAATTACAGTGGTTTACAGGGGTCTATTGTTTGTACAAGAATGTGGGGTATGGCTATATTGCTCTTGATTCAAAATAAAAAAAATTTTATCAACTATATATATATATACAAAAAAGAAAGCTTTCGAGAAAAACTAGAGGAGAAGAAAATATAAAAAAATACTAAATACAAAGTCAACTTTATCTAGTAAGTCATGTAGTAACTTAGCCAAGTTCTAATTTCGCAAATTGATCTTTTTAGGAGTTTTAGTGCAGACAAATTTTTCGCAAATATGGATAATATTCGCAGAATTTGCAAAAATTATTCTCCATAAAATTTACCTAACTTAAGGTAATAAAACAAAGTGTTACTAAATATTTTCACATCAATCAGGATATATTGTACTCCCCAACACAAATTACCTTTTTTATTGGCTATTACATACACACTGTTATAAACAAGCAGAGCAAATATTTCCATCAACTCACTGAAAAACTTCTCCCCCAGCTCAAAACATCTAGTATTTGGCTACCCTACTCTTTAGCCAAGCTTAAGCTGTTTATTTATGATCCCTACAACAGATTCCAGATTCAAATGCTTTGTTTTTGCAGACAGAAAGGAGGGTTAAGTTTGCATGGGTTAAGCGAATTTGAACCAACAAAGGGGAGTCAAAAATGCTCAATATTTAGGTAAAGATACTTTTGGAATCACAATCATGTGATTTTTAAACTTTTATGTTGCTCTGACCCTTTTTTCCCACAGTATCAACATGGGTAGCACAAAGCTAGCGAATTTAAAAGTAAGCAGAATAATAAAAAATAACATTAGATAAAACTAGTACCTTCAACTATTGTAACATTGTATGCTATTATTTCTTTGACAGACTTCCCAGTAGTGACATCGTTGCAAGAATATACACCAATATCATCTTTATTAACATTTATTATCCTTAAAATTCTTCCGGCCTTTTTTAAAATATAACGCTGATCTTTAAAATTGATACTTTTGTTGTTTTTTAACCATACTACTTTTTCTGTATTGTTTCTATATTTGCATACAAGTCTTATCTGTTCACCAGAGTAAATCAGGAATCCAGTTTTCAATAGACTGAACATCATGATAATTGTAAGTTTCTGCAAACACATATCGTAACAGCTGGTTTACCTTCTGCTTTCACATTGACAACTGGCAACCTATATTTATGTCCTAATAAAAGATTTAAACTCATTAAATTAATATTTTACCAACACAATCATAAATCTTTGACTTCAACAGCAGCTTAAAGAAAACCAGCACTTCTGTGGAAAACTAGTATATATACCATATTCATAGATTTGGTAAAGTTTTACTTTACCAAATCTATGAATTTACTCAAAAAATGCTTTTGGAATGCTTATTCGTGGATTTAAGAACTGTTAAGTAAAACTGTCAAAATGACAAGGATATAAATCTTTTCTTATATATATTAACAGTCATATTCAGGAGAGGAAATTTGATTTTTACATGAATTTTATCCTAAATTCGATATTAGAGACTGGCAAAAAAAAAAAAACACATAGCAGATTTTGTCTGCTAAAGGGGTTAAGGTGAGTTTGTTAAAGAAATTTATTCTATGGTGAAAATATATATTTTTGCAAATTTGTTCTGAATCTTTTTTCTATTTGAGTTACAAATGAGTGAATGCAAGCTCCAGGAAAACAAATATATAATTTCACCTGTTGACAAGATCATTTAGAAATTATAGTGTATTTCAGCCTAATTTAAGAGTGACAATGATTGGTTTTTGGCTTCTCTCTGTGTAGTTTTATAAACCCAAAATGACGTAAGACCCAAGTGAAAGTAATTGGCAAAAAAATCTGCTAAGGAGCAGATGTTAAATGTTAGCAAACAAAAATTTGTGTTACAATCATCTTTTGTGACACAGATTGTGGCCCAATTTATAACTCTGAACCTGATTTATGCATATTATCTTTATTCAAAAACATGGTATCGTCTTTTTAATTTTATTATCCAAGTTTTCCTAACATACATAGGGTATATATCGTCCAAATTACGTGAACGGAAAAACTATGTTATTCAACTTTTTCTATATCATTCGCTGTTCGCTGACAAAACGAGATACATTCTAGCACTTTTTGTAGGCTTCGCCATGGAGAACTGAGAATTTAAAGTCCAATTTGTTCCACCACGATACAAAATTAAAAATGGTATCCTCATTCCGAAATGTGGAATTACAAACATTTTGCTCATAAAATAAACTTTGATCAAGTTTTTGCTTGACCCTGTGCAAACACTGTCCCCACTTGCCAGCATTTTTTCAAAGTTGATTTAAGAGATGGATGAAATCATCTTTAAATTTGCCCAAAGGAAGTTAGTTTGATTGTTTAAAAATGAATTGTGACTGGCCAATTTAGACCAACTCGCTACCTTAGTTTTAAAAAGGCGAAGTCCTGAGTGCCATAATTCTAAAAGGGCCTAAGTTCTGAGAGCCTTAATTCTAAAGGGGCCTAAGTCCAATTTCTTGATTTTCAGAAAACTGCAATTAAAGCTTTTACTTGATTCTGAAGTAACTTTTAATATTTAGGTATGGAAGTAAAACTTTTCTGAAAGCTATAATTATGATTTTGTTTCTTGGATTAAAAACTGTTATTGGCAAAGTAAACAAATCATGTGCTACCAAGTAAAAACAACAAAAAGGACTTAGGCCTCTTTATGCTTACTAATTTAAATTATAAGGACTTAACCACATATGAAAACACACTATGCAGGTTTTGTTGCTTTTCTTTACCACCATTGGATCATTAATACACTATATTAAATTTTTTCACCTACTTACAACCAACCATAATGTTGGGCTGTTCTAAGAATAAATGGTTTTTCGCGAAATTAGGTTTTGGTGATATATATTTTAAAGTTTTCAAATCCTTTCAAAAGGGCAGAAATCATTTTTTGGTTATTATTTGTACTAATTGATACCAGCAAAAAGGTATTTCTTATTTGAAGGATATATATCCTTTCCACTCACTCTGCACATTTAAAAATTTTTAAAGCAAAGTCGACTTCCCTTATCCTTTGTGTTTTTCATAACCCACATTTTTTTGAACTTGTTAAAATTCTGTTATTTTTCGTTATGCTTTATTAATTCTGTTAAAAATAAACGAAAATGTATTTACCTGCTATCAAGTTTTTCGTGCGTTAAATCGAAAAAATAACATTGGCATGGTTAATATTTTTTTTCCATGATTTTTTTGCATCCCGCATCCTGAATCTTAAATCCTGCATTTTGCATCCTGTTTCCCGGTCAGCATTCACATACCACTTTTTCAAATATACCCATATGTACGTAAGCAAAACTGAAAATTGTGATGTTATCTTAGGAATTGTAAAATTTCGTTGTAGCTGTAACCATTGATGATGTAACTTACTAGAATTTTATCCAATGCAATTTCAGGCAGCTTAGAACCACAATTGGTATTGAAGTGCCCGGTATATAGTGTATTCTTTCACCACTTTTGTAAACAAGCTTTAGTTCACTCTTCACATATCCAGAGCCACGTACTTGTTGTATCGTTTAAGTTTTTCATATACTGCTTTCCTTTAATTGGAAAGGCCCCGAATCGGCAATAACATGTACTGGCAATCTACTCCCACGGTCCAGTCTTTTTCAGGAGAGGCGTGTGATCACACGCGCACGCCTTGGCACATGCCTAATCCGTTTCAGGCGTGTGATTAATCACACATTCTTAACTAATGCGGAGGTGAACGCAGATGGAGCACGGATGAAGCAAGTCTGCAAAACTGCACTTACAGGCGGAATAGACATTTTATCAAGGATTTAATTGTAGATAATTTCTGCAGGTCCGAATTTAATGGATTTTTTCTTTATGCCTGTAAAAACGAAACCCATGTGCGGTGTAAATTTTTAAGTTTTAAACCACATGGATAAAGATTTTTTTTAACTTGAAAACAAAGCATATTTTTGCCTATTTGCTTGTGATGACCTGAAAAGTGAACAATAAATATAAAAATGACAGCATAGTCATGCATACTATTTCGGACATGTAGAAAAGGAAGTTAAGATTGAGAGAGTCGCTATACCAGTAGACGCTCGATCATCGTGTTTGGGGTTCACGATTTAAAACGTCCCCACTTTTCTACCGCAAAATGAATGCGCAACAAAAAATAACCTCGGAGCCCGTGTCATATGCGTAACAATCTTTGCATGTGCGCTTTACATTGCACGCGCGTTACTTGATTTACATGTGCGAATCATCGCACACCTACTCAAATATTCCTGAAAAAGACTGCGGTCCTGTTTCAACTCTCTGTTTATAACTTTTAAAAGTGATGCAAATATTGTCACTTCTTCATTACACCTGAGATCAGCTTTTTTTTCTTTGTAGAATTAAAAAATGAAGTACGCATTTTCCTTTATCAGCCAAAAACTCAGAAAACTGTCAATGCCAGTCTTCATTAAAGCTCTTTGATTTTCATTTGAACTGTCTTCTGTCTTTTGTCGTACCATTGAAGTGCATATAATGTAATCCCGTGGGAGATATTCAAGCTTGTCGTTCCATTGAAGTGCATTATGATGAAATTATGATGAAATGCTGTGGTAGACATTCAAGCTTGTCGTACCATTGAAGTGCATATGATGTAATGCCGTGGTAGACATTCAAGTTTGTCGTTCCAATGAAGTGCATTATGATGAAATTATGATGAAGTGCCGTGGTAGGCAGTCAAGCTTGTCGTACCATTGAAGTGCATAATGATGAAATTAATGCCGTGGGAGACACTCACAATGGAGTGCGGCCTAGATAGATAATCATGTAATTAGGACGGTATACGCTAGCTAGCTAGCTATAGTTCTAAAAGTATAAGTATAGCTAGCTAGCTAGCTAGCTAGCTATATAAAAAGTGGAACCTCCAACCTACCAAGCATGCACATTAAGCACACAAATGTTTCGTTTAGCTACAGAGCTTTAGTTAACCTAGTCATATAAATTTCCTAATGAAAGGTTTTAGTATAGCTAGCTAGAACCATGCTGGCTGTCTTCTGCCATCTCTTTTCATCTTTCTGCTCCCCCAGTAGCCAAAATAAATGTTACCCAGGCACACATTTTCATTACAGTAAATAAATATAGTAAATAAGTAAGTAAATACATTTATTTGTTAAGTTAGATTACAAAAAATAAACTTTTTTAAAAAAAATAAATTGTCTAGAGTATAAATAATGCAATAATCTAACCTAACAGGAGAGCTAGTCAAATAGATAAATCTAAACAAGAACTAGCCCCCCTGTCAATAAAAAAAATAAGATAGACATATATATATATACGTGGTAGAAATAAATTAGAAGACAAAGACAAAACAAACAAAAAAACACAAGAAAAACAAACAAAAAATCAATAAATGAAATAAGATAAACAAAAATTAAACAAAATTAAATAAAAAAATATAGCTATATATATACAAAAAATGAATAACTAATTAAACTTAAATTTAAATTTAAGTGTAGCAAATAAATTATTAGTTTATATAATTCCTTATAAGTATTTACTTAACAATTGATTTGTAATTATTTTTTTGCACTGGTTTTTGGATAGTGATGACAGCTTTTTATCACTGTGTTGGTTATTAATTGTATTCCAGCAACGGATTGATTGATATTTTATACTATAAATTCCATACCAAGTGGTACTAACATTTGGAAGTATTAGGTTATTGTTTGATGCATTTCTAGTATTATGGGTATGAGTATTTGCAACCAGAGTGAAAATGCCTTGCAGAGGTTTAGGCAAATTTTTATGATAATGATCATACGCAAATAAAAAGTCTTTCAGCTTAATTGTGTCAGGAAAAGTAAGTATTTTGGATTTATTAAATAATTAAGTAGGGCTGGTTGCAGGTTTGAAGTTCATAATTTTAATTGCTTTATTTTGAAGGGTGATAATTCTATTCAGGTAGGTGCTTTTGTTATGTCCCCATATTTGACATCCATAAGTTAGATGTGATGAGAAGATAGCATGATATATATTAGTTAAAATATTATAGGAAACATAGTGTCTTATTTTAGATAATATTACAGGAAATCTGTGTTACACCAAATTCGAAAAAATTGAAGACAAATAGTGATATAGTAAATACTTAACATTCTTTCTCATTTTGTTAGAAGAGAGGGAAAAGCTGGTAGCTAAATGTTTTGGCTTACCAAAAAAAATATAACCAAGCAACAAATCTTTAGGATTTATGGCTAAACCTAAGAGGTGCCATTTTAATTATGACGTCATGTTATATTCTACCGAACAAAGCACGATATCACTTGGAAACACAAATCGAAATGGTTTCTGCATAAACATTCTATTTTACCATGTGCGAGAAAAGTGAAAAATTGTAAAAAACAGCGACCTGTTCTACGTCATATATGTTACTACTACAACAAGTTTATGTACACTAATTCGCCAAGTTGTTTTTGTCAACAGGAAAAATATCAAGCCATATCAAGGTTAAGTTTTTTTCAAGTCTTATACTAATATAGTAATACATCTTCCTCTAAAAAATATCCTTGAACATTTTGATTCTCAGAGTTGAGTTTCTTTAGCATCTTTCTTGTTGCTCTAGCTAAAAAATTTTTAATGTTGCAAGTGTTTGCTGCATTATGTTAAATCAGCGATTGAAAAACAGGCATATTATTTATTACAAAAATCACGGTTGATCTGCTATGGCATTATTTTTTAAACCAAATCAGCTTGATTTTGTAAGAATTTAAGACAATTAGGATATTTTAAAAACATAACAAACTTATTTAATTGACATGTGAGGCGAAGTAAACTTTTTTGATAACTAAAGTCAATTTTATTTGAAAAATAAAATCACTAAAAAGCTTATGATTTTCTTAACCCGTTCGGTATAGAAGATTGATGCCTACACAAAATGTCAACATGTTACAACTTTTTCCTAACAAAATGTAATAAATTTTGTGGAAAGTAGTTATTAGTAGAAAGGATACCTATTTCTCTCTCCCCCTCTCATCAAAAATATCAAAAAGGAAGAAACGATGAGTTTAGTTTACTAGACTTATAAAATAAACGCTAGAAATTAGCTAAACAAAAAAAATTAGCGGCCTGAAACCACATATAGTTAAATTCGCCAAAAATTGACTGAAAATTGCTTTTCTCATTTTGCACGTTTTGATTAGCTAAGAATATGGCCAATTGCTAGACAAGATTTTGTAGCACATTAGATGGTAACATGAAATTAGAATTAATCTTGTCTAGCAATTGGCCATATATTTCATTTATCTCATGAGAATTTTCCCATTTGAAAACCAACTTCACATGCTCTTGCCAGCTGTTGCAAGCCATCTTGAGAACAGAAAGATTCCTCCGAACATGTGCAACTGATATTTATACCAAACGCCTCTAATCTTTATCAATACCTAGAAACAACATTGACAGGGTTTGTATACTAAAAAGTCTAGTTCCCCAGTCAAACTCTTACGAAAAAACATACTGTGGTTATGCTAGAAAAACAACCTTGACAGGGTTTGTACGCTATAAAGTTTAGTCTTGAAGTTAACCATTCCATGGTTATACCTAAAAACAACTTTGACAGGGTTCGCATGTGTTATGAAGTACATGGTTACAGTCTGACATAAAATATGTCAGGCCAACATTGGTTGATTGAATTTGCATTGTAAGGTATATCAGGCCTATCAGTAAGGGGTCAGCGATTGCTCTTGTGCGCGCAAAGGCGTGCTCAATTCTAAGAAATGAGATAATAGATGAGCCATTAGTTGCTCCCCCAGTTCTAAAAAACGATATGTGAATATGAGGAAGAGAAAAAGAACAACCTAATGGGTGCTTATGGACTGCCACCCATGTATAAAGGAGTTTATGGACTGCCTCCTGCCCATGTAAACCTTTTTAAGAACATATTTTTAGTTGTACTCGTTAAAATGTTGACGATTTCAAGAAAAAAAGTTGAAGTTACAAAACACTTTATATTTAATTTTTTAATTGTTTGTTTTGTACTGTGTATTTATTTAAAACTAAACAAGTAAATTAAAAGTGAGTCAACCTAAATACACCAGACATTTCTTTAACTTATTTTAGCTGAGATAAAGGTTGTTTAAACCTTCAGTCTTTGGACTTTAGCGTTTAAATTGTTGCCCTGACTTTATTTTTTCGAAATTTTTCACAAAATTTCTGTATATTAGGATCGCTAGCACAAACAAAGTTATTAAAGCTCGGGCGCGCGCTTTATCTTGCGGTCCTTTTTTTACTATGTCGTGACAGGGTTGACATAGTCTAAATCTGCGCTTATTTGTTGTATAATATTGGTAGCTTTTTTAATGGATTAGTAAATTTAGTTAAATCCCAGTTGGAAAATAGCCTTTAAGGGCCACTGATAACCCAGAATTACACTGCTGCATTAGATATATTTTTTTTTTTTAGATAAAGCTAGTAGATAATAAGTATGAAATCATAGAAAATGCCGATTACAAAGGCACCAAAACTTAAACAACCTTTATGGAAAGAATGGGATTTCAAAGCACAGAAAAAAGGTCAACATGGCACAGTATATTTAGTAAATGGTGATCATTACACTGGTGAATGGAAAAATAATCAGAAAAATGGTATATGTTGTTTTGGCAGAGATTTATATCTAATTTATATTCCAATAAATATATTTTTATCTTCCACATAGACAACAAGGACCCTACAATAAATCTTTTTATTTTTTAGAAAACTTTTTTTTATGGGTTTCCAAGATATATATAAGTCTTAAAAGTTTAGCTAATTATGTTAATTAATGGTAATTAATCAAAGGTAAGCTTTAACAACAGCATACTGTCATGAAATTTACTTCTGTATAACAAACTAAGGATAGTTTTCTCTACTTGCCAGTATGTTGGTTCTGCTCTTTGAAAAAGGCACTGGATGTGTTTTTTCTTGCTAAGAAAAGCAAGAACAATGTTCTATGCGATAAATTATAAATTAGCTATTGTATTTTGATGTTAAAGCATCAGTACATTGGTTTGATATCAATTATTAGAAATTTTAAAATTGTCGAAATTATAGTCTAATATAAAATCCACTTGGGCTTAAATTTTGATGATGTCAGCAGTGGACTGTTCATAGATATGAAAATTATTTATAGAAATTTGTTGACTCATTGCATCTAATGTGTTGAGTTTAAAACTCTGATCACAATAATGTATATAGGATTTTGTGTTTTTAACAAATGGTTAAGGAAATTTATAAGGGTTTGAACGTTTCACTGACTTAGGAAAAGACCTATTAATGTACAAAAAAAATTTTTTTTAATTTTTTAACCTGTTTTCTCTATTGTATAGAGTTTGAAACGCTGATCAAGAAAATGTACATGATCATGTTCTTTTGATAAAAGGTGGAAGAGTTATGCAGGTTTAGATGTTTTTGGATCATGTCATCAACTTGTCAGTTCTGAAAAGGGTTGACTGAACCAGATTTAAAAAAATTGCCTCAAGATTGGTCTCAGGTGGTCCCTACTGACCCACACAGGATATGCTGTCAATTATTTCCACCCGTTTCCAAGTAAAAAATCATAATGCAATGGCTTTACTAATGATAATTCAGATATTGACGTCAAACTAATGTACTAACGGCAAGTGCTACTATGTATAGGTAAACAAATAAGACATAAAACTTCCTCTTTGTAAATGTCACAGATGGACACACATGCTTAAGTTTCATATTATTATATAAATATTTTGCCCTAAGGTTTATTGGGGTCTTTGTGATAAAAATTAGCTAAATTTTCTTTTGTGTTGTTGTTATATGCATAATGCTGTTATAAAAAAGCCTTCTCACATCGATGTGCTGTGCTTGTATGGTATATAGAACTCTTATTAAAACAGAAATTGAATAACTACGAATAACTATGGCTAACAAATCCAAAATTGAAAAAAATATACATAAATATTTTTTTTTCATGCAAGCAATTTTATCAGTTTCCTAACCCTGGCCAGTACATGAGAAATAATTTCCTAAGGGACCTAAATTTTTAAGTATTTTTTCATGAAAACACAATTTTATCTGCTTTGTAACCAAAATATGATATTTATAATAAAATATTATTTCCTATGAATTAAAATTTGTGGGAATACATAGGCTTATCAAATTTAATTTTTTATTTAAAGGGGAAAAAATCATAGTATATTTATAAGTTGAAATAAGTGGCATATTTCAAGCTAGAAATAACTGACGTCATCTCCTATTTAAGTAACTAGAAAGTTGAGAAGTTCCCCAAAACTGGATCATACCACCCATTTCGGAACAGACGGGTTGATGACATCATTATAATGTATTTAAACCTGAATATCTCTAGTTCTTCTGCCTAAGTGGATTTTTATGCAGGCCTTATCAACTATGTAACTTATAATGTAAAATTAGTTTTAAGAGCTCCCATGTGATGAAGGGAAAAGAAGTAAATAATGTTGTTGTGTATAGCATGTAGGTAGCAAGTGAGTTTGCTTTTGAAAAAATCATTATAATAGTGACTTCTGTTACAGGTTGCTAGTAGACAAGTAGAAAAGTAGATTAAGTAGACAAGTAAGATAGGGTAGAAAAGTAGATTAAGTAGACAAGTAGATTAAGTAGAAAAGTAGATTAAGTAGAAAAGTAGATTAAGTAGATTAAGTAGAAAAGTAGATTAAGTAGACAAGTAGATTAAGTAGAAAAGTAGATTAAGTAGAAAAGTAGATTAAGTAGACAAGTAGATTAAGTAGAAAAGTAGATTAAGTAGAAAAGTAGATTAAGTAGACAAGTAGATTAAGTAGAAAAGTAGATTAAGTAGACAAGTAGATTAAGTAGACAAGTAGATTAAGTAGAAAAGTAGATTAAGTAGAAAAGTAGACTAAGTAGATTAAGTAGACAAGTAGATTAAGTAGACAAGTAGATTAAGTAGACAAGTAGATTAAGTAGAAAAGTAGACTAAGTAGATTAAGTAGACTAAGTAGATTAAGTAGACAAGTAGATAGGGTAGAAAAGTAGATTAAGTAGACAAGTAGATTAAGTAGACAAGTAGATTAAGTAGAAAAGTAGATTAAGTAGACAAGTAGATTAAGTAGACAAGTAGATTAAGTAGACAAGTAGATTAAGTAGACAAGTAGATAGGGTAGACAAGTAGATAAGGTAGACAAGTAGATTAAGTAGACAAGTAGATTAAGTAGAAAAGTAGATTAAGTAGAAAAGTAGACTAAGTAGATTAAGTAGAAAAGTAGATTAAGTAGACAAGTAGATTAAGTAGATTAAGTAGAAAAGTAGATTAAGTAGAAAATTAGACTAAGTAGACTAAGTAGATTAAGTAGATTAAGTAGACAAGTAGATTAAGTAGACAAGTAGATTAAGTAGACAAGTAGATTAAGTAGAAAAGTAGACTAAGTAGATTAAGTAGACAAGTAGATAGGGTAGAAAAGTAGATTAAGTAGACAAGTAGATTAAGTAGACAAGTAGATTAAGTAGAAAAGTAGATTAAGTAGACAAGTAGATTAAGTAGACAAGTAGATTAAGTAGACAAGTAGATTAAGTAGAAAAGTAGATTAAGCAGATTAAGTAGACAAGTAGATTAAGTAGACAAGTAGATTAAGTAGACAAGTAGATAGGGTAGACAAGTAGATAAGGTAGACAAGTAGAAAAGTAGATTAAGTAGAAAAGTAGATTAAGTAGACAAGTAGACTAAGTAGATTAAGTAGAAAAGTAGATTAAGTAGACAAGTAGACAAAGTAGACAATGTAGACAATGTAGACAAAGTAGACTAAGTAGATAATATGGCCTTAAATTTAATTTTGAGCTAAATTACATGGTTCTAACACAATTTAGTAAACTGCTATAAGATTCTTTATCTCAAATAAGCCAAGTGCCGACGAGACTTTTTCCAGAGATAAGATATGCTTATGCCAAAACACAGTCAGACTTAGAGTATGCTTATATTGTGCTTACTATACTGCAGCCATAGGAATCTAAAAATTAGGGAGACAATAATTTCAATTTATTTTTGCCACTGTTGTGATGTAATACGACGGCACTACGACGGCAAAAAACATTGTGTCACTAAAATGAAGTAGAACGGCAGTTGGGTTACAAAATATTTTTGTTGCGTGTTATTTTTGTTAATCCCATACAGATTAATAGTTCCAATTCAATACTGTTTTTTCCTTGACCATAATGATAAAAAATCACGTTTTGCGTGTTTGTTTTGTTTTCCAGAAATACTTTTAAAGCCAGATGTTCCATTATAATTCTTCACAAGTAGTTAGAAATAAAAATTAAAGTATTTTCCGATATTGATGTGAAAATTTCAGAAAACAATTATTTGGACTATTTTAGACAACTCTTGGTCTTAAATTACCTCAACATGTAAATAAATACTCTTGTACATTTTATATAGTGGCGTCAGCGTTATAAAATACGTTTTTGACCACAATCTTGTGGCATGATAACGGCTTGTCACAAGCAAATAATGTTGTGTAATTATACTAACTTGTTTTTTGGCAAACGTAAAATAATTTAAAGGAACGAAGTAATTAATATTGTTGTGCCAAAAATATGGTAAAAGAATAAAAATTTTCCTTGTTCACTCATTTGTTGGAAAAAAACTGGAAAAAAAATCTTTTGCCGTGTCAGTGCAAAGTAAAGAACAAGGCAAAGAACGAATGCCGTCGCCGATTCCCATGGCTGATACTGTGAAAAAAATTATCAACTTAAACGTTGAAATGGTCCTGTTTTTTTCTTTAAAAACACAAGGCAGTTCAGATTTATAGTATTGTTAAGTCTCATAATGTATAAGAAGTCTTATAATGTATAAAAGTCTATTTAATGTTATGTTTAGTATATGCTTAAAAAATCCCCTATCTAGGCCTCAGCTTATTTGTGTTATGCTTATAAGAGAAAATATGTAGCTCAAACAGCTTCAAAGGTACTATTTTCTTTATTCTAACAGTAAAACTTTCTTTGGATTTATATTGCATATTAGTTACTCGTGAGGTCTTAAATTTCAAAAATTTTCGAAGGTACCCACAACCATGCTTCATTTTCAAAACCAATTTGTCGACCCTGATTAAATTTCTTTCCTAGTTGCTCTAATGTATTTTATAAAAAATAATTTTTTGAGAAAACATAACTGATTAACTAAATAATTGTAGGGAAGGGGACACAGTTTTGGAAGAAATCTGGCTGTTATTACGATGGTGATTGGAAAGATAATTTAAGAAATGGGTTTGGTACGTATAGCAAGCCATTTAGCAGAGATGGATACAGAAAAGTTTATGCAGGAGGTTGGAAGAATGATAAAAAGCATGTAAGTCTCTAAATTATAATGTTAAAATTTTGTTTCATATTAGCTAAGTTCCAGTCATTTCACACAAGCCTGATTTTCTTTGAGCAATGTATTTTTTGATTTCAGCAAAAGCCCTGTAGAAGTGTATTAGAACGCACTCATTCATACATCACTGAAAAAAAGATTAATAATATAGAAAAGAAATTTGAAACTTCCATTTGTAACACATGTATACGAGCTTCTAAAACACCCACTGTCTTTGTAAAATTGACTTTTCTTTAACGACTCTCTTTTCTTTACTTCATCACGCATTTTCAAATCGTCATAAACGTAAGGATTTTTTTTCCACTTTAGGGTCATGGTACGAACTATTACACATCCACTGAGTACTACGAGGGTGAGTGGTATCAAAATACTCGGAGTGGTTGGGGCAGGATGTATTATGACAACGGATGTGTCTACGAGGGTGAATGGTTTAATGACAAAAGAAACGGGTCTGGCATGTTAAGACTTGGTATGTTGTTGAATATAATGTTCTAAAACAAAAATAGTAACAATACGACAGGCATGTCCACATACATAGCTCTTCATCCAAAAAAAAAATTAAAAATATATATATAGCTACATTATGCTTACACTAAAAAAAGTTCAGGCCTGGAAATTTGTGGAGTCTAGGTAAACGATCCATCGTTACATCGATTTGAAGCTGACGGAAACGATTAAAACGTTTTTTCGTTTTCGCGAAGTAGACCTTGCGGAAACGATACGTTAACGGCGGTAACGATTAGCTTTAAATCGATAAAGGAGTTGAGAACCATTTTATAATCGCCCTGGTTAGTGACAAGACCTACCCCATAGTAGTAAAAATTATAATATAAATATATATATATATTATAATATAAAATTATTATAATTTGAAATATTATTAAGGGAAACGATATATAGTTACCGTCTTTATTGATTTGCCGAAACGTCGCGGAAGCAAAACGATCGTTTCCGCCAAATTTCCAGGCCCGAATATAAATATATATAAAAAATTGCTAAAAAGAAAAAAAGTGGAGAAAATCGATAGAAAGCACTGTCCAACAAAACAAAACACAAGAGAGAGTGCGTTTTTTTAAAAAAAATATTGAATAAAGGAAAATTCAATTAACGCATAACTGATTCACAAAATTGATTTAACTTTCTTTTAGCAAAAAAACTTTTTATCGAGCGAATTTCTTTAGGAAGTCGATTGAAAGAAGTAGTTGTTTGTTACATCTTCGAAATTGTTTGGCGTACTTTATCGAATTTTGTCAGCATTTTGAATAGTTTTTTTGTGGACAACAACTTCATTTTTCAATAATGATAACTTTTAAAGCTGTGATCACCAAATGCCATTCTTGTTTTTGTTTAATAGGTAACAAACCCAAACGTGTTCAGTATGGCAGTACTTATGCTGAGTGATTAGGCCTGTTTGCTGTTAGTCTCCTTCTCAGATCTTCTCAATTGTACTTTTAGTTTGCGAGTTCAACCCCAAATACATTGCACGATTTTGTAGTATGTTTTTTAGTGCATCCAACATTTTATCCAACATTTTGATTCGAATGTTGGATGATGTTGTAAAAAAAATTTTCGAATTTCGGAATTTATAAAAAAAGTGACATTTGCATTTGAGTTGCTTCCTCCAATACGTTTCATCCAGCATGACGTGTTCATTCATATGACTTTTCACCATGGAGGACCTTGCAGCTATCATGATTTTAAACGAGATATTAGATTCCGATGATGAAAAACAGACCAGGGGAAAAACACGAAGCTGGCTAAAAAGGAGAAAAGAAAGAAGATATTTTACAAATATTATTCAAGAACTGATAATAGAAGACAGACAAGGATTTCGGGAAATGTTCTGGATGGATGTGGGATTTCGAATTTGAACTGAGCAAAAAATTTTAACATATCTCGCCAAGGGAAAGATGGTGAGACTAGACCGAAAACATTCGATTGTCAAAAAACGTTCAAAATGTGCTCCAAAATTCGAAAATTACGTAATATACTTAGAAAATCGTAAAATGTTAGAAATTTGACTCAAATGCAGCCAACATGAACATTCATGAAAATTGTTCTAGATGAAGCTAAAAATGTTGGATGAAAAGTTTGACCGAGATCCATCCACCATGATTTTTTTCTTCTTTTTTATATTTGAGAAATTTTGGTTTAACTCAAATGCATCCAACATTTCATCCAACATCAAATATTTACGATGTTGGATGAAATGTTGGATGCATTTGAGCTGGCCTTAAGTAAAGCTTAGTTTCCATTATGAGTTAACGTGAGTTAATATTGATGAATTACATTTCTAATCGACGCTAAGTGGAAACGTGTGGAAAATAAACAACTCAAGACATAAGTTGACTTTCATTAACCCAAGCATTAGCATGATCTTGTAATCAATTGTTTTCATTTTACAATCACACTAACCCTTAAGTTAAAAAAGGTCAAAAGGATACCGACAGTTTGCCGTCTACAGAAAATTGTCATAGATAGTACGCAAAGAAATTATATTTTAATGACAGACAAATAATTAATTGTTTGAAAATAAGTTTAAAAATACAAATTATAAAGTTTATTATTTCAGAAAGTAGAAAAATTCTCTAAAACTTTTACCTTAACGGTGAAACGGCGAAAAATAAAAAAGAAAAAAAAAATTATGTTGAGAAAAAAAAAAAATTATTTTTTATTTAAAATTTATTAAATATTATTGAAAAAATGCGAGAATTGAGTTTATTTTTTTGTAGAAAATATAAATTCTACTAGTAAAAATAACTCATACGTAATGAAATTAAACCATAAAAAATAACCAACGTTAACTCATGTTGCAAACCAGTCCAACATTTCAACATTTTTAACATTTTTTTCATATGTTGGATGAAATGTTCGATGAAAAAATTCATGTTGGGTGAATCAAAATTTTAGGTTTTTGGGACTGCTTTTAAAAACATTCGAACGATAAAGAGTTCATTCATTCCTGAAAAACAAAATGGCGGACGGAAGGAATTCTGCAGTGCTGCTTTTGTTGCTGAACGAACTCGTCGATTCAGACGATGAAAAACCAATCCGCGGGAAAACAAGAGAGTGGATAAAAAGGAGGGAAAAAAATGGGTATTTTAGTAATATCATTGAAGAATTAAAGGGAGATTAGGGAGATTTCGATTTCCTCCTTCTTTTTTGACAATTTTAATTTTTTTTTTAAATTTTGAAGTGATCCAAACCAGTCCAACAAAAATTGCATATTGGATCAAATGTTGGACTGGTTTGCCCCGCCTTTAGCCTATAATGTAAACCAAGCTTAAGTTTAATGCACGCATACGTACCTTTTATTTTATATAGAAAATGAAAACAGGTACGAAGGAGAGTGGAAAGATGATAAAAAGCACGGTGAGGGGAAGTTCTACCACTTAGACAAAGGTCAAGTTTTTATTGGGACATGGGTTAACGACATCGCTAAATGTGGTATAATGGAGGATTTTAATCGGGAAACAGCAGCCGATGGAACACAGTACCCAATCCCAGAGGTATAACTGTTCAATTATCACCTCTTGGAATAAAACGCATTCTTATATAATTATGTATTTACTTGTATTAGGAAATGAACATTTTTTGTTTTGTTTTTTAGTTAAAATTACTGGAACCGAAGAAAGTGCTAAGCGACGCCACACAGGCTTTGGAAAGCTTTTAAAAAAGCTTTTGAAAAAAAACTTGTGAATTTGTAAATACAAATGTTTAATAGCGTGTTAAAAATAATTTAATTTTGTAAAAATATAATTTGTCTTTTACACGATTTCAGTGTTTCCACATGGGTTACTAAGTATTGTCAACTTCGTTCCCAGAGCTTTTTTTCTTTTTTTGGCATATCGGACACAGGTGACGGCGCGTAGAAATTATTTTCTGATATTAAAAATACAGAAGTCCCTAAGAACGAAATTGTAAGTGTGGTCATACAGCCACCTCTCTGATTAACAGACAAGAAGTGATTGCATTAGCATAGCTATGGTCAGAACCTTACATCAAACTGTAGCGGACATTGTGCACTGTAATTGACTTACAGATTTTCGTTGCACGTAATAAACTTTGCTAATGGAAATTCTGTTTAACCAACGGCCAGGGAAAGAAAATGTAAATGTTTTATTTTACATGCTTATTTTTTATAGGACTTTTTATTTTTATGACACTTAAGTATCTTTTCTGTCCGCTCTAATGCTTTCTGATGTCCATAGAAACATGTTAAATAAAACCACAGTTATGTCGATTTGAGCTTTTTCTTCCACTAAGGAAAGGTAAATAACCATGGGTTACCTAATTTCGATTCCTATCAGAACAAAGCAGGAAGCTAAGAGTCTTGAGAGTAGACGCTTCTAATTAGGGAAGTCACACGCACTCACTACCTCACTTACCCACGCACTCACTAACTCATGCACTCACTCACTAACTCACTCACTATGCACGCACGCACTCGCTACTCACGCACGCACATATTCACTCACGTACTCACCTATGGAGTTATATATGGGACAAAATTCGTGCATGGTTTTCGTCGCGTCGTAAATGCTTTTCGTGGTGTCGTATCTTTCTTCGTGGTGTGGTTTTTGTCGCGTCGTATCTTTCTTTGTGGGAGGGTTTAACGTTTCGTCGAGTCGTATTTTGTGTTCGTCGCGGCGTATTTCACTTTGCGGCGTATTTCACTTCGTGGCGTATTTTACTTCACGGCTTATTTCACTTCGTGGCTACTTCACTTCGCGGCGTATTTCACTTCGTGGCGTATTTTACTTTGTAGCGAAAATTTTCATGCTTTTTTAACACGAAATTACTAAATTCGTGTAGCACCTACAGAAATCCAAGTCGCATGAATAAAGTGCAGTAAAATAAACAAAACCTTTAGTTTAGTGCTAAAAATTATATTCTATTTTTAAGTTAGTTTTACATTTTGTGATTATGAAGAAATATTATGTGTTGTGTAAGAGTTTTATGTAATAATTTATGTTTATGTAGTTAGTTTACTTGATTTTTGATATTTTCATCCAAGCTCGACCCCAGCACCTTTTACGTGGCGTCGAAAAGGCGCTGGAACAGGCTGGTCACGTGGGCATCAAATGAACCAGATTCTGGTTCATTTTTAATTTATGCAAATTCTTCATATTTACGATTTTGGCGATGGGCTGGGAAGATGTGGTACGTGTTTTCAAGCGGCTGAATAATGTTTTCGAAAAGTATGAAAAGTTGCCCTCGTTTATTTTGAAACCAAAACAAGTTCAATGTTTCGAGTATTTAGGAGAAGGACACCACGTTATAGCTGTTTTGCCTACTGGGTTTGGTAAATCGTTAATTTATCAACTTTTACCCGACTTTGTTCCAGAACGAAAGGCAGGCAATATTGTACTTGTTGTCTCTCCTTTAACATCAATTATTCAAGATCAGTTAGTAAATTTAAGTAAAGTAGGCATTGAATGTGGTTTCTTACAACTCGAAGACCAAGCTAATAGCCAGAGATACGAACCCTTGTTTGAGGAAGATTTGAATGATGCATCAAATTCTGTTTTTAAAATTTCAAAAAGCATTGTTGCAGGCAAATGTAAAATTTTATTTGCACATCCAGAGTCACTGTTATCAGATCAGGGAAGGAAGATATTACGATCAAAAATTTATGAGGAAAATGTTGTGGCTTGTGTGATAGACGAGGCGCATTGTGTGGAATTATGGTGAGTATAGCTAGCTAGCTAGTTTTCTTTGTATAACATAACATAACAAAAATCTACATACATAGCTATTATAAAAATAATATGCCTTAAATATAGCAACTAAATATATATAAACAAACTAATATATATTATATATCCATTTATAAAAGTTTCACAAACAAAATATATGTATATGTATAGCTATAATAATTGAATAATATAAATTTATCACCATAATACAGTTAAGCTAAAAAATTGATGAATTACTGTATGTTATATCTAGGGGTGAAGAATTTCGTACAGAATTTCAAAACTTATCAGTTTTACAAGCATTCTTCCCTCACAGTATCATGTTAGCTTTGACTGCAACTGCTTCACCAACGAAATTACGTAATTTAAAAAAAGCTTTGAAAATAGAAAATTGCAAAGTGGTTACTGCAAATCCAAATCGTAAAAGCATTTTTTTAAAAAAAGAAATAAGAATGAGTAATTGCAAAGGTTTAGCAGGATATGAGGATATATTACTACCTATCGCAACAGAGTTAAAGCACAAAAAACAAAACTGCCCTATGACAATTATTTATTTAAAGTTAAAATATTGTGCCTATGCATACAGATTGTTTGAAAGAATTTTGGGTGAGGATCAATATGTTGATCATAAAAAACATCCATCTTCTCGACTTTTTAATCAGTATCACTCACCACAAACAAAGTTGATGAAAACAACTATTTTAGAAGAAATAAAACGTGAAAACTCTAGAATAAGAATAATTTTTGTATTGTTTGTCACATTTTTTAACTGATTTTTAAGATTTGTACGACTTATGTTATTTATTCAATAAACATGTATTTTTTACCTGTTTGCTGCAGCCACCTTCAATAACAAGTACTGTATTTATTCTTTGCATTAAGGACAATTCATGCCATCTGTGCTGCATTAAAATTGAGTAAATAAAACACAATTTTATCTGTAGATCATGCTTTTCTTTTCTTGATCTTCAGTAATGAAGTCGTTTTGAGGTTGTTTTGTTTTGCCAAGTTCTTTAGGAAGTATTTTTGTGTTTGACTTTATGTCTGTTTCATTTGTTATGTTTAGTAAGGGCGTAAATTGTAGAGATTTTTTTGACTGGAAACAGTTTTTTTGGACAGGATAATTTTCATTTTTAATGTTGATTTTTTTTTGGTTTTGACTGCTGGTTTGGTGAAAAAGCTGCACATCTTTTTACTGTTGTTTGCTGTTGTAAATGGATTTGTTGTTGTTGTACATTATTCTGGAAGTCAAACATTTTATTGATAAACCTGTCACACTTTAAACAAATTGTTGTAGGCAATAGTTCAAACTCGGAAACGTTTAATCCACATGTTCTGAATATTTTGTGATGTAAGGATTTTTCCTTTCCACTTTTTGAAAAAATTCTGGTCAAGTGATGTGCTGATGTTTCTTCAGCACAAATTCGACACACTCCTTTGCCACTTTTATAAACTTTTTAGGCGTAGATGGCAACATCTTCTGCAGCGAGAGATTAACAAGAAGAGCACCTGCAACACTTCACTTCTCTCTAGAGCCATATTTATGAATGCATTACCTAGCTGGCTAGCAACAACACCGACTACTTTTTAACAAAAAATATCGTATATTTGAAAGAAATTCTTACTTTAGCTAAGACATCTTTAAAAAAAGGTGGAGAAAATGAGATTAAAAAGGAAAAATAAGGCTTTTTAAGGATTTAAAACCACCACCAACAACGACGCCACATCTTCCGGTGCCATATTTGTTTATGTATCACTTTTAGGATTTTTGCTGACGCCAGCTAAAAGCGTTGCATAATTAGGGTAACGCCGTGGGCCAATCAGATGCGATACGGTGACCAGCCTGGTCCAGGGCTATTTCGCTAGAACTATCAGAAAGCGCAGCGCCGTTGAGAAGCAAATAGTCCTGGGGACGAGGTTGATTTTCATCAGAATCCATTTAAACTACAAAATAGATAATAGATTATACAGTGTAGGATGCTTAAAATGTATAGCTAGCTAAATCTATAGCTAAGAATGTATCGTTTATTAAAAGAAAAGGACAAAAATAATAGCTAGCTTTACCCAATAGAAAGACCAAAGCCGCTAGAAAGAAAGTGAAATATATTGTGTAAAAGCTTCACGAAATTAGTAATTCCGTGTAAAAAAAGCATAACTATTTCGCCTCAAAGTGAAATACCCCACGAAGTGACATGCGACACGACAAACATGAGATCACACCAACATGAGTAATACGCCACGACGAAAACTATTACGAATCAAAGAAAACCAAGCCACGAAGAAAGATACGACACGACGAAAAGCATTACAACGCGACGAAAACCATACACGAATATTGTCCCACATATAACTCCATACTCACCTACGCATACACTCACGCACTACTTTCAGTAGGTTACACGGTTGCTGACTTATCTAAGTCGTTCTCTCCATGTCTAAAAAATTTGCGTTCGTCATAAGCTTCTTCACAACTGACTACAATTTTACCCCCAGGTTTTGGGTTATGTTCTGCGACAACAAAGTCCATGGGACATTACTTCTTTGCACGTAACCATACTAATGACGTTTGAGGGGAGTTACAACGAATTTGATGTCTGGAATTTTTAAATTCTGCTGCAGCGATTACGAGCTTTATTTTTCCAGCAAATATGGCATTAAAATTCGGAGTTTGGTTGATGTTTTTAATTTAACTAAAAACGTGGGCTGTGTGTTCAGCTTCCGTGGCGCAATTGGTTAGCGCGTTCGGCTGTTAACCGAAAGGTTGGTGGTTCAAGCCCACCCGGGAGCGTACTTTTTTCTTATAACTATACAAATTTTTTTTTCTTTTTTTTTCAAAATATGTAAAAAAAATTCTTTTCAATTAAAAATAATTCATATAAACTGACATAACGATTTTTATGACGAAATCAACGTTATCTATCTAGTGCATAACGCCATCAAAAAAGGCCTTGGGAACGAGCTTACGATGGCGTCATTTTTTGCAAGGGGGACACATATACATATTTATTGTTGAGGAAACATTTTCGTACTTTTTACTGACAATTTTCCTCCTGAGAAAAGGAATCATTTTTTTGCCTATAATGCAATTTGACAACTGAGAGGTTATCCTCCCAGACTGCCCTAATACCATATACCACGAACGTCAAACGGCGGAACCAACCCCTTCTCTAATTTAAATCTCAAATGACAGAGATCAAACTGCGGAACAGAAACGAAATAGAGACAATGTCTTCTCCGTTAAGAAAATCTCTACTGGTCTTCTGAGTACTTCTTCTCCTTAATGGATAATTCTTGCAGTAAAACAATGATAAAATAAAACAAATTATTAAAACATTGATTGGTGATAAAATGACCATGGTAAACTACATAAAAAAAAAGAGAAGTTTACCAAATGAACTTAAAATCGCTCGAACTACACTTTCTTTTTCTCTTCCATTATATTTTTTTGTTTGTGTCATCTAAATATCATAAAACAATACTTTGCGGAACTGTGTATTCTCTCCGCAGAAAAATATTAAAATGAAATATTTTTCAAAAAAAGGTAGAAGAAATGTTAAGTGGCATAACTAAGTTGGATCAACCTAGCATTATAGCTCTTTCCCTTTACATAGATATTTAAATAATTTAAATAATTGCAAAAATGTAAAATATGTTGTTGCTTAGAAATATAAAATCGGGGAAAAAATGATGTAAGATTTAGTCGAAGCATATTTTGTATGGTTCATTTGTAAATTCCCATTCTCCCCTTTGCTATTCTACAGTTTTAATTTCACTGCGTGATATCACATTTCTGTTGACCACATGCTTTCAATTTCTATGGTTATTTCCTGGAGTTATTAGTTTCCTACAATTATAGTACATTGTTTTTTAATAGTAATTATAAAAGTAAAAAGGAAAAAAAAATCTTGAGTGTATAGAAACCACCCTGTAAAAAGGGAAAAACCCAATTGCAATCGTTTTACCAATGGTGAAAGTATGTTTTATAATTTTTTATTATAAAACGGATTAAAAAATACGGAGAAGAGCAAAAATCTCTTGAATGTGTTATAAAGCTTTGTGGATTCAACATTCGCTTATATTTTTCGTGTCTAGCTTTACTTCAGGAGTTTAAAGGAATCCAACACAAAACATTAGTGGAGTTTAGAATCCGAAGCCTGCTCCACTGACGACACAATGTAAGTATAATTAAATGAAATATTACATTATGTGTTCAAATTTAAGATGTGTCATTGCCGCAAATACCCCCCCCCCCTTGCGTGCTACGGTAAAGAATTTTGTGCTCGAGATAAACGCTGGATCCGGTAGAAGCAGGGGTAGGGGCTTATGGTGATGTAACCTACTTCTTTTAAAAGCAATGGATTAAAAAAAGTAATTCGTGTCATTTTTCTTATTTCCGTGATAAAATGATTGGTGATCAGGTAAAAGAAGTCATATGTTTCAAATATTATATATTATTTATTACATATTTAGCTGGTATTCCCCATCCTTGTCTCCAGGGTTTGTTGCCTGATGTCGAAGCTGCTAGCGCTTATTTGACGGCTAACCTGACACTGGTACAAGCTGGTTTTCATAACCATTATATTGGTTATAACCTCCTAGGTTTGAATAACAATATAGCCTGCTTTAGTATGATAAATTCATTAATGATAAACACGATCCAAAGGGTCAAGGTCTAGTTTATATTTCTACAACTGGGTTAGTAAGATAATTATGTGCTAAAAACTCGCTCGTTCAACCTCACCCCTAGGATTTTTAAGCTTTTTGCAAATATAAAAAGCCTCACAATTCCTTGGGACCAGGTTGTCGTTCATTGTGTTTTGCAAAAAAATAGTTTCCAACAGTAATCAGGTCAATCTTGTTAAAAACGTTTTGCTCTCATGATCGATCTTTGCCAGGTTTTAATATTTCTAGCCTTTGAAAGGGAACCCTCTGCAGTGGTACTAATTGCGGGATTTACGAGCAGTAAACTGGAGATGTGCGCTAAGTTTCGAATAAGCCGCCTTTCTAAAAATATTAGCATTTCGGATTTGAGTACTGTGCCATCAACATCAACTTCATCCTTATATGATTCTTTAACCTGTTTAATTCCAGAAGCATAGACTTTTCCTTGAACACCTTGAAATAGCAGTTCCTCAAATTTCTCATAGGTTTCAAAACTAGGTTGATTAAATAGGTTTTTGATAGCAGTGATGATGTTGTCGTCATAATAAGTCGCACGGTGTATTTTTCATCTGCTGTAGTTGGGTGATGAGTAGTACTGTTACTTTCATGGCCTTCACAAAAGGATGGGGTAATTTGGCCTTCTCCGCTTTCTTGATAGCCTTGAATCGTCTACAGGATGATTTTCGGCCTCCTAAACAACCTCCTGGTATAGTTTACTTACACTACACTTCTTATGTATTGTTTAACTATCAATTCAGTACACCTCTTACTACTGACTACTAACATATCTTTCTTCTGTAATGTTGCAGAGAGGTTATCTGTAATCATGAATAACCTCTTTCCAAGACTGAAAAATGAAAAGTCGTCATTTGTCTCTGGCAACAAATGGTACGTGCTTTGACTTCTGCAGCAAGTGATTCTGAAAGACAAGCCTCCCAAAGTAACATTAAGGATAATAATAATATTCTTTTCGAAATACATACTTCGAACTGCGTGTGGCACATAACTTGTCCATTGATGGTTTAAAGATCTTGTCTGCAAGGACATCGTCATCCAACTCAGTGTCTAATGTTTCCTTTTATACCCAAGTAATTTTCTTTTTTTGGAGAAGACTTGACTTGAATACATATCTCACTGTTGTACAGCTGTCAAATATGTTTATTTTAAACTAGTGAATTTATAGTAAAAATTATTATTCGTCACTTAGCCAAAAAGTGGGGAGTATGTGTCGTGGGACCTGCAGTTGGATTGTTTAGCAAGGAGGAAAAAAAATTCAGCACCACTAATTTATATGGTTCAACAGAGCCAAATGTTTTCTTCATCTTCGGTATATTCTATATAACAGTATATGTACTGTTTGAGGTCGATAAATTTCTGCTACAAAACTTCTACCGGAAAAGTATTCAAGTGATAAGCCTCTGAAAACTTAAATTTCGAATGTATTCGCTTACAAATAAAAAATGCAAAGTAAGCATAAAATAACTGAGGAAAACCTGCTAAAAAAATAAAAAAACATAAAATAAACACAAAAAAAGGGATTTAAAGAAAAAACTCTTTCGGATTAGGAGATAATCAAGCAAATACTCGACAATGTAAAACGGCACATCAAAAACTATTTTTTGTCCAGCTTGTTACTATTGAAGGTAAGAGTTTGAGGTTATATCAAAAACTTACAGCGTATCTTTGATAGTTGTAAATAGACATAGCTATGTTGCTGGTACTTGGAAAAAATTCGTAGAAATATCTTAAGATTTAACGTTTTAAAATTGTTAATAAAATATAGCCTCAGATAATATTAAGGGCGTTGTGAACATCTTCCACAACAACGGAAGATGTTGTGTTTATTCGATAGAACTCAAAAGCACACAAGAGAAAAAAAATTACATTATAAAACCCAACATAAGATTTACGATTTTTCTTTGTAGAAACTTTGAAAGTACTGCTCAAAAATTATTAGAGATCCCTTTCTTTACTTATTTGGCGTAGCTATTTAACGAATAGTCTGCCTTTTACGAGAAGTAGCGATTCCAGCAGAATGGAATAAACGCGTCGAATAAAATGAAGATTATCGTTGTTTTTATTTTTCTCATTCTTCCAGAAATACAACTTATTTGCGACATTAAACCAGCTATTAACGACCGATTGTGCTTTTAAAGTTGCAGTTACGACTAATTAAACGGCAAAGATAAGGTAAGTGCACAATAGTTGTATTTTTTTATCGTCCGTTAAAATATAGTAGCTACAGCGGAAACTGTCTAAAGCGGACACCATTGCTACAAAAATGTATCTGCTTTATTGAGATTTCTTACTGTTTAGACAATAGAGTGTTCCTGCAGCATATTAAACAAAGTTTTGGTCTTCTTTACTTGTTTATCCAATACAATGGCAATATTTCAAACAGAACGTGACTCTGTCATGCGTGAAATATCGAATCAAAATGAGGAAATATACAAGTTGCATAACAACAATAAAACAAATGTTGCAAAAGTTAACGATGAAATCGACACCATAAAAAATGATCTTCGCACTCTGAAATTGCAACATGAAGAAATAAGAAAAGCAGTCCTAGAAAAAATGAAAGAATTCGACAAGTCGAAAAAGAATTTAAAGGCTCATACACCTAAGGTAAATGACGAAGCAGCAAAGAAAGACCTTTCTACGATAGCCTCAGATGTTGAAAGCATGAACAGAAAAATGGATCATCTTAGTTTAAAACAACAACTGTTTGAGAATGTCACATACGACGGGCGAATTTTGTGGAAAATTGATAAAGTTCAACACAGAATTCAACAAGCAATTGCCGGAAACGTTACTGCATTGCATAGCGCTCCTGCATTTACAGAAAAATACGGCTATAAATTTTGTGGCAGGTTGTACCTTGATGGCGATGGCATGGGAAACCGCACTCACGTGTCTGTGTTTTTTGTTGCCATGAAATCAGAATATGATAATCTTCTTAGTTGGCCAATGAAGAAAAAGGTTACCTTTCGATTGTTCAATTTACAGAACAGATTAAATGATATAACTGAAAGCTTTTATGCCGATGAAACTTCAGAAAGTTTTCTGAAACCGCAACAAGAAATGAATGTGGCAGCGGGTTGTCCATGCTTTGCCAGTAAAGAGAGCTTATTGTATGGCGGCTTCATCAAGGATGATTCGTTCTTTATTGAGATTACAGTGTTATGAGCTATAATAAAAAGTTATATTCTATTTGAAATATTACTACATTCACAACCGTCACAGCTACATAATAAAAGCAGAACTGTAAAAAACTTTATAGTGTGTGTATAAACAGAATTTTTCAGTTGTTAATATAATAAAACTTTTGATAAACTTTTTTAACTCCTAAACTCATTACACGTATTTTTCTAGGTAACTGTACTCAAATCTGAAG
This sequence comes from Hydractinia symbiolongicarpus, assembly GCF_029227915.1. NCBI lineage: Eukaryota > Metazoa > Cnidaria > Hydrozoa > Anthoathecata > Hydractiniidae > Hydractinia > Hydractinia symbiolongicarpus. The sequence continues at coordinate 9,333,190 of NC_079887.1, forward strand.
AAGCGGCTTTCATTAAGTACTTTTAAATACAAGCAATGAATTATATTTTTGGCTAAGATTTTAAAAACGTATTATACCAAATCAAAAGCAAAGGGGTTCAAAAGTTAGATTTTCCCTTGGATAGTTGTTTATACTAGTAGATGAAACTTTTGTAGTTTTTAAACCGAATAAGTACTTATCGTATAACTTAAGTATGAAGCATAAAATAAAAACAATTGCAAGCGAATATGGGATAATCTTTTAAACAGTTTGATTTCTTTTAAAAAGTTGTTAAGCAACTTTCCTATCAATATAAAGGCATCCTTTTTAGCAAATGAAATACCAGCAGAAGAATCAAGTTGCTGAAATACGATAAGAAAGTAGCAGGTATACTGTGAGCAGCAAAATTCAGAAATAAATCAATAACACCGTCGATAGCGCCAAGACAGAGGTCATTGGTTTAAGTCCCACTCAATACTTCAGTTTTTATCTAGCTTTACTTATACTTCTCTTAATTAATAATACCTGTATTCAGCGTGAAAAAATTAATGTTACGCAGTCACGAAATGTTTATGCACGATATAGCGAATATGAGTTTGTACGACGCACAAATATTCGTGAATTTTACACGGGCTAAGGATTAAGGAGTCAATAATACCCACATTGTGTATCACGTGATATTTTCAGTTCCGCTAAAAATTATGTTAATTCGCCTCATACCTCTTCGTTTTGTCGTGGAAGATTTGATTTGTATTCCATGAAACGATTATTGCTCATTAAAAGAAACATGAAGGGACATACAAAGTTGTTGCTATCCTCGCCTGTTCTAAAGTGACTATAATTTCGCTATGATTTTGGTAGGTGGGATGAGGGTTGATACTGCGAGTATGAGATAAATTACTTGTTGTCTCTCAAGATTTCTAAATTCTTTTGTAACGAGATTGTCAACAATAAAAGTACCTTTTGTTTTTTTGTCTATTAGCCAAAGATGGTAGCGGAGTAGCTGTGGGACTCTTATGTCTTACAGGTCAAATTTGATTCATGGGAAGGAACTATGGCTTTCAGCAGCCATAACTTTGATTAACCATATGTACATGATGACCTGCGATCGAATGGATAGATCTTTAAAACTTTTAATGTTTTCGATTCAGAAAATATAAATATGTCTATAAATAATGAACTGTGTTTTACTTCTTTTAAAAACATAGAGAAATATTGATGTGCAATGAATAAAGAAAAAGAATTTTTTAGATATCAATTCGAGTTCAGTTAAAATATTTGCGAAAAATGAGGAAAATGCACAACAGCCATCGTAAACTCAGAATGGCGACTTGTAAAGCACATTTTAAAACATCGCAGGCAGAAATCAAAAATTCTATTTGTAAAAAATAATGCCGACTTCAACTTAAACATTTTCAGTATAGTTTAAAATCAAGCTCACAATTCATGAGTGAAATATCCGCCAACTACTGAAAGAAAATTAAATTTTAAAGAAGTATCTAACACTGACCGACAATAACTGACCAGCATCGACCTAACTCTGAATGCGAAATCTACAAAGAAACCTACATTTTACATAGCGCAAGATAAACATAAAGAAAATAATTCCTTCTCCGTTATAGTAAATTCGTTAAACAAAAAAGCACTTGTTACGCCGATGCATTCGCATATATCTGTCTCTATATATTTCGGAAACTGCAAAGAAAGAATATTAAATAATTACCATTTCAAAAGATAATCCACTCAAAATTCTCAAACAGGAAACATTCTAGCTTGATTAAAATGTACGTAAGCATTTTCCTATTTCTTTTTGGGGCTGCAGACAATTATTTTCTGTATGAGAAAAAGATATTTACTTTTGTCAACGGAACGACAAATAGTTCGACTCCCTTTAAAGTCATATCATCTATCAACGAGTACAACACGGAGGGTTCAAAAAGAGATCGAAGAATTAAAAGGTTGTTGAGGAAACAAGACTCGTTAAAAATCCCTGGCAATTTCAATTATCCTTCTAAAACACCACCAGCCAATAAAAGTGGCCAGGTAAAAACTTTAATTCTGTCTTTTTAAAGAAAATTTTGAAATTGTTTAACTTACTTGTCATTAGCCCATAAGTGAAATCAACGGAGACTCACCCGTCGTTACACGCAGCTACCATCTTAGGTTCACAGACAGTTTTTGAAAAGGTATTTTGTGCAACTAGATAGCCAAAAATAAGGATTGGTAAGTATAACATATAAAAAAACAATAATTTTTGCTAATGATAAAAAACTTATACTAAACTGGTTAAGAACTTTAGCTACAAAAATCATAGAAATACTATTTGCAAGCTGGCTAGGCTGTTCCTCACTTCGCTTCAGTAGAACTACTACAAAATTGCATAGATACAGACAACGTGTATTAGTGTATAAAAGACTAGACTAAGATTTTTCCACGGGTTCGACTTTGCAGGTATTTCGGTCCTCATATTATGGCGCTCGAACATATTCCGGGCATCGCTACTTTGTGCAGATTTAGGACAAAATAGCGAGTCAGCTGCCATTTTGAACAAAATACGGATATTAATGAAGGAGACTACTGCTATGTGTGCTATCCCTTTTATTTATAATATTTGTACATGTTCATCTCCTATGTGCAGAGCATCAATGAAAGTAATAAATAAAAAGTCTAAGTCTATCAACAATGTGACTGCTGACAATGCATAAGTGACACTATTCGTATACAATAAGTGTTATAACTTTTCCGATAAATCAAAATATTTATTTTTTGAAAATGTTGGATTGTGAAAAAGAAATAACAAAAGAGAAAAAAACTGATAACAATGGATTGTTGGTACCATGTTGCTTTAATTTTATATTCTGTTTTAGACTTTCAAAGCATCGTTCAATGATGGTCGAATAACATATGTAGAAGTTCTAGATGAGTTCAAGTAAAATATTCATGTGTATTGTATCTCATTACTACTAAACTTCTTTAATACATAGCTAAGTTTATCATGTTTTTCACTGTCTAGTTTTGATGGCAATAAAGCCACACCTGTTCACATTTCTACATCTTGGTACCGACATAATCAGGTAGAAAGCATAAACCATACACCAGGGAAATTGACAGAAGCAGTAGAGAATGGTAACATACTCAATGTAACAATGTCACTCGAATGGAAACAATTATCACAAAATGAATCAAACTTACTTAATGAAGACAAAGAATGGGAGATAGGTAACATTATATAGTATCTCCCAAAATTACTACTGCTGAGTCAATCATTTATTTAACACCCCTCTCACACACCCCCTTTCTCCTACCTTTTTTTCCTCCCCATTCCTATCTTCTAAAAAGGAAGAGTTACGGACATGATAATTTGCATGCGTATAGCCCTTGATAGGGTAAATAAAATATGACATAAAAATTGATGATGTTAATGACTTTTGATGATGTCATCATTTTTAAAAATGCCTGATTTTTTTTGCAACATCGTGCAGGTCGTTTGAGGACAAAAATGATAAGAAACAAAAAAATTTAACGAAGGATTGAAAAAAGTGAGACTTACCAGTATGCATTCAAACGTCAATAGGATAATATACACAATTCCGTACGATATCACCGTTTTAGACACACTACATCCCGAAACTCCGAAACCCCGAAACCCTGAGAGGCGTACATGTGATTTAAAAGAAAACCAAGTATTAGCTAACTATCATGTCTTGTGATTACTCAACATTGATACATTGATATTAGGGTCTGTGAGAAAGAAAACTAAATCATTTTTTCAGCAGTTACATCTCGATCATTGTTATAACAGAAGGTGAACAGAAATTGGGTTTAATGATAAAATATTGTAGGGAAAAGTTCTGAACATCTTAAATTTTCCAATAAAAGAAACTCAATCAGCAAATTAAATTTTTTTTTATCAAAATTAAATTACTGTTCTTGCTTTTTAGACGAATACTTGTGTTACTATGAAGGGACGTCTGCTAAATTGAATCCATTTGGAAAATGCGTGATACCTTACGTTGACATTATAGAACATTTTTTAAGGCTATGGAAAGAACATGCCATTCCAGAAGCTACAAATGGACAGAGATGCTTAGCAACTAATAACATTAACAGAGTTTTAGGTCATCCATGTGGCGTTATTAGAGAAAGACATATCAAGCAAGTTTGTAAGGTAAAGGAAATGACTTGGATTACTTCTTAATTGTTTGTTATAGTTAGCTACTTACTCACGATAATCTCTTCAGTTCTGTGTTGCGCTGAAGGAACCTCGTCCCCAGAATCTTATGGCCCCTGAGATGAGCCGTTATTGTGGGGCGACGCTATCAACTTCATCAACACGGCAAAATGCCCCGTGAACGAGGTTGGTGGTGAAGAGAACAGGGTCCTGAGAAGGGGATCCTAGCGCGTTTAAGGTCTAATTTAAACAACAGACGACGTGTTCAAATATTATTATGCTAAGCGCTAAGCAATCAGGCTTCATTTTCATTATACAGTCTCGGCTGTAAATTGCACCCCCGCTATCTTCTGCACTGGAAGCAAATCCTCAACCACAAAGCTACAAGTCGACATTGACATGTGTTTTTTGTATTTGTTTTATGGACAGTATTACCTAGGACTTTGTATATAATTAAGCAATGACGCATAGAATTGATAGTAAACCTACTTATACCGTGTTAACAATAAAAGTAAACGTATTTAAGCCATCAAGTTTTTACTCTTCTATGTTTAGAACGACACTTGGCATAAAATAAAATACATACATCCAATTGATCAATTTCTTCCTGTTGGAGAAAAAGAGTGGTACCAGGTAAGCAATCGGGTAGTTGTATTTTGTGTGTTTGTAACATGTAACCGGGTCGTGCTACAGCTGTCACATATATAAATTTGCAGCTGAAAAGGAATATAGTATCAGTTCATAAGTATAGTACAGTGTTTTTTTCTTAAAATTCTTAATTAGAAATAGCACAACTTGTCTGCATTTTGTTATGAGAAGGATAAGTCCTCCCTCTTAATCATTGCTATGTAGAACAATAAAAAAAAATGTTTTTGTTTTTTGTTGTTGACTGTTGAAATTGTTGACCGTCACCCTTCAGTCTTGAAGTGTAGAAATATTTCACTCTTGGCAAAAGCGATATCTTAAGCCTTGTGTGATGTTTATTTAAGTCATTCGTTTGCAATTACCATCTTTATACTAAATAAAAACTTTCCCTTTCAGTTTGATACGAAACCAACGGCACTTGGAATAACTTCAAATATCTCATATGGATTGTAAGATACTTAAAATCTTCAGACATATAACATTCATATATTTTTATGTCCTAGATTGAAAACTTTTTTCTAATCACCGTTGTCACTAATATTATATTAATCCTTGTCTCAGGCTATTCTACGCCTCTAAGATGTTGGCGGAACTGCTTCGTGATATGCTGCATAACTTATTTGTTGTTAAAAAGTGCAGCACTAGTATCAGGAAAAGTGACCCTTGAACGAATAACTGCAGTCTGTTCATATCTTATTCTCTACCTCTGATAACTGTGCTAAGCAAATCAGCGTTTTATATATTTTTAAATTCAGCTAAATATTCCATTAAAATCAGTCTCGTAATTTTTTCCACACAATTTTACACCAATTACCGATTTTGAAGTTTTAAATTTGTAAAAGATGTCGACAATTTCCATGAGAATATTATTAAAATAAATACAATGAGCAGAGGTTTTTTTTAAAAAATAAAGACTTTCTTTTATTTCTAAAAAATAGTTATGAACGCCAGACGTTAAGACACTAAAATTCTTATCGGTCAGCGTAGTGTGACATCATAAGTAAATGCTCATTAACTGCTTAAGGATGTTGAGTGGTAGCCTTTCTACCAGTGAGATGTTGTACACCTAAATGTTCATATGACCTTACTTCCAAGTGTCGTACAGTTTTACCGACAACAAGTTAAATTAAAGCTAAATAAAAGGATTTGTCAAATGTCGTACACATGTGTTGTTTGTTTGTTATCAGACATAAATACCCGACAAGTTAAATTTACAGTCACAAAACAATCTTCAGCCTGCTTCCAATCCAATATATTTTGAAACACCAAGCGCTTAGTATCTAAGCATGCGCATTAGAATGTTTTTCTTGATGCGATGGCTGTGCCAGCTTTTGAAGTTAAGACCAGTTGCATAAACAATCTTTTTTAAAGATCACGAAAAACTCAACCAAAAAAACGCTGCAATCTTTAATGTAATTGCAATTGAATATATCGAGTCCCGACGTTCAAACGTCATCGCTCTAAAGTAGTGCCTAGAATCTAAGCGCCGTGACGTCGGCTATCAACATGTTCAATTTCAGTTATACTAAAAATTGTATAGCAGTGTTTTCATTTGCATGCCGAGATACTTAATGGTGGACGCTGCACTCAAGAACGCCTTTAATGAACAGAAGCCTATTGTCAGCATAAAATTTATCCTCTTCTGTGTAAAATTCTCCCTAAAATCACTCTATATTTTATTTTTAGCAACAGATTTAAGAATGCTTACGACATCAATTTTACAGTTTTATTCAGTAACTGGACATTTGATTTTCCAAAAGGATTTTTATATAATTACCGAGACCAAAGCTTTGTGAAAGAAAAAAACAAGCTGGATATATTCTATTGGACCGAAGACGAAGCTGAGAAATCAGGTTGAAAGTTACTTTCGAAAGTCGATTGTTTTCTGTTCGAGAACTTTTAATATTACCTAGGAATTTGCTGAAAATGTGTCACTGCTTATTTTTTTTTTGCAAAAAACCTTTTTTATTTTATAGAACGCACAATTCCGCCATCTTTTTTCATAATGGCGTATATTATGATTGGACCAGCAACAGTCCTTGTGCTTTCGTTGGTTTTGAGGTTACTCACGTGTTCAAAGCATGCATTCAACTTAAAAGTTTGGCAGTTCAAAAATAAAAACATTGATATGGAAGCAGCATCGTCTTCTTTTAAAAAGGAGTCACAACGTATTGCAAAAGAAGAACACGAAGAACGAGTAAGGGAAGCATTAAAAGATGAAGGTTACGACATTGAGCAAGTATAGCAAAAAAAGCAAATTTGACTTGTGTGTTGCTGATGTTATGAAACATACGAAAACACTTCAGCTACATTTGTTTGCCAAGTAAAGTCTTGCAAATGATAAATATTACGGACCATTTTTAAAGCATTTATAACTGAAAGATGTTCAATGCACCACAGGATTATTTCAAGCCAAGAATTTTGTGATTGTCAAAAACATGCAAAAATATCAATATGATAAACTTGCGTATTATAAGTAAACTAGTCCTAAATTTGTTTACAAATTGGCAAAAAGGCTTGAAATAAAAGATCTGTTTAAATGTAGGGTTTTAAACCTGATGACGAGTTATAGATGAAAACAGATCGTGTATTTTAAAAACATGTTGCATTTTTGCCTGTCAATTTTGACGCATCAGAAGTAACATTTAAATAGTTTGGCGCATGCGTATTTGCACACCATATTTAACTGTGAGTTGTCGTTTATCACAAAATTATAAGTACGTCCTACTGACAAAAAAGTGAAGAACGTATAAAAATTAACCGGAATATCAAATTCGTACATATAACTGAGTACGTATAAAACAAAAAGAAAAAAGTGATTTTTACTGGAGTTCCCCTTTAACAACAATCTAGATTAACATGTGATAATTTTATTTTTTTGCTCACAATCAATTTTGTAACGGTGGTATGATTAATTTTGCAACTTTCTTGAAAATTATTCCACAAAATAAAATTGCTGTGTCATTCTCGTCCCCAAAACCTCGGTTTATCTTAGCAAGCTCTGGGGTCGAGAATGTTGCTGCTGGGTGGTTTTTTAAGCTGAGCGGGATAACTGCAGGCCGTTGTGTTTTTTTACCCATCGCAGAAAAGTTCTTTTTTAAATAATTCAACAAGTATGCGACGTAAATAAACCTACATAAGGCCGGGGCAAATCAAGGCAACCTTTTGAGCAACATTACCCGTCAACATTTGTTGACAAACATCTTGACTCGATTTGTTATGGGTATCAACATGTTTGAGGAAAAAAAATGATGATCAACATAACTTTTTTATTATTATGAATTAATCGTGAAACTGATTGACCTGTACGAAGAAAACCCTGTCTCTGGGACATTTCTATAGATATTGCTATATCTTACTTGTTATGCGGATGGGTGATTGATTTTTTTTGTTCGTTTGTTGTGTATATTATTCCCTCTTTACGACAAGATTCGAATATATTTCTTCGAATTTACATTAGTTCTATTTTTAATCTATTAGCTCCTAAGACAAAAATATTCTTTAAGTGCCGGTCATATTCTTTGCACGAACAGAGGAAAAACAATTCTTACTGAACAGAGAAAATGCATATCACTTTAATTAGCTGTGGAACACACAGCTTCTAGGTTCGGCTGAAAGCTCGAACAAAATCCTGATCTTCTGGGATTTAAGTGAAGATATGCATATCTCGGAAGTGGTTAGTAAAATTGAATTTTAATCTGCCATTTTAAAAGCTGCATGCTCAGGTTTGAAAAAGATCTCTTTTTGTCTTGTAAATGCTGCGTATGTTTTCTATACTATCACACCTATGTAAATCTTAGTAAAATGTTTTATATTATTTTGGCTATCACAAACGTATATGGCAGACCAGCTACCGTAGTCAGTGTCAGTTAGATGGCAATTTAATACATACAGACAGCTAGCTAGCTCTATTTTGTGCTTTTCTCTCAAGTTTTCCATTTAGTTTTGTATGAGTCCATTTTGGACTAGCCATTGTTACTTCTTGTGTTGTTTTTTAACAACCTAAAGGTAGCCACAAAGTAGTAGGGAGGCATATACAGCCTTTGTAATAATAATCCTGCAAATTTTAGCTATAATGCTTTTTTCATACATCATAATTTATTGTGTTTGCTTCACAGCAATAGAATAAAATAATTTATCCTAGTGGTATGAACGAGCTTCGATGTTTACGTTTTGAAGGAATTTCCACGCTTGTGCATAAAATCTGAAAAATCGACAGATTATAAAATGGGCCAGACTATATAGAAGAAGAAAGTTAAAATTCAGGGAAAACTGATAATTAGCATGTAACAGGACAGTTAGTCCACGCTTATACGACTATAATACGGTGGAGATCTTTTTCGCTTAAATTTCCACAATTTTCTTTAATATGTCGATATTGTAATGTATGACTTTTCCATGTTTTTTTACGCCTGACTGCGTCTTTTCAATGCTTTTCCATAAAATCAGCGTTGTCATTTCAAGAGCATTCATAAATTGAATCTGCTAATTATATATATATATATGGCTAATTGTATAGTAACAGCTGTCATATTTGTTGTGATGAAAGCAAAGTCTGAATTTAGACGGTTAATTAGCCGGTATATATGAGTTTAAAAATAAATATCTTTCACGCACAGTCGTTTCTTGTTCTTTTCTTGCTTTTTATTGAAGCATAACATGCTATGGAGCTAGGTAGATGACTATTGGAATATCAATATCGAAGAAAAGTACAGAAATTTAAGCAAATCAGATCTCTACCGCATAATTAATTAGCCGCACAAGCGGCTCATTTTACTGCATGTATCGTATAATTATCCTGTAATGGTTAACTAAAGTTAAAGGCTAATTATCAGTTCACCCTGACAGGTCAAGTTATGGTTAAAAAGTATCTAGTAGCATTTTTTCACTGATGTATAATGTAAATTATAATCTGCATGCAAAAACTAGATTTTAATTTTAAGATCAAATTAAGATGCCTTCACTGAAAATTAAAGTTTGTAATAGGCTGGTTGGTCTACGGCTTATCGCATGCTTATTTTGCCTGTCGATTTGTGCAAAAGATCTTGGAAATATATACAGCACCACATCACAATGGAACTAGTCTGAAATTGCTCTACCATGTCTCAAAGGGTATTCTATTGAACTAGCCTTCAATCCATAAAACAACGGTTGACTATCCCAGATATCTTTAGATTTTCGCCCATGATATATCTTCTTATCATTCTTTTTCAGGCGTCCTTGGCACAAAATTACAATTCGGCTACCAGTTTAAATAAAATATGCATATTATTATTGAGCTCACTGCTCAGTGACTAAACAGGAGGGTTCTACAACTTAGCCACCCTGTTTAATTTTTCCTTTATAAAACAATCCTTAAGCATTAGTTATGCTACCTAGATTGCAAAGTCAGCCTTTTGTTGCTTTAATGAATTTCTTATCTTCCATGCTTTAAAGTGTTTTCTCGATGCTGTATATATTTTATTGACATAAATTTTATTGACAGGGATATTGTGCTATTAAAACATGCTATTACTGGTACAACTTTTAACTTTTATTAGAAACCTTATTTACTTAAAAAATGATGTAACTTTTCTATTTGATTATATTTCAGTTTTGCGTTTGTGAAAAGTAATAAAAACGATTTTTAATAATTAGTCTAGCATCACCTGTTGCAAATGCTAGCCAAGCGAGTCTTAAGTTTTTATTGGTTTGCAATACGTTGATGATTAGAAATAGGCTTTGTGTATCCTCAGTAACAAAAAAAACCCAGCTCCGCCATAACATTGGTTCCACAGCTTCATAGCTGTACAGCTATCTTGTTGTAATATGCTTAAAAGTTATTAAGATTTCGGATAACATCCGAAATCTTAATAGGTATTATCCCATAATACCATGGGATAATACCTATTTATTTCAAATAACCGAATAACATTGTAGAAGTTCTGTACAAAACAGGTTACTGGCGACCTATTTAACTTTTTTACGTCGTACTTAAAAACGACGACTGTCATTTTCTTACAACTCTCTTGGTGCAGTCGTCCCAGCTATTGTTCTATTTTTTTAATTAAGTTTTTTTTAATTTAAATCAATTTAATCAACTGTCGTGAAATCAACTCTTAGACAATGTGAAAATAACTAAAAAATAATCGCTATTGTTCGTTACTTTTTTTAATTAATCCTGAATGTCTGCATCAATGTGGGTGTTTTGTAGAGCTGGGTTGACACACCTGTTTTGTTTATCACTGTTTAAACTTAAAAAACGATACTTTGGGTGCAAATATTTAAACAAAAATATCAACAACTTTTTATTATGTGGAAGTAGCTGGTATCTCAATTAAAATAAAAATGCTAATGACGGGGGACTGAAAATAAGATGGTTGATGCAAGAAATTAATTTAAATATGCAATCCGCTGTGTGTTTCTGTTTGTGTGTGTCCTTTACTTTTATACGTGCCATATATCATTTCTAAAATTTCTAAAATCAAATTTTTACTACCCCCTTATTATTTTCGTATGTGTCTTTAAACAGCTATCTTTTGAGAGCCAATTATAAATTGTAGGTAGCATGTTTTTTATTTAATTGTCTGTTTGAAAACTTCGACGTTCAACATGAGCAACTTCACCTTTTTGGTTCTATGCGCGGTTGTGGGTGTGGCATTGAGTCAGAGATTGTGGCCAAATGGTAACGTTCCATACGTGAGTACTATTAAGGCTGGTAAGTGTTACAAAGATCTGTTTTCGATTGATTCTGTTAAATCTGAAAGCGATGCTGCAAGATAAAAGATGTCGAATCATTTTTCTCTTGAATTATTTTATTAAAATAAAATTGACTATCTGAAGCTTGCAGTGCTAACTATTACATTTGAAATCATGTAATTTGAACTTATTCAAGAATCATTTAAATCGAACAGACTCTTCGGTCCTTTTTACTAGTAAAGGATTTGCAAGAAAACTCCCTAAATTCGAACTTTCTTAATTCGAAAAATCGTGTAATCCGCACAAGTTTTGAGATCCCTAGATGATTCGAATTACATAATTTCAACTGTACTAAAATTATATTTTGTGTTAACTAAAACGCTTCCCTAATCTATGTCGCTAGCTAGAGCGTCTTGTTGTTCAAAAATTTTTAAACATTTTCGCTAGCCTACGTTGAATCTGGTTTCATTTAATTATTGTTAGCACATAAGAGCTAAAGCAAGTCATGACGTGCGCTAAACAACAAAAATAAGAACCCGTTGAAATTATTGATAAGGCGCTAAAACGGAAAACACTGGATTAGAGATTGTAGAAACTGTGTTAGAGAAACAGAGGAAAAGCACTTAACCTAATAAAACATGATTTTAATAGTAAACGCAATCAACGAAGCTTTGCAAGCAATCGAGGCTAACACCAAATGCATTACATTCACACAAAAGACAGCCGCTGACAAATACTTCATTGAATTCAAACATGGAGGAGGGTAGATATTTTTGTACTCTACGTTTTCTTTTCAAACATGTATCTACCTGACATATTGCAGGAACTGCTTATCAATACTTTTAATATACATATATTTCTTTTAAATATCTTTTTACAAAAATAATTGTAAACACGTGTTATTGTAACTCCATAGATTTGAGAAGCTCGTCATATGCTCGACACATCAATGTTTGACCATAAGAACAAACTCATGTTTTAGAAAAAACTTATTAAACGCTTAAACTTGTATCTAACATTTTAGGACATTTTAAGCAGCCATTATGTTATGATGTACGCATACCGTTTTTAAGGTCAAACCTTCATAAATTTAGAACTGGATCTTTTTTGCTTGTAAGTTTTGTTTAATTAAGATGAAGGTTTGACCGCTAAAAGTGCATGTTGTACACTAAAGGAGAACACGAAAGGAGAGCACGGAAGAAGAGCACTCCACCTGCAAGAATTCTAAGAATTATTATATGTCTAGATGTTACTCCTACGTTGGTATGATGACGCGTACAAACCCGATTTATCTGTCACCACCTTGTTACCGAAGCAAGGATATTGTCATGCATGAAGTAGGACACGCCTTAGGTAGGTGTCCGAATCTGTTTTACGGTACAGTGAGATATAATACAGTTAACTCCGGATAACTCGAGCCTTCAAATGGACCGAGGAAAACAGCTCTACTGAACGAGTGTTTCAGTTAAACGAAGCTCCCGGTATATTCTATTCCGGATATATTCTAAAATAAGATTATAATTAGAAAGTTTAAAAAGTTTGAGTCATCGAAAGAATTTAGTCTTAGGGGGAGAACGAAGAATAGGTCGAGTTAACGTATGTTCGAGTTATCCGAGGTGTTATTTAACCCAAGTTTTTTATAAGAGCTCAAGTGACCCAAATAATTTGAGATAATGAAAAAAATAATTACTTTTTTCCTGTGCCAAGAAAACGAGAACAAGTTTGGAAAAAACTTGCATATCGTTTTTCTTTTCTAAAAAATCTGGTAAGAATGAAAATTTGTGCCATTTTCCCTACTTATATTGTTCTTCATTATTTTTTTTAGGTTTAAACCAACATCCTGGACAAAAGCCATCGTCAGCTCCACTTGGCAAAGCTGATTTTGAAAAATTAAACAAAATGTATACATGTTAAGAAAAGAAAAACCTTTAACCCTATTTCAATTTTTGTGCGTCACCATACTGTCCTCAAGAGGGGGAGACAAAGCCTGAAACTGTAGCTCGGAATTAAACTGCTTTATCTTTTTTAAGCAAATTTAAGTATTGCTTTTGGTGTTATCGCAACTATCTGAGTTAGAGTTTCTGTCAATGTAAAAAATCATTTTCTGCTCTAAGACAGTTAAAACTACACTCTATAGGTCCAATTACTATCTCAGCATATAGACGAAGTGTTAAAAGCAAGAAAACTCCATATCACGCTGCCATATGCTTATGTAAAAAACACAAACACAAATTAAAAACTTAAACAATGCTAAGTAAGATGACATCATCTAGCGTTTTAGCTTTAAAACAATCACAAAACTGAAGACCAGATTTCACAAGGTCAAGTTCAAAAAGTTCAGTGGTATTAATTAAAGTTTAAAAAGATTGCGTCTAATTAAAATACAATGACATGATACGAAGAAAAACACATCAGAAGGATTGACTAAGGTTAAACAGTACTTTTAGCATATGCCTAAAAAATGTGCCAATCTATGAGTAAGCGTCATATTTATGTTTTTTCAAGGGACTCTGGGAGGTTAGAGTTAGTTTGATTGTTTTCCTTTCTTGTCTTTTTGTTTCACTACATTGTGTATCTTAGATAACACAAATTGAATAACCAGAGGGTGCTAGGGTTGTAGTTCACAGGATTTCAAACGAATTTTAATGAGCGATTATTTTAGCTGGTAACAAGGTAGAAAAAAGGGATATTCACATGCGTTTAAATACTGTAGCGTGCGTTTATTGACCATACTTTTGCATGAAAGTTCCAGTGGGATTTTCCTCCCAAATTTTAGCATTGAATAGTCCGTTTCACATTTTGTTCATTACATAGTATTTCGGATTTTTAACTCTTCTCACGCAAGTGTATGTTGAAAAAAAAAGGTTATTTTCTTTTTATCTTTATTCTTTCGCTTCGTATAACGTGATAAATTTTTTAAAGGCCCTCCTCTCACTCTCGAACATCTGAATCGTGACGAAACAAGGATGAGCCGGTGGGAGTTCTGAAAACACACAATTGTCTCGATTAATCTAAAAATCTGAAATTGACAGAATTTAAGAAGGCAATTTTATTTTATTATATAGAAGTTTTATGACTATTTTAAGCATTACAAATTACACCTTCCTTAGATATTTGCTTAGTTAAAAACGAATGTTCAAATTTAAAAACGCCTGCATGTATAAGAACGAGCACAGGCAGGCGTCGGAATAAAACCGCTGTTTTATTCCGATAACTTTCACACTTTCCTAAATTCACTCGAATTAATTTCGAAATGCTGCATTTTTTATTTCATTAACTAGTCAATAAGGCCCGTGGAAACATCCATTGAGGCAGGATAAAAATGAAAAAGAAGAGTTATTTGAATTTTAATGACGTCAGCAACCCATCCACAAAAAAAAATTTTGAACTTGCTTTCACGTTGCCTCTATTGTGTAGAGCTTAAACTGCTGATCAAGAAAATATATATGATTATGTGCTTTTAATGAGATATAAGGGTTTAAAAATTTTACTGACTTCAGCAATGTCCCTTCATGAACATATCCACTTTGCCCGTCACAGAGACACGGAAGTGGCGTATTATCTGACAGTGAAAGAAAGATGTTGCTTGACGTCAATAACTTGATAGATGTGTCGATTATTACGGCGCTGTTGAGAAAAAAGAACGAAGTTTTTCATCAAAATCTTTGCCAAAACTATCCTAGCCAGAATTTCTAACTACAGGGATAATTTCGTAATTCGCTCTGTCCTTATTATGAATTTATTGAACAAAAACGAGTGGAATAATTAACAACATGTTTTTGGTGTTGGTTTGTATGCTAACAAAAGCTTTAGCGTATGTTTTTATCGTGCAACAGTGACTCTACCGTTTCCTGCCTACTGTTCTGTCCTGCTATTTCCACTGTTGTTATATTTCCTATCTGGATTTTCTTTTGACTTGAAACCTTCGAAGTTTATTTGACAATGTCTTCCTCACATGATGGGATAAAAAAATATAGATAAATGCGTCACTAATATACGATGTACAGTACACATATACCAAGGTTGTGGTCAATTGTTTGTCCATAGTTTTATTATGCAAATAGCAGTAAAAATATATTTGATCAGGAATTACCATAAACAAGATAAAAGTCACAATGATTGCTGATGGTAAAATCAATCCCTTTATGCGTCTTTTACGATGCACTGTTAAACTCATCTTTCTTTTTTTCAGTTGATTTTGCTGAAATTGTTCTGCGCTTAATAAGGTATTGGAAGTTGCTTCGATCTGACTGTTGTGTTCTTGTAGTTTGATTAGAATGTAACCATAAGTAAGCATTGTAACAAGAAGGAAAATCAATTCCAGCGTAGGAAACAGATAAAGACTGCAAAATCTTTCCAATACTTCATTTGTCGGTTGATAAATCAGCGTTGCCAAGCTAAACAATAAACTTATTGACCATACCGCAGCAACGACATGTTTTGCCCGTTTCGAACTCCAGTACAAAGGATATCGAATACTTAAGTAGCTTTCAAAGAATCTGTCCAATGTGAGAATGATCATGATACAAAGAAACGCAGAACAGAGTCCCGACCAATGAAATAACTTGAAATGATGCCCAATATGATCATACTCGTAGTGATGTGTTAGATGCTCAATTATGCCAAAACAACACAACATAATTTCTGATATGCTTAGATTTATCAGAAATATTCTTTGACTCGGGTTAATTTTTGTCAATTTAGAACAATACAGTAAGTATAAACCAAACAGGTGTGATGATATTGCAACTAGACGGATTACCAGTACGCAGAGGTGATCTTCCATTTTAGATTTCGTTGCTGCAATGTTTTTTTGTTGTTGTACTTTTTGTGTAAATGCTAAGATACTTGTTACACGTTGAAAGACTTCACATTTAAAAAATTTTAACACTACCCTACCAAGATCATGCAATCACTTTCCAACAATCTGTTTTCGCTTTACATAACGGTTTAGGAGCGGTAAAGAAACAGTCAAAAAAATAGAATATGGCGATTGATAATAGTACAATTCATATCTATTGGTGATGGATTGTGATTGTTTCGCTTTAGAAGCATATAAAAATATAAATATAAATATTTTACATTTCATTTCTCTTTGTTTTAAAAGTAAAACTACGAAATTCGATTAGATTTGTATTATTTTTATGTAATGAAATTTCAAAGGACTAATGCGCGAACAACGTTATTTTAACACGATAATTTTTACACATAATAGTAACTTGGCTAGAAAAAATTTGTTAGCCGACACAATTCTGGAATTTTCTTTGTAAAAACACAACCTGGATCTAAAGAATGAATACGAAACATGTAAACCTGTCGGTTGGGTATTGTTTCGCGTGGATTCCGAACTTAAGCGGCAAAAAGACTTGTTTAAAGATTATTTTATAGACATTCTTGACTTGTGGATTGAAAAAAGGCAGCACTATTTTGACCTGTAAAGCAACAAATATCTAAGTCTTAAATCTAATTGACGACGAGTGCACTTTGGTGGGTACACTGTTAATGCAGCTTTCTGACTGCTTGTGGGACAATACATTTCACATTTAGAACTGTAATTTATTGTCTTGAGAGGTTCCAAAGTGGCATCTAGAGATTTTAAGGCGTTAAACATGGAACAAGATGCAGAAAGCTCCCTAAAAATGACAATAATGGTCGCTATGGGCGTTGCTATGCAGTTTTTTTGCGAAAAGTGCCAGATTGAACTATATAAACCGAAATTTATAATTAGCGCTACTTACCACCGTATTCTAAGATAAATTTGTCGTCTGAAAACACGTAAAAGACGATTCTTGAAATTTTTTTAGGGGAATCACCACCTTAGGTAAGATTATTACGCAATGAAAAATATCATTTGCGTAAATTCACCACAATTGAAGAAATCTGGTTAAAAAATTCACTGAAAATAACAAAACTTATCTTTGAAAAGAAAAAAATATAAAACAAATCAATTTCAGTGTTATTTAGGTTCTGTATATATTTCGAATTGCTACCAAGCTAGTTAGCTAGTTAACTAAACTTTTTTTTAAAGTTATCAAAATGGAGTTTCTCTTATTCGAAAACTTAGACGCAAACGAATGTGTCTAAGAGTGAAGTCCAAATTTTAAAGAAAACCTCCTAAATCTACCAATAGATGCGAATTAATTTCTCAGAACAAACCCCGCATTACAATCGACCAATGAGCACAAGTCATCAACTCTTATGTTCCCTCGGGAAAACGTTTGCCATCAATATATTAAGGAAAAAAGGATGTCCTGATAATTTTCCACATCTCTTACTATTCGGAGTTCCCGCTGGTAAGAAAAAATACGCTGGGATCTTTCTTACGTCACACGGAGAGAAAATTCAAAACTTGGTGTCTTTTTTTTAGACTTTCGTCATGCTTTTTTTAATTAAATTTTTAACTTGCATAGAAATTTTAGAGAAAAGAAAGACGTACATTTAAATAATTTATCATTCGAAAACAGAAATAAGCATGTATCTAAAAATTGCCAAACGAAAAAAAATTTTCTTTGATCAACATGGACGTAAGCATTGTCATATTTTTTTTCGGAGCTGTGGAAAGCTTTTGTGATCACGATAAAAAGGAGCCTTCATACATTTCTGCTACAACGAATATTTCCACTCGTTTTAAAGTCGCATCATCTGTTAAAGAGTATTTCCAAAATGGCTCCAAGCCACTTGAAAAAATCAAAAAAAAACTACAGAAGGGAATCACATTTTCTGAAGATTTCAGTATCCCTTTTAATTCAACACCAGTCAACAGAAGTCAGGTAATAGACTTTAACTACCCTTTCAGAATTTAAATTTTAAACTTTCAAGTGTTTTTCTGTTATTTTGTAGAATTAATTAAAAAGCTTTTTTTTAGATACTAGTGTCGTTTATTGATTTTGCGACTTTCTTTATTATGCTTATTTTATTATACAAACATAAGTACCATATTTGGAAGTGAGAATATTTTTCACACCCCAACCTTGGCCCTAACTTCTCTACAAATTTTCAGCAAATGTGTAAGAAAAAATGTTTACAAAAAAAAAAAGGTACAAAAACTTAACGACTCTTATACTGCCAAAATTTAAGCTATATAGGCAAGTCAAGAGTCATGCACCACTATTAAATGGTACATGACTTTTGACTTACCTAACAGGTGACAGCTAAAACCAATTTTTTTCTCTTGTGATGTCAACAAGAGGTTACTCTAATCATATTACTGTATAAATAAAAAAACAGGGCGAAGTTAAAATATTCGACAGACACAGAACATTTTTTGGTAAAAACTATTTTAAAAAAGGAAAAACAAGGTGGTGCTCTAATTTGAATAAAACTTAAAAGTCTGACATAAATAAAGAACCCTCGATACAACTTCCCTAACAAATCTTGCTTGGAAATGTAGCCTACGTCCTGATATGGAAAAGAGACAACAGGCGCTGGAAATGAGGCTCGGCCTAGGTCTCATTTTTATAACTTCAGAGAAAAACACTTGTCGCTCTATAAGGTTTTTTACAGAAATACGCAATCTTCCTTTGAACATTCCTGTGGAAAACAGAAGCTTTTCCAGAAAATATTTTGAAACTCATACGAAAGCACGATGACGTTGCTAATGTGCGCCTGACGTGTGGCTGGGGTAAAAAAGTAAATCGGGAATCGAAGGTAGGGTAAACACCGCACTTTCCAGTCATTAACATTTTATAATTTATTTTAAAACAAAATGGTGAATGAATAAATCAACTTATAGTAAATAAAATATATCTTTTGCATTATTAACCTCTTTATTCTGTTTTCAGGCTAAGAAAGTCATGCTACCTGTTACGCAGTATATATCTCCATGCACGAAATAGTAATTTAGGTGTACTTTTACTGACTTTTTTAATCTACGTAAGAATCGTGTGCCAATATAGATGTGCACGCATTAAACTAACTACAACGTGCACCCATTGAGCCAATCAAGACCGGCGCGTATTTAACTAATCAGGTTGCATAAAATAACAAATTAACATTTTTTGTTATGTTAAGATAAATATTCCATCGCGTTTAGCCATTTGAAAACACACAAATCAATTTTAAAGGAAACCCAAGGTATAAAATGATGTTGGACTTAAAAATGCTTTCCGTTCTCAAGATATTCACATTAAAAGATTTCAGATTTAATTATGCGGCTTTCTGTTATCAATAATTTTAGACCTGTTAAGGGATGTGCAATCAAACTTTATCAATACATAGATAAATTAATTAACATAAATTTGTTTGTAAAAATAGCACTCGTTTGCCCGTCCAAGACATCTTAATTTTTTGCTAATGATCCCATAACTTGGGATCTTTATGTCGGTTTGTAATCAAATTTTGTGAGTAAACATTTAGGGCCTATACCAGCTTATCGCAAACCAAGTTGCAGATCTTGAGTTATTCGATCATTAAACAACTCTTTAAGCTGTATAACGCGTGAGATTAAGAAATAGGAGTGCTGATATGACAAAGATAAAAAAATAAGAAACTTTCACATTTGTTTTTAGATTTCTAAAGCATCGTTTAAAGGTGGTAAAATCACATATGTCAAAGTCTTAGAACAGTTTAAGTAAGCATTTTATTTGCATTTGTATAACGTAACTGGCTTACCAAAACAATAGAAAAAAGTGCGACAATACAAAAAAGAACGAATTAATTAATTGTTTTTCAAATATTATATTATTCTTTACATTCAGTCGGAAAACAATACTAGAAAGTGCGGAATAAATTTATTACCAATCTCCTACGTTATCAGGAAAATTAGAATTTAATAGTGCGATTTGCAGTTGATACTTTTCCTAAAATTTATCAATGCAGATCTTAAGGTTTAACAAAATTCACTATAATACATTCCGCAGTTAAGTTTCGCACTGTTTTATGTTTAGCTTTGATGGGTCCAATGAAATACCTGTTTTGATTTCTACAACCTGGTCTCAACATGATTTAGCAAAAAGCATCAATCATACTTCGGAAGAACTTGCACAATCTGTTTTAGATGGTAACATTTTAAATGTGACCATGTCGCTTGAATGGAAGACTGGATACAAAGAATTGGGTAAAGGTAAAATCAAATAGCGCCAATACCTAATCCAAACTGTCTACTTATTCGTCTGCTTAAAATGCTCGAAGACAATATGCGATCACATATTTCAGTATGCTCACGTCAGCATCGACGAACCTCAATAAATGGAAGACATATTTACATAGATTGATAACGTTAGAAAATCAAAAATGGCTGCATCATTTACTAAACTAGTTTTTAGAAAGAAAGATTTCCTCTGACTAAATTTAAACAAAAAAAATTCTGTAACGTTAGACCTGCAATATACCGCCCTTTTTTAAATCTTTGAATCCCTCAACGTCTGCTTTATTAAAATTGTTGAGCATGCTCCATTGCTGGCGTACAGGGCTCTTTAAACAAGTAAAACTAACCTGCTGCGTGATTAACGCACCTGTGTCTACCATTTTGTTTATTGTTGGACGGAGTTGCCATTATTGTTGTTGCCCAGGGTAACACGCATGGTTTATCAAAAAAGGTTGCACACACTCTCCAAAACAGACAGCTGAGAGCTTTAGCGCTTTGCCCTTATGTAATCAGATACTATCTCTAATGTGAGTTTATTTTAGTGCATAATCTATCAATTTCATTGTAACAATCATAACATACTAGTCGATAGTCCGTGGAAAATCCACGAGTTCGCCCGTCCTTTTTATACCGCATTGCGTGCTTCTCGCTATTGCGCAGCTAAGCTACCATTTTGCGTGACAGACAGACAGACAGACGTATACGGGCATTATAATATGGATTAATTAAACTACCATGTTATTTAGTAATATATAATAGACCTCCACAAGAAGTAAACAACAAAGATATAGTTAACGAGCAGAACAAAGCCGTATGCCCACCCCCACTCGCCTCACTCACTCCCACCCTGCCAAAATATTTACCCGAGTATTTTATACAGCAAGATTCTTATTTTGCAACATTGTTTTAGTTTTTTTTCGGCTGCACTATAAATTGAATATATAGTTCAAATTGAGTCTTTCCAAATATGAAGATTCAAGTGACAATGAAAATGATTGTATAATAACAGAGGTGTTTGGAGGATATGGAAGAGTTTTAGTAATAGATGATGAGGAGACGGCACTGAAGAAAATAAAAAATTGGAAAAGAACATTACATGAAAGCTGCTTTGTGTTTGCCATCTCTCTAAAAGATAGGATAATAAACTTCATTGAGAATCTCACTCAAATCGTCGAAATAGAAGAAAATGACGTAATTCGTGCTATGTATAAATGGGAATTGCGTTTTGCCATAGGAATATTCAAGATTTAAAGTGCCAAAACATGATTGGCATAGCTAGCAAAATGTCCCATTAAGAAATTTAAAAAAAACACTAGCGATGATACCTACCAGGGTCCAAAAAATGCTGGAAGAAAGCCTAGTTATAAACAAAGACGAAAACATACTCAATAACCAAGTTTACATGTCGATAGATTGTCCAAGTTGAACACTGCGCCGGAAGCAGGATCTATACTTGCAACATCTGATGATAATTTGACATTTGCTGATTCCCGACAACAAAAAGAAACTGGATTTAAACTGTATTAGAGGGCTAACTTGTCGGGATCAATATCCAAAATATCAAAGAAAATGTGATCACCCAAGATGAAAAATTGGTTGTACGGAAAAAACAAACTATGGACCAAACTATATGCATATTTTTGGAAGCTTGCCTTAAAAACTTTGACGAGGAAGAGTATTAGAGTTCTTTATGTTTTTTCAATATGAAAATATTGTGGCTTACAAGGTGGCAGTAGAGTCACTAAAAAGTTTTTATTTTGGCTAGGTGGGGGTCGGAGGGTTAATATTTTGTCTGGGTGGGGGTGAATAAGGGTGGGTGGTTGGCTGGGTATATAGGTAAATATTTTAGCTGGGTGTGGGTGAATGGGATAGGCACACGGTTAGTACTACCCTAGTTACCAACAAAATTATAAAATTATGACTTAAAATCTTCCGTTTTAAAATAAATTTAAGATTTTATAAAAAAGATGCTTTTAATAAAAGTGGAACCTTATTACTTTCATTTTTTTTCAGACAAATCTACCCCACGCGGTGAGACTGTAGAGAAATTCTCGAAGATATGGAAAAGAAGTGGCATTCCGGAATTTACAAATGGACAGATAAGTGTGGCGACGAATAACAAAAGTAGCGTTTATCCTTGTGGCGTTGTTATTGAAGGGTTGACCAAACAAGCTTGTGAGGTAGAAAACAGGTTTAGAAAAACTGTTGCCCCTCAGACGAACATAAAGATATTCCGTAAGAAAGTCGGGCAAAAACCACTCTATAGTTGAACCGTCATGTCTCCTGAATTGGGCAAAAAATGAATTTGACGAGCTGTATCAACATAAACTATATAGGTCTTCTCCTTAATTTCCAATAACTGTTTAATTTTTAGAATGTTTATTTTTTTGTAATTTAGAAGGGTCTACTCAAAAACGAGTGCTTTCTCATAGGTTCAACAACGTTTCGACATACCAGAGTTATAACATTTAAAGTTTGCAGGGGATAAGAATCTCGTCGTTAAATTTTGAGAATGGACTGATTGATATACATTTTAGATGGACCTTTACCCTTGTTCCTAGAACGTTTTACCTATTTTATCTTAGCAGATTCCCAAACAACAGAAAACTGACGCTAAAGTCCTTATTACGTAGCTTCAACATCGTCCCCAGGGTCTTGTGGCCCCTAAGCCGTTATTACGGAGTGGCCGGTGGTTGGGTCCTGGTTGCTGGGTCCCAAGGTCTTGAAAACTTTTATCGCTTTGAAATTGCTATTTTAAATTTTTAAATTCGCTGGTAGACAAAAAATTGGAAGAAACACCTAACCGTAAGTGGACGATTGTAAGGGGACAACTTAAGTTAAACATTGTTTTTCGTTAGGGCGTATAATACTTGCTTATTTTTCTGTTTTTATATCCTTATGAAAAGCATCTTATAGTTGTAAGTAAAGAACGTAGACATTTGTATATACTAGAAACAAAACCTCAGCGGAGTTCAGAGTGAGTTTTATAGGGCTTTGAAAAGCTGGGGCGGAGGAGGAAGGGCATGGTGGTAAATCCCACCAACCCTTCTTCCTTTTATGATGACTAAGGAAACATCGTATTGCCACATAAACTTGTCACGAAAGTCTGTTGGCACATCAGACAAAAATTGGAATAACAAAGTTTGGAAACCATTCAGTGCAAGATAACGTCATCACATATTTCAGAAAATGGCTAAAACGGTTAGAAAAACGGATGACAACGTTTTAGATGTGTCAAATTACTTGATAAAAACATACCGACCTGAATTGTGTCAAAAATGTAACTTTTTGTCAAACTTTTGTGTTACTTTGTTTAGGATGATTCTTGGCCAAAGATAACGTATGTTCATCCACTTGAAAAATTTCTTCCTTTCGATCAAAAATGGTATCAGGTAAATAATCTGGTCTTTGTAGTCTTTTTTCTTAAGTCCTGTATTTTATTCAAAATGGTAGCTGACTCGCTACTTTGCACTAGGTGTTCACGAAATAGTGATTCCCGGTACATGTGCGACGGTTGATAATCTAAGGACCAGAATATGTTTTACTATTGAGGTAAAGTACTGACCAGTTTGTGCAGCCGTTGTCTGTGTCTGCGCAAAATCTGTTTATCTGTGAAAGAATAGTGTCACAGTAACAGTGGATTCTCTTATTTCGCCGCAATTTAATACACCACTTTGATTACAAACTCCCGTGCGCTTTGTGATCCTTTCGGTTGATTATTTTTGACTTTATCTCAGTACCCTTTTAATTCTTTTTACATATTAAGATATTATTTAATCACATTAGTATAATACATCAATTAATTTCGTGGCTGTCTGGCTAGGTAAACTGCATTGATGTTGTTACTTTAGATTTTTAGTTTTAGTTTTTGCTAAAGATTAACTACTTGTTAACGGCTTGCTGTGTTTTTTTGAAATCGGCAGAGATCGTTTTGCTGTATATGCATGTTAAGAGTACCGTTAATATTACTAAGCAATCATAATAAATCTCTTTCAGTTTGATACGAAACCAACAGCAAGTGGAATAACTTCAAATATCTCATATGGATTGTAAGATATTTAAAATTTCTAAAAGTTTCAATCAAACAAAACAAGAATTTGGTGTTTTTACCAAGTCCTTTTAAGGCAGATGCTTTCATTTTATTATATAATTTTTTTCAATGTCATTTTTTTTCCTTTTTTTTCTTCATGTCTATTGCATTTTTCCTTCTTCCTTGAACAGTCAAATGTCAGAATTTTTAGCTAAGGAGAGCCTGAAAAAGGGGAGGAAATTTTAGTTGATCTTTGAGTGGCCATCTTGACTATACTTTGCCTGTTTCATATTCTCTAGAGATTACTTCCTTTTATTTTTAGCAATAGAACTGGAAATACCTACTTCATCAATTTCACAGTTTTATTCAGCATTTGGACATTTGATTTTCCGAATGGATTTCTGTATAACTATCGAGATCAAAGCTTTGTAAATGAAAAGACCATGTTAGAAATATTTTATTGGAAGACAGAAGTTGTAAAACCAGGTAAGAAGCTCTTTTTGAATTATCCATTTGATTAATTTTTTTTTTTAAAGTTTAAAATAGTTTTATTTTTTGATGGCACTTTTTTCTGCTGGGTTTGGGATAGGCTGATTTTTAGCTAAAAATCTGATGAAAAAATGTTGTAGCTAATCCCAATAAAGTTAAATTTTGTATCCTTCAATGCTCAATGTTCAATGTATTACAACGCAATGTTTAATTTATGTGTTCATTTTTTGTATAGAATGCCCTCTTCCTACATACTTGCCCACAATTTTTTATCTTATGATTGGACCAGCAACAGTCCTTGTGCTTTCGTTGGTTTTGAGGTTACTCACGTGTTCAAAGCATGCATTTAACATAAAAGTTTGGCAGTTCAAAAATAAAAACAAGAATGTAGATGAAGTATTCTCTGAATGGAAAAAGAAGTCACAACGAATTGCGAAAGAAAAAAATCAAGAACGAGCAAGGGATATGTTGAGAAAAGACGGTTTCGACCTTGATTACGTGGGGCCTGAAAAACAAATTTGAACTTGTGTCTCCCTGTGGCAACAACAAAAAAATTTCTACACTAGATTGTAGAAATATTTTCATTATATTTCTAAGTTTGAAAAGATATGTATTCACGAAGTAAAGTTTTGTAAATAGTAAATATTTTGCACTTAGTTTTTTGAGTCTTTAGTTACAATTTGTTTGCTAACTTTTCAGGGGCCTGAGAAAGAGTTTGGTGTGTTCATTTATGCTTTTGTCTTGGCAAAGGATTTTAATACATTGAAGAAAGCAGATTCCATGGCTATGTTGAATTTTTGTATTAAGTTAATTTACCAGACAAAATAATATATTGTAATTTTAAGGCAGTGATACACGATATGATTATTCGAATTCGATTAGTCGAATTCGATTAATTGAATCGTATATTATGCAAAAATCGTATGCTTTCAGCATGCTCAGACTTGTCGAATTCGATTTTTAAAAAGTCGGACCGGTTCATTTTTTTCGATTAATCGAAAGGTTTTTAGCCAATCAAAATGCTTAAAATTTGTACATCAAATGTGCGTTCAGAAAAACGTGAGTTTTTATGTCAAAAATAAACATTACTAGAGGATGTTTAAAAACAAAAAAAGATAAAAAAGAATTTAACGAGATTTTTATCAAAAAAGAAAATTAAAAAAACTTCTCGCTCTAACCGAAACTTGTTTAGTAACAAATAACACACTCCGTTTCTAATGTTTTCTTAAATTTGTAGTTGTTATAATAATAACTGTAACAGCAGCGAGTTCAACTCTTTCTTCACTCTCTAAAGACATTTTATCGAAAGGAATTTATCAAAAATCTGTTCAATTTACATTAATGCTCAATATAATTTCGATAACTCGAATTCGATTAATTGGATCATGTATCACTGCCTTGTTACCTGTTAAGTTTCGATTTCATTTTAATACTCAATATAATTTCGACAAATCGAATTCGATTAATCGAATCGTGTATCACCGCCTTTACACCTGTAGCTTCTGAAGTACGCCAAATAACGTCTCAGTTAGGTCGAAACATTGACATGCAATTATTAACCATGATTTGTGATTATTTGTATTCGAGGTGTCAAATAACCAGTAGCTTTGTCAACGTTACTACAGCTGGGGAAAAGAATACGTAAATTATTATTTTCGAGTTTTTCGAAAAAATTGTTCAATGTCTAAAGGTTAAACCAAGGAGCTTTAAATTGCATAACATTCACATTCTTTATCAACAAAGTTTAAATGTATTAATGTCTGGCTCAAAGAAGTCGCTTCCCGATTTTTTTTTTTTGTTCCTCGCTAGTATTGAAGAAAACATACATCGTAGCTATATTTTCCTAAAATGAGCTGTTCGAACTAACCTCGTTCCCAGGGCAATTTTTCGCTGTTTTTGATATCCAAGACGGCGCGAAGAAATAATTTCTTCTCGCTGTCCGAGATTGTCAAAAAGAGAAAAATAGGCCTGGGGACAAGGTTGGTCAACTAGCTTTAACTTTAACGTACCGTAAATGATCGAATAAACGCCGGGGGCGTTTCTTCAAAAATTGACTCTTTAGAGGGGGTGCTTAGTTGACAGGGGTGTTTAATTGACAGGGGTGTTTTTTACAAAAATTAAAAATACACACATTTTGACTTGAATTACCAGAGAAATGAGAACAAAGATTATAAGTTTCCCATTAAAAATAGAATAGAATCTGCTCAGTATAACTTAGTATTTCTTTTTACTGACAACGGGAAGCGATCCAAGGGTGTTTTAAGGCAAGAGCACTCAATACAGACCCTTTTGTAGTCTAAATATGCCCCTTTCGGTTAAATCGTATGAAAAATAAGGATCAAACGGTTTCATCTTCACCAAAACGAAAAAGGTTGATGAAACATATTCTGAGGTTTCTGCATTAGCAGTACCGCAGTTCCGGAAGGGGGCGTTTATTCGACAGGGGCGTTTAATTGACCGAGGGTGTTTATTTGATCATTTACGGTAACTCCCTCTTCTCCTAACGGTTGACGTCAATTGTGAACAATCGCATAAGAGCGTTATTAATTATCAACTGGAATAACGCAAATGTATACCAAATGCTGTTTTTTGTACTACATTTCCAATGGCAACATTTTTTTCAAACAAGAAAAGAATATTAAAACACACCAATACCTAATGGATATGTTAACTTCAAAACCTCGTCTTCAGGGTCTTGTGGCCCCTGCATCGTTATTACGGAGTGACAACTTATTAACAAAGCAAAATGCCCTGGGAGCAAGGCTGGTAACTTCTGAACAGAACATGAAGAAGAGGCAATCCCAGAACATCTTATTTTATTTTCTGGTGTGACTAGCCTGCATTGTATTAATATGTGAACAACTAATCAACAATATGAGAAACTGCGGTTTAAATTCGAAAAAACATCCAAAAAATATTTTAAGTGTACGCATTCCTGCCAAGACAAGAATAACATGTGGATGTAATGCCGATCTAGATATTGATGAAAGAAATAATTAGCTGCGTTTCCATTTGCATTACTTGCATGTTTGTAATTATGTATCAGAGGGGAAAAATAAAATCCAGACTAAACTGTTCATGGAAGTAATTAGAACATGGTCAGCAAAAAGTAGTCAAGAAAATAAAAGTCAAGCTCTAACTGCCCATCTTAAACCGTGTTGTACATGCGTTTATGTTTAATACCCTTTTAGCACAGTGTACAACCCGTTGTTACCCCGCCATAGGAAAAAAATAGTAAGTATTTTAGTAAACGTTAGCAAATTTATCATGACATCAGACTGAGCGCTTATTACAGGTAAATGGTGTCACAAATGAGTATAGGCGTAATAGCCTTTTCCATAAAAACTTATTTACAATTTCAATTTAAATCAAACACATACAATACAGCCCGTTGTTATTACCAGGTTGAACGCTTATTACATGTAAACCGTGTCACACATGAATAATAGGCGCAGAATCATGGTTAGTCGTGGTTAGAGGAAAGCAGCTATGTGCAGCTATGCGCAGCTAAGCTATCATTTTCCGTGACAGACAGACGTATACGGGTATAATGATATAGCTAAAATTTTAAAGGACTAATGCGGAAACAACGTTATTTTACCACAACGATTTTAACACATAATAGTAACTTGTCTAGAAGAGATTTGTTAGCCGACACAATTCTAGAATTCTCTTTGTAATTAACACAGGCTGAATCTAAAGAATGAATATGAAGCTTGGAAACCTATCGGTTCGAACATGCAATCCAATCTTATAAATCAAGCATGGTCACAAAACCTGCCGATGAAAAAAAAAAGAATCTTCAGATGAATATGAAATAGACTTCATAAGATGAACAATAATCTATATAATAATACGCCAGTTCTGTCTGTCTGTCTGTCTGTGACTTTTGCAAAGTGGATAAAATTTCTTTGATAAAGTCTATAAAACATCGCTTATAAATTTGTTCTGTAAATTAGCAAACTTTAACGTTAAAACAATATTGACGTCAAAGGAGAGTATATTAAGATTAGTGAAGCCATTGCATTGCACTTTTAATTTTAAGGCTAAGTAACTTGGAAACGGGTGGAAATAACTGACGTCATCTCCTGCGTAAGTAACTAGGGACCACCTGGGACCAATTTGGGTAAGTTTCCCAAATTCTATACATTTTCTTGATCAGCGATTTAAGACCTATACAATGAAGGCAGCAAGTATACAAATTTCTAAAAAAAAATTTTAGGGCTTTGACTGGCAATTGATGACGTCAGCAAAACCTTAAAACTCTCATTAACCGCTTATCAAAAAGACATGATCGTATACATTTTTCTTGGTCAGCATTTTAACCTCTGCACAGTACAGGCAACGAATAAACTAAATTTCCCCAAAATTTTTTGTAATTGCACTGCTGACGTCAGCAACAACCTATTTTTCCATTGTCCTTCTGCCTAAGTGGATTTTTCCACGGGCCTTATCGACTAGTCTATATAATAATACGCCAGTTCTGTCTGTCTGTCTGTCTGTCTGTCTGTCTGTCTGTCTGTCTGTCTGTCTGTCTGTGACTTTTGCAAAGACGATATTTTTTACCACTGGAATGCTCGAGTTTTTCGAGTTTTTTTTTGTCAATATTTTATATATTAAATTAATGAGGCCATTACAGCGCACTTAAAACTTTGAGGCCAAATAACTTGGAAACGAGGTGGTGACGTCAATGATTTTTCACCGCGTGGGTAACTAGGGACCACCTAGGATCAATTTGGGTAATTTTCCCAAACCTGGGTCCCCAAATCCGTTTCAGAATAGACGGGTTGATGACGTCATCAAAAAACCTTCAATCCCTAATATCTCTGCAACCGTTTGTCAAAAGTACATGATCCTATACATATTCTTGATCAGCCTTTCAAGATCTATGCGATGAAGGCAACAGGTATACAGATTTCTAACAAAAAAATTTGGTACTTTTGACAGGCCATTGCTGACGTCAGCAAAATTTTTAAACCCTTATATCTCATTAACCGCTCATCAAAAGCACATGATCATATACATTTTCTTGATCAGCAATTTAAGCTCTACACAATAGACGTAACGGATAAACTGAATTTCGTCAATTTGTTTTTGCATATGCACTATTGACATCAGCAAAAAGTCCAAAATAACCAGTTTTTACATTGTTCTCCTGCCTAAGTGGATTTTTCCACGGGCTTTATGGACTAGTCTCTTATAATAATACAGAGACTGTGTCTGTTTGTAGCAGGCAAAGTGGATATCGTCATTTTCTTTGATGTCACCGAAAATGTTATGTCTAATATGTTAAATTTTCTGACGTTACGGCGCGACGTCAATAGCTCTACTTTAACGTCAATATCCTATATTAAATTAATGAAGCCATTACAGTGATCCTAAAACTTAGAGGCCAAATAACTTGGAAACGAGGTGGTGACGTCAATGATTTTTCACCGTGTAGGTAACTAGGGAGCACCTAGGACCAATTTGGGTAATTTTCCAAAACCTGGTTCCCCAATCCGTTTTGGAATGGACGGGTTGATGACGTCATCAAAAAACTTTTAACCCCAATATCTCTGCAACCTTTTGTCAAAAGTACATGATCCTATACATTTTCTTGATCATCGTTTCAAGGTCTATACGATGAAGGTAACAGGGATATAAATTTTTGAACTTTTTTTTGCGTTTTAACGGGCCATTGCTGATGTCAACAAAATTTTTAAACCCTTTTATGTCCTTAGTCGTTCATAGAAAAGATATGATCCTATATATTATTTTGATCAGCGTTTCAACCTCTACACGTTACAGGCAACTAATAAAGTAAATTTCGCCAATTTTTTTTTTGGATTTGCAATGCTGACGTCAGCAAACCAACTTTTTCAATGTCCTATTGCCTAAGTGGATTTTTCCACGGGTCTTTATCGACTAGTCTCTTATAATAATACAGAGACTGTGTCTGTTTGTAACAGGCAAAGTGAATATCGTTATTTTCCTTTGATGTCGCCGAAAAACTTTATATAAATTTATACAAAAATAAAAAAGATACAGATAAAATACAAAAAAATAAATAATTCAAAATATTGAGCAAGTACATGTTTTGCATAAGAAATTTGCTCTTTTGTAATCAGTTAATAAATTTATTATTTTATTTTATTACTGTAAACAACATGCCCTGAGTCCGAAAGTTCCTATGAAAACATGCACATGTAAACAAAAAAAGAACCCCTCCCGCTGCTATCATTGTGGCTATCTACATACATATATATTGCACTTTTAAATTATTCCATTTTCTTCGCTAATTGCTAATTTCATTTCTTGCTAATAGATACACATGATCATTTCATAATTTGCTTCTCTTTGTTATGTTTATTTACAGGCCAGCCTGATCTTCACAGCATCATGATCTGAAAAATAAATACATTTTACTACAGTTTCAATTTCTGCATGATCAAATACATTATTATTAATATAAAGATGATCAAGAAGAGAACCGTCAATATGAGTTGGCTCTTGCACAACCATAGTATAGTTACGTAATAATTCTGCAAGTCGATGTGAGCCTGGATTGAAATAATCAACATTAAAATCTCCTAACACAATATGAAAATCCTGTGCATTCAAACACCCACATAGGTCATCACAAAAAGATGATAAAGATGAAGAATTTGACCGGTACAAAACTCCTACAGAAATAAGTTCCTCTGCAAACGAAGTTTTCCTAACTTGTACTAAAGGGAAACCAGGAGTATCATTCTGGTAAATAAAAGGAAAACAATCTCTGTAACACACTGCAATACTTTTAAATTTGTCTAAATCAGAATTAGTATTAACATCAAACATAGGAAGTCGACCTGTTATTTCTGTCATGTCATGGTCAGGTAACAATTGGGTTTCAGCATACTCTACAGACTATGGTTTCAGTTACACATAATATGTCCGATTCTTTCAATTCCTCATCATGCTGAATGTCAATAGCATGTCTCGATAAAGATCTGACATTCAACAAAGTGATCACAAAGGAGCTTTTCTCTAAAGGCCAAAAAACTAATGGTGGTAATATACTTTTCAACCTTTCATATTCATCAGATGCATGTTTATCTGCCTTGATTGCCTTTTGCTTAAATTCACCTGTTAAATACAATCCAGCTAAAGATGTAACACGAA
Organism: Hydractinia symbiolongicarpus; assembly: GCF_029227915.1. Taxonomy (NCBI): domain Eukaryota; kingdom Metazoa; phylum Cnidaria; class Hydrozoa; order Anthoathecata; family Hydractiniidae; genus Hydractinia; species Hydractinia symbiolongicarpus. Next base: position 9,365,413 of record NC_079887.1, read on the forward strand.
TCATAGCAACATACTTTTGGCCTGGATTGAATTGAGTTTGTCTGATAAATCAAAACTAATAACAGCATTGGGTAAAATTAAACCTTGAACTTTATGGACAGTGCAAGCCCAAGAAAGCATCAGTGGAAACTGAGTTCTTTTGATAACCGGTGATGACAGGTTTTTTTTTACCACATTAATGTCAGTATCAGTCCTTCCAATTGGTACAACTTGGTGCAACCTTGCATAGTGTTCTTTTGATATTCTGAAAACACCAGTTTGAGCATACACCTGTTGATTAATGTTGTGCAAATGGATCTTGATTAGTGTCCATGTCAGCTCTGAAGGTTGTAAAAGCTTCGTCAACAATTTCACTATATGGTTCTAACTTTTGTTCGTTCGCATTGACAACATTTAAAACTCCTGGATAGTAAGCTTCTCCATGTAAGTACCATCAAGTAAATCAGATTCAAAACGAAAAGGATAGTATAAAAAGAACAAGTGATGAGCATACTTTTCTGGCTGAGTATGTTGGTTGGGTGTATATGATCGAACACAAGCACGAACCTTTTAACACTTAAGTTCTTGTTTAGAATTCATAAGAGGTATCGGTGATGGATACGTAGAAGGAATGTGATTAATTTCCATGGACTCATCATTCAAAATTATAGGTTGTTTGTCGTTGAAACCTATTTCAGATTTTGTGGTGTCTATATAATAAAATGCTAAAAATTCTGCATAGCACATTTAATCCAAAGCAGCATATTTACCACTTTTGAAAGCAGTATCAGGTAAATTACTATTTGCAAAGATTACTTTGGAAAATGTTTTTCGAAGCCACAATTAAGGCATTAAATGATGCATTGTTTCTTGAACAGAGCATTCCCTATGACTTGAAAATGCATTTGCAAATTAATCATTTGTTCATACTTGTTGTCGCTATTTTGAGAGACAGAAAGAGTTCAGATGAGCTAAGAAGCAGGCTAAGTCTCCGTAGAATTAAAGATGTTATCAAGATAAGAAGATTGAATTGGCCGGGGCACTTGGAAAGAATGGGGGAGGATAATTGGGTAAGAAAGTGTAGAGACTTGATATAGTTCCTGGGGCAAAGCCCAGAGGCAGACCGAGAAAGACTTGCAGGAGGTTATAAGGAAAGAATTGATACAGAGGAAGTTGAGTTTAGATCTAACACAGTCTAAATCAGATTGGAAGAGGGTCATTAATATACCCCGTCCAACCCATGCTAGCATGAAAAACGGACGTTAAGTCGAGAATGATGATGATGATGATGATGATGATGATGATGATGATGATGATGATGATGATGATGATGATGATGATGATGATGATGATGATGATGATGATGATGATGATGATGATGATGATGATGATGATGATGATGATGATGATGATGATGATGATGATGATGATGATGATGATGATGATGATGATGATGATGATGATGATGATGATGATGATGATGATGATGATGATGATGATGATGATGATGATGATGATGATGATGATGATGATGATGATGATGATGATGATGATGATGATGATGATGATGATGATGATGATGATGATGATGATGATGATGATGATGATGATGATGATGATGATGATGATGATGATGATGATGATGATGATGATGATGATGATGATGATGATGATGATGATGATGATGATGATGATGATGATGATGATGATGATGATGATGATGATGATGATGATGATGATGATGATGATGATGATGATGATGATGATGATGATGATGATGATGATGATGATGATGATGATGATGATGATGATGATGATGATGATGATGATGATGATGATGATGATGATGATGATGATGATGATGATGATGATGATGATGATGATGATGATGATGATGATGATGATGATGATGATGATGATGATGATGATGATGATGATGATGATGATGATGATGATGATGATGATGATGATGATGATGATGATGATGATGATGATGATGATGATGATGATGATGATGATGATGATGATGATGATGATGATGATGATGATGATGATGATGATGATGATGATGATGATGATGATGATGATGATGATGATGATGATGATGATGATGATGATGATGATGATGATGATGATGATGATGATGATGATGATGATGATGATGATGATGATGATGATGATGATGATGATGATGATGATGATGATGATGATGATGATGATGATGATGATGATGATGATGATGATGATGATGATGATGATGATGATGATGATGATGATGATGATGATGATGATGATGATGATGATGATGATGATGATGATATATATATATATATATATATATATATATATATATATATATATATATATATATATATATATATATATATATATATATATATATATATATTTACCTACCTTTATTAGTTTTTACAAATGAGTTGTTCACACTTTTAGGAGAAATTGCCATTCGTTTAACAACATAATTTTTAGTTGATGATGATTGTACTGACTGACATTTTTTGCGAAAACTGATAACGTTTTCAATAAATCTTGAACACTTTCGGCATATAACATCGTATGTTGCGTCAGATACTATGATTCCTGTGACAGTTTCAATTTTAGCTGGCAATCCATCTGCCACATTGCTTCCACCAAAAATACGTATGTATCTCCCACAGTTACTTTCTCCACAGAGTCTACAGAATCTTTGCTGCCCATCCTCAGTGTTACCAAGAAAATATACTTTCTTTGGAGTAGTATTTTCTTTTCCTGGAAGTGACAAAAAAGTGCACATTTTAAAACTATATCCATGTAGCCTATCTATTACCAAAATAATACAAAAAAGATATTAGAGGGAATGCACATATGCTCATTACATATACACAATACATAAGGTAAACACGAAATAGATAAACACAAAGAAGGTACCAAAAGACAGAAAAACGTTGATATATTTTTACATACCTTTGTGCATGACATAGTATTGATACACTCGAAGGCATTACTGATATTTTTACCACCAAAATTATAAGAGAAATGAATTGACTTACCATAGATTACGTGAGACTTTCATTTTCCAAATGTATTCTTTAGGGTAAATTGCAGGGTAAATTGCAAATGAATTACAGAAGCCAACAATGTTTTTAACAAATTTAGTGACCAAAAACAACTGAAAATAAAAACAACAACAAAAAAATTTCTATCACTTCTTATACACCATTTTCTTTCATCGTCGAAATGTGCTTGCATGGTTACGGCATAATTCTTAGAAATGCGTATAATTACGGTAATTATACCCAACCAATCAAGTGCAGAATTCCGGCCTACGATTCCAGTGTCTTTTCGTCTCGCCGTTCAGTAAAAAAAAAAAAGAGACAAAAGGCACTGGGGAATATAGCTCGAGCTGCCCCAGAGTTCCTGCAGTGCTCAATACTGGCTCTGGTATCCGCTGAGGAAGGCTTGTTAGCCGAAATACCAAGGTTGTCTGGATTCTCACGAATCCTTTTGCCGACGACGTGGCACAGTGGATAAGAGCCCGCGGTGCATCTGATGCGACGATCCCGGGTTCGAGTCCTTGGGCTGCCGAGGCAAAGGGATTTCGCGATTATCCTGCAACTTTGTAATGGTATCCTGTTAATATGATATGCACTCACAATTGCTCTCCACATTGGAATATATATATATATATATATATATATATATATATATATATATATATATATATATATATATATATATATATATATATATATATATATATATATATATATATATATATATATATATAAGAAAGAAAAAACACATGTATTAGGACAAAATATATTTCGGCTAACAAGCCTTCATCAGTTGTAAAATATAAAATCAAGTTACATCTTTTATGTAAAATTGGGCAAATATAATACGCTTGAGCGATTAACAGCAAAAGCATTGCTATATAAATACGTTTAGAATAACATAAACAGTTTTAAATCCTGTGGGTATAAATTGCTAAAGGAGAAGTATTTGCATATGTACATAGTTAAAATTACGGATGTTTTAACATATAAACAATTAAAAATGATTATGTACAGAATTTTTATAATAAAAAATCTATTGACAATTAAAAATGTGGTAAATTAGCAAAAGAACTAGTAAACCGATCATTGCTTAAATTAATGACACTGTGACTGTGACGCTTAAAGACAGCTACTTTGTTAAATTGGATTAAATAATAACAGAGTGCATGTAAAATGCCAAAAACCGTTTGTTAGAATCAACAATACAAAATGGAAAGTTTCAAAAGACGTGAACGCGTGTACTTAATTTCTAAAGTTATGTTATTCTGCCTTATTTTCTCATTTCTTGCTTGGATATCATATTCAACCAATGAAAATTATACATACCAACATTCAGTTGAGTTTTTTAAATTTTCAAATGTTGAACAGAAAATTCATGAAAACGTCAAAGGTAGAAATATTGTCTTGTTTATTGGTATTTTTACGGCAGGCAAATACAAAAACCGAAGAGATGCTATTCGAAAGACGTGGATGAAAACGTGCCATGAGGAGTACTACAGCGATTGCAAAAGTAAATTTATATTGGATGGATTATCAGTTGAGGGGAAGCCAATGAGCAGTGTTATATCTAAACTACGAAACGAATCCAAGTATAATAATCACGATATGGAAATTTTACAGACACCTGTTGGCCTGAATTTTGCACTGAGAATTTTAGCCAGTTTGAGATACGCTTTTCATAAATATCACTTCGACTATTTCTTGAGAATGGACGATGATTATTATCCGTGTATTCATCGTCTGATGTTTGAATTGCCTAGACGTATGAACCTTGATTACGTTTTCTGGGGATTTACTAAATGTTCTCCTGCAAGAAATGATGAGGGATTTGTACTAGTAAACCACAAGTTAGCCAAGCGAATTATAGAACATGAAAACTCCTTGATTTGTACTAACTTCGGTGGGACTGCATTGTCAAAATGGGTCTTGGATATATCAAAAACAGAGAATATATCCTGGTTCGCTGACAATGATCGTATATGGCATCATCCTCCTGTATCGTTTGTGCCTGAACTTAAAACGAAAAAAGAAATTTGTCATACGTATTTGGCTCTACATGGAGTGTATTTTAACGATATGGAAGTCTTTCATAAGATCATGTTAGGCGAAAATAAAACTGATTATACCTTAAATACCGTTAAAAATCACTGTGCATTGCCTAAACATGGAATATTTCCACTGTGGAGTCGTCTACCGGACGGTTTATGTCAAGAAATCCCCATATTTGACAAATCGAATAAAGAAGGCTCACCTTGGAATGGAAGAGAAAATATGGCTAGAAGAAGTTTTAGTGTATCACAAAAGCAATAAATAAACAAAAAGCAATTGTAAAATAAATAGTTCTAGGCTAAAGATAAGTAAATGTTTAATCTACTGAGTACTAGGGATCGCATGGACACCTAAATTCTGAGATTTGTGGATTTCTCCACTCATTGGTTTGCATTATTGTCAGCACTACAGGCCTTTCAATATTTTATCATCAGTAGTACTTTATGTGCTTTATGTTAGGCTGCCTTGGTCTCCTCCTTGTTGAGGCATAGCACCCACTGGAGAATGCAGTCCAGACACCGCTTGTTTAGGCATTCCAGAGAGTGCTTGTCGAGACATACTAAAAGTAGGCACAGCGTGTTGATGAATTCCAGCAGCTTGAGGATTTATGGGGATAGGTTTCTGTATCGATGATACAAAAATAGTCAAGGGGAAGTATCTGCTGTCACTTCGATATTAAAGAAAAATTCTGAAATGCGTTTCTCAGCCGTTCTTTTATCACGTTTCTACAACTGTGACAGCTTCTCATCAACATAACAGCAAATGCTAATGATTCTTCTTAGGGGGTTGTTTTTCTCGCATTGTATGCAATAGTCAAGTTTCTTTTCAGCGATTGTCTTTTTCTTATTTCGCGGTAAACTAATTTCGCTTTCACAACCATCTTCTGGCAAACTCTGCTTTTTGAAGCTCCGAAAACCGGTATTAAGAAGGCTAGTTTTTGAAAAGCTTGTCAGTCCCTTGCCCACATTTTGTTATTCTCGCTTTAGCGAGCTCTTTTCCGAGCTGCGTTCTCAGGTTGTTCACCTTTGTTTTTATTGAAGCGACCGTGGTATCCAAAGAAGTAGCCATTTCTGACTATGCTATTTTCTTTAAATCTCGTTTCTTGCAGGCTTTATAGTAAACGTACCACAACCTAGTGTTTACTTCAACAATTCGATGAGTGAAGACGTTCCATTATTTGGCCGCCTTAGATTTATTGATTTTTCACTTTCAGCTTAGTCTTCTTTTTGCCAAATTAATCTCCATTTTTTATAACCTCCTCTTCGTTTTACAATGCTAACATTTTTTCAGAAAAGTTGTTTCACTGCACTCATTGGCACACTAAAAAATTTGTCACGTTATCAAATATTCAAAAGACAAAACGTAAACAAAAAGACCCTCCATTGTCTATGTTTTGCACTCAGCGCAGTAAAACAAAAAAACAACTGTTTCATGGAGTTTGACTCAAAAAATAATAAAACATTGATAAACCAATTTTGTTTGATGAAAAGTTTGATTGCAAACAAACTTCAGCAAATACGATTTTTTTATTCTTTTCTCATTTTTCGAAAAGAATCGTACTTGATGGTGCACCTCAAATGCGTCAAACTTTCCACCAAACTCGCCAGTTTGATAAAGTTTGATTAACAGTTTGTCACGCTTGCTTCCGTTTTTAGCAAAGATGTTGTCACTCTGAAGCATTCGATTTGTGACGTCAAACATTTGATCTTGCAAAAACGCTTGAAAATCCATAAACATCAACATGTTTTTTATTTTGAGACTGGTGCTATAGCCTGCGTTATTGTGCGGCACCATTGAGGACTAAACGCGTTAATGATGTTAACGCTGTTAGTCTAGTTACCAACACCACCAAAAGCGACAACAACAATAACAACAGAAGCAAAAATAACAGCTATATAACACCAACTTACCATGCATTCTTTTTTAAACTTTTCAGTTCTTATGATGCCACATGAATAATTATACGCATCTCCAAAATTATTTGTTGCGTTATTTCGTACTCCGTTTACAGCAGCGGGTATAGCGTTGGCGTCCCATAGCGGAATTTAATGTTCAATGATCTCACTGTACGGAATGACACACTTTCCAAGAAAGTTTAATCTTACTGAACTTCCATCATAGTAGCAGAGAAACTCAGCTGGAAGGAAAAGACACGTTGTTATAATCATTCAAACTAGCGCCCTGGTGTACTAAAAAAATAAAAAAAATAACCTATTTCCTACACTCTTCCCTTATTAAGCTCTCTTGTTTCTTTTTCTGACAGAGAATTGAACCAAACTGAGAACGATACGTTTAATAAACCGTCATAGTTGACTGATTTAGCTGGAAGACCTAGAATATTATCGTGGTTTTTGTCGTCAGAGTTGTACCATGTTGTCGCCATGTATACCGGTGTTGTCCCATTTCTATCAAAGCTGAAAAGATAAACTTTGTATTACCTCTTTTATGTGTAATATAATAATTTCTAGGGCATGGTGGTGCTATGTTCTCGTGGGAAGTGGAGACATCTTTTTTAACACAATCAAACAATATAAAGTCTAATGTGGTCAATATGAAGTCAAATGTGGTCAAGTTAAAGTCAAATGTGGTCAATATGAAGTCAAATGTGGTCAATATAAAGTCAAATGTGGTCAGTATGAAGTCAAATGTGGTCAATATGAAGTCAAATGTGGTCAATATGAAGTCGAATTTGGTTAATATAAAGTCTAATGTGGTCAATATACAGTCAAATGTGGCCAATATGAAATCAAATGTGGTCAATATAAAATCAAATGTGGTCAATATAAAATCAAATGTGGTCAGTATGAAGTCAAATGTGGTCAATATGAAGTCAAATGTGGTCAGTATGAAGTCAAATGTGGTCAATATGAAGTCAAATGTGGTCAATATGAAGTCAAATGTGGCCAATATGAAATCAAATGTAGTCAATATAAAATCAAATGTGGTCAATATAAAATCAAATGTGGTCAGTATGAAGTCAAATGTGGTCAATATGAAGTCAAATGTGGTCAGTATGAAGTCAAATGTGGTCAATATGAAGTCAAATGTGGTCAATATGAAGTCAAATGTGGTCAATATGAAGTCAAATGTGGCCAATATGAAATCAAATGTGGTCAATATAAAATCACACTGCGCAAAATGTCTCCGTATACGTAAATATAATTTGCGTGTCATAAATTCATTATACTCGAATAAGCGGAAATATACGAAAAGTCTGTGCACGATGTTCGTATATTTCCGTATAGGCGTAAACGGTTACGTATATTTTTATTATACACAAGGTTTTACGTATACGTGAATAGTGATTTGCAAACCTTTACAGTATACTATGATATACGTAATAATTTCGTTGAGCTTCTTAAACCCAGGGTTTGTTTATTATTTTTCTCAGTTTATTTTCGGCATAAAAAAAGATCACAATTTTACGCAGTCGAACTTTCTCTTTACGTATTTTACACGCGCTATTTTATATAACCGTAGCGTATTTTAAACCCAGCCTAAGATCCCTATTTTTAATTTTCTCCTTTTGATTCAATTTATGCATCCTGCCCTAGCTGTTAGTGAGTTACTTCTAGTTTTAGACACGAACACTCGAGGCGTTTTGTCTGTCTGCCAGCTCTTTCCGCCCAGAGACGAATGTTGTCAGTATAAAGTGTTTTGTTCATGTTCAAGCTTATCATCATATAAACAACATATGACATCTCTAGCTTCGTCCCTTTGGACCTTGTACATCTGTGATAAGCTGACAAGACATAAAAAAATTCTGTGGAGAGGTTTAAGTGTAAGGTGTAAGTTAATATTAGATGTAGGACTTGCGTTACAGCAAATTGTTCTCCTTGTATAACTTATAAAACAGAAAGATATATATTTTTTTCCATTAGTTGTTAGTTCCATTCATTTTAGAGAAAGTTTTTTTTCCAGTCATGTTGTCCGAATAGGAACAATAAAATGGTTTCGAATAACGAATGTCCCATTTATTCGTGAATCGAGTCAAACAGACGCATATTGTGAGAGCTAATGAAAATTTCTAATACGGTTTTACTAAAATAAAACAGTGTGTTAGATGCAATATATTCTAATATCAGCTTATTCTTGTCGAAGTGTCCCATGTTTATGTTGAGGGAAAGATTTCTCTTACTTGAACATATCCAAGACTTCCATGTATGTGATGAGACCTATAGAAGGTGTCACCCTGTGAATCTAAAGCAAAAATATTCACGCTTTCGTATTACTGAATTCCTTCCTCTCTTTCTCTACCATATTATTACTTTGTCAGAAAATTTATTAGGAAGAGAATTTTGCGAACCGCAAAATTTTATTCAGCGGTAATATGAAGAGCTTCAACCGCAAAAACCGCAAAAATTAGTGAAATCGCATTACACTAGGTTAACAACGTAAATTAATTCCCAGTTCTGACATACTTTTTTTATTCACATTTTTGCCCAGAATTTTCATTTGAAAACGAGCTTGACTTCAGCACTAGGCTTAAAGCTATCCATCACACTAAATTTTTTTTTCCTTGTTCTTTAAACTCGTCCCCAGCGCCTTTTGTCTCTTTTTTTTTACTGAAGTTCAGTAAAAAAAAAAAGAGACAAAAGGCGCTGGGGACGAGTTTGATTGTTCTTGTCACACACGAACACATTATTCTATTCGCGTTCTAATTGGTTAATATCAAAGCGGAACTCTGGATATTCACTTTTTTGTTTACGTATTAGAAGGGATAGTGTTGTGAAAAATATTGTACATTATTTCAATTCATTCTTATTGATTTCTATTGATTTTTATTGATTTCTGTTTGTCACGAAATCTATCCGTTGTTAACATCCGTGATGTTAAAAGGCGCACAAACAAGCATTGCTTTCCTAAGAAGAATCCTATTTTGGCGGGAAAATTTTTTCAAGAGTCAAAAAAAAGTTATATTTCGCAGATTTTAATGAATTAAACAGCGGTTGCATTATGTAAAACAACGAAAATAAGCGAAATTTTCGAAACTTATTTCCCTTGAGTTATAAGATCTTTCGAACAAAAAAATTGCACAAAATTGCCAACTCCTAGAAAATTTAATACGCTTCTCGATATTCTTTCTGGCCATTTTAGACATACAACAGTTCACATAAAATATATAGCCGTTGAGAATCGATTCTTTATTAGAAGGAAAAATACGTGAAAATTTACTCACGGATCCATTTTTGTTTTAGGTGGTTCATTGGAAGGATAATAGAAATCGTTCGGTATCATTAATGTGCTATGTCTACCAATGTGATTAGCGATGTAAGTATCACGTGGTTACCCTCTTCAATTGTATTCTTTATTTGAAGAGAAAAACTTGAACGGGTTGCGATAATTTGAAGTTCAATTCACAAATGTGAACACGCTACCGCCATAATATTCAGGTTGATTTCTTACGAAATCTAAGTCGAGCAGCAATATAAACAGAAAGAACTTCATATTTCCTCTCTTCTTCTTTTTTAACACTCTCCTTAAATCAACTCCTTCAGTTTTTAAATGACGATATTATATCCCATTCTCGTTCCCAGACCGCTTGCAGTTAAAGCTTGCTGCTTACCTCAATGAACCCTGGAAACTAGAACGATGAGATTTAACTATTTACTTCTAATGTGTTTGAAGCCATGTCCAATTTATGGTTGTCGCGTACGTGTTAACGTATGTTATCATTATCCATTATGTATGTGTGAGCGTAAACAAAGCAGCTTGTCAGGGTGACCGCTAGTAAAATGAGAACAAAAGTAAGGATATAAAGAAGAATTAAGGAGAAATATTGACATTTTTTAAGGATATTTTGCTGCGAACGAGAATAAAAAAAAAGGAGAATTAAGGAGAAAACCAATTTTAGTTCCCTCTGTTACATACTATGTTCTATAATAAGAATATATACATATTATACAAATATACATAAAAATTATGCCCTAAAAGATAGAAAATATAGGATTTCAGGTAACAGAGAAATATGTATTATTTCACTGGTGATGAACAATACATGAACACATTTCCCAAAAAGTTACGACCATAAAAATTAAGAAATAAGGAGAAATTAAGGAGAATAGCTAAAATTTCATTTTTTTAAGTATATTTAAGTACTTTTAAGTTTTTTTTTTCTAAGGTTATTTAAGGAATTTAAGGAGGAGTGGTCACCCCGCTTATGTTGAATTCAAAACTGAAAAACATGTTGTGCATTGCGGAGCGTTTCATGGAATGTAATCAGGGCATGCTTAGCAACAACATCAGCGAGATCAGTCATGCTCTTGTAATCAGCCCTGTAGCAGGCTAACAACTTGAAAAGAGATAATTGATCAACATTAAGAAACAATGCCGAACACTTTTTTCGAATGAATTAGTGTACTACATTTTTTTCGTCCTGATATTTTATTTTATTTCCCTCCCCTAAAAAAACAGACAAAAATATTAGAACTCGAAAAATATATTGTACCCTGTTCTGTGCGACAACTAGAGTACTTATTAACATCAATTTTTTGTCACCTTAAAATTTCTTCACGTTGTGCCAACATAGTTCAGGCCGACAAGTTATTTGACACGCTTCCCAAAAGATCTAGTTTGTATAAAGGAGGATTAATATACATGGTGATCTGAAATACAACTTGAGATGGCACGACGCGAGTATCATGTGATCTAGTGAAAAAACTTAGGATTAATAAAGAAAAACACATGTTTAATTTAAAGTAATTATTTATGTTCGATTATTAAAATAACACTGTAATAAAAGATGTATGGTCACAAATAAATAAGAAAATATGCAAACATGACGTTAACAAAAACATCTATGTATTCAACGGAATATAGCAAACTTAATTTTAGTTATAAATAATTTTAATACTTAATCAGGCGGGATTTTTCTTACTACAACGTCTCTCTTCAGGTTGTTATATTAACTTGAAAACGTCTGTTCTGATCAGAAAAAGTATAAAAAGACTGTTTCTTGCTTATCTCTGTATTTAAGAAATTCCAAGTCGTTTACGATATTCTCCTAGCATGTAAACATAACGATAACTTATAGCAATAATGTACTCACATAAAATTTACACAAACAAACAAAAACAATATTACAGAGCAACATTTTAAATAAACTTTTTTAAACAAACTTTAGTTTTTAAATTATTTTTTTAATAAAATTAAGATATAAAAAACTAGAATTCTATCTTACGCCATCTCACGCCATCCTTTCCTCCTATTTTTCATAGAAGGGCGCAGTGCGCCCGAGTTTGACAACTCATTCTAGTAACCGATAAATAAATTGAACTGATCACAGGTACGAAAATACTTGAAAAGTCGTCTATTTATTGGCTACACTAGATGACGCGACCACGGCTGTAATCCGAGTAAACATAATTATTCGTGCAAACTTTACATGAAGAAATAATGTTTACTACTTATTTGCTAACTAAAATCTAAAAATTAAAAAATAATGGATGATAAATAACGATATTAAGAATAAGCTAAATAAACCTTTAATATATTTTCTCCCCCCTGGAAACATGCTAACCTATGCAGCGGAGACCCTAAAGTCTCTCACGCAGAACGATTATTCTTTTATTGTTAAGGTATCAAATTACCGATTTGGCTCACACGGTGGGATTGGGATCGGGTTGGATGATATGTGGTCTTCCGTGTAGCTGTTTTTTATTTCGATATACGAATTTACTGGGCTAGTCCCATACGAACTGTCATCACTAACAGGACTCTGCGGAGAAGTAGACAACAGAGATGGAAAATGATTTCTTTCATCTGCGGATGAGTTTTCTAGTGCTTGACCTAATGACATATTTTCACCTGGACGAAGTTCTTCTTTCTGTTCAAGTTCACAATTTTTATTGTCTGCCTGTGCTGAACCATTTTTTGGCACTTCGGCTTCCGTTAAAGTTACTTCGCCGTCAACGGCCTCGCCAGTGCAACTTAATTTTTTTAAAACGTTCAACACACGATCTATATCTTTTTCTAGTACCTAGAAAAATAACATTTAAAGTATTCGCTACTGGGTGAATCAATAACATCGACGATCAGGGTGATCAGTGCTCTAAAATTTAAATTTTAGTAGATTGGGAGGTTAAGGGGCACATTATAGAAAACAATAAAAAAAAGTTTCCATATTCAGAAGAATTTGACAAAATGATAGGGGAAAAAATATTTCACTAATAATCCTAATAATTTAGGGTTAAAATTCTTTAAAACGTAAAAATAAAATATAAAATGTACAACGCAAAAAAAAAACAACAATTTGTTGAGGAATTAATATAGTAACGAATTTTAGGTTACTTCAAAGATTTTAGAAGGTGTAGCCATGCTGGCAATGTATCTGATTTGAAAGACACAAAAAAAATTCACAAAATTTTGTAACGTAAGTAAAATTTTCTCGCAATGACGATAAAAACTCTCCCTGTGGACAGATTCCCTTTTGCAAAATAAACAAAACATTTTTCCCTCCTTAGATTGGACAAAAATAACGAAATTTTTGTTTATTTTTACAAGATATAAGAAACCTATTAGTACTTAGACCACCCTAAAATAACAAAAAATAATTGTAACTACAAAAAAAAAATAGAAGAAACTGTGTTTTAGGGGACTGTAAAAACATGGTGATCTGGCATAACTATTTTAACATGTTTCAAGAAATACCCAAAAAATATTTTTTAAAACCTTTGTAACTGAAATTGCGGTTTGAGAGAAACAAGCCTTTGAATAGATTATGGTGTAAGATACAGATTTTTTCGTACTAATAAGCAGGTATCAAAAAATAATCCTACAGCCTTACCATGCAGTACTCTACGTTATAAGTGCTGACGTAATATGTTGACACTTGGAGAGTGGCCAGTGGCTCCACCACCTGTGCAACGATACCACATTCCTCTGTCGGTGAAAATAAATCATACAGTTATTTCTCGACATTACAAAGTTCCGATTTAACGAACATCTTATGACAATTTTGTAACAAAAAAAGTACTGAAAAAACAAGGGAGTTTGTCAAGAGACCTTCTAAAAATAAAAGTTAATAAAATAAAAAAAAGTATTTGAATTCGCGGATGGAAAAAATATTACATTTCGCATGTTTTAATTTTCGCGGTTGCGAAAGGAAATAAAAAATTCTCAATGAAACATTTACAATGCAATGATTTTTGGACTCGCAGTTCGATAAAAGCAGCAAAGCTGGCTTTCCACTCAAGAAAGATCGTAAAGAAAAAAGAATAATTTTTTACTTTGATTGGCTATTCTGCAAATTATTCCTTTGTTCTTATAAAAAAATTCCGTTTCTCTCTGCAAAAAAGTTTCAGTTTGGATCCGAACGGAGAATTTATCAACCAATCAGATTCCAGAAATCAAAATTTTCCAATCCGATCCGACCTGTTTCATTCTTGGGCAAAAATCCAGCTTAAAAATTTCTTAATCTTTTTTATACTTCTTGCAGGTACACATTTTTGTTATTTTGAGAAATTATTCAAAGTTACCTAGTTTCTCGAATTTGGACAAATTCTGCGAAAGGCGCCGAAATATCCGCACAATTTAGATCATTAAGGTATATCGTTTAAAGAGTGATAATTGAACAGTTCTTTCACAAAATTGTTGAGCTATAAAAATAACAGTAGTAGTCATACCAAAACCGAGCGGTTCATCTCCGATCGTTATCATCCTCCAGATATCTTCGTTTTTTTTCGTGTACAACACATTGTTTGGAAACCTGAATAGATAAAGAAAAATCAATGTGGTTGTTTTTCACTTCGTTGTTGCCGATTTAATGACAACACTATTATGAAATAATTATGAAACGTTATATGGCGCATTGTATATTTTGTGGCTTTCTGATTTTTTATAGCCCAGATTTGCAATTTGTTTATGACGATGTTTATCCTAGGGAAGACAATACATTTAGCGCATCGGAAAAGCTTAAAAGATTTAAAATTTAACAACTACTTTTTAATGGCATCGTTGTCCAGCATGAGAGAAATATCGCCGTTCACGGTTGAGAAGTGAAAAAAAGTATTGGTTTCATCTTCCTTGTTTCTAAACAAAAAGTATATATTATATAGTTACACTGTAAAAAAATACACCAAAATTGGTTCCCAGGGCATCTTGTATAACGGCTCACAGGCCCTGGAGGCAAAGATGCGAAAATTCGTCTACAGTTACTTTGGTATCATTTTGCGCAAAATACGAGTATGATTAACACGTGATATAATTTCTTACACACTCTGTCTTGATTTTGCCATTTCTTGGATTTTCACATAATGCGGACATCGCAAAAACTGCAAACGGCGCATTTTAACGTTGCTTATCTGGTCTACACGTCTGTCGAAGTAAAGCATTCGCTGCCTACCGGTACGATGAATCTGTTTTGCTAATAATTGCCAGATTCCTGGATTGTATGTGACATCTAACTACCACTAATAGATAAAAAAGCTGGAAATATCAAAAACTCGCTTACCCAGAAAAAAATATAAGTTCCAGTAGTACTTGAATAACTCCTGTCAGTTTGGAAGCATCGAGACCAGTTATATGGTACTGATCTGAAGGACTTTTAAAAGGATGATTGACTGTTCTTGGATCACCTAAAAAGAAACAGAAACAAGGAGTATTATGACTCATTGTATAGGCCACTTTGCCTACGAGTATATAATAATAATGTTTATTTCATTTCATCTTAAAGTTTATATTCCGTACAATGTTTTTAATGTTGGAAGAATGAGCCAAAAAAACAACAACAACAAATAAATAAAGAAACAAACATGGTAGCGGAAGTGAATAGATTTTCGCAACCAGCGGAACATATGTTGCGAAAGCTTCTGTGAGTGATTCTGTGAGTGATTTTCGCGGAAGATATTTTGGTGATTTAAGGCAAATATAATAACTTTGTTGGGGTTAATTGAGACTAAAGTGCTGTCCGACGATCATTAATTCTTAAAAGAAATTTTCACCTGTGAAATTATTCTAACCCCACCCCCTATATTTATAACATTTTGCTTAGAAATGAAAAAGACTTTTATTTACTAAAGAAAAATTTGGAACTTTTAATTTTTTTATGCTCTAACATTTATTCATAAATTTTAGGATCAAATTGCAATCTTTAATTTTAAGGAATTTAAATTCGCGAAATCGACCCAAATGCGCCAAAATATCTTCCTAAAAAACTTCTGGTTGAGAAAATTTACTCCCTTAAAGAAACACGCCATCTTTATGAATGACGTCATACCTGTCAATGATGGTGAAGATGGAGAGGATGACAGTATCTGTGTGCAATTTACACGCTTGTGGTCGTCGTTATAGATTTTAAAATAAGAACCCAAACATTTGATGGTGTCATCCAGATGGGGCTCTTGCACCTAAATTAAAAGAAACAACGTGGTTTAAGTTTCCTATTTGGTTATGAAGGTTCCACACGCATCACGATTTGAAGAAGTTTGAGGGTTGGAAGTGAAGTAGTATTTTTATACCGGCAGTGAGTAATTCAAAAAAGCCTCTCTGTACCTCGGACATGTGAAAGACTTCCTATATTTTTGTATCATTTGATAGGTATTTGAAAACACATTTCAGTGATATTTAAAGGAAAAATTTTATCTACTAGCGCTGAAATATAACTAAAAAATATACTCATTATTGGTCTTCTTTTTTGAGAAATATTACAGAAAACTTATTAAACAAAAAGTTGTTGAAGTAAGTTGCATCGGCAATATCAGCTTTCAAAGAGAAGGGAATGTTTTTTGAACACATGCTTTAAAAATAACACTTGGTGTCAAAAAATTTTTAATAATAAATATTATATATAAATAGATATATAAACCATAACTAATAATACATATATATATATATATATAGAACTATACGAATAATATTTTGAAAGCAACCTTATTAGGATGTCAAGAAGCATGACAATAATATTGAATGACAACAATACATAAAGAATATAAAATAAAAAACCATAGAGAGTATAAGATGTTAAGAGAAACGCCCGACATGAAACTTTACATAATAACGTGACGCATTGCAAGATGAACATAAAAACACAACAGTCAGGAAGATGGGAAAGTATACTATTAAAATAAGACATAAATAGGACACTATGGAAATAGCAATTGAAAGTATCTTACCAGTAAAAGATGTCAAAGAAAAAGGTTGAGTTGACGAAAAAACTATAATAATACGACTGTTTAGAACCAACAGCGTGGCATTAAAAAAGGGGCAGTGAAAAAATGTTTCTCACCAGTATGAAGTCTGATTGATATGTGGACAGACACAAAACAGACACTTTATGATCTGCAAGAGGTCCAATGACAGACTTTGCAATTTTACTTGCACCAAACAGTTCATTTGATTCGCCCATTGCACCAACAGATACAGTTAAAACTCTCCATGGATGGCCACATGTTTGGAGTTCTGAATGCTTTGGAAAAACTTAAAAAAAAATTAAGGTAATAACACCAGCAGGTTGTTCTCCCCCATTAAAACAAAAATTAAAGGCTTCAAAAAAGAGTAAATTAACTAAATTCACACACCGAATAAAAATGAATTAAACAAATGTTACTTTTACATTCCTTTTTATTGATAAATAAAAATTTGAAATATATGAGAATTCAAATCAAAGGTATACAATCTTAGAAAAATTATGTGCTATTTTTGAAATATGGCTAGAAGTGGCAAATAAACAATGCCCTGCTGGTAGCAGGCTGCAAAATTGTTTTCTGTATATAGGCCAAGTTGCATTATGAAATATTCTACATATAGTTCCATAAGGATTTGCAAATTTGAAAAAATCATGCTATTGTCAGCAACAACAATTAACACCCAAGTAGAAACCGAAATTCTTTGTTAGAAACATTGACAAGTAAACTTTTAAATGTGGGAATCTACAATTACATAAATTCTTGTGGGAACGAATTTTGGAATTTACAGTCTTGTCTTAACATATTTTGATCACGATTGAACATATGCACAACAAGTTGGAAAGTTATAACTCTCCATCTTGTTGTACATATGCACAAAGGATGTTGAGTTATAACTCTTAATAGAATAAAAACATGTACAAAATATTCATTTTCAGTCTATTAAAAAACAACTTTTACCAAAACTACTTCTCCACCTCTTTGCTTGTGAAATAAAACGCAAAAGCAGACTTTCAAATGTTATTACCATGTTATACCCGGTCTTGGTGAATTACACAACACAATATGAAATGTTGCTAAGTAATTTTTATTGTGTTGAGAGTATGAACCTCAAACTTACAAAATGAAAAAATATACGTCATTATTCACGTACCTTTAAAATCTTCCTCAGTAACAATTAATGTGTAACCATCATCTGTTTCTGTTATACTGAAAAAGTTTGGTCTAAAGAAAATATGGGTAGCTAATTAGATGGTGTTTTATGTTATGCACTTGTTTATGTTTGAAAATATAATTACAGAATGCTAATAATGTTTAAAGAAGTTTTGTCAATGATATCAAATAATTAAATCAAAGAGAATGCATGTATACTATACTTTAGGCTCTATTACTATTATTATTAATAGTCACTATCTACTTTAAGGAAACTTTCACGCATACAAAAACTCACAAAACATTTTGGATAAATTTTCAAATTTGTCATTTTTTTATGATACATACATTTGAAGAATTACCACCTATTCTTTTTCCTGCTGTTATATTCTCAATAAAACAGAAGTAGAGAAACTAAAAATATACCTTGAGTCTGGTAACAATGCTATTTTCATAATTGCATGACAGAAATCACCGATGGCATTTTTAGGAATGAAGCATACTTGCAGCCTGTGTTCCAACACGTATAACTCCATCGATGCATCAGGTGGTGATGTGCTGAGTATGTAGGGAGACGGTGCAGGATCCCTTCGGTATGATATCCCACTACTAATAAACTGTGACAAGCTTTGTATAAACGCCATGTTAGTAGTATTTAACATATCTAATTGCAAATAAACACACTCAACTTATTAACATATAAACAATTAACTACGCTAGAAACTGTCACCCTAAGCATCAAACTAAACGATATTGTTATCACTTTCCTTTTCGTTATTGGAAGATATAATTTAATTCCTAAACTTTATTTCATTTATATTCTTGTTGTTGTTAAAACTCCCTATTAAAGTACATATCAATCTCTTTCAAAACCACAAACGATTACATTAATATTAGTATAGTTCGAGTTAGGTAAACATAACCAAGTTTTTTTTAAAATGTAAATACCCATTTATTTATCTTTGATGAAATATTAAACAATTTGTTTAAAACATGTCTTATCTTTAAAGATAAGTTGTTAAAAATAGAATAAGATGACATGGTCTTACACTGTCTATGCAAAATAACATTACACCTTATTCAAAAATGTTTGACATACACCAAAAAATGAAAGTCACACATATTACTATTTATATAAATAATAATTCTTTCCTACAAAAATTTGTTATAAAAACTCTTTGTGACAATTGTTTTAAACAGTATCCATAAAGCCGTGATTTCTAAAACTCCTGTTTACATTCTTGATTGGCTTAGAGCAGTATTGTATTGAAACAAAGCAATTTTGTTGCCATACCTTATTACCTTTACTTTATAATATACTATTTACCATGGGTTTTATGTCATAGGGAATCCAATTGCGTTGATGCAATTAGGTGCACACGTAATGCAACAGGCCATTATGATTGTTGTCTATTTTTTTGAAGTTATTATCCTATCTTTTAATGTGATTAAAGGGGTTCCTTGCATTGAAAATGATATTGCATGTTATGGAGGGTTGTTTGTTTTTCTTATGAAAATTGTTTTTGCTCTCAAAAAAAAACATTTTCAATGCAGGTATCTCTTTAACAAGAAACCGTTTTATAGTAAAAAAAAAAAATCAGAAGTTACATCTGTGATGTGGACTTTACTATGAGTAGATACAACCAGTAGCTGCTTTACACTGTGCAAGATAGAACCAAACCTCCTGATTTCTAAATTAAATAGCTTTCTGTTTTCTGTTATGGTTGTAGCACGAGGCTTACTCGCCATCTACACACAAATGTGGAAGCAATCATTACTGTCAATAAAATTTATTTTATTATTTATTCTACAATATGAAATATATATTATAACCTTGTATAACATCGATCGTATGAAGTTACATAATAAAATTCACACTTATTTTTTTTATCTGTTTGTGATAATTTCACATACAGATACTATGGTATAAAATATATATTATAGACTTTGTCACACAAATTAACATAATATGAAATTTAAATATTTTTCATGATGCTAGAATCAAACAAAATAGCTTCACATTTCAATGGGTGTCAAGTAATATATAACACAAATAAAAAACGTATGTCACATATAACCACAGAGATGTCAAAACTACATGATAGAATGTCATTAAATTTATAATTTATTTTGAATACTCAAGTCTGGATGTTTGTCTGACAAACATTGCCAAGCATTATAAGTTAAATTTAAAACAGCATTTTGATCAAATGTAGGTGAATCTTAAAAAAATAAACATTGATCCACCAGCGAACAAGAACATACAAATCTGTGCAATTATAGACTTGTGTTTATATATATCTTTAACGTTTATTTATATATTATTTTTTATTGTACATACAAGTGGCATCCATACGAATGTACAGAGAATAGAATATTCATTAATTAGAATTCATCACCTGCTGGAGAAACAAACAGGAAAAATAATCTATTCATAACAGACAAAATAATATTTTTATAACTCATATAATGTATAGGAAAAATATAAATGCTGAATCAGGAAAACTTTTTAACTAGAATTTATGTGCAATAAAACATGTGATAGCATTCAACTTGCCACAAAAAAGTCAGGTTATGCTTTTTAATCTTAGGAGTTTCACACTGGAATAAACAATTAGACAATTATTACCTGTCAAATAACAGAATCATAGTATGGTTTATCTTCATAGATAATACCTACCTTGTAATTATCTTTCTGTAAAAACAAAAAGCTACCATGTGCTGCAGACAATAAAACCCCAAATGTTCATTAAAACAATAAAAACACGTCATATAACTTTCAAACAAAACTTTTCGAAAAAATAGCTTCTTTTTTATACAATTTCTTAGTGTGAATTTATTCAGGTCTCCTAATATGACACTGGTGACTCAGCTCTAGGAATCCAGGGGTTCCTACACAGTAACATGCATATTTTTATGTATGTATACCTCCACAACAAATTTTGCCAATCCAACTTAAGCAGTTTTACATTTTCACTATCAAATATATATTTATGAAATGATCTAAGTGTTACAGACTTAATTGTTTCTTGCACAAGTCCAGACTCTAGGCTGAGGTTGATGTTTACCTTGAGATACACGGAATTGATCATAAAACTAGCATTCTATATCAGATTGGAAAGTTACTAATCCATCCTACAATGGGTATACAGACATTAATTCGAGAAAAAAAAATTGGACAAAAACATAACGACTACATGCCATGCCTTGTTGCAAAATAGACAAAAATGTGTTGTACTTTGTAACAAAACTATCAAAACACAAAACTATAAAGCTCAAATATTTTTGATTTCTGTATATACACACAAGTATATGCAATATAAATAAAATAATTTGTTTATTAGAGTGGGAATTCTGTCTTATGTTTCTTATTATTTTCTTTTAACGTTATTATTAGAACTGGTATATATATATATATATCTATAATTTTTTCAAAAGAACAATTTTACATAAGCCCTCTGATTTTGACAGAATATAAGAACAAAATAAGAACAGCTTCAGGCTCAAATTATTGCTTTTAAAAGAGGAACAACCTATACCCAAAACTTACCATAAAATTAGAACAACCCAGGACATGATTCTATTGCAATCCTCTCTCAAGCTGCAATTTCTTATTGTCACTTCTTTAACAGAAGTCCTTTCAATACCACAAAGTCCTGGGAAAAATAAACTATAAACAAAAACCTTTT
Source organism: Hydractinia symbiolongicarpus (assembly GCF_029227915.1). Taxonomy (NCBI): domain Eukaryota; kingdom Metazoa; phylum Cnidaria; class Hydrozoa; order Anthoathecata; family Hydractiniidae; genus Hydractinia; species Hydractinia symbiolongicarpus. The sequence goes on from NC_079887.1 coordinate 9,387,460, forward strand.
AGAGCTCAGCGTTTAAATTAATGGGTCGCAAATTGAGAGTAATTTCCTTTTTTTCACATATTAAATTTACCTATTAAATTTGCAGATCAGAACACTGCAAAATATGTATAAAACAGGTGAAAATATAACTTTACATGTAGGCAAGTGTCACAACAATGAGAAGGTAATATAATGAAAGCTTATATTGTCACAAGTAACATGCAAGCCATTGTGAAAAGCACAATAATATCATAAAAACTATTGAAATGTTCCACATAATTTTAAACGAATGAACAGTCTTTAATTTACACCACCTACTTTCATGACTTTTTTTTAATGTAAACATTGTGGAAAAAAACTGAGAAAAAATTATTAATCTTTAAAGATTATTACACTTTTAATTATTTAATTCCAGGCCTGATTTTGCCACCAGGTAATAAAAAAACAATGCAATAAAGCTATATATTTGTAGAAGAACATCTATGATGCAAAATGTGATGCAATACCTACCAAACATAGTCAACACCGACTATAACTAAAATATAACTCAGTTGTTTTGAGGTCCTTGTTTTTGTGAGAAGAGTTTGAGATTCAATTTTGATGGAAAACATCATCATCATCATCATCATTCTCGGCTAAGGATACGGTCATCCCCTTCAAGGTCATTTTTTTAGAAAAAAAAAAATGTTTTTAAATTTATTGTTATTATTTATTGTTAAAAATGAAGAAAAAATCTTCTTTATCTTTTAGTGTTTTCAATAGTGTGCTCAAAGTTTAAAATTCGTCAAATATATTTAATCTGTATAATAATTAAAGAGAGTTATGCAGAATGAATAAAATATTGTATCTCTACATATAACAGGAAACATTTACACTTTAATAATCTATACAAATATATTATTATTTATCATCTATACCTTTTTAATTTATTTATTTATTTTTTTCGTTTTTATCCTGTATGTTATGTTATCCTGTTGTCTGTTTAACAATAACTAGACCCAAAGTTCTGCAAAAATATTTTTACCTTCATTTTAAATAAAATATTCATGAGTTATTAATTATTCATAATGTTTAAGTGGGTGTAACCATGATTCTTGCAGGTAAAAGCAAAGATCTTAGATTTAGTTTTTCTTGAAATAAAATTTTCAGTCATAACGTTATATATTTTTGTCGAACACTCCCCTCCATCTTGTCGAAATTGTATGAAAACAAGTTTGTTGCGACAATTATATCTTTCGCTGCAAAACTTTGCTTTTTCTAACGCAGAAAGTGAGGAAATATCAAGTTATTGATCTATCATGCTTAAAAATAGATAAATCTGTCATAAAACAGCTGTTGTAACACAAAATATGCTATAATTTTGGAACCAAGTGTTATTTTGAGTAAAAAAAGCAAGTTTTTTAGAGCTTCGCAATGATGCTTTTTTCAACGAACAAAAATTTTACTTAGGGGAGTGTTCGACAAAATGAATTGGAAGGGTGAATTTTTGTATATAATTTTTTTCCTACTTTTTGGATTTTTTATGATAATATTTTTTCATCATTCTAGAGATAATTTATTCAGCTTTTAGAATATATATATTTGCTAGGGTTAATATAGCAAGTATTTTAAATATATTGAGTATGTGTCTCATGAGGTTATTGTATCCTTAATGTCTGTTTTCCATGCTATAGCATGGGTTGGACGGGGTATATTAATGACCCTCTTCCAATCTGATCTAGACTGTGTTAGATCTAAACTCGACTTCCTATTATATTTGGATATTTCATAGTAGATAACATAAACCTTGTTCCCTGTTTCCTCGTTCCCAGTATCTGATCAATTACCATGTAAATAGGTAGAAAAAACTAATTTCAATAGTCTGATATATCATCAGCTACATGACTGGTGTATTATTGGTACAGAGATTGATGCTTAAAAAAGTGTTTACACTTTCACTTTGTTTATCACTTTCTCCCACGTTAAACTTTCAAATGTGACAGACTGGGCCACTGTTCATAACTTAAAGTTGGGCAGGTAGTTAAAGGTAATACTGCATCAGGTGAAACATAAAAGGCAATACTTCAAGAGCATGTATCATTTAGGACTTACAGGGAAAGTGTGTACTCTGCAGAAAAATGTTTTTATTATGGTTGTCCTCCTAATTTTATGTAGTGATCTAGTAGCTAGTTCATGATAACAAATTGATATATATTACAACAATGAAATATATTACAATATTAGCTATAGCTATACTTCAACTGTAATAGTGGCTGGCTAGAACAAAAAATATCCTAACAAATTTATAACAAAGAACAATGCCAGGTTATAGATAGCTTGCAGATTGATTGATTTAACAACAATGGGAGAAGAAGAGCTCCAAACGTAATGATGCCTTAGTGCCAAGAAGTAAAATATGCGGGCAAGTATAATCGTTCACATAAAAATGATAAGGTGGCTTGGGAAATATTTCAGCTAGCCATGTAAAATATGCACATCTATATATCTATCTACCTTGCTGAGGAAGCCCCCAAATATTTTTTTTTATCAATACAATGCAGGTCCCGTACAGATAACCTGCAAAAGTCAAAAAGTGGACTGATCACAGCAAAAGCGATACAGGGTATACTTGCTGTAATTATTAATTAAACGAAGAAGTATTTACATTTCATGAAAATGCGAGAAAAAATATGTTGGATATAATGCAACTTAACTTGCGTTTGTTCTTTTTAAAAGTGTTCTCAATAGGGATACATTATTTTTAAGTTTATCTTGACCTACAGATTATTCGGTAAAAAGGTTTGTTTACAGGTTAAGTTCTTTTTAAAAATGGCTGCCTAGCGTTAACATAACACGAACTTGAACTTTGTTTCCTATTTCCCTAAGATGCCTAAGACAGGAAGCTTCGCCTCACGAGAGTTGAAAAAGCATGGCTGGAATCATGGGCAAGGCCTTGGTAAGCTTCAAAATGGAATGAAAGAAGCCATTAAGGTAAAAGTAAAGAATAATACTAGCGGATTAGGACATGATCACGGAGCTGAGTTTACTTTTCACTGGTGGGATCACGTATTTAACAAAACAGCCAATTCCATAAAGGTGACTTCAGATGAAGATGGTGTTAAAATTGAAAAAGATAAAGATTGTGAAAAGATTAAGCCTGTTTTAATTTCTAATAAGAAACCATTAAAGAGTTGTTTCGCTGGCAAACCTCTGCTTTACGGTACTTTTGTAAAATCTGGTACTTTTAATGCTAGTGACGGTGTACCAAGCAACGAGGAGGAAAGTGAAAGTAGCTCAGATGAGGAAGATATGAATGCTAAAGATACACTTGAAAAAACATACAAACTGACAGGTCTAACTGGGCATAAGGCAGCTAGGCATGGCCACAAGTTAAGTGGGAAATTGAAACGAATACAAGAGCAAGAAAAAAATGATGATTTAATTTCGAAAGACAGTACATGTATTGTAGCATTGAGGGATCCTGGATCAGGAAAGATAGGTGATAAAACAAAAGAACACTCCAAAAAAAGAAAAACTACTGATGAGGGAGAAAATGATTTGGAACATTCAGTAAAGAAGTTAAAAAAGAGAAAGAAAAAAGAGAAAGTAGAAGAAAATAAAGATAGAAGGGATGAAATGGTAGTAAAGAGAAAAAAGAAGAAAAAGCACAAAGATAGTGATATAACATGACGCGAAATTAAATACTTCACATATATGTAGAAATATTTTGTCATGATTCTAATGTAAAAAAATGAAAACAAAATATTTTTTTTTTTTAACCATCAAAGTCGCAGAGTTTAATTTTTTATATAATCAAAGTTTTTATTGACAAGTTTTCTTGGATCATAGCTAAAATTTATACACAAAAGCATAATTTTTCTTCTTCATCTCTTTGTGTTTCAGTAAAAAAAATATGTGTGCTGATCTTTGATTGACAAAGTACAAACAAAAATTAGTACTTATTCAATATTTACAAGGTTTTCAAAACTATTTTCGACAGCCCTCGAAATTAGCGTCGGCAATCGGCAATTACCGACGCAATTGCTGGCGCGGTTTCATTTCGCGACGGCAAAAAACTGCTGAGGCTAATCTTTGCTGCGCGCCAATTTTGCGGTAGAAAAGTGGGGGACGTTTTGATTCGTGAACCCCAAACACGATGATCGAGCGTCTACGTATAGCGACTCTCTCAAACTTAACTTCCTTTTCTACATATCCGAAATAGTATGCATGACTATACTGTCATTTTTATAAAAATATTGTTTTCAAATTACAAAAAATGTTTATCCATCAGCTACATTTTAATAACGAAAAACAAATGTTTTTTACCGCACGTGGGTTTCGTTTTTAAAATTGCTTAAATAACACTTGCGGCATAAAGAAAATCCATTAAATTCGGACCTGCTATGGTTTCCAATTGCTTTGTCAAATGAAGAAATTATCTACAATTAAATCCACGATAAAATGTCTGTTCCGCCTGTAAGTCCAGTTTTGCAGACTCAATTCATCCGTGCTCCGTCGGCGTTCACATCCGCATTAGTTAAGGACCGCATGGCTGGATTTCTTGTGCAAGGTTACCAACAACGAAGGGGCCAGGCCACATAGAAATAGGTCTACGTAGTTCTTTTAACTAAGTCATATATTTTTTATACTCATTAGCGAAACATCTCGCTTCAAACTAATTTCTAGCCGAGGTTGGGGATACACAATAAAAATCCTTGCAATTTTATCTTTGCCTTTTTTTGTTCAAATTAAATTTATACCGTTTTGTTTTTCTTTTAATTTTACTAAATATAAGTTCCTAAAATGTCTTCATCACGCCGCGCAGACAGTGACCTTTATGTTCAATTTGGTTGACGTTTGGTTTTTTAACTTCTTAATTACGACTTTTTCCAAGTCTTTTTAAGATTGTAGATTGTCCCTCGTTAAAACTAAGTAGCGCATTTCTAATCTACGAATGTAAAAAAAAAGATAAAACCCAAACAATCCTAACATTGCTTTAAATACACTTCGAGTCCCCCTGGCAAGTATTAAAAAGGCCCTTACCAACCTTCGCCAATTCAAAAGGAAACCCTTTAAGACATTATTTTAACCATTATACCAAGCAAGCGTTCGGATATTTTTTGCAGGAGAAATAAATGTAAATGTTGTTTTGAAAACAATGTACTCACTCAAATTAAGAGTACTAAACTGTTGAAAGTCATACGCGTATAATTTACTATTAAATTACATACAGAAGTACACAAACTTAACTAATCACCTTGTTAGTCGCTATTATGCCGGCCCTAGGATGGCGACGACGACGGAAAGTTTGACTGGCGTTACTTGTTAATTTTTTATAGCCAAATCTAATGCCGCCTTTTTCAACGCCCTTAAAATGAGAGTAATGCTAATGCTGGCAAGCATAATAAGGACTAATAAAGCCACCTCAAACGCCCCTCTTTGTAAAACTCAAAATATATCACGAGTAAAGTAACGATTCGTTCCGAATTCTCATGATTTAAAAACTGTATTGGAATACTAATTCAGAACAAGAAAAAAAAACGAGGAAAATAGAATAAAAAAACTAAGGATAAATAACAATTCTTTTCATACAAAAATTATTTCTAACAAAAATTTCATTTTAAATTTTCATTTGCAAAAAAAAGACGACAAATGCGCTTTTTTCTTTCTTTCCTTCTTCTGCGGCAACGCAACCTCATAAATATGGCGGGAGAGTTATAAAATACATGTTGGTCACTACTTCGTACGGTTGCCAAAAATCTACAAAACACACGTTTTTTTTACGTCTGGACTAGTTTTTACATCGCTTCTACTTGTTTCGTTTGTCACTTAATGCAAAAGAAATCTGTAAGCCTCATCCTGTTTACACGAGATCTTCGGTTGCCGGTAACTCCCCATCTTACAAAACAGTGCTGGTGAAACGTTAATGGCCATCGTATTGCGATTTCCGATTGCCTTTAAAAAAACGAAAGGAAATCCTGTTTTTGTCTTTTTCCTGATTTCTTACATGGTCTTTTCGTTTTGAGCGAGGCGTCGTCGTCAGCTCTTTACCACCAATCGTATTTGACGTCTCTTCGTCTGAACATATCGAATGACTAGAAGAGGACTTCGATATAATAGGGTCGAGCGTTATCCCCGAATTCTCCAGAATCGCGTTCGCAACACTCGCACCAGATCCAGACGACATGGAGGACATACTTGACATGGTGGATGCATTGCGAGACAGATTATTATGCGTGATGTCAGCTTGGTAGGAAATTATTTCCAGTTTATTTTTCTGCGTGCTAGCCAACAGAATCGAACGACCGTTCAGTCCAGTTCCGAGAAAGCGAGGATCAGGAACATCGACGAATCTTCTTGGAATAGTGCTAAGAGTAAAAAAACGGCTTACATGTATACATTGGAGCTCAGGTCGGTTTACATTTAAGTCCGTAGTTGTTGTACAACATTTCTTGTAACACCTTGTTGCACATGTGTTTTAATAAATGGTAACGGCCACTGTTAACAAAAGTTACTAAACAATTTTCAAGGTAATGAAAACCGACCTTAAAATCGTGGTGTTCTTTACTATGATTTCAGCTTTGCTAAAGCTGCTTTTAACTGGTTGCAACAGGGTTGTCACTGGGTGCAACAGGGTTGTCACAAAGACAGAAAAACACAACATTTTAAAGACCATTCAGCAAAATTTCCTGATCATAAGTTAAAGTTTGATGCAACTTATTTTATATTCACGTGTAATCAATACCTAGGTTATGTTTTTTAATATTTCCCCTGATTTTTCCAGGTTTTTACATTTGCCTCGTAGTGGGGAGCAGCCTCTATAAATCACAACAGCACGTGTTATTATCTCGAAAATGTTTTTACCTGATATCAGACTTTAAGTCTGATGAAATTTCGCAAATTTCAATCGAAGCGAAATGTGTAATGTATAAATGTGGTTGATGGTACTCTAAAATAATAAATAAACAAATAATACGTGTATCATTTATAAAACTTATAAATACAAAAGCCATTTGTGTTAGATATAAAATTGTGTTAGCTGTCACGCTAAGACAAATTGTCATAAACCTACCGAAGGCTAAAGGAAGATGAGACCATTTCAAATCTCCTTTTCTTGAGCGACGACCTTGCCAGTCGACAAACACTCCGAATTCTAAAACAAATAAATAAACCGACACCGATTACTTAACAATAGCATTCTATAAAACATTAACAGTACATTTTAAGTTCAAAAATTTGACTCACCGTTATAACAGAGGAGAAATTCTTCTCGTTTAGCTCCTTTGCTAACGTTAAATACGGCTATTGGGAAGCTCTGTACTCGAGAACTACCAAATACCGCAAATGCTAAAGATGTATCGCTTGCATCAAGAAAATCTAAACAAAATAACAACCTATTTTGCATCTACTGTGAGAAGCCTTGAAAGAACAAGCAGAATATTTATCGTAAATAATATGATGAACGCTCCGGGCCCTAATTCAATTTTTGAGATTTTTAAGAGGCGTTGAAAAAACAATGGGCGTTTAATAAAAAAAAATTAAGATCTTAAACACAAATAAATTGTTTTAATGAGGAAAACGGTTTTGGAGCATTCACGGTGCTCTATTACCAGGTAACCCATGACTTCCAAGGGATTTGCGACAATTTTTAATTATTTTTTTGTCAGACAGCTTAAATACACAAAGAACTAACTGCTCAATTGCCACACAGACATTTAAACATTCTTAGAACACAAAATTAATGTTAATAGTCCTCCGGAAAGAGAAAATTTAAGAAAAGGTGTTAGCAACGCTTGAGTTTGTGAGAAAGGTTAATTCTCCGACATCTTCCTGACTAATTTTGCTTCTTCCATTAAATTGTAAAACTAACCTCTCTTTTGAAAGTTCTTCAAGTCAACAGAATAAAACTTATTGGTGCCGTAGATGACGGAGTTCATAGATAATAACAAACATGAACAAGAAGCTGTAGTTTCCACTTCCTAAAACAAAATCAGGAATTAACAACGACTGCAATGTCAACAAAAACAAAAACAACGACAGCAACAACAAAAACAACACCCCTAACTCGTTTGTATTACCTTCTTTAATACGAACGACTGCACCGTTTGGTTATACTTCAAAATGTACAATTTATGACCAGTAGCTGCGCATGCGTAGAATTCATTGTCTACCTAAAATAACGAAGACAAGAAAATCATACCAAATGTTGACAAGAAGAATTTTCAGTGTTCGCCTTTTTTAATGCTTCAAAAATTTACATAACGGTATAAACTCTTGTCAATGGCGACAATGCGTTAAATGAGTCAGGAACAACTTCACAAACAAAACAAAAGGAAAAACAGATTCTTACCTTTGCCACTGTAAACATGTGGCATGATTTGACCTTGTCGATTTGATGCGAAGAAATAGCAGATATAGATGAACCGGTGTGCAACTGCTTCAGTCGGTTTTCCAAATCTTTGATATTCATATAACAGAACAGACGTTCCTTACCGGCAATAACCAACACTAACTCAAGTTCCTTTATTAACGCGAGTTGGTAGACTGGACCGAGCCCAATAACCGGTACCGGCTTACTGGGACTACCTCGCCGTAAGGATACAACATAGAGTCCATCTTCTGCGCCAAGTATACTTCCCTGAGGAAGAAAAACGATTATTGATTAGCAGGCTTGTAAAAAGGTCAGGGTAAAAACAAGCACACATCAACAGTTTGTACAAAGGAAAAAACAAGCAAACTATCAAATCCACTGTAACAAACAAAGTCTATATGTAGAAATACATACTGATTCTGGCAACATGATTGCACAGTTAACATCGACAGGATTCGAGCCTTCTACACGAATAATAACATCAGTAACCATACCCTGAAAAAGTAAAATAATTGGTAATTAATTATCTTGAAAAAGAATAAGGCAAGAGGTTTTAGAGTTCTCCGTCACGTTGATACATTAGTGCTATTTTGCCCGTGCTAAGGGACGCACGAAATAATTATGCACAGAAGAGCAATTAAGGTTTATTTTTTATGATTCGTAAATCCTTCATGCTAAATATACACGAAATATCCTTGCACATTTTTCTATGATCCAACAACTATTTTAAATAATACTTTCTGTCAAACAAAATATGACATACAAACTCACTTTGCCACAACTTTCAGTCAGACGACAATAACAAATTTTTAAAAACAAAAGAAAGATATCACGTACATGGTCTTGCTTTTGAGTTCCTTTCTTCACTTCGTCAGAGATATATTCAAGACCAGCGACCCATTTTTGTTTATCAGAGAATGTTGGCGCTAAAAAGTAGAGCGTCCTTCTCGGCCATCCTAACGTGTACGGTAGCAACTCAATGGAGAAGATATATGGAACATCGTTGCTAGCTGCCCATATAAGCTCAGATGCTGGGATAGCTGGGTGAATGTTTAGCTCTCCATCTGTGATGTTTAGATCGATCTCATCGAACGGATCGAACTCTACACGAAAAGGTTGAACAACTACTAAGGCTATTTATCGTGAAGTGAAACAAACCACTTCATTTGGATGAAGCGATCTTATTCATTCGAACTGAGCAGCGTTTTAATAATGTTTCGAACCAATTCCTCAAGTTTGTTTTACCTCCATTTTATCTAATGAAATCTTCAGACTTTTCTAAATTCATTTGCAAGGACCCCTGTTGGTGTGGGGTTAAATTAAAAAAGGCATCACTCTAAAGACAGATACACTGCAGATTGCACTGGGTGTCAAGCACAAACTAAAACTCCACCTACCTATAGTGTTTTCATTGTCATAAATCGATAACTTCATATCAAACAATACCACCCATTTGCGCTCCCAGCTTTGTTTTGTGCCACTCCTATTAAAAAAACAACACGTTATAATAGGATAGGTTATAATAAAGGCTAAAAACACGGTAAGTTTAAACGGACCGTTTAGTTGTAAAAAAAAAACTTATAAGTTTAGTTGCAGGTAATACACACATATAAAATGTATAGTTTCTTAAAAACCTCTCTTTTCACAATGAGTACCAAAGAAAAAACACGTATATCTTTCGTCTTAAAACGAGAAAGAAAGCAAATATTAAAAAATTTTTTAGGCATTGTTGGTATTTTTGGGAATAAAATTCCTGGAATTCCCTTTATTTTTTCAGTTATTTTAGGCTGATTGCAACAAAGTTGCCAATTACCTCAAATATGTAAATTTGAACAGACTTTAAAAATTGATGCTAATTCTTTAAAAACAGCTAATTTAATACTTAGTAGTCTAATTGACCATTTAAACAAATTAGGTAATATTTTTCTTTCTTCTTAGCCGAACTTTGTAGTTAAAGTAGTTAAGCTTGTATGTTTTAAAATATAGCTGGTCACAAGACCTAAACATTATAGAAAGTTTAATAAAACACAAGTACACTGACTTACTTTCTGGGAAATTTTAGCCAACCCTCAATCTTTGGTAACTTTGCACCATCTGTCACGTCGATTGCAATTGAACCATCATCAAGAACCATAGATGAGCGGCTTAGGCCAGCAGCCAAATGCGGAAGAAGTGATTTTGGTACTCCGCACAAGTCTTGAAGTGATTGAGCGCATTTTGAATGACAAAGTATGTTACACACTAAAACAGTAATGTTCATGTTGTCAACATTTTTCATGCACGATGGATAGCTTTTTAGTGTGTTCCAGTGTGTCCTCTGTAACGTAATTAGGTCCTTGTATTGACTATGCAGACTTACCAGTGCATTTGGAGACAGTTTGCGCAAAAGGGACAGTGTTTAAACAAACTGGACATTTTATTGCACGCATGTTTAATGTTTGTTGTAAGCTAAAAGTAAGGGGAACACAATATCACGACATAAAACAAAATAAACGAAAGCAGCAACAGCAGCAGCGCCATAATAGAAACAAAAAGAACAAAAACAAACAATCAATCAAGCAACAATAATGACATACTGATGAGCCGTTTTCTTGGCCATTTGTTCCACAGGAACATTACCATTACCGCGCACTTCGTTCTCAGCCATTTGATAAATATCCGCTACGCTTGTTGAAGGCGATGCTTTACCGAAGATGGATCCACTTGATGTTTTGATCAAATCTTGTTTCTGACTTAACCGTGGTGTTGTAGGATTACTGGGTGAACGGAGATTGGCCTTCAGTTGTTGAACTATGAAAAAAATACCATGGAAAGCAAGAATAATACAAAGTCTGTGATGCCGTGTAGTTTGATTCATATTGCTTTCTGTTTGAAAATTCGAGTAAACACGTCAACTTTAAGGCTCGTAATCTTTTCACGCTTACACAGAATGTAAACATCACAAACTACCAATCGCCGATCAAAAATATTGCTTATATCTTCTCAAGACTTGACAGCTTCTTATAATTGTGTTTTTCATGTACAGACTATTACTACCCCGGAGTAAATCGCCTTTGATTGGTTACGTTTTTTGAGACATTTTATTAGTTATTTTTAATCACATGTTTAACCAATCTATATAAGACCGTATTATCCATTGGTCCAAAAAAGAAAACAAAAAATTTGAAAAACATACTTTCAGCTCTAAGCGTTGTTACTTCCTCTCTAGCTTTTTGTAATTGCAAGTGTAGTTGGAGATTCGCATTCTTCTCCCTTTCAAGTGATTTCTCAAGATCACGTGTCTTTCTCACGTCAGCCGGCGGAGCAGCTGGATGCTCTGCTGCTTTGTTTTTACCAACTTTAAACTAAATGTAAAATTCAGTACAAACAAAGTTAATTAACACCTGGTTCTCGCCTTATTTGTTATCCCGAACCATGAAAGCCGCAGCCTTTCCATGTCATTTAGGAATTATTCTAATGCATAAGAACTAGTACTAATGTTTCTCCCGGGAGGATTATACACTACTGCCAGATTAGCAAGAGAAGAGATATACTTCTCTCCTATCTTCCCTGTCCTTTTATACGTAAAGACACCTGACTACTCAGGAACTAAAATGTTGGCTACAACAAAAACAGTACCTTGGGCTTTTTGTTCGGTGCAAAGTTACGATCGTCAATCATAACTTTCTTTTGCAAGAAATCAATGAGTTTAGTTTGTTGTGCCAACGTGGATTCGAGTTTGATTTTCTCTTCAGCGTGGGCAAAAGCGTTTCTTTCGAGTTGATTCTGCAAACCTTCTTTCTCCATGACAATATCGTCACTACGCTCTTTCAGTTCTTCGATCTCTACTGTCAGGGCGAAGTTAGAAGAAGTTTGTTGTGCGCTTAGGTCCTCCAGTTGGGACATCTACGAAAAGCGAAAACGAAACATATTCGCTGGTTCAAAAGCTACACGTACTATATCCGCTAATTCGAACACGAAAGCGATCGAAAAAATGTGCGAATAATGCAACAAGAAGTTCGAATTGGCAGCATTCGAATTAGCGTATGTGTACTGTGCGAATCATCGTCATACAAGCACAACAAATTGAAGCTGTAGCAACACAGTAAAAGCTTTCAGCAACACTAACCTCTGCAATCAGCTTCTCAGTCTCCTCACTTTGTGTTGCTAGTTTACGTTCCAGATTTTTGATGGTGACAGAGTTCAAGTTATTTTTCTTCTCAGCACTTGATAACTAAACGGACGTCAAGAAATATTACATTATATTGCGGACCACAGATTAATTTCCTGCTCTTGCGCATGCAAAAACTTCTTTTAAAAATACCAGTTTTAATTTAATCAAGGATAAAGTTTTTTATTTGAGGGATAATTCACTTTTTTCCCCAAACATCCATTGTATCATAGGAAAACATACAATCAAGGCCAGTTTAAGAAAAACACAATCACTAGTTAGCTATTATTCGAATGAATACCCTTAAACATTTATTCTTCTTCCCACATCATTATTACCAAAAAAAGATAATAGCAAGTCACAAAGTGTACAACTGTTTTGCAAGCCACATTGTCAAAACACGTGCCTTCACAACAATACCACTAATTTCCTGGCTATCACAGTGAAATCTTTCATAACCAGACACAGGAAGAAAAAGCATCAAGACTTACAGAATTATTTGAATCTTGTAGTTTTTCATCTCGCTTTTTAATTTCTTCTTGCAATTCTTCAATTTTTTCTTCGAGTTCAGATTGCGAGGACGCAACACTATCTTCAATTGCACGTAATTTTTCTTCAGCTTTACTCCTTAAATACAATAAACTCAACATTAATGACTGATTCACATATTCTGCAATATGAATACATAACCTGATTGGTTAGAAACATGCTATCCAAGATACTTAGTGACATACGTGATGCACATATAAACTTGAAAAACACATATCCACTGATTCAGATACTGCCTAGCTGAAGATATTTTTATCATGTAGTCATTTGCCTTATTAACTCAAAATTTGAATTATATTTAGGTAGGAAAATGGTGATCCCTTTGTTTCTGAACTATCAGTTGGTATATGCAGTATAGCCTTTCGTTAAAATGCAACATCAGCACTCTTTATAGTATGTTACAAGTGAAAGATAAAAAAAGATCATGTTAACCATATGTTCGAACTGACAACATTTATGGTGCAACAATGAAAAGGGATTTTACATAAAATCTTTTCAAAGACACACTATCAGGAGAAGAAATATAATTAAAAAAATAATTTCACATAAAGAAATTCTTACTTTGTTTGTCGTTGCTGCTCAATTGTATTTAATGCATCAGTCAACTGTTGTTCTAATTTCTCTTGTGCTTGATATTGTTGCCGCCTGAAATACGCATTTTTTAGTTTAGTAAACATTGTAGGATGCTATTGAGGATTTTATATAATAATAAACATACTCTATGACAATAGGTTTGTACAACTGTAAGAAAAAATATCGAAAAACCTTTTGGAGAGAAACGGTTCAGATTTGGCTTAAACTACAAAAAAAATAAAAATCTACTAAATAATCATTCGTCAACACAAAAATAATTTACTTGACTGAGTTCCATTGACTTTCTCTATCTTGGTACTCGTCGTTCATCACTTCCAACTCTTCAACCTGTCCTTCCAACATGGTGCATGTTTGCTTCAGCATTTGTATAGTCTAAAAAAATAAAAAAAACAGTTTACTTTTCCCTATGGAAGATTAGTAAAAATGACTGGTTAAAGAAGTATGGTTAGGCTGTACTGGAAAGATTTTCATTGATTGGAAAGATTCTCATTGTCTGCTAAATTTAACTACTACAGAATTAGCTCTATCTAATCATAGGAAAATATTTCCTGGAGTACACAGCTACGATAAGTTTTTTGTGAATAATTACAACCCATAGTCTCTCTGTGGACACAAGCTTCCATTCTTATTCTCATATTTTTGACAAACTTTCTTCTGTTTCTTAAAAAATGAAAAAGCCTCGGTCAAACATTGACTCAAAACATACTAAATCTTGACTGTTTCCTTGGCGTTCTTTTTCATTTAACTCTTCTTGAATATGTTCTTTCTCCTTTCTTATTTTAGAAAGTTCTTCCACTGATTCTTGAAGTTTCTTTTCCATAACCTGAAAAAATAAAAAATTGAATAAATTTTTTTTAAATTGTTACAAATAAGACCTGTTCTAATAAAGTAGCCAGCAGCTTAATAAGAAGCTTTAATAACAGCTCTTGATTTATGTTCATAGTCAATTCAAATTTCATTAACTAATACATAATCTATTTACACTCCAAAACATGCACACCTCTAATTAACGGGAGAAAAATTGGCAAAACTAAGGACATATACCTTCTAAATTGCGAATTGGCTTATATTGGACAGTTTTATCGTCGCATAAAATAAAATTTATGCTAAAAGTCTCGCTAATTAGCAGACAGGGATAAAAACATTTATTTTTCATGTGACTTGTTGCATCAGAAAAGCACCTAACTACTTTTTTTCATCCACTCTATTACTTTCTGGTGTCCACAAAATATATTTTACCCGTATATCCAGCCCATACTCCTAAACTAAGCTGAATTGACCATGGGTCGCCTAGCTCATGTACTAAGAAGGATCTAGAAACTCGTTTCCTGTCAAAATGAAGAGGGGGGGGAGTCGTCAATTAGCATACAAAACGTGATCTAATTAGAGAATTGATTGTATATATAGTTTTTAGAAAAATATTAACAAAAACTCAACACAACATGTAAATAGTTAGGTTTGAACCCAACGACCCTGAATATCTTTTAATAGAATAATTTCAGTACATGTTAAAATAATGCTAAGAAATAGAGACCAACCTTTTTATCTGCTTTCAGATTTTCAACAGCTACTTTGGACTTCTGTAGTTTATTTTCAACTTCCTGAAAGATTTAACACACTCCATTCAATGAAAATTCAACCAAAACATTGGAAAAGCATGGAAAATAACAAGGTGTTGGAACTACGACAAAATTGTAGCATTTATGATCTATGACAAGATTGTTACCTGTAGTTTTTCAGAATCATCAGATTTTTCTTTGTGAGTCTCAAGTTCAGCCTATGAAGAAATAAGCATAATCATTTGCAAATATATAAATTTCAAATTATATTTGGTCAACAGCTATTGTTAATAAATAAAATACTTTTTCTAACAACTTTGTGTATATTTCAGTGTGATCAAGCCTCCAGAAGAACTAAACTTATGTCAAAAATATATTTCGAACATCAAACAAACCTGCTACAAAGATAAGGAGTCGGTTTAAAATGATATGTCATGCGTTCACCCAGCTACCTAATGTACCTGTCTATGTTATTATGAAACATGGTCACAATTTCTCAGCATGAACACAAAAGACCTACCTTTAGTTTCTCAATTTGAGCAGACAACTGTTCGCCATTTTTAATATTTACTGCTACAGCCTTTTGATATCTGTTACTTTCATCAGATGCCTGAACATACATTAAAAGAGAATTAAATTTGTTTTGGGAGAAATAAAACAGAGAAAAGATGAATTTTCAACCTTTTTGTTTTCTTTTGGGTTTTTTGGGAAGGGAAGGGGCGTTTTAACTAATTTTAATATCCTGCGAAATTTTAATAAGCGATGGCAAATAATAAGCAAATAAATAATGAGTAATAAGAGTGATAAGTGTAACTCAAATTCACGCGCCATTTTCAATTTCACATGAAAAAAGGATCTGCTCTTTTCTGACAAATAAATCACGTCACCAAACCTAAGTGCCATGTTCTTTTGAATTAACTGCAGCAAATTCAAAAATAACATTTCAAAATATTATTATGGCCGGAAATTCCTTAGAAACTAAAACAATTTTAAGGTGTACCAGACCGTTTATCATACTAATAATGCAGTAAAAGAAAAAATAAATCGTTTCAGGAATCGAGTTTATTGGAAATAAAAAACTGTACATAACTAAAAACATACCTTTGTTAAATCTGTATTTAATTTTTGGATAGTTGATTCATAACTTTCAGTGGTCTAAAGACAGCATAGACAGTTTTTAACAGTTGAGAATATAGTATGAGGAATCTTTATGTATAATTGTAGTGAAGCAGTATATCTTTTAAACAAATAAAATAGACATTGTGCAACGATGGAAACAAAGTTAAGAACAAAACTATTATTTGAAATTCCAAGAACAACATTTTATCCTGGAAAGGGCAGGTGTCACAGAAAAATAAAAAATAAACAATACTGGTGCTGATATTACACTTAGTTATTTTGAAGTTACAATGTTTCTGGCTGTTTTTTAATATAGATACAAGCAGTTGCAAATAAACCATGCAGAGAGTATTCTAAACTTTTTTAAAAGTTTTCTCTTTTTTAAATTAACTTTACATTTCAAGTTAATATATTTTTGAACATTATTTTACCTCTTCAAGTTGTGCACGCGCTTCATCAAGACGTTGCTTTGTTCTTGCATTTGTTTCATGACTGTCTTTCAATTCAGTTTTTAGTCTGTTTATTTCATTGTCTGATTTCAACTTCTCGGATGCTATTGTGCTCATTTTACGTGTTAACTGTAGCCTAATAAGATGCACAAATTAAAATTAAATGAAAAAAAAACATAGCAGGGTCCGCATTAGCAGGTCGCAATCTGCGAACAGAATTGTAGTTTTTGTCAATTATTTAGATAATGAAAATTTTAAATCCAATATTTACATTAATCTCTCCTTTCCCTTATTTTTATTTGCATTAGTTATGTGGCAGTGCCTATTCTTTTTTTTTATTGTTCCATTTGTTACAGTGAAAAAGAATTTGTGAGCAAACGTTTCGTTTCGAATTTGAATTCTGCATCGACAATATAGAGGAAGAAGAAACTTAAACTAAAATATATCTTCTTTCTCTTTCATACAAACTTCATCCTATAATTTTGATTAGTTCCAATTCACTGAGGCAATTTATCTGTATTTGAATAGGCGTTGACTTGATAACTCCGAACACTAATACTACAGTACAACAGATAATAATAAAACGCTGGCTGCCAACATAACATTAACAACTTAAATACTAAAGAACATTTTTCTAGAAACAAAAATCCAACCTTTCTTCTTGAACTTTCTCATCTAGCTCTTTCGCATTCATTTCTTTTGAATTCATTAAATCGTTGAGCTGTTTCTCTAAACTTTGACATGTGTTCTGCAAAGTGGTTATCATCTAAAATGGAATTTACGTATCAGTTTGCTGGTCATGCAATACAGCATTCTCACAATAACAGAAACTTGCAACTTACACTATCTTTTGTATTTAAATTATTATTTTTATCTTCATATTCTTCTTTAAGGGTTGTGTATTCAGTTTCGATTTTTTTATGTTCTTTTCGTGAAGTAGCAAGTTCTCTTTGAAGTTTCTAAGGAAGAAAAAACACAGTGGTCTACAAAAAGCAAAAAAGTTGATTTTTTACTTTGAGAGACTATTTACCTTTCGCATATATGTTGATTTTTATAATTGTTTTTATGTGTAAATCAGTGTACTTGAACTTAATAGTGGAACATGTCAATCTGGAGAAAGCATCAGGAAATTTAAAAGTCTATTTTTTTGAAAATGTCAGCAAGATTTTACCGATCCCTAAAACACACAAAGGATTCGAAATGCCGTTTTTGTGAGTCATTTTATAAAGAAAAGATTAAAATTGAGAATCTTATTTTTGTCATGAATCTTTTGTATCACCTATTTCTACAATGGTTGCTGCAAAAATTAACCATTAACAAGGGATCAATGGCAAGTGGCCTACTGTGCTTCCAGACAACAGCTGTAGGAATCTTTGTGAACTGACTTTATCATATTTTTAATTAAATGCTTTGTGCATGACCAGCAAAGCTTAACTACCTACCTAAGGATACTTACACATGTACTCCTAACTTACCTGTCTGGTATTTTTAGTCTTATTTTTGAATTTTTAGATGGAATGTATGAAATACTCATGAATATGAATATAAAACTCACCTCAATTTTCCTTTCTACTTGTGCTTTTAAATCTTCACCAAATTCTACCAAATTATCATATCTATTTTGCGCTTCTTGTAGATCCTCTTTTAATGTCTAATGGAAAATAACAACAATATTTTTCAACTGAAATATTTTAGAGTAAAGAAGTATGCTTAAAAACACTTATTTGTTGCTATTGAACAAAACAAAACAAAACAAACAAAAACCAACCTTGGTTTCTGCTTCCAATTCAGTCACTCTTTGTGTTTTGTCAGACAAATTGCTCTGTAAGGATTCAATAGTCTTGCCTGATTCAGTATCCTTTTTTTGGTTCTAAATATAACAGTACTCAGCATAAACATATAAAATTTATAAAAAAATAAAAATTTAACAGTAAAAAAAAAAAACAGTTTACCTCTGCCTCAACATTTTTATACTGGCTCTCAAATCCCTAAATGTGAAATATAACAATTGGTTGAAGAGTGTTGTAAACTGCTTGTCACAATAAAAAATATTGCATTAAAATTATGAAAAAAGTATTCACAAAACAAGTAAAGCTGAAAGTCACCATTGTTTTACCACATTTACTTTTTGTTACTTAGATGTTTTATCCAATAGGGTCTAATCAATGGTTTTAATATTTTTATCAAGAACTGCATGTCATAAGCATATGGAGAAATAACTCAAAACTCTTCCATTTTTTACACCAAAGGAAAAAACATTAACTGAAATCATGCATGACATCATAAATTTTGTTCTCTATTAAAAACAATGGGCTAGGTGTACAGTACCTTCAATTCTATCATTTCTTTTTCCATATCTTCTTTTTCTCGCTCAACTTTACTTAACTGTTCAGTCAGTTCTTGTTCAGACTGAACAGCCTATAAAACAGTGAGAATAACATCTTGCATTCAAAAAAGAATCTGTAGTGATGACACTTTATATTATTTTATACCACATTACATTTACTCTGCTCAACTAGGAGCTAATCACTGCAAATGCACACATCTTTGTTTAAAAGAAACCCGCTTAAAAAAAACTAGAGGCTGGAGCTTCCAATGAATAAGAAACTTTTAGTACTGGATTAAAAACTTGAGAAACAAATAAAAGTAATTTTCCATGAAATATATTTTCATAAGCTCTTTATAAATAGACTTGTGTGATTTAATAACGTTAAGAGATAATTTCAATTTAGGGAACTAAATAAGATCGCTAAAAAATTTAGAAACTGCCAGTACTAGAGCCTTTAATCGCCAATAAATAATGCATCCCTTGCAATAGGCACACTCCATTACAATGAAGCACGGTAAAGCAGAACTTTTTGGGGGGAGCAATAAAGAGGGACTTTTTTACACAATTTTGTTAACATTTATTTGTCTGATATACTTTTAATCTCTGTTTTTAAGTTAAATGATCTTAAAATAGAAATACATACATAGCAAAATAGTGCTAAAAAATTTGTACAGGTATTTAATAATAAAACATACTTTTGCCAATTTCTCTTGAAATTGCTTGATTCTATTTTCATTGTCTGTTGTAACCTTCTGCAGTTTTTGCTGC
The DNA here is from genome assembly GCF_029227915.1 of Hydractinia symbiolongicarpus. Lineage (NCBI taxonomy): Eukaryota > Metazoa > Cnidaria > Hydrozoa > Anthoathecata > Hydractiniidae > Hydractinia > Hydractinia symbiolongicarpus. The sequence continues at coordinate 9,407,306 of NC_079887.1, forward strand.
AGCTCAGAAACGTTAGCTTTTGTATCTTCATTCACCTATGCACAAGAAAAATAATGAAACTTAAAAGATTTTTTTTAATCTTTTTGAGAGATCATAATTTCATTATTCATGCAAAAACTGGACAAACCAGTTCAATATCAGATTGGCCAGAAACTGTTTATCTTTTGTTTGACCGACAAATACATGGTGTTCAACATCATAAAATATTTTATAAACTACGCAATTTTATCCAACAACTGCAGTGCAAAAAATACCTTGGCTAATTTAGCTTGTAAATCACTGATGCGAGTCTTTGAGTCTTCTGTTTGCTAAAAAACAAACAAATGATGCATTTTCAATAGTTTAACACAATACAAACAACTACAGCTCTTATACTATGGTTTCAAGCCATACTTTTTAGTCCTAATTTAAACCAATAACGAGTTTCTTTCTACATTTACAAAAAATATTACAGAACGTAACCTTAAACAAGAATCGATCTTTACTTCGTTTGAGGTCACAGACAATTATGGACTTGACAACTTACTTTTTGATAATTGCTAACTTCTATTTCTAATTGTTGAGCTTTTTTAGTGATGTTTGATTTATCCTTTTCTAGTTGATTAATAAACTTTTGCTGCTCTTCGAGTGAGGACCTAAAAATTATCAGTCAAAAAAAACTTTGCTTAAATGTTTACCTCATTTCTTCTTACGATTCTTTAAAGGTGATAAGAAAATATAGCTTAATCGTACGAAAATCTCAAGGTTTAGGTATCCAAAAGTAATTATTTGTCAAAGTCTGTTCAATCAAGTGCTATAAAACCGAGATCACTTTGTCCTTTACAAAATAAAGGCTCTGGCAAAAAAGTAGCTATAAAAATAATTAAATACAAGAGTTGTGACAACAAAAGAAAAGGATTGGACATACTTTATTTGCTCATTGCGCTGTTCTTCAGCCTTTTTACTTCCACTGAGAAGTTCTTTTTTCAAGGACGTGATTTCCTTTTCTGACTTTTCTCTTTTTCCTTTCTCCTCTTCTAGATCTCTTTTCAGATCCTACATTTAAAGAGTAAAGGTTTAAATCTAACTAGTACCAAACAAGCCTGAGTTGATGAACTTTTAAATAAAGTGTAGCCATTTTTTGTTGGTAGGTACAGGAATGCCTTTTGTGACAAACTGTGGCAATATTTAGGCTTTACTGCAATTTTTAAATCTTATAACCATTATATTGCAATGTAGGATAAATTTATATTGCTCTTTAATATTGACTTACATGTTTAGTAAAACCTACAATTTTAGACAGTTGTCTGGCTTCCCTATAGCAGATACAAGTGTGACATCCAACCCTGTAAATATCACTTTCATCTGTTTTCGTTTTTATCCACATTACTTACAGGTAATTCTGAACTTAATTCATTTGGTGCCACATATGTATGTATAGGTTACAAAATGGATGACACACAACAAGACAAACAACAACAACAATGACAAAAAAGGAGAGGAATATGCGCATATATTACAAATACCTTTCGCTCTGTTTCATACAATGCTTTTTCATTTTCCAGTTCATCACGCTCACTTTGTAACTTTAAAATTGATTTAGATTTATCATCCAAAGAAGACTTTAATTCCTTGTTTTTCTTTTGTTCCTTTTCCAAACTAGTTTTCAGAATTTGCAGCTCAGGATTAGGCGTACTTTTGATTGAGTCACGAGACTTTACTGATGATGTCTTTGGAAGTGTACCACATGGTGTTCCGGGATCGTTGATTCTACAAACAGATCAGCAGCTGTTAGTAACATGTTCTTAAAGGTAACACATTTTGATAGTAAATAATACGGCATAGCTTACGTTTCATTCAGTGATGCTAATGTTAATTGCTTAGTAAATGTAAAACCAATGAACGGTAAATCTTTGCCTAAAAACCCTTTCTTCTGTTCCATAAAATCATTTATTCTAGGACCACTATTTTCTGTTTCAAAATCATCAAAGTTTGACGTATCGTCTTCTCTAGCAATCGTAGGCACATATGGTGGGACAGCTAAAAGGTAACATATTTTGCAGTCAATAGAAAGACACGAAAAAAACCCCGTAGAAACATTAAAAAAGATCATTAAAATAATATTTTAAGGAAAGGGGGACTATGTTTAGTAAGGGAAGCAGTGATAATAAAATTACAAGGTGAAAGAAATAAACACAGGTGGCTACAACCACACATCTATTTTTTTATATGAAAATATAGGTGAAGGCCATATTAGAAAACGTTTTAAAAATTTTAGCAGGATCTAAATGCAGCAATGGTAAAAAAAAGAATATAAACACAAATATTTAACAAAGCATTTTTAAACATTTGAAAATTCAAAATCTGAATCTCAGACCGTATGAAATCATCATCCTAAAAGCATTATTTATCTCTCTGCATCAGCTCTTAAAAAGGGAATTTTTACCATAAAAATAGCAATGCACACTATCTTAAGCACCAGGTTTCTATTAACAAAATTAAAACTAACCATCTTGTAATGTTGTCCAGTCAAGACCAGTAAAAAAATTATGTTTTGCAAGATCAGCATAGCCAATGCGATTTTTTTGGTCTGTAAGTAACGACCTGATTAAACCTTTGGCATTATCAGTTAATGGTTGATCATCAGGGAATTGCAAAGAATTCTAAATATAAGCCAATAAAAATTTGTTTGTTAGGCTCAGCATAAATAACCATAAAGGATTGTATACAAGGGCATTTTATTTAAGGGAATTTCATTTAGCATGCAAAATTTCGGAATTTTGCTTTACTTTTCTCTTACCTTAAAGTTCATAATCTGACTATATACTACAACCACAGAATCAGCTTGAAATGGTGTATTTCCCACCATCATTTCGTAAGCCACAACCCCAAGTGACCACCAATCACATTCTATTCCATATTTTCCACCTCCACCAGAACCATCCATACTCATTAATACTTCAGGTGCAATATATTCTGGAGTTCCTACTGGCATTTTGCTGACAACCTAAAACATAGACAAGTGTTGACAGAACAGAACAGCACAAAATTTTATTTTATTAAAAATCACAGCAGGTTAATCATTATACAACATCTTTATACCAATCATTACAAAATACAACAAAGGTAGCACTTAAATGAAATGCAGCGAGTTTACACAAGCTTTTACTTCCCCTAATGTGAAGTAAAATTTCAGGCTACTGCCATATCTTACATAGATCCATATGATAACTGCACATCCCTTAACAGGCCTAAAATAACTGATGACAAAAAATGTCAAAATTAACAATTGCTTAAATATGACATCATAATTTATGCAGCATAATTGAATCTGAAATTCTTTAAATGTAAATATCTTAGGAACATAAAATTTTTTTTAAAAATTTTAAAGAATTTTACACAACTTTTTAAGCTCTATAATTAAGTTCAACACACCTCGGGTTCACTTTAACACTCACACCATGTTTTTAATAAGCACTCCTTAAAAACACGATAATTATATTTTTACGTCTGATCAAACGTTAAAAAACTTACCATCTTTGCGGAGGACAATTTAGCTGAACTACCAAAATCGGCTAACTTTATATGCCCAACACGATCTATTAAAACATTCTCTGGTTTTATATCTCTATGTACATAGCCAAGAGCATGCACTGTATGAATTGCCATAATCATTTCAGCTAAATAAAACTTTGCAATGTCTTCTTCAAATATATCATCATACTTTGCTAGTAACGATAGAAGATCTCCACCAGGGTGAAAATCCATTACTAAGTAAAGTGATTCAAAGTCTTGAAATGCATATTGTAAAGATGTGATCCACGGATTATTTGCAAATGCCATTATATCTCGTTCTTCTTCAAAAAAAGCTACGTTATCCTGGGACAGAGTTTCAGATTTTTTAAGTACTTTCATTGCATAAACATTCCCAGTAACTTTCTCTCTAACAACATGCACCTAAAACCAGAAAAAAAGATTATTAAGCTAAATAAGGAAAGGCTGTACTCCAAATAAAACTTGTTTGCTACCATTATGATAAGAATTTTATCAGTGGACATATAAAAATCACTTTAAGAGTTTATCTAAATAAAGTTTGGTGTTAGTGCTTAACTTTCTTTTTTTATATTGACACTCAGTAGACTTGTTAAAAAGTGGGCAAGAAAATCCACTTTAAACATTTTGAATCAGGAAAAACACTGGTGCCAAATAAAAAATAGCTATATGAACATAATAATGTAATCACCACTGAGTTCCCACTCTCTAATGTCGAGTTTTTATTTTAGCATTCTGAAAATCACATCTTCAATAATAACACAATATAACAACACTGAATAATAAAATTATTTGTCAAAAACTATACATCTTACCTCACCAAAATGGCCCCGACCAATAGTTTTTCTAATTTCAAAGTCTGACTTTTTTAGACGAAGCTTTGCAATTTCAGATATCAGCGGCTTAACTAAAAACAATATAAAATGGCAGATATAGGTGAATATTTATCATAGCACATCCGTATTTCATTCTCAACAGAGAATAAAGAGAATAAAATGGCAGGCTATATTTGTGAAAATTGTTTGATAACAAAATGTGCAAAAAGATCATAACTCACATCAGCCAAATTTTAGATCGTTTAATTTTTAATTTTTTTTCAGGTTTAATGTGAAGCAAGGTTTAGGTGTTTGGTTTAGGTAGCAAACTTTTGTTGCCTTACCTTTTTTACTGTAAGATAGCTTTTTAATTAAAGCAAACAAAACCACGAAGAGGCAAACAATCAAAGAACAAATACAAAAAATAGCAGCATAGTGGTGGTGGATAAGCCATGGTTTATAAACGAGAGAATAAATCAAATAAAAAGGTAAAATATTTTATTGTAAGCTATACTCATAGCAGTGGTAAGGCCCACTTTATAACCACTAGGCCACACACCACTTGGTTTGTGTTTACATAATTTATGTATGTCATTGTGTTTTTGTGATAGATTTCTGCTTGGCATGCTTAAATGACATGCTCAGCATTATATATAATTTTTTTGGCTGGAGGCATTAAAATTTACTTAAAAATGCTAGTGTGGTGGGAAAGTAAGTTTTAGAAACATTATAACTGCTACAGCTTGAAGACTTTTTAAATGGTACTTTTTAAAGGTATTCAGGTTTTACTTGGAATAAGTGTTAAAACTACAAAGTTTTCTGGTTGGCTCTCAATATGGCATATAACATTTAGATTTCTTATTATGCAAATTAGTCAATGGAAAATGTTTTTACAAATATTATCTGATCATTCTTTTCACAAAAATTAATTTGAGTTTTAATTAAACAAAATACTTATTCTTATTCTTCCCAGCAAATTGCATTACTCTCTTTTTTCTGTCTGAGATTTTTAAAATAATTAAATTGTAGATAACTTTATCATTATGGGAATAAATCTTATATTATTTTTTTGTTTCATATAGATTCGGAGGATGCCTTGATCACTAAGACACACAGGAACATCGTGAACCCCTAAAAAGCTTGTGTATTTAGAACATAAATCTTACTTTTGTCGGTTTGTAAATTTAAAACTAACTATAAATTGAAAATTTTGAATCTCCAAAACTGATTGAATTAATATATAGTAAGGAATAAAACTTACTCTGTAAACAGACAAGTTATAACTAGAATCAAAGTTTGATATGAAAGCTAAAAAAAGACATTATCAACTGGTTTCTGTTGTATATAACATTTTTAGTCTTTTTTAACTGCCAGCACATCACCAAATTAGGTTAATGTTCCAGATAAATTCAAGAGTTAAAGAAGGAAAAATAATTAAAAAGAATATTTTAAATCTCAGAAATGTGCTCCATAGTAAACAATACAAAATGGATACCAAAAATTGCATGAATGTTATGTTAATAGAAACTTTATTTATTAACAATTACTTACAAAAATCACATGTAAAGATGGTTAATTTTATGAAACTGTTTAAAAAATACACCAATGATGTAATATATAAAAATATATATCCACAATGTATCATATATAATTACATTGTTTAACAATCAACATTTTACAGAGATATCATCTGTGTTTAAAATAAATATCACCTAAAAGGGGTTTATTTACGCAAGTTATATTTTTTAGTTTATACTTTTACGTATTTTACCACCAGACAAATATTGCAGAAATTTTGATAACTAAATATTGCCAATTTAAGGCATTCATGATAATACTACTGTCGAACTATGCCCATAGACCTAGCATTGCAAACTCACTGTTCAGTTTCATTAAACAACAGGGACACAGTAAAATACTTTGTTTGTTATGTGTATAATGATGTCTTTTGATGCACGAGGGCTAAATTTAGCTGTGGGTATTGAAAAATGAAAAATTCATTTCGGCCCTAAGATTCTGGCAAGATGGCTAATTTTTAGTCAAAGAATTGTTTTGGTTAAAAACATCATTTTTTTTACTTTTTAAGATTTTTCACATGCAAAATTTTTTGGGTTAGCGAGATTTTCATTATAGGTCAATTAGGCAAACTATAATCTCCTTTGCAAGTAACTGGAGAAGTCTAGGTAATATTATTTTGTAATACATTTTTTGCCATTACTGTTTTTGTTCAGAACTGGTTTAAAATTTCTACTAGGTCTAAATTGCGAACATTCCCGTATTGTAAACAATACAATGCACACTGTGCTAAAATTTGGTGTCTCAAAAGTATATAAGAAGTTCAATTGCTTTATGACAAAAACATATGTTAATGTAAATAAACAATATTTTCTTTTACAACACAAAATTAAATATGCAATAAAAAGAAAGTGTTATGTAAATTCCTAAAATTTTTAACATCATGAATAATACATAAAATTATGTTTAGTTTGTCTTTTACCAAATTTTGTGCATATTTTTTACAGAATCGGAAAATATCCCAGGCATCAGATTATATTTAATAACAGTAATTATTTAACAAACATAAACATAAAATGGTAGTGTTATTAAAGTATTTAAAAACAGTGTAATTTGTTACAGGATTAGCCATTTGCACATTTTTTAATCCCTTACTTTAATGAAAGCATCTTTAATTCACACAGTTTTCAAAAAAAAATAAACAAATATTTCACAGTAAGATTTTTACACATAAACTGTGAAAAATATGAGTATGTCAAACTTTGTGCATTTATCTAACTCAAGGCAGAAAATATGTTCTGTTTATTTTAACTGGCAATAGGATACAGAAAATTCGATCATGTTAAGCCATCATCTAAAATATCTGGCCCTAACTCCTTACAAAAATAAGTTAGTCAATTGGTTAATTTTTTTTCATGAAATTTCCAAAAAGGAAAGTTAAATTTATTACCAGGACCATGAGAACCAAGCTTCACTTAACTTTGTCTCCAGAGATTTTCTGTGTTAAAGAAGTGTTAAGAGACTTCCTTCATCATAAGCATAGAATAAGATAATAGAATAGGATAAGTTTTAGCTAGCAGAAAATTGTCTCAGTTAATTCTTAAAATATTCAAAGAACTGGTTATATACATTGATAAGTACGGAAATTCAAAAATTTCCACTCCAAACCTGATGGAAATCACTAGCACAGTTAAACTTTAAAATTCCACCTTAAAAAGTATTTAGCATTTGATATGATTTCTATGACGCTTTGATCAACAATGCAATGTCTTCTTTCTTTAAGATAAAAACCGTAGCATCATAACAATCATAGTTATTGTATCATTGTCGCTATCATAGCATTGAAAAAATCGTAGCAAAATTTTCGAAACTTAAAGATTATACCAAGAGTATAAGATCATTTGTGGTTGTTGTGTGTATTATTACTATAGCTAGCTATACATATGGCTTGAAAAAGTTTGTTTGTATACCCTCCCTTCCCCAGGCTCACAAATTCTTTAATTTCTGACACATTTTTGAGATCTCCCTGATTTTCAGAGTTTATTTATGCATAATTTAGCATATTAAAACTATAATTTGGACTTAAACATTAGATATTTATATAAAAATAAATAGGGATATAGCTCAGTTGGTTACAGCCTTCCTATATCCTTACATAAGTTTGTTATCTAGTTGGCAAAAACCTTGAAGCATTTCGTGGCTCCAATGAGGGATTTAAATACTTTAAAACCGCCTTCTCTGTGGATCCTTTTTTTAGGAAACAAAATTGACGGCTAGCTCTAGCTAGCTACATACCCTCTCAAAATTAAAGAGGCTAACCACAAAAAATGATACACAAAAGACACAAACAAGAGTAATAAATATGTAACTGGCTAGCTAACAAAACTATGCAAAAATATGTTACAGTAGAGTATGCTTGCAACTTACACTTTTTCACGTATGTTGCGATGTTCTTATCTTTCATCATAAATTCAGTACTGCATTCATTGTATAAACCCATAAACGCATCTAACAATGTCTCTTTATCCAAAAGTGGTACCTTTTTTCCTGAGGTTTTTCCGGTCAACAGTTGGTTTAACCGAGTTATACGGCTTGAAACACCTTCCAGCGCCATGTTTTCAAAGTTTAAAATGAACTATAGCAAGAGTCTAGCTAGCTATATATCAATGTTATCGTTAACGTCATTTATACTTCAAACTACATAAAAATAATATCATGGCCTTTTTACATGAACAAAATCCTAAAAAAAATACTTCGTTTGTATATCAAACAACTAAGCTAAGGTTGTAGAGGATCCCAGCTATTACATTAGCTCGACAAAACTGCCATTTTGTAAACCTCTAAAAAATAAAACTGTCCCGCAAATGCGACATTAGGCACAAAATATGTATAGCTGTATTTTACTGACTTAGAAAAAATAAACAAGATTTAACCCGAGACCCGCATAACTTGCGTCTGTAAATTAAACATATTTTCAAAAACACCATAAATCCATTCTCTGATTGGTTCTTTCCGGATTTTGCTTATATTCCCAGCGGATATGAAAACTTGTACACATCGTCATCAATTATATGCCGGATATGAGGACAGTTTAACCTGATTCTATTTCCTAATATGATGTCTTCAAACTGTTTTTCCGCTCAAAATAGAAGATTTGCACTGGTAGCGAGTTTTTTCGCGGATTTTTGCATTGCGACCACAAATTATGTTGACGTTTTTTTAATAAAATTCGCTTCTCGTAATATAATTAGTCGCCGACATTGTGTTTTGCAATCACAACTCAGAAACTACGTTTTAATAATAATTACCGAAACACAAAAGAATTTTAATAACGAAAGCAAGGCTAATCTTTTTAGACCATTAAAAGAATTTTTTCTGCTGTAAGAATCCAGTTATTTTCTTAAATCATTATTTCTGGGTAACTTCCTATTCTTCATTCTGCCGTTACACTTTGACCTATCTCTTTCCTATACTATCCTGTACGGACAACAGCTTGTGAGGAATTTATAACGCAAAGAGGATAAAACAGTAGTAACCGGGTGCTTTCTGTTTGTATATATATATTATATATATTAAGGATTCAAAATGTACAAAACGTAATAAAAGTTCAAAAAAAATTTAATCTTGAAAATTTACAAAACATCAGTCTTCGTAATACGCTTGTTGTTGCTGGCACGTTGCTTTGATGAAATCCGCGTGACTTGCGTACAAAAGTAACTTTTTATCTATCGCAATCCATTTCACGCCCTTCGCGTCGTCACCGTGATTTAACGGTAACTTGGCAACACTGTTGCCATTTTCGTCGTGATAATTAACAACAATCGTTTCCATCCATGAATTATCGGTATTCCTAGGATCATCCACATAACCTTTATAAATCTAAAGTAAAAGAACTCATGTTACCATGGTGACGAACAAACGTCGCAAAGGAGTAGATAAGCAACAAGAAAGCATAAATTTTGCAAAGCCATTAGTCATTTTACTGAAAGGTTCATTTGCATTTCAAATGAGCAAAAATTCGTTTTTAGTTACTCGTTATAACGCACGTAGCGACATGTTTTCTTTTTCATAAATTTAGGTTTTGTCAATTTAAACTGGATTCGTTCCAAGAATTCAATGACACAATAAAAACAACAATACAAACATTCTGTCGCTGACGTCGATTTGTTTTACAATGACGTGCTGTGACGACGTTTTGTCATGTTGATTACAAGTAAAACATGTAGCAGCAATTAGTGCAAATTACGTCAGCCGTTATGAAGTCGTAATGTGTTTATAAAAGATAGTAATAAACAAAAGAAACTAGCAAAAAAATATAATATATTAGCAGATTTTAGGAGGAGAGTTAGTTACTTAGAAAGTTTGTTTAGAGAAGTTGGTTATCAAGTCTTTTTTTAAAAATTTGTTATTAAGATATTCAGCCTCAAAGATAACAATGTGACCTTGGAGGAAGAAATACGTATTCTGTGACCTTATACTGGCATTATTGATGATGCAATAAGTTAGTCAGCATAAAGCAGAGATTTTTAAAAAACATCAAAAACAAAATTTAGGAGGTTTCATAATTATCTCATGTTTAATTTGAGGTAGATTAGTAACGCATCTATTTCCCTCTATAACATAAAAAGACACATTTCGTGTTAGGGTTCCTTTAATTGTTTCGTTTTTTGATCATGATTTTTATTTCGACATCTCGCAGTAGCTGTATAAAATAATTCATCGCTGCTACTATCAGTTCTATTGAAAACTAAAGATACGCCTCATTTGTTTCACAAAATACTAACAAATAACTAACACATTATTACTGACACCCTGACACATACAGTATTTACTCTATTATTTCCACAATGAGGGGAGGGGGGGAGAGTTTACTAGAGATGTAAAATTATTTTATGAAATCAAAGTAGTATACCTTCAACGAAAGAAATTCAGCAAATTTTTAAAAAGGTCGCATAATTTTAATACGTAAAAAGCCACAAGAAACAAGGAAAATAAGTTGATTAGCACAAATATAACCCATGCAATGAAAAATAAAAATTTTACAACATTGAAATTTCAACATGCATTTGATGTGAGATCCTGATTATATTGGAGAAATTTTGGAGAACGACAATGACGACAATGACACAAACACGATAGAAATAAACCGCAATCCCCTAAATGGAATATCAGAACAGGAGCATTTTTTATCAGCAGAATTATTTTTCAACACAACACAACCTCAAAAGACAGGGTAAAAGTATTAGAGTAAACACGGTATATACTAGCTGTTCTTTCTTTATAGCATATTTGATAAATCATATATTTTGGGTCCAAATTTAAGATTATTTGGGAAAAACTTTCATAACTGTCATAAATAATTACAACATCTTACCGTAACACCTTTCTGAAATAAGTTGTCTATGTTTGTTTTGAGATCTGCTATCACTTTCGGGTTCGCATCTAATAAATTCAACGCTTCTTCACTGAATTCTCTTTTTAAAGTTGCTGAAACATTCTCACCTGGATCAACCATGCCCTTAACAAATAAAAACACGAGAAATTATTACTACAACCATCAGGACTTAAACCTTTTTTAAGTGATTTTTTCGTTTCAGGATGTCCACTGTCCACTTATATAAAAAATGAAAAGCATACGCAATACGGGACTTAGTAGAAAGTTTAAAATTCCTGATATTTTATATGAAAAAAAAATTTTCCTATCATTCTGTTTATAGTTATAAAATTCTTGACAATTCCTGATGATCCAAATATTTTTGACATGTAGGTTTCCCGTACGTTTGCAGCATTTTCTGTCTATGGGACCTAGTAATAAGTTGTTATTGTAAATCTTCAGCTATTCGCAAAATATAATTAGATAAGGTAGCAAATTTCAAAGTTTAGAGCAATATAATTATATTGCGCAAAATAAATATATATAGGATACAAGGCTGACACAATTTAAACTTGACAATGTTTATAGCAGACGTGAAACTTAAGATCTTACGTTATTTTGATAATTAAAAAATTTCGAGGCCTCTGGGCTCTGAAGCGAATTTTTCTGTATTAGCGCGCATTTTACGCGGTATACCTAACATGTCTGCAACAAAGGGTCGTTGTCTCAATACTTACGTGGGTTGTAGCCTTGAAGTAAAGAGGGATTTCCAATTAGAAAATAAGCAAAATTGGGATCTACCGCGTTAAGTTAAAAGGGTGTCCGTTTCCAACTTATTACCTTAAAGTATATGGAGTAAGCATACTGTAAAATACGGATTATTTATACTTGGGGCCTAATTACACTTGAATTTTGTCTATCCCTTTGATTAGATAAAAGTCTTTTGACTTTTACCGGTAAAACTTTAATAAGCTATAAATATTTCACGATTATTTTTTACGTTTACGTACCGTTGTGAATAAAGCATTAAAAGTTATATAATTCACGAGTTACATTTGAAAAACAATATTAATAATTTACTAACTCCAGGAATAGCCCATTCGTCAGAATCTCTTCTTTGAATAGCTATAAACTCGAGAATCTTTTTTCCATGTTTCGTAACAACACTACCATTTTCATTACGGAGCCAACTGAAAGGAAGAAAAAACGTTATTAGGAATTATCTTGACTTATCGCTTTAATTTCTGTGTTTTCTGACCTTGCATGATTTTTACAAAAAAATTAAACTACGCCAAAAAAACATGATTTTTTTGGGATTTTTTTACCATTATCACATGAAAATAGATGGATCTATTATCAGTGACAGCTAACACAGCTAACCTTGTGTGACAATACAATATTTCTCGTGATCATTTGTTTTGAAGTTAAAAATCTGAATGCAATCTCTTTAGAATGAATGGGAATTACAAAATATTGATCGCTACGCCACATAGCAACATCAAAACCTTAAAACTCAAACACATCGTGGTACGTATCAACGTGTACAAAACAAATTTACCGCGTGACGATGGGGTCAGCGGCGTGATTCGGCCCCCATCTACCTAACAATCCTCTTCCAATCATCCCAGTTCTTCCGATCGGATTTCTAAGACGGAAGATAAAAAAAAGGGTAGTAGTAGTAGTAGTAATAATAAAATGATAACTAATGTTATAGCACCACCAAACATTGTAATCCCAGGAACAATGGCACAAATGAGATTATAAATTAAACAAAGTAGATAATTAAAGGTTACGTATGAATTAGTTAATCCGCAATTAGAAGATCTACAAGTACCTAAGTTGCTATAGTTACATTTTGTTGCCGTAGCAAGGGATTAGGCAAATCGTCTGAGCATGCAGCTAACAACACTCAATATAAAACATACGTGAGGTTTGGAACTAAGACCTTATTTGTCATAACATTAAAAAGTTTTGATATTCTTATCTTATTTCCTAACCAATTCATTCTTTTTTTTTGACCAAGCAGCAAAAGAGCCTGACTGTTACTTATTAAGTTATGAAAGACAGTTCGTCACCCAGTTGTGTTCACGTAAAAGCGCTATAATTTTTTTAACATTTTTTAAAGTTTGGTCAGCTGTTTGTGATAACGCTACTTTTACGCCATCGCATCAACAAACCAATACTAAGCAACTGCTCCGTCATGAAAACACTACTTTTTTCGAGGTAAAAGTCAGGTAATTTGCATTTAAATGCCAGTATTACGAAGCAATTCATGTCAGGGCCCGCCAACGCCTGAAAAACTTAGAAACAGGGGTCTTGGTGGCAACGCGATATTTGTAAACCTTTGACTGAACTTACACGATGTTTTCATGTTTTCTTAACTGTGCGTGCTTCAATGCTATGTAAGAACCATTGTGGTGACCTGCTAACTTCACATGTCATCACGTCACAAACAATAAAGTTGTCATGTTGAAAGGTAGATAAAGATAAATTTTACAGAAACATCATAATAGAATAACTGATTATGTTAAAATTATATATATTGTAAACACACGTATAATGATTATATACAAACATACCTAGGGACACCATTGATGATTTTGTAATCCCCTCTATGACTTCGCCTATCTACTTTCCCATCTAGTGAGTTGAATTGCAATGCTTCTTTTGTATCGCTAAACCAAACATACACATATTATTTTTTACAGATCTATTATAAAATCAATTGTTACACCCCCCCTCCCCCCCCCAAAAAAAACAACAACTGGAATTGTGTTTAAGAGTATGTGAAACATAATGTTGAATAAATAAAAAACTGGTAATTAAAAAGCGTGTCATCTTGTCTTTTCTAGGGTGTAAGAATTGAGTTAATTTTCGTGGCGTGTACTCTGTTAACAAGATACCTAAGTGTAACTAAATTTAACCAGATAAAAAAGGGATTTCATTCACCATCTTGTGTTTAAACACAAAAATCTTTTGTTATTCTCACAAATAATAGTTGATTGTGTTTGCAAGATGAAAAAACTCGATTACACTGGAACCAAAGACATTCACACAAATAACCATATATTTGAAGAAATACATACGTAATATCAGGATCCGCCCAAGCAGGTTTGTTTAGCACTTTACTCGACGTGTATGTGACAGGTGTGTATACCATAAATTTGACATCCCACGAAACAAATTCTTGAGGAACAATAAACTTTTTTAAATTTGTCCCCAGATAATCTGGTCCCAATGCTTTTCTATGAAGTGGTTTTATCCTAGATACAAGTTTGGAGGGTGAGTTTATGCTGTTAGTTCTAACGGCTGCAGCTCGTTGTTGTGACTGTTCTTCTTTATCAGGAACATATTCTTGTGGTGACTTTTTTTCACTTACTATGAAAAAAAAGAGAAAACAAACGTACTTTCGTGTTGCTGATAACTACTTTGTTTAAGAGAAAAACTTTAATTTATCTTAAATAATGGTTTCTTTTAACTGTTCTTTAACACGCTGCCCATAGCAGCAGAAACAGAACTGTCATATTTTTATGCAGTTATCTCATTGGTTTAGCATAGCAGGATAATTTTAACAAGACTTTTAAACAAAAAATAGATTGGGAAAAGATTTCTCTTTGTATAGACGCAAGCATTCTTTACATTTCTACCATTTCAACTCATGTTTAATTTTTTTTCATAATTAATTTCATTTCTGTAATAATTCTTCAAAAGGATGGTTGTTATTCCGCATAATCTGTATTTATACAAATTTACCTGTGTTTTCTTCCATACTCTTATGAAGCTGGGCATGCTTTCGTTCCAACTTCATGTTTTCCTAGAAGAATTATTGGCTTCAGAATTTTAAAAATGACATGTTCCTGAGAAATGATTCCTTAGCCAAATAGGATTTGGTTGCATTAGTTTTTAGTGAATTTTTATTTCACTTAACCCTTAAAAAAATTTGATCATTTTTTATGAAAGGGGCAGGGAGTTAATAAACGAGGGATCAATCAAAAAGGATGAGCAAGGAGGTAACATAAATTACCGACTGCTAACATGTGTAATTTACCGAACTATACCTTAGTTGCTTGTGTCAACACCTTTTGTAACTTGGTCAATTCCATTGTTCGTTGATGCAACAAATGTGTGTTTCGTTGAGAGTCTAATTCGTAACGCTAGAAATACAAAACAACATGATACTCTCCCACAATTTTTAACTGGATGTGGGTAAGAGGCTAAATATTTTGTCTAGGTGGAAGTGAGTGAGTGGGAGGGTAAGTGGTTGTGGGTGGGTAAGTGGTTGTGGGTGGGTAAGTGGTTGTGGGTGGGTAAGTGGTTGTGGGTGGGTAAGTGGTTGTGGGTGGGTAAGTGGTTGTGGGTGGGTAAGTGGTTGTGGGTGGGAGGGTATATATTTCTGCTGGGTATATATTTTTATTGGGTGTGCACACGGTTTAATACTAACACTAAATAAATAGTTTTGTTGCACAACATGTAAATAGGGCACCTGTTTAGGATAATATCTGGACAAATGAAAGCAAGAAGGTTAACGAGAAAACACAGATACCTGTAGAGAAACCTCTAATTCCTGGACTCTATTTTCCAACTTTACGACTTCTGGTAACTATTAAAACATTATAAAATTTTAATAGAATATTTGTACATCAATGAAAATAAACAGAAAACAAAGAGCCACAGTAGACAGTCCATAAACCCTGATACTTTGCAGAAACAATAACTTATGTCCTTCTGGGTGCTACTATTGTATTTCTTGTACTCACTGTGGAAAGAATAAGATAAAACATCAGTTATAAACAAACAATCAAACAAACAAAACCCCACAGTAATCAACTTGAAAAATACTCTACCAGTAATAAAAAGGATGATGTAAACTTCAAGAATTGGCAAAAAAGTTGGTATCCATAAAAATAGAAATCGTCTTCTGTATTTAAAATCTGATTTAATTTGACGCTCAAAACACAAACTACTCACACTATCCAGTGATGTTTCCTGATCATAATACGAGCTTTGTTTTAAAGAAGCATTTTCTTTACGTAGTTGCTGCACACGACTTTGCAAGTGACGCAACAAGCGTGCTGATGTCGGTGAGCTGTCCACTGAATCAGCATTTTCATCAATAGTCTAAAGAAAAATATACGTGTCACATACTCACAAGGGAGGCAATTCTAGTGTGATTAGTGTATCACACCACATATTTTAGAACAGACGGAAAAGAAGTTTAGCAAACTGTGGTTAACCGCAGATATCTTTAGAAACCTGTTGCATCACACAATTCACAAGATTTTTTTCACCTTATTAAAAATAGTGGCTTCAAAATTATTTAGTATTCAAAGGCATACAGAAGTCGAAATTTCCTGGACTCTCCATAACATTCATAAAAAATCGCCTAATTCCTAGTTTTTCAGAGTTCCATAATTTACAGACCTGCTCATGGTTTTGCAAACTTTCATTTGCATGTTGCAATGATAGAACATAATGACGTATATTTTCCACATTATCTTTCAGCAGGTTCTATAACATTGTTGAATATAATTTATTCAGGTTTACAATACTGAACATTGTTTCAAAGAAGTTTGCTCATACACTGGGTATTGTCCATCGAATAGAATCAAAGCCTCAATTTAAACTTTCATCAAAAAAAACATAACATAACAACAAGGAAAAGATAAAAATAGTAAAGAACCAAAAAAGACTCTTCAAAAGAGGTCTTACAAAGCTACAATGAAACAAAAGAGCAAGCTCTCATAGTTATAAACATTTGTTTTGTAACCATAATTACTATTGGACAATTTAGTCTACCTAAACTGTTCAAAAAGAAAAAACAAAAGGGTTAAACTTTTAAACAATCTTTTGTTTGTTTCTGCGCAATCCTAAAGTCTACAATTCCAAAAAACTTGTTGACTTTCCCAATCAAGCATCTATTTTTCTAATGGTTTAACAATCTTTCCTGTTGTATTAGAAATTTACATTAATTTATTGCATATTCATTTTTATTAAATTTAAGCATACAACAAAGACATAATTTAATTTAACGACTTAAAATCTTTTTAAGAATTAGTGTTAGAAGAGCTGTTTAGACATCTGGAGATATTGGAATTCAAAATTTTCCTCTGGAAAACTCTCAAAATAATTCTTAATTAAACCAAACGATGCAAATTTCTAGCTAATATCCTGATAACTAAAATGAAATTTACTTACAACTGCATCTGTTACAATATTTCCACTCTTGCCATCATTCGCAGGAGATGAACTAACAAAATTTAACAAAACAAAAATTCTTTTCCCAACATTTGGAGTTGAAATTGACACTTCTAGTAAATACACAACTAGAGTTGACACTAATTATCCTAGATACCCCTAACTTTTGCCATATTCCTATGTTCGCCTTAAGAATCACATCCTATTTCTTATTAAACATCCAGCTGTATGCAACTCTGATAGCTTTTGTAATAGATTGTTTTACTACCTACAACTAGACAACTTAGGGCAACTTTATAGAGATTCTTTACATTCGTAAAATGTCGGAATCTTTAATAAGCAGAACAAAAATTAGCACAACAAGATTTCAATCAACGTCAACAACATTATAGCCAACAAAGTTTAAATGACTGCACTCCTCATCCCCATTGTTAATGGCAGCACTCAAATACACTCATGATAAAGATGGCAACATTTTTGGATTTATGAGTTATGTGATTTTTATTTTGTTAAATAAAACATGCATGCTGTTGACTCATTGACTAAACTTTCTAAGCTGTAATAGGTGCTGCAGTGAGAGAAAAAATATTACACACATTCCCAGTACTAATGTAGTAGTAACTTTAGCATCTCTGTACTACCTCAACACACCTTTTAATAGAACTTCCAACAATCACAGCCAATTTTGTATTTTCTTCAATAAGATCGAGGGCTATAGTTTTCAGAAATTTCTCAGTCTAACGAAAAAAAACAGTACATTGTTTAATAATAAAATGTTAAAACAAAATTTAGATAAAAAGCATCTTAAAATTTCAATGCTAAATTTAACAACAGGATAATAACTGTTTTTAAAGGACATTTGCAGCTAAAATATAAAAATACAACATAATGAGAAAACACCTGCTGCAATTTTTCTTTTACTGCGATGTATGCTTTATCTTCTTCTATGTTCTTCATGTAAGTTTCTTGGGAGACAGAAGAAAATTCTAGTCGTAAGTTTTGAACTTCCTTTTGGCTGTCCTCTAAATCCTAAAATTGATTCCAAAATAAGCTAAATTATAAAAATTATTTTTTGTAAGTCTTGACGTCAACCTGTACGTCATAACGTCAACCTGTTCTAAATGCACACCTGTTTTAGCTTGAGATTTGTTGACTTCAAAGCTTCTAAATTGATTTTAAAACGATCACATTCCAGAGAATGCTGTTTTTTTATTTTTACTTTTTGACTTTGTTCTCTTGTGAGACTTTCCTTTAGCTGATCTAATTCACTTTGAAATCTTGTATGCTCTTGTTGAATATAATCTTTAAGCTAAATGTAAAAAAAACAACTAATGTATCTCTTTTACTGGAATCTCTAGAGTTTATCTACATAGAAAGTCAGCTAAAAGGCTTATATTCAACCACAATACGTCTTCAAAAATGTTTTATTTAAAACTACATTAAAAAGAGACCATGAAATTTACAAATAGAGCTTCTTAAAAAACGATTCGTTTTCTATGTGTTGGTAAAAAAATATGCAGCCAGAAGGTATAAATGTAAAGGCTAAAAATCACTATTTTAAGTAAAAACATCTATATCAATAAAATTTTCATATCTATATAATAATAACACCTGGTGTCTATTTCTGCACAAATGGCTGGTTTATTGCTAACCCCACCCAAATCATGCGAATAGACAAACAAGAATGCACAACATATTGCAGAAAATATTTAAGAATAGGCGAATTCCCATGAATTTTTACAGAGACTATAGTCTATATCATAATGCTGTCCAACTGTGAGCCGAAGACAGTACTTCACTTATGACTAGTTCTACAAATAATTAATTATAAAAGTCCAATCTGGATATGGAGTAAAGAGATTTATCTCTTTTACTCAAACACAGACAGAAAACCAATCATATTTTAGGGATGGCTTAACAGTAGTTGCAGTAACAATTGTAAGATCACATAAAAATTGATAGCTTTACTGTTTGAAGGTGAATTATTTAAAACACACTAAATCAATGACAAGTAAACCTGTTGTTCGTGTTGCATTTGCTTTTTCTCATCAGACATCTTAACTGCTTGATTTTGCTTTTTGATGTGCTCATGCAGAGAAATAATCTCTTCTTCCTTCTCCTGAAAAATAATAACAAAAGTTGTCCAGTTTTTGTATCAAATAAAAATAAAATTCACCAAACAGTTTTAACCTTCGACTTCATATTTAATCTTTGTACAAATCATTTAACATATAACAATTTTTAACAAAGAATAACATGAGAAAGACATAAGTGCATTTAAAAAACTTCTTGCATTTAAAAAAATAAAAACACCAACCTGTAGAAGTTCCATTCTTGTTTGTTTCTCCTTTTTAAACCTTTCATCAAGCTCCTTGATCTGCTTAAACTGGTTGTTAAATGCCTTAAAGAATAACATAGCAAGCTCATAGTAAAAACAGTTTCGAATTTTTGCAAGTACAGTTTTGCTGGATCTTAATCTAAATTTAATCTAAATTTTTAATGCATTGTATCGAGTAATTACCTTTTCAACATCGTTTACTTGTTGTTCCAAAATGTTTTCTCTATTCTGCAATTTCTGAACCTACCAAAGATATATCATGTAAGCAAACAATTAGTGTTAACTCAACTTCCAACCTTTTAAAAAATGGAAATTTGTATTGTAATTGTAAAAAATCATTTAAGTAGTCTGCAAAAAACAATTTAAACCCTCTAAAAATTTTGCTACTGCCCAGTTGACTTTTTTTGCCACCCAGTAAGCCAGAAATATCATTTTTATTTTTATTCTAGTGTCATATATTTTTTAGTTAAAAATGGAAATTATAAGAACCACGCCAACATTAAAAAACAACAACGAATAATCAAAAAGGATACTCATTGTTCTTACTTGATTCTGCAAACTCTGTCGTTCTTTACTGTCTTTTGAGGTTAACTTATGTATCTGTTTGGTTTTTTCGTGTAGCTTATCTTGCAACTCTACGCACCTAGTGTTTTTTTCTGATAATGATTTTTTTAACTGTGAGACATGATCAGTCAAACTGAATTTTTGTTCTTCTAGGATGGCAATACATTCTTGTAGTGATGTAAGCTCTTCATTATGTTGCTATGAAAAATTTACATCATAAAGCACCGCTATAAATCTCACAATACAAAAAGGAAGATTGAGATACTGCAGAGAACAGTATCCATGCAAGAACAGTATTGGCTAAAATAGAATATCCGAAAGTTCATCAAGTTTAAAAAGTTAGAGGCCTGTAGCATTATATAGCATCATTGACTTTTCGACCATTTTAAATAGCTGGCAAAATGTATTAACTTGGCGAATTCAGCCTAGCAAAAAGTGCTACCCTTAAAGACGCATAGGTTAGGTAAGCAATGCTTAAATTGCACAATCACACTTTCTAATCCGTCTGCTTTATAAAATATAAACCATGTCAGGGCTAACAAAGGACTGAAACTTGAGAAAAATGGCTATGCTGTTAACTATAAGCAAATTCTGAGGGTTTGAATCAAACTAAATAGCCTAAGATCCTAAGTCCAAATTCCTCTGCAAACATTAAAAAGTAAACTTGGACAAGTTTAAATTGTGTGAACCTGGTATAGAAATAGCCTATATAATTACTTGTGGGAGTTAATTTTGACATCAGGCTGCATCATATAAAAAAAACACAGGCGTGTGGTACGTCGCACTCCTAAAAAATGTTTTCAGAGATTTTGGTGCGTGATTTATCACTCGCCTGAGCAGTCCTGGTCTTTTGAGGTGCTTGATCGCACCCCGCACCTCCGCACGCTCCTGCAACAATGGAGCAGTGTTTTCAATCACGCACCAGAAACACCTTAGTCACTTCAATAATGCATACCTGAAATGTCTTTTGTATAAAGTAATTATTTAATATACTAATAATCAAAGAAAAAAATTACTTACAGTTCGGAATTTGAATGAAAAACATGCGCGTTTAAAAATGAATTATTTATTCATTAGTTTAGGGCATCATTAGGTTGTATATCGCAGAAGTCGCCAGTGGCATGCTTAGAAAATGCTTGTCACTGGCACAGCTTAACATGAAGCAAAACTGTACAGGAGACTCAATTGTTAGAGTCTTCGCAGAACATTTCTTCTCACAAAACCAAGGGCAGGGCTGACTTATTGCCTGCTGTGTCGTGTGGGAGACAGAACTTCTGGACTTCTTTTTAATATGATATACAATTTTTTCAATTATTATTACTAAACATATTTGATTTCTCTTAGGACACCTAACCTCTCCCATGTTCTGGTTATATTTAACTTGCATGGGTGCACACTCTTCTCGCAGTATTCTCTGTGACGCTGAAGGTCGGACTGACTTGTGGCATGGTTCCAAATGGTCTTCCATCTTTCATTCGAGTCTCAGTGTAATGCACCAGCCGAGCATAAGAGTGTCAGCATGAAGGAAAGGGGCGACTTCAATGTTCTCTATACCTTACGTTCTTCATAATAGCACCGACCGTTTTTGATTGTGGCATTCAAATTTCACAACAAAGTTACGTTGGCAATTTTTTTGCCAACGTAATCATACCAATAAAAAAATAATGCATACCTGATACTTCGTCACAAAACTTGTTCCTTCGATATATGCCTGCATTGCGGTTTTTGCTGTCCCTTTTATCGTAGAACAATTTTGTATCTCCTTTTTAAATTTGGCACAGATCTTACACCACACAAAATTAACAACGTTTGCGCCGTCTTTTTCAATGGTTATATAGACAATTACATCTGACACGTTATAATTTAAAAATGTTTTTAAGGCCAAACTATTTCCCTTTACAGTTGCCATCTCTCCACGCTACTCGCAATGCTGTACTCAAAGAAATTTATTTCTGCTTCTTTTTCTTTTGAAAGAAGTTTTACCGTTTTTACCTTTTTATTCAAAAAAATGATCAATGGGTTTTACCTGTTCATTCAAAAAGTGATCAATAAGTTTTCTTAGTCGCAGTCTCACATTTTTTTCTTTTTTCTTTCTGTAATGTGATTTCTAAGAATTATTACTCGCTAAAGTTTTATTTAGGAGCGTGATTGTTCATGCACCTAAGAAATGAATTGATATTTTAGGCGAGTTATTTTTCACTCGTCTAACACATTTTAGGAGCGTACCAAGGTGCGCGCGCGATCACGCACCTAATATGACGCAGCCTGTGACATTTACAACATGTCCTGCTGTTTATAGAAAAAGTATGAGTACCTCTTTTAGCAGTTGCATCTCATGAGCTTTTAAGATTTTTATGCTTTCAAGCTCTTTTTGCAACAAATCTATTGACTGTTGTGTATCACATTTAACATCATTTTCTAATATTGGTAACTACATAAATGAAAAAGAGTTAATTGCTAGATAAGGTGTATATCTTCTAAAATTTTATAAAATAAATGGAATCAACAAAGAATGTTGAGTGCAAACTTTACTGTTACTGTTTAAAATGAATTTACAATTTTTATTTGACTACACATGCGTTGTTAGAAAACAAGTAGCCGTTTCGTTTAGTGATAAAAATTGTTAAATAAATACTTATCATAAAATACTGGTATAGATCACTGTTACAGGAATTCTAAATTCTTATTGACTCAAGCAGGTTATTGAGACCATTTTACCAATACTTCTAAAAAATTTCTAGTATAATAATAGTAATAATAAATCAGACATACTTTTTATTTGATTCCTATTAAATACAAAAATTCAATGAAAAATATATAAAAGTATTATAACCTGAGTTGTTTTGATGGTTTCTTATGACTTTAAGTGGTTAATCTCACTTACATTTTCTTTTGTATGGGTTAGAAGGTGATTTTCAAATTCACTGTACATGTTGGAAGTATTTGCTTTTCGTTGAAAAACCATCTCAGGTGATGTAGTGTTAGTAATGGATGAAGCTGTGGAAGTATTCAACTTTTCAATCGGTGCTGAACAAGTAAAAAACACATAAATAATATTACAGTAAGTACAAGAAAAGGATTTGTCTGAAAAAAATAATTTTTCACCTTGGCATTCCCTAGTAATTTATAACAAGATAATAAAAAACTTGCACTTCCAAGGAAGCAGGAACTTTTTTATATCTTTTTGGTACTTGCACACAGGCATTTTAAATTATTTTTTAAAGTTGAAGTTTTGTCGATGAACTTATACAGGGTTCGACTTAACAACTGTGAGTTTTCTTAAATTATGTTTAGGTCATTCCATACAGATTAAACACATGTACAGTCACATTTTTTCAGATTTTCCTGAAATGTACAACATGTAGGTAGGTATTCTTGAATTTTCTAAATTTTAAGCAAAAATTTTAGCTGCATAGCATTTTACCTTCTTAAGCTATCAGTATTAAAAGAATTGCAAAAGTTATTCACCCATTTTTACACGCAAATACTTTTCAGCATAAATGTTGTTTCTACCGTATTTTCCAGTATATAGCCTGCACATCGCATAACCTGCAGCTCAGCTTTTTTACGGAGTTATAAACTAGATGCTATCAGATAGCTCGCACCTTTGTATAACCCGCATAAAAGTTCAATCAATGTGTTTTACTAACCCGCACCTTTGCATAACCCGCATCATGTTAAGAAAAAAAATCAGCATATTTTTACTTACCCTAATCATTTTATAAACATGTGCGTGTGTTCTGTTTTTTCATGCTGGAGACAAGTGGGGGACGTTTAAACTCGTGAACCCCAAACACGAGAAGCGAGTGTCTGAACTAGCGAATCTCTTAGTCTTAACTTCCTCGTCTCCGATTGCCGAAATAATAATGAATTAAAATTAATTTGACAAGTCCATCTTCTGGCTAATGCTGACAGTACTAAATCAGACAATGCTAGTTTCTTTTTATTTGTAGACATTAGTTTAAGATAATAATAACTCTTGCTTCCTGCAATCAAACAAACAAAAAAACAAATAAAAAACCATTCTATCAGGTTATAAACCTCAAGTAAAATCTCTGTTTTTTATGTATATTTAAGTTTTTTTGGCATAAAAATAAACAACATAATAATAATCACGAACTGTCTGTAACAGCAATGTACGGAACGTTCTTTTCTAATGTTTATAGAATTTTGTTATCTATTTATATCTCCGCAATCACAGTGTGCATAATAAAATGAATGGCGGCAATGAGGAGGAGATAGTTGCGTGCGTCTTATATTTATTTTTGATATTTTCAGTGGCCACCTGTTTCTCGAAGGTTGCGAGGATAAAAAAATAAAATTATTATCTATACTTTAATTTTAACATTTTTCAAAATTTTTAACAGGAATTAATAATTAAGTCCTGGGCACTAGGTTGTGAAATACGTGTCAATTAAACCTAAAAATGATACCTGGCTATATTGCTCTATTACCAAAAACAAATCATTTCAATGTGCTCAATGTGATTGCAAAGATATAAATAGATTAGAATTACATTCAACACAAAAGAAAAATTATCTCCAGAATTGTGTTTCAGGGAGAGCTCGTAATATTAGCAATGGCAAGCAATAGAAAGTTAAAGAAAGCAATTTCACTGTGTAAAAAAAATTAAATCACGTAGTTGAAGTAAGATTACGTAGATATAGGATCGCGCATGCAGGTATATTACGCATTTTATCCTGTTGGTACTATTTTCTTCATTGAATGTATAAACTTTAAATTTTGCAATAAATGACAGAAAATATAAAACATAACCCACACCACAATATAACCTGCACCAACGGTGGAAATCGTAAAAATCAACTTATAACCCGCGGGTTATATACCGGAAAATACGGTAGTCTTAATTATTTAACCTATGCTATAAATACATAAGGAATCCAGCAATGTCAAATTTATATGACATTAGGTTAATCATTTTGCATCTGAAGATGCCAAACATTGGCCAAAAAGGGGGACAAATTTCAGAAATGGCATTCTTCAAGGCTTTGACAAGTCATATCTTTATTGTTGATAATAAAAAATCAGCTATTATATGTATGACGTTTACATGGTATTAAACACCATTTAAAAAAAATTTAATAAAAGTTTTTTTGCTACTTTGGTATAGTTCATATTGTTGGTTTTGGACAACAAAACCTTATGGATAACCACATATTTTCTAAAGATGACATAGAATCACATGAAAAAGTAAGACTTCAGACTGCAAATAATCAATGTGCATATGGTTGATGTTATGAGTAAAAATTACTTATTTAGCATCTTATATTGCAGGGTTTTTTTTTAATAAATAATATATAATAAATGAATCTATTAAAAACGCATTTATCCTAAGTGATTAAAAACATTGCAAGAAACGTTTTTAAAAAAACATATAAAGAGAGAACTTGAGTTTTCCTAAATGATTGCTTCTTTTGTTTTTCCAGTTTTTGGTTATAAAAATTTAGTAGGACCCAGACTCTGTAATTGCAGCATTGATTTCGAATACACACAAGTTTTTAAAATTCAATAAAACTGCCTATTGTGGATATACTTTATAGCAAACACTGCCACAATAGACTCTTATCTGAGAAACAGAAGGATAATGTGAAGGTGCATTGTCATAGATAATAACAAGGTATGACGGGTGCTAATTAAGAACGAACAGTCTTTATAAAAATCAAGATGAATTGCATGAAGCAATAGATTCTAAAAATTTTATCTGTTAACCTTTTCATGTAATGTTCAAGCAATGTGTGTATAAGAACAACACTATCAACCAGGGGCTGATTTTTAAGCCAGGGAATGGGCTACAAAGCTGATTGAAAAAAATGTTAGTATACATACATTTGAATGAAAAGGAATTGGTTTGCCTAAAAATAAAAAAAAATAACTACATAAAGAGAAAAAACATATGAACGGACATTCAGCAACAGATACAAAATGAACAGAAAACAAACAACCAGGTGTACATACAAACAGGCACATTTGTAACCTGAAAAAAAACTCACACATGATCAGATCCAGAAAGTAATCTTCTTAGGATTTCTTGTCCTTCCCTAACTTTTGCATCGATTTCTTCTATAACAAACACAAATTAAATACATAACTTTTAAATTCAAAAAGAATAAATTCAAATGCTGTAACATTAACTATATTCACTCCATTAAAAGTTAAATCTAACATTTAAAAAACCTACCAGACAAAGTGATATCATGATGACTATGTAAAGAAGATGAACTGTTGTGACTAACGCTTCTATCTTCTTCAACTAAACTTGGCTTTTCATCAAAGCTAACAGTTTTACCAGTTGCATACTGAGAATTACGGTTTCTTAATCCGTATGAATTGGATGTAAAAGATATCCCAGGATCAAGTAGATCATCATATTCGCCATCAGGGAATTTAGAAGTTCCTGTTTGATTAGGTGACACTGAGTATTCTAATTTCCAGTTCTTAACAGAATTTTCAGCATTGACATAATCGTTCTGTGAAACATTAAGAATTTTATCACCTTCATAGTCACCAAAGTCAACATTATGATTTTTCAAAAGTAAAATGTCTGTGTCATCACTGTTGATGCTTATGTTATCCGAAAGTTCAGATGCATCTAATGACATGCTAATACTAAAAATATATACAGGAAATTATAAGAATATCTATTATATGGAAAATATTGAGATATTGTGCCTTTTGAAGTTATACCTGAAAATGGCCAAAAACCTTAAAGCTTTATAGATAAGAATGACTAGCAAAATGGTTAAGATTTATTCGTTTTTTTAAACACTAAAGGCAAACTATACCAGAAGTGTTTACTGTCTTGCAACTAATTGTCATTTATGGGACCATACATAATTGTCAAACCTTTATTTTAACACTTCAAGAAAATATATCATCACATCACTCGCTTCCCCTAACTTTTTTATATAAGAATAATTTTCTGTCGTTAACAGTTCTAGAAATTTGGCAGAATAAATTATTATTTTTTGGCGTGGTTCCATTGTTCCCTGTTATTTTTGTAAGATTTTACAATTATTTTTTATTTTTAAATCGTACTTTAACGTTTTTTCAGACTCGCTTGCCAGATTAGATAGATTCATTGAAAACAAATTATGATGGATATTTATTTGTTTAATCCTTTTAATACAAAATAAATTTTCAGGTTAAGAAAAACGGCTCTTGTGTTCGACTATTAGCCTGAGTCTTTTTTCCTCATTAAAAATACAGTTTGCAATGTTTCTTATTAAAGTTCAATTGCAATTTTAAAATACTTTGCTTTTTTCCTGGTTTTTGTGTATTTGGTACAGCATTGATAAAAAATTACTACATTAAAGATGACATGGAATTAAATCATTTTAATTTAGTTCTATCATCATTATATGCTCAAGCTTTTAAATTTATTACACAAGATACTTTATCATAATTTTAAGTTTTGTTATTTCATGTTAAGCAATGCTAACAATGATTCGTTCATTATAACATAAAATAAAAAACATTAGGAAGGTCCAGATCTGGGTCAGGCATGTTTGAATATTGTCCTCTACAAAAATCCAATTACGCACTTTTTTCATCAACTTTAGCACCTCATTTTTAACTCCATTTATTTATCAAGCAAAGGTTGTGTTGCTTCTACTTTCTTTGATTTTAGCGAAAAAGTTTCAAGTGATATGTCATAGTGACAATTATGTATGACCCAGTAATTATCACAGCTTGAAATCCAACCTCAGTAAGGCAAAGTATCATGAACCTGTAAATACTTCGATTCTGCAGAGTGTAAAAAGGCATAGAAAAGATAAGCAACACAAGCATATTTTAACATATTCTACTTTTTATTACTTTGTATAAAAAGCTGAAACGTGGTTATTTTCATTATAGTCATAAAGAACTCTACTTTGTGACATATTATATTTGTTTCATTTTTTTTATGTCTCTGCAAATTTGTGTGAAAATTGTGCACAAAATCTAAAGTCTTGTCAGATGTTAAATTTTGAAATTGCCAACCAAAAGAGCAGTACTATTCCAATCAATAAACAGTTGATAAACTGGACTTTATCTTCAGACAACCACCTGTCAGAAGAGAGAGAAGACATCATGTAGAATGTTTATTTAGTAGCCGTATAATACATGAAAGTATTAATCAAAAAATGTTTATGATCACCAGACAACTTTGTATATATATATTTTAAAATAAAAGCAAAAAATGAGGAGAAAACTATATACACACATTCAAAAAAAAATTTTTTCAGAATGATAGACATACAGTAATACCTAATTATATTCTATGGCTTCTCATATTAAACAAATTTTTCATTAATTCTGGGTTTAAAGGATTTTAAAATTCTAAAAGAATTTTACAAAAATAAAACAGCCTGAGGGACACTTTTAAAGTATCTTTCATTCCAATCTACCAGTAAATTATCTTCTTAGCAAAATAGATCATTCCAAGTTCAATTTTTCAACCCTATACAAACCCGAAAATAACAATATACTTTGAAAAATTGCTGTTTTTAAAATATTCTCCAACATCTTAAATAGTAACAAAATACTTAAAAATGCAGTCCTGTAATTTCCAGACTTTTTCAGGAAGTTTTTAGCGAGTGTGCAGCAAAAAGCACACAGGGAGCATTTTAGATGTTTTTTAGTGTGTTGCATTGGTCAACCACTCATACCTCTTATACAATTAGCATTTTGCATGTGCTTTCAATAGCACAGCTTAACCAATTTGTTTGTGGGGGGGGGGGGGGGGTGGGGGGATGTGTGCTATTACACAACCTCTCCTGAAAAAGCCTGACGGTCCTAATGATCTTGCATGAGACATTGTGTGCAACACAAATTTGTTAAGTAACTCATGCTTTAGTGCATGATCAGATTATTACAATAAAAACCAACTTCAAAGAATTCTCAATTCCTTTACTAATTTTTCCAGATTTTTCTTAAATTTGTAAAAATAACCTAATTTTCCAGGCTTTTTAAGACATGCAAACAAAATATTAAAATAAAAGTTAAGGCAAATATAATCGATCAATTATTTAATCATATCCATTAACAATACTGCAGGTAAGGTTAAAAATGTTTATATACATTAGATTAAATGGAACATCATTAAGATAACGACCAAACACATAAGGTGTGAGTTGAATTTAGAGACCATTTACATAAGAACAAACTGAAGTGAAATTAAGGCAAAGGAAATTATAAACAGCAGCTAAAAAATCATCTAATATCATTACATGTTTATTTATTAACTCTGTATGTAACCATAGTTAAAATTGCTGGATGTTTAGTTTGGATTTAAGATCCTTTTTATCAAGTGCCTTGGGGTTTCTGTGACTGGTGCAACAACATTTGAATCAACTTGCATTTCTGTTGATATCTTATCTACTTCTTTTTGCACAACCTCTTTTGTTAACCGTAACTTTTCATGAAGTAACTTAACTTGCACAGCATCAGTACGCCATTCATCATAAGAATACTGAATTTTGTTAATTTCTGTGTCAACTTTTAAGCAAAGCATAGCTTCCAGCTCATCTGGAATATCTTTACTCACTTCAGAATGAAGAAGATAATCTTTCCAGTTTTGTAATTCATTTTGTACCAAAACAATTTGACTTGTAGAAGTTGACTGATCCCCCCCTTTTTCTATTTTTTCAGTCTGTTGCCTTAGTTCGTCTAAGGTAAGACGTTTATCTCTA
The DNA here is from genome assembly GCF_029227915.1 of Hydractinia symbiolongicarpus. Taxonomy (NCBI): domain Eukaryota; kingdom Metazoa; phylum Cnidaria; class Hydrozoa; order Anthoathecata; family Hydractiniidae; genus Hydractinia; species Hydractinia symbiolongicarpus. The sequence continues at coordinate 9,437,330 of NC_079887.1, forward strand.
AGATTTTGCTTTGCCTTTTTCTTTAAGGTCACATTTGGGTTTTTAGTGTCTTTATTGTTTTTTGGTGCAATTTGTACATTGTCAGTTACTTTGGTATCATTGCATTCAGTGGTTTTAATAACTTTATCAACAACAGTTGCAGTTTTTTCAGGGTTAACATTGGAAATATTTACTTTTACATCATTTTCTTTTCCTTTCTCGATAGATGTCTTAACTGAACCAAGAAGTGCTGGACGACGTCCACCAATAAAGCTCAGTCTTATTCTTTTTTTCCTTTTCCGTTCAGGCATAATTACATCTAAAATAAACAGATAGCTGATTGGATAATAACTACAAACACAAAATAAAGCAGACATAAACTTTTTTTTTAAAAAAAATGCTTTTAACCAACCAGTGGTAATAAATGAAAAATTCTTGAAAAACCTTATATTAAACAAAGTTATAATGGTTCTAGGTACGCTGGACATACTTTATGCAGTTAGAGCACATGCAGTTGAAGCGCAATAACTTAAAGACCCTTTCAAATCATCTGCACATAACTCATATAAGTAATATTATTGTATCAATTTATTAAATTTTTGGTTATTTTTTTTATCATTAAAAATTATAAATTCAATGTACTGTATTGCATATCCTTCTTAAAAAATACATAAAAAAGTTTGTTTACTCATACAAAGTTTATGTACTAAATTGTGCTATATCGCTATAGTTATATACAACTTTCGTTATAAAAAGTAGGTTTATATTATTTGCACTATTACACTAGTTAATAAGACCCATGAATAATAACACAGCTCTATCTTTTGAATTTGATGTCAGAAATAACCTGTTGATGCCCAAAGATTTTTTCACATATTTTTAGCTGTTACCTGTATTGTGTGGAGCTTGAAACACTGATGAAAATAATGTATGTATATAGGATTGTGCAGTTTTGATCAGTGGTTAAAGGGGAACTCCAGTAAAAATCAATTTTTTCTTTTTTCGTTTTATACGTACTCAGAAAAGCATAAGAAATTAAAAAAAACTTACTTCTCTTGTTTTTCTTAAAATTATTGCACTAGCCTTCGCATATTCAATTTTTTTCTCATAAAAAAACAGACAGGTACAGTTTCATTATTTGTACTTGTATCCACAGAACACAACCAAATAACAATTTGTACATTCTTATATTAAATTAAAACACATTATACCAATTTCCAATACAAACACAGTCAAAAAAGTTTTCTAGTTACACATGTATCTTTCGTAGCACTCAAGTTTCTAGTCTGTCTTTCAAAAAATAAGCTTTTTTGATGGAAGGACCTGCCAGGGGGAAAATGTGCCCATTTTCTTCAATCTTTGCTACTGTTTAAGGCTGCATGTAATGCTTATAATGCAGTTTCTGAAACAGCTTTGTTAAAACAATCACTTATAAATCAGTAGCGTCTGCAACGCATTTATGACCTACCATAATCATAAGAATGATTCTTATTAATACAATATTAATACCCCGGTTTTACCAACTTATCACGACACAAATACTTATTCGATCTTTCGATCACGGAGAAAGTTTCAACGTTACATAAAATTTGTTTGCATTTGTGCGTAAAAAAGCACATGCGGAGAAATGATATTACTAAACTGTGAAATAAAAAAAAATTGGCTTGTAAAGTAAGAAAGATATTCTACTAAAGCAAATGATAAAGCTTTTTGACGAAAAGAATGTAAAAAGAAGCGATTAAATATATTTTTTATTTCTTTAAAAAGAAAATATTTGTCAGTAAAAAAAAATTTTGTCAGTAAAAGACACCTCGTCACTTTGCATTATTATTAGTTTCTCCCTTGTGAGACACAGGAGGTTCAAAGTCGTGTGGCTGTAGCTTTCTAAAGTGTTTTCCATGAAAAGAATTATCCGATTCTAAGTTTTCTGAGTTATAATCTTTGTCATTATTACAAGACGTCTTATCAACGAACAATGTAAACAGTAAGTAGAACTTTTAGAAGGTGCGCTGCTGAGCCTCCAGACTTTCTGCACGATGTGACGTATGCTTATCTATTTGGACCTAGTTCTCTCGACTTTACGCGACCTTGCAAATTTATTTGAAATTGAAGATGTTTACAGACTTGATAAATAAGACTTTTAACGATTGTAAAAGGTTTATTTTGACATATTTATGTATTGGTTAATCAAAATAAAATTTTTTCAAATATTTTTTTATTACTGGAGTGCCCCTTTAAAGAGATATAAAATTGCCTAAAAATGTTTTTGAGAAAAACAGATCTTGGTGTTTGAGGGTTTTTTGATGACATCATTAACCGGTTTGTTCAGAAACAGTTAGGTTGATCCAGCATTAGAAAATTGGTCCCATTAGGGTACCAAGAACTCCGTAAGTACCCACGCAGGATATGACTACAGTTATTTCCAACTGTTTCCAAGTTACTTAGCCAAAAACGTAAAAGAGCAATGCAATGGCTTCGCTATTTTTATTTGGTAAAGTTCTTTAACTCCTTTTCAGGCCTGGAAATTGATTTGAAGCTGACGGAACAATCACAACGTTTTTTCGTTTCCATGAAGTACACTTTGCGGAAACAATATGGTAACGACGGTAACAATTAGCTTTAAACTGATAAATAAGTCGACCACCATTTTATAATAAAGTTAGTGACAAGACCTATACTCCATAGTGCAATAACACTGTATGTAAAATTATTATAATTTGAAATATTGTCCAAGGAAAACGATTTATGGTTACTGTCTTCATTGATTCACGGAAACGTCGCAGAAACAAAACAATCGTTTCCGTCAAATTTCCAGGCCTGCTTTTTTGAAAATAAAAAGTTTTGCGAAGAAGATTATGCCTCTATTTGGTGATTCGGTTTGACGTCATAACAATTTTTTTGGAGGTGAAGTTTTTGTATTTTAGTTGAAGAATAAGCCGAGCTGGGACGCATTTTAGAGTTTGAAGAACAATGCTATGAAGTTTGAGCAAAGATTTTTTGGAGCAAAAAGGGTGAAGGGTCTCCTTAAGAGACAAGAGAGGAGTTGAACGTCCTCCACCATACCTTAGTTTAAAGGGGCGATTGTGGAAGTCCCATGAAATGCCACATAGTGATGGTGTCACTTTATAAAACACCCAGTCCGGTCTGTGAACGGTTGGGGCTAGGAAGGGCATCCAGCTGTAAAACAATGCTAAAACTCTTTATTAATGGCCGTAAGAATAGTTGATCAGACAAACTGCGTAAACGGGGCTGGAACTCTAAGGAGTGAAGGTGTCGCGCACGGTAGGACAGATGTCAGATGTGAGCATCGTCAGACCGTTACCCAGCTATCACATCACAAGGTAGATAACACTAGGTTGAGGATGGCTAGTGTAAATGTTGGTACTCTGAGAGGTAGAGCAGGTGAAGTAGTTGAAATGTTAGAACGTAGATCTGTTGATATGTGTTGTGTTCAGGAAGTTAGGTGGAGAGGAGCTTCAGTGAGATTTGTGGAAGGTAGGAGGGCAAGGTATAAGCTTTTTTTTGGATTGGTAATAGTGATGGATATGGAGGAGTTGGCATATTCGTTGCAGAGAAGTGGGTAGAAAAAGTAATAGATGTTATGCGTGTTAATAGTCGTATTATAGTGATAAGGTTTTTGATAGGTAATAGGATTGTCACTTTTCTGTCAGTTTATGCTCCACAGTGTGGACTCAGTGAGGAAGATAAAGATAAGTTTTATGATGAGTTAATAGCAGTCACATCAAAGTTTGGAGACACTGAACTTGTCATGGTGGGCGGCGACTTTAATGGTCATGTTGGGAAGTCATCTGAAGGTTATAGAGGTGTGCATGGAGGCTATGGATTTGGGAGCAGAAATAAGGAAGGGGAGAGATTGCTTGAGTTTGGAATGGCAACGGACATGGTGGTTTGCAACACATCATTCAGTAAGAGACAGAGTAGGCTGATAACATATGAGTCAGGTGGTTGTAAGACACAGATAGATTACTTCCTGGTTAGAAAGTCAGACAAGAAAGTGGTGAAGGACGTGAAAGTTATATCGGGGGAAGAGTGTGTTTCCCAGCATAGGTTGCTGGTTTGTGATATTATCTTGAAGAGTGTTAAAAAAGCCAAGGGAAAGTACAGGCCCTGTTGAAAAGTCTGGAAGCTGAAGGAAGAGATTGTAGCAAGACAATTTAGTGCAAAAGTTCAGCAGTTAGCCTACAATAGTCAATGTGATAGTGACAATGTTGAAAGTACTTGGACTACTTTGAAGAATTGTCTTCTAGAAGCTTCTGATGATACCTGTGGGTGGACGAAAGGACCAGTTAGACATAGACAGACCTGGTGGTGGAATAATGAGGTTGACCAGTGTATAAAGGAAAAGAGGAAACTTTGGAAAGAGTGGAAGTCAGGTGGTAGTAAAAATATTTACTTAGAAGCTAAGCGTCGCGCTCGTACAGCAGTGTATAAGGCAAAATCAGAAGCAGAGAGAAACAGATTTGCAGATGTGTTAAGAAGGGAAGACCAGCGCAATGAGGTATTCAAGATAGCAAAGCAAATGAAGAAGACTAATCAAGATATTGTAGGTGAGAAGTGTATACGTAATGATGAAGGTGTTTTGGCTAGCACAGAGGAGGAGAAAAGGGTAGCTTGGAAGAATCATTATCAAAGGTTGCTTAACACTGAGTTTGATTGGGACGACGAAAATTTGTCTGATGATGATGTCGTAGAAGGGCCAGCTATGCAGATCAAAACAGAATGGGTAGTGGAGGCTATTAGGAAATTGAAGATTGGCAAGGCTGCAGGAGTATCAGGTATTGTTGCAGAGATGGTAAAAGCATCTGGATATATTGGAGTTGAGCTTATTACAAGTCTTGCTAACCAGATTATAAAGGATGGTGCTATTCCGAGTGAGTGGCAGTCGAGTGTAATAGTGAATTGTTTCAAGGGCAAGGGTGATGCATTAGAAAGGGGTAACTATAGAGGTTTGAAGTTGGTTGATCAAGTAATGAAAGTTATTGAAAGAGTGATTGATAAGTTACTTGAGAAAGAATTGATATAGATAAGATGCAATTTGGTTTTGTTCCAGGGCGTGGCACTACATATGCAATATTTTTACTCAGACAGCTTCAGGAAAAGTATTTAGGAAAGAGAAAGAATCTCTATTTTGCCTTTGTAGATTTAGAGAAAGCTTTTGATAGAGTGCCACGTAAAGTTATTTGGTGGGCTATGAGAAAATTAGGTGTGGATGAGTGGCTAGTTACGATGGTACAGTCTATGTACAGCAATGCTAGAAGTCGTGTCAGGATTAACGATTCACTTAGTGATGAATTTAGTGTAAATGTTGGTGTACATCAGGGTTCTGTACTTAGTCCTTTGTTGTTTATTCTAGTCTTAGAAGCGCTGTCGATGGAGTTCAGAACAGGTTGTCCATGGGAGTTACTGTATGCAGATGATTTGGTTCTCATAGCAGAGTCGATGGAGGAATTAGTTGAAAAGTTTGAGAAGTGGAAGAAAGGACTAGAAGAGAAAGGGCTGAAGGCAAACACAGCAAAGTCTAAAGTCATGATAAGTAGCATTGCAGCCAAGTGTGACCTTGTAGTTGGAAAGTGGCCTTGTAGAGTTTGCAGGAAAGGGGTTGGTAGTAACTCAATTTTTTGTCAGACTTGCAAGCATTGGGTACATAAGAAGTGCAGTAGTATTAGTGGAAGGTTAAGAGCTGACATACAGTTTGTATGCAAGCGTTGCAAAAGTGAGATTATAGAGAATGAAGTATTTCCAGCTTTAATGATGTATATACAACAGTGGCTCGTTAGAGATAGTTAAGAACTTCTGTTACTTAGGTGATATGTTGGGCAGTGAAGGGGGTGTTGGAAGAAGTGTTACTTGCAGGATAGGTTCTGCTTGGAAAAAGTTTAGAGAGTTACTTCCTTTATTGACTAGCAGAGTCCTGTCAATTGAGGTAAAAGGTAGGTTGTATGAGGCCTGTGTAAGAAGTGTTATGTTGTACGGTAGTGAGACATGGGCAGTGAAGCAGGAAGATCTTGACCGTTTAGAAAGGAATGATATGAGAATGGTTAGGTGGATGTGTAATGCCAGTCTGAGAGACAAAAAGAGTTCAGATGAGCTAAGAAGCAGGCTAAGTCTCCGTAGAATTAAAGATGTTATCCAGATAAGAAGATTAAATTGGCTGGGGCACTTGGAAAGAATGGAGGAGGATAATTGGGTAAGAAAGTGTAGAGACTTGATAGTTCCTGGGGCAAAGCCCAGAGGCAGACCGAGAAAGACTTGGCAGGAGGTTATAAGGACAGACTTGTCACTATTAGGGAATGGGCCTAATTCTACAGGTTTTTCACATCAGCAGTTCTTTGCTGTCAATAATGTGTTAATCTTTATGGTATTACAGAGATTTTTCACAGTGTAACAAAATAAGATGGCATCCATCAAAATTAACTCTGCTGTCTTGCCATTCTGATTTTTGTATTCCTATATAAATTAGAGCATAAAAATTGGAATTGACCTAAATTTTACGATGTCTTTCTTCTCGTCATGATGTACGCGCACGCAGTTTTTGTAAACATACGCATTCAACGCAACTCGACTTTATCTTAGCTATTATAGCGCTATAGCTCTCCAAAGCTAGCTACTTTTTCAGCAATTTCCACGTAATCAACATATCAAACATAACATCAGAATAATAAAATAAGCTATGGAGTGAAATTAAAACTACAGTGTAAGCCTTTGACAGCTAACTAGCCAGCTAGAACTCAAAAAAAACTTATCAAAAAGTATAAACAATTTAAACTTTTGGCGCCATTTTGCCAAACAGTCAACAGATTTCGTGATAATAAAAGTAGTTCCGTGTAACAGGAATATGTTATTTCGAAAAGCCGGTACTTGATATATACTGCCATAACAACTACTAATTTTGATTTGGGTGCAATGCAACCAAACACAACACTTTTGATTTTAATAAAGAACAAGAAATTTCAAGCATGAGATAAAATCTGCAATGCAGATACAGCATGTTAGAGCCTTTATAAATGATTTTGTGTATTGTTTTGATTTTGCTTTAAAAACATTGTTCATACACACGCATTCTAGTGAGACAAAAATATAAACGACTACTGTAATCTATTATAAATGCTGCATGGATTTTTAATGTTCTTCTATTTCTGCCATCACAGATGTCATGCTTTTGTTAACATTAGCATGTCATATTACTTTTAAAAAAGACAGGAAATATTTCATAATTTATTGCAATTAACTCAATTCTTGGCTTAATAAAGCTTTAGGAGAACTAAGAACTGATTTTAGTAAAATGCAATCTTAATATAATATTTTTCGTTTCATCCCTTATAACTCTATTTGGCAACCTATTAGTTCATAGCCTTGTTTCATCTTTATCACAAAGTCAGTCTTTTTTCAGAAAAGGCGTGCAATCGCACGCGCACGCCTAAATCGTTTCAGGCTTGTGATTAATTGCACACCTGAAAAATAAATATTGAGTTTTCAAAATCAACCTTTAAAATCCATTTTGTAGCGTGTGATGGCATCCCTTGAAAGAATTTTTGGAGACTCGTCACACAAAACGTTTGATAGATTTCCGTCATGGTCAGACACTTTTAGATCTCAGAAATTATTGAATAGTCCTGGACCTTTTAAATCCACGAGCAAGCCTATTCATAGCCAACCTGACAATCCTAGCTAATTCACTGACTCCTGACTTAGGCAAAACAACTACATAGACAAATCTCTTTTGCCTGGCCTCTTCGTCTTTGGTAACCAGGTCTTACACAAGAAATCCAGCCATGCGGTTCTTAACTAATGCGGAGGTGAATGCCGACGGAGCACGGATGAAGCAAGTCTGCAAAACTGCACTTACAGGCGGAATAGACATTTTATCATGGATTTAATTGTAGATAATTTCTTTAGGTCCGAATTTAATGGATTTTTTCTTTATGCCTGTAAAAACGAAACCCACGTGCGGTGTAAATTTTTTTTGAAGTTTTAAGCCACGTGGATAAAAATTTTTTTAACTTGAAAACAAAGCATATTTTTGCCTTGCTTGTGATGACCTGAAAAGTGAACAATAAATATAAAAATGACAGTACACTCATGGATACTATTTCGGACATGTAGAAAAGGAAAGATTGAGAGAGTTGCTATACCAGTAGACGCTCGATCATCGTGTTTGGGGTTCACGATTTAAAACGTCCCCCACTTTTCTACCGCAAAATGAATGCGCAACAAAAAATAACCTCGGAGCCCGTGTTGTATGCGTAACATTCTTTGCACGTGCGCTTTACATCGCACGCGTTACTTGATTTACACGTGCGAATCATCGCACACCTACTCAAATATTCCTGAAAAAGACTGCAAAGTAGACATGTTTTTTACATTCTAACGCAGAAAATGTGTATATTTATTGATGTTTTAATAGTATTTTGATCTGATTTAGTAAAATTATGCCTGACTGTTTGTTTAGCATTAAAAATGATGTGCCAGAGATTTGAATATTTGGGTACATTTTGGTGCGTAGAAAGTACATTTGATAACTGATAGCTGCAACTAGGCTCTTTTGTTTTTAGTCTAATACATAGTGTATTTAAATACCTAGCTATGGAATTGTTACAATTTGACTAAAAATGGGTCAGGCTTGTTCAAGAGCTTGTGGCTACCAATTGTTATCAAAGGAGCTAAAGTTGCCTGTTGAGTCAGAGCAACTTGATGACAATGAAAAGAGGAAAGTGAATGTGTTTATGGGAGTGGTATGTTATATATATATATAAAATAGATGTGCATATTTTACATGGCTAGCCTCACAAATATCGAGGGATATACCCTGTCTATTATTTCCAGGAGGGGCCATGGCAATAAAACAGATCCTACTAATTATCGGCCTATCTCCATTTTGCCAATTCCTATGAAAATTTTTGAAAAGTTAGTGCATGAGCAAATGTCTCATTTTATTTCTGAGCACAACTTCCTGAATGACAGACAGTCTGGATTTCGAAAACTCTTTTCCACAGAAACTGCAGTAGTCGATGTCTCTGATTTTATTCTTACTGAGCTCAACCAACATAACTTTGTTTGTGCTGTGCTCATTGACCTTAAAAAAGCTTTTGACACTGTTGATCATAAAATTTTGTTAAAAAAACTATGGTGTTTTGGCATCAGAGATGCTACCTTTGACTGGTTCGAGTCCTACTTAACGGACCGAATGCAGCTGACTCTTGTAAACGACACAGGATCAGATCTGCTTCATGAAGACGCTTTTGGGGTGCCGCAGGGATCTGTGTTGGGGCCCCTGCTCTTTCTTTTGTATATTGATGACTTAAAATCTGTCATCAATTCAAACTACCACCATCTATATGCGGATGATACAATAATTATTTTGTCTCATAAAAACTTGGATACCCTTGTCTCCCAGGTCGAGTTAGAACTTTCGCAAGTCGACCTCTGGCTGAATAATAACAAAATGACTATTAATACGGACAAAACTGAAACAATCTTTTTCGGCAACCACAGCCAGTTAAAAAAAGTTGAGAACAAAACTATCAACTATATGGGTATTCCTTTGAAGAGGAGCGAAAAAGTTAAATATCTTGGGGTAACATTTGATCAAAAAATGCAATGGGAAAAGCACATTAATGACATAAATAGAAAAATACTAATTAAATATTCTAAAATTAGAACCATTGCATCCTGTTTAACACCTCACACAAAAAACCTTTTAATTAATGCACTTGTCATGCCATATTTCAACTACTGCTCCTCGGCATGGGCTTGTGCCACCCAAGGTAGATTGGGAAAACTAGAAAAACGATTAAAATGTGTCCGTACCTTTCTTGGGAAAGAGAGGGAATATTCAATGAATAATTTACTCATCAAAAACGATGCCATATTAGTTTTCAAAGCCATGAATCACATTGCTCCTGATTACATGCGCTCAAAATTCCTTTTGACAAAAAACTGTCATAATCATCAAACAAGAGGAGCTTCAAAAAACAGGTTCACACTTCCCTTGGTCAACACGGAATTTGGCAAAAAAGCCTTCCCATTTAGAGCTGCAAAAGTGTGGAATAATCTTCCAGACCAAGTGACCTGTGATGGAAGTCTGCTTTCGTTTAAGACTTCCATCTCTAATGTATTTGGCAAATTCTAATGGAGATCACTTTTTAATTTTTTAATTTTTGTTTTTTATTCTTTTTCTTTTCAATTTTCACAGATTATAAATGTTACTATGTTTGATTGAGCTGAGGCAGTCTAAGGTTTATCATTTTTTGTTTCTATTTTGTTCTAGTGGCCCCCAGTGGAAACAATCCACTAACTATAGGTTTTTGTGATTTTCTGGGCTAGCCACTTTAAATATTTATTATTATTATTATTATTATTATTATTATTATTATTATTATTATTATTATTATTATTATTATTATTATTATTATTATTATTATTATTATTATTATTATTATTATTATTATTATTATTATTATTATTATTATTATTATTATTATTATTATTATTATTATTATTATTATTATTATTATTATTATTATTATGGAGAGTCCTAGAGTATTTAATGCTCTTTTTGATCTATGCAGACCCAATTAGAGCCTGCGCTCTACTAGACAACTACCGGCAACATCCAACGGCCCACACAATGTGCCATCTCCCCAATTTCCCTTTTTTGTTAATTACTTACGTTCATTTAACTTATTAGGTAGTATATTTACACAACATTATTTAAATATAATTTTCTTGAGAACAAAAAGAGCTTTTTAAAAAATTTAAAAAAAGACTTGTAACTTTGTCTTATAAGTCCAACATCATTTTATTCTTTGGGTTACCTTTAAAACTAAATCACAATTTGAATTAATGTACTCAATTTGGAATATTGCACATTTCCCTTTGCACTTATAATGTTTTTTCATGTGCTTGTATGTGCTTGGTATTTCAATTTTTTTTCACTCAGACCAGTATTAAATGGCTTCAAAAGATCTCCACCACTGGAAAAGCTTCCAATGATGAGGATCTTATAGACTTGATGCAAAATAAATCTTCCTTTGATAAAGTGATGCAACCAAGTTTTAAATTTAATGCATCGTCAAATTTAGTCAAGTGCCAGGTTATTGTGTTGAAGAAGGACATCTCTTTTGCACTACAGTATGTATCATCCTTTTTTTTGACCTGCCACATTCTCAGCCACAAATAAAGTTAAATTCACAGAAAATATTTACAGGCAATTTTTTAAGAATGCAAGTACAACTCTTTAATGTTTTGTTTCTATACATTTCTTGGCACATCTCAATATCCCGATAAAATCTCCATTCTGCTTAAAATTTGCATGTTGTTGTTGCTACCATTTAATATTTTGATTTTTAGAAACAAATTTGCAGAAAGTTTTTCAGATCCTTCAATATATGATATCTTGTTGAACTTTTCAAACACACAAAAAACAAACCTTAAAAGTTTTCTTCAAGCATATGCTGACCAAACTGCAAACAACACTGAAAAGAAAGACAAAGAATGTAGTTGGGTATGTTTTTATTTTCCTTTACATTGTTATCATTCAAAGAGTTTCAATTCTTTTGCAGTTTTATTGTTAAAGCTGCGCGCATTCTTCCTCAAAATTACGTGAAAAACTGAATGTTTACTGACAATGGTGGCTGACATCTTAAAAATGGACATAAAGTTGAAAATTTTCAATAGAAACCATAGGAGAAGGAAGTGACTCTTCGTTGTCTCAAACTCTTTTCTTTAAATTTGACGTAATCTGAGCTGAAAAATGTTGTAAAGCTAAGTCTGTTTATTCTTAAAATTTTAAGATTTAATTTTTTTGCATGAGCTATTATGTCATATTGGTGCTAAAACAATGTAAAAGGGTATGCCTATACAAATTTTAAAGTAAACTAAAAAAACATAAAATAGCAGAAATTTCAAATAAAAGAAAAATATTTCTTCTTCCATGTTACAACAAGCTTTCTTTCTTCTTTTGTGTCAAGAATAAAAACAAATTTGTTGTAATTACACATTTTTTTTTAAATATTTTTTTTTAATATTTTTTATCAAGTGTTGTTTATTATTACTGTATCTTGGCTGCGAGAATAGTATTGGTTTCCAACTCCAAACTGACTAACGTTGTCCTAAAAATGGTCAATTGCAACGTTATGAACGAGCTTTCATTCGCAAAGTTTTATGCAGCCTTCGAATTTCGCTTCGGCACTCGGCAATTGCTGAAGTATTTGCAGTTATAAGGCTTCCGCTTCGGCAATAATATTGCCGAAGAAAAACTCGATTGTCGAATGTTGTAGTTTCCCTTTTTTATGAATATTCATTTTATCCATACTCCTAGGTTTCATCAAACAGATATCGCCACAATGACACAAAGAACTTTCTACTGCCCACTAAATAAAAAACATTTAGTCTCGATGCCCCCAGCTATCGAATTCTCTTTTAAGGGAGAATGTTGTAAAACCCTTAAACGACGTGAAGGTAGATGACACGATCCCTTCAACCAATTCACCTCACTGTGTTGACAAACTTAATGTCGGCCCGTAGTTTTATTCAGTTCGGCCTGCAGTTCAAAATGGTGGAGTGACCAAGTAAGGTTGTATTATCGTTCCCAAGAAAAAACAAAAACATCAGGATTAACTCAGTTGAATTTGTTGATGTTTGATACTCGTCAAGGCTTGGCATCATATTTATATTTTTTTTCATTTTAAAAAGTGTTGAAGAAAGTGCCGAAGTCTGCCAAGGCAATTGCCGAAGTCTGCCAAGGCAATTGCAGAAGGTTTTCAGTGCTTTTGACCATTGTCTTCGGCATTTTTTCTGCCGAAGGACTGCCGAAGTGATTTTGAAAAATTGCGAAGTTACTTCGGCAATTATTTGCCAAAGCAAATATATGTGAAATTCGAAGACTGTTATGTTAGAAAAACGTCCCTTGGGGAGATTGGAACCAGCACCTAAGCAGAACATTGCATCTAAGTGCAACACGTTAACGCGCTATTGTGACAGAAATAATTTGTGAATATTTATTATTTAAGTGAAATTGCTAACCTTTTATCGTTTTCGGTCTTTCCCTTTTGGATTGGTGTGTTAATCAATGATTCTGTTGTGCAGAGAACAAGAAAAACAATTTGATTATTTAAAAAATATCAATTTAATAAATATTATTGCTTGTGGTGCAAAAGTTTTCGTGAATTGATTACAAGTGGATTTGTACCTAATTGTAAAAATATACCTTAACAACATGGATTTCTGTCTGACAACGGACAATTCTTTTGCATGTGGTTTAACACTTCACGAACACAAAGGGTTAGTTTTTACTTCAAAACAGTGAAACCAACGTCCAGGTCATTGACCGGGCGCATTAAAGTCTTAAATTTCCCAGCTTTCTTTCTTTATACCAGCTAACTTAAGGCATAGACAAGGTAAACCTCCTCGCCATATATATTTAATTTGAAATCTATTACATGCTTCATGTATAAGAATATCAAAATTCTAATCAGGCTGGTCATTATTCTTATTTCTCTGTTGTTTAAACAATAGACCTATTGTGTTTAACCAAAAATTCTAGCCTGGTATTCTTATAAAACATATTCTTATAAAAAGCATATGTACGCTATTCTCACTTTATTTAAAGCTTTCCTACCCAACTGTTTTCCTTGCTTTGCTATTTTTAGCAACCTTTAACACTCGTCTGGATAACCACCCTTTTTTTATTTTGGTTATAATGTATCACACTTTTATAGAAATCTGGTTTGTTTGCTGGTATTTTAGGGTAAAAAACAGGCCTATTTTTTAGAAAAATGTAAAAAATTAAAAAACAATGGAGAAATAAAATTATGACAAGACCCGGTTTAAATTATCACATTTCTAAAATCGTTTCCTCAAAAATTATTTTTTTAAAAATAACGCTGCTTACACCATTTAGCTTCTTTAAATGTGTGCAAACACCTTAGTGGCTACATCTAGACGTCTTAAGTTTTTATTGTGTTCAAAATATTCTTTAAACAACTGACCAGAGTCATTTAACAGGCTCCAAAAACTAGCATGATTTGTGGTCACAGGCAAAGTAGCATACACCACTTTGGTTTTCCCAAATGTAAATTGAACAACAGAATCGGTTGTGTCACTATGGTCAATGTATTGTAGTTCCTTTCAGATTCTTGTATTATATAGACTGCTTGATTTGTTCGTTAGGGTGCACATTTCAGTTTGTAGCATTTAAGTTGAAGGCTATTCAGGAAAAATAAAGAGTACAAGTGATAAAATTTGAATGTACTATTTTACAGACCTAAAATTACGCCTGTAAAAAATCAGCATTTTTTATGAGACCAGTATGACATGGTAAGTTCTTCAAAATAAACAAGTCTTAATTCTTTTAATCAGGCCTTGCCATGAGCAAATAACCTCTCGAGAAATTAATTGCTCGCTTCAGAGTGTCTACGCGAGCAATTTTGTTCGGCATATTTTTCGCTAAAAAATCTTTACATTTAGTCTCTCAGGGCATCTTTTTCCGGAGAGGCGTGAACCTTGGTACACACCTAAATTGTTTCAGGCGTGTGATTAAAACGTCCGCCACATTTCCAGTTTGGTCAGACATGTCCCTAGCTCGTTTTAAACTTTTGTTGGTTAAAATGTCCGATAGATTTCCGTCTTGGTCGGACACTTTTAGATCTCAGAATTATTGAATAGTCCTGGTCCTTTAAATTCACAAGCCTATTTATAGCCAACTTGACCATGCTAGCTAATTCACCGACTCCTGATTTAGTTAAGAAACTATGTAGACATAAATCTCTTTTGCCTGGCCCCTACGTCGTTGGTAACCAGGTCTTACACAAGAAATCCAACCATTTGGTTCTTAACTAATGCAGAGGTTAACGGCGGAACAGACAATTTATCATGGTTTTAATTGTAGATAATTTCTTCATTTGACGAAACAGTTGGAAACCGTAGCAGGTCCAAATTTAATGAATTATTTTCTTTATGCTGCAACTGTTATTCAAACAATTTTAAAAACGAAACCCATGTGCGGTATAAATTTTTTTTCTGTATAAATTTTATGTACGTGTACCTTTTAAAAAGAGATTTTATTTATTAGTTTTATTTAAACCATGTGGATAAAGATTTTTTTAATTTGAAAACGAAGCATATTTTTTCCTATTTGCTTGTGGCCTGAAAAATAAACATTAAATTTATGAAAATCACAGTTAACTTGGACATTTAGAAAAGGAAGTTAAGATTGAGAGAGTCGCTATACCAGTGGACGCTCAATCATCGTGTTTAGGGTTCACGATTAAAAACGTCCCCCACTTTTTGACTGCAAAATGAATGCACAACAAAGATTAACCTTAATGCCCGTATCAGACGCGTTTTATAAAATGGCAAATGAACTGTTGCAGGATGGGTGGAAAATAATCACACCAAATATCTTTTCAGTTTCACTTAAAAGACCCATCAATTCTTAAGAAAAACGTTTACACTTATCTCAAAATGTTTATATTGATGCGAGCAATAGAATGCTCGGGTAACAAGCATTTACGCGAGCACTACGCGGGAGGGAGCAATTGCTCGCGACTTATGGCAAGGCCTGTTTTAAAGTAAGTATCTTGAACTGGCAACAGCTTTTTAAACCTTTTTGAATGCTAACTGGGACTTCCTGTAAATAAACTCTTGTTTAAGAACATTATGTGGCAGTCTGTTTAATGTTTTATCCTTAGAATGTATTTACATTTTTAAGTCATATAATGTTTTGTTTTTTTCTCTTTTAAACTAGGATGAACTTAAGATTCTTATGCAAGAGATCTATGGCATTAGTGTGACAAAATTGAATTCTTTATCTCACATATCCAGTTGTTCACAAAATAAAAGAACTGCACATATGCTGCCTGTTCTTTCTGTGATAGAGACAGAAGAAACAGTTTACATTCTTGAACAATTACCTCCGCACACAATACATGATGCTCTCACTTACAGCCCTGCCATTTTTGAAAATAATCACATCAACCAGATGTTCGTAATATATCAAATTCTGCAAATATTTCAAAATGTGAGTCAGTACAACTTTAAATTCGATGATGCAAACCTTTCTTTAAATAAAATTTACTTGCTACAAAATTCCATTTGGTTGGGTTTATCACCTTTTAACTGTCTTCAAATCAAAGATAAACCAGAAGACTGCCAAAAAAAAATTCCAGTTGTGAAAATTTATAATGGATTAAATACTGTGTTAAATGATGCCTCAATAAAACTTACTGAAGAATTGAGTATATACACTGAAGCTTGGATTGAAGGAAGCATTAGCAACTTTGATTATCTTGTTGTCATAAACAAACTTGCAGGGCGAAAATTTGGCGATTCGTTAAATCACCCAGTGTTTCCTTGGGTCACTGATTTTAAAATCCCTTATGATGGTTACAGGGATTTAACAAAAAGTAAGTTTCGACTTAATAAAGGCGACCGGCAGTTAGATGCAACGTTTTCTAGTGGTGCAGGTATGTTTAATATGGGTGCACTGACAACTGCTCCAATTCAGCATCATGTTTCAGATGTTTTGTCAGATATAACATATTATATTTACCATGCTCGTAACACATCAAAGGATATTCTTTGTTCACATGTCCGGTCTCGCTGGGTTCCTGATGAATACCCTTCATCCATGGAGCGCATTTACGAGTGGACACCAGATGAATGCATTCCCGAGTTCTTCTATGATGAGAATATTTTTAAAACAATTCATAACGATTTGCCTGATTTAAATGTTCCTATATGGTTATCCTCACCAAAAGAGTTTGTAGAGTACCATTACAAAATTCTTGAGAGCAACTGTGTTTCAGAAGCATTGCATCATTGGATTGATATTATGTTTGGTTTTAAGTTGAGCAATGTTGCTGCCAGGGAAGAAAAAAATGTGCACTTCTCACTGGTGGACCAGCACACAGACCTTCGAAATTATGGAATTGTTCAACTGTTCTCAGCGCCGCATCCGAAAAAGAAGTATTTGGCTGAAGAGCAAGAGCATTACCCAACAAGTAAAAACGAGTTAAAAGGTATATGCTTGTTTAGAAAGCCTTTTCTATTCCATATGGTTTCTTTTGCAGACACAAATAGTAAATTAAAGGGTACAAAATAAAATTTATACCCATTTTATGCAACATTTTATTAATGTTGGTTCAAACGCTAACGAAGAGAAAGGTCTTTTAATTTTGATACTTCTTTGGAACTGGCAACTGCTAACTGAAATGTAGCTGAGCAAATAAAATCTAAGATTCTTTCACGAAGTGAAGTTAAGTTTGCTGTTAGGCGACTCCGATTTAATTAGTTGTTCTACGGGCCCGACCAACCCTAATTTTCACGAAAACAAAAAAATAATAATATTAGGCAAAAAAGTTTTAAAGAAAAAAACACAAAAAAACAACAACATTTTCTCATCCCATCTCGTGGAAATGTAATTAGCATAGAAGATATCAATGATGCCATTTTTTGTTGGTTGAATGTCCATCTACAATTATACTAAACAAAGTGAATCAATAACGTTACTTTAGGACCACCATTGCTAAGGCCAATGGAAGTTGATTCTTTGTTCATGGTAGTTTGTTGCGATAAAACTAAAATTAGCTGTGCGTTAATTTTGTATTTACAAAAATAGTTATGTGATTAAACAGAAGTTTAAATTTTTATGTGATTTATAACAAAAATTAGCTACTTTCGCTAAAATAGTTATAATACAATTGAAAAACAAAACAGATTATTGTCGTAACACTCTCCTTCATTATGAATTTAAAAAAAAATGATTTTAACGCTGCGAAAGACTTTAAATATCCTCAACTAAACAACCATAGTCCAAAAAAGACTTTGCACTTAAATTTAGATTTCCTATAAAACTGCGCAAAAAACATTAAAAGAACACTTAAATTGTTTGTTTTATTATTTTAAGTAGGAGAAGAATAACTTGCTGTATAAATTTCGAAACAGCGCAAGTATAACTTGCTGTATATATTTCAAAACAATACAAGTATATTCTGTACAACTTTTAAAACAGCACAACAATAATTCTTGCTGTATAACTTTCAAAACAACAAACAAGTTTTTGATCATGCAAGTATTTTTATCTTTTCACCTTGAGAACTAGTTACATATTTTTTAGTGAGACAAATTATTATTATTCGAAAATACATGCAAAAATATTATGCAAAAATACATAGAAAAAAATTGTTGACACCCTCCTCCGTTGTTATTTTTTATTATTTTTTTGTTGTTCCGAGCATACATTCTCGATAAAACTATTTTCATTTTGTTGACCGACTGACCGTAAGTTACTATTGACTTCACCCGTAGAACAACTAATTAAATTGGAATCGCCTTATGCTTTTTCGCTCATTACTGTTTGTACATAAATTCAGTTCAAACCATGCTAACATAAAAACGAATGTTAAGCCAAAAATGATGATGATGATGAGACCGGAAGTGGTCCTTTTATCAGCAAGCAAAAAATTTAAGTTTGATAGAAACCAGGCTAAACATAAAAAAGGTCAACATAGAAATCAGGTCAAAAATAAAGAATGGTGCAGCACGTTTATTCGCTGTTGTAAGGGCTTCAAATTTTTTTAAATCTCCTCTCCATTTTGTTGAAACATGACGTAATAAATGATGTGTCGTTAATACCCGTACCTACATAATATATGAAAAAGAAAAACAACACTTTAACAAACTTACGAAAAATAATTTTATAATTTTTGAATGTTTTTAAACCGGCATACACGTTGCAAAAAAATGGAATGGTACAAAACTCAAAAATTACAAAAGTATGAGAGAGAGCCACAAGTTTTCCCTGAATTTTTTCCCCCAGTTATCTGTAAATAAGCACATCATTTCTCTTTTTCAATTCTCTCTTTATTAGTTAGTTTATTTAAAAAATATAGAATGACCAGGGACAAGTCATGGTGTAATAAACCTTTAAATAATAATACTTTTTTGATTTTGGCTGTTATTTTCCATGATGGGCTATAAATCAAAACTTGTCAACAAAAAATTGATTAGAAAGTAATATGTCAGTTTAAATTCAAATTTTTGTTACATTGTAACATAATTTAACAAAAAGTTTAATTTAAAGAGAAAACACAAAACACAAAATAACAGTGGTTCTTCTAAGCTTTTATAGCATATTGAAATGCAATAAAACCAACCCAACTCAACAAAATTGTGTGTTACATATTATAAAAATGTTATTCAGATTTTATCTTTTTTATAAATACAATGATTGCCTTTTTATTGTTAAGAAAAATGTTTTTTGATACATTTTTTTTCCTGGTGACATTGGATTTTGTTATATTTCTTGTATGTTCTCTATAACAAAATTATGTGGGTATTTTTTTTTTGTTATTTATTTATTTTTATTTTTTTGACCAGTATCATAATTACATTATGTGGGGTCTTGTTTTAACATTATCAGCGTGTATTTTACAACCTAACCTATTGCTCAGGATTTTTTCAATAATGGCCAGTAAAGCTGGTAATCAATTTTCAGAACAGTTTTGCTGCATGTTTTACCACACACCTAAATCAATTACGATATGTATTGACGCATGCAAGTATGCTAGGATGTTATTTTACGACTAGACCCAGACACAAAATCAAATGTTTGTTTTTATATTTTCATCCCTAAACATGTTTAATTTTTATATCATTAAATGTTGAAATGGTTCAACATGTTTTTAACTGTGTCATTTTTAAAGGTGGCTGGGGTGACCATACCGTTTAAATGTACCAAAACAAGTCTGAGTGTGGCAGTTGGGAATTATTATTTATTTACATTGGAAAAACAAATCTGTTTGCAGTCTTGTGCATTAAATTCGCATTGTTTTGTTACTGTGCATAATTCGAACTTTTCCCTCATAATTTTAGTGCAATCTCGTGATGTCTCTGCCTCATGGGAATATGTTGATCTCACTGCATCAATGAAAAGAAGTAAGTCTGAGGAGTTTGCACCCGACCAGGAAGATTTTCTAAAGCGGAGAAAAGCAAAAAGTTTTTACGAAACTGTAGTTTCTGCAACTTCCACAAACTCTGAAGATGATTATATGCCTCCAACAGCATACGATATTGATGTTAAAGCTTGTGGTGTCAATTTTTTAAATGTTCTACAAGACACCGAGGAAGTCTTATTCCATAAACTTAATATTCATCCTCCAGACATGAATGGAATTGGCATCCATCAATTTGGGTCTTTCTTTGAGAAAGTAAGTTTAAATTTTAGATTCTTGCTTGCAATGTAAACATACTAATTATATCATTATATTTTTTTTCCAACCATGTTTAGACAAGGGATAAGTTTCACTTCATTAACGACGGTACAAAACTATTGTTATGTCTTCTTATTGAAATCACACTACAGAAAGAAACACGTGTTCAAACATATTTGCCATTACTGGATGAACGCTTCAGAAAGAATGTAAAGTTATTCCATACATTCCAGCATGCTGTGCCAAGGTATGAATTAAAGAAAGTGAATATTTCGGACAATGGGGCCTTTCTATTCTGTGTTTTCACATCTACAGTATTATGGAGGGGTGCTTTCATCCTATCTTAAACTTATAAGCACAGTAGACCAGGGGTATGTAAGTTTTACATTTACAGTAAAATAAAACACTTTAGAGCATTAAATAATACAATAAAACTTGTTGGATAAAAATAAAAATAAAAAGTTGATGATACAACTTTGTCTGTTAAGAAAAATAGGTATGCATTTTTTAGTAAGCATGCAGTATAAGCTCTATAAGAGGTTGTTTACATGAGATCTTAAGTAAACTCAAATTGGTTTTGAAATTTGGTCAACAATGTGTTTCTTAAGACTTTTTGCATGAGTTTTATTACTTTGGGTGGAAGTTCACTTTCAAACTGGTTTAAGATTTCCATGTAAAACGACAGTGTGCTGTGACAATGTTTTAAACTTTTCAATGCGAATTGGAATTCCCTTTTGCCTGGCAAAATCAAGCAGATGGGTCTAGTTAGACCTTTTCTGCATTGAAAGAAACCAAACCAACCAGACCTTTAAGCCCTGTCAAGCTTATCTCAGCATAAGAAATTCTGATTTGTGTTTTGCTTAGAGAAAAGATTATTTAAATTTAAGTGCATTTTATTATTTTTTGATTTCAGGAATTTTAACTTAAGATTATTGGCTTAACGACAGTTGCATTGGAGATGCTGTTTTTTTAATTTAATTTACTTTTCATTGAAATTTATTCCATTTGGCATTTTAGTTCGATACGATATGCAATTGAAGATTTTCTTGATCCACCAAATGCAGTGGAATTAAATTCTCCATCTTCACTGCCTTCATCTTTCAGAACTGCATTAAACTTTCCACCATATTTTGCAAAAGTGCATGATTTTCTGAGTCTGTTGTATGCTGCAATTGGAGACTATCAAAATACAACACTGTCTACAGATGACAAAATGATATTATCAACTGAAATTGAAAAATGTGTCCCTCACCTTCAAGTTCTTCTGGATGATTTAACGATAGATGGCTTACATCTTTTGTTAGTGTTTCTAACACCACTGTTTGAAATGAAAAGATTGCAAATCACAATGTTCTTACACTTGTTTTCTCCAATCTGCATGGCATTAGGACCTGCTCGGTCTCGATCAGTATTTCTTAGAGACCTGCAAAAGATTTACGATTCAATAAGTACATCTGATGAGGTTGCATTATTAACTCAGACATTTTTATCAAAAGTGCTATCCTCGTTTGGTCAGGATGTGTTTCTCCATTATTTGATGGAGTTAATATTAGATGTATTTCTAATTGATGTTCCCCATATAACAGGGCCGCAAAGATTTCACAAGTCTTCCTGTGTATCAGCACCTTTAAGTAGTGAACTTACATATAAAAGCGATTCAATGATGTCATACCAAATGTCACCTTGTGTTGTGACTGAAGTAGATTCCATTTCCAGTTTAAACCTCGATAACATATTTGCAGATCAATCAGAGAATATGGTGGTTCTTAGCAAAGATTATACACACAGTTTTACTGATGATGGGGGCAGTCCTCCCTTTAATCCTGTTTTAGAGAACTCCTTATGTAATGTAAACATTGAGCCAACAGCGGTGGATAAGTTGCCTCTGCTAAGCTCTCAGGAAGTCCACTCTCTCTCTGGAATGGAAAGTTTAATTGAAATTGACACTATGCGTGAATCATTGGGTGAATATTCGTCGTCTTTTCCAAAGTGCTTTGAATACTCATCTTCTGTTCCTAATAAAAACGTCATGGCTGACTCTCCAAGAGAGGAGAATGCATTGAGTAATCGTACCTCAGTTTCATCTGTTCCTTTTACTATGCTGTTATCTAATGAAACGTCTGTGCAAGATGGCCTAGAAGAAGCTAAAGAAGTATTAGAAGAGGTACCACAAGAAGAAGAATTAGGTATCAAAGAGGATGAGCATGTCAACACTTTTCATCATGTTGATATATACCAAACTATTGTAGAATCTGTAAGATGGCTCATGCCTTGGATTGGTCCTATACTTACCACTGAGTACATTGCTTGGCCATTATTAAAAAGGATGTCTAAAATATTGATCAACACGAATGGCAGTGGTGATGCAGTCGAACCTATTGATCTCTTGCTGAAGAAAATAGCACCAGTTATTGATTGTCTGATGGAAGTTGCACTGCTTTATGGAGATTCAATTGTTTTGTTTTTGTACCTCCCTCATATTGCTCAACTGGTGAGTAGTTTTGCTGTCCTTAAAAAACAACCAGCCATGTTTGCAAACGTTAGTTGTTGTTTCATGCTTACAACCATAAGCCAGAACCTAATTTATGATTAAAATTGTGTGTGAAAACAGGATTTCCAACAGGTAGAATGATAAAGAAAAATTTAATGTTACTTAATTATTAGGAAATTGGAATATCAGATGGGCAAAAAATATCAATTGAGTTTTTAGATTATTGACGTTAGAATTATTGAAATTTGCATGTATGTTCAATGCATGTTATTTGTTGTATTATTAAGTATATAGATCCCTACATCTTGTCACTTTGTTGTAATATTGGTCAACTGTTGCAACACCGTTTTGCCATTTTAGTTATTTAGACATCAAACATAAATAAAATTACCTGCTTGTCTTTACCACTAGATTGAATCAGGCATCACATCTCCATCAGTGTCCATCTCATTGGGTAGCAGTCTTGTGTGTAATGTGCAGTTAATGACAGAAGCATGCAAAATGTTGGAACCTGAGAGTATATTGACCCATATTGAGGTGAGTTTGTGAAGAGAAGATAAATAATAATTTTTCATTTGTACCACAAAGAATGTTGTTATTGTACAAATTTATAACATCTTTTCCAGTAGAGTAATTTGTGATATTATTTATTTAGGAAATCTACCTGATTAAAAAACAACTATGTGCTAGATTGGTATAAATAGCATTTTAATATTATAGGAGTTCTCAGTTGATTTTTTTCAACCATTAATTCGATTGCTATCAACCGTGAAACCATTTAGTACTGGAAGTGCTGTGAAGGAATTTCTCTCGCGAAAGCTGATTGACATCCTCGGACTTCTCTGCCAGCGACTGAAACGAGAAGTGGCACAAGACATTATGGCACCCTTGCTCCAACAATTTTTCTCATGTTTTGATGGTATTTATGCATTGCGTACCGACGAAAATGGAGAATCGCATGTGACAAGAAAATATTCTCTCCTTTGTCAATCATTTGACAAAAATAATTTAGGAACAAGAAAAAGGGCAGCTTCGAATATTGACAACTTAAAAAAGTTTTCTAGTTTTGATGAAACTGACGATGGTTCATTTTCATTACGATCCGACCGTATACCAGGCAATGTTTGTATTGATGATGTTTTACAGGGAGACAAATTGGATGAGTCAAACACTGTGCATGATGAGCAATTTGCTGACATTTATGACACCTTTTCACCTTCTCTAGCATACCATGCCTACGTTTTGTTTTGTCGGGTGATGGGTCCTCTCTACATTGAGAAAACTTTGTACAACAGTGATTTGGTCTGGAATTTATTCACAAAACATGACAAATGTTTGACAGTTGCTGATACTGGAGATCAAGACAATTTGTCAAAAAAAACGACAGAAACAGGTTAAAATTATTTCTTGATGGGTTGTTTGTACAATATTGTAACATTGACTTCGTGAAGGTGTCTTGTTATCAAAGGTTGTTTGCCAATGGTGTTAAAAGCTGCTGCAGTTACTCTTTTTAGGCGCTGGACCTTCTTAGCAAATTTTGTTTTAATAAAAATTTACATTTCATTTGTATTACTTTAATGTCGATATATTTTTAGATGGTTCAAACATTAAAAAGGATTTGAGTGACTGGCAGCAACCTCTAGAGATGTCACACGAAGAGGAAAGTAAATACGCAGAAAGGTAGGACTCTTGAATACTTGATATTGTAGATAAATAAAAGATGAGCTTAATCCACTGTGCTCAAAATGTTTAAAGTTAAAGAAATACTTAAGCACCGAAACAAGATACTAGTTGCGAGCATTTTCAGTTTCGTTATTGTCCTAAATTAGGTAGCTTTTTAAAGTTCTCTTAAAGCAGTTGAAAAAGTAATTCAAGCATTTTTTTGATTTTTATTTATACAGGTCGGCTTGGCAGCATATTGATGGAAAATGGTTTCAACACTGGAGTGAGAGCAAAAGTAATTTTTCTGGAATATTATTTTATGAATTTAAAGTCCCAAGAACTACGTTAATGTTACAAAAGTCAACAATAAAAAGTGATATGCGTAATAAAAACTTTTTATTTCTTAAAAACTGCTATTATCGAGATAATAAATAAATCCTTGATGTATCCTTTAAAGTTTATTGGGTTGTTATAAAAATCTACTTATTTACCTTAGATACTGGTCTACCTCACCATCTAGAGTTTAAAGATATGAAGTTACAAACTTATGCAGGTGGCTAAAAAACCTTTTTGTGCACATTGTTCGGTTTAAAATTTTGCTTTGCTCAGTTTTGCATTTTTGTGTTTCATATATTTTAAGTCGTATTAGGATGGGAAAAAATTCTTTTCTTTTTTCTCCTCCTAAAAAAGTGGGCTAAATACTTGGGTTACAAGTAAAAGCTCAAAAGCAGAATGTGGCTTTTCCTGAATAATTAATTTCCTTCTTTAACGTTTGTTGTGTTGTATTTCTATAAAAAAAACACAAAAAAATCTTGTAGGTCACTCGTCTGTAATTCGAGATTTTTACGTTCCTGATAACGAACACTATTTCCTGTCTGCAAGTCGAGACAAAACTGTCAAATTGTGGTTGCTAAAGAATCATGGCAATGGAACAGCTCATCTTGGATACAGTCGAACATATGATAGACATACCCGTGCTGTTTTTTCTGTGCAAGGTATCGAATCAAAAAGAATGGTTGCTTCATGTGATGGAGCTGTACATGTGAGTTCGTTGTAAACAAAAGTTTTTTTCTGTTACATCTTCATGTGACCCTTTATCGTTTCTCCACTGGTAGCGTGACATCCTTCACGAGAAATGAGACTGCTAGTCTGTTATATCATGATTAGCCATGTTAATGACACCTCTCTGTTTCTGCTTATTTTGGAATAATAAAGCTTTGTTTCAGTATTAATTCTCCTTAACATCAGCAAATCTGATAGAGTTATTATTTGGTTCCTTAGATCTGGGACCCAGTCACAGGGACTACAGTCTGTGAATTTGATGTTGGACGTAACAATAATATCACCAGTATGAGAACCTTACCTGCTCCTTCTACATGCGTTGCTGTTGCTACAACAGAAGGAAACATGAGGTTGGTGGGATAATTTCACCACCTATTCGAGAGACTAATAAACAAACTGTGCAAATGTTAAGAAAGAGAATAGGGAAGTTTAAGACTAAAAATTGTAGTAAACGTATCCCCAAAAATATCAGGCACCAATAATTTGTTTTCAGCCGGTAACCATAGCTCTTCTTTATCCCACTTCAGAACCAGTCTAAAAAAAATACGAGAAGATATTAACGATTGTGCACACTTTGTCAGGAATATCGGATTTTAAATGAAATCAGGACGAATATCAAGAAAAATGAACTCGTGAAAACTTTTGCTGCACCTAGTTTGCAGTAAATGTTTTTTTTTAAATGAACTCTAGAAGCTTCAATTTAAGCTGTTTATGTTATATCAAAATTTTCCCTGTTTTTTTAAAATCTTTGCTTTAAATTTTGAAATATTTTGCAGACAATGTGTTGTTAAAAATACTCATATTTCTCTTTAGACTGTATGATGTACGGCAAAATAAGTTAGCCCAAGAATGGAAACTATCCCCTCAACCTAGTATAGGTGCGTGTTTTATCTTGTTTAAATAAAGACTTCTTCTAAGCCTGTGCCTCTCTTGAAAGAGACTACAGGTCAGTAAATCTACCTGAATGCATGTGACGTATTTAGTTCATTACGTGATACCACAATAACGCGAAGCTCCTAAAACGCATTCTTGGATGGATCTTTAACAAAAGAAGAAAAGAGGATCTCGAGTACTCACATTTATCAATTTATTATTAATTTATCATTCCATTCATTGTGCAAAATGGATCATCGCAAACTCTGAACACGAAAAAGCTTGGCTGAATTTACGAACTTTAAAAAATAGGGACGTGACAAGAAAAATGTTAATTTCAAGATTTGAGAAGATGTTTTTGGTCATTAAAGATGTGGTTGTTGTACTGGTATTGAGTTCCTACTGAATACGTCACTTCAGTTTCTTTTTTCTTCATATTTAGGTATAATTCGATCAATATGCACAAATGCAGAAGGTACATGGATTGCTGCCGGATTTTCAAGCGGTATTGTGTCTGTGTTAGACTTACAAGTTGGTATTTTAAGAGGACAAGCAAGAGTTCATGATGGTGAGATAGTCCAGGTATAAAAAACTAAGTTTGTATAGTAATACCTAGCATATCCCTTCATATAACTCAAATAGGAACAAGATTTTTTGTCAAATCATCATCTTTTGTTTGAAAAACTTTCGGAGGTATCAAGTCATCATAATTACGTCATTATGTTTACAATCAATCGCTTTATCATTGATACAACATTTTTTTTGTAAAATTATACACACATCAAATTTAATAAAATCAAATCTTGATGCTAGAATAATTCTAAAGGCATGGGTTGTACAGTCTTATTCAGTGTGGTTTTGTCACGGCTAATAAACAAGCTCTCGTTTAATACAAATTCTAAAATCATTAGTCACGAGCCAAAATTTCGAGACTGTCACCTCCTTTATAAATTGTACTGGAAAAATAGCTGCGTGAAAATGTCTTGAGATTTTTAAAATTATAATAAATTAGATATTGAAGCTGTCAGTGATTTGAGTTAATTTAAATTGTTGTATACGTCGAACCGTGAGATAAAACTAAGTGGCCTTGAATACCTAGAATATTCTTTATTTTCTTGAGGAAAAAACCTTGAAAATCTTAAAATCAGGCTAAGCGACCTTGAAATCCTAGATTAACCCTTCATACTCTCGAAAAAAACGCAAAAACTTTTAAAACATAATGATGTGTGATATATATTTAGGCTAAGATATCCTAGAAATTTTCTTTGTGCCAAAAATGTAGCTTAGAACTTAAAATGTTGAAAACATGTGACATCAATAGTACGTTTGATTTAACAATGCACGGTCAGCATACATCTGAAGTAGTGTCACTACAGCTTAGTTTGCTATCAACCATTTTTATATTTCTGTTTCAGATGGAACCTGTACCAGGCTATGGCTTCATCTCAGCATCAGTGGACTCTAATATTCGTATGTGGCATGAAGATGGAAATGTTTCGCACATTTTAAAAAGTAAGTAGAAGAATACTTCTAGAAATCAAACTTGATGTATTATGGTTACAAATTAAGGTACAGTGGTAATGTGTTTTCTTTATATAGGTTCAAACGACAGTATCCATACAGTGGTGTACACAAAACAACAACTTTTATGGTCGACCACAACTAACAAGTTGAATATCCACAGTAAAGAAAGATTTGTAAGTCCTCTAATAAAATTGATTTTGCACCTTGTGTTGTGATGTTCTTGTTAAGACCAGACCGTACTATTTAAGTCCTGACCTTGTTATCCCAGACCACATCTCGAAACAGATTTTGCTATTTCAGGCTGGGCCTTATTTAAGGTTACACCATGGTATGTCGTCTAAGATTTTATAACTTTTACATATTCTACTAAACCCTTTCACTCCTAGACACCTACCTTTGGAAAGGCTAATCTCTAAATCTAAGAGCTTTAGATACTCTGGATCGTTTTTTTTTAATTAGAGTAGATTTCTTACAAAATCAAGTGGTTTCGGGGCTGCAGAGAAACTTGTTAATTACATTTTTTTTCAAAATGCATTTCCGCAGAGAAAGAGTTAAACAGTTATTCTTAAAAGCAAACTTTGGTGTTTAACCATGATGCACCTCATGTTAGAGTGAGTTATAAGGCCTTGATTTTAGACACAAATTATTTTATTTATTTGCTTCAATGGCAACTTCAGTCAATCACAAGATTTATTTAACTTTTGTAAAACTTGACAAGATAGAAAACGCGAGGAAAGATCCACATTTATGCAGGAAAGCTCTCTATGATACCAACTTGAAGGAAGGGCATAATAACCTGTGTCATATATTTTCGCAGGTTGTGTTTTTTCTTTTGACGTCATTGTGTTGTATTTTTACGCATGAATAAACAAACAATTTACCTGTGCGTCACAGTAATGTCTGAATTAATTTAATGTTTTATGCATGAATTCCTTTGGATTTTCCTTATAAACACTATTTATCTATTTATATTTAAAAATGTTGAATTAGAGATGCTGAGGCTATCGAGACAAAATCTTTCTCACTCCCAGGGTTTTTTTTACAGTGGAGAGAGAAAATTAAGGGTAAATACTTTAATTTTGTTTTTATTTTTTGAATATCCACATTTATTTTTTATAAAAACTAAGCAAAAAAACTAATTATGGCACAAGAGTCTGCTCAGTAAAGAAAAACTAGATTTTTGATGAGAGGTGTTAGAGTAAAGTCAAACAGAAAATGTGAAGAGGCTGGTTTTGGAAGGAGAAAGAGCGTACAGAAAATATATGCAACATATACAACCTATGCTATCTTTCACTTAAAAAAGCAACACAGACTTAAGACTTCTGAAAAGAAGCGTTCGCTATAGACAGGTTTTGGAGGTAATGTTAGGGATCTTGAAATAACGTATGCTATAAACTGTCCACTACATTGAGGTTTTTTTTATGAGAATTTGACCTTCGCTTGTCTGCTATACTACTTATAACGTAAAAGCGACGGTGCCAATGTTAAAGAAAGGGAGCGATAATTTACCAGTTTTAATTCATCTTCAAATATACATAACTGTTGTCAGCTATACCTAAATTTTAAACTGAAGGATTAATTTTGTGAGACGCTAACTCTACCAAACGCCTGTTTTTTTTTTTGATAAACATGTATTAAAGCTGGTTTTCCACCAAGTAAAACAAATTGGAAAATGAAATGAAGTACCTGGGCGTTCCAGTAAGGGGCGTTCCAGTAAGGGGCGTTTATTTCAGGCGGTGTTTACCAAGTTGTGGAACTGGACCTTTGTACCTTGTACGTGCATTAAAACTGGTTTTCCACCAAGTAATATAAAACGGAAAGTGAATTAAAGTACCTGGGCGTTCAAGTAAGGACGTTTATTTAGGCGGTGTTTACCAAGTTGTGGAACTGGACTCTGTACAAAGAAGGAGGCTGTTCCGTCAGGGTTACAATTACGTTGTTACACTAACTGACTCAAAACTTTGAATTATTTACTTTTATTGCTGTCAGTATAAATTGAAATTCTCATCTTTGAAGTATGGTTCAGCTGTCAATCAATATATAGTTTATCTGAAAGCAGCATGATACACGTTTCAGTTTTTACAAACATTTCAAAACGAGGCTTGAACAAAAGGTTGGTTTTACCTGCTCCATTTTGACATTAGAAAATGATTGTTTAAACCCCATCTACATTGCCAACTAAAGAGAAGTTTTTATTGTCTAAACTGAGCAAGTAGTACCTCGAAAAAGTGAAAACAGGGGCTTATAAAATATAAAGCATGCATATCAACAATTTACATGTGGTTTTTAAGTTGAAAAATTGTTAAATTTAATGCCTGGGTCGGAAGTGGGAGAAGATGTCGGTAAAAATTCAAGAGAGGGGGCAGGTGAGGCGAGGGGTTGCCTTTCCAATTTGCGAATCTTGCCGAAAAAGAAAAAATTATTCTAGATTACGCCTTTTATTTTTAACGATTTTTTTTCTTCTTTTAGTCTTTGTTTCAAACCTATCGTATCGGTCAAGATTCATTCAAAGGAGCAGTTTCAAAGATGGCCTTCCTTCCAATTAATCGACTGTATTTGTTTGGCGCTGATAATGGAAATGTGATGCTATATGCTTGATGTAGAAACCAGTTGAGTGTGATTTTAGTGAGCTTTAGCTGATACAAAGTTAAGGTTGGTTTCCACTAACATAAAAATTTTTGAGCAACTATTTTACAGCTTTCGCACAACATTACGACTTTATTGGAAACGCATGTCGTACAACAAAGCGACAAGAGATACTGTGTTACCAATATTGTAGAGATTATCTATTTTCTATCTTTCTAACAGTTTTTAACAACTGCAGCACAACAATTTCAATGGAAACCGATCTTCAATCTGTGATTCATTGGTGCTATATTATAACTTGTAGAATTTCTACAGTTTTATTCGTAAAAATGATGTGTATCAAAACACACGTTATTCTGAAACATCATAAACGAGACCTTGATCGTGCGAAGTGTTTCTTAAGTACTGGCTCTTTTAACGGAAACAATAATACGCATTTTATTTAGATTTGTACAAGTAAGTAACTTTTTTTTTTTTTATTCGGGGCGATTTTATGTCCATACTTTTGTATTCCTGGATTAAAACGAGTTTTCGTCATCTTTTTCTGTGCAACCAAAATATTCTGACCCGTGAAGGTTGTATTGGAGCAAAAGAACAGATTAGGTTTTCAATAACTAAAGAAAAAAAAAAATGATTAATTACTAACAAAAGAATAATTAGTAACAAAATAATTAGTAACAAAATATAATTATAGTTGTGTTCTTGGGTGGAGATTGATTGAAGACTTTTGCGCGGATAATTTCTTAGAGTCGACATCCAGTTTAAAGCATATTTTACTTACAGCACCACTTTGTATTGCATCTGTTACATGCAACATTTGATACTTAAATGTCTCTTACACTCAGCTTGTCCCTTCACCAAACTTAACGTCTCGTTGGATCACGTACACCAAAATAGTTGTGTTAGCAGAGTTGTCATGTATATTATATATGTCTGATGAATACTATTCCTAGCTTTCGTGCTGAATACAATAAAACGATCTGGAAACTAAATGATATTCGTGTTATTATTTTTTTGTTTATTTTTCTATTTTCTCACGTGAAAATCGTAGTAGTTGTCAAATATATAGATTAATTTTCATTTGACTTCATTTATTTTTAAACTGGAGAAAGTTCTGTAAGTATTTCTACGATTTCTTTTTTCGTTTTTAATCTTCTTTCCAGTTCTTTTGTTTTGTTTTACATCGGTCGAAACGACTAAATCTTAATAAAATATAAACTTTAGAAGCACTGAAAACGATTTTAATTTTTCTTCCGCTATGGTAAAGAGGTTTCAACCGAGAATTTAACGGCCTCCACACGATAAAAAGAAGCCGAGTGGATCGATTGCAAAAAATAAAAAAAGTTGACGTTTTTTTTAATTGCAGATGAGAAAATGTTTTGCTCCTTCCTTAAAGTTGTTAAAATTCATCTATCCTTGCTTCATAAAAGTATTTTTTAAATTCAGCTTGAAAACGAGGGTTTTAAAAAATGTGCAATAAAGTAGTTTTTATTTAGAAGCGCACCATTTGATGAATATTATTTTATATATATTCTTTTTGAAAAACCTATTTTTATACACATGTACATAGATAGCTTAGATTAAAGAACTGATTTGTACGTAGAAATAAAGAAATACGAAATAAATTTATAACTTATACATTTGGATTGTGTTGACTAATTCCATGAAAAATTAGCGGTATTAAAATGTTGCGAAAAATGCATGTGAAACAAGCGATAAGCAAAGTCAGGCTAGAGCAATGAGTGGTTGAAGGAACCTCACGAAAACATCTTAAATGTCGTTTTTCTCATTCTTAAATCAACATAACGATTTTTGCAATACAGATTTTTTTTATAAAACCGCGAAATTAAAATGCCACGAATTTCTCATATTTCCTCTAATCGCGAAATTAAAATAATCGCAAAATTTTTGTCGCGAAATGTTCTTCCAATAAACTACTAGTTTGGCTCTCATTGCGGCTGCAATGACTTTATTAGCTACAATAGGTTCAGAGAAATCGATGTTTGTTTGTTTGTTTGTTTGTTTGTCTTTTCTCATTTTTTTACTGAAAAAACTAGATAAGCATGTACGTTTTCAAAAAGTTGGAAAATATTCAGTTTGGAAATTTTAAATTTTTGAAACATTTCAAAACTAAGAAAGAACATCAGCAATTGTCAAGTTCAGGTTGCTTGCTGGAGTTTATAGTTTAAAGTTGGAGTTTTTGTAGCTGAAAAAACTATTTAATTTTAGCGTGAAATTTTAATGATTCTCTCTTTTTTCCTGAAACAACCAACATGAAGTATCTTTCAAGGCAAATTTTTGTAGACGCAATTGTTGCGACTATAATTTTTTGTGAAATAATTAAAAGAAGGCTCACGATAGAAAAATACACCAGAATAATTTCAGCCTGAACGTGTAAAAAAATAAGAACACTTTAAGATGAAGCCAAATTTCCTGTTTTTATATAAAAAAAAGGTGTCCGTGATAAAAAAAAACTTTTCCCAGCGAAAAGGGCTAAAGAGACAAGATTTACTTTAATTGAAAAAATGTAGTGTTTTATTTCTTCTTTTACTGCAATAATAATGTAATTAAGTGTTTTTAAAGCCTATCGAGACAATATTGATTAATTCTGGGTAAGCGAGCAATTCTTGTCTTTATACTTTGACGAAACAAACAAATTCATTTGGAGGCAAAATTGCCCGAGGTGGTGTTTTTTGTGCACCGGTATTATCTCTCCATCGCAGAGTAGTTAATCAAGTTTTCGTATTTAAACCTTTTTACAATAAACTTATTGTCTGTCTATGCTGGAGAGTTTTTTTTTAATACAGCGATTGCAATATATTTTTCATGTTTTTTATTTGATCAAAAATTATTTAAGTTGAACACAAAAACTTTGTAAATTAATTATTCATAGCATGTATATCAAAAGTAAAGAAATAAAAAAAATTATCTGTAAAAATCTCTTGAGGCTTTCAACTTATATTTTAAATTTTATAATAACAAACCAACGTTTAACGTACAAAATATTTGCATGGAGTTTAAATAAGTTTTGGAAGAACTTGATCAGTTACACTTAAAACAGGTTAATACTGGTATCAGCGAGCCGTCTTAGTTACCGTTATCGTCATTGTTGTCGTGTCGTCATTAAAATCGTTGTTGTTGTTGTTTTTATTTAAAGATCAACTTAACATCGCCATATTCTAACGGACAGGGTACAGCTTGGTGTTTGTGTATTCAGAGTGCATTGACTTTGGAATGACGTAACTTTTCGCGTAAGTAAAGTCCAGTATGCAGGGCCCTTGAAACGTTTTTTGAGTTTAAAAAAAATTTGCGCGTAAAAGTTACCAGCTTATCTACCTTAAGGCGGTACCGCGCTTGTATTGTACATGGAAGTCTTCATAAAGAAATACACTGCCTTTATTTATCTGGTTTTTTTTCAGTTTCTGGACATAGCTGAACTTTAGAGTTTTGCATGAGCGAAAAAATTGGGTCCTGGTTTTCTAAACTGTAATTATCTATCACAAGTTGATGCCCATAGCTCTCTGTCCGCGAGATTAAAAATACAGTGAAACAGCCAAAGACTCAATCTCGATCCCAGGGTCTTTCGCGCCAGTCACACCCAGAGAGCAAAAAAGTAGCCCAAGTAATGATATTGTATCTTTTTTACATTTTTCTTAATTTTTAACTTTATCCCACAATCCTCTTCCTCAGGGCTCTTAGCTGACGACGAAGACCCTGCTGTCCTCAAATATGCAATTTGATTGGTTGCATATATTTTTCTCCCAAGGACAGGAACTTTAATATCTTGAAAACTCACCCTAAAGACGTGGACGTTTTTCAAATTTTTTTCGTGCAAAGCATCTGAATTTTGACAATTGATAACGAGTGATTATTGCATTAACTTTTTTTCTATGACGTCACGTGTTGCTACGACAACAGGTAAACATAAATTTGGAGTCTATTCTAAGAAATATTTTGCTGTCAAATTGCGAAGCTTGGTAATCGTCTGTCCTTGGTAAGAATCGGACACCTAAACAGCTGCGAAACTTTTTTAATATTAATTACACCCACACTGCTTTGGACCCACCATGCCCAGTGGTAAATAATATGGCTTGTTAATCGTTTCTAAGAGGATTATTTATCCGGTTTGAGCCTTTTAGACACGTTATGAAGTATAGCCAACCAAAATTGTCAAAAGTACGTTCGAAAAAATGGGAAAATTATGATCCCTCAAGCGGGTAATAAAACAATGCTAATGAAATTTTCCAGTGCCTCAATCGACTTTCATGTAGGCCATTAAACTCAAAATTAACTTCTAGTTTCGTAAACCTCTTTTCACTTGACACGTGCTACTATGATAAAAAAATTACTAGCATCTGATAGTAAAGTAATTTTTGAATAGCCTTCAGATGAATAATCTTAATTGATCTGGTTGTGACCGATTAAAAAATCACAATTCCTATTTATTATTTCTTTCACCTAGCCGTTACTGACAAGTATTAACGCTATACAAAAGAGTTGTTGAAAAAAGCATCATGAACGATAATAAATTGTAAAAAAGAATTTTGCATCACTATGCGTTGTTTTACGTACGTATCATAGTTGTTTACTTACCTAGGACAAAAGAGAAAATGCTACTGGTGTCTTGTTAAAAGGCTGCTATACAAAATGGAATGTTGTCTTCATGAACAGATTATGTGAATACTCTTCGTTGAAACAGAGTAAGTTTAGT
Organism: Hydractinia symbiolongicarpus; assembly: GCF_029227915.1. Taxonomy (NCBI): domain Eukaryota; kingdom Metazoa; phylum Cnidaria; class Hydrozoa; order Anthoathecata; family Hydractiniidae; genus Hydractinia; species Hydractinia symbiolongicarpus. Next base: position 9,472,449 of record NC_079887.1, read on the forward strand.
TTGCTGTTCCAAACTTGGTATAAGAAGCGTTTTTTTAGGTAACGTATTTTAGGTTGTATTTTGTAACGTTAGGTAAAGAGTATGTTTCTTTAATTAGAGTTCTACAGAGGGTATCAGAAAACGCTAAGTAATTAACTATCCTCCATCATTTTTTCCCAGGGCTGTTTTTTGTTTTCCAACAGATCTGTGCTCTTCCATTATTTCATTATGTTTGCGTATAGTTTTTGGCTTACAAGAGGTTTTTTTTTGGATAAACAACGGGCTGCTCGTTTTATAAGAAAATGAGGTCAATCACGAGCTAAACATTTTGACCTTTATCTTACGTATAGTAATTCATTGGTTGGCCGTGTACGCGCACTGGTCAGACTTCTAAGGAATTACACTCTTACACGTAATTTCGTTTCCGGGTTTTTTACATTAGGAAGGAAGATAAAAAAAATGTGGAAAATGTAAAAGATCGTGTTAAAAAACGCAAAAGAACCTGGGAACGAGGTTCCTTCATACGATACCTAAATAGCTTTTGCTGTTTAGATTCTGTTTGGGGGCTCCATTGTGCAAATTTCCATTTTAGAAGGATGATTTTTAAAGGGTGAAGTCCCACTGATTTCAAAATGAACGGTTTTCTTGTTTAACCAATTTTGTACTTCTCTCCAGATGAATCATATGTTATCGCGTACTCATTAATATGTGATTTTCGTTTCAAATATCTGGTTGCCTCGATGAATTGTTTGAATATGTTTAAAATCTAATTTGAATTAGCCATTCATGTTTCTGACTCTATCACGTGACTAAGTTAAAAAATTTATTATATACAACTTGAAAGTTTTGTGTCCAGTGTTATACAAGAACTAGAATTTTACGAAGTTTCCGTCATGTCTTATAAAGTTCACGAAGTTATATACGAGGAAGATGAGGTTTGTTTTTGTTTACATTCTCTCCGTATGTTTCCATGTAAAATGGGCACGAAACAATGCGATTAACAACGTATTGCAACTGTGTTTTTCTTAACAGGATTTTGTGATTACTATATTTTTTTAAAAAGTGGTTGTTTTTTTGAAAAGAAAATGGCGTTTTTAAAAGATGAATTTGTCTGGCAAAATTTCGCACAAGTAAACGTTCTTTAGGTTTTATTCTTTCTGTAGTTGCAGTTGCTCATCTTTGTAAATGAAATTTAAACCAAACATCTTTAAATTCAACTTTGTGTTTGTACGTCTCCAAGGTTATATGATAAGAAGTTACTTTTAAAGAGCTATATTTATTATCTGTCTACCAATTTCACTGTCATCTCATATATCGTATTGATCATTTCAGTCACGCTATCAGTCGCTTCTTGTAAAAAGACATCTGCTTATTTATTTAGGCGCATTTGCGACAGTTTATTCTAACGAAAGACAGATCGATTTTTATTCAATAGTTTTACGACAACACACTAACTCAACTTTGTTTTTTTTTAACATCGATACGACGAACATATTCGTATTGCAGTTCCGATGTCAGAAAAAATATTAGATACTCTGGGGACTCGGTTGAAGTTCGCAAAGCATTTTCATAAGAAAAAGGCGCACAAATAAAACGCTTGAAACTTTTTACCCGCGATCTTTCACGATCTCGCTACTTTTCAGTGGGGACGAGGTTAGCGAAAGTTAAGTTCCGCAAAAAATTCTGAAAAGACTTGTTTGCGAAAAAAACTGTTACAAATGTCTTTATATAAGTTGATAGTTGATTCTGGCGAAATTTATCACTCTATACTTTTTGTTTCTTGTAATAATCGACAAATAGCTCTTTAAATTGATCAACATTTTGCGGTTTTTACAGCCACTTTACACGCTTTTTTGAGTCGTCTTTAAACATATTATATTTAAAAACCTGTATCTAATGTCAAATGATTTAATTCTCGCAAAAAATCATTGAAATAGTCATTTGCAAAAGTTATTTTTTGAAAAACCTTTTTAACACGGCCATTTGTGAAAGCTGTTTCCCTTTATTTTATGATTTAATCGAGTTTTTTCTGCCAAGGTTTTTTCCATTCCATCTATATGTACCTTCCTACTATATACCTTCTATTTAGTTCGAAATGATTGAGATGGATAATCCACAAAACGAGTACGATGACGATTTTCTAAGCAAAGTGGATAATACTTGGATGATGAACGAGGCTGAAGAATGGAATATGTTACAAAACTCGGCAAAGAATTTGTCTGAGATGATCGAAAAGTTAGAGAGAAAAGTTGAAAACAACTTTCAAAGTTTAACTGAGAAAATTATTGGCATAGGTAAATGTTCTATTTTCTTTTCGACAATACGACAAAAAAAAATTTAATTAAACCACGCGCTTTTGTTTGCGCATGCGCCGTTTTTTGTGGGTCACACATTCTGGTTTTGTTCACTGTGTAAATCAAAAATGGAATGAAGTCAGTCTATATATTTCATGGTATGGTGTTGGATAAAAAGATGCTTACAGATCCTTTACGTGGTGATAAACCCTCCATCGTTGTGTCATTAACAAAAAAACTAAACTAATTACTTTACTCTTAATTTTTAGAAAAGGAAGACCTTGACAAAACTGAAAAACTGCTGCAAAACTTCAAAACTCGTTGGATGACAAAATGTAAAGAAACGGAAAATCTTCGTATTTCGTTAAAACGAGCAACGCACGAAAGTACAAGAGTAAACGACGAGTATCACGAGATGGAAACGTCCATAACGAAAATGCGACAACAATTCGGTAAAGCTATTGATTCAAGTGTGACGGAAATGGAAGAATTGACGATATGTAACAATGCTTTGTCAGAGACGATACAAGAACTGGAATCAAAAATTATCAGAGGAGAGAAAGCTTTCAAGTAGGAAATTGTTATTTTTTGCTTTCGTTTCTTCGTGGATTTTTTAAATATTTTAATCGTGCGTTTCGAATTATTAGGCAAAATGCTAAAGACAATTTGGACTCGCTTAGACAAATCATAACAATAGCGGAAAACGACGACGTAAACATGAGAACGTTACGAACGAGACTGAAGAAAGAAGCCGACAAAATCGACCGAATGATTGTCGTTGAGGATTTGTTTTCGGGTGATAAAACGCAAACAAACAGCAACTTAGCGGAAAAAAGTCAAAAAATGGTCGATGCGATTTCTCAAGGACTTGTCGAAACTTTAAAACAAGAACTTCGCGAAAGTCGCAATATTGCTGAAAACCAACGGCGCCGGATAAAAGATTTAGAACGAGAAAAGGAAGAATTTTTAGAAAACCAGCTCGCGTTAAAAAACGACGGGGTTGATGAAATGAACGAGCTACTTGGATATCTTCGTAAAAGTGTTCTACAACGTTCTCCAGACGGCAACGATGACGACAAGTCAGATTTCAACATTGTCAAACGAAACTTTAACACGATGAAGAATCTTATCAACAGTATGAAAGATGGCCTCGATAAGTCATACAAAAAGGTAGCTAGCAAATCGAGTGAAATTATTGATTTAAATGATAACATAAAAGATCGGGATGATCAAGTCAGACAATACATCACTCAAGTCGAAACTCTGGAGAGCGAGAAAAGTCGCTGGAAGTTAAAATTAGAACAGAGCGAAACTCAGTACCAACTTGCCACAAACGAGTTGCACACGGTACAGGAACGATTAAAAACACTCGAGGAAGAACGGAAAATATTGTTAGAAGAAACACAAGAATTAAAAGGCGGAAAAGAGAATATTCAAACAGTTTGCAGTAGTCTAAGCGGAGAAAACGAAAATTTGGTACAGCGAGTCAAAACTATGCAAACGGAGAGAGACAAAGTGTTTACAGATTTGCACGAACAAATTCAAAAACTTAACCAATATTCGATCGAAAACAATGAACTCGAAAACAAATGTGGAAATCTCGAACTTGCTATATCAAAACTACGGCGAGAATATCAAGACCAAACGCGAGAAATGAATATATTAACGCGGGAGAACGACGAACGAAAGACTTCGTTGCAAGATGTAGAACAAGAAAAAATAAAACTGAAACGAACTGTAAAATCGGTTGAAACGAGAAATAAAGATCTCGAAGATCAAATGTTTCAACTTACAAATGAAAAACAGAAGTTAACAAGCGAACTAGAAAAAGTAAAAAAAACATACGAAAGTCACGAAGAAACTTGTAACGAACTAATAAAGAAGCTAGAAACTAGTCGCGAAGAGCGCGGGAAAATTGAAGAAAAAATAAGAAGCGTTGAAAAAGAGAAAAAGGATGTTGAAGAGAAAAACAAAGAGCTCGCCTCATCGCTACAACAGGACGAAGAATTAAGAAAGAAACACAAACTTTTATTATCTTCCTACGAAAAACTTCTGATCAAAATACTCCATCAAAGAAAAGAAATGCTAGAACTTCTAAACTTAAATAAAACAAGCGAATTCAAAGACGTATCCTTACAGGTAAGCTCCACTCAAAGCGTAGACTATAAAGACATATCACAGATTGAAAAAAGTATTAAATCAACGGTAGACGAAACAGATAGTACATTTGAAGGAGTAACAACCGCGTTCAGACGCGCAACAACTGATGTGAAGCTTTATCAAAACTTTTTCACCGAGTTGACCAACTACATGAAAAACTTTGATGATCCTGATTCGTGTTATAGTACAGAAAACGATATTTCTGAGCCAGTCTTGTTTGTACCCGGTCGTGACGTCAGCGACGGTAAACGCGGATTAAGCGCTCTAAAAACAACACCTAAATCTGACCCTGAGCTGCTTCCGAAGCTTATGAATAAAATACGGAACTGTATGCAACAAGGGAATCCGGACTCCAACCGCGAGATTTTAGAATTAAAACGCAAGCTAAATATTTCGAATAAAAGGGTTCGTCAGTTGACTACAAAATTAAAAAGTCGGAAAACCTTAGAAGCAAGTATGAGAAATAAAATCTCTCACATGAGAAAAGAATTAAAAGTTTTCAAGGAATCTCACAAAAGTTATCATGAGAACATAAAAAATACACCATCCTCTCTACAGCACACTCCTTCTAAAGAACAAACACCTTTCGTTTCAGTTGAAATAGAAGATGTAATTTTTAAGTTAAAAGCAATAGAGGAGGAGTTGAAAACAGTTAGAAATACTTTAAATGAATGTACGGATGAAAATTGTAAGAACATGGTCGGAGAAGGATTAGAAGTTGTTGACACAAAATTAACCGAACTCTCTAATCAACTCGCCGCGTCGAGTAATATTCGATTAGTGTACAGCGAAAGCGCTGCAGAGCCTGACGACTTAAACGAAAGATTTGGAATTTTACAAGACCAGCGACATTACATGCTAGAACATTTAACGTTCACTAACAAGAGATTAGAGGTATTATTAAACTGTTTAAAAGGTAAAAACGATGTTGATAAAAATAACAACAATTTACACGAAGCGACCATCCACGAACCAGTGTTTACAAAGCGAGTGTTAAAACGAGTCCGAGATTCGTTTAAATCCGACCAAGCCGTTATGAAAAAGGCTTGTAGCATATTGGAACTAACTAAAGCTATTAGTATTACTGATTTATCCGAACTAGCCGAAAGTAAAGCGATAAACGAAGAGCAACGAGAAATGATCGTGTTAGTGAAAGATATGAACGAGAACATGGAGTCCGTTTTACGAGAGGCTCGTTCAAATCTAACTGGGCCCAAGGTAGACAAGGTAATGAACCAGCCACAAAAAGGTGCGCCTCAGACCGAGATTGCATCCAGTGAGACAAGTAAACAAGGAGATAAAGAAAATGAGTTAATACCGAAGTCTGAGCTTCTTCAAAAAGAAAATGAAATGAAAGCGAGTTTAGAGAAGGCTCGAAAGAAAGTTGAAAATCTATCGCAGTTTTTGAAACAGAGAGAAGAACAGATTAAAGAACGGGACGAGCTGATCGCTAAATTGAATAAGGAGTATGAAGAACTGAAATCTAAAACTATTGATCAAAACGATATTAACATCGCTACGCGCGACCGCATGATCAAGGCGTACGCAAACGCCAAAAAGAGGCTAGAAAAAGAGAACGAATATTTACAGTTGGTAGTGAAAGAAGTTCGGGAAGAGTTACTGAATTTTCAAAAAACTTACAAGAAAGAAGAGGAAACGCAACAACACTTGCAAGAATTTGTAAACGAACTTCAAATTTGCAAGTCATCGTTGGAACAGAGTCTTGACAGGATGGCATACGAACTAAATATTGTGAAACGTGATCGAGACCATCTCATGAAAATCGTCCACTCTATGGGTATACAAAACAATTATCATAATCACTCATGGTACGGCGAAACTATACCTATGAATCCTGGTATGTATAACGGTTACCATGGTGATCAGTATTGTCCAGAGTGTAATCTGTGCGCTTTTCAAGATTTCTCAGCAAGTACGACACTTCCTTTTTCTGAAGATGAATGGGATTGTACGGGTTCTTGTGATGGATTTGAATCTTTACCCTCCGATGGAGAACAAGCCGATGTTGTATCGTCATCAGAATCACAAACATCATCAAGGGTGGCAAAAACTATCAAAACCGAAGAAGCAGCTGAGACAATCAAGGCAAAAAATCGTCCTGACAGATACGCGAGGAAAGAAAAATCTTCAGGAAATCCACTGCTTTCTCCAAAGTTGTCCCGCAGTCGATCCAAAACTTCTCCTTCCGCTGATGTTTATGACAACATATCTATGGCTAGCACTATCAATTCCGCAAGATCAGGTCGTGTCCAAGGTCGGCGGGAGCAGCTTTTGCAGGGAAACGGTCCTGGAAATAACCCTGGCATAATAGTTAGCAGCCGACGATCATCACAGGAATCTAGTGTCTCTTCAAACAATTCACGTAACCGATCATCACCGGACGTACGACATCGGAACTCTTTCCCACATAATAACAATTCGGGTCATCCGAACCAACTTTTAAAAAATCCGGTAGTAGATATTGACAGCGCTGTAGAAATGGCGGCAACGTCACAACAGCAATATTATGAGGACCGGAACATGACCCCGATCAGTCCAAGAAATCAGCTTGTTTCGCCGTTTTTAAAGACAAATTACGACGTGAAAAAGCGAAAGAAGAAGTTTCTGGCTTTTGGTAAAAAATAATAACGCCTTGTGACTGTGAATTGATATCGCTTTTACGCGTTTGTTTTCTAGTCAACGTTTAAGCAATCATATTATCTCCAACAGAAGACACGATATAAACACGATACCAACACGATATAGATTATACCTATTTCTAACTTATTTATTTAATTAATTTATTTGTACATCAAAAATGTAAAAACTGTTTATAAAAGAAATGTTATTACTCTTCATATTGAGTTTATATTCTTGCACAATCTTTTCACTGTTCCAAGGGGTAGAAAAACTGTTTGTAGGACAAGATCTTATGAGATTAAAAATTAGGCTGAGTCAGGTCAACACATTGTAAGTTGCTTTTGTTGACTTTAATTATGAATCTTTAAAAGTTTATTCATTGTAATTTTATAGTTTTAAACAGCGCCGCAGTATGCGGTGGATATGTAGATGTTTTGCAAATAAAACGAATATAGATGGCCTAAAGAATTCGTTAAGAAGGAAGATAACAATTCATTGACCAAAAAAATTGATATCATAATACAAAAATCCAAGAAGTAATCTGCAAATATGAACTAAATATATATAATTTAAATTTCTTAATCAAAAGGGTAACAAATATTTGAGAAAATTAATTTTTTAGTGACTCGAGTTGGTTTATAGTTTTAGTGCTCGTCAGAAAGAAATGGAGTCAACACAGATGATTGAGGTAAAAAAAGTACCAAAAAAGCGACCACTGATGGTTTCTAAATTACTACCGAGATAAAAATTAGATTAAAATAAACATATCGCGCAGATATGAAAAATGTTTATTAAAAATGCGCCGAAACCAGTTTTTCCAACATTCTATCAGTGAGAGGTGATACTGGTTTCAACAGCTTACGCTCGTGAATTAAACCTCTCCCAATTTCGTGATGTTTTCGCACCGAGGAACGGATACAAGCATTCAAAAGAAACTGGTCGTACATATCTCTTTGTGCATGACTTCCGCCTAATCTGATAAACTCATGTTTCAATGGAAACAATAATTCCACAGCATCGCTGTATCTTTCCTCAGTAAACGCTATAAATGCATCAAACAATCCAAGTCCCACTTCTCGAGTTAAACGATTATTATCCCCAGCAGAATTGTTGACATACTCCTTCACAGATGTCAAAAAGTCGTCCTTACTTTTCCCGTCGTTCTTTGCAATTTTTGACTTTAAGAAGGAGAGCAACATATGCGAATCGTTATAACACGACATATGCTGCATGTTGCATGGTTTATACGTTGCATACAAGTCGTCCCATCTGTCGCCGACATCAACGCCCTCAAATTCAAACCTTTGCAACAGTTGACAGCCATCGTTTAAATTAAACGCGATTCCACTTTTTTTAAACGCGGGAGCGATATGGTCATCGTAGAGTGTCAGGGCGTTTTCGTATTCTGCCTTTTCGATGTAATACAATCCTAAATGCCAGTAGTTATGACAAGCCAATGTGTTATTAACACTCCAATCAGGCGCTGTTCTACATAAAAAATCAACACCTTTTGAGAACTGGCATGTCGATTCATAGATATGGGCATTTGTGTGAATTCCCCAAGAGTCGTTTGGTATCAAGCCTAAACCTTCCTTCGTGACTCTCTCAGCCTGGTCAAACAGATTTGTTTCTTCCAAACCGAATGCGTAACGATTGAGTATGTAACCATACCAAGGATCCTTGTCATTCCACTGATTCAAAATCCTTCCAACACTGTCGCGAAGCATGGCTGATTTTCCTGTTGTTAGGTAGCCTAAGTAGGAGAAAGATAAAGCCAATGTGTCACACGGATACGCAAACAAAATCTCTTCCCATTTCTTGCAAGCATTAGCGACGTTTTCATTGGTCCATTCGATAATAGCAGCACAGTGTAGTTTTTCTCGATCGTTCAACGTTGAATTTTCATGCACCATACGATTCATATCTTTACCAATTTCTTTCACTTTTGGGTCAAGACGAGATCCAGCTGACATGCATTGAAAGCCGGCTTTCAACACCTTACCCATCGCAAATTCTGCATCAGCACACAACATTTTCTCAATGGCACCCATAATACCGCCAGTTTCAAGGTCGGGTGTATGACTCATCAACTGATGCAGGGCGTGGTCGTAAAGTTTAACAGCCTCGTTACTAGTCGTACTCATGCCCAGTCCTTCGTCCATCCATTCTTTGCAATCTCGGAAGTGACTTTTTGTTGTCATATCTTAGTATATGTACTAAAACAAAAAAAATTAAAATTTTTATTGGATAATTTTTTTAACATACTCTAATTTCTTCTGACATTGGCTAAAATAGTGACATTCCCCTTATTTTTGGGCTGGTACATCTGTTGTAATAAAGTTGCCAGTAACCCTAAAAATATAAATGTAATACAAGTATATTAATAGAACTCTTTATAAGAAAACATCTAAAATGTGAAAGAAATCATGCATCTGAAACTGCATCTCAAGATTCTGGACAATTTCAAACTGGAAATGATAACAATATCAAACAAAAAGGCAAATAACACAACAACACAGCCAATCCTGCATACTTCCACAAATGCAGCAAGACATCTAGCTCAGCAATTACTAATGCAAGGACTCATCGAGGCATCCTGAATACCACCAGGGATCAATCTGACAAACTCAACATAAATCGCTTCTTTGCTTACTGTACCGCCTTTTTTAAATATTGTCCTTTCTATCTATGTATTCCAACAGGATCCTTAACCATACCATATTTACAGGACATCGTGAATACCTAAAAATATCTCTACCTTGGCTTAACAGACATTTGACGAACTGAAAAGCACAATAAGGCAGAATTAAAGAAAGTATGGACAATCAAGTGGAGGTGTCACTCTATTCATTATATATTTCGAACCTTTACTTTAGTTTCCAAAGGGTGTCAATGATGCATTAATAGTTTTCTCAAAAAAGTTTAATGCGATGTTGTGCATTATATACTGACAAGAGACTAATGTCACTCACAAATCAGATGCAACTGAATTCATGGAACTTATACCATCCAACCAAAGATTGATTCTTTCCAAGGCTGCACCCCTAAGTATGCATTTGTAGTGACTTTATCACCTCATACACCGTCAGATTATATATACATCTAAAGTAGCAGTTATAGCTGCATCAAACAACTTTACAACCATAGCAACAAAAAGAAAGTGTAGGCAAGAAATTGGCTGACATCAACTGGCAAGAACTTTTACATGCTTACATGTTATTGTTAATAATTTACTGTCAAGCACACCACCCATAGAGCACTCAGCTATTCCAAAGGACGTTTGAAACAATAAGAATAAACAAAAACTTATTAAATTGAATTAAAACTTCAAGAATCCTGCAACAAAGAGCCTAAAGAGAATGAAACCAATGCCACAGCGTAAGGTAAAACAAATCCAAAATATTTCTACTTATATGCATAAAGACTTAGCACACTAAAGTTAGCTTATTAAAGATTGAACAATCAACACTTTTACATCATACTGTTATGAATGTCAGTGTTTACCTGCCTACAACAGAATACAGTTTTCTTGACCAATCAAAAGAACACTCACTAATAGAAGACTTTGATTCCTCTAAGAAATCAATAATATATATCATCAACTCTAGCGCTGTACTAGATGGTTCAATTTCTTGAAGAAGTGCAAAGTATCTCTTTCAAAGCCCTTAAAGCTTATACGGAGAAACAACTTTGACAAAGTGTTCCGCACCAAGTTTCTTAAAACAAGTTCTTGAAAAAAATTAAGAAGAAAATTACATTTGGAGCTTGAAAAAACTAGCTATATAACAACTTCCCACTTGGATTCAGGATACAGTTAGATACAGGTAGATCTTTTCAGTCAACTACTTGTGCATACTAAAAGTTTGAACTCAACATTGAAAATGGAGAAAATGTGGATGTCATTTACCTTGACTTTGGCAAGGCTTTGGAAAGAGTCAATTACACAATTTTTCTCCATAAGATGTAAAAACGGGATGGATTGAAAAACTCGTAGGAGCTATCTCTTCCACTCACAAAATTTGTTCTGAATGCTCCAAGTGTTCCATTTACTAATTCTCTGGTAAGTTGGGGCAGTAAGAATCGAATCTGGATAAAATTCAATTGCAGCATTAAAAGCACTCTGCACTAATAATTGGACTTATACTTCTTGCTCTAACTACCTATCCCTATTTTTTGTTGGTAAAAGTCTTGTCATTTTGAACACTTGAAATAAATTACAAAAACACAAGAGACAAAACTTAATTATGTAAAAAACATAAACAGGACAGGTCCCTAATTGGTTAACCTAATTCAGTCCTGGCAGCTGGATTCTCGTTTTTTAAGAACTCTGTTAAGCTATGTTGCATGGCTGTGATCCTTATAATCGGAAAAATATAATAAATCTTGTTAGGAATTTGAAACTTACAACACAACTTTGTTTTGTCAAGTAGAATTCTTTTGTATGTTTTAGACACATGATTAATCCAATTTTCCGATTTTTACGGATTTTGCCAGAAAATCAGGAAAGACTGGATTCTTGGGCAATTTTTTGCATCTTTTCATGTGAACTATGTAAAAGCTGGAAAATATGCTAAATAACTTTTATTTACTTTCGAAAACATGGAACAAAATTGTGAAAATTCAAACAAATTTCAAGTTTTCGCTGACGTTACAGAGAATGTGCTGACATAAGCAAAAATTTATTGCTTTTGTGACATACTATAAGTGTGCCAAGTTCGATTCAATTTTGACAAGCCTATGACAAGTTATTGAGGGGGGATCCGTCTCAGTCTTGGGTCCAATTCTCTTTCTAATAATGATTTAAGACATTAAAGAAAAAGCAAGTCACTCATTATATCTTTTGCAAACGATACATGGCTCATAAAAGATACTTCTAAAACTTTAATATCTCAGAGCTACACAAGAATCAATCTATTTATCACATGAACAATCGTTGTTTCAAGCTCTTTATAGAAATCAACTTATATCTTATAATAATACAAAGAGTGTGTGTCTGTCTGTGTGCCTGTCTGTAACAGGAAAAGTGGATATTTGCTTTTCTTTATGTAGCCAAAAAAAATGTCTCAAGTGTTAAATCAATCACACTACTTTAATGTCAATATCTTATAAATTAATGAAGCCATTACAATGCACTTAAAACTTTGGGGCAAAATAACTTGGGGACGAGGTGATGACGTCAGTCTTTTTTTATTGTGTGGGTAACTATGGACCAACTGGGACCAAATCCGTTTTGGGATGGACAGGTTTATGACATCATCAAAAAACCTTTAAACCACAATATCTCTGCAACTGTTTGTTGAAGGTAAAACAACAGGTATATATACAAATTTTTTAAAGACCATTACATTTTCTTGATCAGCGCTTTAAGCTGTACACAATGGAGGCAACATTAAAACAAGTTTCCCCCAAAAAAATTTTACTTGTGGACTGGTTGTTGCCTTTTTTACTGCTATCCTGCTTAAGAGGATTTTTCCATGAGCTTTATCGACCAGTGCTCATATAAAATGAAAAATAGATAGACAGATCAGTCTTTTTCAGGAGAGGCGTGCAATCGCACACGCATGCCTTAGCACATGCCTAAATCGTTTCAGGTGTGTGATTAATTCCACACCTGAAAATTAATATTGAGTTTTCAAAATCAACCTATAAAATGCATTTTGTAGCGTGCGATGGCAGCCCTTGAAATAATTCTTAGAGACTTGTCAGACAAAACATCCAATCTTTGTCGGACACTTTTGGATCTCAGAAATTATTGAATAGTCCTTTTAATCCATGAGCAAGCCTATTCATAGCCAATCTGACCATCCTAGCTAATTCACAGACTCCTGACTTAGTTAAAAGAACTCACATATAAACCTTTATATTTGATGTTTGTCATAAATATAATATATACATGTACAAAATCTTTAAATCCAAATTAAATCAAACTTTTTGCTTATGTCAGCATATTTTCTGTGACGTCAGCAAAAATTTGAAATTTGTTTGAATTTTCACATTCTGTTCCATGTTTCTGAAAGTAAATTAAATTTATTTAACATATTTTCCAGTTTTTACATAGTTCGCATTAAAGATGCAATAAATTGCCCAAGAATCCAATCTTTCCTGATTTTCTGGCAAAATCCGTAAAAATCGGAAAATTGGATTAACATAGAATTTAATTGTAATTTTTTGTATATTACAAACATTCCAGAACAATTATATACTTCTGCAAAGGGAACAATGTGATAGGTATTGATGTGTTGCAGTTGCTGGGTGACCGAATTTTCCTACATAAGATTGTTAGAAATACTAATAGACTTGATGTTGTATTGTATTATTGCGAGAATTTTGTTAACAAGTATGCTTTGATGTGTGCTTTGAGACTGTCTACTTGAATACTTTTAGGTTTGGAACAATTTCATTCCAAAACCAAAATACTACATGCGTATGTCGCACGGAAACTAGGCAGTCAAAGAATAGAGAAAGTAAATACTACCCCAAAAGCTCAAACAAATTAAATCAAATATGTACAGTGCTTAGGAGGATAGGTTTTCTCGTCCCATCTTTACCAAACGCATGACACAAGGAACTACTAGCGCAAGAACTCGCGGACCAAATCACTTTCGTTTTTAACCATGAAATCACGTGCACGCCACTGGTTAAGCTTGCTAACGTGGTTAACCATAACATTTATTAGCCTTCCGTTTTAGTACGTTAAACCAAGGAGGCATTATTCACATAATACCCCGTCTTCATTTAAAAAACTTTATTTCGGTTAATTCTAGTTAAGAATATCATGCTTAGTGAAAACGGGGTTTTAAAAATCAAAAATCTAGCCTGCCTGGCCTGGCCTGGTGCACAGTGAGTGAGAGAACGAAATATCTTGACATTCTGTGTTAGCTAGGCAAATAGCTAGCTACATTTAGTTTCAAGAAAATAACTTAATATTATTTACTTGCAAAGAAGCCTTAATCAAATGACTTGACTGGCCTTAAAGATGGTATAGATACAATAAATATGCAACACTAAAATCTAGTTTGAATGTTTGCAGCCATATATTTAGCCCAAACGTTTTTTACAGAGGCATGTTGAATCTACTATTATGAATCCTTTAATAAAGGAGATAAAAAAAACTGCAAACAACAATGGAAATTATAAGTAAATTTGACTATTCACTACTTTTTTATGGTTCCAAGAATGTTAAAAATATTTTAAGCCATTTTCATTGTGATGCAATCCTGTTTTGGTATGGTCCTTAATTAACCAAAGGTCTCTATAAATATTGATTTTATTCTAACTGTGTTTATTTATATATAGTTACATCATGCTGTCATTTTTTAATTTTTAACTTTTTTAATTAGCATGCACAGATTTTTAATTAAGGCAGTAAGGGGCCTTCGAAAAATTTTTCAGGCCCCGTTAGTGGGATATCGCCGCTAAGATTCAGACCCCCTCTTTTAGCGGATTTCCGTCCATGAAATACACACATCCGGATAAATCTTGGAAGGCCCAGGGGCGTGTTTTGTAGATAAAAGTTATTGGAATTGATGAGAAGAGGAATTATGCTCACGAACGACGAAGAATTTTCAGGCCACAAACAAATTTTTAAAATTTTTCAATCCCTAGCAGATTTTTTTTAAAAACTTCAGACCCCCTCCCCCCCCCCCACCCCCCCTTAGCGGCGATATCCCGCTAAGGGGGCCCGAAACTTTTTCGAAGGCCCCTAAGGACTAAAACAGGTAACTACAAGATTGGTTTTTAAAAAGGTGTACAACGTTTGCTTCAAGGCGCAAGTCTACAACCTGGGCAGAGTATGCCAAAGACTGAGGTGTAGAGCCATCCTTCCTGTTTTGCACAAGGTTAGAATTAATATCTTAGGCAGTCGCTCTAACAACCTCAGTAGCTCAAATGTAAGCTTTATATACCTTAGGTCCCCCTTCGTAGAATGCTCAATAATAACAAACAATAGTAACTGAAGCAGATGTTATACTGTGTAAATAATTAAAAAAAAAACGAGATAATTAAAAAATGGAAAAATATTGAAATTCAATTTCCGTTTAATACAATAAAATCGTAACGTTGTGAGGAAAAAAATCAAGTCATTTGTAAAATCTAATTCCAACAAATTATCTGGTTGTAGTATATAGTGCTTTGTTTTTGGGAATATTCAAGGCTAGTGTTTGTGCCCTCCCATGCAGAGGTTACGAGTTCAGTCACTGCAGATTCTCTGGCCGTTCTGTAAAGACCGATGGTTACCTATTTTTTACTTTTTTTCCATAGGATAAATGTAAACGACTATGGCATTTGATGGAAATGTAATGTTATCTTTTCAAGTTGAACTTAATAACACCAAGCAAAATGTTTGTGAAACTTTATCTTTATTGGGTCAGTTGAGGAAACAGCAACTGGAAAACGTGTCAGTTCATTCCCATCATGAAGACTTGATCGCTGCATTGCAAAACCGATGTAAAAATCATGAGCAGCGTATGAGCAAGATATCAGAGGAAACAAAGAAGTGCAACAAACAAGTTCAAAAAATTCAAAGCGCCAAATCACCAGTACAAGATTTTGAAGGTTTAATCACTTCATTGCAAAACAGATGTAAAAACCATGAACAAAAAATGAAAAAACTAACAGAGGTTCAAAATGCTCTAGGTGCCACATCACCAGTGCAAGATTCGGAAGCACTTAAGAAGGAAATAATGAATAATTACTCTCGTAAAACTCAAGAGATGAAAAATGACTTAGTTTCCTTAAAAAAAGAAATGCTAGATTTCATCTCAAAAGGCATTCAGAATGTTAAGCTTGAATTGGATTCTCTCCAGGAGGGTACAAAAACTAAAAATCCAGGCACTCCAGAAGATTTAAAAAAATTAAAGAAAGAATTGCTCAATGCTTACTCCAGACAAACTCAGTCCATAAAAGAAAGCATGTGCAAAATGGAGAAAGTACAGAATCAAGAAAAGAATAAAACTGCTTTACTGCAGAAGGAATTGAAATCAGAAAAAGAAAAAACAAACTTTTTGGAAAGAAGATTGCTAAATCTTGAAAAAATAATACTTGGTCAAAACCCACAATCAACTTCAATTTCATTAGGTACAAACAATCTAGTGAAACAAAACCCACAAACTCCTACCTCACGGTATTCCTACCAACGACTGGCTGCTGAAGCGAAAAGCATAAGTTGTCAGAATCTCACTGTAAACAAAGAAAGTATAACTGTCACATCATCAAGTAAAACAACAAATTCTCAATCAGATTTAATTCCCTTAAATGCCAACAATTCAGTCAATCCACAAAGCCCTAGTCTGTTGTATTCCAATCAGCAAATGTCTGTTGGAGAAAAAAGCGTAAGTTGTCAGGATTTGAGTGGAACGAAAGCTACAATCTCATCGTGGGAAACAGCCACCAGATTGAATGTTAACCAGAAAATTGATTCAGTTTTAACAAACAACTCTAATGCGACTAGAACGGCAAATTGCCATCAAACGTCACTGGCAGACTACATGGCAGGATGCAGCATCCAACAACATGATATTAGTTTCTCGCAAACAGTGTCACCAATGAAAACTGTCTTAAATGTCAACAAAAACACCGACGCTTCTTTGGAAAAGAAGGAAAAAAAGAAAAGAAACAGAGGGAAAAGATCCAAAAAAGCAACCAAAAATACAACCAACTTGAGTGACAAAACATCTTCCAGTGCTCCTGTTAGTGTTGCATCATCAACATCATCATTGGATGTACAAGAAAATACAAACTCTTTACAGATACAAAGCAAAAACCAGTTTGCACTAAATCAGAATGTTGCATATACCTCTACTGCAAGTGGAATACAGGCAACTTCAAATTGCATTGAAAGAGCAGATAAGTTTTTACAAATGTGGCAGGCGAAGAAACCAACTGAAGAAAGTGTGTTGGTTACTGTGGATACAGATGTCGTTGAAGAGTGTGGAAATGATGACAGTGGTGATGACAGTGATAATGACAGTGATGAAACATCAAATGAAGGTAATTTCAGTCACTAGTTTTACTGTGTAATTTATTGAAACCAAAGTGGTTGGGTTGTAAGTGCAATTCCGCAGTTATAGCATTTTCTTGCTCCTGCAAAGTTTTTGAAACTCCTGTTGGAAAAGCTCCAAAAAAATAGTTTTTCTGAAGACGTTTTATTCTTCTTTCTTTCTTTCTTTTTGTCGTGTTTTATAGTCTTATCGCATCTTCTTAGTGCTTCTAACTTTCTATTTTTATACTTAGCAGTTTTAATCACAAAAAAATGCACTTATTTGGAAGCAGGGAACTGAAACTTGGACTTCGTTTTGTTTTCGGTGTTGCTTCTTCGTTTTCATATGAATTACATTTCTCTAGCAGCAATCGCAATTCCTCATCACATTTATCGCTTTTTTTCGAAAGAATATTTAGCGAACTCTTGTTTGTGAACTGCTGATAGTCTCATTGTCTATGATATTTGGCATCCTTTGGAATGTTGGTGGGAGGCTGCAACAATCTTCTAGACATTTTCAAAATCAATTCATAACCTCTAATTGTTGCAGCATTTAATAGAACTTCCCATGTTGAAATTTTCTACAGTGTAACCAATGTGTCCTTGTTTACTGTGGAGCAAGTGATACATAAGACATTTGCCAAAATAAAATTATAAAAAAGTTAATAGGGGTTTAGTTATAGTCGAATATCTAAAAAGACTGAGTTAAATAGTAAGTGAGATTGTATACTTACATTTGAAATAAACACATCATCCAGGGAATCATCTTCTTCCGTTGGGACAAATTCTTCATCCATTATTTTTAGTTATTATAAGTTATACTTTATTCCATCTGTTTCTGAAAAATAAAATTGTGATCACTTCAATAAAGAAACTCCAGACTATATATGAAGCAAAAACAAGGCCAAGTTAAAATATTATAAACCAAGAACCTGTCATAAAACGATCAAAAACGCTAAATTTGGAGCTTTTGGAAAATTAAGCTCTGCGAAGGAGAGTAAGCTAAATTTTTTTGTTTATGATTTGTTTATGTAAATGTAACTTAGTTTTTCAAAAAGAAATAAATTTTCAACAATTCACAGCAATATTTAGTCACAAATCTGATGTATGTTGTTTTTGCCTGAAAAAGGTTTTTTTTACACCACACTGCGGAGAAGTGCTGTATTTTCTTAAGACGACACTTTTAGACCCTCCATTATAGATTTTCTGAATCCCCAAAAGATAAGCTTTTCAATGGTGTATAACATGTATAGTCCCTTTTTTTTTTATACCCATATGACCCAAATCCCATGGACTATTTTGGGTTCAACTTGATAGCCTTGGAATTGTAATTAAAATGAGAGTGGCGAAGTTGATAGTATGTCAGGTGAACAATGTTAAAATACGTGTCGTGTTGTGTAGAAATGGTGTATTATAATTGCTTGCGGGACGATCTCTAAAATCTGGTCAATGTAGTATCTCTGGGTTGTATTAAATCAGACGTAATATCAAGAAAGGTGTTGAAGCCATTTGTTGTGTGCTGCCTGTGTAATGTTTTTTACAGGCATAAACACAATTTTTGTTTTTTTAGCAATGATTGCCTATCCATTCAGATTAACTGATCGTCTTCTGGTTCGTTCAATGGAATGGCCTATTCGTAAACGGAAACCAACAGCAACCGAAATTATCTATCACAGTGGAACCTTTTTTACTGGCAAGCCAGGATATCGTGCACAACTTCGTGCCCAGATTGATCGTCTCCATGGTGATGTGTATTTCTCCGTTCGAATACTACAAGGCTTGTTCGATGATGTACTTTCTTGGCCGTGCCAACTAAAATTTTGCATTAAATTATCCGAAAAGATGAAATGTTTAAATGCTGAAGATTGGGTAATTCCACCGACCCCAACGTGGAGAAGAAGTTTAACAAAACCGACCGCGAAAAAAGATGATGTATTTAGTGAGTGGTGCGGACCTTTTAATATCAGTAACTTTTTGATTTGCAAAAAATTAATATTTGAATTCAAATTGGCTGAATAACAGCTTCTTTCTACGTACACTGTTTATTTTCGCGCGCGAAAAAAAGTATATTTAACTTTTTCGTACCCGAAAACGAAAAGTGCTTACCGCGCTCACAATCTTTTCTTCTGTGTCTTAGAGTCCACTTGGCTATTAGGTCAAGCTAGGAATTTCTAACTACACCTAATGTGTGTTTGCTTAGAGGATTATTTCGTATTGCACATTTTGTTGGAATATACGATTTAAACAGCGTAAGTGTAAACGACATGGGAACAAATTTGACTTCAAATAGTTGTGATGTTCACGTATTCTCTAAAATCTCTGCGTGCAGCTCTTTGTGTGCGCATAAAGAAATCAAATTTATGTGCAACTACTTTATGTGTGCATGAATCGAGCTGAGTGCGAGCAAGAATGATGAGTCGCGTCATTTGTTAGTATATAATGGTTTGGTTTCTTTTTCATTTATATAAAAACTTCTTTCTTTCTTGTATTTTTGTGGTGTATTTCTGATGCTTTTTGTCCCTATTTTACATATGCTTTTTATTGGATTTTTAACCCTGCTTCTCTGTTTTTGTTTTTGTTTTTTGAGCCTTTCCTTCTCTATCCTTCCCGTGGTAACATACTGAAGGGGAAGGGAACAATACTAAAGTCCAGGAAAATTTTACCACCCATCTTCAAATAAAAAAAATACCCGTTCCCCAGTTATTGCTGACCCCACCCGGTCTCTCTCCTCAGTTATTGCTGACCGTACAGTCATTGATGATCCCACCGCTATCCCTATCTTAAATCTCAGAATAAATATCCCACCTACTTTGGTAATTTTTTTATTTGAAAAAATACGACCCCCTCCAATTATTTTTAAGTGAGCAAAAATACTTGTATTTTGTAAAGATTTTTTTTTAATATTTAGTAAATTTAGAAACATTTTACTGTTATTTTTTGATGACATAAGTAGAGATATAAAAATAGTAAAATATAGAGAAATTATTAGATACTTCATTTATTTTTTTGTGTGAACGAACCTTTATTTATATCCTGAGGTGTCCTTACTTTTTCTTTTTTTTATTGTTTAGCTTGAAACTTTTCCCATTTCTTTTCTGCACTTTTTTGTACCACCGAAACTGTTTGGTTGGTCAAAAAATCTTGTTTATACACTCTGTTGTTATTTAATTTGCCGACTGCCGAGGAGTGCTTAAATGCGCAGGTTAAGAAGTATGTTAATTTGTTAATCCACTATTTGATGCCTCGCTTGGCCCCAACCAAGTGTGTACGCCAGAGGAATTGCCCAATGAACATGTCAGTAGCTTCCCTCAATACATATATACCTTAAGAGCATAAACTTTCAGTTTTTTGGTCATTTTCGCAAATGTGTATGCCATATGAAATTTTAAAACGGGGAAATCTCAATGTGATCTATTTCTTCTTCAATCATGTACTACAATAGCATTTTGGTGTTTTCATTCTTCTTACTTCAGAGCTACGAGAGCATTTCTCGGATATTCCGATTCCTTAAAACAGAAGGGGGACAGACTTTCCATTATGGTAAATACCTCAGATATGATTTATCGGATAAATTAACTTCCTTGATTTGCTTTTTTTAAATTGCGAAAGTTTTTTTCCTATGGAAATTCCTGCCCTTAAAAAATTGTTATACCTTTTCCCCGTAACACTTTTTCAAACCGAATTTCACTGATATCAAACTTTTTATTTTGTGCTAATTTTGTTTTTTGTTTTTGGAAATTCGTCTTTTGTTGGCAAATAATAGCATCCTCTGGTCTCATGGTCCCTCTATCGTCCCTTGATCTCAACCACGTCTCCAGGACTTTTAGTCTCTCATCGACGCTGCGCTTCTTATAAAAAAACAAGGGATTGAGAGAGGTTAAGTTGATCCTACGGTGTAATCTCCTAGGTGTATGACAAACTCCGCTAAGTTGGTTTACAAGGGTGCTGCGGATTTTAACCTCGTCCCCAGGGTTTTTCATCACCCGTCCAGTTTGACTTCCTGTTGGCTTTCCACAGAGTGTGGGTTCGCACGTAGTTCTGGTCTTCATATTGACAATTCGCCCGAATTCTTAGAAGTCGACAAAAAAGTCCAAAATGGCGGACGTTCTGATATCAAATGTCGGGATTTTAGATAAAGAAAGTGAGCAGAATAAACAAGTTTTGACTCGTAGAAAGTTATCCAACAAGTCTCAAAGCAGTCTAAGAAATAAGGAGCCAGAAGAGAAAAAGTTTATTGACGAAAATGACGAGAAAAACACGTGCGATTATTACCCACTGATTTCGAAAGCAACATTCACACGTTTTCACTATGGTTTGTATTTTGCACTCCTTGTCATGCAGTTTTTACCTACTGTTTACAAAACTGTACGAATCTTTTATCTTGGCGATCTCCCAAAATCCCATGGTGTCAACATCGCCTCACAACTTATTTGGATAAATTTGATTCTTGAAGTTTTCCAGGAAGGTTTGATTTTACCACTCTATAATCTGATTGGTGAGAAATTATCCAATCATGTGGAAACCAAAAACAGAGTTAGACTAGGAATAATAATTACTTTTATTATTCATTTATGTTTAGCAGTGGCAATAGGTTTACTAGCATCTCCTTTGACAAAGCTAATGGCACAAGATGAAAAAACCATTGACTGCACGATTAAGTATGTACGTCTTGAGTTAATAAGTATACCATTTGAAAGCGTTAATCAGTTTGTTGTTGTTTTGTTGACAATGTTGTCATGGCAAAAGCATTTGTATGTCATTTTGGTAATCAGAGTATTTATGTCCATTGTTTTGGATACATTTTTTCTGAGCAATGTAAAGTATTCTTTGCAACTTGGTGTTAACGGAATTGCTTATGGAAATATTGCAATTGCGTGCATTATTTGTGTTTACTCAATGACAATTACTATCACAAACTTTCATTTCAATATGGATGACATATTTAAAAGATCACTGTACAATTTCAACTGGCTAAAAAGTTGGGTAAAAGTTGGATTTTTTTCTGGTTTGGATTCCTTCATCCGTAATATATTTTACATCTTGTGTGTTATTCGTATGATGAACGTCATAAAACAGCAAGGTGTTTATTGGCGAGCAAATGAATTTATCTGGAACTGGTTGCTGTTACCTTACATACCACTAACAAATCTTTTAAAACAGGATACAGGCCATGATGCACAAGGCACCAATCACAGGTTAAAGATGTCTGCATACATGTGTTTCACTATTATAATATTTGTAATCTGGACTATATCCATTCCACTTTGGAAATTATTTTTTCATTATGTTATGAATGTGGAGAAAGGAGATGTGAATGATATGTATAATCTGGTGCTTATGTTATCCCCTTTTTATTTGGGATACATGATTAATACATTGTTTGATAGTGTACTTTACGGAAAAGGTAAAACATGGTACCTTGCTATCCAATCTGGCATGACAAATTTGATGGTTAATTTACCAATGTTTATACTGTTTTTGTTGGATGTCTACAAACCAACAGTCCACAATATTGCCTTGGTTTTTGGTGGAGGTATAATGATTGATGCAGTGATCACAACAATCTTATATTTTAGATTTTTAAAGCTCTCAAAATATTTGATTTAACATGATATATTTTGGTAAAAAATATCATATTTTGTTAAAGAAACTCTAGTGAAAGTAAGTATGCCAGTATTTTTAAACATTTTTTACTAGAAACTTACTTTCAACTTGAGTTGTTAAAAGAATGTTCTCAAAGTTTACTGAAAAGTTGCTCAAGTGTTGCTTAGAAAAAAGTTGGACAATATCAAAGATGATCGTAAAAAAACTTGTTTAACCAAAAGTTGTTTGATTTAAAGTCATTCTTCTTTCTACCAACCAAACTAAACTAATTTGTTAAAAGATGAGGAATGACAAATTTTCTATTTTTTTAACAGTAAGATTTTTTTAGAAATTTAGATATGTAAAATTTGTTATAATAATATATATAAATAGGCTTTATAGACTCAAAACCTTTGGCAAGAAGTTTTTGGGATAGGAGTTTTTTTTTGCTGATCTTACTTTTAAAATTGAGAGACCTAAATTTTTTTATTTTTTTTTAGCGGAACAAATCTTTGCCATTAAAACGTTTTAATAAAAACTTCAGAACTTATTTTTGCATTTTTAAGCTCTAAAGTTTGAGTTTAGAACGCTTATTTGTAAAATCTAAATGAAAACAATCGCAAGATTTTTTTTAAAATAACGTAAACTATATATATCTATAGAAATCTATTGGATCTAAGTACAGATTCATCATCATCATCATCATCATTCTCGACTTAACGTCCGTTTTCCATGCTAGCATGGGTTGGACGGGGTTTATTAATGACCCTCTTCCAATCTGATCTAGACTGTGTTAGATCTAAACTCAACTTCCTCTGTATCAAGTCTGTCCTTATAACCTCCTATATAGATTATCATAGATTATCAAAAGTAAATCGACAATCTACGTCAGTTCGGGTGTCAACACCCATGTTCAAGTATCAAATTTTTTTTACAAAATTCAGTTTATATTAAGGATATTAGATTAGTCAAAAACAGAACGTTTTAAAGGAGTTTGGAGTTAAAGAACAGAAAGGAAGGGTAAGCAAACGCTGCTATATATTTTTAGTTAGAAATTTAATGGAATTCCTGTAGTCTTGTGGTAGAGCGTTTGCTGGGAAAGTTCTTTTCTCTAAACCCTGGCCGAGTCATATAAAAGTGTAAATCTACCCTTTTTGCTTAGCGTTTAACATGAGAAAAAGATTAATAACTTATCTAGCAGTACTATAATCCGAAGAGATATCCCCTGAGTCAATAATTTCAATTATAATAAAGTCTATAATAATCATGGCTGCTCCTCCACTCCACGAGGAGTAAAAATAAAGTTAAATGCTCGCCTATTAACAAAAGTTTTCAAATGCGACTTAAAGAACGTTTTCCAAATCTGGTCGTTCAGCGATGATTTGAGTGTAAATTGCTTTTCAATGTTTTTCCGCAAATTTCTTGCTGACGATAAAAAGATACTGTTTTTTATATTGCTTTAAAAGTAAATGAAGTTTTGTGATTTTTTTTAAAACTTTATTGTATATAGGATAACATTTAAATGACCAAATCTATCTTAGTTACGTGTTATTTTTCTTGCTGATGTAACACCCGGAGCGTTCTGTAAACTCTAGAAAGGGTGTTGGCTCTCCAAAAATATACAAAATAATACAAGAGAACTTTCTAACGACACGAGTTGCGGAGATATATACTCCTTTTTATCTGTTCAAAATGATGGCTGGCTTAAAGTCAAAAAATATTTAACAAAAACTTATTTAAGAGAAAGGAAAATTATTCTTACCTCACGCAATTTAAGAGAAAGGAAAATTATTCTTACCTCACGCAATAGGTCAAGCAGAAGAAACAAATGAAACTGGTATGTCTAAATCTTATTGTTCGTAATAAGACAGCTAATGGCGACGGTATAAGCAATGTGTAGCAGCTGCTTACTTTTGCCATGGAGGTTTATTCTACCTCCATGCTTTCCCACAACTACTCGAAGGTTGCAGAAGAAACATTTTTACCAACCTCCTCCCTATTATCTCTTGGCCTGATCACGAGCTGCCGTGATGAAGGCAAATAACCTTAGTAACTAACGAGGTTGGATTTTGATTTTATTGTGTCCAGCTATAGCTATACCGCAGATAGCTTTTTAATTTTTCTGCAAATACTGTTGAATTAATATAAAGTGTTAGGGTAACAAAGTACTCCTTGAATCAATTTTCTTGTCAAATTTAGGGAATCCAGAAAAGAGAGGCCAAATTTGTGCATTTTTTTTGAACCGAGATCATGGATCAGATCAAGATGGTAGTTTGTACTGATTTTAAGTCATCAAAGCCATTTTAGTTTTTAATAAAATTTCCAAGATGATGTTTTCTAATTTGTATTTTTCAGTTTTACAATAGGGACCTTAAAAAATTTGCCAGCAAGGTGTTTACGCGCCTCTAGGGCCCTAAAATTACTTAAAAATTGTTTGTTTTTGCGTTTTTGGCCCTCATAGCTCTGGGTGCCATTATTCCAGAACCTCTTCGCTTTTTTGATATCTCTGTTCCCGATATCAAAAAAGCGAAAGAAGGTCCTGGGGACGAGGTTGCATTATTCATACTCAAGTTATTTTTGATTTCCGCCGGCGAAGGCGGAATCTTTAATATCGCCTGGGGGGAGAGAGAGAGAGAGAGAAATCATTAGTTAAATTTTTGGATTTTTCAAATAATTCTGGATCATTGATATCGTTTAATGTTAAGTTAGAGTTAAATATATCGAAAAAAATTGTTAGGTTAAGTACAATTACTGTAATTGAATGGTTCAAATAAACACCAACTGATACAACGTCAAAATTCATCAAATTCGACATTGTCGAATTTTACCCTTCTATCTCTTAAGAACTACTCGACAAAGCAATTAATTTCGCAAGATCTGCTGTACCAATCGACTACAAAGTCTTCAATATAATAAGACACAGTCGGAAGTCCTTGTTATTTGATAAATCATCGACTTGGGTTAAAAAAGGAAACGTTCTTTTCGATGTAACAATGGGTTCATACGATGGAGCGGAGATCTGTGAGTTAGTTGGACTATAAAAATTAAAAAAGATCAGCAATATTATCGATATCAAACATGTCGGTCTATATAGAGACGATGGACTTGCAATTATCCAAAACGCCAGTGGACCACGAATGAACAAAATTCGAAAGGACATCATAACCTTGTTTAAGGAAGACAAATTGGCAGTAACTATCGAAACGAGCCTGATTGAAACAGACTTTTTGGATGTATCATTTAACGTTAACAGTAAAACCTACAAACCCTACAGGAAACCCAACAGCGATCCGCTATATATTAACATTAATTCGAACCACCCGAATACTGTACTGAAAGCCATTCTGAAGATGGTCAATGGAAGATTAATTGCGACATCCTGTAACAGAAAAGTATTTGATGACGCAAAGCCTTTATACGAAGCTTCCCTCGCTGCCAGCAGATTTGAAAGCACAATGACATACGCGAATAAACCCAAACAACGCCCTAATCGCCAAAGGTAGATAATTTGGTTCAACCCGCCGTTCAGTAAAAATGTTAAAACAGACATTGGACGATCATTTCTCAAGATTGTTAGAAAAAACTTCAGTAAAGAACACAAATATTATAAATTTTCAATAAAAACACCCTCAAGTTGAGCTATTCATGTAGCACAAACATCCGAAACATCATAAAGGGACATAATAAAAAAGTTCTCACTTCCGAAGAAAGGCAAAAACAACGACCTCGCAATTGCCGGGATAAGTCCCAGTGTCCACTAAATGGTGACTGTTTAGCTACATGCATCATCTACAAAGCGGAAGTCAAATACATAGACAAAAATGAATTTTACTACGGCTTATGCGAAGGCGAATTTAAAGAAAGGTTTAACAACCACAAAAAGTCCTTTCGACACGAGAAATACAGAAACGAAACCGAATTGTCGAAATTAATTTGGAGATTAAAAGACGACGGAACAGACTTTGAAATCTCATGGAGTATTGAAAAACGTGCAATGTCGTATAGGACAGGAGCGCGCACGTGTGACTTGTGACTAACAGAAAAAATAGCAATTATTTGTTTTATTACGTTTTATCACGTAATTAAAAGGTTTATACTTTAGTTAGTACCAACTTAGTATAATTAGTATCATTTGCCTGAAAATTGCTAAGAAGCATGAAACTTTGAGTAGCAAAATTAATGTAGTTTTTTTTATATATATATTTATTAATTTTTTTCTGGGTACAGTATACATACTATAGAACAGTAGTTGAACAGTAGTAGAACAACAGTAGTAGCATACAGTATAAGGCATATATACATTATATAATTTTCAGAAGTAGAGGTGATCTCTATCGGCAAAAGTGAAAACTTGGACCGAGCGGGATTTGAACCAGCGACCATTGGGTTAGCGCCCCACTGCTCTGCCAAGTGAGCTATCGGTCCAATAGTGAGATGAGTTTGCAATTGCCTTTTCTCTCACTACAGGATCGAGCCCAGTTGGCGGTTCAAGCCTACCAGCACAAGCCTTCACTTCCGCAACATGTTATGTCATCATCTTTTTCAGCCATATACAAATCTTAAACAAACCAATGTTAGATTTTGCGTACAACATAGTTACATCATCGTGACATTATCAAGGTAATATACCAGCTTTTAGCTAACTATGTTCAGATTTTCGATCCTCAAAAACACAAAACTAAATATCTCGTAATTTACATATCTTCGTAATAGTTCGTGAACAATATAAATATATTGCTAACACCTTTTCTCAAAAGATAAATATTCACAAAAGAGCTTTTTTGAAGTTTTAACATTTAATGGGATATAAGTGATTTCAGAAAAGGAAAATATGGCGAAAACATTATTATTCCTACTTTCACTTATTCATGTAGTAACTACTGGTAAAACATTTTATGAAGCCAGCAAAGACAATTCGATAGACACAGTTACCTATCCTAATCTTGCCATTAAAGTTTTACACGTCAAACGATTCGAAATGTGTTTTGGAGAATGCATTTTAATCCCAACCTGCTACTCATTCGCCTTCCACAATCATACGAATCAATGTATGTTCTTCAGCCGTGATCGATGTTCAGTAGATTTAATTCCATCTCAAGGAGTGACGTTTTTTGATTCATATCACGTGACAAAATTGCCGAACAGGTTCAAACTAATTTCCAAATCCAGTTTAGAAATTGGTTTTACGGATGGTATGACTGGTTTGAGATTTCAATTTCACTCATCGCTATCTATCTGGTTAACAAGGTGCATAATGTTTGACGTCAACAGCGCATGTCTGTATCAACAAGGAAACATGGTGGACCGTGCACCTCCCCCTGGTTGCAGTAGCTTCAATTTGATTCCAGTCGGCGATTACTTCATTATAAAGATACTTCAAACAGGTATGTGTTTGTCATCAACTAGCGCTGTACCTACAGATGGTGAACTCGTTGGTGTTGCAGATTGCGATAAAACGAACGATAACATGTTGTTTTGGGTGTTTTAAAACAGTATGTAACACATTAATAATCCAAGGACAAAAATTATTGTAACACTAATTTGTATTGGCGTTAACGTTTTAAAATGTTGCATGTAAATTCTTAAGCTCGCTTTCCCTCACAATGCGTAATTGTTTTACAACAGTTGCTAAGCACTTTTTATCTTAGTGGAACCGACATTTATAGCTAGAGCGCAGTTTTCGCAGGCCGAGAAAGATGAAATGAAAAATAAAAAAATACAGGGAGAAATCAAGGTCGGTATAAATCTTTATATTGTTTCACTCTACGCTGTTTGATTTAAAAAGAGGAGAAACTTTTTTTTTGACCACCGATCCTGAAGATTTTGGTTAGTTAAACTTTTCACAATCCCCAATCCAACTTAAAATTTGCACTTTTTACTCGCTTAATATTTTATGTAGTTACTGCGATATATGTACACGCCCATTAAAGATTGGAATGTTTAATAAACGCCCACCCATCATTTTAAGCTTTTACTTAAACCTAAAAGAATGGTTATAACATATTAATTTCGTGAATATTTTAAACGCCTTACAACACCTGCTTCGGATTTAAATCAGGTAAAATCTTAGTAGACTCAGTTCCTGACAACTTTATCCCGAAAGCCTCGCTTCTTTTCAATTCTAAATGGCGGGATTCTTCTTTTTTACCAAGTGCTTGTAATGAGGTTGATGTATTTGTTCTTGTTCAGAAAGCAGGTATATATTAGCGGAAGGATCACATCCAAAATAAATGTCTGAATTTTGAGCAAGTACAACTCGCTGTATATATCGAAAGAAGGTATATTTCACCCTATCTGAAGCAAAAAATGCAAATTTGGAAGCCTTTTACACAGATACAGATAATAATGACTGTACTCTGTAAATAACTTGAGACCAAAAACAGCGGGTTTTAAAAAAACGACAATGTGATTTTTGAGGTTTTTTTAAGAATTTTTTGTAAAAAAAGTAATCAAACTTTAAACTTTTTACTGTGAAAAGTATCCCCTATTATTCGTAGAATAACTAAAACATATTTCAGAGGAAAGGTAAGATTTTAATCAACCTATTGCTTCCATCTGGGTCCGTGAAAAAAAGTTCTTTAATTGCTGTGATCTGATTGCTTAATTTCGATCCTCTAATTTTCTCTTCAGATAATAAATAGCCAAAGATAATTACGATCATTGTATGTCGATGACAGCTGTAGCTGTCGAAACGTAGCCTAGAATAAACTTGCTTGTTAATGACATGATAATATTTATATTATTCAATAAAACATAATTGATCAAAAAAGGTAATTTCCAAGAAGAAAGAAAAGCGCTGATTTACGTCCATAATAACTTATAGCCATTTAAACACCGTCATGAAATGTCCCTGATACTTATTCTTGCAATAGGTTACTTTAAGGGCAGAATTTTAGCGGGCAGAAATTTTTGCGAGGATAAAAAATCACGAAATTTCGCAAAGTTAATTTTCGCAAAGTCTACTTCTAGAAAAAATCTTACAGAAAAAACTTTCGCGAATTTTCCAAAATCTGTATTTTTGGAAGCAAAAACATTCGCAAATGGCAATGAATTTCAATGAAGATGATAATTCAAGTAGTAAGGGACTACTTCCCTCCCAAGGGAAGAGAAAAAGATTCTGGAACGGTTTGATGCTTGTTGAAAGCATACAAAATTTCCATATTTTCGACTTATTCTTCCTCCCGCTAATTATCAAATTCCTAAATTGCTTTCATCTTCTAAACCAGAACCACTAAGTTCTTCTTTATAATAATAATAATAATAATAATTAATAATAAGAGACTTTATTATTATCTGTCATTGTCCTTCTGCAAAAAGTCATCTTTCTTTCTTCATGTTTGGAGAACAATTATAGCAAAAGTCATGCAGTATCTTATTGAACTTTTATATGCTTTGCCCTTATATCGATTTCTATTAACTGCCGTAGCTATTCAATCGTGAAAAATCGATGTGAAGCCATCAACTGTGGTAAATCATGGCCCACTAAGCCTTTAACGTGAAAGGGTAGGAATGTGATTACAAATTTTTAAAATTGTTTTAGTAAGAGCAAATATTTCCTACTTCCCCAAACTTTCCCGAACGTATTGAGAATCTATGGGCCAAAAAAATGGGTATTGGTAAGGATGGCAAAACGCTGTCAAGCTTTTGCAAGACGTTGCAAAAACTTGAGTGAAATCTGTTTGTTTGGACAAGAAGTGTATTGAAAATATGACAGAAGACATTGAATTTTAAACATTCGCTTTAAATTTTTCTATTTGCTATAAAAAAACAACATTTTCTGTTTATTTGTGGGATCTCAAGTAGAATTTTAATCAGCATAACTAAAGTTGTAATTCAAACCGACAGATTTTAAGCGAAAACTCGTAAATTCTTATAACATTTGCTAGACGACTTTCAGTTTAAAACAGGTGCTTGTTGAATTTCCGCGCCCGAAGAAGGCGTAGGAAATTCTTTAAAACCGTCGTTTTTTTTCTTTCAGAGCATTTTTTGGGAATGACTTCATTTAGCACCGGGCTAAGTGGTCCCGACACACGACGTACAACATAACTAGTACCCTTCATACTTTATCAATATTAAAAGTCCGACAGACGTTCAGTCATACTTCTCCAACCAAATGGACCCGACAAATGAAACTGCATTATCCGACATCCTCTCTATATAACAAATACATATTTTTTCTGTCAATAATCCATAACCAACGTAATATCGCATAATACTGCATAATACCTTCATAATCCATAAAAGATACATAATTTCGCTGTCGATGGCCATACCAACGTAATATCGCATAATACTGCATAATACCTTCATAATACTCTCTGTCGCTACATAACAAATACATATTTTTTCTGTCAATAATCCATAACCAACGTAATATCGCATAATACTGCATAATACCTTCATAATTCAAAAAAAGTACATAAATTTTCTGTCGATGGCCATACCAACGTAATATCGCATAATACTGCATAATACCTTCATAATACTCTCTATCGTTCCATAAAAAATACATATTTTTTCTGTCGATGGCCATAACCAACGTAATATCGCATAATACTGCATAATACTGCATAATACCTTCATAATTCATAAAAAATACATAAATTTTCTGTCGATGGCCATACCAACGTAATATCGCATAATACTGCATAATACCTTCATAATACTCTCTATCGTTCCATAAAAAATACATATTTTTTCTGTCGATGGCCATACCAACGTAATATCGCATAATACTGCATAATACTGCATAATACCTTCATAATTCATAAAAAATACATATTTTTTCTGTCGATGGCCATAACCAACGTAATATCGCATAATACTGCATAATACTGCATAATACCTTCATAATTCATAAAAAATACATAAATTTTCTGTCGATGGCCATACCAACATAATATCGCATAATACTGCATAATACTGCATAATACCTTCATAATTCATAAAAAATACATAAAATTTCAGTCGATGGCCATAACAACGTAATATCGCATAATACTGCATAATACCTTCATAATACTCTCTGTCGTTACATAAAAAATACATATTTTTTCTGTCGATGGCCATACCAACGTAATATCGCATAATACTGCATAATACTGCATAATACCTTCATAATTCATAAAAAATACATATTTTTTCTGTCGATGGCCATAACCAACGTAATATCGCATAATACTGCATAATACTGCATAATACCTTCATAATTCATAAAAAATACATAAATTTTCTGTCGATGGCCATACCAACATAATATCGCATAATACTGCATAATACTGCATAATACCTTCATAATTCATAAAAAATACATAAAATTTCAGTCGATGGCCATAACAACGTAATATCGCATAATACTGCATAATACCTTCATAATACTCTCTGTCGTTACATAAAAAATACATATTTTTTCTGTCGATGGCCATACCAACGTAATATCGCATAATACTGCATAATACTGCATAATACCTTCATAATTCATAAAAAATACATATTTTTTCTGTCGATGGCCATAACCAACGTAATATCGCATAATACTGCATAATACTGCATAATACCTTCATAATTCATAAAAAATACATATTTTTTCTGTCGATGGCCATACCAACATAATATCGCATAATACTGCATAATACTGCATAATACCTTCATAATTCATAAAAAATACATATATTTTCTGTCGATGGCCATACCAACGTAATATCGCATAATACTGCATAATACCTTCATAATTCATAAAAAATACATAAATTTTCTGTCGATGGCCATACCAACGTAATATCGCATAATACTGCATAATACCTTCATAATACTCTCTATCGTTTCATAAAAAATACATATTTTTTCTGTCGATGGCCATACCAACGTAATATCGCATAATACTGCATAATACTGCATAATACCTTCATAATTCATAAAAAATACATATTTTTTCTGTCGATGGCCATAACCAACGTAATATCGCATAATACTGCATAATACTGCATAATACCTTCATAATTCATAAAAAATACATAAATTTTCTGTCGATGGCCATACCAACATAATATCGCATAATACTGCATAATACTGCATAATACCTTCATAATTCATAAAAAATACATATATTTTCTGTCGATGGCCATACCAACGTAATATCGCATAATACTGCATAATACCTTCATAATACTCTCTGTCGTTACATAAAAAATACATATTTTTTCTGTCGATGGCCATACCAACGTAATATCGCATAATACTGCATAATACTGCATAATACCTTCATAATTCAAAAAAAGTACATAAATTTTCTGTCGATGGCCATACCAACGTAATATCGCATAATACTGCATAATACCTTCATAATAATGTCTGTCGCTTCATAAAAACTACATATTTTTTCTGTCGATGGCCATAACCAACGTAATATTCCACAATATTTCGCATAACTGCCATTCACGGAAAGCTGTTTTTATAAAGTAGACAAAGTTTGAGGTTGGATACACATCCATACACAAACAAAAACGATATTTCGCTCAAATATCCTTTTGCAACAAGACATAATAACGGCCCTATTGCAGGCTAAACAAAGAGGCGTTTTTGTACAATATATTGAACAGGCGGTAGTGTTCTATGCTCACCGATAGCCAATAGAAAAGATATTTTGGACTAATACCCCCCGCGAAATTGCATATCACAAGTCCTAAAAAATGCCAATCTGAGGCAAGGCATTATACTATAAATTTACCGGGCTTTACTGTTATGTACTTATTCGTACAGCAGTAGAAACAAGTGTCCTCCCTGAAAATGACGCATCAAAAACGCTAAAGTAGGCCAATCAATCCAAAGACATTACGTGTGTTTTTATTTCAGACCATGCAAAAGTGTAAATTCTATCTCTTTTTTTCGGGGCAGTATTTCAATAGTATAGCTTGATTAGTTCTTAAACCAAATAAATCTCTTAGATGCATAAAAATTTAAATGTTCCAATGATTTTTGTCCGACTGAAGAAGCTGCTGCCGTAGAGAAGCTATATCACATTAAAGTTTAGAGCCGTTTACGATGAGATTATTCCATTGTTTGTAGTTAAAATTTCACAGGTCATAACTTTTTATCGGCAAAGTCTCTTAGGCTGAAATTCTGTAGAAGGCATGTCAGTAATATAACGTATCATTAGGAAAAGGAAAAAATACTTTTTTAACAGATATGGAAGAATTCCAAATTAAAAGTAAAAACTTCTATTTACATGGAACAAAGATGTTCCAAAAAGGCATAAGTATAAAATTTATCTCATTTAAAGAGTCTCCGTAGATTTGATATTCCATTGAAGTTAGGATCAGAGTACAAAAGCTGAAAATAGTTCTAAATAATGTAATTATTATTGGCTATTGTTAAAAAATCATATGGTGAGTTAACAAGATCAACTTTATGAGCAACTGACCGAAAAACCAATAGACGTATGATATCGTTAGTCTTTTTAATAATAGCGGTATTTTGCCTGTTTGTCCGCGAAAAGCGCGTCCTGTTAATTAATCACGAAATTCTTATATCTGCACAAAATACCAAATGCGATATATATTTACCGACTTTGTTTTATTCTTCCGCGTGTAGCATTCAATTGCAACGCCTGATTTTTTTGAAAAACCAATCCGAGATTTTGCAGCCACGACAAAGGGATGTGTAAAGCAGAGAGCAGTGTTATTACGGCCATTTTGAAAGTTGCGTAACGTTGACGTTGATAAGTCTGTCCTTGTTTTTCTTATATATTTTTACATGTTAAGTTAAATATGCTGTTGGTATTATTGATCCTCTAAAATTTGCGCTGTTTATGAAATAGGTTGGGAGTTTACAGAGGCCGTGAATAACGAAAAAATTACTTTCAGGGGTGTTTTAAAAATAATGGAAGCTCGATATTGTCGCCGTGTTCTAAATGAAAAATTCATGTCAGTTCCATTATTCATAGCATAGTAGTTGGGTTGAGCGTCTCACATGGATATTGATTTCCGGAAAACATGCGTAGAATGTGATGGGAAACCTAACGTGCTTTCATGTGACGGTAGGAAGAATGGGGTTCAAGAATGCATTTGTAGAACCAATAGAAATCCTGCAAGCAGACGAAGTTATTTCTTCTCGTTTTAGAAGGCTTGGCAGTTGCTTTATAACATCAAGAACTGACAATAATAGGAAATTATATCGTCCTCTTCGTAGCTTATTGTACGTACTAAAAATAGATCTCAGAAAAAAATCGAATAGGTGACGATGCATTATGTTTCCATTAGGCGCAATCACACACACATTTGTCATCGATGTCCGTCGGTCTTTACTGCCGCTTGATATCTGATAATACCAACATAAATGAAAAAAAAAAGCAATAGCGTCCGTTTTTAAACAGTTGTCCAACGATTCTTGTGTTGATACTCTTATACCATTCCGTGCAGTAAATATTATTATAGATTTGGAATTTGCATGTCAAGTAGGTAGGGGGACTCGCTCGTCTGTACTGGTATTTTGTTACCAGCAACAATTCTATCAAAAGGTTGCAGATGTAATTATTAAGTCTTCAGAACACTCTCTAAATTGTCTTCCACGCAACGATGTGATTAATTTACCTTTGTACCCTGCATATTTTGTGAAAACAATTCATTCCTTTAAAATGCAACCAGAACAGTTATTTGAAGGTTCTTACAATCCAGCTGAGTTTGGCTTTTGTTTTTTATTCTTCAAATTATGGCAAACAAATTCGGCAAGTTAGGATATTTTCTGCCGACTCCAGCAACTCAAGCAAATACGACGATGTCCCTATTGAAGTTTGTCAAAAGTCATTTCTACAAGTGAGCAAGCAAGACATGAAGTTTGTGTTCTTTTTACCCAATACATGGCCACTGCTGTGGATTTCACGTCATACCTAGTATTAAAGGCCGAAAAGATGCACCTGCTTCTTTTTATATACATCTAGAAGAGGCATCTAGAATTAGATATGTTCTATGATCATGCGTGCATTTTAAGCGAATACGTCAAGAACAGAAAATCAAGATTCTACCAACACATGCGCTTTTTCATGATGTTTTCACGGGTACACTCATAAGTTTACCACTGCATTTTACTTAAATTCCATCCTTTTTTCGCGAGCGAGGTTACGTCGATTTGTGAATAGCTTCATCCTTTAGATAAAAAGTTCAGTTAGATTGATGAGCCAAGCACATTTCTTGTTCTATCTGTAATTTTTCATTCACCAATGGAACAAATCGAAAGAATATAGTTTCAGAAAACGACACAGAATTGCGTGTCTGGGGAACGAAAACTGATTAAATCAACGGCAAGTATTTGGCAATTTTACGTAGAATTTCAAATATACGCTTCTCTACGAACTTCTGTCATTGTTTTACTCGCCTTCCTCGGTTAAATAGGAAGTGAAAAAATTTAGTTTCCTCAAAAAATTATTTTTTCCTAAATTCTAATTAAAACACCATTGAGTAAAAATATAAACTGTATGTATTAAATTTCCGTATGCTACAGCTCAGGTCAAAATCTAAATAAACTAACTTATATTTTAAGTTAAAAACATCAACGAAAAATTTTTGGTCTAAACAAAGTGCGCATTACGAATGATAATATGGTCTAGTATTCGATTCGGATCTTTTTCTTCGAAAAATTTGTTTTCAGTCTCTAAATTCAACGAAACAAGACAAACAGAGTGCGCATTACGAATGATATCACGGTGTAGTATTCGATTCGGAACTTTTTCTTCTAAATATTAGCTTTCAGTCAACGAAACAAGGCAAACGAGTGGAAAATTTCTTTTTAACCCTTAGAGTACTGTTTTTTGAAAATGCCCAACTTACAAATTAAAGCTAATCTGGTGTGTCGTAGATTACTTGTTCAATTAGAGAAATCGATCTAAAACGTATTTGAAGCGGCCTAACCTGGTGTACATGGATGGCTTCTTGATCTGGAAATTCTCTCTCTGTTTTGCAATCGCCTAGTTTACAAATATAAGCTGCTTTCATGTGTATAGATTGCTTTTTGTCTAAAATCGGGCTAATGTCGCGTGTATGGATCTTGATTTGGAAATTTTCTCCTTAGTTTTGTAAATGCTTAATTTACAAAATTGAGCTAATCACATCTGCATGGATTAATTTCTTTCTTAAGTTTTCTTTGCAAAAGGTCAAAGTTGTTATATCAGGCTAATCTTATATGTATGGTTTGCTTTCTAATACGGGTAAATTGTCTCCTAAATGTTTTTTTCAAAGATGGAATTTCCTAAAAAAACCGAATTTAATGTGTATGGATTGCTTCGTAATACGGGTAAATTGTGTCCCCAATTCTGTTTTCAAAAATCGAATTTACTAAAACAACTGAATTTTATATGTATGGATTGCTTCTTAATACCGGTAAATTATCTCCCTAAATGTTTTTTCTAAAGACCGAATTTACTAAAAGAACTGAATATCATGGATTGCTTGTATGGATTGCTTCTTAATGCGGGTAAATTATCTCCCCTAACGTGTTTTTTTCAAAGACTGAATTTACTGAAACAATGTGTATGGATTGCTTTTAAATACGGGAAATTCATCCCTAAGCTTTTTGTGTGGTTAATCAAAACAAGCAGACCTATGGATTTGTTCCTTTTTGGAAGCTTTTCCCAATATGCAAAAAAATATTACAAACGTTTCACACTACGACACAAAATGAAAAATATTCAAAAGGAAGTCGAACGGAAAAATATTTTTAGGCCCTTATTTTTACTTGTCTATTGGACTTTAACTTTAAGATTGCAAAAGCTAAGGTCTGGTTGACAAATTGTCTATCTATCAATAATTTCATATTTTAAATTTAACAGAACCACCATGAATTCGTCATGCTTGCTGTGAATCTAGGTTATCGCGACTTTGAGTTTCTTCACTAAAGATAAGATAAATAAAAATGGAACAAATCTTATTCGTTAATACGAAAGGGTTTCTTGAGATTGATAACAACGAACATTTGAGCATTTCTCTAACATGAAAACAGTTAGTATGTTCGGACTAACCTTCACTTGTTGTAAGGATTCTTTGTTCTCTAATGCTTTCACCATCGTTTCTTTCGGCAATATCTTTTGTCTGTTCTCTATAAACCATAAAAAAGCACAACATAGCAATTAAATTGTTATATCCAATTAATTATTTTCTGTCACGTTAATTTTTGGACTTTTTAACTGAAAGTAATAGTACGTGCAACCCACTACACAACATTACTTTCATATTTTTTTCAAATCAAACCTCAAATCAAATTTCAAATCTCAAATCAAATTTAATAAAAACTTACCATTGGCTGCCTAACCCAGTATTTTCCTTTTGGCATTACAGCATTTATCTAAACAAAATTACTTAAATGGTTATGTGAATGTTTTACAAAGATTTTCCTAAAAAAAATAAGTTTCCTCAAATAATTATTTTTTAACATAAAAAATAAATGAATGATAAACATTTATCTTTTTAATTTAAACTACCACATGAAAAAACCGTCACAAAAGTATTAGCTTATTTTGGAATATCCAAAAGTAATCAAGACCATATATTTAATTATTAAGGTTGGTGCTTTGTAAATCAAAAACGCAATAACAAAAACCAATAATAATAAATATTACACAAGTTATGTATGCAGAATCATGTACATTTAGTGTAAGGTTTATCTAAATATTTTAAAACTTAAAAAAAAAAAACTTAATCCACGCACTTTTTTAAAGCCTTGTATCTATATACTAATAATAAATTATATATAATTATACGTTACAAGTGACAAGAAAATAGCTAGCTAAACAGCAAAACAATATATATATATAACAGGCAAAGTGGATATGTTCATTTTCCTTTGATCTTACCGAAATTTTCTTTGCAGTAACTGAAAAATGCATGTCTAATATGTTAAATTTTCTGACGTTACGGCGCGACGTCAATAAGACTACTTTAACGTCAATATTCTATATTAAATAAATGAAGCCATTACAGTGCACTTAAGGCTTTGAGGCCAAATAACTTGGAAACGAGGTGGTGACGTCAGTGATTTTTCACCGCGTAAGTAACTAGGGACCCGGGACCAATTTAGGTAAGTTTCCCAAACCTGGGTCCCCGAATCCGTTTCGGAATGGAAAGGTTGAGGACGTCATCACAAAACCTTCAAACCCCAATATCTCTGCAACCGTTTGTCAAAAGTCCATGTTCTTATACATTTTCTTGATCAGCATTTCAAGATCTATACGATGAATGCATCGGGTGTACGAATTTGTGAAGAAATATTTTTGGAACTTTTGGTAGGGACTTTGCTGACGTCAGCAAAATTTTTAAGCCCTTATATCTCCCTAAGCGTTTGTCAAAAACATACGATACCATACATTATTTTGGTCAACGTTTCAACCTTCACACCTTACAGACAACGAATGACTAACTTTAACCAATTTTCTTTTTGTACATGCACTGCTGACGTCAGCAAAAATCTAAAGCAACCTATTTTTTCATTGTTCTTCTGCCTTTTCCCATGGGCTTTATCGACTAGTCTTGTATAAGTAATCAGCTAAATTTACACTGAAAACACGATTCTTATTCAAGCTGGCACTTTTTTCTTCATACAACCCATCACTGCACCTAAATGAACAGGGTCACTTTAGAGAAGGATCATGCAAACATTACATGCAGTCTTTTATGAAGTTTTTTTCCAACAATTTTTTTACTTCTTTATCCACAGAGACTGTAAATACATTCTCAAACACACATAACTTACTCGTAACACACATTATATTGCCATTACAATTTATGGAAATCTATGTATAGCTAGTTAAAAAGCCTCAATGACACTGATTTCTCTTGTGCATTTAGTGTTAGCTTATTTCTTTTAATGGTTATCACTTCTGTTGTCCATCTTCTCTTTAATAATAGCCATATTCTGTATATTCAAAATGGTTGTGCGCGGCTTTTATCAGAAAATTTTGGGAAAACCCCGCAGAATCAGATTTTTACCAACGAAGGACGTCCGCAAAGAAATTCTGACAAAGTCAGCATTTGAATCATGATTTTTAATTGTCATGTGACAGATATTATCCATACCAAGTTTTATAATTTGTAACCTAACACAAGGGAAGTTATGAGCTTAGGGCACTAATTTATTGTGCTTGAGCATTTAATACTTTATTCCGCGTTTTGTTACTTTCGCAGAATATCTCTTTAGTGATGTAGCTATGAATGGGTATCCGATTTGCCTTTTTGCAAAAGTAAAGAATTACTTCAAATGGTCCGCTAGAACGTTATCTTCTTCGCGCGCGATATTTCTTAAAAGTATCTTTCTAGTGATGTATGCAAGGGTATATTCCACCTCTGTTTGTCTACTGTATCGTACATATATTTTATTTGTCTTGTTCTGCTAGGGCATCTAATATTTCAATGGAGCTTAAAATTTCTCGCAAAATTTCCTTTTCATTGACTTATGAATGGGTCCAGCATTTCTGCTTTATTACTGCCCAGAAGATAGTTTTCCTTTGAATTTATTTGCTCTTTTAAAGGATGTAAGATTCTATATTGTGTAGTGTAAAACCTTGCCTTTGATTTGTCTGGTTTCGGACCTTTGATGTGTCATTATGCAAGAAGGTATTTGTCCAGAACATCGTATCTCTTGGTGTATGGATGAGTATAGAACAATACCACTTGTTTAATGTATAGTATATCGTCTTCCCTCAGATTGTCATGTTTTAGGACATCTAATAATGTCAGTTCGAATGAACATAGAATCGCTTCTAATGAAGTATGAGTGGGTATAGCACACTGCTGTCTGTTCAATGTA
The DNA here is from genome assembly GCF_029227915.1 of Hydractinia symbiolongicarpus. Lineage (NCBI taxonomy): Eukaryota > Metazoa > Cnidaria > Hydrozoa > Anthoathecata > Hydractiniidae > Hydractinia > Hydractinia symbiolongicarpus. Next base: position 9,512,868 of record NC_079887.1, read on the forward strand.
TTGTTTGGCGACTTCCCTAAGATCGACATGCTTTGAGACTTTTAATATGTCATTTCACGAGATGGCATTTGTCTATAATATTGTTTTTGGTGTTGTATCGATGGGTACATAATACTAACTACTGTTTAGCATCTATTATAACATCTGCTTTTAGACTGACCTGTGTTATAATCTCCACAATAACATAATACATGTTATTTTGCGGGAACATATCTTTCTATTGATGTATAGATATGTATTCAACCTCAGTGGTCTTATACTATAAAAATAACCGTTGAGGTTGCAACCATTTTCTTTGATTGGTCTGCTTTAGGACATCTAACATGCTATTCAGAGGAGAGTAATTGTCCAAGAGATTGTTTCTATAGATGAATCAATGGGTATAAAGCACTACTGCTTGTTCAGTGTATACTATAACGTCTGTCATCAGATTGGTCTGCCTTAAGACTTTTAATATGTTTCTTCGCGAGAGGATATTTGTCCAGAATGCAGTTTTGGTATTTTGTCAAAATATCTGTTCTATTAGTGGATGGATTTGTATCCTACCTCAATACCTCTATAGTGCAACGTGTTCCCTAAGATTGGTTTATATTGTAAAGCCTTCGCATTGATTGGTCTGCTTTAGGACTGTTGATGCGTCATTTCCAGGGAGGGTATTTCTCCATAAAATTGTTTCTATTTGTGTATGGATGTATTTCCAGCATAAGTGTTTGTGCAGGGTAAAGTATAAAATTTTCTCTTTGATTGGTCTTTTAAAATATCTCAGATTTTATTTTGCACATACCTCAACTTCTAAAAGTGTTACCTCAAATGACGTATGGATGTGTCTCACATTTACAGACTTCTTTTAATTTTTCTGCTAGGATTTCGACCTTTACTTTCATCCAGGTTGTTTTTTAGCCATGTATTGTGGAATATCCCATTTACTTACTGGTTTAGGGAGGCTTTATTTGAATAGATCTATTAGGTCGTTTTTTAAATAGTCTTATCCAAGCTATCACTGTCGTCTCTATTGCATGTGCATAGGTATAGAACAAAACCGCCTTTTTAGTGTATACTATACATCTTTCCTCAAATCTAACAGCTTAAGACTTTTACTGTGTCATTTGCGAGGGGGTATTTGTCCAGAATATTGTTTCTATTGGTGCATAGATGTGCACCCAACCTCACTGAATGTTTAATTTAAGGCGTAAAGTCTTCTCTTGATTGGCGTGCTTCATCTTTTCGCGGAAGGGTATTCGTCCAAAGTATAGTGTCTATTTGTGAATGGATTGTTATCCAACATCAGTGTTGGTTTGGTTTATAGTGAATAGTTTTTCCTTCGATTGGTCTGCTTTGGGACTTTTGATGTGTCATTTTCTTGGAGGGTATTTAGCCCAAATATGACTTCTATTGGTGGATGGATGTGTATCCAACCTCAATATTTGTTCAATTACAGTGTAAAGTCCACACATTGATTAGTCTGCTTTAGAACTTTCATTTTTTTATATCACGGTAAGATACTTGTCCAAAATATAGTGTCACTTTGTGTATTGACGTGTATCCAACATCAGTGTTTGTTTAGTTTAAAGTATAAAGTCTCTTGATTGGCGTGCTTGAGGACTTTTAATGTAGGACTTTTGATGTATCATTTCGCAGAAGAGTATTTTGCCATAATATCATTTCTATTGGTAAATGGATGTATGCTCAACCTCAACTGTTGTTTTTTTCAATATGTGATCACTTTGCATTAATTGGTCTACTTTAGAAATTTTGATACGTCATTTCCAGGGAGAATACTTGTTTCTACTGCGGAATAATGTGGCATATTACGTTGGCTATAGCCTATCTACAAAAAAAAAGCATTTGTTATGTAGCGATAGAGAGTATTATGAAGGTATTATGCAGTATTATGCGATATTACGTTGGTATGGCCATCGACAGAAAATTTATGTGTTTTTTATGAATTATGAAGGTATTATGCAGTATTATGCGATATTACGTTGGTATGGCCATCGACAGAAAATTTATGTACGTTTTTTGAATTATGAAGGTATTATGCAGTATTATGCAGTATTATGCGATATTACGTTGGTTATGGATTATTGACAGAAAAAATATGTATTTTTTATGTAACGATAGAGAGTATTATGAAGGTATTATGCAGTATTATGCGATATTACGTTGGTTATGGATTATTGACAGAAAAATATGTATTTTTTATGGAACGATAGAGAGTATTATAAAGGCATTATGCAGTATTATGCGATATTACGTTGGTATGGCCATCGACAGAAAAAATATGTATTTTTTTATGTAACGACAGAGAGTATTATGAAGGTATTATGCAGTATTATGCGATATTACGTTGTTATGGCCATCGGCTGAAATTTTATGTATTTTTTATGAATTATGAAGGTATTATGCAGTATTATGCGATATTACGTTAGTATGGCCATCGACATAAAAAATATGTATTTTTTATGGAACGATAGAGAGTATTATAAAGGCATTATGCAGTATTATGCGATATTACGTTGGTATGGCCATCGACAGAAAATTTATGTACTATTTTTGAATTATGAAGGTATTATGCAGTATTATGCAGTATTATGCGATATTACGTTGGTATGGCCATCGACAGAAAAAATATGTATTTTTTATGTAACGACAGAGAGTATTATGAAGGTATTATGCAGTATTATGCGATATTACGTTGGTATGGCCATCGACAGAAAATTTATGTACTTTTTTTGAATTATGAAGGTATTATGCAGTATTATGCGATATTACGTTGGTTATGGATTATTGACAGAAAAAATATGTATTTTTTATGGAACGATAGAGAGTATTATAAAGGCATTATGCAGTATTATGCGATATTACGTTGGTATGGCCATCGACAGAAAAAATATGTATTTTTTTATGTAACGACAGAGAGTATTATGAAGGTATTATGCAGTATTATGCGATATTACGTTGTTATGGCCATCGGCTGAAATTTTATGTATTTTTTATGAATTATGAAGGTATTATGTAGTATTATGCGATATTACGTTGGTATGGCCATCGACAGAAAAAATATGTATTTTTTATGGAACGATAGAGAGTATTATAAAGGCATTATGCAGTATTATGCGATATTACGTTGGTATGGCCATCGACAGAAAATTTATGTACTATTTTTGAATTATGAAGGTATTATGCAGTATTATGCAGTATTATGCGATATTACGTTGGTTATGGATTATTGACAGAAAAAATATGTATTTGTTATGTAGCGACAGAGAGTATTATGAAGGTATTATGCAGTATTATGCGATATTACGTTGGTATGACCATCGACAGAAAAATATGTATTTGTGATATAGAGAGGATGTCGGATAATGCGGTTTCATTTGTCGGGTCCATTTGGTTGGAGAAGTATGACTGAACGTCTGTCGGCTTTTTATGTCGATAAAGTATGAAGGTTGTTAGTTATGTTGTACGTCGTGGGGAAGTCTAGTATTGACGCTTCAGGCCAAAATTGGTATTTGTTTTCGACAAAATTTGGCACAGTTAACAAAAAAAGTATGCTGAACATAATGGTGACATAATAATTTTGAGTTTTGTCACCTAAATGTCATTTTAGGCCAAAATTGGTCCAAAAATTAGAACTACTTTATTTTCAACAAAATTTGGAACAGTTAACAAATAAAGTATGCTGAACATGATGGTGACATCAAAATTTTGATTTCCTGTTACCTGAATGTCATTTTAGGCCAAAATTGGTCCCAAAATTAAAACTACTTTATTTTTGACAAATTTTGGCACAATTAACAAAAAAAGTATACATAATGGTGACATCAAAATTTTGGTTTTTGTCACCTAAATGCCATTTTAGGCCAAAATTGGTCCAAAAATTAAAACTACTTCATTTTCAACAAAAATTGGCAAAGTTAACAAAAAAAGTATGCTGAACATAATGGTGACATCAAAATTTTGATTTTTGTCACCTAAATGCCATTTTAGACCAAAATTGGTCCAAAAATTAAAACCACTTCATTTTCGGCTAAATCTGGCACGGTTAACAAATAAAGTATGCTGAAAATGATGATGGTACAAAAGTTTGATTTTTTATCACCTAAATGTCATTTCAGGCCAAAATTTATCCAAAAATTAAAACTGCTTTATTTTCGACAAAAATTGACACAGTTAATAAAAAAAGTATACTGAAAATGATGGTTACATCAAAATTTTGATTTTTTGTCAACTAATGCCGTTTAAGACCATAAACGTCTCAATCGCAAGAATTTAAACCATGAATGATAGGCTGTATTTTTTGTTAGCAATTTCTTTTAAAATGTGAGTTTATTATGACACGTTTCGTTTTGTTTGCGTTTGTTGTAAGATATAATGTCACTGATGGGTTTTATCTTCAGAGGTTCATGCACCAAACCCCTTCGAATGTTTGGCACAATAACACAACGAATTAGCAGGTTTTCATCAAATATTTTGGTAGCGCGCGGAAATTCTTAGAGCCCCCAGGGCTTCTTGTTTGTCTTAAAAACAGATACAAGTTACTTCATGTAAAATATATAACTAAATCAATCCCGTAACTATTTCTCTGAAGACCTACCTTACTGACAAAATTCAACGGGACAATCTCCTACAAATGACTTTCTCCGAATAGTTTTCCCTGCTAAATAATGTTCCCTGTAAAAGCTAACACAAAGGGGTTATACATTTATTTATAATTTATATCTTATTTATATTTATATACTCCTTATATTTCATTGAAAACAGGATTAAAAGTGGAAGTAAACACGGCTAGAAAATATCAAACATGTATCTGAAATCTCATTGCAAGAAAGGTTACGAAAGAAAACCTAAATCTTTCCCGACAAGCTACCACAAAGCTTCCACTAACTCCTCCTTCTTTTAAAAGCCTTAATAAATATGCATTAACGCCACCTTCATTTTAAGCTCTGACTAAACCTCTCCTTTTCTTAAACGCTTTTCTGGGGCGTATTAATACACGGCTTTCTCGTTTCAGCACCCTAAATCTTATAGACAACGAGAAGAAGGCGACGAAGAGTATGTAGATAAAGATCTAGCATGAGATATCTGTGTGTTAGTGTACATAAAAACACAAAAGTGTCACGATCACACACCATCTGGATAGGCTTTCTGTATGCGTTGCTAGCATATTGCCGTATATAGTGTGACGGGCTCATCTACAGCTCCAGTTTTGAGGAGTGCATTAGAGATTCATTAGGTAGCCCGAAAAAGAATATTTTACTCCTAAAATATACACCAACCCTTGAGAGTGGTTGTTTTAAAATTGATGCAAATAATGGCGGTGTTAAAAAAGCTGGCGTTGAATTATGGCCCGAGTAAGCAGAAGCCGGTTAGATATTCGCTTGTAAACTGAATTATGATACAATACTTCTTAATCTTTCGTAATACCAGCTCACACGATTAACGCATTCCGCAAAGACAGTAGAAAATAAAAGCCGGATATTTGCTTTCGTTATTTTCACAGTTCATATATATTTACTTTCGTCATGTTATTTCAGACTATGTTGACATTCTTTAATGGTGAACGCATATTATCCCTTTTAAATACTCTGATGAAGTATCCATTGTTTAAATTTTAAACGTTTCTTTACGTGCGTCGAGTTTCTTGTTTGTGTGTGTGAATCATTGCAAACGAAAATTTGTTCGCCAGGTCATACGAAAAAAGAGCACGTTTTTGCACCAACATGAAAAATACCTTTAACCACATCAGTAAAAACTTCCTTCGCGGTTACATCTTCCGATTTAATATGTTTTCTTTATCGTCGACATTTAAAATAATTTACTTTTTGTTACTAGCTACGAAGCAGACATTTGAGTAATATGTTGCGGAGGAAACATGGGTCAATAATATTCAGGGTCGTGGGTCATGTATTACATTTTCTCTGATTATTAACTGGGGTCACAATTTTTTTTGCAATTTTATACATCAACAAAAATGTCGACAGAGCAGCTGCGAGGTACTAAAAATATACATGAAATGTTCTACCTTTTAGATCCAGACTTTGTCGGTCCTAAATCGTCAAGGAGACGAAAATTAAAGAGGACAAAAAATTAGGCTTGCAAATCATGTGTGCTTATGATAAGAAAAAAGTATTTAGCTCGGAAACAAGATGAATGGCATTATATTGGATTTCTATATATAGAATGCATGGATATTTATAACTATACCGGAAATAATTGTCTGACAATACCACACAAGCTTTTTCTTGTAAGAGCCACTTCAAGCAGCAGCATTGTCGAATTTTTTAAACAGCTATGGTACGAACATCTAATTTAAAAACCGAGTCCTATTTTTGCTCTCTTTTTTGCTGCCTTTTAATTAAAATAAATCCTATCTGAAAGTCAACAGGAACCAACCTCATTCCCAGGATTCCTATAAGTTTATGTTATATATTAGAGTCTTTGGGAATTGGGTCTAAATTGAGCAGAATCAATCATGTTTGTCAGCTTGTCTTAGCGGTTAGACAATGTCACGAGGTGCATCAGTTCTATTTAATTATTTATTTGTAGCTATACACAAAAGAAACTTTATTTAGGACCAAAGGTGAGCAAAACATACCGCTTGTATGTTTCTTATGTTTCCTCACCTTTAATTGCAGTACTTTTGGCATTATTAAATACTAAAAGACATAGAGAACTCGATAAAAAATTTTCTCTTTGAGAACGTTTTGTGTTGTCAAATACAGTGACAGTCACCAAGACGACAGGTTGTCTGACACACATGTGTTATAAAATCTCTTTGATGACACAGCATTGTCTGAGAACTCTGTGTTTGCAACCAAACTGTTTGGATGCTCTTCTTATATGCTTTCTCGATCATTTATTTCTTTCCATCGATACGGCCAATTTTAGTTGCTGATTTCGTAGCCTTCTTATAAAGAGAGTTTTGGAATTCACAACGTTAGAAAATGTGTAATTAACTAGCTGTTATCTCTATATTTCATTTTACTTCATGTTCCAGCCAAATATTTCGAATTCTAAAATGCTACCACTTGTACATTTTTTCATGGGCTGCAAGAAATAAAGATTTATTAAAAATTTAATATTACATTCTTGAAGTTTGTTTAACTAGTTTAAACGAGGTGGCTCTAAGTGAAGATGAGGTCGTGGATGAAACGAAGTTGCTGTACATCTAAATGAGGTTGTTGCAATGGCAAGTAAAAAGGAGTACCGACTTTATACAGCGCAGTCTGGGCACGAGTAAGGCGCTTGTAGGGACAAATGGTAGCGCAACAAGAAAAAAACAACAACAATAACAGAAAATTTAACTTGTGGCTTACCCATGGAGGTATAAAAGAACTTTTATACCTCCCTGCTTTACTATTATAACACTAAAATTAAAGGAGAGTATTCTTAATCCAAAAGACACAAAATTTAAGGTTATTAAATGACTAGAAGGTTAGCCTAGCTAAAAGTCAAGTGTCCAACGTGTTAAACCAGAAAGAAATGTCATTATTGGCACCACATTGCTAATTCTTATTGTTATCTTTAAAAAGTGTTGTCCCCAATAGTTACTATACCACTATATTTCAAAACAAAGCAAGTGCAGTTAGCTAACTAGCTAGCTAAATAGCTGACAAAAGATAGGTGTAGTTTAAGCCCGTTAGCTTTAGTTAGCCTGGTCAGTGTGCAGGGACAAGGAAAACATCACAGTAAATACTTTTCTTATATTAACATTATGTTAGCTGTTAGTTACATCTACCTTATTTTACAAAAAAATTAAAATCCAACATGCACAAAAATTGCTACCACAAATTTTTCATTTTTATCCACAATAAAATTTCGTTATTTGACAATACTGATTTTTCTTTCACCAAAATCATTAAATCTTTAGCATCAGCAAAACTGTTTTTGCAAAAATCTTTATCAACATTTGACATAATCTTTAATCATAATTTAAAAATAATCTGACGTCAGCCATAAAAAAAGTGAAAAAGAGCACTGGGAACGAAGTTGTGTTAGTCTTAACAATGTCACTACAAGTTGGTCAAGTGTGCATTTGTAATCTTGCTACTTGCATCCAGTCTTTTGTTCATTTTTAGACGATTCTTGTTTAGTTTCTATGTAGACGATAAAGAACAACTCTAGAATGTCATTTTTAAGTAAGTCTTATAATACATTGCTCAGACATTTCATCATCGAAAAGTTTGGCTACTTTTTTCCGACACTTACCATACGTGGTAGGGTTTAACAAACGATCGGCATGTTTCATTTCCACTTATGAGAAAAACGGATCGGAACGGAAAAATAATAATACATTAATGGGATTGGCTAATTATTCTTTTGCTATAATATTTTTTCCGCTCCTGTCAACATGAAAAATTTAGATGATTACAAATTGTAGTTTAAATCGAATCGGTAAATTTATTAACCAATCAAATTTTTGAGTTCACAATTTTCCAGATCTGATCAGTTCAGTTCTTCGGTGGCAATCCAGGAAAACTGTCCCCAAATTCTTTTTTTTTCTTTCATAAAAAATGGGCGAAATTATCCAAGCAATTACTAAACCGCAACATTAATTGTAAAGTAGCGGAAGTGGTTTAGAGTGCAGGGCTCGGTGACCCGATTTTCTTCAAATCACTGGTGATCACATTATTGAGAGGAGATATGTTGCGTTTAGCTACATATTAAAGCTATTAAAATATTATAAAGTAAAAAAACTTAATGGTAGAAAATAGCAGTTACTACTTCTTCATTTTTTACATCGATATCATATGCATGAAGGATTCGAAACGAAACTGGAATATGTTCGTAATTCGTGATACTCCCAACTCATAAAAACCATGAAGGAATTTAGAACACTTACTTATTTACAATGATCATTTCTCTTTTTAGCTTTAATTATCCAATTTGACTCGATTACCTACTCACAATTGCGTATATAGATTATGCTATAATATGTTCTGCTAAGTTTCACGCTTTCCCATCTGAAGTAGGCACTTCAGATGCCTGTACAAACTAACTAGAGAATGCTCAAACTTACTAGAAAATGAATAAAAGCGTTTAATGCCTGTTTCGAATATTTGCTATTTTCTCAAAAATTATTCTGTGTATGTGGCATGAACTCCTCCTTTGTTTAATGATCTAGGATATAGGTTGTAAAGCTTCATTTATTTTTAACGTATTACTGGAGAGGAGACCCTAATAACAAGGTGGGAAATATAAGCTCATTTAAGATATAAAGTTGTTACTGTGATAAAATCCATAAACACAAAATATTGTAATGTCAGAAGCAAGTTCAAAATACTTAATGATTAAGGCCATTTGTTTGTGTCATGAAAATGTGTTAAAAAAAATTAACCTTTTATTGTTCAGAATTTTATAGGCAAAAAACTTTGCGATTTTCTCGAGATTGAACATTCCACATAAACAAAACACAAACGACGATAGCAATAATGTTTCAAGCAACTAGCAACACCTTTTGTCTCATTTCAAGTTATGAAATCAACAGGGATTTTTTAAATTATCAAATTATCTTAAATTTTACCTTCAACAGAATAACATGAAAACGAAAAACTTGACATCTAATTCCTAAATAACGGAAAAACAAAGATTGTCCCCGTTTTTAACCAATCAGCATCGGGAGGAAGAATTGAAAAGAAAATGTTGGTTCCCAATTAAATAAGGCAGTCACCACACTTTTAAAAAGAAATCATAGTGATATTCATTGTTTTTTTGTATTTAAATTCAGCTTTTTCTTCAAAAAAGGTCTTGCGTTTAAGCTTTGATTTGAGAGAGAACACAATAAAATGACTGCCTCAGTAAATGAACCAGTATAAAAACTTTCCTCCAGGCTAATAAGGAACTTAATTTTAATTAAACTTTCAACTCTATTTTATGAGGGTACTTCAAATATCTATTTAGACTGATCTATTACAAATATTTAAAAGCAAAACATAAGCAACGCCTTCAGCTAAACCAATTAAATTTGGAGCAAGCCTGAGAGAGAGAGAGAGAGAGAGAGAGAGAGAGCTGGGGAAACATTTGATAAAAGGATGATAGCTGAGAACTTTTATAAGATGTAGAGAAAGGGCGCATTGTTTCATACTTCCTGGTTTCTCCAAGAATTTAATCTGCTAGTTAGTCAATACAGTTACATGGCTTAATAAGGATGTCTCATGACAAGATCTTGCACAGAAAAAAACGTATTAAGGTTAGGGCACACAGATCTAACATTTCATACGACTGTTTGCGTATTTTGAAAATCGAGATTGATGACGTTGGGCGTAAGTTGTTCCAGAATATTCGGCAAATTGTTATAAACGCAATAAAAATATTGAAAATTTTATTGTTTTTTAAAAAAAATTTTTAAACTTTTTAAACACTTTCAAAAAAATTTTACACGCGAGCCATACATTTTTGAGAACTATAAAAATAGACTTGCATTCCGAAAAACTGTCAAAAATTTAGATTATATAATATTTCTTTCTCAAACAGACATTTTAACCATATAAGGAAAAGTGGAATAGCTGTTTCATAGTTTGATTAGAATATGTTAAGTGTAGTTTCTACGTCATATAAAAAATGTTGATTCAACAACTGCACGATACATGACATCAGAGAATTTAAAAATCAATTAAAAACATGAAAACATGAAAATAAATAGACAGTTCATTTTTTATGTAAACTTTACTATGAAGTATTTCAGGGTAAGTAGTTGTGTAATACAACAATCTTCCGCAATACATGTTAAAGTCGAAGACGAATTTGAAAACTGCATTAGTTTTCAGAACGTCTTTCATCTCGCCTTTCCTGATCTTTAAGTTTTGTATTGGGATGTGACATTTGTATTTCATTAATGAACGAGCATCTTAACTCACACTTTACGAATTCTCAATTCCTGTTGATTCTTGTGTTTTCAAACACCCGCCTAGCAGCCATATTGCTGTCTGACGTAACACTTCTGCACGGAGCTTTTTTTACAGCTTTCACTTCTGTGTATTGGCCATCTATCTGCTTAAATGCTTTTTTGTTATTGTAAGAAACTCCTTTATAAACAACAGCAGGCTGTAAAAAGTTTAAACCAACTTTTAATCATAGAAAAAATTGAGCTGTAGTATACAAAAATGTTTTTAAATGGTTTGAGTTGAACGTCTGAGCTTTTCCTCTTCAATGATTCATTGTGTACTTTTTAGCAACAACTAAGAAAAACTTCAATCAATTTCGAGGCTAAAAGATATTTTGCTATCTCAATCTACAACCTTCCACAAAATAATCAAGGTGACAATTTTTAAAAAATTTTCCACACTAGATTCTCACAACCTAACCATGTGGAAGACTTGCCAGTGTCACCTACAGCCAACCTCGTTTCCGGCGCCTGTTGTCTCTTTTTTTCTCGGGACGGCGATGTTAGAAAAGATACAAGAGGCCCTGGGGACGAGGTTGACCTACAGCAAACTTAGGATCTTAGCTTATTTGGTTTCGAACTCTTGTAATATGCTAATTGTTACTGTCATCAGATCTCAAATTTAAGCAACTTTTTACGCCTTGACGCGGATTGTTCCGCAAAAAGCAGAAGATGTTACTATGCGCGACAAAACCAAGCTTTCGCACCCTTTTCTCCATGGATTTATGCCTTTTTGAAATTTCTGGGGACGAGGGTAAAGCTTACCTAAACTACGCGTCTAAAAAAAGTAATACAAAATTACTGGAAAAATGAAATTGCTTCAATTCTTTGGTAAGGTGTTGAACGGTTACTTACGGTGTCTGGTGAGATAAGTAACCCTGGGTTAACGCATTTAGGAGAAAATTTTGCCAGGGAGAGTTAAGTACTAAATTGTACCTATTTTTCATCTGTTTTCATGCGAAAGTTTAAATGTACAATAAATAAAAATATAATGTGTAATAATGTAACAAATTTAAAAGTTCACACGCTCTAAAAGGCGTAATTAGCCTTTTAAAAAAAGTAACACCAAAATGGAGAGTGCAGACAAGATGGAGACTAAATGATGAACATTTCAAACAGGTCACGTGATTGTTTGTTATTGTTTTCTGAGAAGACATATAAATAGTGAATGTTTCTCATTCCATGTATAAAATCAAGCTTGAACAACTCACTTAAACACACAGAAGTTATTTGAAAAAGGAAACAGGAAAAAAAAGGTTTAGTTACAAACAAAAATAAAGACTTTGATATATATTCTATAAAGAAGGTTTTAAAGTTAAAGTTTGTAAGTGAAAAAGTGGAGCAAAATGGAGAATTTCTGGCAAATTTTCGCGCTCTTAACAGTATTGGCACATGTGTATGGACGAAGTCACCCGAACAGACGTAAGTTTCCCCCTTTTAATTATTTTTAAAAGGTAGTAAGTGTAGCCACAGCTTGTTATTATGTTTGCGGGTAATTAGAAATAATCCGTTGCGGGATTTTAGAACTGCGGGGCGTACCTTTGAACACTATAATTTGGAGAGTAAGAGAGAAAAAATTGTAACTGATGAATCAGTTTGAAAATTTTGAAATTATTTGATTGCCACTTTCAGTTTTTCATGATTTAAGCTGACAATAAAAAGCTAAATTTGTCAAAAAAAATATCTAATATTTTTTAATTAATTTATGCTAACAGTCTGATAAAATTATTTGAAAAATTTCTTTGAACCTGTTGTCTCTATATTGTCGACGGATACGTTTGTCTGTCCCTTGTGTCTGTTCTTTTAATTGTTCGCTTTTGGTAACATTTTTATTAGCCACTGACTCAAAAACATGTTGTATAGCCGTTTTTATTCAAATGAATTCATGTAGCAGACATATGAGAACATATATGGCTTTAAAATGACGAAATTCTAAAATACACTTAACAAACATTTGCAATCCAGTTTTTGTTAAAACGTGGTGTGAACCTACAGTCTTATACCACAAGTAAAAATAGATCAGTTTTATACATGGGTCAAATTTAAAAGTGACGTTCTGGTTCTCTGGTTAAACTTCACAATAACACGTGTCCTAAACTTGTTATTTTTGATATTTCGTGCAAGGTGACCTGTAAACTCAAGAAAACTAACTATTAATCCAATCAAAAACAAATAATTGATTTTGCTTCTGCGTTAAGGTGTAACATCATAAATTGATTTAAGATGTGAAGGATAATTAAATTGCAGAAAATCGTGAGCTTAAGAATATAACGCGCGCACATTGTGTTCGTTTTTGGTTTTTCTTCTGATGCTTTGTCGAAGCCGAAAACGTTTTAAAAAATTTTAAGTACTTTGTTTAAGGTTATAAGAAGCTATTTCCTGTGCTTAATTTCCGCAATGATGGATTTTTAACGAACTTTTACTTGTGTCGATGGAAATTGTTGTGTGTGAAGATATGTGGAATTTATAAATTTATATTTTTAATTAATAATTTTCACGATATGTTTATCTTCATGACAATGGAAATATTTCCCGCCATGCGGAACGTTTACAGCCTTGTTCCCAGGACTAATTACCTGTCAACGGCACTTCCTCATAGTTCTACACAGTACAATGTGCTTGGGTCGAGTTAATTTTTTTTATTAACTTTATTAAATATATTAAGCTTTGTCAGAAAAAAAAGAAAGAAGGTACCTTGTGATGTCTTCCCAGGTAATGTCCCTGCGACCATTTTGTTTCATTATTTCAAATTAATCTCCAGGATACGCGGTGCCATTTTCAAAGTTTTTTCATAAAAAACAGATTAATAAGGGAAAAGAAAAAAAAGAAAAGTAGAAATAAAACCACTGCAAGAAAATTATTTTTGCATATTACTTTATCTATATTATAATGCCCGTATACGTCTGGTAGCTTAGCTGCGCAGGTAGCGAGACTCACGCAATGCGGTATAAAAAGGACGGGCGAACCCGTGGATTTTTCCACGGGCTAACGACTAGTAGTTTAAATTTCAGAGGCAGGGAAAAAGTCAAATTTTTAATTTAATTTATTTTCCTCTGGTCATATCCACTATAAATTCATCCTTTTGCTTTCTTTTTTTTCTGCGTTAATTTAGAAAGAATTGCAGTAGTCTTGTGACATTGACCGTGGTGTTGTTTACTAGGTGGTCGGCTTTCAAATTAAGCATCGTGAACTTGTAGCGAGTTTTTTATTATATTGGGGAGAATGTGTTGTTGGAACTACCGCTGAAGCCCAATTATACTGCTAAGAAGATCTTACTTAATTAATAGAATTCTACAAGCAACTTCCCTTCTTAAATTTCCTATACAAGCAGCTAGAAGTCGTATAGCTAGACATAAGCGTATTAAAAGCCTTCAAAGCCATGCTGAGTGAAACCAATGCATGAATATATCAGTAGTTTGTTAGGAAGTGTTTTTTACTAGGGATGGGAATAGAGTTTTGTGTTTCTTACGGCAGAATACGTGCATGCCTTGCTTTGAATATGCGTGTATGCCTCGCTTTTACGGCGCGTGCATGTCTCGCTTTTATGACTCACCAATAATTTAAGAGCTTTTTAATCCATATACTAACATTTTAGAATGATTCATTTCATCAAATACGATGTGTTGATCTAAAAAATAACAATTTCACAAACTTGGTTTAAGAAAAATATCTATTTTATTTATGTTGTGAGCTGTTAACTGCCCCCGCCTAAACAATGTTTGAAACTTACAACAGGATTTGCTTGATTTGACCTAAGAAGATAGAAGTCTTTTTATATTTAACGATGTGTAATGATTACGTCATTGACTGCAGCATAAAAAAGCGCTTAGTCACACGGTTGTTTTGATGAAAAAATATCAGTAAAGCAAACAGGAAATTTTGATTTTGGAAGTATAAAAAAAACAACTTTATTCTACCCTGCAAAAATAAACTTCGCAAATTTATTAGTATTACGATTATTCACCCAGGAGAGCTTTCTCAGCTCTTTTGGCACTGTTACCAACGAAGGCTTTGCAAAGGGAGTCCCAGTGCATTTAAAGCTTCCACTTGAGCTACAAAAGCCGTGCAAGCACAGCAAATGCCTAACTAGACAACCCTTTAAGATATCGATCATATTCTCATTCTAAACGCTAAGTAGAAAAAGATTGAGTCTCACTTCAATACTCTCTTGCACAACTCAACCGGGATTTGAACACATGACCTAACGCACTGGAAGAACTACAATTTAATTTAGATTTTTCGCCACAAATTTCTATCAATCTTATTCTCATATTTCTCCTTTGGCATACAATTTTAACGAATAAGCAGAAATTTCTTTATTAAATCTAAAATATTTGCACAATTATTACAAAATCCCTAAAAATGTAATCCTAGGTTTTCCTTGATATTTTTGAGTCGGGCCCGACATAGAAAAGGCGACAGAAAACCTCTGTGCATAAAGATCGCTCAGGGAACCAAAGGTATTAGAGTTTAAGCTTACACTAACCAAAAGTGATAGGAAACTTAAAACTTAAAATTAAAAAAAACAAAACAACAGAGTTTAATCCTGGGATGATGTAGTTTCTCGTTGTTTATGACGAGCAGTGTTCACCTTGCTTTATCTTTTTTTTGTCTGTTTGTTTTCTAAGCTTCAAGTGTACAGCGCGCTAAAACCACAATATGTTATTTTGGCAGCTGTAATAAATATGAAACAGCCGGTTAACGACAAAAAAACAACAAACATAAATGTTGTTCCACGTAGGTTCTCCGATTAAGGGGATATATAAGGTTAATCTCATGTTATCCCAAAGTTTCTTCTTCCGCAAGTTTTTGACTAAAAAAATCGGAAATTCTCGCTTTTTTATATGTTTAACCAGTAAAAACGCAAACAATGATTGATTTGTGTGTGCCCTTTCAGTTGTTTACTTCAGACAATCTTGTACCTAGAGTATCTGCCTTTAAAACAGTCAGACAAAAGACAGTGAGAGCTTGGCTTCTGTACAATTTCTTCATTTATTCAAAGCATTTCAGTTTTTCGTCACATCTGCATTGCGGATTTCATGAATCGATGTCTAACTGTGTTTCTTAAGATGTTTGAAGTACATGTGGATGAAAGTACTTTTCTTGTGGGGGATTTAAAACAGTTAAAAACTCGATTTGAAAATTTTAATATTGTTATTATTGGGAAGTTTATTCCGCGTTTAGTTTTAAAATAGACCGCGTAATCTCTATAATACGTGAAGAAACGTGAAAAAGGATAACAAGAGCAAAAAAGTTTGAGGTTTTTGTGCTTGATATGAAGTAGCACCTACTTTCTTAAGCGGGAAAAGAGGTAGAGGATAATGAATTCCTGCATGTCATTACATATGAACTACGGTGCTGTCTGAAATTCAAACACAAAAATGTTCGATGTTCTTCACAGAACACAACAATTGCCGTATTCAAAATGGCAGTCGAATTGCTACTTTGTGTTGAGGTTGCACGAAATAACGATGCCTGGGAAATGTACGACGAATGAATATCTGATGACTGGAATATACACGGCGAGCGAACCTGTAAATTTTTCTACAAACTAACCTTTGATCTAAATTATTTTTTTGGTACAGTGT
This sequence comes from Hydractinia symbiolongicarpus, assembly GCF_029227915.1. Lineage (NCBI taxonomy): Eukaryota > Metazoa > Cnidaria > Hydrozoa > Anthoathecata > Hydractiniidae > Hydractinia > Hydractinia symbiolongicarpus. The sequence continues at coordinate 9,529,341 of NC_079887.1, forward strand.
AAATTCTTGAATTTGCGCACGCTGAAAAATTTATTTTAATATTTGGGAATAGACTTCGACACTAAGGAGTGATAGAATCATAAAAAGGTTTGCGTAACTTAGAACTCAAATACTGTCTGATTACATCGTTAACTTGATCTTTCATCCTAAAATATCTAAAGTCCGGGTTTGTCGAACTTTTGCCTACTTGAATATTGATTTAAGCTGTATTTACTGGAGTCACTTCCGAAATATTTATCGCTTTTCCCGAATAATTTTTCAAATTTTTTTTTTTAAAAGTAAAACTTTGGTTAATTCTAACTCAAGGTTTTTGAGATTTTATTTAGGATGATGGGTTCCTAATCAAGAATTGGTTTGTCGGTTCTGTTTTCTCTGCTAAATTCTTTGTTAGTAAAACATTTTGATTTTGTGAATGGAACGACACGAGGATAGGGTGTTGTCGCAGAGATGTTGAATAAAAGAATAAAAACAGGCTTATTAAATTAATCTTACCACTGTAAAGGCTGTGTTCTAAACATTGTAAGCCTTGTTCAAACCCGTCATTAATCCAATCAGACATGTATAATTTTGATATGAAAGATAGAGGCTTTTTTTAATATGCATGTGACAATTTTTTCCTCTCTGGATTTATCTGTTTCGATTAGTCATACTTGTTCGGACGCACATATCAATAAAAAATGGAAATGACCGTACCTAATCCTCTTGGTCGGTTAGGAGAATTGACAACCGGGCTGCCAAGACAACTTTTCTATCTACAGGTTGATATTGAGAAAATGTTTTATTATTTTCTACGTGTTACCATCGCAAGGTAATTTGTCTCTCGCGTTGGAGTCGTTTACTGGTCTAGATAAAGTTTGTGTTTTGGTCAAAGAAGATTAACTAAAGCCATACCATACATTTCTGCTGTAATAGAGTTGTGGTTAAGAACTGAGAGAAGAATGCTGATAATAAGACAGAATTTCTTTTTTTTTACGAATGAATAGTTTGAAGAGTATGATACGTTGCGCATTGGAATTTTACGAGAAAAACTTTCTTTAAAATATGGATGATCATGTCTAACCTTCCTTTGTAATAATCGAGTCTAACCTGTATCAATGGATAGTAACAACTATTATTATATGCCATGAATTTAGATGTTCCATTAAACCTCACGATATATTTCGCCTCTCCCACTCTCCCTATTGATATATTTTCCGCATTCTAATGACGTATTTATTGATCACGTGTGCGTGATTGCACGAAAGAGGAACGGGAAAAGATCGATAATATCTAACATCCACAGATTTCTCACAATTCATGCTTTAATTAGCTCTTTATATTTTTAATTTATAACTTTATTCAATTTTCTAATCTTTAATTTAGTGGCCATTTTTCTAATCACCTAATTAGGAAGGTTAATTTATGAATTCCACCATTGTTTTAAACCCGTCATTCAATATATATAGACTATATATAGACTATATGAAATGCCATAAATACTCCCCCAGACCGGCCGATAAAATACGTAAAATGCTGTAGAAATTACTATCAAAGACGGGGGTGATGTTTTAAGATTGTAGTTTTAATATATTAATGCACATGTGTCGTATGGCATTTTTAATTATATATTAAAAATTTTTGTGCCATTCATGGTTTTATTTACTACGTTGGATTTTGTTGGCTGGTACTGGTTTTTTGTCGTCTTAATGGTGTTATTGTTATTGTTATTGTTATTGTTGTTGTTGTTGTTGTGGTCATTTTTAATGTTGTTGCTACTTCTGTTCAACTGCGCTATGATGGCTGTATGTAAATTGCTTGAAATCGTCCCAACATCTGTCTCTTCGTGTAGCTATTAATTTTAAGCTTTTTTCAGTTTAAAACTAGTAATTGGACTGGGTTTTCAAGCCTGTAAACAAGGTCATACCAGTACAATCATTATGTATTATACCTACATTAAATTTTTTTATGTTTTTTTTTTTATTTCTGTTTAGTTTTTGTTTAAAGGACACAAATAAACTTCAAATGTGAAACCTATTTATACTAACATTTTTACATTTTTTTAATTTTAATTGTTGATCAGCAGTTTGTAAGGCAAATTTAGGCGAAATTGAAGCAAAAATTTATTGCACTAAAATTCATGTTCTGTTTTGTTTTCATTTTTTAAATTTTGTAAATAAAAAAGTCGGCTGCAATTATTAAGATGATTTATTTCTACATATTTCTACATATTTATACCGGTCCAGATTTTGTGCACAATTTTGAAAACTCCGGTTTAGTTATCGAAACAATGTTTTCACCACATGTTCCATTGTACCCAAACCTCTTACATCCTCATTCGAAAAATGTAACCCTCTTTAATAACTGCAATTCAAGATCTGATTGGTCGGAAGTTTATCTGGAACATAATACAAACCAACCTTATCCCCAGGGCTTTTTTCTGGAAATATTTCTTGCTTGTCCGAAAGAGCCTTGGGTACGAGGTCGATCCCAATCTTAAACCAATTACCGGTTGTTCTCTGCTCTCTCTCCTCTCTCTTACTTTGTCTATCTTGAACAAATATTCCGGCTCTTGCGAGACAAGTTAAAGATTACATCTGAATTTAGTGTTTTGGTGCAAAAACCGCCATGTTTAAGAATTTATCTTGTACAATAAATAGAGTACACTGGTTGGTTTTGACATCAGCAAAGAATTTAAATAGATACAATATTTCCAAGAAAAAAACCCAAATTATTATTGCAACGAAATAGTAATTTACTGTGACGTAATATATACTCTGTTGATGATATTATGTCTTTTTAAACATTTTGAAATTTCAAAATATCAACCTAATAATTTCAAATCTACCCTTTGTTGACATAAACTATACAGGAAAAACACATTGCGTTGATAGTGTTTAAAATATTTTAAATTTTTGACATACTTGATATGGTTACATGATAAGATAAAAAGCACTGACCTTGCTCAATAAATAAACAAATCAATTAATCGTTATCAGACATGAACAAACAAAAATCTGAAGGGGTAAATAAATTAACGTATTGACACCGATATATAATGTTCTTCTGTTTTTGCGGCTGTGTTAAAAACCTGCCAAACTCAAGTACTTCAATTCTGTGACATCAGTTAAAATAAAAAATATACTTTTTCGATAGATTTAGGCGAAAATTATGCTCAAAGACGCCATTATATTTTACATGCTATTTTACCACTTTGTTGTATTTTTTATAACAACAGAACATTCAACATTTTAGAAACGAACAAATTAAAACTGGCACTGAGTTTGAAAATATGTAAGTGAACACTGTCTACTATCCATCGCAGGGTACAGTTCATAAGGAACAGGTCAATAAGTGACAAGTGACGATTCAATAAGTGACGAGTCACGAATGTGTGCTTACATGTCAGTTGACATTTTAAGGAGAGGCAAAAGAAGAAGCTGTGATATTTAATACATAAAAGACAAAAAATAAGCTAATTAATTTTTTCGTATTTTTTCTGACCACAACGCCGTAAAATAAACATTCGCATATATTGGTCTCACTTACACAGGTTGGACTCGACTATTTAAATATTTTTTCCTTAATATAGAAGAAATGGGCAAAATCAAACATTCGACTTGACTTTTTATGTGCAATTAGACGAATATATAAGAAGCCTGGGACCGAGGTGTATTTAATTAACAATTTCACTAATCACTTTATTCGGTTTGATTAAATGAGAGAAGGAGTATACAATCCACAAATATTTCTCTAACTTTTCTAACATTACCCTGCTTATCCAAATTAATCTCCTCTTAATTGCGTAATAATTACATCACATAATAGTAGCGTATATCGCATACCTTTCCATCTCGACGTCACGCTAAGGCAATTATATCCGACCTGTATTTTCTATAAATGATAGTCCTGCAAGACATGTTCAGTATTGTGCTTTGTGATAGTTGAATATATTTAAAAGAGTTTGTCATTAGTTGTAAAAGCAGTTGTGAGGATTGTGTAAAAATTCAAGATGGACTTGTCGAGGATAACAATTTTAGCTGTATTTGTTGGCGTCATGTTTATTGGTCAAACGTCGCCCAAAAGTAAGCCGATTGATTTAATTTTTATTTTAACAATTTTTTGTTTGTTATAAATAAAACTTTGAATTTATCTTTGGATTTTAAATTTATTCCTCAAAGATGCGCATGTAACCACCTCGAGATATCCTGTGGCCGAGATTGCTTCGGTGTTTTACATATCTCATATCCGCCTAAATATTCCAGAAATCACGCCTGGCATTCAATATTTCAATAATTCCAACGTGACCCCCTACTCCTACCAACATTATACCTTATTCTTTTTTGAAGTGAAAATTTGAAGTAAAAATGAGACTTGACGAGGCTTGACGACGTTACTATACATAGTGAAAAGTTTCGTACAAAGACGTTAGTTAAATATATGGTTATCTAAGTAGTTTGACAAAAAATCGGCCCAGTGTAAGCTGGTCCTTAATTGAGTTTTTAAAAAAAGTGGTAATGTTTAGTTCCGGGACCAATAAAAAAGGTTCAATTTTGGATTTAAAGAATGACCGGAAATTGGATGTTACAACATTGCCAATATTCTTGGTAGCTCTAAGGGACGAAATTTTTAATTACCTGACGGAAATTAGGGCCGCTTTATCCGACAAAGAGTGGACCGATAAACCTTTCTTAATGAGGACAAATTTACTGGCCATAAAATTAAAAAGAATAAAGAACGTTTTAGATTTAAAACAACTTAATATATTATCTAAAAAATAATTGAAAAAAAGGCACCGCTTAAATATAAATACTAATTTTGCTTCTTCCAGCTATTTTTAAACGCAAAAACTTTGGTTAAAAAAATGTCGGTTGCAAAAGTACCGAAATATTTGACAGGTGACGAAATTTTTAACCGATGAAATATTTTAACCGACGAAATAAAAGTCCGACATACTTTTAACCGATTATTCTAAAAAATGAAGCCTAGAAAAAGCGTTACGATCAAGGCGCTAAAGATAAACAACGGAATTATCTCTTCAATTTAATCCACCCATCAAAATGCGACCTAAAATATTCAACTTTCAAACATACAACTGGCTTCAGATCTGGTTGTACAAAACACGATTTTTGTTGACACACGCGTCATTTCTAAACACAGGTAAACGTCAATATAAAAACATGTCCAGAAACTGTCAAGGACTCTGCTTTGTTTGCTAACAAATACATTTTATAAATCCTTGAGCACACGAATTGATAAAACAAAATATTGTTTTTTCTTAACTCCTCCTAAAACAAGATGTTTGTGATTAACAAAAAGATTTTAAGTTAAATGTAGTTAGATATATCCGCAATTTTGAACTGCAGTAAACATAGGGTATAAAAACGTGATTTTAAGGGGGGGGAAATGGGTGCAAATAGCTAAATTTTTAATCGATACGAGTCTCTAAATCATCATTGCGGTCCAAGATGATAAAAAGAGAAAAAGCGCTGGGAACGAGGTTGTATCCCTCCATTTTTTAATCCCCGACCTTGCTCAGTAGAGCGAGAAAACTTTTCTACCGAAATGTAACATCGTAATCTCTGTTCTAATCGTAGCTGTTAAGTTTTAAAAGAATATTCTGTTCTTCACTAAATAGTTGAATTTTAATTTTATTTTTTGTTTAATATTTTAGTTCAGAAAAAAGAAAACTAATTCGAGAAATTAGCATAGAAAAAGAGACCAAATTTTGACTAAAATTTTCCCTAAATTTTCTTTCCAGGCTTATATTCGCATGATAACTTTTGATTGGTCAATGGAAAGGATTACCCCAGGTCAATGATTTCTTCTGCTGACATAAACAAATATGTCTGGAGCAATTATCCCACACATGCAGTTTACTTTATAAGACTTTCTCACACAACTAAATAAATAAAATATTTGATGATAATCATTATGGATCAATTTTTATAGTGAGGACAACTTTAAAGCTTGTGTTTACAAATTCTCAGCACGTAAACTACTGTTTGTTGTGACTCGGATTATCAATCACATTTTTCACAACAACTGCAAAATCAGCTTGCAGAAAGAGGAAAAAACAGCAACAACAATGCGGAAAAAAAAGAAAAGTAGCCCCTAAGTAGCTTTGGCGGGAAAAAATATGCCCCTTTTTAAAACACCGCGAGATATTCATGTTATCGCGGGTTCATTTATTTGCGAAAGTAAAATTAAATTTTGTAGTTAAAAGTCTTTTCAAATTAAGTGAAAAACTACTTTTGCCTGCTTAAAAATGAATAGCTTGCAAGGAAAAATTTTAAGCTTAAAGCATTTTACTAGGTTTTGCGGAGAATATTTTATCGAGTGAACATTTGACACTGGCACAACAAATTATAACTTAAACATTATCTTTTAGTGTTCTGCAAAGACGAATATTCATATCAAACCTGTCGGTTTTACAAAGTTGCTGGATATTGTAAAGCATATGCTTCCGATCTTCATGTCACGTGTCCAGTCACGTGCGGTTTATGTGGTAAGTGGATGAAAAAAGTCAGCATCGTTTCCAGGCCTTTTTTTGCTTTATTAATACAAAATAAAGGTTGGAATATTGACTTTAGCTGACGTAGCAAGGTGCCAGACTTGTATTCGGCAAGACGCGATCATTTTCCAGTTCTAACAGAACTACTTACTAACCTCCAATATCTTTTTTAGATTATGGAGTTACAGAAAAATGTGTGGATAAAGATGGACCGTTTAACTGCCAATATTTGAAATCAAATGGTGTGTGCAGAACGCATGCGCACATAATGGCTAACAGCTGTGCAAAATCATGCAATTTGTGCGGTAAGAAATGTATATTATTGATAAGTACAAAATTACTTTAAAATTTAGGCTCTTCACGCCGCCACATTACCAACATGGGATTTCTGTAAAATCATCGAAATAGCTTTAACATTAGGTATAAATATTGATGAAAAAATGGCTAAGTTAATAAAAAAATAGAGTAGAAAGATTTTATCAAATATATAAAAATCTATTGCAAAGTTGTTAAATAGAAGACGCAATATAAAAACCTATAAACTCTACGATGGCGAACTCTCGTCCTTTATGTGTTTGCAAGGTTGTAAGATTCTCCTTCATGGTGTACATACCAAATTGGCCTTTTCGTATGCCCCACCCTGGCAATGTAACAATTCGAAAAGCAAATGGCGACGCTTGAAACTTAATTTAGATGCGCAAAGAAAATGCAAGGATACAAAATGTCCAGCAGATAAAATCTGTATACTGAACCGTCGCAACGAGCCAACATGCGAGTGTCCGAAATATTGTCCGTATAAACAAGCGTACAAAAAATTGGGGAAAGTGTGTGCGTCGAACAAAAAGACTTACAAAGATGTCTGCCATATGCACCATCATTCATGCAGAGAACACACTAATCTCACAGTTTTATTTTACGGCAGCTGCTACATGACGAGTAAGTTTGACAGCAAAAATTTTTAACGTATCCACAGAAACACCCTCATAAGTAGTCCCCAAGCCTTAATTATTTCTTTATATTTAGTGCCTTGTGAAGATGGAAAAAACGAACATGACTCAGGCGCATGCGCGACATGGAAGAAGCTGGGATTCTGTAAACGTCATCCGAGTGTAATGACTCAGTACTGCAAAAAAACATGCAATTTCTGTGAAGGAAGTAAGTATACATTACAAATAATTTCCTAAACAAAATTGTAGAGTTTATATAAATGTTTTACCTCGCTTAGACAACCTTGTTCCGAGGACCTTATTTGCTTTTTTGATATCGGTTCTAGACAAGAGAACCTGGTAGATAAGAAGGGGGAGGTCGTCTTATAAAATGTAATATGCATTTATATCAGTGAAAAACCCGTAGCTGCTTCCCGCCAAAAGCGTTTAAAAGTTTGACAAGAAAAGGTCTCGATATAAAAAACATGGCGGCTGTTTTACGCAAACATGAACTTCTACCTCTCGAGTGGTAATAAAATAATTTATTTTTACTTTTCACAGGAGTTTCAACGAAACCAATAAAAGACTGTAAATCAAGATTTGGTTGTTGCTGGGATGGAACTGCTGCTCCTGATCCGAAATATGGATCCTGCAAAAGTAAGTAGCTTGCGGAGTACTGCGAACACCATAAATGTTTAATTTATCGCGATGCACTTATTCATACCTGTATTTTGTTCAAATGGCAGCCAAATTATCAAAAAAAATTATTAAACATATATTTGGCATCCATCAATATACAAATGTTTCTTCTGTCTGGTTAAAATGAATGTTGCAAGAAATGCTTGTGGCGAACAAATAGAGAGGGAAATATGCTCAAATTGATTACTTGCGTTACCCTCAACAACCTTGTGTTTAGAATGCGCAGATAAATACTTGAATTTTTGCACGAAATTTATCAATCTCTGTAACTCGAATGATCGCAATAACTTAAAGTTTATGAAGACAAATTGCCCTGTGTCTTGCGGATATTGTCGTAAGTAGAAGTGAAGTAGTTTTTTACTAACTTTGTGTTCAGTTGTCTTGAATAATGTACACGTCTATAATGTACACGTACGTCATTTATCATTAAAAATCCCTTGGCTTTGAACACGCGGTATCTTTTTGAGTGCGAGGTTATGATACAAATGGAACTAACTCCAAAAAAGTGTTGATAATTGGTACTTCTTTACGACATGCTTTCCTGAAGAAATAGACATCCTCCTTTAGACTGTACTTATCCCCCTTTTTTATTTTTAGTGCCTTCAAAACGACGAGAAATTGAGATTCAGATTTTCAGTGGTAGCGGAAAACGACTGTACACGACAAAATTTAAGAATACATGAAGCGCTCATTTCAGTGAAAGTAAATAATGAGAAATTGCTATCTCCATTGACGCTTATTAAGAGAAGATGTCTTTCTCCAGTTTACCTAGAAAAAATGTTTCTTTAAGTTGTGTGATGGTAACGTCACTCTTGTCGTAAGAATAACATTCACAAGACGTTAGAATACGGCATGTGTTTCGTAATTATGTTTCGCTTCAGTAATTTAAAATTTTTAATCGTTCAATCACAGGGCTAACATTTTTTATGCGGATAATAAAGAAACTAACATTTCTATGCTCGACGGTAACGGGACTTAGATTCTCACTCGACGGTAAAGGACCTAGATTTTTTACTCGACGGTGGAGGGACTTACCAATGTATCTTGTACTTAGCGGATCTTAAGATTATAAACTGCAAGCACACTTGCCTGTTATTAGCCCTGGGTGATTTAAATTGTTCAAAGTTATACCTTCTTTTTTTATTATTTATTTATAAAAAATAATTGAAAAGATAACGAAGTAATATGGAACAGAAAAACCATTATTTTTATATATATATAGTTTTCTTGAAGACTTTTGTAGTGGTCATACCACATTTCTTTATTTTTATAAACATGTAACCACTTTGTTTTTATATTTTATACTAGCATTATTTTACAACGCCTTTCCCATGCCTCTGTTTTATGTTAATTAAGACGGAAGAAAAAAGAAACAAGAAGACCCTGGAGCGAGGTTTTATACTTGAGCGAAATCTAGTTTTCCCGCGGCTTATTTAAGCTGAAATTAAAATTTATTTGACGCTTGACTCGATCGACGAACTTTCTCTGTGTCAGTGAAAGTCTGAAACCAACATGGGGGATTTTATACTCCTTTTTTTTATATTTTATTTATTTATTTATTATAATTGGAAAATCTGAAATGAATTAACCTAAAGTTCTACCACGTGTTTTTATTACTCATTGTTCATATTACTCAAAAAAAAGGCGGAGTATAAATTCGGTAACATTAACTTTTTTGAAGAAAAATAATAACCTTAGTATTCGTATTCAACATCGGGAAATTTTGTTTGTGTAATCAAAGGTGATTTTGTAATAAATTTTTGCGTACAACTGTATAATATATCTTGTCAAAGTAGAGAATTCATTAAACATCTAAACTGTATTTTTGTGTTAAGAAAAACACCAACCCCGTTTCCAAGGTTATGTCCAGCTATAAAGGTACTGAAGAGACTATGAGAGTTTAATTCTCCCTCTCGTGCATGGATAAAAAATTTCCTGAATCCTTGTTTCTTATGCCTCTATTATAATTACAAGTACTTTTATACATATAAACTTTGTTAAATAAAAAGTCCAGCAATCAACTTGAAACGGCATAAAAAAACAACCTTGTTCCCAGGGCATTTTGCCTTGTTGATGATGTTGCTCTATAATAACGGCTCGGGGGCCACAAGACCGTGGGGACAAGGTTGAGAAAGAAAGACTGAAAAGAGAATTAAGAATGAAATTGCACTGCAGTGGTGTTAACTCAATGTACACTGTAGTTTATGAGCACCCTCGTCCTCAGTTTTTTTTTGCCTTCTTCATATGTCTTATATCAAAAAGGCAAAACCCTAGAGACGAGGGTGGTTTGTGACAGCAAGCAATATTACACCAGTATTACTTTTGTGTATTACTTTTCGCGCAAAACACCTGTACGAAATACCTGTACTAAACTTTATAGCGATTAATTTATTGTATAGTCGTTAGCCCGTGGAAAAATCCACGGGTTCGCCCGTCGCAGCTAAGCTACTATTTTGGGTGACAGACAGACGGACGGACGGACAGACGTATACGGGCATTATGTTATAGACTAGTCGTTAGCCTGTGGAAAATCCGCGGGTTCGCCCGTCCTTTTTATGCCGCATTGCGTGCTTCTCGCTATTGCGCAGCTAAGCTACCATTTTGCGTGACAGACAGACGGACGGACGGACAGACGTATACAGGCATTATAATATACAGATTGTATGGTGGCCGAGGGCTGCCATCATTATTTTTTCTTCGCGCCGTCTCGGATATCAAATAAGCGAAAAATTGCCCTGGGAACGAGGTTGAATAAGGCCATACGAAAAATTTAATTCAATTTTAGTTTGCAAAGTGTATATTTTTAAACATAATTTGTTTTTAAAACTATATTTTAACAAGAATAAAATATGTTTGAAAATTAAAAAGCGATTTAAATTTATTTCTAAAGTAAAGAAATATTGCGTGGCGGTTCTCGGCCACCATAGTATTGGATGCAAAATAAAATCTTTGAATTGAATCATTTTCGGCATACTTCTGTACAGAAAGAGAGTTTACAAATATATTTTTGTCAGTGCACCAGCTAGATGTGAAAAGAGGTGATTTTTTTACAGTAAGACGTGATAAAATGATACAAAAATTATATACAACTATTCTTATAACCTGGACATGGATGTATTGTTCATCGACAGCCATTATAAAAGATCCATCAAATTGTGTTACGTATCCATGTTTAATATTTCAAGACGAGTTTAATACTTTTGATCATTCGGTATGGCATCACATTAACTCGGCTGCAGCTACGGGAAATAATGAGTTCCAATTTTACACCAATAATCGATCGAATAGTTTTGTTAGAAACGGCAAATTATTTCTAAAGCCGACATTAACAAACGATACATACGACGACGACTTTTTGACGTCGGGTACGTTGGATTTATGGGGAACATACACGGGAAATTATTGCACGTCAAACCGAGGTAATGACGGATGTTACAGGAAAGGCTCGGCGGAATCCATTATTAATCCTATTCAATCAGCTGCTGTTAGAACAGATAAAAGTTTTTCTTTTAAATATGGCAGAATGGAAGTTAGAGCAAAATGCCCTCGTGGAGATTGGATATGGCCAGCGGTGTGGCTAATGCCGAAATACTCGGCATACGGCGACTGGCCGGCTTCTGGCGAAATAGACTTGTTAGAATCAAGAGGAAACGACGTATTAACAAGTCAGACCGATGAAGATATAACACCAGTGGGGAATCAAATGGTATCACAATCTTTACATTGGGGTCCGTACGTATCTCAAAACGGTCAACCAAAAACCATGGGCCGTAAGATTTTGAAATCTGGTTCTTTTGCTGATGACTATCACACGTTCACATTAGACTGGACCTCCGAAAGTTTATCATTATCGATTGATAAAGAAGAAACTTTAAATGTTACGATGACTGATAAAGGTTTCTGGGAGTTGGGTGGTTTCTCAGAACGTCTAAAAGACATTTCCAACCCTTGGTCATCTGGCAGTAACTTGGCTCCGTTTGATCAAGAATTTTACATTATTATGAATGTTGCTGTAGGGGGGACAAATCAATATTTTCACGAAAACCACGTACCGAAGACACCGTGGGATAACAACAGTCCTGGCGGGCAAGCAAGAAAAGACTTTTGGAACGCACGTAAGGAATGGCTACCATCTTGGAAAGGTGATGATACGGCTTTTAGAATAGATTACGTTAAAGTATGGAAGTTAGAAAATTAGTAATACAAAATGTGTAACAATAATATATTTTTACAACCACTCTTTTTAAAATATATCGATTTGATCTGGGCGTTCCATGAAGTTCAAGCATTAAGATTCTAACTGTTAAGTTGAGCCAACATGTTGGTACCGTTTGCTATACCATTATCCAACCAAAGGCAACCATCATTCTTGGATTTTCATTCATTTGTATGCTTACCAACTATCACAAATGTCAGATTATGAAGCAGCAGCATGGTTGATAATCGCCCTCTTGATAGAGGACGATGATAAAAGCACGTGGAATACGAATCATGTTAGCAAATACTTTTTTTTAGAATAAGTGTGTTAAGCTATGTCCCAAAGGTATTTTCATCTTCCTGACGGAAGTTCTCAGGTTTGCTGCTAGTTCCATACTTCTTGTCTGCCATTTTGAATTAAAATGCTTATTTTTGTAATTAAAGTTGCCCAACATGTTCGTGGTTATAGCAAACCGTGCCAACTTGTTTGTTTAAATATTGACCGACATGATGACCCGGTTTACGGACTATGAAAGACAAATCATCAAAAATACTTTTGAACTGCGGGGACGAGAATAGGTCAAAACGCAAATAATAATCTTCGTTTGAATATTACGCGGCGCATATCATGTACGCGTGTAAGAATAAAAAAGAAATTTCAACGTTTCCCAGCAAATACTATAAATTGCACAGCATTATGGCCTATATAGTATCTACAAATCTCGGCTAGTGACGTATTATCTAACGCTTCTAACACACGCCCCTCTCGATTAACAGCCGAGGGATAAAGAGTTATCAGTGCGTCTTTTAAAGCATAAAACGGAAAGACATATTCGTCTACAGTAATAGATACATAATTCCAATAATTTATACTGCTTTTGGTAAGTCAAAAACTGAATAGATGATAATATATTTTTAATGCGGGCTTGTAGGAATCAAATCCTTCCCTATAGGGTTGGGTTGGGGAGCGATATTTCTCTAACTGAGGATCCATATTCTGTCTTCCCCCGCTGATTCAGTTGGTCTTGTGAGCGTGTTGTTGACGCGCCCTCTTTCTTGTTCAAGATGCAATTTTTAAATAAACACACCGTCACTTTTTGACAATTTACAGTACTCACTAGAAACTTCGTCGGAAGAGAATTTATCAAACACCAGAACCGAGTTGTTGTGTCTATAACTTTAGTTGCATGGTAAACACCAACCCCGTTCCCAGCGTTTTTCTGCCTAAGAAGGCACTTACAATGTAGCCCTAAAAATTTCAATAAGAAAGGATAATTGTGAGAGACAAGATGTCCAATTGAAGCACCAGTTATCTACCAATCACAGGGAAGTGTTTTATACAACAGCCAAGAGTCCCTGAAAATTGACCAAACTGAATATCGAAATTGAATAAAAAAAGGATGAGTTGGAATGTTTCTTCTGCATGCGACATAAAAATAGAACGCAGCGACTTTATCTCTGGATTTTTTTGGATCCAATGAAAACACTTTTTAAAAATATTTTTTCTTCTTCGTGTGACCATGGTTGACTCGATTACTTCGATTTGAAACGGGTCAGCACTTTGTTCAGAGTTGAATGAGCTTTTACGTGGAACGACTCTTTTTGTTGCCATCAATGCGTTCAAACTCTCCTGCAGATGGATTTATAAACACCAGAGGATATAAAGATGGCGGATGTTTTCCACAAGAAAGAAATTCTTCAACAGACGAATCGAAATTTGTCTCGATACATACTAAAATAAATAGATGTACGAATTTATACACTGATGTATAGTTTCGTGCGTTTTGCGGATTAATCGACCACTGCACCACATATAAAGATCACGTGGTCCTTTAAATGTTATCAATCTTCATTTCGGTTCATAATATACAGTTTTATGATCATGACAGTATGTAATAAAAAACTCCTTTCACTCTATATCAAAATATAATAGATACTACCATGTCAACTCAAATTACACCTTAACAATGAATATGGATTAAATCTGCATACACCCTAACCTGAACAGGGATTTTATTTCACCATTTTCTTGAAGTAGTTGGTATGAAAAACAAGTTGCTGTCAGTGGACATTTTTAAAACAGTCTCATTTTGTTTGTGCACCAAAAAACGATGATAATAATTAATTTGCAATTTACCTTTGTTTGAAGCGATCTGATCTAAATCAGCCGGTTTGATTATTTCAACAGGACTATCTTTTGCAATGTTATCATTACCAAACGATGTAATAGAGATGTTTCTATATAGAAACAATTCTTGTATTAAACATCCATCACTGATGTTTTCTTCACTGATAGGTAAGGATGAAATACTATGGAATGAAAGTATTGAACAACTGTCATCATCCACGTCACCATCATTGACAATTAACTGGACATCGTCAGCACTAGAAGATGCTGTCATTCTGTTTGGAAGCACTTCTGCCCTGCGCGGGAGTTTTATGTAAACAAGAATACAACAAATATGGCGGTCAATATTTTGTGGAATGGATAAAAAGACCAGCTAAAGTTTTGCATCATCTTTAAAGAGGCTCGTTTAAGAAATATGCTAAAAAAAGATACCATTTTTAGTTCTGCATGATATAAAGCAAGTTTATCTTGATAATTAAATTGATACATGTGAGGTGTTTGTTTTTAACAGAGTGTGACTGTATGTAGCTATAGTCATTTCATTATAAAACATCAAACGTTCTACTAATAAGGGCAGTTCTCTTAGAATATAAACTTGAAAAATGCAAGATTCCATAAATTTTGACACTGAATTCAAGTATTGGTCATTTTGGTTGAAAAACATCAGAAAATGTCAAGCATGTTAACCCTACGATGGCCCCTCGTATAACCCAGATCTGAGAATAATCTATAACTTTAGCACTACAGCCTGTCATTCTTAGTTTTTATTGTAAAAAATTAATTTTGAAAAATTGTTGTGTATATTAGAAAAATTCGTGTGCAACTAGGGTATCCAGATCTTCTCATACAATTTCTAACGCGTTCTCAACAAAATCACCAAATAATAGCCATTGAATACGTCGTTTATAAGTATGTGGTTGAGTGAAGCTGTCTCCAGGATGTCACGAGCTAGCTAGGTACCTATATATAGTACATAGTCCAGCTAGCTAGCTAGCTAGAGCTCATGAGTTTTAATGGAAATAAACTTAAACATTTTCTAAGGCCTTTCGCCAATATTAAAAAATCAAGCTAGTAATATTCTGACAATTCTAAATGCTTTTAAGGCGAGCGCGAAATTTGCATCTCATTATCTTTGGAATTTCAGAAATGTCCAGCAGGTCTGGGCATTTTTGTATCACGTGACCAGCCTGTTCCAGGGTCATTGTTGGCCACTCCGTAATAATGGCTCAGGGGCCACAAGACCCTGGGGACGAGGATGACTGTCAGTGTTTGGAAGTGTCAAAACTTCACCAATATTTTCTTCGTCAATATCAATAGATGGAAATGGCAATGCAATGTCATCAATGAATGACGCTAATGTACATTTGTTGAATGTACAGCGATTCTCTAAAAGTTCTTTGATACGTTTATCATGTTGCATAGTTGAAATATCAAGTCACTCAAATTTTCAAATTTTTCGCCCTTAGATTTGCGTCTTACTTCCTTGAGGCTTTATCGTAAACCAAACCTTAAATGTAATTTGACGTCATAATTGAACATGGACATGACGTCAATTATAGCATTCAGCAACGGTATTGATTGTTCAACATGAAAAATTGCTTTAGAAATTTCTTCTTGTATTTTAAAACTGATTTTTTAATTTTAGACGCTGTTTATGGTGAAACTCTATAACAAACTTCTTGGAAACGAATCAACTTTCTGCTTGCAAGATATTTTTCGTAAAAAACACGCAAAGAAAAGAAAAGAAGAACTTATTTATAGTATTATTTGGGCATTTGCGCGGAAGGCTTATTAATGTGCGAAAATTAGTAGAGATATCATTATGCGAAAAATATCCTTTTTTAAAATAACGCGCACTGAATTTTACTATTTTCTTCTTCTCATTTGTGATGTGGGGATATTTAAGCTTTAATTTACCTACAGTTAACTCCCGGTAACTCGGACCTTGGACGAACTGAGGAAAATAGTTCTACTTAACGAATGTCCAAGTTCAACTAAGCTCTCGTTAAGTCGAATTTAGTCTAAAATGAGATTATAGTTCGAGTTACAGCGATTTTCTCAAGAGGTGGAGGAACAGTTCTTGGGAAAAAAACTCGTCCCCATGATCTTGTGCCCCTGAGCAGGCAAAATGCCCTGGGAACGTGGTTTCAGGAAAAGGCGCATGCTTGGCGATGATAAAAGCATGCAAGTCCCTTGTAAATTGAGTTTTCCTTGACAATGGCTAAAAATGTTTTAACGAAAGTTTAATTGGCTTAAGAAAATGGTTCCAGATAATGAAAGTTCGAGTTACCCGGTTTTCGATTTACTGGGAGTTGTACGTTCAATTTGCCAGTACAGGTAATTAATCGAGGTTTCTTCTTTTACATTCTCGTCCCCAGAGCTCTTTGAGATAAACAATAAAAAACTCGCCTCGCCCCTTCCAAAAGCTAATTCAACGAATTAGCACCTTTTTTAAAGGGGCAATCGTTTGAATAAGCGCGCACATTTGAGTAAATATTGCGATATTCATAAGACACGAGTTTATCGTTATCGTCTCTATATATTCTAACATCAAATATTCTGTACAAGTAAAGTATAGGCAATGATCTCCACCGTAGATCTCCATCGTAGATGTTCTGTATGTCGTAACAAATATGATAAGTGTCTCACCTCAAATTTCGTTCTCAGTGCCTTAACAAGGTAAAAACCATTGGTTAATTTTTTTATTAAATTTGTTTCCCTACTCTAAAGGTCTGAATATTATGTATACACAAAAGTAAAACTTTAGATTTTTTTTCGGCACACAATTTGCGTATAAAGCTAACGCCTTTTGATTGATCTTGAATCAGTAACCATTTGCTGAAATTCTAACATGTGTGAATTTTTTTGTAGAAAATGCTTGCAATTATAGTATGATGCACGAATTTGGTAGAATTCCACAATTTGAAAGCAACTAATCGTTCGTGTATCATCTGCTTCATCGGATGTTTATATGCACACGGGTTGGCTCAACAAACCAGAGGTTGTATTTTTTTTCGTGTTTACATGTGGGCTTATAAACAGAACAATGAAAACAAATGAATATTATAACAAAAGAAACTGACTTAAAGCGCATAAAACCCGTCTATTCAAAGCGGGCAGACTCGGTAAAAGAAAGACTATCCCGTACTGCAGGCTAATTCAATCGCTGGCTTGTTTATAAGATCTTCGCTAGTAGAGCTAGCTGTTCAAGCAGATATGTTTTCTAAGCATCATACACTGAGAACGAATTGGATCAATTACTTGCATCTTTTTTCATTCAGAAAGCTAGTTACACAAAATGGTTTTGTCAAATGCACCAGCGACAATGGTATACGTAAAAAGGTTTTTTTGAATAAAAGATAAAATGATACAAAAATTATATACACGTATTCTTATAACCTGGACATGGATGTATTGTTCATTAACAGCCATTATAAAGGATCCATCGACTTGTGTTACGTATCCATGTTTAATATTTCAAGACGAGTTTAATACTTTTGATCATTCGGTATGGCAGCACATTAACTCGGCTGCAGCTACGGGAAATCACGAGTTCCAATTTTACACCAATAATCGATCGAATAGTTTTGTTAGAGACGGTAAATTATTTCTGAAGCCGACATTAACAAACAATACATACGACGACGACTTTCTGACGTCGGGTACGTTGGATTTATGGGGAACGTTCACGGAAAATTATTGCACGTCAAACCGAGATAATGACGGATGTTACAGGAAAGGCTCGGCGGAATCCATCATTAATCCTATTCAATCAGCTGCTGTCAGAACAGAAAAAAGTTTTTCTTTTAAATATGGCAGAATGGAAGTCAGAGCAAAATGCCCTCGTGGAGATTGGATATGGCCAGCGGTGTGGCTAATGCCAAAATATTTGGCCGGCTTCTGGCGAAATAGACCTGTTGGAATCAAGAGGAAACGACGTATTAACAAGTCAGACCGATGAAGATATAACACCAGCGGGGAATCAAATGGTATCACAATCTTTACATTGGGGTCCGTACGTATCTCAAAACGGTCAACCAAAAACCATGGGCCGTAAGATTTTGAAATCTGGTTCTTTTGCTGAAGACTATCACACGTTCACATTAGACTGGACCTCTGAAAGTTTATCATTATCGATTGATAAAGAAGAAACTTTATATGTTACAATGACCAACAAAAGCTTCTGGGAGTTGGGTGGTTTCTCAGAACGTCTAAAAGACATTGCCAACCCTTGGTCATCTGGCAGTAACTTGGTTCCGTTTGATCAAAGATTTTACATTATTTTGAATGTGGCTGTAGGGGGTACTAACCGTTACTTTCATGAAAACTATATACCTAAAATACCATGGGATAATAACAGTCCTGGTGGGGCAAGCAAGAAAAGACTTTTGGAACGCACGTAGGGAATGGCTACCGTCTTAGAAAGGTGACGATACGGCTTTTAAAATAGATTACGTTAAAGTATGGAAGTTAGAAAATTAGTACATTTTCAATACAGAAAAAAGGGACAGACCTCGTGATTCATCAAGGCCATTTATATTCTCTCATTACCTTGCTAAAGCCTGCTTTGGTTTATCGCATTGCTTATAATGGAGCGTCTAGAATCAGCTTTAAAATCGCGCCGCGTGTCGACCACTTTTAAAAAAGTATAAATTTTGTTCTAAAATACCAGAATAATATAGTGAAAGGAAATTAGTGCATTAAGGAATATTAAAAATCAAGCTTTATTTAATTGAGAGTATTTATTGCGTGTATTACCATTACATATTAAGCTTAACTTCTTGTTATAAGTGTCTGGGTCTTGAGGTTGTCGTTTTCCTCCACCCAGATCTTTTCGTGGAGGCCACGTCTTTCGGCATTATGTTTTATATACCTTATCAGGGAAAAAAAGTCAGGGAAAAGTGACTAAAATTTTTGCAAGTGACTTAATTTTCCCCCGACCAAAATCTCCCCGACAATTTTTTTCCTGACTAACACTTTTACCTTTTTTATACCCGACTAAGAATTTACATTGATTTTTTTTTCTATCCTAAACTTTTTATATCATTGTTACCACCTTAATAAATTGCAGGAAGAATACAAAAAAAGATCGGGGACATAAAAAACATATTGGAAACAAAGAAACAAACATATTGGAAACAAAGAAACATACATAGATAAATAAATAAGAAATTAATTCAAATAACCTTGTGAGGTCATGTACAGGAATATCAAAGTCGGGGGAAAAGGGACTTATTTTTCGAAAGTGACTTAATTTTTCCCCGACAAAATTTTCCCCTGATTTTTTTCCCCGATAAGATATATGCTAGTTCTCGAAGCAGGCAACACCGTTCTTGTGAGAACTGTTAAATTATAACATTTTAATTTACCGGGACTTTATATACGGTATTATCAGCTTGTCGTTACGTTATGAGAACTAGATAACATTAGCGCTAACATTGCGACTAATCGCTTCATTAAAGGGTACGAGGTCAAGGGTTTAGTGGTAACGAAAAGAACTTCTATGTTGCAGATAACACAGCGCGTCATGGTACATATAGCACGAAACCTCATTCCCATGGCTTTGTCTTTCAATGATGGACGCTCAAGGGGTGGATACATACCACGTTAAATACGTAAAATGACAAAGGTAAATTATCTACCTGTATAACGCGATGATGTCAATTGAAATGGGTCCAGTAACGCGTAAAGTTCTTTTTATGTAAACAATGTGCGCCGACGAGCGGAAGCTAAGATAAGATAAGGGACGAACGGCTCAGGGTGCGGCAGAGCCACATCTGTACGTTGTATCCATCTTAATTTGCATGCTGGGAGATTATTTTGACGAATGTAGTCTGTGGTTCTGTTAACCGATAGCGTCTCTCACGGTGTTCAAAGTCATACAAATTTATAGAGTTGATCAAACCTGCAACATAGTGACACAAATAGTCTGTGTGGTACGATACTTGTGACATAAATGGTCTGCGTGGCACGATACTTGAGTGAAAAAAGCGTAGCTGCATCGCTTATTGACAAACTTAAATGTTAAAGTTAATTTCGTGACGATCACAGGCACAGTTCCTGGCTGTTATGACGTTACACAGAACTGTTTATATTATGTTTTGACGCAACACTGCAGTACATAGATGCCAAATCCGTTCAAGTAAGAGAATGGATGGATAGCGGATATAACTACTTCAGTATTTCTTTGGCATCTCTAATTAATAATAATAATAATAATAATCGTGTAATGTGTGTGCGCAAAAACAAGGCATGCTAAAGGCAGACGAAATAGCAAAGAAGATTTTTTTATCCACTTTGTTTCGGTGGGTAAATTCCCGTTAGCTAAATATGCTAGCTGCAAAAAGCGACAAGCGAATTCCCTGATTTAAAATTAGACACTACATGCTTTTCATAAACAGGGTGATAACTAATCTTTAAAAATTAAATTTCAAAAGTTTTCAGAAGTTTCTGGCATATGAAAAAACATCCTCGAGAATAAACAGAAAGTCGTTAACGGTTACCATAAACCAAAGACAAAAAAAACGGACCATAAAACGATCGAGAAAATTATCTTCTAGAAGTTTTTCACAACTTTTTTTATATGCGTTGCCGGCTATAGTGACCAACCTGATAATGAGTAACAGTTAGTTACGACAAAAAATGTCAGCTTCAATAAAAATACGTTGCATTAAGCTAAAAATAACACATGTTATATAATAAAATCTACAAAATATATCAGGTTTGACTATTGCGGGCTAAAAATCAGAGCAAAAAACATATTACTCAAACACCCCCCCCCTTTTCCCAAGTCAAAATCATGCTTTTTTTAAAACTTCAATTCAAGTTCAATTTTTTACCCTATTGACTAAAGTTTTAGGAGGGAGTGATCCATGGTATATTTTTTAAATCTAAATTACCCCCTGATAAAACTATCCCTACATTCTTTACTTCAGGGGGTAGTGCTTTAAATCTTTGTGATAATACAGCAGCAAGTCCCATACAACCTGAAGGTTCGACAACTATTTTCATTCGTTCCCACAACAAGAACATTGCACGAACTAACTCCTCGTCGGATGCCGTAAAAATATCTTCTACGTTTTCTTTCAAAACAGGCCACGTGTGAACACCGACACTCATACGAAGTCCGTCTGCTATTGTTTTTGGGTAATCTAAAAATAAAATATTGCCTGTCATGGAAAATGCTGCTACAACTTTTCTTTTTAAGTAACAAACATTTATAATAGAGGTTTTAAAAGTTGTGCCACAAGTAAATAAAAATTATACAAATGTAGCCTAGTGTTAATTCGGCTTTATATGCATTTTGATAAACTAGTCGTTAGCCCGTGGAAAAATCCACGGGTTCGCCCGTCGCAGCTAAGCTACCATTTTGCGTGACAGACAGACGGACGGACGGACAGACGTATACGGGCATTATAATATAGATTAAAAACATGCGACATGTTGTCAAATTAAAAATTGAAGAGATTTGAGAAAGTTGTTAAAAAACTACTTTTAGGTGAAATTTGAGGAGTTTTATGAGATTGCAGGGAATTCAGGAATTTCAAGAAGACGTTGCAACCCCGAGGACCAACAAACATACTGGACGAACAAAGCACGTTTAATTTTTATCGAGGGCTACAACAAAAGAACTGTAAATTCTACACATAACACTCTTGTTGTGTGTATTGTTTCTAGTCTTCTAATTTAGGGAGGAAGGTAGTGATTTTCTTCAAATCAATAGTTGGAAAGGATGTAAATACATTCAAGTAGGCGGTCCGTTATAGGGGGCTCAAGCTAGGGGGAGGAAGGCAATTTTTTATGCAAATCATATTATCAATCGACCCCCTGTGAACTAAATGCCTTCTGACTTCTTTGTTAAAAAAATCAATTTATTTTTGTGTTAAATGCATTCCTTAAATGTATTCCTTGTGATGCTTTTAAAGACTTTTATTGAAATAAGAACATTTTCTTTTAACTTTTAATTCTAAAGAAAATTTTTTCAATCCTTTTTTCATGCACTCTCAACATGAAAACAATAAAATGGCGACATACCTGTTAACATGATCCTTTTCCCAGCACGCAGTGATCGCAAAGCATCATCAGCTAACTCAGGCTCTGCTCCAAAAACTTTCATCTCAGGTTTCAACTGTTTGCAAGCAATTGAAACACCACTCAGAAGACCACCACTGCTAATCGGCACCACAACTGCATCCAGTTGCGGTATCTAAACAGATATTTGGCTAGGTTAAAACATAACGATGACTAAGAATAACATGGATAACGCATAAAAATAAAGTGTTTTTTATTCCTAAACATTAAACAGTGTATAAAAATGCATGCTACATGTCTTTATCTCAACGTAATTCAACGCATTTTGACTGAAAGTGACTTAAAACTTATTTAACAAGTTGCAAACCTTTACCAGAAAATTCAGTTAGGTTTTATGTTAACAACCCACCACATTACCT
Source organism: Hydractinia symbiolongicarpus (assembly GCF_029227915.1). NCBI lineage: Eukaryota > Metazoa > Cnidaria > Hydrozoa > Anthoathecata > Hydractiniidae > Hydractinia > Hydractinia symbiolongicarpus. The sequence goes on from NC_079887.1 coordinate 9,552,231, forward strand.
CGTTTATCATTTCCAATCCAATACTACCGGTTCCTTCCATAACCGCAGGATGGTCTCCACTTGGAACGTACTCCCCTTTTCCATCAAGACTTTCTACTATTTCTCTTGCTGTGGCATGCCTTGCCTAAGTACATAAAAATAGACTGAAATACCATACAAAGTAAACATCTGAGAATTTGCAAACACAGCTCAATTTGAACATCGAAACTTTTTTTTTATTTTTGCTTCTTTAACTTAAAAACAAATGCATATAAATAATCTTTATGGAATTATTAATTAATAATTCCATAAAGAACCCTATTAATTAATAATTAGACATTGATGTACATAGCATACATGCTTAAAGCTCGGTTTACATTAAAGTTAGTAAATGTTCTACAAGAGTTGCCGAGCAACTGGTACAGAGATAGATAAAGTTCTATTTCTACAACATTTGTTGTACAACAAACATCTCTTACGTTTCTTTGGTTAAACAATATAATGTTGGTAACGCGCATTGCTTAATCGAAAAAAGCTGTTGATATTCTCCGAAAAATATAGCTGAGTCATTTTTAGCGTTCCCCTTATGTAATCGCATATTATTCTAAAAGTGGAAACACCCCTTTATTTGGTCGGTTACCATTGCGTTGCTTTGGTTTACAACCAAAGTGGTAATGGTAACTATTGCACAACTTTTGATCAATACTTTTTATGATAATGAAAACTGATCTTAAGGAATTAACACACACCATGCAATACTACTTTTGGTACTTCCTTTGAATCGTTTAATCAAAAAAAAAATAAAAAAAATGCTAACCTCAGCTGTAGGCTCGCATTCTACAACTTCTGCGCCATATCCCTTTATTGCATCTTTTTTTACTTGTGGAGCAATTGAAGGTACAACTATAATGCTTCTAAGGCCAAGCAAAGAGGCTGCATATGCAACTGCCTGTCCATGATTTCCACTTGAATGAGTAACCACAACAACATCTTTTCCGTATTTCTTCTTTAATCTCAAGATGGCATTCATAGCGCCACGAATCTAATTTTTAACAGGGTTGTAAATTTAAAAAACATTTTTGCATTTAAATTTTAGCTTTACGTAAGAGGAGAAAGGCAGTTACCTTGAAAGATCCAGTTTTCTGGAAATTTTCACATTTAAAATATAAATTTCTTCCAGCTAAATCATTCATGAAAGTACTGGTAAGTATAGGAGTTTTATGCACATATTGTTCAAGCTGTTGAGCTGCTCCTTTGATATTCTCCAGCGTGACAACCTCATTATCATGCTGAGACATCCTTTTTAATTAGTTCCGATTAGAGTTTTTATAAGAGATCTATAATAAGAATAAAATAAAATTTATATATTTTTAGGATTATTTAACTTTAGTACCTAACAGAGGAAGGGAGTGTTGAAGAGTTGAAATTTGACGGCTCTTTGTATAGAACTATTAATTATACTTTGCTAAAAAATTTCTATTTAGTTGTTACAGAAACGTTGAAATTTCAGTGTCCTGTTTGATCAAAAAATTATTTTTTTTTAAATTTGTCCTCGTAATCTGTTCTAAAGTAAATAATATAATTCCTGTATGAAACAGTGAAATCAGTAGCACCTTAGGTTAAACTCTTAAAAAATATTCTCAGGCGAACAGCCACTCTTAAAAAATATTTTTAGGCGAACAGCCATAAATTTGACAAAAGATAGACAATTTTTTGCACCTAATGAAATTTCTAACTGCAAACGCTCTCTAACAAGCGAACCACATTTTTTCTTTACATTATTTATACTTTTTTATATTTTTTTGCCCATTGAACAGTTTTTTCAACATCAACGAATATGTATTGCACTGGAATTTCAAGATTATAACCTGCTCACGATTCACATGTTTTCTGGTTACTTTACGTTCGATTTTGGAGGAAGGTTCGATAGTACAGTTTAGAATCTTTAGAAATTGTTGGAATATTTTGCTCTTTTTAATTCCTTCTTTTTCTAAAAGAATAGCAACTTCAAACTTGTCATTTGTTTCCCATTCTGTGACTTCAAACAAAAATTTTTAATGAAAGAATACTTTGTAAATCGTTAATAGTCTATTTTGGTTATAAACAATGCCTTACGCCGAAATAATTGATCTTAGTTTAGAATAAATTTACACTCCTCATAAAAAATGCTTGCTAAAAATAATTCTTCTTAAAACTATATTTTTGACAAAATCTTAGGCCATGTTGTTTGGCAATTTTAAATAACTAGTCGTTAGCCCGTGGAAAAATCCACGGGTTCGCCCGTCCTTTTTATACCGCATTGCGTGCGTCTGGCTACCTGCGCAGCTAAGCTACCATTTTGCGTGACAGACGGACGGACAGACGTATACGGATATTATAATATAGATAAACATAGCCTATCATTTCCATAAAAAAATATAAACACGATTGTAGTTGATGAGTTTCACCAAATCCTTAAACTTTATTAATACACCTAATTATTCCAATACACTTATATATAAAAATATATGTATTTGCATCTTATTAAAATTAATTTATAATTTTTTATTTTCTTCCTAAGAATGTGTAACCCATGGTATATTTTTCAAATCTAAATTACCCCCTGATAAAACTATCCCCACATTCTTTACTTCAGGGGGTATTGCTTTAAATCTTTGTGATAATACAGCAGGAAGTCCATTACAACCTGAAGGTTCAACAACTATTTTCATTCGTTCCCACAACAAGAACGTTGCACGAACTAACTCCTCGTCGGATGCCGTAAAAATATCTTCTACGTTTTCTTTCAAAATAGGCCACGTGTGAACACCGACACTCATACGAAGTCCGTCTGCTATCGTTTTTGGGTATTCTATAAAAAATTATAATGAATATTAAACAAAGTTAATAATTGCTAAACAACAGTACTTATTGAAAACACTGTTATAATATCTCTATAATATTAGCCGTATTTTGTTTGTGTAGGTCGAAACTAAGTGGTATTTAAAATGCGTAGAATAGCAATGCCAGGATTATATACAACAAGAAGCCCTGCGGCTTTAAGATTTCCGTCATTAGCCTAAAGGATTTTGAAATTTAAAATAGACCTTGAAAACGGAGAATTATGGGGTAAACAAATCACAATTCTCAACTATTTTTGTAACTAACCTGCAATGTTAAAATACTCAATAAACTCATTAAACTCAATAAACAAAAAATAAACATTTTACATAGCTATATAAAGTTTTCTAAAATAACAGTTAAAACTTTAACTGGATATTTTTAAAAGTAATCAAGAAAATTCTGGAAATTCCAGAATACAAATCTTGCTATGTAGAAACTTAACGATTCGAATATAATAACTTCTGAACGAGCTCAATTTGAATGATGAAGTAGTTCATTGTTTATTAATTCAGTAATAAATACATATTAGCATTTGAATATTTCAGTATTTAGGACTTCAAACTTTACTCTCTTGTTGAAAATTTTTTGAAAATGCTGATGGTACATGGTCTGATAACAGCTAAAAAAAAGTATGTTTAAAATAAGAAACAAGAATACAATTTTACCATAAACTGCATTAAGACCAGGTTGTTTAATTATTGTCTCTTTAACCTCTCTTTGCCTCTTTGATTTAAAAAGGGAATTTAATACAAGATACAAATCCATGCGATGTGATTATATATGTATATAAATTTAATCAGGCCGGCTTTTGATATCTTTGTTAAACAAGTAACATATTAAGCAGGCGATGCATGATTTTGAAACCTGTGGACAATACAGGATTTATTTTGTTGAAATTGATTTATTGAATTTAACTGATTGTTTATTATTCTTTTTTGATTCAAATTCTCAAATTTGAATTTCTTTCGGGGAGTCGGATTAGTTTCAAGTTTTCATTTTGAGGAAACTGATTGATAACATAAAAGGGTACACACACAATAAATTTGTGGATTTGAAAAATCGAGGGTCCTTTTCGTGAGATTTTTAAAAATCAAGTCATTTCTAAGAAATCTTAGAAAAATATTTTTGTGATACTTTGGGTGAGTTAAAGAAAGATTTTCAAGCAAATTAGGCACAAGGAGAACTGATAATTAGCCAGTAACAGAATAGTTAGCCGTTTTCAATGGCGCCATAGCTTGGTGGTTATAACTCTGACACTTTGTGCGGGAGAACGGGGTTTGATTTCCCTTGGCGGCAATTCAATATTGGTGAGTGCTACCATAGCTCCGGGTTAACCCAAGCCATGTGAGAGAAATTGGGGAGATGACACACTATGTGGGCTGTTGGATGCTACAGGGAGTTGTCTGGTAGAGCGGGGACCCTAATTGGGTCTGCATAGCTTAAAATGAGCATTATATACTCTAGGACTCCTTATCTAAGCTATGGCCTTTCCTGGAAATAATAGACAGGATTTGTAAGGCTAGCCATATAAAATATACAGACATTCTATTTATCTATGCAGAATAATTATATATACGGTGCGTACAGTATAATTAGCCACTTATACTTATCAATTAAAATCAAGAAAAAGAACAAGACACGATTTTGCAAAAAAATTATAATTTTACTGTAGCTAGCAGTACATATATATGTCGTATATATTATTAAACAACAAAACTATTCTGATTTCAAGAAAAAAACATGAAAAAGACGCACTTAGCTGTAAAGAACACAAAGAAGCTTTTAACGGCTAATTATCTTGCATCGGCTAACTATATATTGTTACAGGTTAATTATCAATTCACCGGCTGCTCAGTACAAGCAACAATAAACTTTTGTCACGTTTCGACAACTTTTCTGCAAAAAATATAAAAAAAATCCTGTGCAAATATATATATCTTTTTATCTGATAGAAGTAGTCCCACAAAGTGTCATTTGGAAGTTATTTTTAGCCCCCTTTTTTCCCATAAGAACAGGAGTTCGGTGTCCAGTCATGGAAGAACTACACAAGGCAGGATAAAGGTTTTTTGTTGCTTGCTCTTTAAGAAAAAAAGGCACTCTAATCAAAGCACTATTTTGTGTAGCTAGCTCCATAGCTAGCTAGCTAAGTAATTTCATGAAAGGGTATGTCAGCACCAATCAAAAGGAGATCCAAGTCAGCACAAAAAATTGAGATAGCTAGCTAGCCAGTACACCTTTCTCACTTAGCTAAATATAAAATAATTCTTACCTGATAAAATACACGAATTTAAAAAATAGTGCTTAGCTCCCCATCAATAAAGCTACTACGACCAAATCAAAGAGACCAGCAAGGGGCGACCAACAAAATGTAAGCACTTTTAGTCATGGCCGCACATGGAATGTTCTGGCCACACGATCAGATTGGTCATTTAATTGACAAAGATTAAAATAAAGTATCTTCATTGGCTTTCGAAAAAATGGAATTTTCCGAGCGTTTAGCCTGGACAAAAACTTAGCAGCGTCCGGGCTCTGTGCTGTATATATAAGTATATATCTATCTTCCATCAGGCGATTTTAAAGATTCCGCCCCGCATAGCGGCGACGGAAATCAAATATGCATGGACTAACAATTAGTATAGCAAATTACATCCACACGAAATTAAGGGAAAATGCCTCAATTTCTTAAAATGGATGGCACCTGATCAAGTGGATTCAAGCATTATGATTTTAATAATGAAGTTATGGTCTGTTCCTTTTTTTAGCACATGCATCATTTTTAGGAAAAATATTATCAATTCCATAATGCACCAAATTTAGCACAAAAAATTCTTCCTCATGTTCTCTGAAAGTGACGACTCATACATAGAGGCGACGAAAACGCATGTAAAAAAATATATCATGAGATATAATAATCTACAGAAATCTTACCTTTGAAAATAATCCCCTGTCCTGTACGCAGGGATTGAAAGGCATCGTCAGCTAGCTCGGGTTCAGCTCCAAAAACTTTCATGTCAGGTTTCAATTTTTTACACGCAACAGAAATACCACCTAAAACTCCACCTGTGCCTATGGGGACAACAGCTGCATCCAACTGTGGTATCTAAAAGCACGTAGCTAAATCAAAACATAGAATTTACAACGATTCTTAGATAAAATTTAAATGCTTATTTTTTTCGCTAGTCTTTTATGGACCACACTTTTCTAAACAAAATTCTACTTTGATCTCTACTTCTTATGATATGGTTTACTAAACATTATACTCATTAAAAAATACTTTCATATGTGAGGGGATTTAGTCAAACGTAAGCTTTATGTTTTAACTTAAAAACACAGTTTATAATTCAAACTGCTAAACAAACACAGCCACACGCCTCTTTAAACACGACAGCTATTTAGATGTGTTGTGTTTAACCTTCATAACTGCCACTTTAATATATAATTTTGTTGGTGTGACTTCACATTAATAATATTATATAGATTCCCTAAAATAAATCACGTGGCCAAGACAGTTTTGTAGTCAATTAACAAGCCAAGTCAGTATCTAGCAGCAAGGAGGTTTTAAAACCTTTCCAGTAGCAACTTAAACGTTATAGCTGATCTAGATGAAACAATTTTAGCTGAATTTTTCTGTTACAGGATTTCTAGCAAATTTTGTCAAACAATTTTTATTTTATTCTGCTCAATCTTCCCTGGTTTTTAAGGGGAAAATGTTGGAAATTCTATTTACTTCCATAAAAGCATAAAAAATATGCACGTTCATTAACAGCGGATATGAAATGTCAGAAAGGAAATAAAAATTAAAATGAGATCATTTTTCTGATATTTCCTAATTTCTTAGAAACCCTTTATTTGTTCGATGTAAAAAAACACTCCTCTTATAGAAAAATTCAACACTAATTTTTATGATTTTTACCTCACTCAACATCTCCAAACCAATACTTCCTCCGCCTTCCATAACAAAAGGATGATCAGAAGAGGAAATATACTCTCCTTTACCATCCAGATTATCTAATAGTTTAGTTGCAGTATCATGCCTTAACTAAAAAAAAAGTAGGTGGACACTGTAGACTGTTCAGCTAGTTATGTATACGTTGAATGCAGACGTAAGATATTCTTGTGTTAAATATATATACACGCTTTCTTTTTATAAGAAACCAGTTTTGGCTACTAAGGCTCAAGTTTCTTATTTTTTTCTTATTTTGAGGGTAAAAGTTTCTTAACAGTTTCTTAAGTTAGTAGGTCATTAACCCACTGTACACGACATTCAACCAACGTTCAAAAGCTTTGTTTGTACATAAGTGATATATACTAGTGCTGTGTTAGTAGTATGAGTATTGCTTTTTGATAATTCATATCGCTTTTGGAAATGAAGGGTGGTTGTTTTAGTTTTGTCTGCTATTTGATGAATTAAAAAAAGTGCTATTAGTTCACTGGAATATTTTCTGTAATAGTTTATGGTCTGGAGGAGCTTCAGAAACTGAGCCAAGCTAAATTTCTTATCATTTTCAAATTTTGAGCCTGGGGTTTCTTATAAGCGTGTTTTTGTATTAAAAAAAGCATGTAATAAACATTCTAGTGATGACTACAATTTGATAAATGGGATAGATACTTTAAGGACTTTGTTCACGAAAGGTTTTTTTTCAAATGTGATGCCTAGAAGACTTAATCCTAATGACGTATATAAACTTTAAAGGAAGAAATTATTTGGAGAAAAATTTTTTGACTTATTTAGAACTTATTCTCTTATTTGGTACTTAAATGTTGCAGATGACTGCATTTTCCTGGAATTTCCAAGATCAATGAACTTTGTGGAACAAAATTTTAGGCAAAACCTGCAAAACAAGTTCTGCAAGAAAACGTTTTTACAAAAAATCAATAATTACTTACTAATGACTAATGAATATACTCTTCAGACACAAACTTATAATAAACGAATACTGATAGATTTTAATGCTGCGCTATGAAATACAAAGCCCTAGGTCAAGCGTAGGGACCGAGCTTGAAGTGTCTGTACCCTTTGATGGTTTTATTACTTGAATGCACTTCATTTGAAAATTGAATTGTGTACACAAAAAATCAAAGCTAGTAGTTTTTTAACTTCTTATTAAAAGTCATACTGTGGAAGAAAAAACTGTTCAATTTTGATACTTGTGGAGCTCAAGATCAGTCGATTTTAAACTTTTGTAAGCACCAATAAATTTGAATCATTGTTTATTTGAATTGAAATGAGAAGATGTCTTTAAGTGAGCAACTTTTCTTTTTTTTCTTTTGCGCTATAGACATCTATTTTTTATTTGTTTATGTTTTTATGGTACGATTTTAATAAAGGCTTTCCAAACTGGTTAGTATGAAACGTAAACCAAAAAAATGATTGTTTCTTTATACTAAACAGCTTTTTGTATCAGTCTGGTAAAAATAAAACATAGTAGCTTAATCATAGCAAATCATTTTCATTAAAACACAATACAATATCTAACCTTTGGTGAAGGCTCGCACTCCACAACTTTAGTGCCATATCCCTTGATCGCATCTTTTTTTACTTGTGGTGCAATTGAAGGTACAACTATAATACTTTTAAGGCCCAGCAAAGAGACTGCATATGCAACTGCCTTCCATAATTTCCACTTGAATGAGTTACCACAACTACATCTTCTTCGCATTTCTTTTTTAATTTGAGAATGGAATTAACAGCACCTCGAATCTAACATGTTATACAAAGAAAGTTTATAAATCTTGGCCATTTTCCTTATTCCTAAAAAAATTGGTTAAAAAATGATGGTGCAGTTGTAGCCTATTTGGCTTAAATTCATAAGGTTTTAGGTTTGAGTCCTCATTCAGCACTTTAAATGCAGTGTTGTCAGCCTGTTAGAGCCAGACTGCAAATGTGCTTGTGGTATAAGCAAGCAAGTTAAAGCAATGCTATACATATATCTATACATATATCTAACGGTAATGTAACATAGTTACAGTCGCAGGGGTGAAAAAGCCAGTGGTCAGGTTAAAATCCCTAAGAATAGAAAGCTACAATTAAAAGGAGGCTAGTATAAACAGGGTCTATTTTTCTTAGAAAAGATTAAGAAAGGAAAATTAAATTGAAAAAAAGGATATCACAAACTCTTTCTCCTTTTGCTTTCACTCTACAATTTTTTTTTTTTTACTTAATATCAATGTCTAAGTCAATTTATGAGCTCATGTACATTGTCAATTCTTCTGGTGCAGAGTTGTAGATGCTTGCGTCATCAGCGATTTTGAAATGATTGCTAAGGCTCGGTTCCTCTAGAACTTTGATTGCTCCTTGAGTTTTACTGTACCCTGTGCACATGGTTGGCCGGCGTTGAAACAGTGGATTTTATCATAATCTGTGACATTCACCAGTAGTGTCAGTGCATGGTATTTAAAGAAATCTACAAGGATCTGCTTTGATAGACTTTTCGACAATAATAAAATTTAATTTAAAATCTCTCTTTTTGGAGGCAGGCACAGATTTTCAGGTCCAGTATATATGTTTGTGTTCTCCATTAGCTAACCAGTTTTCGTTTTCCTAAATTTAGCTTTAAAAGGTTTGTTCCAACAAAGGTCTGGCATTTGTAAATTTATGGTGCAACCGGGAATAACAAACTTCATGATGCTCACACCGATAATGTTAACAGGAATGAAGTGCTAGTTGGTCATGTCCTAATCATGCTATCTAGACTTTTTTTCTTTGTGAAGGCAAAGACAAAGATACATCAGTTAAAGCAAAAGTTACACAAAAAAGTAAGAGAAAAATAGGAGTTGTTGTCCAATGCCTGTACATCAGAACGTCAAGTTATGAGAATTATGCAGAATGAAATAAAGAAACGTAGCATTTGTCATACTTTAAATTAACAATTGAAAGACTATTTAATTGGTCCAATGACTGTGAAATTTAATATGTTGTAGGCAGAATAGCTCCTTCACTGAAGTTAAACTGTAATTTCCTACCCCTACTCCTAAGTCCATGACGCTACAAATCAACACCCTAAATTATACTGTTTCTAATATAATAATACAATCTTGGAAGGGGTCTACAATTAGAAGAGAACTAGCATTTGAGGGGGGGCTTTTATTTTTTACAACAGGCCTCTATGAGGGGCTACAATTAAAAGTGGGTCCAGTATTTAAGGAAGTCTCTTATTAGAGGAAATACAGTACTTACGTATAAATCTCCAAAGAAAATGTAAGTGATTCAAAAAAAGAGTCTTGATGTAGGCATTATAACCTTTTAAATTTGTTCAAGAGATAAACAAAACAAAAAAAATATCTATACCTTAAACGATCCAGTTTTCTGAAAATTTTCACATTTAAAATATAGATTTCTTCCAGCTAAATCATTTATGAAAGTACTAGTCAGTATAGGAGTTTTATGCACATATGGTTCAATCTGTTGAGCTGCTCCTTCGATATTGTCCAGCGTAACAAGCTCATTCTCATGCTGAGACATTATACTGTATGGTATTTTCTAGCACCAGGTAAGACGTCTAGATAGAAATAACATAACGGGTGTTTTTGAAGTACTATAAATGCATGAAAAAATTTACTTTACCACCCTATCAACCATTACTAAGTTTTAAGACAGAAAACAATACCACATCTCAATGCAACTTTCTACTCACTTTTAAAGGATTGTAAACATTTTGGTCAAAGAACTGCTAACATCAGCATAAGAATGCTAAATTTAGGCTGTTGTTAATTATTTAACAGACCATCATAACTCTGTTATGAAACAAGTAAATTTGAAATATACGATTTTTTGTGCCCTCTTAGAGTTCTATACACTGAAGCTTGTTTAATAAAGTGACTTTTAAAAATATCACATGCACAAGTCAACAAAAGTGAGCCTAAACCATATGAATATATAAATACTATGTAAAATGGGAATGTCATTTTTTCTAGTTAAGTAGTATTGCGGAGAATGTATTTCCCTGGGCTACATTCTTTACAAACAATGCCTAATTAACACAATTGCCCTTAAAAATAAATCTTCTTTTCTTGAAAGGAAAAGATCATTGTTGAACATACATCTAGGAGTTTTATTATGCACTTACGATAACTTTGATACATTCATCCTAGTAAAAACCTGCATAGTTTCTTTTTGTTGTAGCTAAATTTTATCTGAACTTGTAATGCTCTGACCTAAAAAGACAAAAAAGGTTATAAGTTAAAAAGACAACATCACCTTTTTTAATAGATGCAAAAATTGTCCCCTATTGCCAAAATAAATTGTTTGAATTGGGGATACAAGCACAAACAACTTCATTTTGATGGAGGCTAGTAGCACATTCAAATTTAAATAGCTCCTTGACACAAAGGACTTAGAGTTTAGATCTAACACAGTCTAAATCAGATTGGAGGAGGGTTATTAATATACCTGTACAACCCATGCTAGCTTGGAGACTGTATGTTAATTCGAGAAAAAAAAGAAGAGGACTACTTGCTAAATATGAAACTTTATGACCATTAATTATTTCATTATTGCTCTTTTTTTAACAAAACTGACTCTGCCTGCTAATGCTGCTAGTACGAAAATTATAGAATTCTTGTATTTCTTAGGGTGCACTCCATTTAACAATAAAGTCATTAAATTTCATTATTTTACTTAAAATTTCATTGAACTGTGCTTTGAGCAAAAAAAGTCCTGTTTTAATTTAAAAGGACAACCGTCTATATACTCTTAGCAGGCCTATCAATAACAGTAATGCGTCACTCTTGCTCACACAAAGACTGGCCTAATTACGAGAAATGAGAAACTAGCTCAGCCAGGATAAAATGCTTTTCCAATACCACAAACAGTAAATCTGTCTAAGCAATATCCATTCATCTCACATGGAAATCACTGTTATCTTTCCTATTATTTGCAGTAAAAAAACCAAAATATATAAAAAAGATAAAATACAATAAATAAGAAAACTTTGTGGTAAAATATACGTTTATAATCTTATTCTATTTACTCAGATTGCTCGCCCAGTCTAAATTATGGTAGCCTTGGGGGAGCGATTTATTGCTCTGGTGTTATTTTCTTATTGATAGGCCTAGTCGTTTTTAAAGGCAGGGTGTGTTTCAAAAATGTATCTATATATATATATATATATATATATATTTAGTTATTTTTATACTATTCAATAGGGATTTTAAAATACTTTCAGTGATGCATGAATGAATAAACTTTAACTTTGCTGAAAAAATCATGCTGAAAAGGTATACTGTATCCTATTTTTTTTCTTGTCAAGCTAACTTTGTTAAATAAGTCCTATCAAATCCACAAACATGAGAAGCCAAACCAATTCACCACATTGGCTTGCAGAATACGATTGTGCTAAGTGATGTAGTGAGTATTTCATAGCGGCTTTAAGCAGTGTTGATTGGGTAGCAAAATATTATTTATAACTCCTATCAATAAAATAAAGCGCAAAATTAGTTGTGATTTGATCATTCTGACCTACATGATAATTATTAAAACCACTAACCTTTTGTCTTCTATAAGACTTTCTAATATTCTTCTTCCTCAGTAATCTTTTGTTCTGATAGTCTATAATCTTATTGATGGAATCCAACAGCTTCTCTTGCTTTCTAATATTCTTCCTTGCTCAATAATACTTTCATCCAATACTCATATGCAATCTTTCTTGTATAACCCAACACCTTCTTAGCTATATTTACAGGCTCAGTGATATTGTCTTACTCTTTGTTCTATATGACAATAAATACATGTTAACAATCTTCCCCTCTTTTCTTTTTCTTTTTTTTGTCAGTTTGATCAACTTTTAGTTCAACCAAATTTATTAACAGAATTGAATGGATATCCATATGCAGCCATATCCGAGTTAACAACAATATAAGTCATTTGACACATAAACAAAACAGCAACTTTAACCAATCCATATTGTGGCCAGTTTAACGAAATCAACTCCAAAATGGTTAGTATTAACAAAATAACTAACAAATAATTAACAAATTCACTTCTTTATTTCGAATCATTTCTTTCAAAATAGCCAAATCTACTCTTAAGCGATTGTCCAAAACTTGTTTTGTGGAATGTACAGCATCGTAAAGTGTTTTACTATCTGTTAAACTTTGAATTGATGGTGCAATATTGAAAATTTCTTTGAATAAACATCGAATCCAATATCCTTTGCCAGCAGCATCGATCAATTGCATGGACTCTGCAGAAAGGGTACTATTCACTACTCTTTTCAATTTTCTTGACTGCCAAGAAATGAGGGATAGTGATTGATTTAGTTGATTTGCTAAGAAAATTAAGAATCCACCTTGAGACCCTTCTCCCTTTAGATTAGCAAATGATGCATCATGAAATACTAAAAGTTTAGCTTCCTCTATGTTTCCAACTGCCTTGAACTTCAATTCCACAGGTTCACACTTAGCTCTTTGTAACACTTTGTTGGCTCTTCGCATATCTGAAACAGTGACATCTTTGATGTTACCCATTAGTTCACAGCAATCAAAAAGAATGTCTGGACGTGTCTGTGTAGCCAACCAATTTAAATGTCCAATCAATACTCGCAAATCATGTTTTTGTTTCGTATTCAATTTCGTATTTCGTATTTCATCTTTATCTTTGTGTTTATCAATGGGGAGTACTGTAATCTTCTGCAAATATGAATCTTGTGATACAATAATGCTATCTTTTATTTTCATTAAATCTAATCCCAAATATTGAAATGCTGTGTTTTGCACTGTCCCAATTTTAAAGGTCTGATACAATGGCAATATCACATTGTTTAAAAAACGTTTGGTACCACCCCAACAAAAATCATCTACATGGGTTGTCATAATTCCATGTAGACGCCCATCTTTTCGATAGTAGAACAATCCTGCATCAAATTTACTTACTGCAACTCCAAGCTTTAACAGTTCCTCCTTTACTCTGAAATACCATGTTCTAGATGCATCTGCAAGACCATAGACTGTGTTATTCAATTTCCAGACATATCCATCTTTCCGTTTTGTATTTCACTTTATCTTTAATGTTTGGCATAATATTCTTTGCTTTCAAATTTGCCTTCAATAAATTGTTATTCTCAAATAAAGTATCCATACCTGTATCATTATTAACATCGCTGTTGTGTTAGTAAATGATGCATCACTACTTAATTCCTCATCTTCCAATATTTCCTTTCCAGTTTCCTGTTTGTCTTCATGGTCAATTTCCACTTCTACATGTGCTTCTAACTTTTCTTCTTTTAATCGTAGTCTGCATGGATGCATTCTAACATATGTTGATCCATGCTTCACTAGAACTTGCTGACTTTCTTGTCCTATCACAGTAGCAGGACCCTTCCAAGTATCATCATATCTCCCTTTATAATATACTTTATCTCCTGTTACATACTTCACACCTGTTGAAGGTCTTACATTATATGTTTCAAGGCTCTTCTTAGCTTTTCAGAGGATTCAGATTTTATAAAGGCTTCTCTTGCAGCATGCAATGCGTTCAAGTTATCAGCAACTACTTGACTACTTGTCCTTCCTTCCTTTTACTTCGAATAACACACGATGCACTAAATCTGGTCAAGTGATCAACAAGATGTAACAACCAAATTTTATCACCATACGACCATTGTTTCAAATCCATGCCAACGCATTCATTAAATACTGTTGCATGTGGTACCCAACAATTGGTTTTGGTTGATTTCTTCTGTACTTGATGCATGTATCACAACTATCAGAAACTTCAGCAATCATTTTTAAAAGATCTGGGTCAGTTACATCAGCATTTCTCAACAGCTGCTGCAGCTTGTCCTTTGATAGATGCGCAAACTGTTTATGCAATTTCAGGGCCACTTTTTCTTTTTCTTGAGTATCATCCAAATTATTCATTATCAGACATACTTGAGCAGAAGTCTTTTCAATTTAGCTACCCTCTTTGTTAATGGAAATACAATAACGTCCGGTAGAACTAAATTGGATCTAGTGTTCTTATCCCAGAATTTTAACCTTGTCATTTTCAAAATCAATAAAAACTTTTGCATTCTTCATTGCTTGCTTACTAAATAGTAATGGTAAGTCCTTGTCTATAACTTCTGTTGTTATGCTAACATATTTTCCACTAAGCCAAGCACGGATGGTGACACGTTTTGATGCTTTGATTTCTTTACCATCTCGGAATTTAAATACTGTTGATGATGGCTTTTCTTTGATTGATGAAGCATCCTCGTCTGAAAGACTTTCTACATAATAGTTTAACCAATTCTGCCCGCAAACTGTTTTAGTGCAACCAGAATCCAATACTGCCATGGTAAATGTTTCACCAACGAGAGTTTCCATTATTTCCTCCGTATAAAATTGAAGTTTAATCTCCTCACTCTTACTTTTAGCTTATCTGGACACTCCCTAGCAAAATGGTAAATACTTCCACAGATGTAACATCTTGGACGATCACTCGATCTTCTATTCTCCTCTCTGTCACTTCGATTTCCACTGCTTCTACGATAATCCTTTAACCTATACTCTTGTGTTTCTCGTTGCCCATGATATCGCTGACCCCGTCTGTTCCACCCTCTGTCCGCATACCGTGAGTGAGGAACCTTGCTGTGTGAAGCACCATAAAATGTCTCGTTGGAAGTACTATCACCCATCTTCTTTTGAATTTGAAGATTCATTAAATACCTTCTTAACTTGATCAACCATCAAGTTATACTTTAAATCTGGAATTGTTGCTCGAACAATTTCTTTCTGTTGCGTAGAAAGGTTAGCACTATTTAAATATCGATACGCTGTAACAGCATCTGGTAAATCAATATCATACTTTTTCAAATTATAGTAAAGGTCTTCAAACTCAATAGCATAATCCTGTAACGACATGTCCTTCTTCCTTTTAAATTGCTCAAATTTTTCATTTGCTTCATATGCACGATGCTTTACATCTTTAAGAAATATCTTGTCCAATTTGTCCGTAAGTTTTGTAATACCATCTTCAGTTTTTAAATCTCGAATGTCAAGTTGTAAGGCAGTCTTTTTAGCCTTACCATCTCATGAAGCAAATACAGCTAAAGCTTTTTTCTCATCAGCTAAATCTGTCAGTGCTTGCCACACTTCTAACTCCTTTTTCCAATCAATATAATTGGATCTTTTAACACAGGTGGATTTTTGTAACTTGTTGAGGTCATAATATAGATCGTTCCAATTCTGCTACCATTGATAATTATTAAAACCACTAACCTTTTGTCTTCTATAAGACTTTCTAATATTCTTCTTCCTCAGTAATCTTTTGTTCTGATAGTCTATAATCTTATTGATGGAATCCAACAGCTTCTCTTGCTTTCTAATATTCTTCCTTGCTCAATAATACTTTCATCCAATACTCATATGCAATCTTTCTTGTATAACCCAACACTTTCTTAGCTATATTTACAGGGTCAGTGATATTGTCTTACTCTTTGTTCTATATGACAATAAATACATGTTAACACTACAGTAAGACCTTGACAAAGATTTTATCAGAACAGAGAAAAAAGAATCTAATGATTTCAGTATAAAGGACCAACAAGAAGGCTTTGGAACAGCAAAAACAACTATTGTTGGACAAAGTTCACAAAGCTATTAAAAGCATGTAATACCGTTTATTTTTACAGAATTTTACAGTTAGTAGTATAGAATTTAGGCTTAAAAGGGTGTTGCACAAAAATTAATTTTTTCCTCAGGAAAATAAAGAAATTAATTAATGATTTGTTTCTTTTTCTCTAAGCAAAATGGTTTAAAAAACTCGAAATAATTAAAATATTCTAATTGATCCCTTTTGCAAAAAAAGAGCCAATGGTTTCAGATCATATGGTACAAATTGATGCTGATCCAGTAGCCAAAGTATGATTCTACGACAGAGAAGGAAGCATGGGGCACTGATTCTGATGACTTTGAGTGGAAGTCGTAATGCTTTTGACATTTTTGAACAGTGGCTATGTCAATACTTTTGTTATTTAATATTTTTTGTGTATCAGTCTTGGTCATGAATGGGGTGCGATCGCACGCGCACGCCTCCGCACACGCCATGTGAAATTCGGGCGTACTCTTTATCACACGCCTTGTTCTACTTCGTACACACGCCAAGCAGAACTGAGCTATTTTAGAGTAATCCCTTACACAGACTTTACCCAATACATAATTGTTCTTCCGTGTTAAAATGTATCTCTAAAATGTATTCCTATTAAATACCCACCTTCATTAAAATTGCTGACATGAGATACATTTCAAATGTTTTGCGTCTGTATTGCGTCAACAATATTTTTTTTGTTTTTCAGCTGGCAAAAAATTTCGTCATTAACCTTGTAGTCCTATTGACCTACCTTCCCGATGGTGTACTTCTTAAGTCAATAGTTCTGTCCCAACCAGCTCTCTATGTTTTAAGATAAACTGATTAGGAAGTAAGTTGTACACATGTTATTAACGAACTGAAGGTCAGGGCATCATTAAGTTGAATATCGCAGAAGTAGCCGGTGACATGCTTCGAAAATGCTTGTCACAGGCACAGTTCAATGCAAAGCAAAACTGTACAGGAGACTCAATTGTTAGAGTCTTCGCAGAACATCTCTTCTCACAAAACCGAGGGCAGGGCTGACTTATTGCCTGCTGTGTCGTGTGGGAGACAGAACTTCTGGACTTCTTTTTAATACGATATACATTTTTTTCGATTATTATTACTAAACATATTTGATTTCTCTTTCCCCTTTTAAAAAGATTTTTAAACTTTATTGAACATGTTTTTTCTTTGGTATTATTACATTACGAAAACATTCGTCCGAAAGCTGTATTAAGGTACAGGACACCTAACCTCTCCCATGTTCTGGTTATATTTAACTTGCATGGGTGCGCACTTTTCTCGCAGTATTCTCTGTGACGATGAAGGTCGGACTGACTTGTGGCATGGTTCCAAATGGTCCTCCGTCTTTCGTTCGAGTCTCAGTGTAATGCACCAGCCGAGCATAAGAGTGTCAGCATGAAGGAAAGGGGCCGACTTTAATGTTCTCTATACCTTACGTTCTTCATAATAACACCATTCATTTAAATTTAACAACAAAATTATGTCGGCAATTTTTTTGGCAACTACTATGCTTCAAAAACCCTGCGCTGCCGCTCTCCTGAATGTAATAATTGCACGCCAAAATCATAAGCTAGGCGTGCGATCAGTATCGCACGCCTGTATTAGTGTAGGCGTACGTACCACTGCACGCGGGTGCAAATATTTATGACCAAGACTGTGTATATACTTATTTTGTTATTTTCAAGAGAACGGAAAAAACGGAAGAGACCTATACAGGGTTGAATCTTTTGCTTATTTTTAATGTATGGACAATATTACAGCTTTCATAGTTTTCAACAGGTAAATAACTCCAAAAGTCAAAATGTTCTTTTAAGTTTGTATGAAGAAACATAGTAAGGGGAGGGTGTCCTGGCTAAAAGTAATAAGGACGGACTTGATGAAGAGTGATTGGACAAAATGAGGCTAAGTTCTAAGTTATTATGTGCTTACTATCACTATAAAAGAAGAACAAATTGGACTGAAAAGGCACAAAGAGAAGACAGCTCTAGGTCAGATTTTACTGATAACTTAATAAAAAAAAATGTGTACATGTACATTAAAATTTATAATATAAATAATTAGTTTGTTTCTTCACATCATATATCACTGGTATAACATATACATAGACAAATAATGATTGGACAATATTTTACAATTTTTGTCTCTGAGAGTTATTTAGAACAAACAAATAAACTGATTTGAATAGAATACGCAATATACAGCATGTTGTTGTAGACATTTTTAGAAACTTTATTCCCTTAGAAACGTTATTCTTCAGCTCTAATATATGCTAGAATTGACTAGTTGTCCAATTTGATTAAATTCAACAACTTATTCCTAAATACTCCTAAAACATCAGTTTTTAAGAAAGAATACCTCTTTTTTGTCTGATTTACACTGATAAGAAAGTACTTGATGAAACAATCTGATCAAACAAGCTATTTGGATCTAATTTTTATCACAATCTTGAAAAAACTTGTATGCAAAGCAGCAAACATCAAGTTATTTTGACATCAATAAACTGCTTGTCTGTGAAATGTTTGAAATTTTAAGGAGAATCACACAGAGCAAGTTTTTTTGTGCATATCAACAAAAGTCAGTAAAATTCTGGATCTAATATGTTATAAAGATTTTAAGATTTTCTTATGGGACGTAAGCTTCGAGTCTCTACTCAATAAATAAAAGAGCAGAGTTAATCAGCAAGTGCCATCACAGAAACAAATTCTCGTTGCCATTTTTAAAGTAATTAAAAAATGTTGTATATATGTTACTCTATAAAAAAACCCAGAAATGAAACAGCATTATCAAAATTAATCTGGAGCCTTAAGGATGAGAATTAAGCATATGACCTACCCCGTGCTTCCCCATACTGAAATGGAAATCATGTTATTTATGTTTAACGGAGAAGATAATCATTGTACATGCGAACCCATGGGACTACTAAATGACCTTATAAGTAAATGCCATTCTAAAAATAAATTCACACGCAAAGTATTTAAATATATAGTATTTATTGTGATAAAATAAATCCTTTATAAAAGTAATTTATTCTGATAATTATTGTATTGAACTAAGTTTTCATAAAATGTAGTTCAAAACTGTATGTAAACCATTTGCCTGGCGAATGCGTTGCAAGAAACTTTAAGTTGCAAATAATTTGTAGTTTTACTCTTGTTTAACCTAACATTTGTATATATGAATTGTTCAAAAAAAGGTTTTCTTTTTCTTGTACATTACGTCTGAACGTACAGCATATTTCCGTCCTTCTACCAATAGAGAACCTTCGTGATATATTCTGTGTTCAAACACAAGAAGTCTACCAGTTTTTGCAGGGCATGGAACGTTTTTAGTTTCATCATCATAATGTACAAATGTACACGCACCACCTGAAAATTCTTCATTTAGAAATAAAAAAAACGTAACCATGCTCTTTTCAGTTGCATCTCTGACATAATTACCGTCCAAATGTGGCTTAAAATAATCTCCTTTATCATAGCGCAAAAACCGCATGCGCTCGTTTAATCCTAAAACCTTGTAACCATTTATTTCTTGAGGCAGGAAGTCTTTAACCTTTTTAAAAAAATGCTTTGCCATATCAGAATCATCAATAATACATCGATCACTTTGGCGATGAGATGACAAAATTTGTTTTCCATTTCCAACGTTCAATAATGCTGTCTCATAACCTTTCTTTTCTGTCAGATCGATCAGTTCTTGGCATTCTTGCTTAGATAAAAAATCATCAATTGTGAAGGCTAAGACATTTCTTCCCACAATTTTATTTTTCTTAAGGACTTCTGAGTAATCAGTTAATGTGGACGGAGAAGCCATTTCGAAATGTATTAGAAAATGACGTCCTTCTCGATGCTCTCCTCTTCTGCCAGCTTATTTCTTATTTCATTTTTTTTTAATAGCTAGCTACATGGCTATAGAAAAACTGCCAACTCAAATAAAAATGTATTTGTTGAGCTTTCTGTTTTTAATCCAATCGAGTTGTAGCTTCCTATTTGCTATAGAAACTGGAATGGAAAACAGGGAAAGTATTGTAAAAATTGCTTACCTGTTGTTTTTGTTGGAGATTCCGTCAAAATAATGCTTAGTCACCTATCATAGGGCTAAGAAAGCACGCCCCTTCTAACCTCCGTTTAGGCTGTTGAACTACACATTTCGTGATTTTTGGTCTCCATTCCTTTCCCGAAATATTTATTTGTGACAAATTATGTTATAATTTGTGATTATAATAAAACTAAAGAAATAAGATTAATCATAATGATTAATCTTATTTCTTTAGTTTCGCCAGAGCGTTGTTTGAAAATTTTAAACTTTCTGGCGAAAGCCGGCGAAATAACTCCAATTTCGTTGCCTTGCGTTTGCTTCGGAAATTCGCCCTTATCTTTTCTTGTGCTGCATAGAGTTGATGTAAGTAAGAAACAAATCTAATAAGTAACAAAACTTTTTTTTAATATTGGAAAAAACTATCAACTCGTCAATATTCTACAGCCTGGGAAAATACAACTTCTTTATACGTAGGTAAGTTTAGCGGCATGCGATAATGCCACAGTTTCTAACTTGCCGTACGAAATAATCCAGGTCGGATCCCATGATGTGCCGAAATATCCGGAAAAAGAGACATGCTCTCACGTTTTAAGGATACGGTAACAATGCGTGTACCCTTAGGGCCATTTGATTTTCAATTAAATTGAAAATCAAAAATCAAAATTTGTGAATAATTTTGATTTTCAATTCGATTTGAAAATCAAAATTCAAAATTCAGTTTAAAATTTCAAAATTCAAAATTCAAAATTCAAATTACGTGCAAAAGATCAAAAAAACAGAATTCAAATTATAATTTCGCAATTTCAATTTTTGCTGGGTCAACCAATTTTTTTCATCTTCACAAAAAGAAGCTGGCCACCTGTAACCTTTGTCATATTGTGAAATATCATGTACACAAACACCCGGCTATGATGCAGGACCTTTGGAAAGAGGTCACAGAACAATTTATACTTGACCCCCTGTTAGGTTTGCGCAACTGTCCCGGACTTTCAACATCTTTCCTCGGGTGGCCAATCAAACTGAATCTTAAGGGCGAACAATTGATTTCTGTTCTGATTGATGCAATCGTTTACTCAAGGTTTTTACGCGCGCTTAGCCCTCAGATGTCTTAACGCGCCAAAATAATGGATAACATTGACCGAGATTACATTGTAAATGTGGCTAAACAACATAAAACCTTCAAGGAAATTAGCGAGTTTTTGAAAGCGACAAATCCTGGTGTTCGTGGATTTTCTGAACGTTCGGTTAAACGTTACTGTTCGAAACATGACATCCGCCTACGTATAAACCAACAAAAAATAGAGAACATCGTGGCTTCAGCTGTTAAAGAGGTAAGCAAATTCACCTGTGCTTAGCGTATGAGTGCATGATGTGAAACTGTACAAGTTATTGCTTATTTAAGTTGGTCCTACATACGGTCGCAAAATGATGACTGGATACATTAAGCAAAAACACGGTTTCAATGTCAGTCAAAAAAGAATTGGAAAGGCCCTGTCAACTGTTTCGCCAGCATATCACGCAAGACGTCAAACAGATACCGCAAGGTCTGTTAATCCTATCCCTTACAGGGCTGACTATTTTGGTCACAAACTTCATATAGACCAAAACGAAAAATTAGTAATGTACGGTACAACGCATGTCGTAGCATTGGACGGTCACAGTCGCTTTGTTGTTGCTGCTGCTACAATGCCAGTCAAAAGCAACCCCGTGATATATTCGCATATATACAGGTTAGAACATGCGCAATCAATTTCGCTTGATTCTAATTTAGATATAGCTACGCACGTAAAAATGCGCAGCAAATTCCAATTATTTGTTTTTATTTAGAAAGGTATTGACCACATATTGCATGTTTGACCAAGTTCGGGTGGACCACGGGAGAGAATTTTTTCTCATGCTGGGGATGCAGGAGTATCTGGCAAATATTCGTGGTGACCAATTAAGTTTACCTTATCAACAAACAGAATCGAAAAGGGTAAATTACTTTATTATTTCCAATATATTTTAAAAACATTTCGTTCTTTCATCACAAAAAAATACGAAAAATACGACTATCATCTTCTGCACAGGTTAACTTTTCATAAGTTTCATATATTTTCTAGAATCTACCAATTGAAAGATTTTGGGTTGAAGTTAATGGTCGAGTTAATTATCCAATCAAATCAATACTAGTCGACATGGACAATTCATTGATTATAGACATGGATAACAATATTCATAAGTTCTGCGTTTCTTTTGTCACCTGCAAAGTTGCAAACTTTGGGCTGCAAACATTGGTAAGAGCCTGGAACTGTCACCCAATACCTGGTAGGTAGATTATACAAGTCCTGGCATCCTGTTAACAACAACTATTCAGCTTCTTTGCACCTTTAAATTTTGTTTCAGGTAGAGGAGTTCCATTGAATATTAAAGAGATGACAACTCGATATCCTCCAGTGCAGCAGAGTAATGTCCCAGACACCGCAACAGCTATGCAAATATACAACCAAACATATCAAGGACGGATTTCTGAGCCTAACCAATTCGGTGACGATCCTTTAAAAGACCATCCACAGTTTTTAGCTAATCGAAACAGAGAGTTTAATGAAATCTGTAATATTGAACAAATTTATAACGATGTTGTGAACGAAAATGATAGATCGTTTCGACATGCCGTACATTGTTTTATTGATATCACTGAAAGATACAACGCTCTTTTGTAAAATTGTCTTGTTGCTTTCGCGCTCACTTCTGCATTGTTATCAGGAAAAAATTTGAGTGGGAGAAAAAGTTTTAGTCTTCCTAGTAGGGATGAACTTTCCAAAAAAATATTCAAACGAAACATAAGAATTTTTTTGTAAAAAGCATTTGAATTAATTTTTATCTCCTTTGACGTTTGTTACCCTGTTGTTGGTTGGGCGCACAGAAAGATCTTGCTTATGTACCCCCGGATTCTGTTGCGCGAACTCGCAAGATCAAGAGTGTTTTTAATCTTCGCTAAAGGTCAAGAGTGTTTTTAATCTTCGCTGAAAAACACTTGCGAAAGACCTGGTTTCTATTAACTTGAAATCAAAATGCTCCTTAACGATGTTTTGGACGTAAATATGAAAACGATTGCAAAAAAACCGTCGTCAGCCTGGAGTGTTTTTTAACATTGGTTAGCCTGAAATCATGACCTCGGTCTATATTTTCCCGTATAGACCGGCTAAACGGTTAATAAGCCATTAGTGTTGTTGTGGCAACGATGTTATGAAATTAAATGAAACAATATTTTAACAAATTATAAGTATACTAGTCGTTAGCCCGTGTAACAACCACGGGTTTGCCCGTCCTTTTTATACCGCATTGCGTGCTTCTCGCTATTGCGCAGCTAAGCTACCATTTTGCTTGACAGACAGACGGGCGGACGGACGGACAGACGGACAGACGTATACGGGCATTGTAATATAGATTGTAGAAAAATTATAACTGTATTATAGACTATATTTAATGATATTATACAAGTGTATCCTGGCCTTACCTAACCTGCAATGTTAAAATACAACTCAATAAATAAAAAATAAAATCATGAATAATTAATTGGTTCTGCTGAATATAGCTTTAGTCTACGTGCTTGAAAAATTGTATAGAAAAAAATGACGTAACATCAAAGATGGCGAATTATAAGACGATCTTCATTATGCTACACTGCACGAGCTTTAACTTTTGATAGCATATAAACTTTAAAATAAAGTTGTTCATTGGATAATAAAACAATCTGTTGCACTGTTAGGATTCTTATTGGCTTAAAACTCATTTTAGCCTCGTTCTCAGAAAAAAATCTTTAGCCTGGATAAGTTTCGGGCGTCCAGCCTAGCTGCGCTGTCTCTATCTATCTATCTCTCTATCTCCTCAGGTGATTTTATAAAGATTCCGCCTTCGCTGGCGGAAATCAACTAGACCCATAGTTCTACGAAAACACTTTCCTTTGATTTTAAATGAAATATGAGTTATTAATTATTCATAAAGTTTAAGTGGGTGTAACCATGATTCTTGCAGGTAAAAGCAAAGGTCTTTGATTTGGTTTTTCTCGAAATAACATTTTTAGTCATAACGGTATATATGTCGAACACTCTCCTCCACCTTGTCGAAATTGTACGAAAACAAGTTTGTTGCGACAATTATTTTTTTTGCTACAAAATTTTGCAGAAAGTGAGGAAATATCGATATATGCTATTGTAACACAAAATATGCTATATTATACAAATATGCTATATTATAACCACGTGTTGTTTTGATTAAAAAAAGCAAAGTTTTTTAGAGCTGAATAAGAGCTTCGCAATCAAATGTTTTTTCAACAAACAAAAATTTTACTGAGGGGAGTGTTCGACAAAATGAACTGGAAGGGTGAATTTTTGTATATTTTTTTTTCTTCTTTTTGGATTTTTTTTTATAGAAATACTTTATCGACACTCTAGAGATGATTTATTTGGCTTTCAGAATATATATATTTGTTAGGGTTAATATAGCGAGCAGAGGAGATATTTTAAATATGCTGAGTATGTGCCTCAGGGGGTTACCGTATCCTTAATGTGACGTACGGAGTGTGGTTCTATATGGAGTAATACTCCGTATAGCTGCTATACGGAGTTTGGTTTAGTTATATATGGAGCTATATATGGGTCAATATTCGTGTATGGTTCTCGTCGCGTCGTGAATGCTTTTCGTCGTGGTGTGGTTTTTGTCGCGTCGTATCTTTCTTTGTGGGGTGGTTTAACGTTTCGTCGAGTTGTATTTGTGTTCGTCGCGGCGTATTTCACTTTGCGGCGTATTTCACTTCGTGGCGTATTTTACTTCGCGGCGTATTTCACTTCGTGGCCTATTTCACTTCTCGGTGTATTTCACTTCGTGGCGTATTTTACTTCGTAGCGAAAATTTTCATTCTTTTTTAACACGAAATTACTGAGTTCGTGTAGCGCTTACAAGAAATCCAAGTCACATGATTAAACTGCAGTAAAATAAACAAAACCTTTAGTTTAGTGCTAAAAATTATATTCTATTTTTAAGTTAGTTTTACATTTGTGATTATGAAGAAATATTATGTGTTGTGTAAGAGTTTTATGTAATAATTTATGTTTATGTAGTTAGTCTACTTGATTTTTGATATTTTCATCAGAATCCATTTAAACTACAAAATAGATAATAGATTATGCAGTGTAGCATGCTTAAAATGTATGGCTAGCTAAATCTATAGCTAAGAATGTATCGTTTATTAAAAGAAAAGGACAAAAATAATAACTAGCTTTACCCAATAGAAAAACCAAAGCTGCTAGAAAAAAAGTGTGTAAAAGCTTCACGAAATTAGTAATTCCGTGTAAAAAAGCATAACTATTTCGCCTTAAAGTGAAGTACCCCACGAAATGACATACGACACGACGAAACATGAGATCACACCAACATGAGTAATACGCCACGACGAAAACCATTACCCTGCGAAGAAAACCACACCACGAATAAAGATACGACACAACGAAAACTATTACGAATCAAAGAAAACCACGCCACGAAGAAAGATACGACACGACGAAAAGCATTATGACGCGACGAAAACCATACACGAATATTGTCCCACATATAACTCCATAGTTATACGGGGTCTGCCAACGAATGTTCTTAAAGTGAAATAAATATTGCAATATGTGACTGTTTAAAACTATTTCCGGAAAAAAATAAAAAATAATCACCATAAAGAACAAGTTAAAAAGATGAGTACCTCATTTTCCTACTTTTTATCTGTCGTAAACATACGAGGTATAGCTATATTGTAGTTATACGGAGTATGGGAACGTTAGTTTGATTGCAAAAAAAGGATTATAACATACAGATTGTGAGATACCGAGAGTATGTTATGCAGAATTCGCTGTGTGGAGTATGCAGAATTTGCTATAAGAAGTATGCCATACGGAGTATGCTATACGGACTATGCCATACGGAGTATTCTATACGGAGTATTCTATACGGAGTATTCTATACGGAGTATGCTATACAGAGTGTCACATGCTTACTATACGGAGTGTGACAGGCTTAGTATATGGAATGTGACATGCTTAGTATACCGAGTGTGACATGTTTAATATACGGAGTGTGACATTCTTAATATACGTAGTATGCTATACGGAGTGTGACAGGCTTACTATACGGTGTGTGACAGGCTTAATATACGAAGTATGCTATACGGAGTGTGACATGCTTACTATACGGAGTACGACATCTTAATATACGAAGTATGCTATACGGAGTGTGACATGCTTACTATACGGAGTGTGAAATGCTTAGTATACGAAGTATGCTATACGGAGTGTGACATGCTTACTATACGGAGTGTGAAATGCTTAATATACGAAGTATGCTATACGGAGTGTGACATGCTTAGTATACGGAGTGTGACAGGCTTAGTATACGGAGTGTGTCATGCTAAGTATGCGGAGTGTGACAGGTTTGGTAGGAACAGAATTTGATGTATTGTTAATGAGTTAAGGTTTACAATGGCTGGTGTAAAAGTACACAATTTTAAAGTTACATAAGAAAAGTCATTGATTGTATGGTTAGTTTTATTGCATATAGAAACATACAAAACAAAGTTATAAAGCTTAGAATGAATATAATGGAAGCCATAAAAATGAACTTCATACAAAACGCAAATAGTAAACTACATCATACAGTAGGACTGCCGGTAACTCGAACACCGGTTAACTCGAACTTTTATTAGGTGGAACTGTTATCTACGGTAATTGGTACTCTACATGCTTGTCTCATATTTTAGACTTTTTTCTTCTTACACAAATTATTTGCTTGTTTTAGGCTCAATTTACTCTAAACTGGAATAGCTCAGAGTAAATTTTTAATAAGAATGCTTAGCTTAGACTTCGACACTCATGCTGCATTCGCTAATATCTAGCCAAACCAGTCTCGGCATTATACTCTCAAAGCTGTCTGCGCCGCTCGCGGCTTTGAGACATTTAAATATTTCCGTCTATACGGAATAAACATGTCGCTATACGAAGTTATACTCCGTATACGTATGCCTATACGGAGCCGTACTCCATATATCTGCACACTTCGAATGAAACATTAATATCCTAAGTTCTAAGTTAGCTGTGCACAGTTTTAACAAGTTCAAATTTTCAAATCTAATATAGAAATAGACGAAATCACTACACGTTGTGGGAACGGAATTCAAAATTTGCGTGCCAACATTTTTTCTTACTGATTATAGTTGATGTAAAAAGCTGGAGTAAGGAAATAAAAAGAAGTCAAATTATAACACAAGTCCTGTAATGGTAGTTGATAGAAAGTTGGTAAGGAAAGGTGGGTGAAGTTTGCTGAAAATTAGGAGGCCTCCCATGCAAAAAAAGACAATGAGGAAGCTCTAGCCTATCTTGATAAAAAAGGATGGCTGTGTCAGATATCTCTATTGTGCATGTTATTTTGACAATGGACAAATGTCAACCTCGCCTCGTGACATATAAAAGAATCGCTTTTAAGCTTCTTTAACTTTTCCTACAGTTTATGGATGCGATTTTTTTTATGTTACTCAGTAACGTTTTTAATTTTTTGTAGATACATTATATACCAATGTTTACAATGATGTTTGTACACATGCTCGCACAACTTCGTTCCCAGAGTTTTTTTACGCCTATGAGATTTCGACAGGGGTGCTACGCACACATTCTTGTTAGGTAAAAAAAATAGCTATTATTAAAATTCATACAGATTTTCTTCTTAAATGGTTTTGCAGTTTTCTTACGACTTAATAATCCGTTTTTCGTTACAAAAGTTAAAGAGCCTAACAAGAACAATTTCAGTCCGAACTGTCTTCAAAAAATCTAGCCTCTTCTATTGAAATTGTCATGTACCAATCACCACAATTAAATTCAAATCCTGTGATGTTATTTTTTTCAAAAATGTCATTGAACGTTTGTGCCACAACTTGATTGTTTTTCTGGCTTATTGCTTCATCTAACTAATTTCTTACATTGTTAGGTGAACTACTATTACCGTCGAATTGAATTATTTTTTATCCACGGGAAACGCTCTAATGATTACAACTCGTCCCCAGGACAAATTCAGATTCGGTCCCAACATAAACACCTCACAAGCCTGGGAATTGGCTTGATATTTAATGTGACTCCTCAGTTCTTTTAGTCAAATTAATGTGAAACACGTGTTTGGAATTCAAAATCATGGATTTAAAATATGCGGTATTTCCACAAAAAATGTTTGGACCAGAAAAGTTATTCAATGAAGTATACAAAACACCACTTTTATCTCTAGTTAACCTCGGGGCATTAACGTTTCCGTGCACAGATGAAAACTATTTGAGTGTTATTGGAAACAAGGTGGCGTTGAATGGCAAAAATAAAAAGTCACACGCACCCTCGTCCCCAGTGTTTTTACCTTCTTGATATGGAGAGATAACGTTAAAAAAATTTTCGCCGTCTTTTTTCATATCAAAAAGGCTAAAAAACCTGGGAACGAGGGTGAAATCACAAGATTAGTGAACTAAGCTATTTGTTACCCGTTAACATGTCTCTTAACATGTGAATTTTTTTTTCTTTTGTAACTTACTAAGAATGTTTGTAATGTGTGTTTAAAATTTCTTTATGGCCGATAGTTTTTTTTGCGGTGAAATAAAAATTTTTGCGAACTTTTGTTCAAAAACCTAATAGGTAGACATCTGGCCTAACCACGTTTTCAACGTATTCGCTCCGTAATGGTTCAGGGCTTTTTTCTCTTTTTGATATAAAAGGAACAGGCGAGGAGGAAATATTTTTTCTCGCTGTGTCCCTTATATCAAAAAGGGAAAAAGGCCTGGGATCGAGATTGGTTGGATGTAGTAAGAACATTGCTTGAAGATAAGAATTTATAATATTATCTCTTCACTGACGTCAATACATTAAGGTAAAAGAATTTACATTTTGATGTTTACAATAAATGGTTTACTACGTTGATCGCTGCCAAGTTCCGGTTCGTAAATTATATTAAATTTATGAGTAAAAGAGCGGAAAAGAAATTCGTGAACCGGTCATCATATTTTGAATGCTTATTATGGAAAAAGTTATTTTTTGGCTGCAAAAACTATTTCGTATGAGAAATTTAATTCATAACCTTTGTAACGTTATATAATCTAATTTTTTCCTCATTTCTCAAAGTAACTAATAATACAAATGAAAGAATCTGACAAACTATACGAACATAACAACAAAATTAGTATAGCATTGACGAAATTTGATACTACCTATCCATTTAAGGCTTGTTACCCTATAATAGAATAGTACCTTGGTACTGTGGTCTTGTTGGTGAAAGAAGGTAAGAACTAAGGCATTGTTGTGTCTTGCAACGAACCGTCGTTTCCAGTTTTTGCCTTATTTGGCATTTGAGAAGACGGCTAGATTTTTCGCTTTTTTTGAATATCCAAAGAGGGTGTCACACTCCCCCCCCCCACACACACACGTCATAGCCAAGCAGGTTAAAAATCGGGAAATCGGGATTTGCAGCAGTATTATTCTGTGCATTCTTTTGCGTGAGATCAGTCCTTGTGTGTGTTTACATGGCTTTGTGTGTGGTGTCAGTTTTTTTTTGTCCGGGTGTTCTGTACTAGACTAAGGCTGAGCTTGTGTTGTGTTGGCGTGTGTCTGGTATAATAACAGGTAACAATGGACCACCAAGTGATATGTTTTACGTATATATGGCTGTAGCTAGCTGTAGCGATAGCGAATGACAAAAAAAATTTTTGTTGAGTACTAGCATTAGCTAGCTAAAGTTTTTTAAAAAATTTGGTTACTAATTTTGCTGCCTATCACCAGCTTTTTTTACTTGCAGAGAAAAGTATTAACAAACTCTTGCAGCTGCAAAAGGTAAGACAAAACGTAGTGTCTTTGTTATTGCATATAGATCACTTGCCAATGTTTGCTAAAGTTTTAAGAGTTTGTGTTTTTTTGCACATGCGCAGGCATTTTTGTAGGTATACTACTGTATAAATATAAACAACAGTCCAAAAGTGACCAAAGAAATTCATTGAAAAAGGAAATATATCTTTGCTTGCCCCTTCGTCGTTGGTAACCAGGTCTTACACAAGAAATTCAGCCATGGCGATTCTTAACTAATGCGGCAGTGAACGCTCTGACAGAGCACAGATGGAGCAAGTCTGCAAAACTGCACTTACAGGTGTAATAGACATTTTATCATGGATTTAATTGTAGATAATTTTTTCATTTGACAAAACTATTGGAAACCATAGCAGATCAGAATTTAAACTTTTCTACCTAAAAATGAATGCACATCAAAAATTAACCTTGAACCCCGTATCACACGCGTAACTGTTATGTTATACTTGGCGCTTTATATTATGCGTATATATTTATGGTGTAATCGGCACTTGATATAATATATATAGTTGAAACTAAACATGGCGCTGCGAACAGGATTAACCAGCAAAAACTATTGTTGAAATAAAGTAGAGTTTATATCTTAAAGAATCTTTAAAATCAAATTATTTAATTAACGTTATGGAAGAACAAATGGAGAATGTCCTTGTTCCACCTATATTGGATCTATCAGTAGACAGGTTTCTTGCTTGGAAAAGCTGGAAAGAGAAGTGGACTGACTATGCAATGTTGACTGGACTTGAGGAAAAAAGTCCACAATACATCAGTGCAATGATACGTGACACTTTCATTATATGAGTCGTTTTCGTTAACAAAAGAGCAAAAGAATGATCCAGTAGCAATAATTGAAAACCTTGAAAAGTTTGCAAAAGGACTTGTGAATGAAACATTAGAACGTCATATTTTCAACTTACGCACTCAAGACGAAAGTGAGAAATTTGATGACTTCCTGACAGATGTGAAAAACTTGAGCAATAACTGTAATTTTTGCCTAATTTGCCATCCAGGTTTAGTGAGAGATCGAATTGTCTCTGGTATTGCCAGTAGTGCTACTCAAAAGAAACTTTTATCTGAAGCCAGATTAACACTCGAAAAAGCTGCGGATATTTGCAGAGCTGGTGAAAAAGCAACCGAAGGTCTCATCACATTGAAAGCGAAAAAAGAAGAGGAAGATAATGTCAACTATCTCCACGGTAAATCAAAAGTTGCAGGTATGAGGAATAATTTCTCCAACAGTAATAATGTTTTGTGCAAATTTTGTGGATGTAACCATGCATTTGGGAAAAGGTACTGTCCCGCATGGGGAAAAACGTGTATTAATTGTGGCCAACAGAATCATTTTGCTAAAAGTTTACTCTGTGGGAAACAAAATTATCAAGGAGGATTTAATAAGGACACAAAGGGAGCCCATGACATTCAAGGGACTGGTGAAGGGGTAGGTGCCCTTTTTCTCGGGAGACTTGGGGCCTCTGTACATTCAATTGAGAGCAGCTGGGAAGTTAATGTGCGTGTAGATAATAACAATTTGAAAATGAAAATCGATACCGGTGCTGATATTTCTGTGATCGGACTCAATCATCTGGAACAGATAGGGTATAAAGTTCATGACCTCCATCCAACAACTAAAAAGTTAATCGGACCAGACTCGCATCGATTCAAATGACAAGTTGTATGTGTGTGAATTTGTAAAAATAGCCCTTTTGGGGCGCCCAGCAATCGAAAAGCTCAATTTAGTAACAATTAATCAAATTAAGCAGGACAATGACTATCCAGAAGACATTATTTCTCAATTTCCACAGGTGTTTGAAGGTTTAGGCGAAATTAAAGGTGCGCCTATTCGCATAGAAGTGGAAGAAGGTAGTACTCCTTATCATATATCTGCCCCTAGAAGAGTACCATTACCATTGTTGGATCCTCTTAAAAAGGAACTTGATCGAATGGAAAATTTAGGGGCATACGTCGAGTTACGCAACCAACGGAGTGGTGTCATCCTATCGTAGTTGTGCCTAAACCAAACGGGACTTTGCGAATATGTTTGGACCTGACCAAATTGAATGTCGTAACAAAAAGAAGTCTTTATCAACTGGAAAGTGTTAATGAAACTTTGGCCAAATCAGGGGAGGAATGTGTAGTTATGTCTAAATTAGATGCCAACTCGGGTTATTGGCAAGTGAAACTAGAAGAAGAAAGCCAGTTAAAAGCCACATTTATCACTCCATTTGGTCGGTATTGTCCAACTCGTGCTCCGTTTGGCCTTACCTCCATGCCCGAAACATTTAATGAGCGTATAGATGACATGATTGTGGGGAAAAGTGGTATTGTTAAGAGTATGGATGATTTTTTAGTTTTTGGAAAAGGTAATCAACATCATGACGAACATCATCATCATCATCATCATCATTCTCGGCTTAACGTCCGTTTTCCATGCTAGCATGGGTTGGACGGGGTATATTAATGACCCTCTTCCAATCTGATCTAGACTGTGTTAGATCTAAACTCAACTTCCTCTCTATCAAGTCTGTCCTTATAACCTCCTGCCAAGTCTTTCTCGGTCTGCCTCTGGGCTTTGCCCCAGGAACTATCAAGTATCTACACTTTCTTACCCAATTATCCTCCTCCATTCTTTCCAAGTGCCCCAGCCAATTCAATCTTCTTATCTGGATAACATCTTTAATTCTACAGAGACTTAGCCTGCTTCTTAGCTCATCTGAACTCTTTCTGTCTCTCAGACTGGCCTTACACATCCACCTAACCATTCTCATATCATTCCTTTCTAAACGGTCAAGATCTTCCTGCTTCACTGCCCATGTCTCACTACCGTACAACATAACACTTCTTACACAGGCCTCATACAACCTACCTTTTACCTCAATTGACAGGACTCTGCTAGTCAATAAAGGAAGTAACTCTCTAAACTTTTTCCAAGCAGAACCTATCCTGCAAGTAACACTTCTTCCAACACCCCCTTCACTGCCCAACATATCACCTAAGTAACAGAACAAAACCAAACTGCATCTTATCTATATCAATTCTTTCTCTAAGTAACTTATCAATCACTCTTTCAATAACTTTCATTACTTGATCAACCAACTTCAAACCTCTATAGTTACCCCTTTCTAATGCATCACCCTTGCCCTTGAAACAATTCACTATTACACTCGACTGCCACTCACTCGGAATAGCACCATCCTTTATAATCTGGTTAGCAAGACTTGTAATAAGCTCAACTCCAATATATCCAGATGCTTTTACCATCTCTGCAACAATACCTGATACTCCTGCAGCCTTGCCAATCTTCATTTTCCTAATAGCCTCCACTACCCATTCTGTCTTGATCTGCATGGCTGGCCCTTCTACAACATCATCATCAGACAAATTATCCTCGTCCCAATCAAACTCAGTGTTAAGCAACCTCTGATAATGATTCTTCCAAGCTACCCTTTTCTCCTCCTCTGTGCTAGCCAAAACACCTTCATCATTACGTATACACTTCTCACCTACAATATCTTGATTAGTCTTCATTTGCTTCATTTGCTTTGCTATCTTGAATACCTCATTGCGCTGGTCTTCCCTCCTTAACACATCTGCAAATCTGTTTCTCTCTGCTTCTGATTTTGCCTTATACACTGCTGTACGAGCCCGACGCTTAGCTTCTAAGTAAATATTTTTACTACCACCTGACTTCCACTCTTTCCAAAGTTTCCTCTTTTCCTTTATACACTGGTCAACCTCATTATTCCACCACCAGGTCTGTCTATGTCTAGCTGGTCCTTTCGTCCACCCACAGGTATCATCAGAAGCTTCTAGAAGACAATTCTTCAAGGTAGTCCAAGTACTTTCAACATTGTCACTATCACATTGACTATTGTAGGCTAACTGCTGAACTTTTGCACTAAATTGTCTTGCTACAATCTCTTCCTTCAGCTTCCAGACTTTTCGACGGGGCCTGTACTTTCTCTTGGCTTCTCTGACACTCTTCAAGAACGTTTGAAAATATTTCTATCAGAATTATCTAAAAACAAAGTAACATTGAATTTAGAGAAATGCCAATTCAGGAAAACTGAAGTCGAGTTTTTAGGACATAAAATTTCAAAAGAGGGAATTCAGCCATTAGCAACTAAAGTGGAAGCTTTTAAGAAATTTCCAATACCCACAAACATTACCGAACTCAGACGATTTATGGGAATGGCTCAACAAATATCACGTTTCAGTGCAGATCTTGCTAAAACTGCAGAGCCACTAAGAGACCTTTTAAGTTCGAAGAATGAATGGATATGGACAGTTGTTCATACGAACGCTTTCAACAATTGTAAAGAATTATTGTCAATGCAACCGATTCTTGCACATTATGATGTTAAAAAGAAAACAAAAATTAGGACAGATGGAAGTGTTACTAATGGTATCAGTGTCATACTTTATCAATACCATAATGAATGGCGACCGGTTGATTGTGCTTCACGTTTCCTAACAGCAACGGAAAAGATTTATGCACCGATCGAGGTGGAAATGTTAGCAGCTTCGTGGGGAATGGAAAGAATGGCAGTTCATTTGTACGGAATTTCTCATTTTGTACTAGAAACAGATCACAAACTGTTAATACCAATTTTAAATAACAAACCACTGAATGAATTGTCTCCACGTATACAATGACTAAGAATGCGTATGATGAAATTTAGATTTACTGCAACCCATGTACCCGGGAAAGACCTACTAGATGCTGATGCATTATCACGTGACCATGTCAGGAACCAACAGAAAATGATGCAATTGCTGAAACTGAAGTGACTGCATTGTGAATCAAGTGATACACAGTGTACCAGCATCAGAGCAACGATTAGTAAAGATTAAAGAAGCCACTGCAAATGATGTCGTATTACAAGCAGTGATAACAGCAACTCAAACTGGATGGCCAGAACAACGCAGAAACTGTTCAATTGAAATTCAACCATACTGGGAAGGCCGTGCTAATCTCACCTACATTAATGGTTTGCTACTACTTGGAGAAAGAATCGTAGTACCAAAGGAACTGCAACGTTCTATATTGATGAAATTGCATCAGGGACACTTGGGTACAGAGAAGTGTAAACGCAGAGCTCGTCAGACTGTTTTTTGGCCTAAAATGAATCGAGACATTGAAGACTTCATAAAGAAATGTTCGACTTGTCAAGAAATGCCACCATCGAAAACCAATGCTCCATTATTGCCTTACTCGTCACCAGATATTGCTTGGCAAAACGTTGGCACTGACCTGTTTCAATATGCTGGTAGATCGTACCTTATAGTTGCGTATTACTACTCATTGTGGACAGAAGTATATTTACTTAATCGTCCTGATGCTGCTTGTGTCATTGAAGCTACCAAATTAATTTTTTCTCAACATGGCATTCCAGAAACATTAGTCTCTGATAATGGGAGCCAGTATGCATCTTATCAATTCAAGAAGTTTGCAAACGAATGGGGATTTAACCCCATTACTAGCAATCCTAGATACCCCAGAAGTAACGATCTGGCTGAATCAATGGTGAAAATTGTAAAACGTCTTATAAAGAAAACACAAAGATCAAATGAAGAGTTTTACTTAGGATTGTTAGCCATCCGTAACACACCGTTAAGTTGCGGAAAGTCGCCTGCCCAATTACTGATTGGGTTCAATCTCTCCGACACCTTACCGTCAGTTGTTCGTCACACACCAAACTTCTTCAGAAACATGGATAGAGAGAAAAAACAAATGAAAACCTACCATGACCAAAGGTGTTCTGGTACGGCCTTGATATTTCAACCGGGCCAAATAGTTTCCATTCAACATCAGGACACTCGAGAATGGACAATCAAAGGGAAAATATTGAATGAAGTTGCACCTCGCTCATATACAGTTTGACTTCGAAATGGAAATATTATTCGGCGGAATCAAATTGCTCTCAGGCGAGTCTATGGGGTGTCCCTCTTTTCTCCTGGGGAAGGGGTTTATTCCTCCAAACCTGTTCCTTGTGAAACACTCCCCGTTAATGCAAACGACAGCGAAGACACTATTCTGTATAACGAATGCGAGGAGATGCACAGCGATGCTACCATTCCGTATGATGACAGTGAAGATAGTAACTTATCTGTGTCAGAGGACGACAACGTAGGATACGATTCAATTGATGATGTAGTGCAGCGATCAAGATTCGGAAGAAAAATCAAACGTAAAAGAGTGTTAGACTATGAAGAGTTATAGAAACGTGTATATACAGACAAACCACATAACCTTGGTTATGTTTTAAAAATTTTAAAAAGGAGATGTTATGTTATACTTGACGCTTTATATTATGCGTATATATTTATGGTGTAATCTGCACTTGATATAATATATATAGTTAAAACTAAACAGTAACCTCCTTTGCATGTGTGTTTTACATCACATGCGTTACTTGATTTACACGTGCAAATCATCGCACACCTACTCAAACATTCCTGAAAAAGCCTGCTTTTCCTGCAAGTAAAAAGCGCTTTTATCTTTTGTTTACCGTAATTACTTTAATGATCTTTGTGAGAGAGCTATGTTGCGGGTGAAAAGCTTTGCAATATAGCAATATGTCACTATGACACAAAGTGAATAAGATTATTTAACTTCAATGGCTTAATTTAAATTAATAAAGCTGTTACAATGCACTTTTTATCTTGAAACTGTTAGTCAAACTGTTCCCTCATCCAAGAAAAAGGTTTATAGCCAACCTACCATCCTAGCTAATTTAATGACCCCTAACTCAGTTAGAAAAACTACCTAGACATACATACCCAACTTTAAACTGTCCATGTCAACACTGCCATAAATTCTTATTTTCATTAGTAAAGCAAAAATGTGGCAAAGTTAGGGCTAGGGCCAGCCATTCACCCCACATAATGACATGACTAACTCTTTGTGAAGCCTTTTCTTTGGCCTTGAGTCCCGTCTGCAATGAGAACCTTTTTGAAATTAAAGAAATAGTAGCTAGGGGTGCTCAATATTTACAAGAGAAAATTTTATATCTGAAAACATTTCCTAAATTACGACCCATTTTAAACACTTACACCACCATAAAAGCATTCAGTTATGGCAAGAAAAATTGAAATTCAAATTATATTGCAATCATAAGTATGCGTGTGAAGATTTTACTAATTTTTCTGAATCTATAAACAGAAGAAATAATAATAATAGCTTTTGATATTTTTAGGTATGAAAACTTTCCGCAAATAATCAACAGCAATACATTTAAGCAATTTTTATACCATCTTTAGAAATGTCAAGCAATGTTGACAAACCGAAGGAAAATGAAGGTATCAAGAATATTGGGTGGAATGACTTGGATAAAAGGAAATATTATTTTTTTGGTCCATTAAGTATGGTTGCTGTCCGATTAATTATATTCCCTCCAATGCTAATTAAAACCAGACTACAAGTTCAGAAACAAACCACCTTGTACAATGGAACATATGATGCCTTTAAGAAAATATTCAAACATGAAGGTATACGTGGGTATTACAAAGGGTTTGCTGCTTACAATTTGACTGTGATTTCAAGTCAAGTTTATATTACAACATATGAACTTGTGAGAGCAAACCTTCCTATGTTAACACCAGGTGGTAAAAGTTTAGTTGCTGGTTTATGTGCATCACTTGCTGGACTAACTATCACTGTACCAGTTGACATTGTGACTCAAAAGCAAATGATAGCTGGACAGCAAGTTGGAAAAAAAAACTCGTATGTTTTTCAATCTGCACCGTCTGTAGCCTCTAAAATTTACAAGAAAACCGGCTTAAGAGGGTTCTATAAAGGATACTTAGCTTCAATATTGACTTATACACCTAGCTCTGGAATTTGGTGGGCTGCATATTATGACTTTGGACAATTATATGGGAAATACAGACCAGAAGGCGTTCCAGATATTGTTATTCAAGCAATGAGTGGAATGTCAGCATCTTCAGTTGCATCACTAGTTAGCAATCCAGTAGACACAATACGGACTCGTCAGCAGGTATGCAGAAGTTACTTTTCGTATCCATTTTTTTCCTTCTAATTGGCTTAAAAATAAAATTTGGTTTTAATAAGAAAATGTGTCAGTTAGCAAAATAGTTTCAGGTTACAATAGGGTTTAAATTTTGTTTTGGAATTTTACAGTTTGTGGTTTGATATATACTATAAAACTGTCTGGCTATTTTGTGAAATAGCCAAAAACAGCAGTTTTCCACAATAATATCCAGATTTGTATTTTCAAAAAAATCTTAATCTTAAGTAACTTATGCTAAACAAGGTTAAGGTTATAAAGCAAACAAAATGGTTAGCAGCAGTGTATATAACATTCCATGCATATCCTTGTATATCCATATGAAATTAATATCTGAACTTTAGAGTAGTTTTTTTGTATATACATGACATGTCCAGTTTTTACACATGCTCAACAATAACACCTATTTTCATATCCACTTTGTTGTAAACGTAAACAATAACCTTCTTTACAACAACAAAAATAGATGTAACATACAGAACAATAATTTATATGTATCTAGAAATAATTTTGGTCTTTAATGATCATTTTTATGTCATTTTAATAAAAAACAACAACTGGCTATAAACGTATGGTATTATTTTAAATATTGGATCTTATTTTTATATGTATTGTTTTTCATTTTTTTTAGGTCAGTGGTGGCACAATTATCTCTGTTACTAAACAGTTAATTCATGAAGAAGGCATACGTTGTTTGACAAAAGGCCTTACTGCAAGATTAACAGCTTCTGTGCCATCTGGGTCCTGTCTTATTGTAAGCTATGAACTAGTGAAGAGACTGTGTGTGAAAAGTGAACTTAGGTGATAAACAAATGTGAACTTCACATAGGTTGTTGTTGGCTGCTGATGTCATCAAACTAAACACAAGATTTGTAAAAAATCCAGCAAACATTTGTATCAAATGATTTTCTTTTTATATATACATAATTTAAGAATTAATACATATTTTCTTCAAGTTTAATTTGACTTTTTAGAAAAATTTTTGTAGAATATTTTATGTTTAAAAGGATCTCAATATGTTCTTAATGCAAGTGATATTTTATTCATTGTGTGCAGATTGTCTACTTTTTTGTATGGGGATCCTGTACTATACCTTGTAATACTTTTTGTTCTTCACAAAGTACTATATGGCTGCAATGAGTTCTGTGATGAGTGAAAGAAACGCAATAGTAAGGACTGTTTCGATGGTGCCAGATCCTTTAAAAAACTCTCCATTTGTATTTTGTGAATGTTTTTGCAAGTACAAAGTCATGTTAAAGGTGACACAAAATATTTATGCATGAAATAAATATCTTTTTACTGATCTGGCACTCATGAAGAAAAAGTCATCACTTTATGCTACATATGCATGAAATTTATCCATAAGTTTTTATTAGTGAATTTCAAAATGTTTTTTTCTTCACACTGTTAGCATATGGAATATTTCCCTTTTAAAGGATACATGAAACACCAAATTGCAAATTTTGTTTTATTCTTAAACTTTTATGTATCAAAAAGCTGATAATTCATAGAATATTTTAAGTTAGAATATAAATTTTTTACATAAAAAGATTACTACGTTTTTATCTAAAAGGTACAAGGGTTTATGAATATGAAGATAAAGTTTAAATATAACTGTTCTGGACATGCTGAACTTTTCAATATCATCATCTTCATCTTCATCATTATCACTTGTTTAATGCGACTTTTTCCCACCAACAGTATCTTTTATTGCTTCAAGATAAATTGTTTCAGATATCATAGTGTAAGAAAAATGGAGTAACACTAAAAGCAGCTTTTTATATAAATTTTGGATTAGACCTTAAACAAAGAAACCAAAACACTGTTTTAATACTTAAGTGATAGTGATTTTTAAGTGACAAACGTACCTTCGGTTCAATATATAATTGTTTTTTTTATTTTTTGACAAAATAAAATATAAGGAAACTTTTTATCTGCTTTTAGAAAGTACAAACTTTCGCATAGTTTTGTTTCACATTTTAGGAGAAAGTATAGTCAGTATTTTAAGCATGGGTAATCAGTGTTTGGTATATCCTTAGTTGTCTCCTCAGAATTTTACGTTGTATTTTTATAAAAGATATTTATGTAAATGGTGCCCCATTTTATAATTACATAAAATTTCCTATGTTTCATATTGTGCTGTAAATTTTTTTCTGAAAATACTCTTTAAATTGGTCGACAGTTTTTTTATATAACATCTTTTCTGGCATTAAATCTTGTAACTTCATACAAGATGTCTTAGTTTGAATGTGTTTTTTATTTATTTTTGAAAATATAGGACCCAAATATTTTGCCAGTTATGCGAAATTATGATATCGTCTTAAGTTTAATTTCTGTTATAAATGATAATCATGATAATTAAACATTACCATACATAATTTATGTTTAAAATTTCAAACTAAAACATAAAAGTCTTACATATCTTCATAGTACCGTAAAATGCATGCTCCAATTTGATCCTGTACATGATGTTATACATAATTAGCATAAGTTCAAAATCTTATGAATCGATTAAGATTTATTAAAAAGAATGGATTCAAGACATAGCTCTTTCATATAAAAGCATTTTATTTTTACATGCTTTAAGGTAGGCTTAACAGGCCCATACGGGGTCAGTTTCTTTTAATAACTCTTCTTTGCTATGCTGCATGGTTATATTACCTACTGAGTTTTTATATTCAGGTTTTTATATTTAACTCTCCAATACCCCCTAGAACCTTAGATATTGGCAATTACTCGAAACTACCTTTTAAATTTCTTAAAATCCTTATAATAAGGATTATTCTTAAAAGTGAAACTCCAAACATAACTTCTTTTAATTCAGGGGAATCAATCTGTAAATTTTGTCGTGTGATCAACTCGATTTCTTGATTTTTTTGAATTTTACCCAAAAATGGAGAAAAATCGGATTTTTAGGAAATTTGAAAATTGACATAAAAAACTTTAAAACTGACTTTAAAAAGACAACGTAAAAACTGAAAAATATGGTAAATAACTTTTATTTGGCTACCAGAACCTTTAAACAGAATGTAATAATTCGCTCTAAAATTAAAGTAATTGAATTTTAACCAGATGTGGTATTTTGGACAAATTTCAAGCTCCCAA
Organism: Hydractinia symbiolongicarpus; assembly: GCF_029227915.1. Classification (NCBI taxonomy): domain Eukaryota; kingdom Metazoa; phylum Cnidaria; class Hydrozoa; order Anthoathecata; family Hydractiniidae; genus Hydractinia; species Hydractinia symbiolongicarpus. The sequence continues at coordinate 9,593,735 of NC_079887.1, forward strand.
TGACGTCACAGAAAAAGTGCTGAAGTTTACCTAAGTTTCATTGAATATGGAAAAGTGTATTAAGTTGTGGAGCCAGTCATAATATTTTTGAAAAATCCTGGACTATTATAGGGTTTAAATGGACCCATTTAAAGAAAATAAGAAAAATGCTAAAAAAATTATATTGAAATTTTTCAGGGTGTTAAGGAGTATTGAAGACTTAGCATACAACAATAATTTGTACTATAAAATGACTTTCTTAACATAAATTTTTATATTGGTCATCTTCGTATTTATTGTATGTATTTATCATTTAAATTAAAGAAAGCCATAATTTCAAAAAATTATTAAATTTAATTTCATGTTTAGAACGGAATTTCTAACAGAAGAATGCTTAGTCTAACGACAGAATATTTTTTTGTAATTCTTTTAGACACATAAAACCATCACTTTAAGCACTAGTTCACAAGCTTGAGATACTTTGGATACCTTGGACAGATTTCTTTTATACAAAGAATGATTTACATAAAACTATCTTGTTTTTCAATGCTACTTCTGTCTCTTCTGAGTCAATTCTTTTATTGCTTTGAAGGAACGCATCTAAATTCTATTTAAAGGTCTGAGATCTTTTGACTTTACAGTTTTTCCTTCAGTGTAAGCCATAGAAATATTTGGCTTTGCAACAAATGTAGGCTCACGCAAAAGATTTAAATGTTTTAACCTTTTTTTAGATCATGACTCAGTCAATAATAATACAAGTAGGACAATGTGGCAACCAGATTGGTTACCGATTTTGGGATGCTGCATTAAAGGAGCACTCTAGTGTAAACAAAGAAGGCGTGTGTGATGAATCTCTGTCAAGTTTTTTTGAGAATGTTGATCATCATACTGGCCAAACAATACCTATTGATAATGGTAAACATAAAATTCAACAGTTGAAAGCACGTGCTGTTTTGGTTGATATGGAGGAAGGTGTTGTTAATGAAATCATGAAAAGTTCTCTGAGGAATATCTTTGATAACCAGCAATTGATAACAGATGTTTCAGGAGCTGGAAATAATTGGGCAGTTGGACATTATGAATATGGTGAAAAATATAGGGGAAAAATATCAGAAGTAATTCGGAAAACAGTCGAGAAATGCGACTGTTTACAATGTTTTTTTTGTATACATTCAATGGGCGGAGGGACTGGCTCTGGGGTTGGTACATATGTTTTACGCTTATTGCAAGATGAGTATGCTGATGTTTTTCGATTTGTCACAGCCGTTTACCCGTCTGAAGATGATGATGTCATCACATCACCATACAACAGTGCCTTAGCAATGTATCAATTGACTCAAGGTTCTGATGCTGTAATACCCATTGAAAATCAAGCACTGATGAATATTGTTAAACGGATCACCCAACATGCACCTAAGAAGACAGGAAAACGAACATTTGCAAATACAGGAGGTTTAAGTGGTTTCCAATCTAAAACAATAAACAATATAAAAACCAATCAAGATGACAAGAAGGAAAAGCCATTTGACAGTATGAATAACATTGTAGCTGACCTGATTTTAAACCTCACCAGTTCATCTCGGTTCGAAGGATCTTTAAATGTAGATTTGAATGAAATATCAATGAATCTTGTCCCATTTCCAAAACTACATTACCTGACATCCAGCATTACGCCATTATATTCGTTATCTAATATTCATATGCCACCTCGAAGATTAGATCAAATGTTTACAGATGCTTTTTCAAAAGATTACCAACTTTTACAAGCAGATCCAAAACATGGACTATACCTCGCATGTTCTTTAATGCTACGGGGTGATGTAGAAATTTCAGACATAAGACGTAACATTGATCGTTTAAGAACCAATCTGAATTTTATATATTGGAATCAAGAAGGTTGGAAAACAGGCCTGTGTTCCATACCCCCTGTTGATCAACATCGGTCTCTGTTAGCACTATCAAACAACACTTGCATGCAGCATTCCTGCCTGGACATTCGCAACAGGTTCATGAAGCTTTACAAGAGAAAAGCTCACATACACCATTACACAAAAATAGGAGGATTTGAAGATAGTTTGTTTACAGAGAGTATCGAATCTTTAGATTGGCTTATTAGTGAATATGAAACTTTAGAATCAACTGTTTTAAATCCTCCTCAATGTGTAGAGAGGTTGCAGATAGCTTAATCAATGTTTTAGTGCAGATGAGTCCCTGCTTTATTTATAGTGATATCGTGTTTTTGCTTCTTCTTTTTCTGATTGATTCTGTGTATTCATTTCTTTTTAACCTGCAGCCTAAGTAGACATGGCCAACAACTTTTTTTGCTGGAAACTACCTTTAGGTATTTTTTTTTTAACAAGAAATCTTTTAAAAAAGCGAAGCTAGCAATACCAAATATTTTGAGAGAATTAGTCTAAATTTATAATTATCCATGAAAAGTAAAAATTAGCTAAAGTAAGTATTCGCATATCTATATAATAGTTGTTTATAAATCAGAAGGATTTAATGTATAAATCATTTTTCAAAAAAGGAAAAGAGTTCTATGAGAATTAATTTTGCAAATTTTTCAATAGTGAGTGTTGTGATGATTTATACCAATAATTTTTACAGAAACAAAATTTCGCACATTGACCCAAAAAATGCAAAAATTAAGGTCCCTAAGATATAAATTTTATTTGTTCTTGTTTATTACAGTGTATATAAATTATCTTATAAAATGTTGTGCAGTGGCTGCATGCTTACCCTAAAGGAACCATACATACACTGTGTTGATTGCACACCACCTATCGATTTCTGTTTACAAGTATTTAAAGTTGTTGCTTTAACTTATTTTAAATTTAAGTACTGCATAAACGCTTCCTGATACAACTTATGGTTGTTTACATGAATTTCAGGTTTAGATTATAGATACCGTGAACTACTAACTGATGGACTTCTGTTTTTAATCAAAGTTGTATATCAACAATGTCGTTATAAAATATTTATGCAACTAAAGTTTGATCTGTTTACATGTTTAGTGTTTTGCCAAAGGACGTGAATTTAATAATCACCTCAATAGTCACAGCTATGAAATCAAGGTAAACAATTTTATATTTGATATAAAATTATATTGGAATAAAAACCACAACAATAGACACAAGATATAAATCTTAAAATTAAATTTTGTTAGTGTTAGTTCCAAAATCATATTTCCCTGCTTCAATTTTGTCCTTATTACCTTCTGCCAAGTCTTCCTTGGTATATCTCTGGGCTTTGTCACAGGAACTATATATAAAGTCTAAGACTTTCTTACCCAGTTATTCTTCTACGTTCTTTTTACCTGATATTATTTTTAATGCTGCAGCTACTTAGCTTGCTTATTAGCTCATCTGAAATCTTTCTGTCTCTTAAAATGGTGTTACACATCCACCCAACCATTCTCGTATCATTCCTTTCCAAACGATCATAATCTTCCTGCTTCACTGCCCATGTCTCACTACCGCGCAACATACGCTTTTTACAACATACACTTTGTGAAAAACAGTTTAAGTATGTTAAAGATTCGAAATACATCAAAGACTTTCTTAGGTGCGTGTTGGTTGTTTCGTTTAACAATATTCATCAGTGCTTGATTTTCAATGGGTATTACAGCATCAGAACCTTGAGTCAAATTTTTTTCACTGTTTTATTAGTTTTTGAAAAAAATAATGTTTAAACCTGTGTTTTTAGAGCATCTCATTTGTTTTATTTGATTCAAAGTGGAGTGCAAGAGAAGAGCTCAAATTATTAGATGCGACAGAGGAATATGGCTTTGGTAATTGGTAAAATAGTTTATTTGCCAAGTTCAATCTTTTTAACACAACTTGTAGATATCAAAACGTTTTTGTTTCCTCGAGTTCAATAGATTTTGTAAAGACAAAAGATTTGTAATTAGGTTTAATTACATTGTCATGCATCTTATATACCTTAATTTGTTAAATTTTTGTAATTGTTTACATTTTACAAATCTTTTTTTTGCACATTTAATTTTTGCACACCTAAGTTTAGTACACTCCTGACGGGTTGCACAACTCAATGTATTGTAGATCATTCAAAGCTAACTTAAATTTTGTTTTTTCTATAACAAACAAGACCCTTATTAGTCTTAAATTTGATTATTAATAATCTTTAAAGTAATTTTTTACAAAAAAATTTTCTTAAAAAAGTTTACGCTGTATGAAATCTTTCTTCTTAAGTTTTAAAAATTTGAGTCTTAAAAGCATTTAAACAGAAAAAAACAAATAAAAATGGTTGTGTGAAACAGTTAGAAAGTTTCACTTCACAATTTTATATATTTGACTCAAAACTAATTAAATTGAATTGTTTAATATTTATCAATTTAGTTTATGGCTTCATTTTTATACTTTTTTATTATATTGAAGGCAGCAATAAGAAATGTATTCATAGGTGAATATTTATCATAGCACATCCGTATTTCATTCTCAATAGAGAATGCTTCACCCCGATCAGACCTCTGATCATGACAGGCGAGTATAATGCGTGTAAGTCATATTCGATCCGCGGTCCCCAGTTATGGGGAGCGCGGATCATACGTATAAGCTCTAAAGACTGCGAGTTATATAAAAAACTAGTTGATAGCCAGTGGAGAATTCCACGTGTTACCTTGTCGTACCTATTCAATACCTCAGATTTTTGTCTGTCATACACATATTGTCAGTTATTTCATGCAACCTAAGCACGAATTAGTATTTTGGCTACCATTTTAAACACAATCCTGCTATTATATGTTATTCATTTTGTGAATCTTTATTTAATTTTTTTAATTTAGGTCTGAGATTTCAAAGAAAGTAGAAACGAAGAGCAGTGAAGGTAAATAATTTTTTGTAAGTTTGGCTGTAACGAATTTGCTGATAAATCCACAGTATTAAATACATATAACTATGTTTTTGTAATAAAGTAACCTTGATCAAGCCACATAGAACAGCCGCATAGAGCGTAGTATAATAATAGCTCAGTAAAAATAATGTTTAATCATGCTTTCTCATCCTGTTTTCCAGACATCTTTGTTTGTATTGGTTTGCTAAATTTTGCATTAATTCTTCTTACGTGAACTGTGTCATGTAACAAAACTAATATATAACCAGTTGTATTTTCAGTGGACGCATTAAGTGGACAAAACCGTTAACAGCGTCACAATGAAAATTGTTTCTGTTAACATGCTTTGAAATGTGTACTTGTATTTTAGAATGCGAAAGACATTATATTAAACACTATGTTGAAGAACCTGTAGCATCACTCCCTCGTATGTATTTTTTGTACAATTTTAATTTGTGGTTTTTATTTTTTCTTAACTTTTAATTCTGTAGTTTTAATTCAAAATAGGTACAAGATTTTCTTAAGATTTCAAAAATCAGGCAAATCAGGTTGAGTTTTTTTGTCTGTAGTCAGGATAAAGTCTCAATTATTTAATTAATCCACTATCTCATTTGTAGTTAAATAAATTGAAATACCCTCTGCAGGGCATGATCATTTTTGGTCCTAAAAACAATCGGGATTTCAGTTACGTTGAGATTTCTCAAGATTTTGATTTCATTAGTTTGAGTGGCAACTCTGAATACACATTTAATTCAGTCTAATTTTGTACAATTTTAGTACTACAAATTTTACGTGCTGGTGTGCAGGACATTCCACCCAAACAATTTTGGGTGGGCCTTTTTCTAGCAATGTGTATAGAAAATTAAGTTTTTTGCTGTAAACATTTGACATATGAAACAAACATTTAGTTCCACATTACTATCCACCTTAAAAATCATATGATTATTCCAATCTTGCAACTCAATTAGCTATACTTTCATCGTTTTTTTTTTTTGTTAATGCATTTCCACCCCTTTTTTATTTTTTAACAAACTAGTGCTGTATGGCATTATTTTATAGAATTTGAAGTCAACAGAGAACATTGTTGGAGAAAACCCAAAACATTTGAAGGTAAAATTTTCTTATATAACTCCGTTTAACTCCAAAAAGCATAGAAAAGTTAAGGATTTTTCTATCCATTACAATTTTTTAATTAACATACCTATGGAATTTTTTTACTTTTCTGTTTGCTGTGTCAGTCAATCGTTTTGATACAGCTGTATTTTAAACTATTAAGAGTTGTTTTGTTGATTTTGTGAATAAGACATTGAGAACTGAACATGTAAAGTTGTTACATTCGTATAGATGTTGTAAATTTATATTATTTTATACTACTACTACTTGAATGAAATGTTTAATCAAGAGATCACACTCTTTTAGCAAGCGATCAGCCACCACGCCCTGACATCACAAAACCAGACGACACATTATTCCCAGTTGGTTATTCAGCTCCCAGGGGAGATTTTATTGTGGTATGTTGTTTTTCTAATGTAAAATTTACCATCCTCAGGAAAATTATTGTAATAGCATTCTAACCTCAAATGTTGCATTACTACTAGAGACATTTTTCACTTGCTTATCACAGTTGGACTTAAAGTCACTAGATGTTTCAAATAGTCCATTCCTACAAACTGTACCTTTAACATGCGCCTCTGCAAGGACATGCTGCTAACAGGAAAATGAAACTAAGTAGATTTTTAAATTTTGCCAAAAATGCTTTCTAAAGCTGCAATAAACATAACCAGGAGACCCACGCATAATTTTTTTTACCACCAAGAAAGCGGAATAGTTATAAGAGTAGAAAAATACACAGGGTCTGAAACGATATTTCTGCTGTCATAACACTGACCGGGCTTTTTGAATGGTTAATTCTATTGTTCTTCGCTCACATAGTCAATATTGGAAAATCCCTTCGTTATGAGCGCGAATGGCCTCACTCATAAGGTGAATTTAAATTTTAGGGTTTTCCTCTGACATTTTTTTTTGCGTCCACGCTTTCGTTTAGGAGAAACTGAATTTGATATCTTTGAAGAAAGTTTAGTTAACTAGGCTACAAAAGAAACGAATTGCTATCAATTCTACTATTGAAATAACGACAGACAAAATAAACACAGACAAATTCCTACGTAAATCTTATATATAGTTCATATTTTTGTAATGTCTGTACAATCACCCATATCATCACCTCGAAATATTTCTTTGCTGTTCGAATTATTAAAGTCAGTTGTTTTAGAACCTGTGAAAGAGACTAAGATATACGGTATATGCTAAACCCATGGAGGGTTTAGCATATACCGTATATTTAGGGAAATGACCAAACAAAATCACTTTGACAATAAAAGCCTTACTTTTAGCAGATGTGTAAGCCAACTAAATGACATTGAAATAAACTTGTCGCACTTTTTAGCATATTTTGCATTAAAAACAGTTCATGCCACGGCTGGCTAAGGCTTAAGAATTCAGAAAGAAATTAGATAATTAAATTTGCTGTACACACATTGACAAGCAATTTCGACAAATTAGATGTTTGTGTCTTGTTCTTTAGACACAGATAATTTTGACATTGCTTTTAATGATTTTAGGAATCTGCATGATTTTGGAATAATTCAGAGTTAATTATTTATAATAATGATTACTTACTTTTTTATTTATTTATTAGGAATACGACAATTTTTCAGAGTTAGATGTTAAAGATGCAGAAATTGATGATAGCGACGAGTTAGTTACAGGTTGTGTGTATTTTATGATTCTATGGTATCATCCATTTTATGAAATCACGAAACTGACACCTCCAAAAAAAGTAAAAAAAAAATATTAAATGTTGTGTTGTTTCATAGAGTTAAATATTGCTGCAGCGGATATCTACCTGACAAGGTTGAAAGATCGGCAGCTCAGGAGAAGGTATGAATTATTCATAAGGTGTCATCCAAAATGCTGGATTGGGGGAAGCGTTTACTTTTTATTCGTATATACATACGTCTTGTGTTCTTGCCGCATGTGATAGTATGAACGCGTAAGTACAAAAGTGTTATGAATCATTTAACAAAGAGATTGCAGTCCACCGGTTTTACAGGATTACCACGCCTTAATTCTTCCCAATCTTAGAAAGTCTTCTCAAATAATTATTATAAGTATACCTGAACATTATCTTCCAAAGTGCTGCAATGATCATGGTCGAGTGGGACTTCAACTAACGACCTCTCGCTTGCCGGACGACTGCGTTAAATATATATCACTGTGTTATTTTATGCATATATGAATTTTTCGTGTGTAGCGTAGCACGACTTTTTCTTCATCCGTCATACGGTTGGCATTTGAAAAAATGTTCTCATTAATAAATTTTGTAGAAGACTGTATGCAGCTTTTTTATGTCACATTGTCTGCCAATAGTTGTAACAATGAAACAGTTTACTAAAGATTTCAAAAACCCACCTTATTTTATCACTTTGTTGATTCTTTAGGCTGTTTTGTCTTTCTTGACTCGCTCTCCAAGCCAACATACAATGGAGGATTTTGGCTGTGCCAAGCTAGTCGTAGGAACGACGTTTCTTCTTTTCCACTAACATCATCTCTTTAATATTTCGTAACAGCCAGTTTAAGCATTCCTCTTCGCAAATAACACAAAATTCCTCTTTTTTGCGCATATAATACGTAAAACATTTATAGTTGATTTGCGACATATGAGGTGTTAGTTATTTTCTCTTTCTCTTAGTAATACGTTAAGAACTTTTTGCGAATCCTATCCGCAAAGTGAACTTTCGCAAAATTACATTTTTTAGAATAAGTTGCGATTATATTTTCGCCTTGGTCTTTGTTTAGGATTGTAAGAGATTACGGTTTGTTGGACATTGCTTCCACCAGTGGTAGGTAACAGATTTTTCTTTGTTGTGTGCTAGAATTTGTCTTATGCTCCACGATAATCAAAGCTAATACTAACGGTATTGCCACTTTTTTCTTAGTCTATGTGAAAAGTCGAATTATTTTTATGGGAAAATTTACTGGTTGTGTGTAAGTTTGTTGTGGGTAATCTGATCGCTTCCTGTATTTCAAGTCCACATATATAATTTAGTGTTTTGATTTTCTAGCTTTGGCTTATCAGTATGGACGTCAAGAGAGGTTAGTGGCAATAATAGAACATAACCACAATATTAGTGTAGTTTTTTCTCCTGTTATTTTTTAACTCCCATAGATTTTGGGTAAATTATAAGCCCATTTTGCGCTGCTCTTTATTTCTTCAGCAAGTGTCAAGAGCATTCATATTATCAACCGGCAAAAGTGGCGATAGTTTTTGCAATGTATATGAAATGGACCGAATTTAGGTTTTGTGCACATTAAAAGTGATACTTTGCCGATAACTTCAGATTCTATCGAGGTTCAACGGAGAGCAAGGAACGTCGATGAATCCTTTGATATAATATGGGGAATGTGTCCAACAATTATTTTGTGGCCCAAATAAAATAAAATAGTGATCCTTTTTATCTGGAACAATCTCACAACCGAAAAAGGCAAAATATACTATATAGCCTGAGAAAATCAACTTTCCAAAAGGCGGACACGTGGACGTAGGGAACAGATTTTTTACACCAATAGTGTTACGTAAATAGAAAGACTACTGTAATACTACTTGTAATTCATACTACTACAGTGTTGGCCTATTATACAACAATTGAAACAATCATCCTCTTGACGTATTTTTATCATAGAATTTTGAGAGATGATTTCAGGAGATTTGCTAGACTAACAAATCCTGACTACCATGAAAAATTGACGCAGAGTATTTTATGTAAGTAAGGCTTCGTATTTGATATCATGATTGTATCATTTCTACTTCATAATTGGGTTTTGTATTTCATTTCTAAAGATCAAAAACACTTGGAACAGAAAATAACACAACTACAAGAATATCGATCAGTGGGATTAAAGTTCTTTAGAGGTATGATAATTTATTTGTGATTTGAATTACTGACAGATGTTTTTATGATTTTCTCAGTTAACCAACTTTTTTATATAATTTTCTCTGTTAACCAACTTTTAATATGCTTTTCTCTGTTAACCAACGTTTTATTTGATCTTCTCTGTCAACCAACTTTTTATTGATTTTCTCTGTTAAGCAACTTTTTATATGATTTTCTCTGTGAACCACCTTTTCATTTGATTTTCTCTGTTAATGAACTTTTTTTATGATTTTCTCTGTTAACCACCTTTTTATATGATTTTCTGTTAACCAACTTATTTTCTCTGTTTACCAACTTTTTATAAGCGTCATTCCTACTTCACCCATTTCCAGTTTTGTTTTTTCAGCCATGCTATTGCTCACTTGCCTAATCAAAGATTCGCATAGAAGATTTTGATCTGTACAGATTTTTTACCCCCACATAACATATTACCACATTAGTTCTGTTAGTGTGAGATATTTTTATACTTTCAAGTGATAGACATTTTGATCTTTTATTTAGATGTAGCTTTATATGAAAGACTGAAAAACAGGAGGAAATTATTCAAGCCTAAAAACGTGATGTTCGACGAAGCATTGCTCCATGCCGAGGTTTGACGATTTTTGTAGGATTCAATATATTTCTCGTAAACTTTAATTTAGTTATCTTAACAGTGTTTTCACACTAGGCGGGGGCATAATGTTAATTTTTGCAACGAAGCCTCACGGTAATTTTCCCTACAACTGCGTTTCCAGTTGGAGCGAAATAAATTCGCATGCGTTCAGCCCAGATATGCGCACGGGTTTGCCCAATCTTTATATATCGCATTTTCTCTTTTCGTTACATGACGCAGACGGACTACGGGTATAATAGTATAGATTATGCGTTACACATTGACAGCCTAAAAAAGTAGAGATAATCTTAAACGGCGAGATGGGGTATGCCGGAATTAACAATCTAGATAAGAGAAAAATCAAGCGAACAGACTTCCAATAATATTGCTACGACCTACCCTAACTGGGTGGTTGATGGAAAATTAATAAAAACTGGATTTTAAAAGGATGGTAAAGTTTTACCGTCATTTTTACCAATCTTTAGAATCCTGTTGCATGCCGTGTTTGGTTACAACGTCAGATGAACGGGTGAGTATCCCATAAAATATTGACATGTCCTTCTTTCTTATGTCCACCTTGCCAGATTCGACTTACCTTTGTTCCCTTTTGTACAGTGGTAGACGCAGGATATAGACTTCTTGTTATAACTTTGTATATAACACTTTTTGTTTGATGCACGCTTGATGTTTACAATTTTAATTTTTAGAAGAAAATCTTATGGAATGCCAAACTTGCCGTTCCTCCGTAAGTGTTTTTGTTTGTGTAAATTTTTGTTAAATCCATAGAAACGCCTTCATATGTAGTCACATATAGTATATAGTTTTTTTTTTTGCGTGTTTCACGCAGTCATTTTGTACATTCTTCTCCTGGCTATTTGACTTCTCCTGGAATAAAATAGTGACCGTTCACAAATGAAACGCAAAAACTTTCGCGATTTTCGACATTTTTGTTTATACCACGAAAAATGTGGAGACGGCAAAAGTCTTTTGAAACAAAGATTTTTTTAAAAGAGTGAAAACAGAAACGTAGGAGGTCGGTTTTAATATGTTCGTTATTTGCAATTTAACTCAAGAATAGATAAAGCTTAAGAAATTTTATTTACTTATTGTTTAAAGCTTGCTGTCGATCTAACAACGAATTTGTTATGTTTGTAGAACGAAAGCCGTTAACTCCGTTAGATTTGACCGGAGCACCTGGCGCTGAACTGTTGAACGAAGAAGAAAAGAAGGTAATCTCTGATTAGTCCATGTAATTCGCCAATTCGCCTGCGAGTCAAGTTGACTATGTCAAATTTTTATGTCTCTATTGTAGACAGTTTTTTATGCCCCAATGGTGTTCGCTATTAGAGGTTTCACTGTTTGGGACGGGGTTTTAATTAACTTTTGAGAGTTTTTAGTGTATAGAAGTGTTTGCAACCGCCATTTTTTATTTTGTTTATTTTATTCTCTTTTTAACCACCCCCTTTTTGTAGCTTTGTTCCAGTCTCCGGATCCTTCCGAATTCGTTTTTGTCGTATCGAAATATTTTGGAAAGAGAATCAGCGCAATGCAATGGTGTAAAGTTACGGACGGCAAGAAATCTGTTAAAGATCGATGTAAACAAAACAAAACGTTTACACGAATTTCTTTTATCACACGGTTACATCAAGGACCAAGTGAAATAAATGCAAAGTTACTAAAGCTGGTGAATAAAAATGCGTCCCATGTCACAAGTTGATGTTGTTTAAAACGAAAGAAGACATGTTTGATGTTGTTCAAACTTCGAGACATTTTTTGGAACTTGAGTGGAAATAATGCGCATGTCATAGTCACACTGAAGTTGTTAAACTTTTGTTCCATCTTTCACTGCGTTACGTATCAAAGCCATGGTAACTAAATTGCGGTATACGTATAAATAACGTCTAGAATTTCTGATCCCTTGTTTTAAGCGATTTTTCTGATTCTTAACGTTACGTAAGAAGGCGCACAATAAATTGCGTTTTAAGTAATTTTATTTGTCGAGAAAAAAGTTTAATTCAACGCCACTAAATGGGGAGGGATACCCTATCAATTGTATTCTTTTGAGGATCTCAAATTGGTGTAGATGTGGTTCTCTGGTCAACTTATCATTTTAATTTTTTTACCAGCAATAATTTGTCCAGTATATGTGTCCTGTAAGTTATTGATACGAACTGCAAACGTCTTCTATGGACCATATTATAAGCGTATACTATCGATCGTATTGCAATTGTAGTTTATCAATAAAACACGTATTACTATCGTATTCTATCGATAAAAACACGTATTGAAATTGTATTTTATCAAAAAACACGTAATGTAGTCGTATTTCATCGATAAAAACACGTATTACAATCTTAACTGATTCCATGTATGGAATTTTTTCAAGGTCTATTTTTCGAAAATAAGGTCATCCAAAAACAACGTAGCGCTACACTTTAGTGTCAACTTATCCTCTCACGCCTGGCTGCAAATCCCGTCCCTTACCAACCTCGACACCAGGGGTCTTTGTTTATCCTAAGACCATCCTGACATGCTGTTGTGTTTCATGCCTGTAGAAACAGTAGCGAAGAGTTTTTATGCAACACATGGCGAAGATGGAGAGAACTCTGAGAAATGGAGAACACGGTAAATTTCGAAAATTAAATTGACATAACATAGGACACACCCATCCATCTCTGGAGTGCTAAGAATTTTGAACAAGAAGCCAACGTGGTATGAAAATCACGCCTTTAGTTGCGCTTTTAAAAACGATTTTGTAAGGGAATTTTATGCAGAAAAATCACTTATATTCTGACCTGTGGAAAAAAATTGTACAGTGTGGAAATAAAAAGTATTCACCCATCTAATATAGTGTTTTATTTTACGCGGCACACATTTTCAACATTTTTGTTTATTATGCCAATTTTTTTATTGAAAATGAAGCTTTTTTTAATTTTTTGACTAGTTTTAGCCTAAAACGGTATCAAGTTGATGAAAAATTAAGAAAAACGGCGCTCCTAAAATAAGAAACATTTCAAAATTTAAGCTTGTGAGAAGAAGCATAGAGAAAGGGAGGGTTTAAATAAATCACTCTCTATCGGGGGTGTCAATAAATTTTAGATTTTTTCTCATTTTTTCAAACAATTGTTAAAAGCAAGGGTGTTGTACGTGTTATATTAAAACTATGTTGACTTTTTAAGGTACACAGGTTGCAAAAAAATGAACGTCCCGAATGCTTCAAATGCTTTATTCGTGTAAAAACGTGAAAGTGTCTTAAGGCGGGTTTCCGCTCAAACGAATGTGGTCGAATCGATCAACGTCGATTGCATTGATGTTACTTAAAATAGAACATTGCACAATCTTCGTCGACCTGGTTTGGTTCAAATTTAAAAGAAGGATTGCTTTCTACTTTTTTCGTCATTCGATTAATATTTATCCAATGAGATTAATTTATACCCACGTAATGTAAACCAATCGGCCAAGAAGTGAACTTCACCGAGAAGCGGTGAAAACAAAACAAAGAGTTTGGAGGCAAATGGCTGAAAAATGTTAGAAGAATGGTACGAAAATATTTTTGTTTATCGTATTTATGTGTCATGACATTCTAAGTACATGCTCAATCTCATTATTTCATATCAAATTTGTATTATTGCTTTGAAATAAATTTGAATGAATCGCCATCGATCGAGGAATGGTCGAATTTTAATAAAGTGATCGATCGATTCAACCACATTCGTTTGAGTGCAAACCCGCCTTAAGTTGCCTCCAAGATATTACTAACGCGCTTGTTAAACTCCTTACGTCTCAAACCACTAACGAAGTCAAGGATTTTGACAACTGAACTGTGGTGAGAAAAGACTAATGACAAGGTGGCGAACAACTTGGCGTGTATTTTCTTGTTCAAAATCTCGTTTTTACAGGCAACGAAATATAATCGAAATAGTATGACAGATAATACCAACTATTTAGTTTTATAACACATCCTTCGCGTGACGTGTACATTTAAATGTTCTAGAAATCTAAACGCAACTCTATTCCTGCCCCCAAAAAACAATAGCCCCAGTGTTCTGTCGAATCACAGTCGCTTGGACTTTAGTCTTACACATATGTCCTTACAATTTTCAAACCCTTAAAATGTTCTTGAAATAGTAGTTAGTATTGACAAAGTCTTAAATGTTCTGAAAGTTTTAAAGCCAAAGTCTTGTGCCTATGGAGAACGTGTGAGACGGTTATATTCTTTTGAAACATAAATATTTTCATCTTTCTTTATCTGACTATATGTGGCTACATAAAATATAAAACACGCTCTTAAGGTACATGAAATATATTCATGATGTGTGTAATATTTACGGTTGATTGAACCCAGTTTTGGTTCACGATCTTGACGACATTGCTACGCCTTTACTCATTTTTTCCCGCTACGCCTGCGGGAGACGATGGGTGAGATTATAATAAACAAACGGGAACCTGAATTGATCGCAAACTCATTTTTTTTTAAATGTTTGCTCCACGAATTTCTCTATTTTTTTTTATTTACATATTTGTTTACCAGCACGTGTCCCAAATGGGTAATCTGATCTAAACCAAACAACAGCTTGTGTTGTAGCATATTGTTATTGCCAGTGTCAATACAAGTGGCGAATCACGCAATGTTTACGTACAAATAACGAACAATACGTATTGTCTGAAGAGAATCTTTGTTATGGCGGGAAACTTCTTGTTTCAGTATACTATGTAACAATGTTATCACGTGATGAAAACATACAGAATAATTACAGCACCTTTCCATACAGCAAAAATTCAAACAAACACGACTACAGTGGGAAGAGTTTTTTGCATTTTATTTTTCTTGTAATATTGACATCTCAAGTTTTCCCACCTGATCAAAATTTATTTATATTTTACATATTGACAATGACAAAAAGGTTACTGTTTACGTTTTAGTCTAAGTGGTCTCCAGACCTCTATGCCTTGGCCATTTGGAATAGTGCTGTTCTGCCCAATCTTGGAACGCGCCCCGTCTTAAGACTGGCCAGGCCAATCTTCCGACAGTGACAAATGGGTGGCCAGTCTTAAGACTGGACTGCCCAATCTATGGACGTACATGCCCAATCTTAGAACAATTGTGGAAGACAAACAGAACAATAAAATTTTTAGAATTTACCTCTTAATAGGAACTTTAAATTGAAACTTTTCTTGGAAAATCAAAAGCCAAAAATTTATATATACCATGTATTTTATGTATATAAAATTGAAACTATTCAACCATTTTAGCATAGTCTATAAAGTTTTTCTTCTATAGACTATGATATTTAGCTAGCTGGCTACAGCTCGCTAGCTGTCTAAACATCTCATCCAATGAAATTAACGTCTAGCTAACTAATAATATGGTTGAATACGACTTTTCTGATACTTCATAAATATAAACATTTTATTTTTAAAATTTAGCCACTATTACAAGCTGTATATAAATGCTAAATGTATAACACATGCTCTACCAGCTACCTAGCTACGATTTTCACTCTACTGTGTCCAAAAACAGGCGGGGTCAATTCAACAGTACCCAAAATAAGATGTTTTAATGTGCCTGAGAATGTTTGTTGGGAGTCGCAAAAAACACAGCTCGTGTGGTGCATCCCTTCCTTAAAATTTAAACAGCGCCAAAGATGGGCCTAACATGGTCTTTTGCCCAATCTTGTGACGCCCTGCCCAGTCTTAAGACTGGCCGGCCAGTCTTAAGACTGGGCAATTTTATGTCCAAAGATTGGGCAGCGTCCTAAGATTGGGCAGAACAGTGCTATGAAATTCGGAGAACTTCGAGCGACCAGGCCATGCATCTACAAACATGTTGCAGGATTCAATGTTTTCAGCTTTTTCTAATGATCATTTTATGAAAAAAAACACAATGGAAAACTATTCTCCGTTTAATTCATTCTCTTACAGCTCAGGACTAGAATTCGATGGATTTCGCACTACAGCAACAAGCAACAACTATGCTAGTGCTGGCACAGTTGCAGCAGTTGGAAATCATTTCATGCATGAACAAAGTTCGCCGCCACTGGCGGATGGTCGTAACTGTATATCTAATGGAGGTTTGACGAGGAATTACGATAAATTATATGGACATTTAAGACAAACAAACATGAACAGTTTATCGGCAGGCAATAACGTTATCAACACTCGGCAAGGTAATTGTCTTTCCTTAAATGTTATCAGAATGATTACCCCTTGCTTGAGATACAAGCAAATTTAATATCATTAGTTGTTAAGATATTAGTTCATTAGCTGGTAATAGCCAAATATATATTATGTTGTTCTATGAGGATATCAAAGAAAATTCTCGAGCTAGGTAGCTAACCGAATTATCTGTATCTGTAACTAAGCTAGCTATACAACGTTGTTTTAGTATGAACTTTCTCTGGCAGTTTGGGACACTAGCCAAATAGGCAGTTGTATCCATATTGGGCAGGCTAGGACTGTTTGAGTGCAAATGTGGTCCTATATATATACTGCAAAATGTGCCTTGTGTCATACCAAAATGTACACACAATTCTTTTCATACAGCTTATTTTCAAAAACGAAAAATTGGAAATTTGTTCAATTTAAAATTTTTCCTTTAGCAAACATTTTAATTATAACAAAAAAGTTCGGTAACAAGAAACGAATTGCTCAGAGCAGTAAAAATGGAGTAGGTCAAAGTTTCCACACTAGAAAGTACAGGAAGCTCTATAATAGTGTCTGTGAGCAACCCAGCCAGTATGAATAATATTTTGCAATTCTTATAGATGAGGAAACCCAGTTAACCTGTTTTTTTTTTAAGATTTTTGTTAGTTTTATGAAATTCTGTGTTTTTGTGATTTGTTGGCTGAAGTTGCATTTTCCAGTGAACCAGAGACTTAAATTTCATAATTTTGCTAAATAATGTAAAATTAAAACAAATGATGGGATATTTTGGTTTTATAATCTATAAAAGGAAGAAATTTTGGTGGAAAAAAGATTTTGTGGAATTTCCAGATCTAACAAAAATCTGCCAAACTAAATTCGGTCGGGGTTTTTTCTCGACCTCCACGGAATTAATTTTCTTGGGGAAATTGTGTAAAAACAGGTGAATTTTCACGTCTTCTGAAATGAGAATTTTAGTGAACCTGATTTTTGTTCTTGTATTGGCCACAAGTGTTTGTTTTTGTAAAAACAATTATTAAGTGGGCATGATTTTTTTAATAATCAACTACCAAATTAACCCCTCCCCCCAATTATGAAAAAAATTTTTTTGAAATGCAGCTAGAAAGTTGACAATTATTGACTTCACAAACATTCAGTACCATTAAAATTTTTAATAATGTGACTGTACAATGTTCTGTGAAAAAAATTCTTTTGATTAACCTTATTTTTTTTAAGATTTAAAAGTTATTGTCAATCGTTGATGTGGTTAGAAAGATAAATTATGTTAGTTCTTTCAGTCATTTCTTTAAGTTATATGTGAGATTATTTTTAGCTTTTATTGAAAAAAAATAAAAGTTGCATGTTTATATTTTAAACATTTACAGAATTGTACAATGCAAATTCTCATTAAATATCCTATTGTTTTTTTGTTGATAATGTTGTGTGAAATCATTTTTTGTTTATTTTGTTTACTTTTTCCAATTAATTTTCCTAAATATATATTTTTTATTATGCAAAATTGTTTATTTGATGCAACAGATTTTTATGTATGTGAATATGCTTTAGCCTCACATTCATAAAACTCACTTAATGTATGTTTATTTTGTGCATGATTAATCTCAGTGTGTAGAGAACTGATCACCAGCCTGGAATGCTGGGTGTTGATCTCTCACTCTGCAGGACATTGATTCACTTGACTTCCTTTGTGTGGGTATCTGTCTGAATATGTGGAAATTATTTTTCACATACTCAAATCTGCATCTTTCTTTCTCACATCTACACCAGAGAAAATTTTTTGAGAAATTTTGGTGTTATTTACAAATTAAAGTTGATGAACTGATATCACAAAGTTGTTTATTTAACACACCACAGTGACTTGCATGCGCATATTAGTTTATGTTTGGCATATAAAGAAATCCTTTTGTGACGTAAAAGAAGCTTTGGCATTGTGTGTTACGATGTGATGACTACCGCCACAGTCTTGCAAAGCAGATTATTATTAGAACCGGATCAACTCATTACAAGCTGTACCAAAAGTGAACCATTCAAGAACTCAGAAAACTTAGCAAGTGTTAATAGCAGTACTATTTATACCCAGGCTGCTTCAGACCAGTCAGAAATTAGTTTAGCTGCCCAGTTAGTTGATCCGGCTAGAGCTGTTCAGATTGTGACTAAAGCTATTCAATTAGCTACAAATCCATTGCAACTGAGTGATACCATCAACAGGTCTTACTTAAATTCAAAACAGCCTATAAGTGGAGCGCAATATCAGCGTAAACTTAAAATGGAGGAGCTGTATAAATGGAGGGTATGGACTCCATATCCTGTGCAAATGGTAAAGCCTAAGGTGAATGGCAAAGGTAAAAAAAATAAGAAATTAAATGTACAAAATAGTTGTTAAGGAATTTGGTTAGACATTACATATTTGTAAAAATATGTAGATGTAGTAAGAGTTTGGCACTACTGTTCTTTGTAATGAATTCATTTTGTTAATAGGTTACGACAATCACAACATGCCACCATCCAAAGTAATACACTGCCGAGCAGTTGCTGATGGTTGTAAGGAAACAGATTTGGTGCAAGTAATGAGACCATTTGGTAGTATAAGGTATTTTACGTCAGTTTTTGGAGTCAAAATATACATTTTTACCTTACAGTTAAGTTTTTTCATTTTGTGCTTTAACATTTAGAGCTTTAACACTCATGCCAAAGTTACGTCAAGCTTTAGTGGAATATGAGGTAAGTGTTTTTTTTTTTTTTTTTTTGCATACCTAATCTGGGACTAAAGCAATTTTGTCTGTTGAAAGTTAAAATATTTTCTGTTGTTCAGTTTTCCATAATGATAGGGACAAATTTTGTTACTCCTGCGTAATCAAGTGGGTTACAATATTTCTCCCAAGTGTTACTAACAACTGAAAGATTTGTGAGGAGGGATTGATTTTTTTTTCATTAACAAAGCACTGTTATTTTCACGTTGAGGTAACAAAGATTATTTATCAAATTATTAATTTTATCTATAGGAATTAGAATCAGCTATTGCTTGTGTAACATATGCCCAAGTAAGTTGTATATTTTGTGATAAAAATTAATTTTCAGTTTGGTATAAGCACAAATTTTGACATAAATGAATAGATGAATCTATTATCTATTTTTTAACTTGTGTGTTACATAGTCAATTGTTTGTTTTTACATTATAATTATTTTCTAGCTTCAACCTGTGTTAGTACTAGGAAGACAAATGTATGTTAATTACTCGAAAAGTACAGAAATTAACAGGTATGATGTATGCTAGGTAATTGTCCCTTTTTAATAAAAAAAATCTAACCTACAATCAGAAAACAAAAAAATGAAGTTCATGTTTGGAACAAAAAGAAATTTGTGCCAATTCTTTTGTGTAAAAGAATAAGTGGCATTGTGGCAGAAAGTGTGGAATTTCATAGTGTGAGTTTTTTTTACTAGAACTTATAATATTTGAATTGTGTGAAGCTTTATTTTTATACAGAGCTAAGTCATTAATTTAGGAAGGTAAGTAGCGCAAACTTTTTAGTACTTATATTGCCATTTTTAGAGCACTGGAATTGATTGTGAAAATTGGCGTAAAACTGGAACTAATAAGTTTCACACTTTCTGCCCTCTTTTATTTCTACCCTTTTTAATTCCCTTCAGCTAATTTGTTGTATGAACATTAGGTGTTTTGGTGTATTATATTTTTAAGCTTCCATCATAAATTACTTTATGTCCATTTTTAGAGATTTCAGTAATTCTGCGAGCATTGGACAAACACCCACCAATATTTTGCTATTTACCATAATTAATGCTATACATCCAGTGAATGTGGAGACTGTAAAAAAAATCTGCTTGCAGCATGCTGAAGTTCAACGTATTGTAATTTTTCATAAGAATGGTTTGCAAGCGCTGGTTGAATTTTTAACAATTGATGATGCACAACGAGTACAGCAGGCCTTAAATGGATGTGACATATTCGCTGGTTGTTGTACTTTGAAAATTGACTTCTCTAAGGTAACCAAATCTTTAGTATTTTTTCTGTTTAGGCTCATCACCATTAGGCAGAATATAACCCTAACCCTAACAAAGCAGAATAATCAAAATTTTGATTAAAAGACAGATTAGAAGCCAATTCTATAGTGGAAATTTATAATGTTCAAAATCATTCTACTCGGAATATTTTGCCTTCTGGATTTGAGTGTTTAATAAACCCCCTTTTACTTTATAACAAGCAAAAATTAATAAGGAGGGAAAGTTATCCGAAAGCAAAATAAAAATATATTTAATTCATTGATATATATATATATATATATATATACATGTTTAGACTGGAAGGTTAAATGTGCATGCCAACACTGCTGAAACTTACGATGTTGAAATAGAAAAAAGAAAAAGAGGAGGTGAGAAAATTAGGGATTTCTTTATGTGAGGTACGTTTTTCAATGCATGATTTTAATTGACTCTCTTTTTAATAGGTTCCTTACTAGCTTTAATGAATCATACAGTAGATTCAAATGTTTTTGCACAAAGTCAAGTATTTTCACAAGCAGCCAGCGGTAGGAGTTGTATATCTTTTAAAAAAATTTATATTCTTTTATCTCCCCAAGTGCTTTTATTAAAGGATTGTAAAGTATTATTTCTTAATTCCTCTGCACTTTTTTGAGAATAATTATGCAAGTATCTTTTTTCTGTTTAAACTCTCCAAATTCTTAAATCTAGATTGTACCTTTCCAACAATTTGATCTGCTAAAAACTCTTTATCACCATCTTTGTTATTAAAAATTATCAGCATTGATGATCTTATTTTCTTTCTATTGTAGATGCATTTAATACTACGAAAAGCCCTAGTAATCTTGGTTTGGAAAACGGTGAGTAAGATCTCTACAGGTGAAAATACTCTGGATATTTTTGTACAACTTTTTTGATTACACAATTTTATATCTTTCTCTAGGTAAATTGAGCCAGGAAGCTATTTCCGCTATTCTAGCTGGGGCTGCAGGTTTTCCAGCCGTCCAAAGTAAGTTGCTCGTTTTATTTATATATATATATATTTTTTTAGCAAACAATGTACAAAACAACAAAAGCTGTATTGTTTTTTTTAATGTAAAGGTTTGATTGCCAAAGTGATGACATCAGGAAGTCAAGCTCAAGCACAGTCAAGTCAGCCCATCCAGGCTAGTTCATCAGGTAATATATGCTAATATGTTCCCTTTTGTTGCATTACATATGGGTTTATTAAAAGGCATTACAAAGTAAAGAAATTTATATAATTGCTTGCAACTTCTCTAATTTTTAGGCATTGGAACTTTGCTGACAAACACAATGGATACATCTGTTGATAGTGATTCTGGATCAAGTATGAGCTCTGTTAGTCGCACAACATTATTAAGCGCGCAACCAACCACTGTTGAGACTTATACTTCACCATTTGCAGCTCTTAGTGGAGGCTTGAGTTTAGGTAAACTACTTAATTTTCTAATGATGAAAGTAATGTTTGGTTAATTTGCATAAAGAAAACTTAATTTCGTTATCTTTTAATTTTTAGCTGGAGGAGAAGGATGTGTTGCCATGGTTTATGGTGTCAACAATGAAAAAATGAATTGTGACCATCTTTTTAATTTGTTTTGTTTATATGGCAATGTGGTGAAGGTACGTTACACAAACCATAACAACAACAGCAATCTAAATAACTATAATACTATTTTTATTATTATTTCTTTTGTGTGCTAGTATTTCAAGATTATATATTTTTTTCAGGTTAAAACATTGGTAAATAAACCAGGTGCAGCAATGATACAGTACACAGATAAAATGTCAACAGACATATCTATTCGAAACCTGAACAATTTAACACTCTTTGGACAAAAGTTTCAACTATCGTATGTATCAATTTTCCTTTTCACGTTTTGTTAAATTAGTTCATCACAGAGCAAGTTTGAACTCTTTTATGTCATTTGTATGTGGTTTATGAAATTTTTTTTTCTTTAGATTTTCTAAGCATCCATTTATAGCTGACGCATCACAAGTGACTCCACTATTTGATGGTTCTGCTTCAGCTGTCAGTTATGCCGACTCACGCAACAACAGATTTAAGTTTATACCAGGAGGTGTTGATATATTTTCACGGATACACCCGCCCTCAAAAGTTCTGCACTACTTTAACGCCCCTCCTGATTGCACGGAAGAGCAGCTAAAGCAAGTTTTTGAGACTTTAGGAGCTGAAGTCCCAACGAAGCAGGCTACCTTCTCAAAAAGTAAGTCTAGCTAATAGCTTTTTTTCATGCGTGGACATAGAAAATGCGGACAGTCAAATAATTTGGCTTAAATATTTAACCATGGAGGTATATTTTGACCTATATCTATGTCAATTATTTAGGCAATGGAAAATCATCTTCAGGATTACTGGAATTTTCATCAGTTCCAACTGCAGTCGAAGCCTTGATACTTGCAAATCACTTTACTATGCACAGAGATAACAGCACAGGTAAACACAAGCTGTGGCGTTAATGCATTTTTAAACTTAAGTTATAGGCTAAGTCAGCTTCATTCTTCAAGCAATCCAAAAATCTATGACATGTCATTGTTGTGAAGTGAGGTCCTTGTTTCATAGAAGAGAAATTTCATTTTTTTTTATTTATTTCTTATTTTATAGATCCTTTTCACATGATCGAACAAGGTAAGGCATTTGCGATTGTGTTGCAAGATGTTGTACATCTAACACATAAAGAAGTCTTCTAGAACATTCTTTTGCACACGTTTGATCATTCGTGTTAAATGCGTTTAATAAAAAAATTGAAATCTGAAGTTTTTAGATTTGAAAAGAAAGAATTTTGATAAGCATGCAAGGGACAACGTTCTGAAATTAATGACAAAGCTTGCTTATGAATGCTAATCTGGTCAAACCTAATTTTTTTTCCTTGTAACTATGAATATTGTTATCACTTAGGTGGAGCCGCGTACACATTGAAGCTAGCGTTTTCCCCTAGTAACGCGATCAACAATTAAACCAAACTACTGCTCTACAACACTTTTTCAATGCATTGAAATGACGTCATTGTCCTACTTGTGTTTTACTATCCCATTCAACCATGTGCGTCAACTACACGAGAATTTAACAGCACGTTTCATGTCACCATCAAGAAATTTACGACTGTAAATAAAGTCTGCTTTTTATAGTGCAAATTCATTTCGTATCCCATACTGCACCAGTACTACTACTACCCCATGATGCATCAAGCAAGCAAAGCATGAATACATTGGATGTTCTTTGATAATTTTTATTTCAAGCTATTTTGATTTACTTATACTGTTTATATAAAAGTATGCATTATAAAGTTTGCTGGGCCAGCTTTGTGCAAACGTATAAAAACCAAAGTTGTTGACGTTCTATGAGGTTTGTTGTTGTTGTTGTCTAGTTGTCTCAATCTATAGGTGTTAAAATAAAAACGATGCCTCACTTATTCAGCTGCATTGCAGTCTCGTTTATTCTACATATTTTTTTCTTATTTATACTATAATAATGACAATACAGTATTTTATTTTTAGTTATTTTGTTTAGGTTCAAACCATATTTTACTATTCTAACTATATATATATATATATATATTATATATTTTTCATTTTCGTTCTAAACGTTAAGAAGATAAACATACAATTTTAGTAGTTCCCTATCATATTATATCGTTCATATATATTATATATAACTTTTATTCATTCATTATATATGTTTACACTTCGTTCACTACTTTACTAGCATTTAAGGAAAATAAACCAGATGTATTGCATTAACATGAAACCCACTGGTGTTAACGCCCATGTTCAATTTCTGTTTAAAAATAACCCCCATTTCAAGTGGGCGTTGATAAATCTTAAATTAACGCCCGTGGTGGTTATTTTGCATTTCCTATGAATAGTTCTTTTTATATGTTACGTTAAAGTAAGTGTACGAAGTATTTGGCTAAATATTTAACTTCCTTAAACTGCTGTGTCAGCATATTTTGAGAAGTTGTGATATAATCACCTTATATGCCCAAATAAATTCATACTTTTTGTGTGATCTCAATAAATGCTATTTGTTTTTGTGTTAATTAGATAAATTTGTTTGGAAAAGAAATTTTATAAACTGGCCCAGTATAAAGTATTAAAATTTGGTATGTTTTATAAAGAGTGGAAGCTCCGAATTTGGGGTACGTGATAATTTTTAGTGATGTTTCAGAAGCTTCAAAACTTAGTCATGAAAACAACTTTTGAAGGTTCGACAACATCTATATAACGTGTCAAAGTGTTTATTGTGGTTCGTTAGAACATGTCTGTCACGTGTCTGTCTGCTTGTATCCCCTTTTTCGGAGTTTTCTTTACTGCACGGTTTCAAGTTTTAAACTTGTAATTATCTAACTTTTAAAGTTATTAAAATTTAACTTTGGTTGGAAATCGTGATTTTAACTGATAATAAAACGTAAATCGGAGTTAGATTTTAATTTAAAAGTATTATTTTTCAAGCAGTCAAACTGAATATATGATATGTGAAACCACATGTTATCTGATGAAGTTAACGTTCTTATTAACTGACACTGTCATGCAACCTTGCGTGAATGTTGACAGTCTGGTGAAAACGTCACACGAATACTAAAAATTGTTCGTGAAAACGTCACACAAACACGGACAAATTCGTGAAAACTTCACACTAATACGGAAATTCTCGTGCATGGCTAATAAGTTAAGTAAGTGTGTACTTTGCAAAATCACAGATAATTTGATGTATATTTTACACGAACTCTGATAACATATGGTCTTCTAAACTTTTTAAAACTGACATATCAGTTAGTTAAAAACGGATAATATTTTATGGACAATATAAATTATGTAATTTTAAAAACTTGGTTGTAAACCGCGATATTATATTTGTGATATCTCTTCAATTAATTTAACGTGGGAAAATTTTGCGAGGAAATGCTCAATTTTGCGACATTCACTGCTTTTTTGAAAGAGTACATCCTTACGAAAAATGTTTTAAAAAAGGTTTTGTTAAATTTTTTTGTTCTATTTAGCAGATAATAGATCCCGCGAAACGTTCTTTTTCTAATGACCGCGATTAAAATTAATTTACAAGATGTTCCATTTATATTATTCTTATCAAAATATTTCCATTTCCGTAAGATTTAGGTCGCTAGTCTTGCCTCCCACAAACTCGCATCATTTTCTCTTCTATGGAAACTTCTTGAATATTTAGTATTTTGCATAATAAAGCAAATCTGACTTCTTCTTTTTTTTGCTAACGCCTGTTGTTGTTTCTGTTGTAGTTGTTTGTTGTTGTTTACGTTCGTCTGTTTCGAAAACAAACATGCATGTTTTAACACACAAAGAAAAATAATGTACTAATGTAAAAGTCTTTGATGCATTAAGAAAAGTATTTTTTGCGAGGAACATGCGTGGGTTGGACACCCTGTGTGTATTCCTTCCATTACATAACGTCAATTTCCCAAACCTTCTCGAATAAAAGGAATGATAGGAACACACAATAATTTTTTCTTTGAGTTTTTTCTCATTTTATCAGTATTCTTACAATACTTTTATCACATGCATATCGAAGTGTTCATTTAAAACTAGTTCTTCGTATTGTATATTTACAGAACGCTTTACAACGTTCTCCAAGTTGTACACGAAAAACTTTTATTGTTTTAACTTCCTGCGCAGAGGGATTATTTGATCCTTACAATCATTTCGGTTAGAAAATAATCCTCTGCGCTGAAGTGCTATTGCATTTATTCTGTATTTACTCCTACGTTATCGCTCGTTGCCTAAGACAAAGTCACGTGATCATCTTTCTGTTTTTACCTATTTATGCGTCTCACCACTAATGTTTTTAAAAGAGATCTTGGAAATAGATTAGTTGATCACGCGACTTTTGAAGGCCTGTTATTAACATATTCACTTTATTCGTTCTACAATAGATTGAGCTGTTTAAAAAATGTCGATTTTATTACTCTCCCTTTCACCCAACTGCCACCCATCAAAGTGACTGCAACCCGTAAAGGGTGCAATGATTCGAAATGCAGTCTTAGCTGTTCTATTTGTACATGCACTGTCCAAAGTAATAAAAAAAAACAAGGAAAAGAAAAACAGAAAAACGCGCATTAGTCAATAAAATCAATAAAATGTAGCCTCAAAAATGTCAAACAAAAAGAAAAACACTTCTATATAAATATATATTTTTGTTTAATTAACCTCTGCTAAAAATAAAATAGAGAACCAGCCCACTTTCCGCCGGAGATCAAGCATGATCTATAAGGATGCAAGTTTTGAGTGCCGTCAGACTTGTTAATGCACAAAAGTAGTATTGATGGAGTTCTTAGCCTACTTTTAGGAAACGCATTCAAGTTTTATATCTTTGGTAAGAATGCCAAGGAAAACAAAATTTTGTAAATCTTGACTTTTGAATACACAGTATAGTGGATAGTTAGGCAAAGCAAAATCGTACTACAGTGCACTATCTAAATTTTGATATAAAGAATTAGACATTCAAATTTAGGAGACCGACTTTAAAAAGTCATTTAAAAAGCAAAAAGAGAAAGAGCTCCTGTCTCCTCAACACCAGCTACCTTACATTTTTTAAACACAATAAAGACAATTGTACCTGTTAGCCAAAACACATCAGATAAGACAACAGAGTCATTAGCTATGTATTGACAGAATGGTAAGCAAAGATCTTCTATCCCGTGTTAAGGTTCGTTGAGCTTTGAAAACGGTGGAATCAAAGTTTTTACAAAGGTATTAATAGTCTTCAAAATAACGTTTGTGATACTAAGAACAAAATGCAGATACATTTATCACATGGCCTAGCTCCATACTTTAAAGCTACTTTGATGGACGATATTGAAAAATCTCTATATTTTACCGTGTCGTTCGATAAAAATTTATAAGAAACTTCAGAGAGGTTAAATGGATATTTTGATTAGATATTGGAACACCGAAACTAAGTTGGCCAAAACTAGATACCTGGATTCCCCCAATTTCTTGATGAAGCTGCTGTTCAACAGATCTATGTGAAACATTTAGTGAAGGTATTAAAAGTTTTAACCATAACCACCTTTTGCAAATTTTATCTGATGGTCGTGATGTTAACCTTTAAAGTTCTTGAACTAATAAATGAAAAAAGAATTACAGCTGAGCTTTTACCTCTTGTTAACATGTAGTCTCCATACTATCCATGAGAGTATAAAGACAGGTGTTAAAAATACTGTTTGGAAAAAAGACAAGATGCTATTAGATAAATCCCCTGCATGTCGTGAAAAAAAACAGAGCATCGTAAATCAAATATTTAACCTCTACCGTATTGTGGTCATAGATGAGAATGAGAAGTGTGCTGCACCTGATTTGGAATGGGTAGGTCAGATTCCTTAGGTATCTAAGTGATCTAGCTATCAAAAACTCGACAACCACAAGGCAAAATATTTCAGCTATTAGAAAAATCTATATGATCCTTTCATGCACGCCAAATTCTAATTTGTAGAAATTCATTGCTGTGAAATTGAACAAAAGCTGTCAAACTGACCAGCAAATAATACCATTTTTTGTGAAGTATTAAATGGAGTTTTCACTTTTTTGCTTGAAATGTTTATTTTAAGCTCGGCTGTGCAGAAAGCCGACACCACCTTGTTAGGCATTGGCACTGCTGATAGGAATATATACAAGCCTTACGATTTAGATGTGTTCTTTTCCAAGTGATGTAGCTGAAAGAAAGTATGTCGTATTTGTTAATTTTCCAGACTTTATGGCACGACATCTATGCGTTAGACTGACGTCAATAGCATTTTTGCAATTAGTGAGCCATTGCATTGTACTTTTAAGTTTAAGGCTACGTCATCTCCTGCGTGGGCAACTAGGGACTACCTGAGATTAAATTAGGACCAATTTCCTAAAGCTAACAACAACCTAACCGTTTTGGAATAGACGGTTAAGGACGTCATCAATAACCCTTTAAATCCCCCATATTTCTTCAACCGTTTGTCAAAAACTATACATTTTCTTAATCAGTGCTTCAAACTCTACACAATAACATGAAAAAAAGGCGCTGAAAATTATCCTGTCTTATTTCTACGTTTTGTGTTCACTGATTTTTAATGAAAAAATCATGACAATATCAAAAACAATAAGATTATCTTTTAAAAACAAAATCCGAACTACATAGCAACAATCGGCTTCAACAAATCAACCAGACTTTCTTTAACCTAATAGCACAAAATGTCACGTTTTACAGGCCACCTCGTGAATGTTTAGTGACAGAATATCCAAGCAACACTTATCAGCGAAAGCGCCTATCACAACTTCCCAATTTTTTTGCTGTGCTTAAATGATTTTCTGAATTATATAGGTTCAAATTACAAGAGTTCCCTGAAACTAATGGTGGGTTTCCATGAGTAAATGCAATTTCGACTTATAGCCAACTCCTTAATTAGCGAACACCTTCGGTGCAATCATTTTCACGCCCGCTAATTAAGGGTGTCCGTTATTTTGAGAGTCTCATTCCCTCTTTTAATTTGACAGAGAACGTGATTCAAGAGCTAGAACTTTGATCCGGAAAAATACCCATAACATATAATTCTTTACACACCAGAAAGTGTGGAGGGACTGTGTATAATTACACAACAAACATTTTTTTCACTGCCCGCTAATTTCGTGCAACGAAAAACTGTCCGCTAATTGCTCTTTTTCTGCCAGTACAATCAATTTTAGAGGTGTTCCCCTTTTAGAGTGTCCGTTAATAAAAGTATATATAAATTTTTACATGCGCAGTTGTATTCGCTTTTATTTTACTTCGAAACATTCTTTTCGCAGAAACGTATTTCTACTTTTTTTAGTTCTTCTATTTCTTTGCTTCTTAAATTTGTTTTCACATTAAAAAAAAGAATTCAAGCAAAGGTATGTTGATTTAAGTTTTGTGTTCGACGTCGATTTCTCTATTTTTCGTAAAAATTAAAAAAAATATTTCGCACCGAGTATTCTATCGGTTAGTTCGTTAAAAATCCGCGTCTTTTTGTCCTATTAAAGTACAATTTTGCGTTCAACGTTAAAAATCGAATTTTCAATAAAACATGGACAGAAAAGCAGGATAAATTCAAAATTCTAAACAAAAAGAATTTTTTTCATACAGATTTACAAATTTACAGTTCCTTCGAAAGATTGTGCAATTTTTATGATCTCTTGTCCAACTTCGTAACCAGTACCTTCTACTTTCTCAAATTCAGAACTTAAATTTCGAAAGGTCATTGCTATACGTTTCTTGTTGATATGACTTCTGTTAATGCTGTGTAGCCATTTATATCTAGCCTCGTCTTCAAGTATAATGAGTGATTTTTGTGACATAGGTATATACAAAGAAAGATTTGAGCAAGACAACGTGAGAAAGGTCCGTGATAAAAGATTCACTGTTACGAGTTGTTCACCCCATAACCATATATCGTCAATGTGAGGATCTATTGACGAGCCTCGTTCTGGTGTATACTCCAAATTGCATAGTTCTACAGCAATGAAGCTACGTAAGGGGTTTACTTCGTTTATTCTGTTAACAAGAAACTTGACGTATGCTGGTAAGCCACTGAAATTTCCCAGTTTTAATTTTTTTCGTTTAAAATTTGGTTTTGGTCCAAAGTCCTAAAAAAAAGGAGAAAATCAATAATCTAAAAAAAACACACACCTTCAATGAGGACATGGTTACGATGTGGGTACAGCAGTTTTAAAGTTAACGTTAAAGCTACGTGAACGATATTAGTACGCTTAACTGGTAAACTTCACAAGACATCAATCCTAATCGTAAACTGATTGCTAAACTGCTTAAAATTTAACATGCAAAAAAGACTTAGGAATTGTACCTGATTGCAACAGGAATGATATTGAGCTTAAATATGTTTGTAAACGTTACACGTGTTCACTGAATAAAGTATTATATAAGAAACACGAGGCTAGGAAAAGAGTCCTTTCAACTGCTTGTAAAGAAAATCCATAAATTGACAGGAATTTGTCTCATAAGCATTTAAGGATATGAAACAGACTCAATAAATCATTAAAGTTGAGAAACATCAATAGTGAAATCAAAAATCTACATGACTTAATTTTATTTAGAGACGTTATTCTTCCAATTTAAGGGGGCTTGCACCTCAATAACCTTTGTAGTAGTTACATGGGCAGTCACAGCTATTTACAATTTTGAATGATTAGAGGGATCAATTTTTTCCGTATTTAAGGAGATTTTGGCAAATTTTTAGAAAGAAACAAAGAGCCACTAATAATTAAACTTTTCCTAACATAAATTTCTTATTTTTTCCAAAAGGTAATAATAATTTTAAAAGAAAAAAAAAATGCATGTCAAGTTAAACAATTTATATTTGTGATTCGAATGCTAGGTTGGGACATTTTTGAAGGACTTCTATTATTTTTATGGGGATTTTAGAAGGACCACCCTGATACAAATTCCTCTATTACAACCATTTTTTGCTAAATTTAAAAAATCATTTAAAAAAGTCAGTACACCACGGATTCAGATTTCACAATTCTCTAAATTTTTGTCAACAAGAAGAAAATCTAACCTGTTTTCTTCGCCCTGATTGTGATAACTTCCATTCTTGTTTATTAATTTCACTAACTAAAAATTCCTCCTCTTTATCGGAAATAAACTCTTCAAAAACATGAATCCCTTTCACAATATCTTTGCAGGCCATTCCACCTTCGTGATAAACACACCAACTGCTAACATAACTGCTATCCACTGGTAAACAACTAAGATCTCCTTGAAATATCTTTTTGCAACTAGGACAATACCAGTATTGATTCTTGTTTTCAATGATAATTTTATCAGGTTTTTGTTTCTTACACAACAAGCAGCTTCTTACACCTGTACACCCACATACTTTTTCATCATTCATCTTTTTATACTTTCACCTAAGACAGAAAATATTATTACAACAAGCAAACTGAGATGTTTCTTTGTAATTTTAGGTATATACAAGTTTGTGTCTTACTGTCTCATGATAAACATATACAAAATGTGTAATGAATGCAGTATAAAAAAGTAAAACGTATAAAAATCAATGCAATGAACAACCAACACAAAGATAGTACAACCGGTATACTGATATTATCGATAATATAGGTTGTTAATGTTTTCCCTAAAACCATCACATATGTTTTCTTTATTGATATTATATACAGTTAGTGAATTTCTTTTGAGTATAGATTTGTCTTTCTGAGTAAAAAGACTTTATTTTCATCTTTAGATATATAAGTTGAATATATAAGTTGCTGCTGATGTCGTTATGAAATTATCCAAGTTGGACATGACTTCAACGATTAGATGCCCATTTACTGCTGATGGTTAGTGACAAGACATTTTTTCCCCACAAAATTGGTAATTACAAGGTGCTCACAAGATCTAACCTTCAGGTCCCGTATTGTTTTGCCAATATACATAACACCAATTGCATCTGCTACATAAAAACGAACGTTGAAACAAAACATGGCAGACAACCTTAACAAAAATTGGAAGACAACCTGTAAGAACAAAGCATATAAAAATTAGCAGAATATTCAATTTTGTTCTTAAAGGGGTGGGGGGAGTTATATATATGAAAGATTTTCGAAGCTAGTAAGTTGATCATCATGCACAATGGAGGTGCAGCCAAACTAAAACACCTACTGGTCAAAGTTGTAGAATGGGCTGGGCTCTCGGTGTAGCACCTGGACTCACACAACTTTGCTTCAAGGGTCCATGGGGAGCATCATAAGTGAATGTGACATGGAAAACAAGTAGAAAACAGAGAAGTCAACAAGTAAATGTATTATCCTCGATATGGAAAAAACTTTACATGCCCTGTGATTAAAGTTAAAACTTTATGCAAACACGCAGAGGTTTCAGGCAAGCACAAAGGAAAATAGAAGCACTTAAATTCCTGCATTGTACCAATATAATAGAGTAGCCCTTAACAACTTAAAAGAAAACCATGCACCAAAAAATTGCACCTATGCTCGAACTCAATGACTCAGTGGACTGAAATAAAAATTACCACATGGTTTCTGCCAGCGTTGATCAAAATATCTGCTGAAAAGTGTTTATCTTAAATTAGAACTTGTTTTGGAAGAGTGTGCACTCTGGTGGTGTGTACTCTGGTAGTGTGTACTCTGGTAATAAGTCCAAGCACTAACCTATTTCCCAGGGGTTCTTGACCTTTTGACATCAAGGCTGCCCGGCTAGCTAGCTAGCTAGCAGCTTTGACATCAGGCAACGAATCCGGGGACAGGGATAGCGTAAGCAGCTCGTTGTTTTTTACCTGTTGGAAGGCTGAAAAAAAAAGCGCTTTCTAGCACTACCTATATTTTTCTTTTTGCATAAACCTATAAGTTTGTAATAGACATGTAGTAGACATTTTATAACTATGTACAAAATTACCTTGTTGCTAAGAATTAGGAGAATTAAGGGAATTAAACACGGCTTATAGAATAAACTCTAATTTTAAAATAGAAAAGAAACGAATACGTGGGAAGGTTATATATGCTGGCTATCCTGTTGCTTTTACCAACTCAGTTATCATATCTCTCAAAAATTCGAACAAGTATAAGTGGTTAATAGCATGTCTTACAAATTCTTAAAAAAAAAAGATTATTCTACTGTAAATAGGGTTTAAGTATTAATAACTTGGAAGACGTGAAAAATAAAGTCACATTTTCCTTTAAAGGATAGAGAATCAGGGAATCTGTTCTCGTGGAAAGAAGTATATTAATGAAACCAAACTTAATATTTGTGTTAGATGGGCTGATCATAACAAACTTCAGGAAAAATCTGAGCCAGCGAGGCACATGGTGCTTAAAGCTGGACATGCTTTTTTCTGGAGGGTGTTAAGCACGACTTCATCCCACAATAGAAAAACCATAATCAACCATTTAGAAATAACATGTAACATGAGGTCCAATTGCTTTGCGTTCCAGAATAATAGCACAAAATTTGTAGAAAACAATGTATTTTTATTGAAATGAGTAGATACAACATGTTCAGTATGTATTGAAGTATTTGTAGAAATTTTTGGGGAATGTAGGTGCCTCTATGTGCTTTGCCAAATGCACAAACATATTTGTAATGCATATCCTGAGGGTAAGAATATGCATTATATTTGTCTTCATGCTCTGAGCCTCAGATGCATGAGACAGATCAGATGCACTGAGCGTCAGATGCATCAACATGTCCTGAACAACAGACACATGCTGATTATGGTGTTTTCATTCATACCCTGAGCATCAAGTGTATAAAAGAATGGAAATGCCCTGAGCGTCAGGTGCATGTTTCCTATTCAAGTGATGATTACAATACAGATGCCCTGAGCGTCAGGTGCATTGGCATGTCCTGAGCTTCAGGACCATGCTAATTATTTTTGTTTTTATTCATACCCTGAGCATCAGGAGAATCAACATGCCCTGAGCATCATGTTTCCTATTCAAGTGATGATTCCAGTAGAGATGCCCCGAGCGTCAGGCGCATGCTAATTACTGGTGTTTTTTTCATACCTGAGCGTCAGGGCATCTCTCTCTCTTGTATCAATAAACTGGTACTGTGTGTTTAAATAAGCACTGCGTTTTAGGAACACATTAAACATGGCACTGATATATTCCCGGGTCAGAAATTCACCACTTGACGGAATAAACCAGGGACCAGGGACCAAACTGCAAAATGACAAGTAATGAGCAAATGCATCCCTGGGACAAAGACGTCCACAAATCCTGGCTAAATGGATCTAAATTACTCTGATTTTTGCAATAGGCCAAAAATGCCATTAATACAAGGTAATACCACATAGTCTTATCGTAGTTAGGAAATTGGCTATCCTTCTAAAATGACAAAATCCCTGATAAATGAGCTGGAGTAATTGGTAGTCAAGTACATGTATCTTAGGCAAACTTCTTTTACTATGCATGTCTACCTATATTTGGCTTTGTGTTATGACCATTAATAGCACTCTCATATTGGACTCCAGCCAGAAAAACTATGGTTTATATTTGACCACTGACGCAAGGTGGGTTGCAAAGAGTTGAACGTTAATTTCAGAAGTGGAGTAGGTTTATAGTAACATGTATATATAAAAAAAAAAATGTGAGATTTTATTAAATTTGTAGTTATTATTTTTATAATGCAATGAACGCCACAAGTCATAGCACAAGAAATGCTTAATCTAACAATTTTGGTAAAAGAAGCATCAAAGGTGCCAACATGTTTAATATGCATTCCCTTTCTTTTAAAGAACCCCTTTGACAGTATAGATGATAGAATTCCCAAATGGAAAGCCTGACCATGTTTATACCCCCACTTACTCTGCATCTGGAACCATGTCTAAAAATTTATTTCCTGATTTCCAAACACTCGGTTGATCTAATTTATATGATTATAACAAAATTGTTAAGACATAGCAAAAGACCTCATCACACCGATTTTGGTAAAAGCATGTAAAGTTAATATTCATTTCCTTAATTTTAAAACTTTCTTGCTACCATGAATGTTTCTAATACAAATAGAATTACAAGGGAAGCTTGCCTATTTTTATACCACCAATCACTCAGCATCCAGGGCCTTACAGTTTAGCTCCATCTTGAGCTTTTCTCAAAACCTTTTTAACTGGACGTATGTAAATTTGGTTTTAGTTGTTTAAGGATTGTCTCCAAGATCGTTTTGATATGAATTGAAACGATTTTCATCGTATGGAAATCGTTTCAATATTTTTTTCACATCGTTTCATAATCGTATCATGAAACGAATTAAATGTTTCATATTTTATTTGCGAAACGATTTTGTGTAAACTACGTAAAAATGAAACGATTTTGAACCTATTTTTAAACGATTAGAAAAAATTCTGAAACGATTTGATACGATTGTCAAAATATTATTTGTGATAAGATGTAAAAGTCTTTGAAGTTATTGTAACAAATTTTGAAACGATGTTGAACTAATTAAAAACCAATTAAACTTATATATAAATGTAGAATTATTGTTTCTCTTTGTTTTATTTAACACAACATCGACATCATCAACAACATCTTTTATCGTAAATATTGTAAAACAGTTTTTCAAAACTAAAAATAAACAGTTTTTCTTTAAACTAACAATTTCCTTTATAATGGAAAATATTGCAATGAAAAAAATTTTAGAACAAAGAACGGCGATAGAAATGCTTTTTAAGAACGCATTTTAAAAGTTTAAGAACGAAGAACGGCGATAGAAAAGCTTCTTTAGATCGCATTTGAAAAATTTAAGAACAAAATGCGGCGATAGAAATGCTTTTTTAGATCGCATTGTGAAAATTTGAGAACGAAGAACGGCGATAGAAAAGCTTCTTTAGTTCGCATTTTAAAAATTTAAGAACAAAATGCGGCGATAGAAATGCTTTTTTAGATCGCATTTTTAAAATTTAAGAACGAAGAACGACGATAGAAAATCTTTTTGAGATCGTATTTTAAAAATTTAAGAACGAAGAACGGCGATAGAAAAGCTTCGTTAGATCGCATTTTAAAAATTTAAGAACGAAAGGCAGCGATAAAAAAGCTTCGTTAGAGATTGCATTTTAAAAGTTTAAGAACGAAAAGCAGCGATAGAAAACCCTATGTGACAGCGCGTAGGTTTTATTGAGAGACCTTTATTAGATTAATAATTTTTTTTCTTCTTTTATGTTAAAAGAATGTAAAGGAAACACCTTAAAACAATTTTGAATCAATCTGAAATAAATAAACTGAAACGATCATAATGATAGGATTTTGAAACGAATTATAGTATGTGAACTGATTTCAAGTAAATATAAAAAAACAATCTTGAAATGATTATGAAATGAAACGATTTACAAAATAGTGAAACGATTTCCATACGATCTGAAACGATTTCAAAAAATTAAATATTACTACTTTAAAATCGTTTCAAATTTGTATCGCTATGCTAATTAAAAAATGAAACGATTTGAAACGATTTTTTTTGAAACGATCTCGGACACGATCCCTTATATAGTCTGAAAATGTACTTAGTGCACGAAAAGGTTAACAAATAAATACTTTTTAACTTGAACTCATTTCATTTTTTCTTAATTAATAAACTATGGCTGTTTTTTATATATACCAAAAACTTTTTAACTTTCAAACATGTTTTTTTTCTTAATGAATAAACTTGTTGCAATAATCTTCTTTTCTTCTTTTTCCCCCATTGTTTGTTTTATCGCAACATGTTCAAGGGACTTTTCTGGCATCTGAGAGATGACTAAAAATGGGTTTAATTAAAAAAAGACAAAGCGAGAGGTGACCTTTAAATAAAAGTGCAAAGGATAAACAGAACAACTTTAAAACTTTTTCTTCTAAACTACTCTTTAAACATCTTGATTGGATAGCTTTATAGCTTTAAAGCTTCTTGGCTTTGTGGCTTTACGTCAATGTAATTTTTTCATTTAAAGAACAGAAAATGAGTAAACAAAGGCAAGAGTTTATTCTCGGTAGTGGGATAGACCTTTTTGAATGTTTACATTTTCCGTGATAAGCCCTTTCGGCTTTAACAAGTGCGTGGCAGATAGATAGATAGATGTGCATATTTTACATGGCTAGCCTCACAAATATCGAGGGATATACCCTGTCTATTATTTCCAGGAGGGGCCATGGCGTAGATGGAGAGTCCTAGAGTATTTAATGCTCATTTTGAGCTACGCAGACCCAGTTAGAGCCCGCGCTCTACTAGACAACTCCCGGCAACATCCAACGGCCCACACAGTGTGCCATCTTCCCAATTTCCCTCACATGGCTTGGGTTAACCCGGGGCTATGGTAACATTCACTCGCCCATGTTGAATCGCCGTCAAGAGGAATCGAACCCCGGTCTCCCGCACAGAGTACGAGAGCTATAACCACTAATCTACGGCGCCACAAAAAGATGCAGGCTCTAGGTGAATTGAGGTCGTTTTTAGTTTCTTTCTTCACGCGAAGGTATCATTACACGACTTTATATGATTATATGTCAATCAGAAGTTATCTTTGATAATAGTTCAAAGCCTCAAACATATTTCCCTAGAAAGAAAAGGACTAAAAAAGACCTTTCTTCAGCAAGCTTCCGCATCTTTCGCTCTGCCACGCAGAGCCAGAAAGGCTTACCACGAAAAATGTAAACATTAAAAAAGGTCTATATATAAGCAGAATAAACGATGATTTAATACCTAAAATCTTATTCTTTACTAGTCCTGGCAAAAACATTTGTCCTTTCTGGTAAAAACAAGAAATGAAAGAGGTTAATATATGTGATGTGTTTTGTCAACCAGTCTCCGGTCTTCGCCTGACTTTTGGTTTTTAAAATTTCTTACTAGCTAAGTATTTTAAAACGAAAGTTAAATTAGGTAATTGGTTAGCGCTATCCATACTAGATTCTTGCTAGAACAATTTCGTAACAAATCTTCAGATCTGACAGAACTTCCTCTGTGGGTACCATTTTATCGCTTTATAATTGACCCACATTCATGCTAAAACCCATATCGAGTTGAATCATACACCTCATCCTCAGCGCCTTTATATTACGGAGTATTACATACCTTATTCCATGAAATGTAGTGTTAATTTAAAGGCTGTTAATTTCATGACTCGTTAATTAAAATGCTGTTAATTTGGTGACTTTTTTACAATATATAAAAGCCTAAAAAAATGCAACTTTTTTTACTATTTTTTCCTCATTAGACGATAGCTCAGCGGTGTTCTTTTTTTCAGCGATCTTTTTTAAATAGCTTTTGTATCATCTTCAAACTCTGATCCAAGGGGAGAATTAACTAAGCACTTCCATTTTCCAAAGTTTTAAAATTTTTAACATTGTCTTTCCAAACAACGAAAACTTTTATTTCGATTTCCAAACCGCCTTGTAATAGAGGAGACCGCTTCACTACCGTGGATTCGAGTGTTGCCGTAATTTTTGCTTCGTGTGATATCGCATATTCTCAAATTTGCGTTAATTAAATGCATTTTTGATAACAATCTTGCTCAACCGCGTTAATTAAATGCCTTTTTTAAAATAATTACATTAAGCTTTGTTAATTTTATAACGGTAACTAATTCGCGTTAATTTCTTGACTCATTAATTTCATGGAATAAGGTTTACTGAACAGGTCTGCCTGATTACTATACTTGGAGGGAAACTTAATTTAATATCTTGGAAGAAAGCTTAGTTAACTAGGCTACCCAAAAGTGTCAACGCACTTAAAACTGAGCACTGATAAAACACTGCGCTCTTCTTTTTAAAACACTTTTCTTTTTTTGAAACACTCCTTGGTGCATTTTTATTTCTCGACCAGCCGAATATTGTTGTGTGGCCTATATATTTTATGTGCGCATGGTACACCAAGTTACCGTGTGTAAACAACAAGTTCCAAGATCAATCAACTGCTTTGGATAATGTATAGCGTTTGCTTTATATATATTATATACTATATATATGTTTGCTTTATATATAATAGTTGAGAATTGTGACACTCGTGATTTGTTTACCCCATAATTCTCCGTTTTCAAGGTCTACTTTAAATTTCAAAATCGTTTAGGCTAATGACGGAAATCCTAAAGCTGCAGGGCTTCTTGTTTTTCATTAGTTGTGCTATGAATTAAGTGATCACAATGCCAGCTCTAATAGAGCCTGTCAGTGCTCTGTCAGTGCCAGGTGAGAACCAAACTTAACCCAGAGAAGTAATTAATTGGCATGGTAAACGATAGGCTGTAGCCTTAATTATGTTCTTTGATCTGAGTTACATGGGTGTTTTTTGTTAATGGCATTTCTAAAAGGGCTTCTCATTGGGTGTGTACCACATGTACCTGTATCCTGATGGCCAATGTGGTTTATTGTATTGTCTGTGTGACCGGTCATTGTTTAGCATTAGTTTTGTAACCTTTATAGGGAAACAGAACACACAAGAGTTTCACTGGAAGCACTCCAAACTGGTTGTGCGCAATGGTCTAACTAGATTGCAATGCTAACCTTTTATCCGCAGCCCTTTTTCCGTGGCGTCATTGAAAGCTTAAAAATTAATTTAAAACACTACTATTTACTTAAAATTCAATTACTTTAGTTGTTTAGCGAATTTTCACATTCTGTTTGAAGTTTCTGAAAGCCAAATAAAAGTTATTTAATATATATACCGACTTTTGGATAGTTTAATAAATAATCGACTTATATACTGTGCCTTAAATAAAAACTTATCTATCTAAAAATTTATCCGAGCTCATATTTTTAGCGATGGAGAGCAATAGCTCCTTTATAACATTTAGCATAAATATAAGAGTTAGACAAGTTAGACTTGGTGCACTGTTTACTTTTTTTATATGTATTTATTACCGAAGAAAAAAATCAAAAATATAACAGCTCCTGGACCCAAATTTCTTCCCAGCACCAGTTGCCTGTTTTTAATTGGGGGGCTTGACCGTCATTTTCGTCTTGCTGCCCCGACATAAAAGAGACAGCAGGTCCTGAGAACAAAGTTGCTGTACACGTAGTCGTAAAACCGTGGTCTCTCCAATCTTTAATACATCTATTTTATCATATAAAGTTTTAGTTCTATTTAGTATAATATTTTTATATTGGGATGTTTTTAAAAAAGTAAGTCCTATACTTAGTTATTTAATAACAAATGTTCCCCTGGAGTACTGGCATGGTACTAGGTAGCTAAAAATCACAAAATACATATTATCTGGATGTGGCTATCCCTCATCATCAGACATCAGAAATGTGTTTCAGTTTTTTAATTCTCATTGTGGGATGCCCCAAATTCCTGTAACTCCTAAAAATTGTTTAAAACTTCCGGTTCTTTCCCTTAAACTACTCATATCATTTTTTTGCATTTTCTTTAGTTCCAAGTCATGATTCTTTAGCTTCAAACGCCGAAGTTTAGTTATGACGCGTTCACAAGTTTCAGCGCTAGTCAATACGATGGGCAACAACGTCAAGGAACGATTGAAAAGATTTGTTTTACTATTGTGTTTAACTTTTAACTTTTCCAAATTTTCAACTAGGTTTCACAAAATAAAAAGATAAAAAGCAACACCGTTTTCTTTGGTGAAATGTAAGTGAACATTTTTGAATTTTACAACTGAAGATAGACTAATTTCTAACAAAAAGTTTCAATTTCGTTCCCAAATTTTTTTTCCTTTCTGACACACTAAAAAGACCTGGGATCGAGATTGGAGAAAAGTTTGCACTAAAACTGAAAAATATGCTTAAAGCTTTCCCACGTTAAAATTTGACCCCTCTGATGACGTCAGCATTTTTGGGATGATGTCATCAAATTCGGTGACATATAGAAAAAAAACACTAACTTTGAATTTTGTCAACGATTTTGGATGCGATGAATTTAGTAAAAATAATAATAAAAACACAAAATAATATAACAATATAAGAAGTCACATAAAGCTTTTAAAAACATGTAAAGACATTTTTTAGTAAAACTTTTTTTGGAAAAGAAAGCTAAATAAAAGTTGGGAAAAGTCACAAAATTTAAAGGTGTAACTATAAACACATAAAAAGTTATTAAAGAAGTTTAAGGGGGGGGGGGGGGGGCTGAATCAGCCCCCCCCCCCCCCCCCCCACCCTCATCACAAATAGGGTTATGGTTAGATTTCTGGTTTTTGCAATACGTAATTGCGAACCAAATTCCGGGATAAACGTTTCCCGTTTCTCGTTTCCCTTAGAGACATAAATAACATGAAAAGTCATTCAGTGAAAAATTGTCTTTAAAGTGAAAGTAAAATTATAGTGGTCTTATTTGCCTTCCTACCCAACCTTTTAGATCTTTCTTAAATACCGGTTTTGCAGCACAAGGCATTTGATCTTTGGCGGTATCTAATTCTACAAGTAAGTTGACTCGACGGCGATCAGGACAAACGTGATACGGACGTGGTTTGTCATAGTCATGGTATTCCTCCTTCAGAACAATATCGTGAAAAATCTGCATTTCTTTAGGATATGTTCCATGGAGTGATATATACGTTTGACAAAGTTCCTTTCTTTTCTGTAGAGCGGTATTCAGTGAGGCTTGACCTTGGTAGATTCTCTTGTTTTCTGTGAACCATGTGACGTCCTGCGTGTCCATAACATCATAAACCCAACTTGACACAGAGTCAGTACCATACTCAGTGCACACAAGGTCACTCTTATCGTAAAAAACTTCTAATAAACTATAAGAGAACATCATATATCCTTCGTCAATACGAGCTGGTCCGCAATGCGTGTATCCGGAAAATAACCATTCCACGGGTCTGGCTTTTAGTTCGTA
The DNA here is from genome assembly GCF_029227915.1 of Hydractinia symbiolongicarpus. Lineage (NCBI taxonomy): Eukaryota > Metazoa > Cnidaria > Hydrozoa > Anthoathecata > Hydractiniidae > Hydractinia > Hydractinia symbiolongicarpus. Next base: position 9,635,595 of record NC_079887.1, read on the forward strand.
AATCAATCTTTGTACGCACAGGTATTGATCGTCATCTAACCTGAGATAATATTTAACTTTCATGTGTTCCATGACATAATGAATAGATTTATAAGTTCGAACAGCGAAATTTCGACCTGGAGGTGTATCAAGTACAGCAATATCGTAATTGTTGTTTTTCGACTCGTTCATGTATTGTTTGAAAACTTCTGTCGGCAACTTTTTGTTGTTTATGTCTAGCCCGTCAAAAAAAAATTTGTAGTGGCAACCAATGCCTTTAGTGCAAAATTGTAACCAAGTTTTTCGAATGACCTCTCTTCTTTCCAAATTAGCAAAATGTGACTGTATTCCAATAAATAAAAAATACGTTTCTGTGATATTGTCGATAAAAGGCCTTGTGACATTTACGTGAACTTTAGCCTTGTTATAATTCAATTTCCGAAAATTAGCCTGGCCGTAATTCATAACAAACACGCTACTAATAAATATAATTGTTATGAAAACTAAAATTGGTAATGTAGTTTGAAATATCTTCTTAGTATTCATTCTTGTTTTTATTACGTAGCCCCCCGCAAAACCTAAACTTTACTCAAACAACCTCTTTACAAGCATTTAAGAAAAGAGCTGAGTGAAAGAAACGAAAAAAAGGAAATTTGTAATCGATTGATCATTCTGTTAATTAATTAACCAAGAATTACCACATAATCGCCTTGTATACAAATCGCCATCACTGTGCTTTAAAGAAAACAAAACAAAATTGAATCTAAAGATTTATTTGAGCTTAAATTTTCAGAGATGGAGTGCAAAATATCTTTTTTATGATCAATTAATGGGGGGAAGGGGAAATGTAGTGTTAATTTTAAATTTCTGTTGTTCCACTACTGATTGTCCTATTATTTTTAGAACTAGAATTTCTTACATAATGTCTACCTGTAATCAAGGCTACACTACCTGGTGCTAACATTGCACCAAATTTTGTAAACAGACTCTTGATTGTTTCGGTTAAGGTGAAATTCCATATTCTTTCACTATCTTTAAGGGGATATTGTCCTTGTCCTAAAATTCGATCATACAAAATACTCGTCTTCATATATTCAGTTTTATTGTTTGATGCCAATATTGAATTATCAATTACATCATACTCCAAGCATGTGTTATCAATTTTGCATGTGGCGTCAGTTTTATCACTCTTAATTACTTTAAAATCGTTTCAAATTCGTATCACATGCTATGCTAATTAAAAAATGAAACGATTTCTGAAACGAACGATTTCGATTAGTCTGAAAAATACTTTTTAACTTGAACTCATTTCATTTTTTCTTAATTAATAAACTTGTTGCAATATTCTTCTTTTCTTCTTTTTCCCCCGTTGTTCGTTTTATCGCAACATGTTCAAGGGACTTTTCTGGCATCCGAGAGATGACGTAAAATTGGGTTTAATTAAAAAAAGAATTACAAATTTTTATAAAGCGAGAGGTGATCTTTAAATAAAAGTGCAAAGGATAAACAGAACAACTTTAAAACTTTTTCTTCTAAACTACTCTTTAAACATCTTGATTGGATAGCTTTATGGCTTTAAAGATTCTTGGCTTTGTGGCTTTACGTCAATGTCATTTTTTCATTTAAAGAACAGGAAATGAGTAAACAAAGGCGTTGTATTAATCTATAAACACCACAAAGCCATCATTTTCTTTAGTGGAGCGAAAGATAAGAGTTTATTCTCGGTAGTGGGATAGACCTTTTTGAATGTTTACATTTTAATGCGATAAGCCCTTTCAGCTTTAACAAGTGCGTGGCAGGCAAAAAAATGCAGGCGCTAGGTGAATTGAGGTCCTTTTTAGTCTGTTTCTTCACGCGAAGGTATCATTACGACTTTATATGATTATATGTCAATTAGAAGTTATCTATTTACACTTGATAATAGTTTAAAGCCTCGAACATATTTCCCTAGAAAGAAAAGGACTAAAAAAGACCTTTCTTCAGCAAGCTTCCGTATCCTTCTGCCTTCCACGCAGTTGTTAGAGCCAGAAGGGCTTACCGCAAAAAATGTAAGCATTAAAAAAGGTCTATAAACAAAATAAAAACAAAAAGTTTTCAAAAATAAGCACCTAGCACTGACGATGATTTAATACCTAAAATCTTATTTTTTACTGGTCCTGGCAAAAACATTTGCCCTCCTTTCTGGTAAAAACAAGAAATGAAAGAGGTTAATATATGTGATGTGATGTGTTTTGCCAACCAGTTTCAGCGTATGCCATCCATAGATCATAATATGTGTCGTGTGTCATTATCATCAAAACTCAATAATTCATCACCTCCGAGTATTACAACTTTCTTCTTAATACTATCTCCTCCAATATTTTTAATCAATGTTCTGGTTACATCATCGGTTGAATGAAGAGTAATATCAAATGATAACCTGGTTGTTCCTGGAACTATGACATCCTTATCCGTCAAATTTGGAAACCGTACAGTTAGCGCCTCATTTACACTAATAGTAGATGGATTATTAGTGATGACAATTATTTGTCTATTCCCTTTAATACAAAAAGGATTTCTAAGTGATCTATTAGGTTTTAGTTTTTCTCCTGTGGTTGTCATTATATATTTATACAATCAAAAACCACTGATGTAGGTAAGTTACTATGTTAAAGCCGTTTTAATTAGTTTATATTATGTCGAGTATATGTCTTGGGAACAACGCACGGTTGAACTGCTAATTGTTCCCAGCGCGTTTTTGCTTATAAGGGCGTTTTTTGTCAGAAATTAAAATTTAAACAAGCTGTGTGAAGCTTTTTGTGAAGATAGAAAATCTGAATGTGGATTTAGTAGAGTTCAGTGGAACTCTTGTTTTACTTAGTGGAAGTGTACGCGGGTTTATGTTTAGTGACTAATCGCGAACAAGCTAGTAAGTTATATTTTATTTGTTTATTTATTTTATTCTAGTTTGTGTCCCTGCATCTGTTTCTTGATCCTTTGCACCCACTAGTGAGGCACACTAGAGGGTCGGAGGATCGCAGTAGGATTTAAACAATTTTTATGTCAATTTTAGTTTGTTTGGATAATTTTTTGTATCTTGTTTAGCAAAAAAAATCTTCAACGTGTGTCAAGTAAGCGTTGCACCCGCCCCAACAAAGTAGCTTGATCCTTGCACACAATGAAAAAGTCATCGAGCATGTGAGATGTGGCTGGTGACGTCACTAGACGCAGACGGAAAGTGACGCACAAGGGCGCTGAATACTTTGGAAGTATCTATCTTCGAAAACGTCAGAAGTTGAATTTGGACATCATGGCTACGATTTCAAACATCGAAGAGTCAATGAGAAGCATCATAAATGTGACGAAAGTTCAAGAGTTGCTGTCAAGACTGGATTCCTTGATGAAGGAATTAATAGAAGTCAGCGAACAGTACAGACGCACTCTGACACCGGAAGAAAATCCTTTAGATGATCAAGTGGTGGATAGAGCAGAGGGTGAGGTGTATCTTCTGAAGACCAGAAGTATCAAGTGGTTGCACGACGCTGAGCAGAAACTGGAGCGCGACGTCTCTCCTTCGCGTGCCTCGACCAAAAGCCGCTCAGAAAGCCAACTGTCAAGAAGAGTCGTTCAAGTAGAGCGACAAGCAGCCAATTTTCAAGAAGATCGACACAAGAAAAGATGGCTGATGAAGCGGCGAAGCTTGCTGAGCTTCGAGTTGCAGAAAAATTTGCTGAAAGCAAGCATCTTTTGGCTAGAACACAGCTGCAAGAGAAAATTGCGAAGTCAGAAGAAAAACGGCTGCGTACAAGACGTTCACCTCGAACCAACATGGTGACATCAGCAATTACGACAAGTTTAAAGAAGAAACTTGCCGTTACAAGAATGCAAAATTTGTGTCTAAGGACCTGAATAACCATCATCATGCTAGAGACGAAAACTATCAAAACGCCAGTCCTAGCTTATCACGAGCTGTTGGCGATGTTACAAACTTCCAACAAGATGATGATGATGATGATGATGAATTACATTCAACATTTTCGAGGAAGCATGAATCAACGCGTGATCAAGATCTCGCGGCAGCATTGCGAGATTTGTTGCTGCAACAAGGTGCCCCTGACGGTGATTTGGACATCTTCGATGGCAACGTTTTGGAGTTCAAGTACTTCATAACAACATTTGAAGAGATGGTTGAGAAAAGAATCAAAGATCCACGTGGACGACTCACAAGATTGATCAAGTACACACGTGGAGAGGCGAAGGAGCTGATCAAGGGATGCATTCAGAAGCCTCCCACCAGTGGATACATCTGCATTTCTTTAGGATATGTTCCATGGAGTGATATATACGTTTGACAAAGTTCCTTTCTTTTCTGTAGAGCGGTATTCAGTGAGGCTTGACCTTGGTAGATTCTCTTGTTTTCTGTGAACCATGTGACGTCCTGCGTGTCCATAACATCATAAACCCAACTTGACACAGAGTCAGTACCATACTCAGTGCACACAAGGTCACTCTTATCGTAAAAAACTTCTAACAAACTATAAGAGAACATCATATATCCTTCGTCAATACGAGCTGGTCCGCAATGCGTGTATCCGGAAAATAACCATTCCACGGGTCTGGCTTTTAGTTCGTAAATCAATCTTTGTACGCACAGGTATTGATCGTCATCTAACCTGAGATAATATTTAACTTTCATGTGTTCCATGACATAATGAATAGATTTATAAGTTCGAACAGCGAAATTTCGACCTGGAGGTGTATCAAGTACAGCAATATCGTAATTGTTGTTTTTCGACTCGTTCATGTATTGTTCGAAAACTTCTGTCGGCACCTTTTTGTTGTTTATGTCTAGCCCGTCAAAAAAAAATTTGTAGTGGCAACCAATGCCTTTAGTGCAAAATTGTAACCAAGTTTTTCGAATGACCTCTCTTCTTTCCAAATTAGCAAAATGTGACTGTATTCCAATAAATAAAAAATACGTTTCCGTGATATTGTCGCTAAAAGGCCTTGTGACATTTACGTGAACTTTAGCCTTGTTATAATTCAATTTCCGAAATTTAGCCTGGCCGTAATTCATAATAAACACGCTACTAATAAATATAATTGTTATGAAAACTAAAATTGATAATGTAGTTTGAAATATCTTCTTAGTATTCATTCTTGTTTTTATTACGTAGCCCCCCGCAAAACCTAAACTTTACTCAAACAACCTCTTTACAAGCATTTAAGAAAAGAGCTGAGTGAAAGAAACGAAAAAAAGGAAATTTGTAATCGATTGATCATTATGTTAATTAATTAACCATCGCCTTGTATACAAATCGCCATCACTGTGCTTTAAAGAAAACAAAACAAAATTGAATCTAAAGATTTATTTGAGCTTAAATTTTCAGAGATGGAGTGCAAAATATCTTTTTTATGATCAGTCAGGGCTGTTTTTTCTCTTTTTGATTTAGGGGACAGCGTGAAAGAAATATCCCTGGCACCGGCCGGTCCTCAACACAGGGATCGCGGCGAGAATTTTATTAATGGGGGGAAGGGGAAATGTAGTGTTAATTTTAAATTTCTGTTGTTCCACTACTAATTGTTCCATTATTATTAGAACTAGAATTTCTTACATAATGTCTACCTGTAATCAAGGCTACACTACCTGGTGCTAACATTGCACCAAATTTTGTAAACAGACTCTTGATTGTTTCGGTTAAGGTGAAATTCCATATTCTTTCACTATCTTTAAGGGGATATTGTCCTTGTCCTAAAATTCGATCATACAAAATACTCGTCTTCATATATTCAGTTTTATTGTTTGATGCCAATATTGAATTATCAATTACATCATACTCCAAGCATGTGTTATCAATTTTGCATGTGGCGTCAGTTTTATCACTCTTAATTACTTTAAAATCGTTTCAAATTCGTATCACATGCTATGCTAATTAAAAAATGAAACGATTTCTGAAACGAACGATTTCGATTAGTCTGAAAAATACTTTTTAACTTGAACTCATTTCATTTTTTCTTAATTAATAAACTTGTTGCAATATTCTTCTTTTCTTCTTTTTCCCCCGTTGTTCGTTTTATCGCAACATGTTCAAGGGACTTTTCTGGCATCCGAGAGATGACGTAAAATTGGGTTTAATTAAAAAAAGAATTACAAATTTTTATAAAACGAGAGGTGATCTTTAAATAAAAGTGCAAAGGATAAACAGAACAACTTTAAAACTTTTTCTTCTAAACTACTATTTAAACATCTTGATTGGATAGCTTTATGGCTTTAAAGATTCTTGGCTTTGTGGCTTTACGTCAATGTAATTTTTTCATTTAAAGAACAGAAAATGAGTAAACAAAGGCGTTGTATTAATCTATAAACACCACAAAGCCATCATTTTCTTTAATGTAGCGAAAGATAAGAGTTTATTCTCGGTAGTGGGATAGACCTTTTTGAATGTTTACATTTTCCGCGATAAGCCCTTTCAGATTTAACAAGTGCGAGGCAGGCAAAAAAATGCAGGCGCTAGGTGAATTGAGGTCCTTTTTAGTCTGTTTCTTCACGCGAAGGTATCATTACGACTTTATATGATTATATGTCAATCAGAAGTTATCTATTTACACTTGATAATAGTTCAAAGCCTCGAACATATTTCCCTAGAAAGAAAAGGACTAAAAAAGACCTTTCTTCAGCAAGCTTCCGCATCCTTCAGCCTTCCACGCAGTTGTTAGAGCCAGAAGGGCTTACCGCAAAAAATGTAAGCATTAAAAAAGGTCTATAAACAAAATAAAAACAAAAAGTTTTCAAAAATAAGCACCTAGCACTGACGATGATTTAATACCTAAAATCTTATTTTTTACTGGTCCTGGCAAAAACATTTGCCCTCCTTCTGGTAAAAACAAGAAATGAAAGAGGTTAATATATGTGATGTGATGTGTTTTGCCAACCAGTTTCAGCGTATGCCATCCATAGATCATAATATGTGTCAAGTGTGTCATTATCATCAAAACTCAATAATTCATCACCTCCGAGTATTACAACTTTCTTCTTAATACTATCTCCTCCAATATTTTTAATCAATGTTCTGGTTACATCATCGGTTGAATGAAGAGTAATATCAAATGATAACCTGGTTGTTCCTGGAACTATGACATCCTTATCCGTCAAATTTGGAAACCGTACAGTTAGCGCCTCATTTACACTAATAGTAGATGGATTATTAGTGATGACAATTATTTGTCTATTCCCTTTAATACAAAAAGGATTTCTAAGTGATCTATTAGGTTTTAGTTTTTCTCCTGTGGTTGCCATTATATATTTATACAATCAAAAAGTTAAATAACATGTAGAACCACTGATGTAGGTAAGTTACTATGTTAAAGCCGTTTTAATTAGTTTATATTATGTCGAGTATATGTCTTGGGAACAACGCACGGTTGAACTGCTAATTGTTCCCAGCGCGTTTTTACTTATAAGGGCGTTTTTTGTCAGAAATTAAAATTTAAACAAGCTGTGTGAAGCTTTTTGTGATGATAGAAAATCTGAATGTGGATTTAGTAGAGTTCAGTGGAACTCTTGTTTTACTTAGTGGAAGTGTCTTGTTTTACTTAGTGGAAGTGTACGCGGGTGAATGTTTAGTGACTAATCGCGAACAAGCTAGTAAGTTATATTTTATTTGTTTACTTATTTTATTCTAGTTTGTGTCCCTGCATCTGTTTCTTGATCCTTTGCACCCACTAGTGAGGCACACTAGAGGGTCGGAGGATCGCAGTAGGATTTGAACGATTTTTATGTCAATTTTAGTTTGTTTGGATACTATATTTTTTGTATCTTGTTTAGCAAAAAAAATCTTCAACGTGTGTCGAAGTAAGCGTATCTTGATTGATTGCACCCGCCCCAACATACTGTTTATATTTTTTTTACTATTATCTAGTAGCTTAATTTTAAATGCTATTTTTCATAGTTTTGTATTGAAAATAAGCCGGCTCAAATATTATTGCATCATCAGATGAAACATCTTTTGGTGTGTATCCAGTATAAAGGATATCAGATGGAAATCCTATTATGTAGGTTATCTGTTGTAAAGAGAGAGAGAGCACCAGTAAAGACTTTTTAGATAGCAGCAGATCAACGTAATAATTATTTACATTTACTCTTATGTTGCGAAGATATTTATCAAACTTTTTTATTCCACCTCCAATTATATATTTTCCAATCGATGCTCTATAATTTACTGCTGATATGTGTTCCCTTTTTTAACAATAATGTGTGTATTATTTATTAGATACATCTTCTCGTCTTCTTCAATATTGTAAAACGTGTAAACCAAATGCGCTCTAAATAAACCGATTCTTTTACTATTATCCCTATTACCGATATCTGTTGTAGAGAGAGAGCAGATCAACGTAATAATTATTTATAAAAAGTATCTGGGTTTTATGATCCAAGCGGTGGAAAATACCTACAACAAATCAAAGCAAAAGACCTATACATACAAAATATAGTGGTTTCGGAGAATGTAAGTGATATTGGGAGTTTCCAGAGTAAGTTTCCAAACATATTCACTAACTATGAGGTTGGTATGGTTAGAGGTAACTATGAGGTTGGTATGGTATGAATGGGTTGGATTTTGTATAACAATTAGAAATCCAACCCATTCAGATTATGGCAGACTCAATTAAAATATTTAGTATTTCTATTAACAAGTGTATGTGGAATATCACCTGAACATTTAAATTCAGACCATCCTTTGGCTAAAAGCATATGCAGATTCCATGTTTATTCTCACATTAAACGGATATTTAAAATACTGGAAAGCCTGTCTACCATAAATGCTTGCAAATATGTAGAGAATATTATGGCGTCGATCAAAATTATAATACCTGGAGAAATGAAAACTATTTTAAGTTCATATCAACGTAATACGATTCCAACAGTTTTGCTAAATGAATTATAGAACATTCGAGAGGCCTTTCAACTATTGCTGTACAGAAACTTAGTTAATCCGTGAGAGCCTATTCATACCTACTACTAACACATTATTAATAGACATGTTGATATAGCTGAAGACATTAAAAGATTCCAGGAATAATTACAGTTAATACAAAAAGGATTTCTAAGTGATCCAAAAGGGTTTTAGTTTTTCTCCTGTGGTTGTCATTATATATTTATACAATCAAAAAGTTAAATAGATGATGATGATGATGATGATGATGATGATGATGATGATGATGATGATGATGATGATGATGATGATGATGATGATGTCATTGTTTCTCGATGACAACAAGCTGATTCGAGTTGGTGGTAGACTGCAAAGATCAAAATTGGATTATTACGTCAAACATCCTGTTGTTATCCCAAAGGAGTCTAAAATTGCGGTGCTGATTGTTGAATGGTGTCATAAACATGTATGTCATGGTGGAAGAGGGCTTACCATCAACGAAGTCAGAGAAAACGGGTTTTGGATTCCCAATTTGAACTCGTTAACTCAACGCGTGATTTGGAAATGTGTTAAGTGTCGGACCCAAAGAGGAAAAGTTGGAGTACAACAAATGAGTCCTTTGCCTGAAGATCGTGTAACCGAGGCTGCTCCCTTTACTTATTGTGGAGTTGATCTGTTTGGCCCCATCCTGATAAAAGAAAGACGCTCAGAAGTCAAACGATATGGTGTCATATTCACGTGCTTGGCTTGCCGAGGAATCCACCTTGAATCGACTAATTCCTTGGAAACAGACTCCTTTATCCAAGCTCTGCGACGATTCATCGCACGTCGTGGAAATGTGCGACGATTCATCGCACGTCGTGGAAATGTCAGAACCATCAGAAGTGACAACGGCACGAATTTTGTTGGTGCTGATAACGAATTTAAGCGTGCTTTTAAGAAATTGGATCGTGAAAAAATTGATACATTTCTCAATGTGGTTGTGATGCAATTGAATGGCGAAGAAATCCACCTTATGCTAGTCATTTCGGTGGTGTCTGGGAACAGCAAACTCGCACAGTGAGATCTATATTGGTAGACCTTTTGAAGACCCATGGCCACAGCATCAACGATGAAAATCTGCGCACGCTGCTATGCGAAATTGAGGCTGTTTTCAACTCGAGGCCATTGACGGTGACCACCTTGACTGATCCAGAAAGTCTGATGCCAATTTCGCTAAGCAACCTTCTCACGACAAAAACGTACTATAATTTATTGCTGATATGTGTTCCTTTTTTAACAATAATGTGTTTATTAGATACATCTTCTCGTCTTCTTCAATATTGTAAAACGTTTAAACCAAATGCGCTCTAAATAAACCGATTCTTTTACTATTATCCCTATTACCGATATCTGTTGTAGAGAGAGAGCACCAGTAAAGACTTTTTAGATAGCAGATAGCAGCAGATCAACGTAATAATTATTTATAAAAAGTATCTGGGTTTTATGATCTAAGCGGTGGAAAATACCTACAACAAATCAAAGCAAAAGACCTATACATACAAAATATAGTGGTTTCGGAGAATGTAAGTGATATTGGGAGTTTCCAGAGTAATTTTCCAAACATTTTCACTAACTATGAGGTTGGTATGGTTAGAGGTAACTATGAGGTTGGTATGGTAATGACCCAATTAGAATGGGTTGGATTTTGTATAACAATTAGAAATCCAACCCATTCAGATTATGGCAGACTCAATTAAAATATTTAGTATTTCTATTAACAAGTGTATGTGGAATATCACCTGAACATTTAAATTCAGACCATCCTTTGGCTAAAAGCATATGCAGATTCCATGTTTATTCTCACATTAAACGGATATTCAAAATACTGGAAAGCCTGTCTACCATAACTACAAGGGTTTTCTGCTGGTAATAATACTTTCACAAGGGATAAATGCTTGCAAATATGTAGAGAATATTATGGCGTCGATCAAAATTATAATACCTGGAGAAATGAAAACTATTTTAAGTTCATATCAACGTAATACGATTCCAACAGTTTTGCTAAATGGATTATAGAACATTCGAGTGGCCTTTCAACTATTGCTGTACAGAAACTTAGTTAATTCGTGAGAGCCTATTCATACCTACTACTAACACATTATTAATAGACATGTTGATATAGCTGAAGACATTAAAAGATTCCAGGATACACTACAATATGCTAGAAGTAAAGTATATTATGCTGTTGGTGAGAATGTTTATATGTTACCAAGTGATATGAACCTTAGAATAGGTAAAGTTAATAATTACAACAATAAAATCCTAGTATCGAAATCAGACTTCGGCTTGAGTACTAATCTTAAAGTTAATACAGAAAAGAAATTAGATCCAAAACCTATACCAAAGAAAGAAACCAGATCCGACTACACCAAGGAAGAAGAAACCAGATCCTATACCACCAAAGAAGACAGATCCTACAATTCCAAAGAAGAAGACTACCGACAGGTGAAATAACTCATGGAATGGGAAAATAGCTAAAGTTATAAGTATAACTACTATATTTTCAATATGGTGGTATCTTTTTTGACAGATTACTCTACCTGTAATAAGTGCTCATACATTTTGTGGTAATCATCCAATGGCATTCTTGCTCTATTTAGTATCCATGCGACCACGGATCCTATTATACCTGGTAGTGCTGTTGTTACTTTTCCTGCTAATTTACCTAGTAGTCTAGCGAGTGCTTTCAACTCGATATTTTTGAGAGAATTCATTGCAGAGAATTTACTTTTGTAAATATTATAGATAAAAAAATTGAAAAGGCCATGGTAAACTAGAGAGTATTCTTTCATAGGCATAAACATTAGGCACTAAACAACATGCGCATTAAGTAAGGTATATACAACTTAAAAAAGCATCAGTAAAACCCGTTATATCTTGTGGCTCTTTGCAGAGAATACAGTTAATTACTGATTTTTTCAGCTAGGTTTACATTAAGAACTAAAATTTTCGGCAGAAAATGTTTCGGCGGAAAAACTTTCTGACATAATTTTTTATTTCAGCGGAAAAATTTTCGGACAAGATTTATAACGTCAAAAAATGCATGGTAAGTCTTTTAAACGAATTTTACTCAAATTTCAAAAGTATTGATTACTGGAAATGACACAAAGGCCAGAAGCATTTATAGTGTACATATATTTAATCAAGATCTCTTTATAGATAGAGCCTCGGTCAAATGTGAAAAAAACAGTAAGTTCAAAGACTGCATTTTTTATTGATTTTCTGATTATCCTATATATAATTTCTATGCACTGGTCCTTCATTAAAAAAATTAAAAAACACAAATGTGACAAAAAAAACTTTCGGCAGACAGAAATATCGGACGGAAAAATTTCGGACAAAAAAAAATTTTTCCGTCCGAAAATTTTCCTTTCCAAGGGAACAACAAGTGCTTGAACCATGCTTGAACCCTTGTTAACGTTTGGTATCACCAGTAACTGATTTCAATTCAGGGACAAAAATGTTGTGAAATTCCTCTAAAACCTAAAAGGTGAATACACCTATTTAACATTATGCGATTACGTAATCCCGGCCGGGAGTCTCGGTACCATTTGGGGGTGCCGCTAAGATTCAGTACACTTGAGAAAACGAAGTATAAACATCGCGCTATAGCTATCAAATTATTTACCAACTTTTTAAAACATTTAAAACAAACATGGATTACGATTTAATATCAAAAATGTCTGTCGAAGAGTTGAAGAACTACTTGAGAGTTAGAAATTTAAGGATAAGTGGAAGAAAGGAAGAACTAATTGCTCGAGTGTTTTCAGCAGCTGAGAACTTCGTCCAGCCTGTGAAAACTGCTCAACAACATAAATAGAATATTACATTTTCAAAGGGAACAACAAGTGCTTGAACCCTTGTTAGCACTTCATCAATACGTTTGGGATCACCAGTAACTGATTTCAATTCAGGGCCAAAAATGTTGTGAAATTCCTCTATAACCTAAAAGGTGAATTAAACTTTTAGTCAATAAAAGATAAAAAGAAATGGTCATCTTTGGAATTAACTAAATTAACACTGCAGAATTGAGAATTACCTGTGCAATTTCAATAATGTTTTCACATATTTTTGCCATATAGTCAGTCCTCTCAAACAAACGCTTTCGGTCAAATTCCCATCTGGCATCTCTACCAGATGCTTCAATTTTAGCTCTTACTTCAAAATATGTTTCCTTCCACATTTGCAAGGACTCTTTTGCATCTTGAGCTTTTTTCTCTTAATAGCCAAAGGAGGTTCTCTAAAAGTCAAACATCAACAAAAATCATCAGAAAATTTAGTAAATTTTGTAAACCCGGGTTCCCACATCAGTTTTGGACTGAACAGGCCGATGATATTATCAAGAAACAATTGCCAGCAGCATTTCTGTAAACTCTTTGACAATAACCCTAATTGATCTTATAAATTTTTTTCATCAGTGTTTCGAGTTCTATACAAAGAATGTGTTGTTTAGGTGAGATGACAATGGCATACCGCAATATTTTCTTGATGTTTATAACATGAGAAACTCTCTCTACAACTTCACATGCTATACGTTCCATCAAAGGAATTATTCTCTCATCTTTATTGTAATGCCTTGATATGATCCACACCATGTGGTGGCATGCATTAATGATGGGATTGTATCCAAGACATTTTGGAAGCTGTTACCCATTGATAGATTCTTGAAATGTCTTTCAAGTGTTGAAAGAAATCTGACATTATCTTTAGCTTCGACGTAGTACTTTGTTAGTTCTAACCTGTGCCAAAAAGTAAAATTAAGATTATAGAAAATTTTTTAATCATACAAAATAATCTTGGACTGCACAAATCTTTTCTTGTATCTTAAATTCTTTGATAAAAATATTAAAGCCCTTCTTTAAAATGGGTTTTTGATAGTCAACTTACTTATGTGGGGTTTCAGAATGAATATCTCATCCAATATCTCGATTGATCTTTGCACAGCTGGTAGATTTAGTTACTCAAAAATAGCACTGAGTGTTGCATTCCGTTCTCACCAAAAGTCAATTTCTGCAAGTGGTCCATGACCTTGTGGCGTTCTAATACTTGTTCTACGGCAGATGCAATGGCAATCTCCCAGCTGTGGATGGTTTCCTCCAGTGAGAAAACTAAATTGTGGTCACGAGCTTGTGCAGATATATTAGCAGTGAGATTCCAAGCAAACATTGGAATGTCCAATTTGATATCACCTATGGATATTAATTAAATTAGAATTGTGTTGAATGTAATTGTTTGTAACTAAGGAATTTACTATTGTCAGTTGTAATTTAAATTAGAAACCATGCTTCTGCCAATATTGAAAAAATATTTGTATCAGTTCTTACAGCTCTTAAGTGAATTTCTACCTATTCTTCTAATTCACATTTTATATATGCCTTATCATTACAGACACGGCTAACGGGCTTTTAATAACTTGTATTTTAAATTTTGCAACTATGGAGTTATCCGCTGCAGCAGTTAAGTACTTTATCTATGCTTGCTTGTAATTTAATTTTATGTAGAATGTAAATTCTATGACTATGTAGAAATTAATACCCTCTTTTGTTCAAAACGTCATCCGCGAAATGAAATACCCGCGAAATATACCATTTTGCCTATCCGCGTAATTAAATACCCGCAAAAATTTGTACTCCTAAGGTATTTTTAGTAAAGAGAATTTCTTCATTTTCGTAAAGTGTGATATTTGAGGAGTAGTGCGCAGTTTTGTATAGCTATGGTGATCAGCATAGCACATTCTGTTTCTCTGCCGTATGGCACACCTTCATCGGGGACAAATGACTAATAGTAATAATTTTTTCCGATTCCTGATATGAAGGTAGTGATTTTACTTTATCGGCCAACGTTAATTTTCGTCATAATCGGCTGAAAGAAAAATACGAAAGAAAAAAGAAAAAGCGGTCATTGATTTAAATTCGCGTCGATTTGAGCTTTCTCTACTTGTAATTCTACAGATTTTCCCGTGTTTGTGTTCAAAAAAAAATGCTTTACTTATGTAAGAAACTTGCATGAAGTTCAGGTCCAGCAAACAACCTTGTTAGCAGTAGTCCAAAAACGGAGTTAGGTACGAATTATGTCGAATTACGTAAAAAACTATGGGAATGTCAGGAAAAGTCGATTCGGCAAATCAGTTTCTATTAGTTACAATATGTGTAATTGACGTCAGATTGTTTTTACTTATGACGTCAAATGATATTATAAATATCTTTGGTTTTCAAATAAGCCTTAGCGAAGTAAGACGCAAATCTAAGGACGAAAAATTTGAAGGTTTAAGTGACTTGATGTTGCAACTATGCAACATGTTAAACGTATCGAAGAACTTTTAGAGAATCGCTGTACATTCACCAAATGTACATTAGCGTCATTAATTGATGACATTGCATTGCCATTTCCATCTATTGATGTTGACGAAGAAAACATTGGTGAAGTTTTGACACTTCCAAACACTAATAGTAAAGTTGGAAGATGTTTAATACAGGAAGTGCTTCCAAACAGAATGACACCATCTTCTAGTGTTGACGATGTCCAGTTAATTGTCAATGATGGTGACGTGGATAATGACAGTTGTTCAATAATTTCATTTGATAGTATTTCATCCCTACCTATCAGTGAAGTAAACATCAGTGATGGATGTTTAATACAAGAATTGTTTCTATGTAGAAACATTTCTATTACATCATTTGGTAATGATAACATTGCGAAAGATAGTCCTGTTGAAATAATCAAACCGGCTGATTTAGATCAGATCGCTTCAAACAAAGGTAAACATTTCAAATCAATAGGGAACGGTTCCATAGTTATTTAGTTATAATAATTTATATGATGAATTTAGTTAATTCAATTAATTGTAAATTTAATGCTTGACTTTTTACGAGTATTGAAAATCGGATAATAGGTAACATTTTTCTACAGCATTTGTGATTATACTTTTTTTTAGAATGTATAAAGACAAAATCCAACTCGTTAGCTAAAGAATTTCTTCCACGTGAAGAACATCCGCCATCTTTATATCCTTTGGTGTTTTTAAATCCACTTGCAGGAGAGTTTGAACGCATTGATAGCATCTACGATGAACCAAAAAGACTCGCTCCGCGTAAAAACTTATACAAATCTGAACAAAATGCTGACCCGTTTCAAATCAAAGTAATTGAGTCAATCGTGGTCGCACAAAAAAGAAAAAACATTTTTAAAAAGTGTTTCCATTGGATACGAAATAAAATCCGAAAACACTAAGTCACAACTAATTTTACGCAACTTACGCAACATGCTACATCAATCATTGAAAATTAAACAACGCCCGTCAACTTAACGCCATGCACTTCAAATATTGCCGCCAACAGGAGTTAAAATGTTTAGAATAAGTTACATACGAGCATCTCACGAAACCTCGTCCCCAGGGTTCTGTAGCCCCTGAGTCTTTATCACGGAGTGGTCAACAATCCCCGCTATCTACTTTATCAACAAGGCAAAATGCCCTGAGAACGAGGTTCCATCTCAAGGTCTCTTGGCAAGAGCCTTTAATTCTAAAAGCAAAATGCTATAGGTATTTCCATTGATTTGATTTTAAGCGCACGACGTGGGTACAAAAAGGATATACGCATAAACGATTGATGTCTAGCTTTACGCAAAGTAAATAGGATTCTTGAATGTCAACCAGGACTGTTTTATTTGGATCGCCGAATTTTTTAATTTTTTAATATCGATAAAGTAGGCAAACAACACTTTCGTTTGCATGATACTTTGTGTGCTATATGTTTTCTCTCCATACTTTGAATAGTATTTCAAGTATACTCTTGGAATGAATGTGTTCCATCTTATTTTGGGTATCGGTAGCTCAATCGGGAGATGCTCGACTCATGATTCGCAATTGACGGGGTACATCTCTCAAAATTAATGAGACTAACCACAAAAAATACAAATCACCAACATCCCTAAAACCCACCACTATTGATTTGCAAATAAGATTTTTTCTGCATGTTTTATATAATTCCGTAAGATTAGTTTAATACTCTTTAGCCAACGAGGATTTGCAAACAGAGAGTAGCTAATGTAAAACTTTAATTATTCAAATTGAAAATGTTATATAAGGGAAGACTCACAAATCGAGGAGTGCACGCTTCCTGCATTTACCATAAAACAACATCGATTAGAAAATAGATCATTCAATTGTTTAAAGTATCTAAAATAGCTACACACCTGCTAATTCGAATGTTTTTAATGTGAGAATATATGAAATTGTATGAAAACAAGTTTGTTGCGACAATTATATCTTTCGCTACAAAACTTTGCTTTTTCTAACGCAGAAAGTGAGGAAATATCAAGTTATTGATCTATCATGCTTAAAAATAGATAAATCTGTCATAAAACAGCTATTGTAACACAAAATATGCTATATTTTTGGAACCAAGTGTTATTTTGAGTAAAAAAGCAAATGTTATTTCGAACAAATTTCTTGGTTTTATGACTTTTTTTTTTTACTGCTTAATTCGAACATTTTGTTGATTCGAACATATTTTTGATTCTTTGCGTGTTCGAATCCTGTGCATCAAGTTCCACCCCACGAAACATTTTAAATTCGTGATTAAAATGCTACTCTGAGTGGTTGGAAAACATAACAACACGAAACAGAACTGTTCAGAAAAATTGAAACCTAAAACCCTCTTAACCGAATGTACGAAGTACTTTTCAGGTGAATGTTAAAGGAGCAAACAACTTATAAAATTTAAAGGCAACTGACAAAAAATCAAAACGCGATATATTGTATAATAATAACAAATTACGTCTCCCAGAGTTTAATTTCAAGTCCAACAATTTTTTCACGAAACCAAAATTATTTTATTAAATGTATCACCCCTTTCAATCACTGTTCTTTTCCGATTTTATTCGCTTAATTTAACAGGTCATAATTATCATCTCTCTTGCTTGTGGCGTTTTTTTTTTGTGCTTCTCGGTAATTTCGAACACGACTGTAAGGACGTCATCTTTTTCGCCATTTACGCTTATGATTTCGACTATTATTAACCGTCGTATGTCGGAAATGCTATCAAGTTCTCCAGCTAAAAAAAATCAATAAATTAAAACATAAAATACAAAACAACTTTATGAAATGTTCAACAGACTCCTTAGAATTAACCCAACTTAGGATGGTAACAATTACAAGGACAGAGTAACAAAATCAATATAGTTACACTGGTAATTTTTAAGATGAAGTGTATGAGACAAAGAAGTTTCTCTGTTTCGTATCTTCGTGAGGCAGCTCATTTCTCCAGGTATAGGACAAGCTGTGAAATAATTTTACGACCAAACTTACAGTTTCAACACTTTGTCTTTTCCACCGCTTGCTACGCGTTCACCATCTGGACTCCAATCGACAGCATAAACCTGCAATAAAAACATTGGAATATAGTAATACTATAATGTTACAGACTACCAATCTGGAAGGTTGTTACCTTATTAATTTTAGCGTACACTAATTTTCGCACATCAAAAAATATCAAAAAATATGAAGGATTCGCGAGATTTAAAAAGGAGTACGTACTGGAATCAACCTCCGATATACCCGAGAAAAAAATCGAAGTTATTACAACAGCGTGTAAAAAACGATGTTACTATAAAAGGGCGCAAAAATCGATGTTACTACAACAGCGTAAAATTCAAAGATACTACAAAAGCGCATAAAAGAACTACCTACCTCGTCAGCATGTCCTGGAAGATCACAGAGAAGTTTCTTCGCTTTCACGTCCCAAACCTGTAAAGAGAGGAAAATAAGAAATGGAAAATATTAGGTATGGTAAAACGATTATTCCGTAACTTTTCCCTGATATATATAACATGCGTGGCATTTTTTCTAGGTTTTGTAGCAATCCTGTTTGACTTTCAACTTACCTTCAGAGTACTATCTGAACTTCCGCTACATAACAAACGACTATCTGCAGCCCAAGCTATCTAAACACAACAACATCAGTTTGTGAGTTCACAGTTGTAAAGAACGCGCTAATAAAGAGATCGCGTCAATCAAAGTTTATATGAACAAGAACACATCAATCAAAGTTTATTAAAACCCAAAATACGCCAATCAGAGTTTACTACAAACAAGAAGGTCCCAATCAAAGTTTAATATAGACGAGAATGCGTCAATCAAAGTTTAATACTAACGAGAATGCGCCAATCAAAGTTTAACATAAATGAGAGTACGCCGATCAGATTTTACTACAAACGAGAAGGCGCCAATCAAAGTTTAATATAAACGAGAATGCGCCAATTAAAGTTTATTATAAACGAGAATACGCCAATCAAAGTGTTTGTGAGACATGTGAGCACAAGTACCTGATACACAGAATTGACGTGGCCTCGTAGAGCTCCAACAAACCTACAAGAAAAACATTTCAAACTCACGGCAATTATTTTATATATATTTTTAAGATACAACAACGAGATGTTATACAACAAAATACAAATGTAGACGTTCAGTGGAAAATCTATAATCTATAGTGGTTTAAAAATTACTATAGGAGGAGTCTTACTTTCCGCTTGTGCCATCCCAAAGTTTAATGGATTTATCAAACGAAGCACTAGCAATAAGGCGCCCATTCGGCGAAAACTGTACATCATTAATCAAAGCTTGGTGACCTAAAGAGTAAGAAGTCGTGTCAGTGCAAATGTTGCTATGAATCTGTTCCAGTTCTCCCAGTTTTTAATTTTTTAACAAAACACGCAGCATTTTTAGCACAATTACTGCGGGAGGATTATCGATTATTGATTTTAGTGACTTACACGAAAGTCGACCGATTGAAGCTGCGAAGTACAATTTCGTAGCAGCTAACGTTGCACGAAGAAGGAAATCATGATATGCAAGGATAGTACTGCTTTTATTCTTAATTAGTTTGGGTCAATTTCATTTTTAAATCATACCCGTCATTCTTGCGACGTGCTTTTTTGATTCGGATGGTTGCCATAGAAACAATGTAAAGTCATCTGAACCAGATACAAGAAACTCTGGCTTATTTCCCTGCAGTAAACAAAATAAACAAACACAGTGAAATATAGCAACAGGAAATTTCTTTAGGCATAGGTATAGCATTGACAGTTTAGTATGGGAAAATTTATGACAATTTTGCTTTGCAGCAAAAACTGGTAGTTAGTCACGTATAATCACCACACTACACCGGCTATCAAGCCCAAAGGCTAGAGAAATCCCACAGCATTTTTAGCATTTACAAACCAAATTATATTTCTCGATTTGTAAATCATCAAACAAACACAAAAACTCACTTTCGCATTGTTGTATCTGCTTAATGCTTCTTCTTTTTGGTCAACAGATTTAATGTTCAAATCTTTCTTTGCTGGCTCAAAAGCTCCAGTTCTTATTGCGTAGTCAGTATTAAGTGCCATTGTGTTGACCTATACATACAAAATAGTTGAGAAAAGTTAATTTTTAGGTAAATGAACTGAAACTGTACCAAACTGCGACGAGATAAGGAACCGAAAATAATATATAACAAAACGCTTACCCAGTGACCATGTCCTTGCAACGTGCGGCACAACACGCCCTGAAAATAAATCCCCCTTATTCGTATACATACTTTTTTATAATAAACGCTTGCTTGAATTTTTTTTCAGGCTT
The DNA here is from genome assembly GCF_029227915.1 of Hydractinia symbiolongicarpus. NCBI lineage: Eukaryota > Metazoa > Cnidaria > Hydrozoa > Anthoathecata > Hydractiniidae > Hydractinia > Hydractinia symbiolongicarpus. The sequence goes on from NC_079887.1 coordinate 9,656,145, forward strand.
AATATGCGCTTATATTCCAAAATATATATTATACATATATGATGTTCCTCTGACGATACGGAGAAAGAATTCTTTTATTTTCACAAAGAGGCAGGATTGCTTAATTTCTTTTATATTTTTTTAATATTGATTAAGATTATTTACCTAAGTTAGCTTTTTCAGTTCCTATTGGTAATTAGGGTCAGAAAAAGAAAAACGCAGTGCATTTAAAGTCACCTACAAAAGACGTACTAGTACAAAAAAACATCGCAACCAGACAAACGCCTAGAATATAAATGCTATTCAACTGTTCCACAAGACACAGAAAGTATCGATTTCCACTTTCATAGCCCCTGGCATAACTAGATCAGGGATTGAACAGCGAACTTTCGCACTGAAGACGAACTTTCTACGAAGGGCCATCACACTTACATCCTCATCCCGCCATACTTTTATCGTCCTATCTTGTGATGCAGAATAGATCAAACCCTCTCCACCCCAACGAATACAAGGAACTGACTGAAGGTGACTTGATAATGTTATCAATGTCTTTCCTAGTATAACATCCCAAATTCGGATGGTGCCATCCTAAAAGAAAACATTATACGTTTTATAAAATATTGGTATGTAAAATTCCCGTGGAAAAAAATATAAAAATACAGTCCTGCTGACCTTGGAAGCACTAGCCAGTCGTCGACACTCAATGTTTCTATAAATATGAAAAAAATGCCATTTTTTAGATTTTAAAAATTATTCGAATCAACATCAATCCATCAGACAGTGTCCATTTTCAGTGTCCACATCAGATACAGTTCTAATCAATATTTTTAAGAACAGACGTCAACTTATTTCCTTTATTAAGGAAACTTTTCAACTGTCATCTGACTGGTTAAATTTGGAATTTTGTACTCTCTGACTAAAACCTATTGAAGATTGCAAGAATGGACAAGAGGATAGTTACTTGGTCAATAAAAATAGTGGGTTAGATTACAATAAATAAAAGAAGATATGACGGATAGGTGAGGCATTTTATTGTGATAAAAATTACACATTATTAATAATTATGAACAGTGTTATTTCTCACCTATGAAGTGGTTCCCATGTCAACCAAGTTATCCATTGTTTGTGACCAGTCAGTGGTTTGCCTAGCTGGTTACCAGTCTCCGGATCCCATATTCGAATCTAAGTAACAGGAAATTTTAGACAACGCTGTAAAAACATTTATTTGTGAACATGATGGTCACATAAATTAATACCCACAAGGCAGCCGCAAGGTAAAAAAATACATAAAAAATATGTGAAATGTCCATGCATATTTCAGTCACCAGTTTTGTATACAAAACTATGAAACAAAAAACAAACAATACAAGTTGGAAATAAACACCTCCGCGTTTTTGCATCCAGAAGCCAGTTTCTTTCCATCCGGAGACCACGATATTGCTAATATCCAGTGTCGATGGCCTTAAAATGGAAAAAAAAAAAGAATAATTGTGAGCCAATAACCGTTAAGGAATTCACGAAACTTAACTATGAGTGCAATCCTAATAGAACCTCTTTAAATTGTCCCTTATATTAATGGTAGTATTTTGATTGTCCCACGTTCTGATTTTGTGTTACAAATGTACAATATATTTTTGCACATAAAGAAAGTCCGATATTTTTTTATCGACTCCTGTGAACTTTCTTAAGGTTAAAATTTAAAACAAAAAATAGACAGGGTTTACAATACAAAGAAACCCCTTGGCACGAGAAGTGAGGGGTCTCTGTATTAAATTCTTATAATATAATAATGTAATGTAACTTTCCCAAGGCTAACGTCTATTCCATTTTAAAACCTCTGTATAAATGGGGTATGCAAAACAAAAATTTGAAGCAAACAAACACAAAACAGGGCCATGGGTTTACAAAACAAGAACTAACCTTTGCACGAAAAGTGGGGAGTCTCTGTGTTAATATCCCAAAATCGAACAGTCGTATCGCCAGAACCACTTGCCAAATGTCTAAAAAAGAGTAAACAGGTAATGACAAGAAAAAGTACCTGGAAAGAATAAATTCAGGGTGGATAAAAATTGGCGAATTGTCAAATAATTTAAAATTATCTTGAATTTAATTTGGCAGATGGATGATATAAATTTACCTGGGATTGCCTTTGACAAAAAATAAATAAACTATTATATATATGTTTTAAATTAAAAACAAAAAACACAAAGTGCACATGTAATTTTAATGAACCAACGAATGTTACTATGTTTTTTGTACGTATTTACTTCTACATTTGGCGTAGATTTAACATGGTGCATTTTGACGAAAACCGCCAAACTCGTCAAACTTACTGCATGCAAAAATTTTTGCTACCGGTAGACCTTCTTATATTTTTAATATCGGTGGATGAATAAATAGTGTTTTCCTGAACAAGTTAAACAGACTACAATGTAAGTGATTGTGTGTACAAAAAGATTGGGCAAATACAATTTATATAAATTGAAGATAATACTTTGAGATATTAAAATGGCTTGAAAAAGTTAAATTAATTTAATTAATAAAAGATACAAATGTATTGAAAAAACAAGAATCACTATCAAATAAAATATTATTGGGAAGTTGTCGTTGTTGTTTACAGAAAATCGAAATTAAAAACCAAACGTTTGAGAATTTCTAAATCCTTTAAATAAAAATTAATTTAATAAAAATTATGTAAAAAATTTAATGTTGTTATTTATTCTTTAACATCAAAATCTTGAATTACAAATTTTAAACAAATTGCTTTAAAACATCTGCTTTCACAGCACTTTGTTTGTTTCCTCATAACACAAAATTTGGACAAATGAAATTATTCTTTGAAATAATTAATAAAAATAAAACAGGAACTATCCTTATAATAAAACTAACTTTACAAGTAAACATCGATAAGTTCAGAAAGGTTTGAAAACAAAATGAAGGCATTTTATCGGGTGGCAATTCTTTTGGCAATGTGTCTCGTAGTCGAAGCAGCAAAATTTCCATGGAACTCTTTCTTTAAGGTCAACGGATCACTGAACACAAAACAATACTCCTGTAGAAACAACAACATACAACGATGCAGCTGTTCAAAAAACTGCATGAATCTAAACGAATGTTGCATTGATGCTTTCTGGAATACATCATACTCCGAGGCATTTCTGGGTAAATATATTCAAGATTTCCTCCAGAAGTCTAAGCAGATTCCCAAGCGCACATGTGCACCAGGCTTTCCACTGGTTGGGCATAGAACAAAGCATTATTTGATGGTAACAACATGTCTTTCTGAAGCAAGTACAGAGGATGTAGAGCAATGTAAAAACGCCACCAGCCACTTTAAACCAGTGAAGTCAAGAAGGAACTCTGATGTACTGTATAGGAACACATACTGTGCTAAGTGCAATATGGAAAAAGAAATTGTTGCAGTTGATGTATCAGGTGAATGTGACATAGTTGACCCATCTGTTATTAACAGCAAGGGGTTTCCTAAAAACCCATTTGCAGGCTTAGAAGGCTGTTTCTTTAATTTAAATGTTCATGACAAGCTTCAGTGCATACACAATCACAGGCGCTCGTGCTCTAACAAACATAAATTTTATGATTTATGTATGGCATATAAAGGGTCCATTGCTTCTTACATGAATTTCCATTGCATGCTTTGCGAATTAGATTTAACATTAGCTCAACGAATTGAAAGGATTAACAATGTATATACAACAACAAAATCAACTTTTACTGATGGTCCCTTACCTCCCAATCCAGAGACAACGCTACCAACAATAAGATGGTCATTGACCATTGGTGCAGCCGACATGTCAATAGCAACACCTGGTGGTCAAAGAATTCTGAAGGAATGTCCAGCTGGTGAAGTGTATGTTCCCGAACAAGAAAAGTGTACAAAGTTTTATTGTACAGCAGGGTATGAGCCAAATCATAATTCAAAAACATGCGTGAGAACTCCAGAACCAACAAAATCAACAACCACACACAGAAAGGTGCAAAACGAAATCAACACAACAAGATTTGATAAATGCTTGACACAAAAGAAAACAAACATTGTTTTAGAGTTTAAATATAATCTTACTTCAATAATCAAGTCAAGAAATACAACCATAATGACACCAAGTGACAAATTACAACTCACTTTACTAAAGAGACCCAACCTCTATTCCCTGAAAAATTTTAAATATACCTCGTGGAAAGATTTAAAAGTTTCTCTTGAAAATATTTCCATTTTTTTTAATAACAGTATAAATACTATAACAATTACATCAGAACAGTACCAACAAATTACCCAGCTACATGGGCTTGATGTAACTCGCAGCTTCGAAAACAATAAACTTTGCATAAATCCAACAGTATTTAATCAAGCTGAATATAATATCACTGACAACTGTGGGGTCCAAAGAAATAACAAAACTTACAATAGAACAGATTATATATCTTACTTGACGATAAAAGGAAGTAAGATAGCAAGAAACATTTCAATTTGTAAGAAATTTTACATGTCCTCTGCATGTCCTCTTCAACTAATGAAGTCTGCTTTTATGATGTCAGAAAACCACATGCTAATTGTAAACGACACAAATAAAACATGGCTACCACATGAGTATAGACCCCTTCAAAATGGAATAGGAATATGTATCAACACAGAAGGCAACTTTCATAATAAAATGACAAAGAATTGGATATCCGAATTAAGTGATGCTGAAGATTACATAACAGCCATAGTTGGTGCTTTGAGTATTCTTGCATACTTCACAATAATAATCACTTTTACATTGCTCAAAGACATGCGTAATATACCAAATTATAACATAGCAGGACTCTGCACATCATTGTTCCTTGCAGACACACTGTTCTTATCCACTGAAAAACTGCATGTATATGAAAACACTTGTAAATATATTGCCATAGCTTTACATTGGTTGTTGTTATCGGCCTATTCATGGTGCATGATTATCACATTTGAAATGGCATCCACATTTCGAACACTCCTATTGCAGAGTTTGAGAAGCGAGAAAAGAATTCGGAATTATTGCGTGTTTGTTATCGCAGTTCCAACTGTTGCTGTTGGCATAACACTTTCTTTATCAGAGTTTTCGAACATTGATATTGGCTACGGAGAAAGTAGTTACTGCTGGATTAAAAACTACACTGCTTTGTTATATAGTTACTTAATCCCAGTCGCTGTGCAGGTAATAATTACTATCAGCCTGTTGCTATATGTTTTAAACATATTATACTTTCAAAAGAGAACAACCAAAGCAGTATTGAAAAGAGAGAACAATGTTGATTTGACTAAAGTTGCATTGAAGCTGGTTTTGTTGTTAGGTTTAATTGAAGTGGTTGGTTTTTTTCAAATAAAATACAAAAACGCCAGTGACAGAGGGGTGTCATTCAATGCAATTACTTCACTTCTGTACACAATATTCCGAAGTTCCAGAGGTGTGTTGGTGTTAGTAACAGTTGGACTAAGTAGGCAAACATTACAAATTTACAAAAAAACAACTTTTAGGTTGATTGGCACGCTCACAAAAAGTTCGTCTAACATAAATGCACAAAGTTCATCAGTAAAAAGTGCATCTAGAGACAGGGTTTGGTGATATGGTACATAAACATTAAAGAAAGACATTTAAATATGTTTCAATATAGTTATATTTAACAAATACAAAATTAAAATTAACACAAGGTCATTTAAACCAACAATGGTGAAACTGATAATCACTGTAAAGAATATCAAACTTATTTAGCATAGTATATTTTATTTCATATTTCATGTTTATAAATATAATTTTGGGATAAGTTATGTATATTATACAAAGAAAAATATGGTAATTGATTTTTTCGGAAATACTTGTGAATCCTTTTTAGTAATGTCGGAATCATAGTTTTTTAATAAGCATTTTTGCGTATTAAAAGAATTTGTAAAGTAAATACCCCATATTTCAAAAGATTAAAGGTTAAATAATTTAGAATACATTGCATGACATGATGAGAATATCAAGTCTGTGTGAGAGCAAAAGATGATAGTTCTAAGCAGGAGAGTACCGCAGAGACTAGACAATGCAGATGTAGATACTCAAAAATATTTTAAACTGCAGCTACATTTCTTTTCACAATTTATGCCTGCAAACAGCTGTTGCATGTTTCTATGTTCACATTTTCAAAAACTAGAATTTTTTTAAAAGCATAAGCATTCAGATTCGGAAAGGGGAATTTTTTAAGCATGTGCTAAGCATATTACTCAGCCTGGGTGAACCTGATGTGTTTTTTCCTGGTGTATATAGTCTTTAAAGCTCAATTAACTTCCACTGCCAGAAGTTAACCTTTTGTAATTATACCCTTATTTTGGTAGATGTTCTTTAAAAGTTAAAGAGAGGACCATTTTATCCTACCCATATAGCTTATGAGGCAATGTTTAAGTTTTTATTTTTCACCTCCAATAACACAACATAAGCATACTCCAGACCTGATTGTATTTTTTCTATAAGTATATTCCAGCCTTATTTTAAATTTTCACATGTATCTCGTCTTATAAAAACATGTCTTCACAGTGCTTGTTAGAGCAGTCCATTTTTTATAGACTTAAGATCTAAGATCTGAAGTCCTAATCCTGCTGTGAACATTGCAGGGGAATTTTGACAAGTTTGAAGTGTGGGTTTTTGAGTATAAAAATCCTTCAGGTGCTGTTGTTTGTTGTTTAATTGTTTAAGTCTTGCATTTGTATGGGAATTTAATGACTAATGTGCAACATTAAACTTTCATCAAAAATATTCCACAGTCTGCACTGATGCTTATCTTCAATTCACCTTCTTCCTCCCCGTCCTCTGAATTTTTCCTGTGGATATCTATCGCAAGCACCTGCTTTGTGTTGTGTCTACTTGTAACAATTAATTATTTTTAAGGCCTGGATTTGAGTATGAATCTCAAATCATTAGTTTAAAAAAAGAACAACCTAAGTCTAAATTCTGATATGAAATAAGAACAATCCAGGATATTAATTCTCATTATAATTTCCTTTAAAGCTTAGCGATGCTTTAGCTTATGATCTTTTTTCAACAGCAACTTTTTTCTTTTTTCAACAGCAACTGCGAAATCTCTGCGAAATAATAATTTGGAAACTGTGTGTGTCTTTCGTAACAGGCAAAGTGGATGCGTTCATTTTCTTTTGATGTTGCTGTAAAAATGCATGTCTAATATGTTAAATTTTCTGACGTTAAACTTATTATCAATTAATGAAGCCACTTTGAGGCCAAATAACTTGAAAACGAGGTGGTGATGTTAATGATTTTTCACCACGTGGGTAAATAGGGACACCTAGGACCAGTTTGGGTAATTTTCCAAAACTTGGGTCCCCAAATCCGTTTCAGAATGGACGGGTTGATGACATCATCAAAAAACCTTCAAATCCTAATATCTCTGCAACCGTTTCTCAAAAGTAAATGATCCTATATTTTCCTACATTTTCTTGATCAGCGTTTCAAGATCTATACAATGAAAGCAACATCTATACCAAAGGAAAATAAATTTTGGTTTTTGATGGGCCATTGCTGACGTCAGCAAAATGTTTAAGCCCTTATATCTCCTTAACCGCTCATCAAAAGCCCATGATCATATACATTTTTCTCATCAGCGTTTTAAGTTCTACACATTACAAGCAAAGAATAAACTAAATTTCACAAATTTTTTTTATCTGAACTGCTGACATCAGCTAAACATCTAAAACAACCTATTTTTCCATTGCGCTTGTGTTTAAGTAGATTTCTCCACGGGCCTTATCGACTAGTATTAATCATATTTTTATTGACCTAATTGTTGACACAATTGTGAAACTTTTTTTAATAGAATAATAAAAAATTTGTAAGGACTTTAAGCAAAATGTTATAGCTTGAATGAAGCTAAATTTTAAATGTTATGTTCAACCAAATAAGAGCAAATCAGGTGGCCCTCCAACAAATATTTATTAGAATTTAGGTCCCATGCTTTTATTCATTCTTTTGATTGTTATGTTCTCACTTCTCAGCCTAAATTTTTCTCTACTATCATATTATAAACAGGTTTTTTTTCGAGAAATACGCAGGAGTTGATCTTTAAAAGATTATGTCAGTTTTTCTTTGTATTAAGCTTTTTTAGCGACAAACCAATTTTATTACAAAAACTTCGATTTTCTATCGAAAAACAATAGGCGAATAAATTTGACGAAAGCTGGCACTTTTACTCCAAAAGTGTGCCCACTAAACCAGATTTATTTTTTTGCCGATGATTATTTGCACAAATTTGATAACTACCAAATCTATATTATTTTAAGATTTTAAATATCATGCTTTTCGGTTTCAACATTTTCCAATGTTGTTAAATTTGCATAATGTTTCATAAAAATGATAATTGATAATTACAAGTTGTTAGGAGGACAGAATCAAAAACATATAGAAGCGATGTTACACCATTCCTGAATAAGGGAATGGTGTAGTATTAAATGGGTTAGTCTTTTTAACAAAATATCATCAATCGAGCATTTTTTAGTAGTCTCAGGTTTAATGAAACATTGCTGAGCTTTGAATTTAATAAAAAAGCAAAGATATCTACAATCCTCACAAAAATTATGAAACTGCTTCCCCTTTTTTTAATTTCAACATTGTTGTGACTGGTGTACACAAGTTGACAAATATAATCAATATTGAAGCATTGAAAGGGGGAAGTCATGCAAACTGAAAGAAAACCTTTTTAATTGCAGTCTCAATAATATTTATTAGGGAATGCAGCCATAAGTAATTTTAGTTAGATATTCTTTTTTTTTATAGTCAAGCAGAGCTGCTCTTACATTTTTGGGGGCTAACTTTTAAAGAATACGAAAAAAATATTCATATTCATAAACGTTTTGCTTTGATTTTTTCTGCACATGGTATTTTTGAATGTTTTGAGGTCATTGTTTAAAAGAAAATTAATCGATTGAAATCAAATCAATCAACAAAAAAGTAGAAATTAATCCTACTTTATAATTGATTAATGTTTACTACTATATAGTACTACTACTACTCGTCAATGTTAATCGAAACAAAAAGATAAAAAATTTATTCCGCACATGCAAATTGACATTTTACATAATTCTAAGGTAAAGCTGGCATACAATGCAGCACTTCATGCAGAAATAGCTGCATTATTTATCTCTGGTCATGGTACAAATATTGTTGTTTATCTAGAAAATCAGCCTTGTGTACACAATGGATGTAAAAGAATTAAATTTTGTCATTGTAAGTCAAGTATGTTAAGTTAAATCATTTTTTTTCATTTAAAGAGGAATTTTTTCATCTCAAAATATTTTTCTAGTACAAGAACATATTTTTCGCAATGAACATTTTCACAAATCAAATTAATTAATAATACCTTCCATCAGGACTGAAAGCAACTGAGATAACTGCTTCTGCATGACCTTAAATTAAAAATCAAACTATGCCAACACTTTGTACTGAATGTATAACTAACTAAGTTTGGTTACTTACCAGGTAAAGTACTTGTGCACCGTGTTACAGCTCGAACTTTAAATACTGCTTGTGGCTGATACAATATTTCAACAACCTTCTCAGTTTCTACCTTTTCTTTTTCTAAAATAGCACCCAATGTATCGGTGACTTCTTTCTCATTTATAAAAAATGTGTAAGGTACCGTTTCCTCCTAAATCAAAATAAATTAAAATATTATATTACAACACAAAAATATGCAGCAGTTTTGCCACAAAAAGTTTGGCTAGCTATGCTGCGAACTTGATAAGGCCAGTTTAAGGTTTTTCCCAGTGTTATTACCTAGGCATGCCTCTTATAATTTTTTTCTAGTCTTACCACCTGACTTTAGCCATGGAAGTTCAGATGATTCAAAATCTACGTGTTTGCTGATATTTAAAAAAACATTAGTTTATAATTGCTAGCCTATTCATGCCTTTTTGTGTCGATTTTAATGTATTTATGCAGAATCTGTTCTGCATAAACACATAAAATTGAAAAATTTTATTAATTCTCTCAAAGTATCAAAAGGAAATAATAAATTCTCTGATTTCCTTAATTCCAAAAGAAAGAAAATCTAAAAAGAAAGCCCCTGCCCTGAGTTTTGTGTCTAACATAATAATTATTTTGAATTCTTAAAACATATTGTGATTTGCATAGACTCTCCACAAATATAAACATTTATGAAAGTTAGGAACATCCTTTTTTCCATTAGCATTCCTTTTTTCCATTAGCATTCCTTTTTTTGTCGTCTTGAATAAAAACTTAAAAGGGAAATCACAAGGTGTTTATGATTTATATCTTTTGAAAAAAACTCAGAACGCAGCTTAATGGGATTTCGAACTTCTGTTTTTAAAAATAAAAGATATTGACAAGTACTCCATCACAGAGATTCTCCTCGAAATGTGTATGACATACTTAACTTACATTTGATAACAAAGCATTACAAATCTGCTGAAGTTTTTCAGAGTTGATATCGATGGGTAAATCAAAAGGAGCACCAAGTTTCTCATTTGCTTCATCTACAAAAGTTGCTAAGACTCTCTTTTGATCTTCAGAAGACTCCCTAAAGTAGAAAAAATTGATCTGGCGTAACAGTTTACTTTTCTAACCTTCCACTTATTACATCCCTTTCTTTTTTGTCTACACAATTGATAAGACTACTCTAAACAATTGATAAGACTACCAAAGTAATTCCAAACTTCCTTACAGAAAACAGAATAAATTAAGCCTAAAAATTGTAAGATATGAAAGATTGAAAATAAAGCCTAAAAATTAAGTTTGTTTAACATATTTGAATGGCATATCAGAAACAACACTAAGTTGATTCCTTACCTCTCCATTTTTCCAACTAAATGTATGCAACTGTTTTTGTATATATAACAGCAAAGATCGCTGTAAAATCAAAACAATTATATTATAATAAGCATTACAAAATGGCTGCACTACAGCTTTACTTTAAACTCCACAGAGTAATTTTATTAATTGATGCTAAAAGACATTTTTAAAAGTCTGTTTCAACATTTTTCAGCAATTTTTTACCTTAATTTTTAGAGTATTTAATTTTTTTGACCCTGTTCTTTTTTCAGACAGTGGTTATTGTGATTCATCTATTTATTTTTATTTTTGCCTTCAGACTACAATTTGATGTTGTGGTCATACTCCATTTTTAAATTTTCTACATTCTCAGTTTGCTTTTAACTAATTTTTATTTAGTTTCACAATTTCTATTATGAACAGGGCGAACGTTAATAGCAGTTTTACTGTACATATTGTTTGCATAATTGATTGAAGTGGTATAAATATTCATATTCATAAAAAAAAAAATAATAATAAAAAATATATATATAAACCCATATTTTTGACATTGCACCACTTTGGTTCATGGTGTGCATTCCATAACCCAAAATAATTTTCAGTAGTGATCATTTCAAAAAATACAAATAAATGTACTTGTTCTAAAATAGTAAAAAATGGTTTCCCTGGGGTTTCAAGTTCCCAAAATCATGGCATAGATCCCTGTTTCAAAATATAGAATCTTTGAAAAAAAGCCTATTTTCTCATTTTAAATTACAAGTAAAAGTGAGAGATAAACCCTAGGAACAAGGTTTAGGCCCCAACTCGTTTCCACTCATTTTGATAGTAATGCTGTATCGCATATGGTGTCTCCTGGTGAAAACAATTTTTGCAAAAAAATTGCAACAACAAAACTGTTTTCCTTTAACTTCGAAGATGTCACTTGAGACAGTTGTGTTAGCATCAACTGCTTTACTTTTGGATGGTGAAAAAAAAGACAGTAATAAAAAGGCTATATCACGAACTACAGGTTGCATCATATAAAAAAACACAGGCGTGTGGTACGTCAGGCTCCTAAAAAATGTTTTCAGAGATTTTGGTGCGTGATTTATCACTCGCCTGAGCAGTCCTGGTCTTTTGAGGTGCATGATCGTCCCCACACCTCCACACGCTCCTGCAACAAATGAGCAGCGTTTTCAATCACGTACCAAAAACACCTTAGTCACTTCAATAATACGTACCTGAAATGTCTTTTGTATAAAGTAATTATTTACTATACTAATAATCAAAGAAAAAAATTACTTACAGTTTGGAATTTGAATGAAAAACATGCATGTTTAAAAATAAATTATTTATTTATTAGTTTAGGGCATCATTAGGTTGTATATCACAGAAGTTTCCAGTGGCACGCTTCGAAAATGCTTGTCACTGGCACATCTTAACATGAAGCAAAACTATACAGGAGACTCAATTGTTTGAGTCTTCGCAGAACATCTCTTCTCACAAAACCGAGGGCATGGCTGACTTATTGCCTGCTGTGTCGTGTGGGAGACAGAACTTCTGGACCTCTTTTTAATACGATATACAATTTTTTCAATTATTATTACTAAACATATTTGATTTCCTTTTCCCCTTTTAAAAATTTTTTAAACTTTATTCAACATGTTTTTTCTTTGGTATTACATCACGAGAACATTCGTCCGAAAGCTGTATTAAGTTACAGGACACCTAACCTCTCCCATGTTCTGGTTATATTTAACTTGCATGGGTGCGCACTCTTCTCGCAGTATTCTCTGTGACGATGAAGGTCGGACTGACTTGTGGCATGGTTCCAAATGGTCTTCCGTCTTTTGTTCTAGTCTCAGTGTAATGCACCAACCGAGCTTAAGAGTCTCAGCATGAAGGAAAGGGGCCACCTTTAATGTTCTCTATACCTTACAATCTTCATAATAGCACCAACCGTTTTTGATCATGGCATTCAAATTTCACAACAAAGTTACGTTGGCAATTTTTTTTAATTTAAAAAGGTTTTTAAGGCCAAACAATTTTCCTTTACAGTTGCCATCTCTCCACGCTACTCACAATTCTGTACTCTAAAGAAATTTATTTCTGCTTCTTTTTCTTTTGAAAGAAGTTTTACCGTTTTTACCTTTTTATTCAAAAAAAAGATCAATGGGTTTTACCTGTTTATTCCAAATATGATCAATGAGTTTTCCCGATTTACATTCGAACACACAAATCTTTTTCTTCTTTAATATTCTAGACATTGCGTGAGCTTATTTTTAAAAAAAATTTTGCAGTCTCGCATTTTTTTTCTTTCTTCTTTCCGTAATGTGATTTCTAAGAATTATTACTCGCTACAGTTTTATTTAGGAGCGTGATTGTTCACGCACCTAAGAAATGGATTGATATTTTAGGCGAGTTATTGTTCACTCATCTAACACATTTGAGGAGTATACCAAGGTGCGCTCGCGCACCTAATATGATGCAGCCTGGAACTATATCTGGTAAGGCCGTGGATAAAAAGAAGAAAAACCAACGCCTTTGCTACAAAGTCATTCTCTGCTGGTCGCTTCAGCTCTTCTCGTAAGAATGACAGTGCTTCGTCAAACTACTTTTTTTTTCTTTAACCCTATTCGGTCCAGGGGGGGGGGGGGCGGATTCCGCCCCCCCCCTGACGGTTTTTTTTTAGTAACTCCTGATTGCTTTCTTATATGGTTATGATACTTACTGAGTTTCAACATTTATCTATTAGAGACCTGCATGCTAAATTTTTAGGTCCCATACCTTTCAGAGGCTTTGATATTGGCCATTACTCGAAACTACCCCTAAAATCTCTATGAAATCCTTATAATGGGGAAAATATAATAACTCCTGTTAGGATTATCCTTAGAACTTGAAACTTGCAACACAACTTTGTTTCATCAAGAAGAATCATTTTGAATAATTCTAACACGTGACTAATCCAATTTCCCGATTTTGTCGGATTTTACCCGAAAATCGGAAAAAAACGGATTTTCGGGCAATTTTTGGCAATTTTTTATTCGATCCATGTAAGAACCGGAAGATATGTTAAAAAAAAATTATTTAGCTTTCAGAAACTTCAAACAGAATGTAAAAATTCGCTCTAGAACAAAAGTAATTATATTTTAGGCAGATAGTGGCATTTTTAACAATTTTCAACCTTCTGATGACTTTACAGAAAATGTGCTGACGCAAGCAAAAATTTATTGCCACCATTTTGTTCCTTTTATGACGTACTATAAGTGTGCCAAGTTTGATTCAATTTGAACAATCCTATGAAAAGTTATTGAGGGGGGAGGGGGGGGGGGGAGGGCAGAATCCACCCACCACCCAACCGAATAACAGCGAAATATCATTCAGAAATCATGTTGCAAGTTGTATGAAAAGGTGGGGACCTTAAGGACAAGAACGCCTGGGAGATTATGGCCATTGCTTATATCTGTATTGTTTTTTTCAGGTAGATTAATGAATAGCCAGATGCACACATGGTTGAAGTGCAAACTATGATGGAATGGCAGAAACATATTGTATTTTTCATCCTTACATCATTTTATTTCTCACAAATTCTCATTGCCCATGAACTTGCTTAAGAATGTCAAGACCCAGGCTCGCGAATACTTTCACAAATTCTTAAGCTTTGATTGTTGTATCAGGCGTGAGAAATTGAGAGGCCTTGAGAAATTAAAGTAAATCAAACAAATTTAATGGTCAAATTAGATTTCTATTTATTCAGTTCAGCAAGTTCAGGTTTAACCCCCATGTCATGTGGGAGAGATAGGTAGGAAGTGCCGGTGTATACCTAATGTATAAATTTAAACACAGGACCCACATTGATAAAGTTTTTCTATTCTGTGATGACCTTTTGTATTTTCGAAATATTAAATTCATTTGGCTTAGTTAGCTAGCTAGCTAGCTAGTTTTAGCTAATATAGTATTATTATTCATCGATGGTCGAGTACAAGGGACAAGGAAAGAAATATTTCTCGTAATTTATGTAAATTTTAACCAGAAAGTTGTCATTGATTACAGAAATCGTCAAACATATGCACTTTTTTGACTCCATGCAGCTGAGCAAAAAAATTCGCACATTATTAACATGTTGTTTTTCATCCATGTTAGAAACCTCACGAAATTGATTTTGAGCAAGCTTTGTTTTGGTCTGGATCAAGTACGCAATTAAACTGTATAATGCTCTCAAATAGCGTGTCACACACACACCCACACCCCACACCAAACGTCAAATGTGTCGTGACACAGAATAAATCGATAAACAATCTATATTATTCTACGCTATGTAGTGCTTAAGACCTTTTAAAAAGTATGAACTATAGTTACTCGTTTTTTTGGGTATGTTTCAACTGAGTAGTAAAACGGGGGAAAAAGAGTGTCAGTTTGACCAGTTGTTTAGCCATTTTTCATTACTTTTTCATTCCATATATAATATTGTCCTTGCCGACATAAGGTTAGGCCATGCGTTATCGATAAAAAATAGTCGGTAAAAGTATTACTTGCTTGCAGAGAATTTATTGACTTTTTACTGATTAAAGTAAGTATATTTCAAATTTAAAAAGAAGCTGTTTTGGGGGTCTCAGATTATTTTAAAGTAAAAAGTTTTCCTAAGTCCCATCTCCAGATTAAATTTTGCAAAGACCTAATTTGGGTTTCGCTCTAGTCCAATTTTAACTATCCAAACACCATGCAGACCAACGGGTACGATTTACGCCCCTAAGAAGGCTCGTTCTTTCGGAATGTATGAGTTTGCGCAAGTTCCACGAAGCTCGCAAAAGGCGTGGTGCACGGGAGAGAGAGAATGCGGGGAGACGGTCAATCTGCTACAGTCAAACAGTTATTATTAGAGAAAATTTCTGCTACAATCAGGCGTTCATCCTACAGAGTATAGTCGATTATCACAGTAAGTTAATTTTGCCAGTTTCGGAAAATTCAACGTAAATTAGAATGGCTCGAAGTTTTCAATAAATAATAAAATAATTAAAATCGTTATTAGTGTTATTTTATTCTCTAGGGAAGTCGAGCTATGAGGTGTCGTAAAACTCAGCATCTCCTAGAAAAGTCCCATATTTCTGGCAATTGCGCTAAATTTTTCTTGGCACGCGTGAAAAGTAAGCCCCAAATTATCATTTTGTAGTGTGATGTGCTCTCCCAGCATCATTGCTTGTTGTGGAGTGAGCTAAAAAAATTGTGGGCGCGCAAGAAAGACTGGAGTCTAGCTTCGGCTGTTCTGTTGAAACCTACCGAAACTTATTACAAAGGTTGGGAGTTTATGAATCAAAGCTGGCGGTCATTTATTAATTACCATCACCCGTTTTTTATTTCACTCTCATGTGCTTATAACTCTGAAGTATTAACGTTTTTGTAGCTCAATTCATCTATTTCAAAAAAATATAGTTTGGTTTATAGCTAGGTCAAGCTAATTGGGGCTAGCTAGCATACCAATTATTTAGTATGAAAAGTGTGTGTCTGTGATAACTATAAGTGTATATAATGTGTTTTTAATTTATTTAAAACAAGTTAGTAGTTCTTTACTTGTAAGTCCTGATTGGACCAGACTGTAGGATTTTTCTCCAATGGGGCAGGTCTTCCCTGTGGGGAGATCATTTGGAATGAGTCACCAACCCCCTAGTCAAGTGAGACTTTTCTGAATCGAGTGAGTACTTTTCTTGTACTCAGGAATTCATAAACTTATTTTTCACAGATGCACTAAAAATCACCACATTGTTTCAGTGCAATAGATAGCTACGTTATTTTAATTGACACCGTCACATTTTGTTTCCATTGGTAAGGTAGCATGTGAACAATCTATTTCCTATTCCCTCATCAAGCAAGTGAATGAGCTTACTGAGGTGTCGAATCTTTTAATTAAGTATTTTTTCCCGAATTGAATAAGACTTGCGTTGTTAATGAAAGATCCTTTTTCAAATAAAAGCAACCAGGGGGCTAGTAGTTTAGGTTTCTTAATTATTTTATGATTTATTTCAGTACTTTAATTGGAACTGACTTTGGGAAAGTCACCCTATATCAATTTGATTGCATATATAAAGAAATTGCCCTATTTCCACAAGAATTTTTTTTTTTAAGATTTTTTTTCAATTACCTCGTTACTTACTTGAGACTGTTTGAGGCCATTTGAAGAATTCCAGCAACTTTTTCACTCTATATTTAAAAACTCAATCAAACATTGATCAGCACAGAATATCATAACTTTCATCAGAAATGCTTTTTTTTTTTAAAAGTAAGTTTTGGCAATAGGAAAGGTTTAGCAGTACATCTACGTAGACTGCACATCCCACAACCTACACTTTCCAATTAAAAAATTTAAGTTGATTTCATGGTGCATTACATGACACACCTTTTTATGCTTCCTTTTATTGCTTCCTCCACAAGTTAAGGGGATGTCAGTGATAGAGCTATGACGGTTATTATTAACCAAGAGATAGACAGATGTATTGGAACCCCCTCACTCCCTTTCTTTACAAGGGGTTTGGGATGGGGGGACGGGGTGTTGACTTTCCTACATTTTATAAAAAAGTGGGATTAAATATTTAAGAAGGGTGGGGTTACGCTAATTAGCAGGGTTGTTGTAAAAAGGGTGGGATAGTTTTTTATTTTAGAGTAAGTTTTGCTTCTTAGATTACCTACCTCATGTAAGACAGATCATTTAATTTATCCTTGAAACAGCAATTGCTTATTGTTTTAGTTTGCAGCCAGTTTCTATTTCTTTCTTAAAAACAGTTACATCCTGTTTATTTATTAATATATATCTAATATGTATCTAAATTCATGTTTCTGCCTGTCAAAACGTATTAGAAAAAATCATTTGAACTTGACGGTTGTTAAAAGATTCAATAGCAAAAATTAGTCTGCTAGAAATTTTTCTCACTATCAATTTTGTTATAACTATTTAACATTGCTTTTTCGTAGGTTCAATATATATATATTTTTTAACAACGACAGCAGAAAAAATGCTTTCTGGTGTCTTTGAATGCGAGTTCAAATTAATAGGGTGTGTTTGCATTACATACCCAGTACAGCATAAATTAATAGCTTGACCTCAAAAAACAGGGGTTACTCTCTACTAGACAACTCCTGCAACCAAAAGTGTGCCATCTCCCCAATTTCCCTCATGTTATCATAGGCCTGGGTTAACTAAAAATTCTATATGGGCTCTCTACTCGCCTATAGAATTTTTGGCAAGGGTAATCGAACCCTGGTCTTACGCATAAAGTGTCAGAGTTGCATGAGAGTTTTAACCACCAAGCTAAGGTCCCACAATGAAGGTGTTAAAGAGACTGTTCATATTTCTGGAATAAGTCTTTTTTTACTTTTCCAATTGTGCACCAAGTTCATGCTGCCACATTAGTTGTTAGTGGTAATTTTACGTGATGTGTTAATAGATATCTTACGTGACCAGTTATAATAGTAGAATTTAAAAAATAATTTAAACAAAATACAACATGGATGCTAATGTGCATATTTTTTTGTGTGCAATATTAATTAGGAGAGAGTATCCTAATTGGATACATAGCCTAAGTTTCTGTTTACCCTGACTGATTACTGTTTCAAAATAACTAGGGTTAGGTTTTGTTACTTTTTTAAGAAATGACTCCTTATAAAGTTCTCTGCGTGTACAATCAAAAATTTGCCAATGTGTGTTAGTAACTCAAATCACTTATTAGAACACTGCAGCAGTTTAAATAAACACTAAGCTACATTGCCACTAAAGCTACTGTGCCTCTAAGAGATACATTTTCAATTCTGCTGCCTCTAAGGTCAGCTATGACAGCGAAACAAAAATTACAATATCAAAATTTTATTTATTTTATTTTAATATGATATTATTTTATTTTTTAGAATTAATGTGGCCAGCAGGCCATGTTTAAATAGAACATGATTGTGAAAGATCCTAATATTGCAGTAGTTGATTGATTAAATCATGGTTTTGTCCACAAAGCAGAAAGAAGAATTGTAAGTGTACATTTGTTTTTAAACTCTTTTTATACTTTTGCTAAAACGAAGGTGTTGGCGTATAATATCGTCCAATAATTAAAGTTTTTGACTCTTAGCCACTTTTCACGAGTAAGCAACATATGTAGTTATGTTTAATAGTTTACAAAATAAACAGCATTATTTTAGCTTTGTACTATTTTAATTTGAAAGTTTTACACAGAAAACAGTATTGTTCAGCATTTGTGAACCTGGTTGTTAGTTTTGAATGAAGCATAGCATTGTTAAGCTTCATATGCTCCTGTTTTAATAATTTTCAAACTACTTTAATTTGGAATTGATCTAAATGATTTTCTATGTTCATTTTTTTGCCTACTTAGCAGCACAATATTAAGCAGTGTCCCACAATTTAGTCCCCAGGCCTTACTTGTGTTTTTGCATTACTGTTTTTAAATAACACACATTGTCTTATGTTTATGAAATGTTACACTGATTTCTTGTTTAGAAATAAAGCTATAGCTGATTATTTACAACAATGTGGCTATTCACAAACTCTGGAGAGATTTCAAGAGGAAGCCAACATAGTATGTGCCTTAACAGCAATTTGTTTCTTAAACGGACACATTCATAAATATCAGACTGTTTATGGATGCACTATATCACCCACTGCGATTGCGAATATTAAATTAGACAAGAAAATTTAAGAACCATTTTCACAGTCATATATTTATCTGTTTTTTGAAACATCAGGGGAGGATGTAAAAACTACTTCTTTTCTTCAGGCTGTCATATCCGACCCTAACTATCGCAAATCCATTTGGATTCTCGCAACTACCACTTCGTAAATCCACCGAATCTAGTTGCATTCTTGTGATTCTTACCTCTCGCGAATCTAATTTAGATTTTCATAAATTAAATACGGGAATCCAATTTTTATAGTTTTCTTTCTCTAGTATTATTATGATTTGAAACACTACCTTAAGTGGATAAATTTTCGCGAGACGAGAATTTAAAGATTTCGCGTGGATTAAATTTCGCGAATTAGGCCTTCTTTATTTAATTTCGCGACTATATAAATTGTAACTAGAAAAAAGATGTGTGTTTTTTAATCAAACAAAGGCAGACAAAGTCACTCAAAAGCTTTCAAAAAACTTCAAAGAAAGTACTTTTAGGAGGTTACTAGAGTTTATAATTGAAATGAAGAGTTGAACTCGTAATATTTTTTGATTGTAACATGTTTTCTAGAAAGTCTACCTAAATACAGTAAATGAAAAAAAACTTCCTCATTTTCATCATCATCATCTGACTCCGACTCGTCATCGAAAGGATCGTCTCCTTTGTCATCATCAACTTCATCTCCATCAACATACTCACAATGGCTTTCCTCCTCTCCATCTCTTCCAGATTCACTTATGTACTTTGAGCCTTCCAAGAGAGAATTTGACTGGATTTGAGCTTCACTTTCGTCAATTCCAGTCTCGAGCATGGGATCTATATCTGCGAATGGATCCAGGGATGGTAATTCAGATAACCCTTGGTCGACTGCATCTTTAATACCTGACACCTGCCACCCTTTCAAACAGACCTTTTTTCCTTCTTCCGAGGTCATTTGATTGTAGACCTCTACAATCCATTTAGCATGTAGGGGCTTTACGATCGACAACTTCAAATCCACCTCTATTTCGGCAATTTTCGATGTTCTGCTGAGAAAGATAAACGTAAAAATATTATCAAGTACAAAAATTTGATTTTTTTCTTTGATTTCGCGAACTTTTATTTTCGCGATTGTAAAATTTCAAATAATTTCGCGTGGATTAATTTTCGCGAATCAAGGGCCTTCAAAATTTTCGCGTGGACTAAATTTCACGAAAATGGCCAAAACTCGCGAAAACCGCGAAAATTAATCCACGCGAAAATTTATCCACTTAAGGTATTTTCTTTTATGTGAGTGGAAGATCATCATCACAGCCGACTGGCTGGCCGAAACTCGCCCTCAAGAAATGCGGCTATTTGATATTTTGTGCTTTGAGATTTGAGGAAAAGTACCAAATCCATGTGGGTGAACTATACCTTACGGAGATACCCTTTAAATACGGGGTCCTGGGAGAGACGTAGTAAACATATCATTGAGACGAGACCTCGTTCATTTAATAAACTTTTAAAAATAAAAATCACATACAAAAAAGAAAAAGAAAAGAAGTTGAAGTTGATAACGAGACTCGTCCCAATAATTAAGTTCCGGCTGATCTGCGCGCAAGAGCTTGATGCTTAATGATCAATAGCTGTTCTGTAAAGTATTCAACTTCAATAAAGGTAAAAATAACTCGCGAGAGTCGACACGAGAATCAGATTCGCGTCGGGTTTGACAGCCTGTTTTTTTAGTCTCAGTATTGTTGTGCTGAGCACAAGTCTGTATACTTTGCCTCTTCTGCTTTTCTATGTCTTTATAGATGGTCCACAGGTAGGCATACCAAGGGTAGGCATACCAAGTTTAATTTACTGTTGTTATTTTTAAAAAAGGTGCATTTCTACAAACTTTTTTGCCTTCTTGTTATTAAATTTGAAAATAAATTGCCCAATCATTTGTTTGGGTGTAATCTATGATTCTTAAGAAGACCTGGTTTTTACAATCTTTATTCTATGATAAATCTGTCTCACAAGATATTTTCACAGCATTAGAAGAAAAAGATCCAAAAACAAATACAACAAACAAAAAGTAACAAATTAAAAATGTAAAAATGGTAAATGTCTTTCTGGGACTGATGATATAACTATTAAATTTTGGAATAATTTCCTGATAACACAACCACAAAAAGATTGAAAATTTATTAAAGAGAATAGGAATAGGGAAACAAGATGAATAGAAATTAAAATAAAGATGTTGATGATAACATTATAGTTCAAGGATTGTGTTGATATTCGTTCAAGGATTGTGTTAATATTCGTTCAAGGATTGTGTTAATATTCGTATTATTAATATCTTTCATTAATATTTATAGTTGTTGCATAATTACCTCAATTTTGACAAGAAACTTTCATAAAAACAAAAGTGGTCAAAAAGTAACCAACTTGATTTTTTGCCACATCCTCTTTTCATATTTGCCATTGTATGCTATATATTTACAACTTCTTCTGTTTTTACATCTCTCTTATATGCACACCATCCTGATTATCCTTGTGCATCATTAGCACATTTTCACAACTACAAGGTTTGTTTGCGGTATGCAGTTATAGTGACTGTGGTTGGTTTCTGTCATGCAATGTTGTAGCAATGTTATGAAACAACACTCTCATTTCATCACCCATATGAGTGTCCAATATTTTCGAACGTGTCCAGATCTACCTCTGTTCTGTGTTTATTGTGTAATTCTTAATAATTTTGTGTTTAGGACAGTGACATTGAGAAAAAATACACAAATTTATTAGAAAAAAAATGGACTTCAGTCATAAGACTGCAGAGAAAGGTATAATCATTTGCAAGTTTATGTATGAATTTGAAGCTGGATATGTTTTCCGTGCTATGAATGTTTTGTCCTGGTGTATTAGTTCTGTTACGTAGCAATAATTAGATGTGCTATTCTTTTCTGCCCATAATGTTATTATTTCATTTTACAAATTTAAGAAGAAAATGAGAGCAAAGAATTTGTAAAAAATATGTAATTTCTATGTGTGTGAGGGTAAACAACACTTAAGCTACTAACAATAGACGTTGTATTCATGTTTATTACACCATAAAAGATGGTACAAACTAAAACACTTTTGTCAGTTTCTAAAAATGTTTTTTATATATCTTTGTTCATTCTTTAAAATTTACATATTGCTATTTTACTTTCAGGTGATGGAGTTAGAGACCCGCTTAAGTGAGGCAGAAAAAGAGCTGGAAACAGGAGGTATCAGCAAATTTATTTGTGGCTTTAATAAGTATAGATAAGCTTTATTATATTTTTTTGTTTTGATTTTAAAAACAAAGCAAAGTTGTATTGAGCAAAATAACCTAAAATGATGTTGTTTCAACCCTTAACAAACAAATAGTACTGCTAATGTCTTGATTTTGAATTTACAGTTTTTGCAAGTCTGTCAATCTTTTTTTAGGACCTTCTAAAAAGCATCGTACTGCAGAAGATTGGATACCTCGAGCACCTGAAAAATACACACTTAGTGGTCATCGTAGTCCTGTAACTAGAGTTTTATTTCACCCTGTATATAGGTTAGTTATTTTAATTTCTATGTGTACATGGTATTTCTATTGGTAAGGAAAGGGCATAGTTCATTTTAGGTTTGTACTTGAACACTGCAGTTGAAATATTTAAAGCTATTGTCGTAAAAAAACAATGTCAAAAGAAGTTTTTACCATTGGTTTGAGAGTTTTCTCTTGTTGAGAATACTTGAGGGCCAGTTATTAAAAAAGTTTAAAATTATATTTCCCAATGCAATATGTGATTTTTTTTCTGTTAGTATAATGTTAACCTCATCAGAAGATGCCACAATAAAGGTATTTGTTCTTGATAAATATTTATATTTAATTCACTATATTCCACTGTCTTTTAATTCCAGAAGGCACTAGAAGCAATTAGGTTTTTCTTTAAACAAAGATCATATCTTCATTCCTTTTTATTAAGCCCTTTTTGATATTAGGATGGGTGGGACAGGATTTTCGTTAGGGGTCTTAATCAGTATTCACATCAACATTTTTTTATTCTTGTCTTCTTTTTTACTACTTTTTGTACTGTTTAGGTTTGGGACTATGAAACTGGTGATTACGAAAGAACGTTAAAAGGTCATACAGATGCAGTACAAGATTTAGCATTTGATCACCCTGGACGACATTTAGGTGATGTGCAATTCGTATATACCCATTTATTTAGATGAACTATAAAAAACAGAATTTTTTTGGTTATTAGCTTTTTATTTAATTCATACTCGTTTATACTAGTGAAAAATTTTGTTTTGGCTTGATGTTAAAAATTTATGCTTGGGATATGTCAGTTTTTTAGATATGCATGTGTCGTTTGTGGAGATCACAATGAATTGTAAGAGTTTAAAAGTATATATTGTTGACAATGACTTTTAATTTTTTTAGCATCATGTTCGGCTGATATGACAATTAAAATATGGGATTTTCAGACATATGAATGTGTGAAAACTTTACATGGTATGTTCTCAATTAACAAATTTTATGTGACATGATCAAAAAATATTTTTGTATGCAAAAGTTGCGTGTCAGTTAAGCCTACGTTTTTCAATTTTTGAAATATTTTAATTTCAATTTGTGGAATACAAGCACAGATGGTCTAATAAAAGGCATTCTTTAGTTTTAAGTGTTTTAAGTTTTGCTGACTTCACAGGTTTTTATCAAATCTGGAAAATACCATTCCAGCAAAAGTTTTTCCCACATCAACACTGTAAATGGAAAAAAACCTTTTCCTGTTAACCAGTATTATATTGGTACTTCCCTCAAATAATTGTTTCTGGTGTACTTTTTAAGTTGTGACAAACAAATAATGTACAAAATCGAATTATCTGAGACATCAAACCCCCTTGCAGTATTCACGAAGACAAGAAATAGCAATTAGTTGATTATTCTTATTGCCCTTTTTATGTTTAGGTCATGACCATAATATATCTTCAGTATCTTTTATGCCATCCGGCGATTACTTAGTGTCAGCCTCTCGTGATAAAACTGTCAAAATGTGGGAGGTAGCCACAGGGTAAGTGCTTCTGGTTTACTGGTCTTTTTGGTATCGATGATTACGGCATAGTGCTCAGGCCATATTTTGGGACACTGTAGCTTTTGTAGTTATCAAATGGCTTTCACTAGATTTCTGTGTCATATCAGCATGTTACAATGCTATATGTGCCCTACATAAAACACAGTTACTGTTGGAGGATGACTATCTCCCTGTGTAAACTGCACTTAATTAAGTTATTTACTTTTTAGTCATTTTATATGTCTGATTCTTTAAACGTGCTTATCATTTAGATATTGTATTAAAACATTTACTGGTCATCGAGACTGGGTACGAAGTGTTGAAGTTAGCCCTGATGGTACGTTATTGTAGCTTCTTTATTCTATTGCAGAAAAAAAGGTTGCATAATTTATTTGAACAAGTTTAACCCTATTAGAACCAGGGGGGGCATAAAGTGTGTGCGGCCTCTTTTACTTCTCATAACTTTTATTTGGTATGCAATTGTGCTGAAATTTTGTAACTTTTATTTAGCTTTTAATGAAAAAAAAATTGAAGTAATTTTATGCCACTGCTTTTTTCTGACGGGGGTAATTTTTTGTATATTTTAAAAAATGTTGACATGTATGGGTGTTGTTAGACTTATTGATTATAAAATTATTTATTAAATGTATCTTCCTCACAAGGTGGTTACTAAGATGTTGCTTAGGAGATATATAAGTCCTAGGGGTAAAATACACTGTAGATTTAAAGGAGTTATCGATCCAACAAAATAATGTCATTTGTAATCCCAAAGACACCATTATATTGTGTTCTTCATGGTACGAAATCAACTTTTTTATTTCATACTAAGAATTATCATCAGTAATGCTTGAGAAATTTATTAAAAAATTTGAAAAATGACCTATTTTAGGCATTTGTGACGTAATTCCTGATTCCAATGGCGTCATCAAATTAATTTATTACCTAGGATTTGTTTTTACTTACAAGTATTTCAAGTTTTATCACTTAACTATAGGTAGTTCTGGATTTAAGACCTGCAAGCACTTCAATATTATTAAGTTTTTGACAAGAGAAATGTTTTATTTACTGCACCTTTATTGAAAATAAAATAGATTTTTGATCATTTCGATGAAAATATTTTAATGTCCCTCCTAAATAAAGTTACAAATATCAAATATCTTCCAATCGAATTTTCAGATTTCAAAACACGCTTTAAAATTTTATGTTTACGTTTTGTTTAGGTTTGTTATTAGCTACTGGTTCAAATGATCAGGTATGAAAGCTTTTCCTTCGTTGGAACTATTGGTACTGTTTTAAACATTTCATTAGATGCTCATTGTTACAAATTGGTATGATCAGTTTTTGTGGGTTTTAAGTTAAATTGGCAGTGAGAAAAACAACGTATTCAAAGGCTTAAATTGAGTCATTATTTTAAGATCTATTCGATCCAAGCATAGATTTTTTTAAACAAATCAACAACTTACAACTTTTCGGGTGTCATACACCTATTTTCTGGTATCCCAAATTAGTATCAACAAAGGATTAAGTTGGCCCAATCAGATGGACTGATTTGGTACGATCCGCTATCAAAATTTTCATTAGAAATTCAGCTTTGCTTTTTCTAGCTGTATCAATGTTAACCTTACTAGTATGGACTAAAATTTTTATCTTATTTTTGTTGTATCCCTTTTAAAGAGTTATGCAATGTGTTTTTATTGTAACGTCTTATTTCTTGCAGACGATAAGAGTTTGGGTGGTAGCAACAAAAGAGTGTAAAGTTGAGCTGTCTGACCACGACCACGTTATAGAAGCTGTGGCATGGTCAAACGAAAAATGTGTTCAATATATAAACGAAGCAACTGGTAGTGACGTGAGTATATATTGTTGTTCTTTTTTTTTCTCTTCTACGGCTTAAGTACCAAGATGTATGTTATGAAAAATGTGATAAAAGTGATAAAAGTTGACTATAAAGGGGTGGGCGGGGGGGGGGGGGGGTATAAAAGATTGAGAGCAGTTGACTATCATGGAATTGGGGGTTATAAAAGATTGAGAGCAGTTGAGTATAATGGATTGGGGTTATAAAAGATTGGGGCAGTTGGCTATGATTCGAATAAAAGCATAAGATTAGGAGTTCAAAACTCATAGCAGGTGATAAAATGAAAACCATTTAAACATCTTTAGAAAAAGAATGCTCTTCCTGGTCCTTTCCTGGCATCAGGATCTAGAGATAAAAGTATTAAAATATGGGACGTTGGTACCGGCGTGTGTCTTTTCACCTTGGTAAGTAAAACTGTACAGATCACAAGTTTCTATGATTATTCTACTAACATTGTATTGCTATATTTAACTTCCATGCTTCGTTGTTTAGATCGGCCATGACAATTGGGTCCGGCACGTTCAGTTCCATCCTGGTGGCAAATTCCTGATGAGCTGTTCAGACGATAAAACATTACGCACTTGGGACTTGAAGAACCAGAGGTGTACAAAAACATTAATGGCACATGAACATTTCTGCACTACTTTCGGTATGTTTGTCTTTTAAAAGTTTTTGAGACGAGCTATGAGACTCGATTATATTGTGTCCAGTCTTACAAGAAAGTCAAACATAGTGAGGAATTTTTAAAGCGTCAAAATGGCAGCTATTTCTTTGATATGTCAATTTACATTTTTATGGTAATCCAAGGTTCTAATTAGTATAAATTTTTTAGCAAAAAAATTAAATTTTTAAGAGAACTAATTTTCGCGAATTTAGCAAGTCCTGATAATTACAATGATGAAGAATCATCGCGCCAGTAAATTGACAACAAAAAAACTACATTCCTAATAATTAGCAAGAATTAAAGTTCGTGAATTTAAGGAATATTGAATTTAACGACATTTTGCCTCTCAATTTTTCAACGACTTTTATGCATGAAACCCTAAAGAAACATGATAGTTAAATCCACCTACATATTATATTTATGATAAATTTCGCAATAATTAATTTTGCGAATTTCGGGAATAGCGCGTTATTCAATATTTTTTGCGAAATTGACAAAGACTTTCGCGAAAAAATAGGGAAATGTCAGGAATCTGTTAGTGTCGTAAGGGTAGAGATTTCTTTTCATGTGTTTGTTTAACTTTCACTTTTTCTCTCTCAGATTTTCATAATTCATCTCCCGTTGTGATCACAGGGAGTGTCGATTTGACAGCCAAAGTGTGGGATTGTCGCTGATAAAAGAGTGTCGTTTATGCTTACGTTGTATGAGCCATGCGTTGATGCTTTAGTGGCTTCCTCCTTTATTTACACATTTACCCATACCACTATTATCAAACGAAAAGCGAAACATACAAAAGAGAACGTGATAAAAGAAAGACCAGAATGACTTTGTTAGAAAAAAAAACTAAATACTTATGTAATTTCACCTTTTCATTCTGTTAAATGATTTCATTTTACTTCTTTTTTTCAAAGAAATTCACATGTAGAAGTACCTAGGTATAATAAAGTGTTAGTCTCTTTTTGTTGAAATTTCAGTGTCTTTGGGTATATTGCAATACACAGCAGTTGCGACCTCTTGTATCTTTGGATATCTTCTAGTTTGGACCTGGCTAACTTTGTAGGTTTTATTAAAAAAATGATCGTCATAACGAATGCTCAAAATTTTTCTTTTCTTTTTGAAATAATTATTGGATGTAGCTTTTCTGGTAAGGGGTGTGTATGTGTGTCTGTGTGATTTAAAATAATTATTTATTTTAATACAGTTTTTATTTGTACGTGTAGTGTTTTCTTTTAAGTGTTAGTTTTTTTGCCAGGGAGATTTCTAGATAATGAAAATATGTTAGTCGGAAAAAGACAAATGCTTAGTCAGCATATTTTTGTTGTTGTTTACTATCTAAGTAGCATTATATACCGTGAGCATGTTACATGGAGTACTTCACAAAATATTTTTTACTTAGTTGAAAATAAAAAAAGTATATCTAGTAGTTGTTAGTTTTTTATTTGAAGTCTGAACCTCTTTTATACCAGAAACCTTATATTTGGCTTTTTTATGCTGTATCGAAATGTAAGGATCAAAATGTAATCGCGTCAGGGAGCGACTGATTGTACACTGTTTGCGTCATGAATAGGTATTTTTTACGACATTTTGACTGCGATTAATCCGCTCTTGGAAAGTGTTATTTTTTTTTTTGGCTAAGATTATTGCCAGGATGGCATATTCGTCAAATTGTATTTTTAAAGAGAAATTATTTTGGCGAATTTGCAAAATTAGTTCAAGCGAAAATTATTAGCAAAGTTGCTATTCGCAAAATTTGCGAAAATTAATTCCCTTATGGCATTTCTAGATACTAAGTACCCTAGTTGCGTCTGTCATGAAATCTTTAAAGCTTTCATGCAGTAAAGATATCTGAAGCAAACGTCAACTTATTAAGCCTACCGTGGCGCTTTAATTTTCCCGAAAGTGGTCAACAAGGTGGCAATACTAGCATTCAACCGGTCAGAATGATACCACGAAAGGACTGTCACGGTCAAAATTTCGCGCAAAAGACTTTAATTAAAACTCTCATAAAAACCCACCAAAAGTACAAATGTTTAAATTGTGAAATAACCAATTTTAGAAAATCGAATTCAGTCAGTCTTTACTAGTAGTGATTTAATCTCTCTATCTCGAACTTGCAAGGGACCGAAAAATTTGTTCGGGATAGAGAAAGTTCGAGATAAAAAAAAGGAAAATACCTTGGGCGGAAAGGGACCGAGACTTTAGTTTGAAATAAAGAGAAGTTCCAGTTAGAGAGTAGTCGAGATAGAGAGATTCCACTGTATTTCAAATGGTTAGCCACACGAATTTTGAGGTATTTACCCTGATAATTGTTTCCAGGGAGACCACAAAGGCGGTTTTACAGTCTTAAAAGCTTCTATTTGAGCAATAAAAAAAAATCTGAAATTTAGGACCAACCTCGTTTAAAGAGCCCGTTGTCTCTTTTTTTATTTTGGGACGGCAAGACGAACATGTTTGTATCGCCGTCCCGAAGTCTGAAAAGATACAAGATGGTTGAATTAGGCCGTGAGTCGAGCGGTCTACCAGCTGTGGTCCCCAATTTATTAGCTGACCGCAGTGTATAGCTGCCCTGAAGAGTACTGGTCTATATAAATGTACACGTGGTATTTACCGACTTTGGAAGATTGGATGTATATTGGCAAAAAAAGTTCGACATCTAGACCCTTTAAGGATAAGCTTAATCTAGGAAAATCGAGAAAATTGCTGAAATGTAAAATTAAATTTGACATTGACATTGCTGATAATGAAATAACGGAGACTAAGTAAATTAAAAATGTCCTGTTTTAAAAGTTAAAAATATGATGCGTAAGCTAAGCGTAGCTAGCTGGGGGGTCTTTTTTGAAGTCCACATTGGCTGCGTAGATAAAAAAAACCGGGAACCGAGGACCGCGATTTGAGTCTCTAGAAACAACATGGCTTCTTGCTGATCTTTTGATTTGGTAAGATATTTCGACAGATTTTTTAAGGTTAAAAACTCCTTTTTTCTAAGCTGCAATTACCAGCTTCAGTTTCTTAAACGTCCCGATATATATTATGTTGCTAAATACTATAGCTAGCTAAAATACCACAGGCACCTGCTAGCTAGTCAGCTTCACTTTTAGTGTTAAATCATCATGTTCGTGTCATCACTCTCAGCTCTTAAAGTTTGTTTTCCATGCTAGCATGGGTTGAAAATAATTCATTGTTTATAATTTCACCTTTGCAACGCTTGCATTAAAGAAACTTAATGTCAGATTCTAACCATCCTTCAGTACCACTGCATTTCTATGTACCCAATTCTTTTACAAGTCTGACAAGAAATTAAGTTGCTACCAACCCTTTTCCTGCATTCTCCACAGCAAGGCCATTTTCAAACTACAAGGCCACACTTGACTTCAAAGGAGAACTAACAAAAAACCTACATATATCTTTTTTTATAATTAAAACTTTCTTAGCTATGCATAGCTAGCTAGCTATATCACTAACACACAACATAGCATAAAAAAAAATTATTTTTTTAATTTCTTTGTGTTACAAAAGTGAAGCTAGAAGATCTTGACCATTTAGAAAGGAATGATATGAGAATGGTTAGGTGTATGTGTACGCCAGCAGGCTAAATCTCCGTAGAATTAAAGATGTTATCCAGATAAGAAGATTGAATTGGCTGGGGCACTTGGAAAGAATGGAGGTAAGAAAGTGTAGAGACTTGATAGTTCCTGGGGCAAAGCCCAGAGGCAGACCGAGAAAGACTTGGCAGGAGGTTATAAGGACAGACTTGATACAGAGAAAGTTGAGTTTAGATCTAACACAGTCTAGATCAGATTGGAAGAGGGTCATTAATATACCTCGTCCAACCCATGCTAGCATGGAAAACGGACTTTAAGCCGAGAATGATGATGATGATGATGACAATTTTGTCCCGTAAAATTGATAATTACATTAACACTCGCTGCCATTAATAAACAAAAGACAATTTGGTTCGCACATATTTTGTTGATTTGTGACGTCACACAGCGTACATAATTCAACAGGATTTGTAGCGTGGTGGATGAAGATTCAGTCACTTTTTCGTCTTCTAAAAGTGATTTAAATTTATGACGAGGTTCAAGTGATAAAAAAGAAAAGTTAATTTCTAGTGGAAAAACATTCTCTTAGACAAAAGAATTTCCAAGAATTTGACATGCAAAAACAGGTGAAGAATAAAAAAAAATTGAGACTATTTTTGTTTTGCTTTGCTTTCACAAAATCACTTTGAGTAAACTTCTTTGCACATAATCATTTCGAAACAAGCAAATTAAAGTATCTGTCATCTTTCAAGATGTTTTAATACAAAAAAATAACACAAGAAAAAATTCATAATAAATTCGAATACATGTATATATGTAATACCTATATTTTTCAAGTGATAAACTCATGTTGAAAACTATATTTACAGTACCGGTTGAATGTATTGTTACATTTCACAATGTCGCGTAATGAAGTCATGTTTACATAAAAAATACTTCATGTCTATTGTTATCACATGTATTTTGCGTGTTTCTCTTGTTATCCTTAATTGCATGTGTTAACAATAATATATACGAAAAAACTTTTGTTCGAATATACAGGCCTATCGATAAGAAAATAACACCAGAGCAATAAATTGCTCCCCCAAGGTTACAATAATTAAAACTGGGCGAGCAATCTGAATAAATAGAATAAGTTTAAAAACACAAAGTCTTTTTTATCTATTTTATTTTATCTTTTTTTATCTATTTTTGTTCTTTTTTACTGTAAATAATAAAAAAAGGAAACATTGATTTCCATGTGAGACGAATTGATATTGTTCAGCCAGAAAAACTATTTTTGGAATTGGGGGAGCAATTCATGGCTCAGCTAGTTTCTCATTTCTCAGAATTAGGCGAGCCTTTGCGTGAGCAAGAGCAATTGCTCTCCCCTTATTGATAGGCCTGAATATAAGACATGCATGTTATTATTTAATGTGTTAACAATCACAAAATATTAACTAAAATATTCGGAAATAATATTAACATTCTTTCTATTGTGCTCAAAAGTTTAGATGTTTATAACCATGTATATACGCGTTTTTCTCATCACGCTAAAAATTCCCATACATGTTTTTTTCCATTTGGAGAAGTTTTTACAGCACAATACGAAGTATGCTCAGTGCCAATGTAATATTAAAGTTGCTCACCCCAATAAAGGGTTGCATTTTTAATTAGATAAACAACTGGTAGGTAAGTGAAAGCTCAGGTAATGATTAAACAGGTTGCAATTTCTATAACAAACAATAAAGACACAAAGGGTAATTAAATTCTTAAATTTTTGTTGTTGTCGGATGTTAAAAGCCAATTTACACAGTTCATATTCACACTATATTGAACATTTTCAACACAACTTGTTATCAATTGTTAGTTCTCCTTTAGTGCTACTACTTGTCTTTAGACAATGCTGCCTTCACTCTTAATTCTTTCTCTTCTAGTCCTTTCTTCAGCCTGTCAAAATTTTCAACCAATTCTTCCTTACACTCAGCCATGGGAATCAAGTTATTGGCGTACAATAACTCCAATGAACACCCTTTTTTAAACTCCATTGACAATGCGTCTAAGAACAAATGACAAACAAAAGTACAGAACAACACCAACATTCACACAAAATTCATCACTAAGTGAATCATTAATCCTGAAAAAACTTTTAGCATTGCTGTACATACACTGTATCAACTTAACTAGCCTAAACACCTAAACTTTATATGGAAAATTTATCAAAAGCTTAATACGTTTACATTGTTTATATTGTTTGATCAAAATACATTCTGTAAAGAAAAGACATTTTGTCGAGCCAAAACAGCAGCTAGTTTATAAATAAAACACAACATTTAGGAACAAAATTATATCTTTTTATGATTTTAAACCTTCTAATGAAGTTTTAATAAAATGCAGACTGAACAGTCTTATTTTTAAGTGCTAAGTAATCTAACTACATAGCTGCTGATACAGATATTAATTTGATGTACTTAAGTAACAAGTCAAAGACATAGAGATCACAATTAGTGTTATTAATCATTTGATTAAAAACACTTCAGAAACACTTCCTGAAAAATGGCTGTTTTGACGATAGAATAGTAAAAACACTTCATTGTCATTTGTGTTGTTTTTTATGTTTTTTTTATTGTTATTGATGCTGTAGGAAACTGCTAGGAACATGAACAAGGGGCACATCGCTGGCTAAAAAAGCAATCTTTATTTACAGTCTATTTATAGTCATATGAACTGAGTGCATGAATGTATCACATGACATGTTTCAAACATAAGAACAATGGTTTATATCAGCCCTCTAAAAGTATATATTTATGTATATTTATATGTATTTTTAGGTTGTAATGGATGACACAAGAATTGAGTGGATTCGCAATAAACTTTACAGTGGACTTCAAATTTCTGATAGCAATATATTTGAGGAATTTTTAACGGTGAATGATGGTGATAACGAAAACCAGTTAGTAGAATTTTTGAATGCTCCTTGTAATGGCGAGTCAAAATCTGTTATCTTTTATGTCCTGGAAAGAGAACACGAAGTTGAGGTAGAAGTTGAAACTGGTATGTTTAATGTTTTTATATGGACTTTGTTATTTTTTATATGTATATGTTTAGAATGAAGCAATCACAACATCAGTAGTCATAATTTAGTACTATACTTTGCAGGATTATTCTTTTTTTTATGTTATCTTCTTTCAGAACCGCAGGTGCCAGTCGTAGTTGAAAACGATGAAGATGAAGGAATGATAACAAAAGAAAATGATGTTGAAGAAAAAAATGAAGCTTTATCCAATGAAAATGGAAGTATTCTTGGAGAAGAGCCATTTATTGAGTCTGAAGACAAACAGGAAATTATGAACATTCCTGTAAATAAGATAGTATGTCTTTTATATGTTATGCATTTATATGTTATTAGCATTTGCATAGCCAGCAAGCAAGGAAATTTTATTGTATAGTTACCACTCCTCATGAGCATTTGTGTAGAAGATTTTCTTGCAATTCTATATTAATGCAGCAAGTCAACGGATATGGTATACTTGCATAAAGTGACTTGGTTGAATGTTTCAGTCCCTTGAACTTTCGTACTAAATTAAACCAGGAGAACTTTGCTTAATTTGGACCCCACAAAAGTAGGAATTTCACTTAGTGTGACCAATTTTTTCTGTTTTGTCAACCAAAAAATTTTTCTGAAATAGAACTTTTGAGATTAAGTTAATTAGGGAATTAACTAAATTGAATTGAGTCTCCGTTACTGTAAAATCAAAATTCAAAATTCAAATTTTTAATTTTGTTAACACGTCACCCATGCCGACCTGTAAACAAAGTTCTCATGAAGTAACATTACATCATCAATTTTTTTCAGACACGAACAAATTAGTATTAGCAGGGTAGTATAGAAGATTTCTGGTTTAAAAATATTTTTCTAGTGAAATTATGTAGAATTAAAAAGGCATTAATCTTAAATACTTTCCACTTAAAATATGACTAAGACAATAACTGTTCACCTTTTTTACAGCCATTGTTGTCTCTCGGAATAATTATTTTTGATGCAACACATAGGTTATAAGTTCAGGCTGTAAAAAATTGGCTTCCTTGTATAACAAAGCTTTATTTTTAACTGTTTTATGTATCTAACAACGAGACAAAATCTTTAAATCCTACAGTTTAAGAGAAAGAACAATTGACATCCAAACCTGCATAAAAAATTAAATTAACTGCCATCTCTAAACATATTCAACTGTTGCCTTGCTGATAATTTTTCACACTGGGAATTATTGTTCAGATAATAACTCAGCTGGAGAAAAGTTAGATGTATCTAAATCTGTTTTGTAAACAATTTTTTTTATATTAGGTTATAACTGAAAAAGTAATGAAATCTGAACTTTTTATATCAAATGGACCATTACCTGGAACATTGGATAAAGAAATATACTTTTTTATGCACAACTTAATGGAACCAGTTCCCTCGCCATCGTCTATAGAAGAGGCTAATCAAATTCTTCCTGAAGTGTTGGAATATGGGCTGATTGATAACTCCCCCATTTTGAATCTTGAAGAGAATTTAGTACAGGTATATGCATCATTTTTATATCCTGCAATGATTAGTTCTTTTAATTAAAAGTTTGTATCGTTGGTCTGTGAGTGGGTTGTGCACAGAAATTTTGTCCTAAAGCAACGATATCATTAGAACTGGAATATTTTGCAAACTTAAGAAAACTGCTAAACAATTCCTTTTTTTAATATTTAAATTCTACTCAAGAAGAGTGGTAAAACTACAAGGGTTTTCTCCTTTAGTTTAAAGTATACATTAAAACATATGCAGAAATTACATAATGTTGAAATTTGTAACAGCCCCACCCAACGTCAATTCACCCCTTATACAGAGATTTTGACATCTAACTTGAAATATTCCTGTGTAATGTTTTCCTATTTTATAGTCACATTTAGTTTACACAAAAAGTTGTATTGTGTAATAACATTTAAGTTGGTTAACAACATTTTTTTATTTACAAAACAGATATACAACATGTTGTTTTCATACAACAATCATAAGAATGAGACTTACATCTTACCTGATGGCACCCACATGTCTAACGACGAAATAATACAACGACAAAAATCACAAGAAACAAAAAATAAACTTTTTGTTCGCGATGAGTTTTTGATACAGTTGCAAAAGTTTACTTTACAGTTGTCACGAACTATAAAACAAATAGAAGGTATTTTTAAATATTATAATACTAATTGTTAATCTGTAAAAAGATCAATGGTAATTTTCGAGCTGCAGGGCATATTTTGTGCATCCTTAGCACAACGTATAGTAACTGCACAGCCATTGTAAACAAAATAACAGTGACAATATTATAATACTCAATGAATGTTGCAAGAGAATGCATGTTAAAATTTAGTTAGTCAATTTAATTTGCATTTTTTACAAGAGACTTCTGTGCGTATGAAGTATGTTAGAGGGTGTTAATTTCTACATAGTCATAGAATTTACATTCTACATAAAATTAAATTACAAGCAAGCATAGATAACTTAATTTATGCTTGCTTGTAATTTAACTTAACTGCTGCTGTAAAGAACTGTCCATAATTGCATAATTTAAAATACAGGTTATTAAAATCCTATAAGTTGTATCTGTATTGATAAGGTATATATATGTGAATTAAAACAGTAGTTGGAAATTTGCTTAAGAGCTGTAAGGACTAATACAAATATTTTTTTAGTATTGGCACATTCTAATTTGATTAATATTTATAGGTGATATCAAATTGGACATTCCAATGTTTGCTTGGAATCTCACTTCTAATATATCTGCACAAGCTCGTGACCAAAATTTAGTTTTCTCACTGGAGGAAACCATCCACATTTGGGAGATTACCATTGCATCTGCCGTAGAACAAGTATTAAAAAGAACGCCACAAGGTCATGGACCACTTGCAGAAATTGACTTTTGGCGAGAACGGAATGCAACACTCAGTGCTATCTTTGAGCAACTAAATCTACCAGCTGTGCAAAGATCAATCGAGATATTAGATGCAATTCATTCTGAAACACTTGCAAGTTTCAATTACCATAAGTATGTTGACTATCAAAAACCCATTTTAAAGAAGGGCTTTAATATTTTTATCAAAGAATTTAAGATGCAAGAAAAGAGTTGTGCAGTCCAAGATTATTTTGTATGATTAAAGAATTTTCTATAATCTTAATTTTACTTTCTGGCACAGGTTAGAACTAACAAAGTACTACGTCGAAGCTAAAGATAATGTCAGATTTCTTTCAACACTTGAAAGACATTTCAAGAATCTATCAATGGGTAACAGCTTCCAAAATGTCTTGGATACAATCCCGTCATTAATGAATGCACTTCACATGGTGTGGATCATATCAAGACATTACAACAAAGATGAAAGAATGGTTCCTTTGATGGAACGTATAGCATGGGAAGTTGCAGAGAGGGTTTCTCACGTTATAAACATCAAGAAAATATTGCGGTATGCCATCTCACCTAAACTGCACATTGTTTCACCTATGTTTTTAAAATATACAAATCTGTTTAATGTTTTTTAAAGGAGAGGGAATGCCAAAAAAAAACAGAATTTTTAATTTAAAAACATAGTACTATATATTAGTTATAACACTAGTCAATAAGCCTGTAGAAGGATCCACTCAGGGCCGAAAAACAAGGTATGACACAACGACGGAATTTTGATGACATCATCAGTAAAGTATATGAGTTTAAAACTTTTGGTGACGTCAGCCAGGACCCATTAATGTGCAAGAACATTTTTTGCCTCAATTGTATAGAGCTTGAAATACTGATGAAGAAAATGTATAAGATCACTTAAGGTCAGGGTAAGGGAGGTTACAGAAATACTGCTGTTAATTGTTTTTTGATAATGGCATTAACCTGTTTATTCCGAAACTGATATGGGGAACCAGCTTTACAAAACTTATCAAATTTTCTGATGATTTCTGTTGATGTTTGACTTTTAGAGAACCTCCTTTGGCTATTAAGAAAAAAGCTCAAGATGCAAAAGAGTCCTTGCAAATGTGGAAGGAAACATATTTTGAAGTAAGAGCTAAAATTGAAGCATCTGGTAGAGATGCCAGATGGGAATTTGACCGAAAGCGTTTGTTTGAGAGGACTGACTATATGGCAAAAATATGTGAAAACATTATTGAAATTGCACAGGTAATTCTCAATTCTGCAGTGTTAATTTAGTTAATTCCAAAGATGACCATTTCTTTTTATCTTTTATTGACTTAAAAGTTTTATTCACCTTTTAGGTTATAGAGGAATTTCACAACATTTTTGGCCCTGAATTGAAATCAGTTACTGGTGATCCCAAACGTATTGATGAAGTGCTAACAAGGGTTCAAGCACTTGTTGTTCCCTTTGAAAATGTAATATTCTATTTATGTTGTTGCTCTGTTCTTTTCACAGGGCACAGATAAGAGATATAACATTAGTTTCCTTTTAAAAATTGTTTGTTTTATTTTTTTGGTCTTCAAATTGATGTAATCAGATGGCAATTACCATCAATGTTACAGTGGTTTTAACTGCACACAATTGTTTTTTGTAAAATTACTAAACATATTTTCCCAAAAATAATTCTATGTTATATCCTTGTGCCGTTTTAAACGAATAAATGCTCAAAAGGAAACTAATAGAAACATATGGAATTACATGAAAGAGTTAAAAATAATATTTTTAAAACTGCTTTTATAAGCTATATCCTTTTTTTCTCTTGAAAACCAGTGAAAATTCATGTCAATCCACCCATTAATAATCCACTAGCATTTGTCACCACTACTCACAGCTACCATCTTTGAATTATAAATAAAAAAGTTGGGCGTTGTAATATAAAAAAAAGTAATACAATTCAAATTTAATTCAAATCCAAAATAATCTTTCATTTTAAAATTACCATGTTATATACCATGTTGATTTAGGTTGTGTTTGACCCGTTTACCATTCGGTATGCTAACAACTGGAACACAGTAATGGAATGGTTTCGAAAACAAGTTGTTGCCATCGACAATGAAGCTAGACATTTTATCGATGATTCTTTTAAAACGTTACGTTCAGCTGAAGGAGCATTTGATATGCTGTTGAAATTTAAACATATCCGTTCCCGTGAAGCAATCAACAACCAAATGATGAAAAAGTTCAATGACATCCTGTTACAATTTGGGAAAGAGGTAGGTTATTGCCATGCATATTATTTTCAGTGCAATCTAAAAACATTCAAGTACCCCATAACCTAGTACCAGTCTTGTTCAGAAGAGACGTGCGATCGCATGCGCATGCCTTGTCACACGCCTAAATCGTTTAATTGCACGCCTGAAAAATAAATATTGAGTTTTCAAAATCAACCTATAAAATCCATTTTGTAGCATGCAATGGCAGCAGTCGAAATAATTTTCAGACAAAACGTCAGATAGATTTCCGTCTTGGTTGGACACTTTTAGATCTCAGAAATTATTGAATAGTCCTGGTCCTTTTACTCCACAAGCAAGCCAATTTTTTTTCTGTAAAAGTTTTGTTGAAGTGTAGCTGAACTTTTTGAATGAATTTTAAGTTTTATTTAAGCCACGTTGATAAAGATTTTTTTTGATTCGAAAACAAAGCATATTTTTGCCTATTTGCTTGTGATGACCTGAAAAATAAACAAGAAATATAAAAATGACAGTATAGTCATACATACTATTTCATGTAGAAAAGGAAGTTAAGATTGAGAGAGACGCTATACCAGTAGACGCTCGATCATCTTGTTTGGGGTTCACGATATAAAACGTCCCCCACTTTTTTACCGCAAATGAATGCTCAACAAAAATAACCTCGGAGGCCGCATCCCATGCTTAACGTTCTTGTGCGTTTTATATCGCACTCGTTACTTGATTTACACGCGCGAATCATCGCACACCTACTCAAATATTCCTGAAAAAGACTGTAGTACTTCAGTATTTTATGGAAGTATGGCATTTGTTCCAATTATATTACAACAACAATCATTTTTATAAAGCATAGAAATAATTTTCAAACTTTTTGGTTCTGTTGACATTTTATTACTGCCATTGTTAATTTCGAACTGTTTTGCTTTTGTTCTTGGTGTAAAATGGTAATGATAGAAACTCCAGCTTGTTGCATAGCTTATGTTTAGAATTTAATTTAAAGTCTTAAAAACAGTTTGACTTATTGCAACAGGGATTCAATTCTCTGTAACAAACTTTTAAAACCATCACAGGGAGAAAATTACTTGCATTGCTTTAACTGCACCCTGTGTGGATATAAAATTTGCACAATATATATATATATATACAATTATGCTTTAAAACTTTACAGTTAGTTTTATGTGCACATTAACTAACAAACGCATAAACAAGTCTCTCTCTATAAATTGCTTGGGCTTTTTAATCAAAATATTTTTACTGCAATATTCCTTAGGTTGATCTTACCTATGAGATGTTTAAAGAACAAGAATCTAACCCACCTATTTGTAAAAACCATCCACCTGTGGCAGGTGCAATAATGTGGGAAAGGTCATTGTTTCATCGTATCAAAGGAACTATTTTAAAATTTCAAGTAATGGAGGATATGTTGAACAGTGAAACTGGAAAACTGGTAATTTCAAATTTTTTATAATTTATCTTCATATGGCAAACCTTAAAAACATCTGAGCTGTAAAATGGTGTAAACTTGGGACTAGTTTTTAATTTTAAGTCTTAAAAACAGTTTGGTTTATTGCAACAGGAATTCGACCCTCTGCACAAATTTAGGATTAGTCCCATTTTAGATTTCAACAATAACCAGAGTTTTTTTTGTATATTGATATTTTGCAACAGTTGTTCTCAAACCATTAGGTGACTCGTAAATATGTGGCTGTTGCAAGAATAATGAAAGCATATGAAGATCAGAAATATGTTGCATGGAAGGAACATGTTGAAGCTACTTTAATGGGTTATCTGAAACGCAACTTGTTAATTCGACCAACATCTGGTACAAGAAGCCAAGCAGCATTGGTTGATAATAACAAATCATCAGTGAGAAACTTGAATGTTGGTGCTCAAAAGTCACAAAGTATGTTCTTTATATGATTCTTGTGTTATGATTTGTTTTTGTTTTGTCTTGTTATACTAGACTAGTTGATGGCGATAACTTCACCGGTTTGCCTGTCCTTTATTCACTGCATTTCGTGTGTCTCGCTACTGCAGTTATTATTTTGCGTGACAAACAGACGTACACAGTATTATAATGTAGATAGTATAAAAAAGGCTTATTTCTTTTATTACTTATATACACATGAACTGCATTTTACTAAGTCTAAAGATTTCTCTGTAATACAATATTACAGAATTGTAAAATAACAGCTTAGGAAAATTAGCAGATTCTTATAGGTTGACTAAAGATGTCCATAAAGATTAAGAAAAATTTTTAAACATTCTCACCCTAAAGTTCTGACTGTTTTAATATGTTTTCAACACTGACTTTTCTTGCAGAGACTAGTTGTACTAAATATTTTATTTTGCTTTTATGTTGTTTAGGTAAAAATTTAGTTTTTAGCTACAGCAGTAAATCTAATAGCTTTAAAATAATTTGTATTGGCCTTTACGTTACAATATTTCAGCCTCTGCCATACACTACATTGTTGATTTTGCTCCCGAATTATCCGAAATAATTATTGAATCAAAATATTTTGAACAAGCTGGATTTTCCATCCCTGACTTGGCAAGAAATGTTGCATTACAGGTATCATATATGTTAAAGTAAACTTGTTTTTTTACTTCAAAATGGTTGAGTTAAAACATAACTAGTTTTGTTTATTATTGTTTAACCTTTCTTTAGGAGGAGAAATATATACGCAATGTTAATGGTTTAAAGCAAATGTTGAATCAATACCATAATTGCTTAAATATGTTAAACCCTGCAGAAGTAAGATTTAGTGTTTTTTGAAAATAAATTGCAATTCTTTAATTCCATTTAAAATAGAACTCAAGGAAGTACAAGCCTTTTTTAATTTTTTTGGATGTTTTTGTTGCTTAGATATTCAGGTTTAAAGATTTTGACATATTTAACATATTTTAACATTGATAGTGTTCGATGGTAATCCCAAATTTAATATGCTTGTCCAATTTAACTTAAATTAACATTGTTTGCCACATTTTAGTATCAACTTCTGGATGATCACATTAAAGACCTTCATCGTGTCCTAAAACCCGGGGAAAAGAGGCTAAACTGGAATTCACTTGGTATTTATGACTACATCACTAAATGTGGACAGGTTAGTTTAGAAAAACAAAAATTATTAAATTCGACACAGCAGATCAATGTTCTATACAAATTGTCTACCTACTTGTAGTACAGTCTTTCAAAGTTGTGTTTTTTCTTATTATTATTGTCCCTCTAGGTAACTGCAATATACCAATATAATTCTTTTTTATTTTTAAAGTCTTTCCTTACAGGCTATTGCTAAATTTGAGTCACTTATTAACCAAGTACAAAAGAATGCTAAAGATATTAACAGTAGACTGCAAGTGCTGGAGAAAAGTGAACTGTTTTTGAGACCACCCGTCACAGTAGCCGGCACATTTCCTGTAATAAAGGTGAATAAATGTAGCCATGTTGAATTTGCTACCTTAATTTGCTACCTTAATTTGCGACAATTTATTAATCGTTTTTGTTGTGGATTAGCATTTAACCATATATTAGTTTTTCCCAATTTCGTGATCACTTTAACCTTACAATAAAGTGGTTTGTTGCCTTGTTTAGGAGTATATTGATTTTCTGGAAAGGATTCGTGTACATGATATGGAGTCTTTGGCACGTAAATACCGTGCAATTGGGCCACTCTTAACCAAGATGGAGGGTTTAGTTGCACACACAAACACAGGAAAGTCACCAAAGCTTCAACAATATTATTCCTACTGGGAGAAAAGAATTTTTCAGTCCCTATTGAAGGTAAGCAAAAAAGTCAATGAAATTTTAAATAAGCTCAACAACTGGCAAGGTATTGTGTAGGGTGCAACTATTATTTGTGTGATGTGTGTGTTAAAACTACATTCAAGTATATTCCGGGTTCTTACGTCAATCCTTAGCAAGTTAGCATAAAGATTTCCCTCAAAATTTGTGGATACTCCACTAACATTTTTAATTTAATCTATAAAGTATATTCTTTTATTTAGTTTGTCACTAAAAACTTGCAGTCAATTTTGCATCAGATTCAATCCAAAGAGCCTTTGTTTCAAGTTGAAACTGTACTCTCTGCTCCTGAAATCGTTTTGCTCCCATCAGCTGGAGAATTGTACAAGCTGTTGCTACAAATGGTGCGAGATACAGTGGAAAGGTAGTAGGTTTTGTGTAAACACGGTTTCAATTTTCATGAATGTGCTTTTATAAATATTTATTTGAAATTTAGTACAAAGTTGTTTATACGTTGGATGCATGGTACGTGTATTGAAACACCACCACAACATAAAGAAAGTGAGGACGAACCTATCATATTCAGCTTCTTCACTGACATTTCCGCTCATCCACAAGTCCTTGATATGGTGATTCAAATCTCGAAATCAGTGCAAACAACATTAGGTGGTTTAAATAAATACCTAAATAAATGGAAAAGATACCGACGTCTTTGGAGCCTTGATAAGGTGTTTATATATTGCGTTTGCATGGCATGTCTTGCTACCTGTTCATGTTCCTATGTTACTCATTTAAATTTAACCTTCTAGACTTTATTAATTGAAAAATTTGCAGCAAAGAAACCCACATGTGTTCAGTATGATGAAAAGTTGCAGTTTTATTCCAATCTTGTTATTGAGGTATGTGGTTATTTGTATGAGGTATTTGTTTTTTCTTTTCAAAGATTGCCATAAATAAATTGTCGTGGCAAGTGCCAATAGTGTTTTCGTCTAAATCTAAATAATTTGTTGTTTACTTTTTTGATCATGCGGTGACCTATGAATTAGAGTCTGTCTTTCCATACGTCCATACATCACAGCTTTTTTTTGGATCAATTCATTAGTTTATTCTGACTTTTTGCACAAAGTTACTATTAATAAATGCGAAAAAGTGATATTTTTAGATATGTGAAAAAAAATCATGATGACGGCATTCTTTGGAAAAACCAACTGTAATTGAAAAAAACCTCAAAAAAAGTGTTTTTGGGTTTTTCTCTAAAAATTATTACTTTACTTTTTTTATAAATGATTTAATATGTTAGTACAGATCATTATCAACAAATTTCATTTAGTGCTGTATCTAGGGAAAATTTGGTTGCTAGGAAACGAACCTAAAACCGCCTAAAAATAGACTTTTTTCGCATTAATTTTGCCTTATCTACGTTCGTCATAGCTTATCTCCAAATTTGTTAATTAGGTTTTTTTTAAATTTTAAAGATTTTTTTGTCTTTTTTTAATAAATACTAGAAAGGAACGATTTTGGATTTTCAAAAAAATGAAATGACAGTATTTTAGGCAAAATCAACTGAATTTGGGTCCAATATATTCTTTTTTAAGTGTTTTTTGAAAAAGTACTGTTATACAACGTTATACCTAA
Source organism: Hydractinia symbiolongicarpus (assembly GCF_029227915.1). Lineage (NCBI taxonomy): Eukaryota > Metazoa > Cnidaria > Hydrozoa > Anthoathecata > Hydractiniidae > Hydractinia > Hydractinia symbiolongicarpus. The sequence continues at coordinate 9,700,207 of NC_079887.1, forward strand.
TCTGTACAATCTGTACATAAAACCACGTAGCTTCTTCAGTTAATTATAAGTACAGATAATTATCTACAAATTTCATTTGGTCCTACATGCAGCAAAAATTTAGTTTCAAAGATTGGTTTTCACATTAAAAAAAAAATAATTTTTTATCAAAAGAATATGTTAAAATAATATTATATCTTTTTTTTTCAAACAAGTAGCTATGTTGACCTTACTTTATGTCATTGATTATGTCATTGAAACATCAAGCTCAATATCACAATTTAGTTTTTTGAAGCGGTTGCATGCATTTGTTAT